>NC_136402.1:7386711-8586711 GCF_965140285.1 Lepidochelys kempii | reverse complement strand
GGGCTGTTTGGTGCCAACCCCCAGCGCGTGGCTCCTGACTCGCACCCCACAGCAGCGTGTCCCCCAGCCGAGGAGCCAGGCCCTCTCCCCAGGGCTCACCTTGGCCCCTCCTGCCTTGGAGGAAGCAGCTGTGGTTCTCAGGTCCCTCTGAGGAAAGGGGAACACAAGGGGGCTGCAGATCTGTCTGGACCAGGGCATGCTGGGGAGGGGAGGGAAGTGGGGACAGCCATGTGTCTGGGCCCATGGATGCCAGGTGAGGGGCGGGGCCTGGGGCTGGTGTGCGTCCAGGCCCGTGGTGGGGCGTGCCTGCGGGGGGGTGAGGTGTCTCTCCAGGCCAGTGTGCCGACATGGCAGTGGAATATAAATACCACGTAAATCTCTCAAGCATTCAGCCGCGGGGATGCAACAGTTTCAATCCTCTTAGTGCTAAGCAGCTTGCATCCCCTCCCAGCACTTGGACTGGGGCCTTCCTTTCAAAGTGGCTGCCCAGCGGGCCTGGCTGGGACAGACGCTTGCAGCACAAAGCAGCTGGGCCTGGAGGGCACCGGCTCCTCTCCTAGTGCTGGGAATGGAGCCTGGGCAGTGGGTGTTTAGGGTGGGAGGGGGTGAGCAGGGTTTGGGGTGGGAGGGGGTGAGCGTGTTGTACTTAAAGTACTGTACAGGATCTTTTGAGGGGGAATAAGGCAAAGCATCACATTTATTGGTAACCCATGTATCAATCAACACTGTCGGTTAGTCTCTAAGGAGCCACAGGCACTCCTCTTCTTTAGTGAGCCCACTTGACAAGTTCTATTGTTCTTGGGTCTGGCTTCCATCCCCTCCCCAGCTGTTGCAGCTATCTGGAGGTGCTCGCTTTCCAGGCCTTTACTCATTCACACCTCCTTCATTCAACAGGGTAATTGATTAAAAGGGGGCAGGGGGGATCTTATTCTGCTCCTAGCAAAAAGACTTTTTTAACATTATACCAAGGCTCAATACAAAGTTTTCTGTATAAGGATCTGATGCAAAGTTGTACAAAAACAGAGGCATAATACAAAGTCATATGAAAGTTATGTGAAGATGCTTAATGCAGAGATTTATCTACAAGCGGGGTCTGGGGCGAGCAGGTGGGAGGGGGTAAGCGGGGGCTGGGGGCGAGCAGCTGGCAGGGTAGGAGGGAGCAAGCAGCTGGCAGGATAGCAGGGGGCAAGCGGGGAAGCAGCTGGCAGGATAGGAGGGGGCTAGTGGAGCCAGGGGCGGGAGGCGGGTTGGCGGGAGCGAGAGGGTGAGCGGGGCCCAAGTGCAGGGGATGAGCGGGGACAGATGGAGCCTGGAGGGGGTGAGCGGGGCCCGAGTGCAGGGGACGAGCAGGACTTGGCTTTCCTGCTTGTTTGTATCTTTGCCTGTCATGCCAGGGCCGGGCTCCCAAGAGCTTGGTGGTCTGTGAGTTCAGCGGGGGTTGCAGACACCACTGCAAATCTGGGATGGTAGCTGCCTGAACAAGCAGGGAGAACTGGAAGTCCTGGCACAGTCAAGGAATTATGATGTGATTGGAATAACAGAGACTTGGTGGGATAACTCACATGACTGGAGTACTGTCATGGATGGATATAAACTGTTCAGGAAGGACAGGCAGGGCAGAAAAGGTGGGGGAGTTGCATTGTATGTAAGGGAGCAGTCATACAGCTCCGAGCTCAAGTATGTAACTGCAGAAAAACCTGAGTGTCTCTGGATTAAGTTTAGAAGTGTGAGCAACAAGGGTGATGTCGTGGTCGGAATCTGGTATAGACCACCGGACCAGGGGGATGAGGTGTGGATGAGGCTTTCTTCTGGCAACTCACAGAAGTTACTAGATCGCAGGCCCTGGTTCTCATAGGAGACTTCAATCACCCTGATATCTGCTGGAGAGCAATACAGCAGTGCACAGACAATCCAGGAAGTTTTTGGAGAGTGTTGGGGACAGCTTCCTGGTGCAAGTGCTGGAGGAACCAAGTAGGGGCCGTGCTCCTCTTGACCTGCTACTTACAAACAGGGAAGAATTGGTAGGGAAAGTAGAAGTGGGTGACAACCTTGGCAGCAGTGACCATGAGATGGTTGAGTTCAGGATCCTGACAAAAGGAAGAAAGGGGAGCAGCAGAATACGGACCTTCAGAATACGGACCCTGGACTTCCCTGACTTCCTCAGGGAACTGATGGGCAGGATCCCCTGGGAGAATAACATTAGGGAGAAAGAAGTCCAGGAGAGCTGGCTGTATTTTAAAGAAGCCTTCTTGAGGTTGCAGGAACAAACCATCCCGATGTGCAGAAAGAATAGCAAATATGGCAGGTGACCAGCTTGACTTAACAGTGAACTCTTCGGAGAGCTTAAACTCAGAAAGGAAGCTTACAAGAAGTGGAAATTTGGATAGATGACTAGGGAGGAGTATAAAAATATTGCTTGAGCATGCAAGGGTATAATCAGGAAGGCCAAAGCACAATTGGAGTTGCAGCTAGCAAGGGATGTGAAGGGTAACAAGAAGGGTTTCTACAGGTATGTTCGCAACAAGAAGGTGGTCAGGGAAAGTGTGGGACCCTAACTGAATGGGGGAGGCAACCTAGTGACACATGATGTGGAAAAAGCTGAAGTACTCAATGCGTTTTTTTCCTCGGTCTTCACAGATAAGGTCAGCTCCCAGACTGCTGCGCTGGGCAACACAGTATGGGGAGGAGGTGAGCAGCTGTGAGTGGTGAAAGAACAGGTTAAGGACTATTTAGAAAAGCTGGACATGCAGAAGTCCATGGGTCCAGATCTAATGCATCCAAGGGTGCTGAGGGAGTTGGCTGACGTGATTGCAGAGCCATTGGCCATTATCTTTGAAAACTCATGGCGATTGGGGGAGGTGCCGAACGACTGGAAAAAGGCTAATGTAGTGCCCATCTTTAAAAAAGGGAAGAAGGAGGATCTGGGGAACTACAGGCCAGTCGGCCTCACCTCAGTCCCTGGAAAAATCATGGAGCAGGTCCTCAAGGAATCAATTCTGAAGCACTTAGAGGAGAGGAAAGTGATCAGGAACAGTCAACATGGATTCACTAAGGGCAAGTCATGCCTGACTAATCTGATTGCCTTCTATGACAAGATAACTGGCTCTGAGGATGAGAGGAAAGCAGTGGACACGTTGTTCCTTGACTTTAGCAAAGCTTTTGATATGGTCTCCCACAGTATTCTTGCCAGCAAGTTAAAGAAATATGGGCTGGATGAATGGACTATAAGGTGGATAGAAAGTTGGCTAGATTGTCGGGCTCAGCGGGTAGTGATCAATGGCTCCATGTCTAGTTGGCAGCCGGTATCAAGCGGAGTGCCCCAAGGGTCGGTCCTGGGGCCGGTTTTGTTCAATATCTTCATAAATGATCTGGAGGATGGTGTGGATTGCACCCTCAGCAAGTTTGCAGATAACACTAAACTGGGAGGAGAGGTAGATACGCTGGAGGGTAGGGATAGGATACAGAGAGCCCTAGACAAATTAGAGGATTGGGCCAAAAGAAATCTGATGAGGTTCAACGAGGACAAGTGCAGAGTACTGCTCTTAGGAAGGAAGAATCCCATGCACCGCTACAGACTAGGGACCGAATGGCTTGGCAGTAGTCCTGCAGAAAAGGACCTAGGGGTTACAGTGGACGAGAAGCTGGATATGAGTCAACAGTGTGCCCTTGTTGCCAAGAAGGCCAATGGCATTTTGGGATGTATATGTAGGGGCATTGCCAGCAGATCGAGGGACGTGATCATTCCCCTCTATTCGACATTGGTGAGGCCTCATCTGGAGTACTGTCTAGTTTTGGGCCCCACACTACAAGAAGGATGTGGAAAAATTGGAAAGAGTCCAGCGGAGGGCAACAAAAATGATTAGGGGACTGGAACACGTGACTTATGAGGAGAGGCTGAGGGAACTGGGATTGTTTAGTCTGCAGAAGAGAATGAGGGGGGATTTGATAGCTGCTTTCAACTACCTGAAAGGGGGTTCCAAAGAGGATGGCTCTAGACTGTTCTCAGTGGTAGCAGATGACAGAACAAGGAGTAATGGTCTCAAGTTGCAGTGGGGGAGATTTAGGTTGGATATTAGGAAAAACTTTTTCACTAAGAGGGTGGTGAAACACTGGAATGCGTTACCTAGGGAGGTGGTGGAATCTCCTTCCTTAGATATTTTTAAGGTCAGGCTTGACAAAGCCCTGGCTGGGATGATTTAGTTGGGGATTGGTCCTGCTTTGAGTAGATGCTTGGACTAGATGACCTCCTGAGGTCCCTTCCAACCCTGATATTCTATGATTCTGTGTCCTGAGGCCTGCCAGTCAAGCGTTGCTTGTGCTCCGTGGTGCCCCCGGCGGGCAAGCTCGATGAGACTGGATGGCTAACGGGAGAAGCCGAGCAGAGGGACCCCAGCTCCTGTGTGCAGCACTCACAGGCAGTGCAGCGCTCGAGCCCAGATACTTCTCAGCTGCCCACAAGGAAACGCCCACCCTGCCCCCAGCTGTGGTCCACGGGCTGTTTCAGGGAGAGCTGTGGCAGATGGCAGAGCAGCCGAGCTGGGTGCTCCTTGCCCTGAGCCGTCGGAGGGCTGGCCTGCAGCCAGGCTGCCCCCACTGGTCCCTGGGCGGGTCTCCAGCTACACAGGGGCTAGGGCATTCCTGGGGCAGTGCAAGCCAGAGAGGGGCTTGGTCACCCCTGCCCTGCAAACTCGGTTGCCCCCCGATGCTATGCTGCTGTAGCTTCTGCCTGGGCCGCTCACAGCCAGCCTGCCGGTCGCACCTCAAGTGTCCGTTCCAGCAGCTCTCGCCCCAGCAGGCTGTCAGCAAACACCAGCCACACGGACTTCCACCAGCCTTGGTTACCATTGCAGGGTGACCCTAACTCACTCCCAGCCCCAGATGTTCCCCCCAAACGTGTGTTCTGCACAGTCCAACCCTCTCCTGGCCAGTTCAGATGTGTTAGGTCTGTTGCCGCTCTAAGGCAGGGGTGAGTAAACTATGGCTCGCGGGCCATATCCGGCCTGCCAGCCGATTTAATCTGGCCCTCGAGCTCCCACAGGGGAGCGGGGTCTGGGGCTTGCCGCGCTCCCATACTCCAGCCGGGGAGCAGGGTTGGGGGCTGCTCCATGTGCACGTTCCACGGCTCCCAGAAGCAGCGTCATGTCCCCCCTACTGCTCCTCCATGTAGGAGCAGCTGGGGGCTCTGCATGATGCCCCTACCCCAAGTGCCACCCCTGCAGCTCCCATTGGCCAGGAACTGCGGCTACTGGAAGCTGCATGGGTGGCGTCTGCAGGCAGGTCAGTGTGCAGAGATGCCTGGCCCTGCCTTCGCGTAGGAGCCGGAGGGGAGACATGCCGCTGCTTCTGGGAGCTGCTTGAGTCAAACGCTGCCTGAAGCCTGCCCCCCTGACTCCGTCCCGCGCCCCAATCTCCTGCCCCAGCCTGGAGCCTCCTCCCACACTCCGAAACCCTCAGTCCCAATCTGGAGCACCCTCCTACACCCCAAACTCCTCATCCCTAGCCCCACCCCAGAGCCCGCACCGCCAACCAGAGCCCTCACCCCTTCCCGCATCCTAACCCCAATTTCGTGAGCATTCATGGCCCCCCATACAATTTCCATACCCAGATGTGGCCCTCGGGCCAAAAAGTTTGCCCACCCCTGCTCTAAGGGGATCAATATACAGCAGTCTGCTGCCCTACGTGGTGGTCCCCACCCTATTCCCAGCCCTGGATTTGTTTGGATTAAAGAGTAAAGCATGTTTATTTAGCTACACAGAGGCAGGTTTTAAGTGAGCGCACGTCCAGGGCATTGAAGTTAGAAATGGTTATAAGAGAACTACAGATAAACCGCTTCCTAGCGTTAACAACCTAGCCTGGACTTGAGGTGGGATTCCTTACCACATGCTCCCAGTGTAACTGCTGACTAAATTCCCAGGCCAGGATCTGCTTCCCAAGTTCCTTCTGTTGTCTTCGGGGGAAGTGAGAGCGGTGTTCAGGGAGTGCTACCTTGGGGTGCTTTTGCTCCTCCCTTTCATAGTTCAGGCCCCTTTTGAAAAGCATTTTCCTGAGGGTTACCCCTAGGCAAAGGTCATTCCCAGCGCAATGACAGACACCAGGAGTGTGGTGGTGACAGAGGTTCCATGCTACTGTTTGCTAAGATGCAGATCTGTTTGCTACTGCCCGCTGCCTTGCCAAAGATGGCCACTGGACAGGGGATGGCCCATCAACTTGGATGACACCTGGCTAGAGGCATTAGCTTGTCCTTTGTCCTTGAGAAACAGGTTTAGCCATTGCCCAGGTGTGTCTGGGAAATGCTTTGGTCCCAATTTCAGCCTCTGTTCATAGCTTTACACACAACGTTGCTACATGTTTCCCTGTGTTCGTGACCAGCGAGTTAGTAGTTTCCAGATCCCTCACAAGGCGTGTTCGGTACAAAACTCCTTACAGTGGGGTGCAGGGAGTGAATACGGGGGTGCATGCAGTCAACTGGCCAGTGTGTGTGTGTGTGTGGAGACCCCGGCGGAGCAGCAAGGAGCGGGAGATTGAGGGCGGGGGGGTGCCCAATCCTGGCACGAGGGGGATGAGATGTTGAGCCGTTCCGCTGAAGCCGCTGTGGGTAGTGCTGGTAAGGAGCAGCTCCCTGCCACCCCGGAGGGGGCTGCATCTCGGTGGTGGTGGGGGCAAGGCACAAAGGGAAATCCCAACAGCTTGCTGACTCCAGAGCTCTGACTCCTCTGCAGGCTTCACCATCATCATAGAGCCCTTCGACGACCGGACCCCCACCATCGCCAACCCCATCCTGCATTTCAGGTGAGAGGGCGGGAGAACTGGTGTGGAAAGGCCATGGGCTCTGGTGGGGGGTGGGCAGGCTTGCCTGGGGGCTGCTGTTTGCTCCTGCCCCCGAAGACACTCATCCTGTCCTTCCAGCTGCATGGATGCCTCCATCGCCATCAAGCCGGTCTTTGAGAGGTTCCAGTCGGTCATCATCACCTCGGGGGTAAGTGGCAGCCTGGGGCATGGCTCCTGGGCCTGGGAGAAGCTGGGCTGGAGCTGTGGCCCCTGGGGGTGCCGGTGAGTGGCCCTTGCTCTGCTAGGAACAGCCCTTCCTGCTCAGCGGGTGCTTCTGCCTCCTCTGCCTGGTACATTCAGGGCTGCATCCTTGGTGTGTGCCGCCACTCGGGCCATCCGGCTTCTCTGTCCCCTGCAGAGCGGGCCCGGCCTGGGCACAGGTGGGGGTTCTGGGGGCGCATGGCTGGAGCCCTCTGCTGCCCTGGCTTGCCAAGGGCCCGTGGGCTGGGCTGCTGACCCAGTGCTGAGAGTCCAGCTTGGCTCCTACGTGTGTGTGGGGACCCCCCAAACCCTGGGACCCCTTGTGGGTTGCCCTGAGAGCAGAGCCCTGTCCTGGCACAGCAGAGATACTTGAGCTGTCTGTAGCTGGCATCTCTGCTCAGCCACCACCTCGTTTCCAGGCCTTTGGGGTGAAGGTTCCATGGGTGGTGTCTGGTGAACAGAGGCCCCCCAGCTCATGCTTCACCCCATGTCCCCATGTAGACGCTGTCCCCGCTGGACATATACCCCAAGATCCTGGATTTCCATCCTGTTACCATGGCCACCTTCACCATGACTCTGGCCAGGACCTGTCTCTGCCCTATGGTGAGTTGACGGCTGGGCTAGGTGGGGGGTAGCTGCACGGGGCTGTGCCTGGGGGAAGGAGGGGGGCTGCCAAAAGTCCCATGCTCCCCCCATCTGGGCAGTTGCTGGGCACCTCTGAGCCCCTGCCCCCCTGGGGGCAGCCGCTGGGCGCAGCTCGGCTCTGGACCGGGGCCCACTTATCAGCATCCTGTTTTCCTTTCAGATTGTGGGGCGAGGAAACGACCAGGTGGCCATTAGCTCCAAGTTCGAGACCCGCGAGGACATTGGTAGGGATGCTACAGGACGTTAGCCTGGTGGGGAGGATGTGGGTGCCACCCTGGGGCATGGGCTCATCCTGGAGCCACCTCTCCTATTCCCAGCTGTGGTGATAGGCTGCCCTGCCAGGGGCTCCTCCCACTCCCATCTGTCTTGGCTCTGCGGACAGAGTTGGGGTCCCCCAGTGACAGCTTGGGCTGTGGGCGCCGTTGCTGGGGGTGTAGCAGCAGCCGGCTCCCCTTGTTCTGCCAGGAGGTGCTGTGCCAGAACTGGGGGGGGGGACCCTGCTCTGCAGGGTGCAGAGGTGATCTGTGCCATACGCGCCCCCCCACATGAGTGAGCTGAGCAGCGGGACCCAATGGGCCAAACCCCCCCATGCTGTATTGTGTGACTGAGCTGGCGACCTTCCTGGCCATGCCCGTGGCCCTTCCCCCCCCATGGCCTTCTCCTGCCACTGGGGAGCTGAACATGTACCCCCCGAGTGCTGGCTGGAGCTGCCCCTAGCATGGGCCAATGTGGGGCCAGATCTCAGCTTCAGTCCCTGCCTCACCACTGTGTGGGTGTTCACCCCCCACCACGGCCCACCTGGCTCTGGACCCACGAGACCCTCCCTGACCGTTCCCAGCTGTGATCCGGAACTACGGCAACCTGCTGCTGGAGATGTCTGCGATCGTGCCTGATGGCATTGTGGCCTTCTTCACCAGCTACCAGTACATGGAAAACATCGTGGCCTCGTGGTACGAGCAGGTGCGTACAGGGGGGCCAGTGGGGGCTGGTTGCAGAGGGTCCTGGGGACTGGCCAGTGCTGCTGGAGTGGCTGGGGGGAAGGGTGGCCTGGGAGGCACAAGGGATTTCCCTGCTCCACTTCACTGCCAGAAATCCCAGGCTTTTCCGCAGAGAGGGTGCCCGCTGCTGGCCCTGCCCATGCCCCACCCACACAGCTGCTGCCAAAGCCACTGCCTTGACAAAGAAGCCCAGCCGGTGTGGGAACAGTGTGGCAAGGCAGCCGGTGGCACGGAGCCTATGGGCAGGCCGGCAGAGCAAGCACCACGCTGAGGGATTCCTAGGCTGAGTTCTGTTAACGCCATGAACTCTGGTGCCTAATGGGCACTCGGGCATCTGGGATCCAGACTGGCCCCTTGCCATTCCGGGAGGGGAGATCACAGTGCAACACCGGGACCCTGCCAGCATTCCTCAGGGAATGCTGGTAGGAAAAGGCCCTTTAAGGGAACCAGCAGGGAGTGGCTGGGAAGGGCCCTGGCTGTGTTAGCTGGCTCCCCACAGCAGTACCTCCTGCTGGCGGAGCAGGAGCCAAGGGGCCAGGAGCCGATGGATTCGTCCTGAGCTCCAGCCCTGCCTGCTCACAGCTGTAGCTGCCTGGCCGGGCACTGAGCCACAGCGAGTCTCTGGGAAAGCAGTTTATCTCCTGGCTTATCTCCAGCCGCAGTTCTCCTGGGTGAGGCAGCTCCATACTGCACCCTTCCTGGCATGGCACGCTGGCACCAGGCTGCATCCCACTCCCTCAGTCAGGTCCCCCATGGGACTCAATTCCACCCCTCTGAGAGGGAAGGGAAGGGTCTGGCCTCCCCTGCGGGGTCTCCCTTCCTGCTCCTGGCAGTGTGGGACCCCTGGGTAGGGAGGAGTGCTGGGTTTCACAGCCCCATGGCAGTGCCTGCCTGCCAGCTCCTGTCTGGTTTGTTCTCCACCCTGTGACACAGCAGAGCTGCCCGTGTCCAGATGCTGCAGCCCCCGCCCAGCGCTGGAGCGGCCTAGTAACGAAGGGGAATGTGCTGCTCTCCCCCACAAAGCCATAAGCGGGATTGGAACCTGCACCCAGCCCTGTTGTGGGTTCCAGCTGAGCCCAGGGCTCCCTGGGCAGCTGAGCCCTGATATCTGACCTAGGCTGCATTCCCCCCAGGGCATCCTGGAGAACATCCAGCGCAACAAGCTCATCTTCATCGAGACGCAGGACGGGGCCGAGACCAGCATGGCACTGGAAAAGTACCAGGAGGTGGGCACTGTGCCAGCACCGTGGGGGGCTGTGCCTAGTCCTGGTGCTGGAGAAGGGAGAGGCTGGCCCCTGCAGGCTAAGCGAAAGCCATGAGGCTGCAGGTTGGGATGGAGCGGAGCTGCTTGATGCTAGGGAGCCGACGCCTTATGCCGGGCCGGTTATGGCAGTGCGGATCTGCAGGGATGGAGGGAGACTCCTCAGTTGAAACTGGCTGTGCCCACTCCTGAACTCAGCCCTTGCTCTCCCCAATGCACACCCAGCACCGACCTTCCCTGCACAGCACTGGCTGTGGGGGTGGGGGTGGAGGGGAAGGCCAGTGGGAGTGGAGTGACAGTCCCAGATTGGTGTGACCCGTTTGCACACAGGCCTGCGAGAATGGGCGGGGAGCCATCCTGCTGTCCGTGGCCAGGGGAAAGGTGTCCGAAGGCATCGACTTCGGTGAGTTTTCTTGCTGGGGAGTAACAGGGAGTCACAGTGTGGGTCTGCCCCAGCTCCCCTGCCTGGCCTGCTGCTGTTTGGGGGTGCAGGACCTTCTCAGCTCCTTCTACCTGGTAGGTAATGCTGACCTGAGCACAGCTCTTCCTGCTCCCAGCAGGGCTCGCTCTCTGTGCCGGGGCAGAGCACAGGGGGTGAGGTGCCCTCGGTCCTGTCCTTTCTCTTGCTGGCAGTAGCTTGTGCTTGATTTTTGACCACAGGCCCCTTGTGTGGCACCGGCCTGGGGCCCTGCCAGGGGTGGTGTGCAGCAGGGGGGCAGCCTGACCTCTGATCTGCCCCTGCAGTGCACCACTACGGGAGAGCTGTGATCATGTTCGGCGTACCCTATGTCTACACCCAGAGCCGCATCCTCAAGGTGAGCTGGCACCATGTGCCCCAACACTTAGCCCTGCTTGGCTGGGGCCCAGTACCTAGTGGGGGAGGGGTGCAGAGACTAGCCTCCTGAGAATGCAATGGGGATCAGCCTACAGGGCCCTGCTGGGGTGGAGAGTGGGTGTGAATGCTGGAGCGGCACTGGGGTCCCAGCCCTGCTGCCCCCGGAATTTGAGGTTCATAGCAGGAGCCTGTGTCCCAAGGCTGCGTCCTGTCCACTGCAGCTGGGCAGGGCGTGTGCCACAACCCTGCTCTTGTCCCCTCAGGCACGGCTGGAGTACCTGCGTGATCAGTTCCAGATTCGGGAGAACGACTTCCTGACATTCGATGCCATGCGGCACGCAGCGCAGTGCGTGGGCCGGGCCATCCGTGGCAAGACAGACTACGGGCTCATGGTCTTTGCAGACAAGGTGGGTGGGCAGATGGGGCAAGGCAGCGGGTAGGGCTGTGGGCACAGCAGGAAGTGGCTGCTGAGCAGGCTTCGCCCTGGGCCATGAGTCAACCCCCCAGGGGCTCCAGCATACTAACCCACGGTGAAATGCAGGCGTGCACCCCACCACCCCCAGAAGGGAAAGATGGCCCACTCTGGTGGGCAGAGGCTCCACAGCTCAGGGTTGTCTGGGTCTTTTTGGTTGGTAGCGTTTTGCCCGGGCAGACAAGCGGGGGAAGCTGCCACGCTGGATCCAGGAGCACATCACGGACGCCAACCTCAACCTCACGGTGGACGAGGCTGTGCAGGTGGCCAAGTACTTTCTGCGCCAGATGGCCCAGCCCTTCCACAAGGTGAGTGCTGTCCTGCGGCCGCAGGAGGCGGGGATGGTCCCTCCTGAGCACTTGCCAGCCCTGGAGGGGGGAACTGGCTGTAAGCTCAGGCCAGGGTGCAGGCCTCAGCCCTGCTCTCATGGGCTGTGTGGTTTTGGCAGGAGGACCAGCTGGGCCTGTCCCTGCTCACTCTGGAGCAGCTGCAGTCAGAGGAGATGCTCCGCAAGATCACGCAGATCGCGCACCAGGTGTGAGCCGGAGCGGCAGCTGTGGGGGACCTTGGCTCACCCAACACGCTGGCAGAGGGCTGGCTCCAGCCGCAGCCAGGTGCTGGCCCTGCGGCCAGGGCCTTGTTTGATACTGGCTTTTATACTGAAGGTGACTGTCTGGGACACAGCAATAAAGAACAGGACATAGCCCGTGTGCTGTGCCATCGCCCTGCGCCATCACCCTGCGCCAGCCCCTGGGAACCAGGAGATCACACAGGAGGATGCTGTCCCCTACCCAGCCAGGGCAGCCTGCATGGCAGCTGGGTCCCTGCACTGCATCATGAGTCTGGGCATCTCCTGCTGCTCAGGGGTGGGGCTAGTATTCCTCTGGCCTGGGGGAGGGGGTTAACAGTGCCAGCCTGCTGCTTCTCAGAGGGGCCAGGGGAGCTTTTCCTCCTCCCAGGGTTGAGCCCTGACACAGACCCAGAGCCAGCAGTCAGCAAACACCTTTATTCAGGTTGTGCTTGTTCTGCTCTCACCTACCATGTCCTATAAATAGAATAAATAGCAAGCCCTGGCCCCTGCAATCTGGGGGCAGTTAAGGCAGCTGGAGCAGGGCCAGGCCAAGCCCAGTGGCTTCCTGAGAGAGAGCGGCCCAGCAGGGGGCAGGCATTGGCTTGGTGTCTCCTAGTTGAGGGGGGCACATTCACTGCATCCACTGAGGTCCAACGAGGGGGCTGGCTGGGCTGCAGCCAGCAGTGCCCATTGCTCTGTGCACCCTGCTCCCTGGAGGGTTAACGGGCAGGCTGCGGGGGGGCCAGGAGCAAGCAGAGCTGAGACTCCAGCTGGCCTGGTCATGCCAGTACCTCAGCCCGCACTGGAGAGAGAGCTGCTGGGGGAGAGGTTCTGGCTGCTGGCGCTCAGGTTCCTGCTGGGCACCTGCGGAGAAGGAATAAAGGGGAGCAGAGAGTTAAGGGGTCCTGGGCCAGGAACCCCACTGCCGGGGTCACAGCTGCTGGGGCCCTGGGACCAGTTCTCACCGCTGGGGAAGCTGCTGGCACTGGTGGCCTCTCGCCCGCATGCAGGACATTCAGGGAGCTGGCGCGTTTCATCCTGCAGGAGAGAGCGTGAGGTGAACACCCAGAGTTGCTGCATGCAGGTATCACACCCTCCGTGCCACGGCTCTTGCCCAGGGGCTGGTCAACACAGCGCAAGGGCTAGAGCCTTTGCCATGGGGCACGGAATTAACACCTGGCAACAAGGTGCCAGCAAAACAGCCGAGCAAGCTGCTGGGAAATGAGCCCTGGCTGCTGAGGGTAACCCCAGGCAGAACAGACCTGGGGTTGGACAGGTCTCCCCCATGCTCCCAGGAAAGCATTTGCACTCTGCCAAGCCGGGGTCACCCCCTGGAATGGATTAGACTAGACATAGCTGGGGGCTCTGCTCCAGGCCCGCCCCCGCCCCCCCCCCCCCAGGTAGCACACAAATGAGTGCGGTAACTAGTGACAGGCCAGGGCAGCTCTACAGAGCAGTGGGCTAGCAGGGGCAGTTGCCTTGGGCCAAGGAGCACTTCAACTGCCAGGTGCAGCTGTGCCCCTGGGAACCAGCGACTCCAGCAAGGATGTGGGGGCCTGGTGGAAGAGCACTGGGCCCCTTGCTGGAGCTGGGGGGAGGAGCCCCTTACCCAGGGTTGGGGTCAATGGGCTGGAAGCTCTCGCCTTTCAGCCGGGAGACAAGCTTCTCGCTGCCACGCCGGATGGACTCCCGCAGCTTGGAGAAGGAGCTGCTCCGGTGCACATGGCCCATGGCATCCTGGGGGAGACAGAGGTGGTGGGGTGTGCAGAGCTCCCAGCAGGGCGGGGCTGCAGCCCCCCTGGATCCCAGGCCAGCTCATCCCCATGCAAGCCCTGCTGTACTGACTCCCTGGGCCTGGCCTCTGCACGCTCGGCTCTCCCACTGCAGCCCTCTCTGATCTCCCACTCCCCACCCTGCATGGATCTTGGTGCTTACCTGGCTCAGAGGGTCTGCACTGCTCTGGCCTGCTGCGGGGTCACCTGGACAAGAGAGGTGATGAAGAGAAACGGCACTGAGACCCTGCCCCCAAAGCCCCCCTCTCCTGGCAATAAACCGGCCCCAGAGAAAGAGCCCCCCCGACCCTCCTGCCCGCATACAGCTCAGCCCTGTCCCTGGGCAGCCTCCCACCCACAGAGGAGCCAAGCGGCCTCACCATGGCGGGCAGCTGCCAGCTCCTTGTCATGTGAGGTGAGGATCTCCTTGTACAGCTCCTCGGCCTGCTGGTACTTGCCCTGCTTCAGGTAGGAGGAGGCCTGGTGGGAAGGGGAGTGTTACCAGGGGCAGCCCTCATTCACCCAGCACTGCTGCCAGCGGCCCCTGGTTCCTGGGCTGGATTCCTGTCCCCCCGCCACCCCCCAAAGGCCAGGCCAGGGACCAGGGGGAGTTTAGCCCTTCCTATGCAGTGCCACCCACACATGCTGCAATTGCAGAAAGGCAAATCCCCCAGCCCTGCAGCCAGCCACCAGGGAGCCCCCCAGCGCTGCACCCCAGACCCTCCCCCAGGAGCAATCGAGGGCCCTGCCCCCGCACCTAGCAACCCTCCCCCCTCACCAGGTTGTTCTTGGTCTTGGCCACGTTGGGGTCGTGGGGGCCCAGCTGGCTCTGGTAGATGTGCAGCGCCCGCTCGTAGTAGCGCTCCACCTCCTCGAACTTGCCCTGGTTCTGGCACAGCAGGGCCAGATTGTTGAGCTGCTTGGCCACGTCGGGGTGCGTGGTGCCCAGGACCTGCCCGGGACGGGAGGGAGAGCGTCAGGGCCGGGGCCGGGCCAAGGGGCAGCGTCTCGCAGCGCTCGCCAGGCGGCCTTACCTTCTCGCGGATCTCCAGCGCCCGCTTGCACAGCGGCTCCGCTTCCTTGTACTTGCCCCGCTTGCCATACAGCACGGCCAGATTGTTCAGGGTGGCGGCCACCTGTGGGAGGAGGGGGCAGCATTAGGGCGCAGATGCACTGGCAAGGCCACGCGTCTCCTTCCCACAGGGAGCACCCCCCCACAGGGAGCACCCCCCCACAGATGCTCCAGCCCCCCCCCACTCCCAGCAGGGGGCGCTATGTTGGGGGCTCCCAGCTACTCCAGTCTGGCCTCTCCCAGCAGGGGGCACTGTGGGGGTGGGGCAGACACTGGCTGTGAGGGGGAGCTCCTGGCTATTCTAGCCCCCACCCCACCCCCCAGCAGTGGGGAGTGGGGCAGGCTGATGGGGGGCTCTCCCGCTGCACGCTATAGGCAGTGGCTGGTGATGGACTCGTCTCCAGAGAAGGATTCAGGGCCTTGCTTGGAAACCCTGCTGGACCCAAGGGACCAAGAGCCACTGGGATGGGAGAGGCCCCTCCCCCTTTCCAGCAGCCTTTGGGGGACCCACTGTCCCAGGATATCTGATCCAGGGAGCCCACCCCCACCCCTCTGGCACTCACCGCCGGGTGCTCCACACCCAGGGCCTGCTCCCGGATGTCCAGCGCATCGTTCAGCAGGTCCGTGGCCTCCTTGTACTTGTTCTGGTCCCTGCAGCAGGGCAGACAGCAGCGGTGTCACCCGGGAGCTTGGCCCACCCTCACCTCACCTGGACCCCCGGCCCCTGCCCAGAGACCCGCCAGGCCCAGGGCAGGGAGCCTGGAACCCCTCCCAGCCCGGGCCACAGGCCACTAGCCACGCGGGGCAAAGCCCCAGGCCTCGGCCCGCCTCTCTCTGCCCCTGGCGCTGCCAGCGTCCTTCAGGACTGGAGGCAGCTCTGCCATATGCCTGGCTGAGGGTCTCGGAGCCCCAGGGGGCTACACCATGCACCAGCCAGGAGCCCGTGGGGGAGGAGACCCACGGGCAGGTGCAGCCCCGCTGGCCGCAGCCCTCACCTGTACACCAGCGCCAGGATGTTGAGCATGGTGGCCACGTCAGGGTGGCCGTGCCCAGAGCTCTTCTCCAGGTCCTCCAGCGCCTGCTTGCAGAGTGGCACAGCGACCTCGTAGCGCCCCTGCGAGGCGTACTGGATCACCAGATTGTGCAGCGTTCGCAGGCGGGCCGGGATCTCGTAGCCGCCCTGCTGTGCCGCTTCCATGGCCGTGCTGGTCGGCTGCCTCCCTGCAGGGAGCCCCAGTGACGGGTGGCGCCCGCGAGCCCCCGGACTCGACCGCCCAGTTCAGGGACGACCCACCAGGGCTGACCCAGGGCCAGCGCTACGGCCTGCGGGGGCCACCCCCGGGGCCTAGCGCAGCTGGGGGAGCCTGGGCGAAGACCCTCACCCCTCTCGGCAGGGTGCCCCCCCATCCTGACTCCATCCCCTCAGCTCTGCAATGAGCCTAGCCCCGGGGGCACTGAGCCCGGCCCTGAGCAGAAGCAAGAACCAGGCATTGGCCCACGAAGTGGGCTGCTGTGGGGGTCGCCCTCACCCAGCTCCCCAACTGATGGGGCCGAGTCAGCAGAGGCCTCCACGCTCACTGATCAACCTCACCGCCCGGGCCACCTCCTTCCCCGCACCGACCCACCTCTCCTCCCTGGGTCCCCTTCCCCTCCTACACCCCCCCACCTCTCCCACCACCCTGAGCCCCCTTCCCCTTCTACGCTCCCCCACCAACCCCACTTCTCCCACCCTCACCAACTCTGCTCTCCCACCTGGGTCCCCTTCCCTTCCTACATCCCACCACCGACCCTCTTCTCCCCTACCCCCACCAACTCCACTTCTCCCACCCCCGGGCTCCCTTCCCCTGCCCTCCCCAATTCTTGTCTCCTCCCTGGGTCCCCTTCCCCTCCCGTACACCTATCCCCACACTCCTCTTGCCCCGGGGGCCCCTTTCTCCCTCCACCACCCTCTCACCCACCGGTCCCCTTCACCTACCCCATCCCGACACTGGCCCGCCTCTCATGCCTGGCTCACTGCCCCAGGGTCCTGGACTCAGCAACTGGAGCCGGGTGGATGCTCCAGTCGCAGGCTGGGCTGGGCTCCGGGGGCTTTGTAAAAGCCCATTGGGGGGTGGCAGTGAAAATGTTAACCCCCTTGGTGCCAGGAGGCAGCTGTCTCTAGGGGTGTGGGCAGGCGAGGGGCATCATGGGGAACATGCAGAGGAGCCCTTCCGCCCCTGCCCAGGGGTCTGGCTGGCGGGGAGCCCCCAGGGTTTCAGGCAGATGTGGGGCTGCTCTGTGAAGGGCAGCAGGGACAGCTGCAGGGCATCACCACACAGATGGGCCGGCTCGGGGGGTGGGGTGGGGGGGCTGTAAGAAAACCAGCCGGAAGGTGGCCTGGAAGGAGTCACCCCACTGCAAACCGTAGGGGGCTGCTAAGAGCCAATGGGCAGCTGGGGATGGCCTGGTGGGAATGGCTGGGTAGAGGGGACTCTCCGGGGCTGCTGGTGCAGGCGCCCGTGGGGTGTGTAGAGAAGCTGGGCCTGCCCAGGTTAGGATGGGGCAGGAGGGCACACAGGAGGCCGGGCAAGGTGGGGCAGGAGGACAGGAGTGCAGGGTGGGCGGGTGCACAGGAGGGCAGGCAGACAGGCAGAATGGGGAAGGACAGGCAGAGTGGGTGCACAGGAGGCTGGGCAGGTGCATGGCTAGGCCAGGGAGGTGGGCAGCAGGACAGGTAGGGCGGGTGCACAGGAGGGCAGATAGGTGGGTGGCTAGGCTAAGCAAGTGGGCAATGTGGGGCAGGAGGACAGGCGGGGTGGATGCACAGGAGGGTGGGCAGACAGGCGGGTTGGCAGTGCGGGGCAGCAGAACAGGCGGGGCAGGTGCACAGAAGGGTAGTCAGACAGACGGGCAGCGCAGGGCAGGAGGACAGGCAGGTGGGGCGGGAGAACAGGCGGGACGGGTGCACAGGAGGGTGGGCAGACAGGTGGGGCAGGTGCACAGGAGGGTGAGTAGAGAGGCAGTGCAGGGCAGGAGGAGGGGCAGGGCGGGTGCACAGGAGGGTGGGCAGACAGGTGGGCAGGGCAGGAGGAGGACAGGGCGGGTGCACAGGAGGGTGGGCAGACAGGTGGGCAGGGCAGGGCAGGAGGACAGGCGGGTGCACAGGAGGGTGGGCAGACAGGTGGGCAGTGCAGGGCAGGAGGACAGGCGGGTGGGCAGTGCAGGGCAGGAGGACAGGCGGGGCGGGAGCACAGGCGGGTGGGCAGAGAGACAGCACATGGCAGGCGGGTTCAAACCTTCTCTTGGTGCTTTGTTCCCGCAGTTACCATTAAACCTTGCTGCCGGGGGCAGACGGCCGGGTCGCTGCCTTTCCCCCCCACCCCTTCCATGGCAGAACCGAGGGGCTGAGCCTGTTGGACCCACTGGCTCAGCGCCTGGGCGGACAGCAGGGAGCCTGGGGTGCACTCAGAGAGCTGAGGGGCAGCGAGCCAGCCCCGAACCTACAGCCCACAGCCCGCTCCCCAGGCAGGAGCCCCCTGGCACGTACCCTGTCGCTGCTCATCCTCGTCGCTGGCAAACAGGGAGGCCAGGCTATCCTTCCGCGGACGGGCCTTGTCCTTTTCCAGCTGAGGGTACAGGGGGAAGGCAGCTGGGGCCAAGCATTCCCACCCCACAGCCCAGCACCTGGGCTCCCCCACCGCATCCCCCGATCACCCCCCCCCCCAGGCTCCTCCCTGCCCGAGGCTTCAGCCAGCGAAGTGGAGGCTGAGGTGGGGAGCCGGGCCTGTGCAGCTGGGGAGGGGGTCTGGGCCCCACGTGCTCCTCTCCCTCCCCTCCCCCTTGCCAACCAGGGGGGCCCAGGCCTCATTTGCTCCTCTCCATTCTCCCCCCAACAGCTAGGAGGGTCTGGGCCCCACGTGCTCCTCTCCCTCCCCTCCCCTACAACCAGGGGGCCCAGGCCGCACCTGCTCCTCCTTGGTGTCATACTGCTTCAGCTGGTTCATGAACTCCAGATGTTTCTTCTCCTCCTCCAGCTGCGCCACCATCTCCTCGCTCTGCTGCAGCCGCAGTTGGGTCCCCGCCAGCTCCTCCCGCAGCCACAGGTTCTCCTGGCAGAGCCTTTTCACCTGCGCCCGCAGCTTCTGCTTCTCGGCCTCCAGCGCCCCGATGTGGGACGACAGTGCGATCATCATCTGGGCAGGGCAGGGCAGGGCTCAGCAGGGAAACCCCCTCGCCTGCCGCGCTGGCCACCCCCCAGGAGAGGCTGGGATGGCCGGGAGCTCCCCACAGCCCACCTCCTGCCCCACAGCCCAGAGCGCCCGCTGCTGGGAGAGAATGGGATGGCTGGGAGCTCCCCCCATAGCCAGCGCCTCTACCCTGCTCTCCACAGCGCCCCCTACTGGGAGAAGCCGGGACTGGGATAGCCAGGAGTTCCCCACAGCCACCACTCCCCCCCCCACAGCGCCCCCTACTGGGAGAAGCCGGGACTGGGATAGCCAGGAGTTCCCCACAGCCACCACTCCCCCCCACAGCGCCCCCTACTGGGAGAAGCCGGGACTGGGATAAATGGGAGCTCCCCATACAGCCACCGCTCTGCTCCACCCCCACAGCGCTCCCTACTGGGAGAGGCTGGGCCTGGAGTAGCTGAGAGCTCCCCCCACAGCCGTGCTCCTGTTGCCAGATGCCCTTCCCTTGTTCGCAGCCCCTCTGCCGCACAGGGGCACTGGCCCAGCACAGCCGGTACCTTTGCCTCGCCAAGCCCCAGCTCAATCCCCTCCAGGGACTTGCGGACGAGGTCGTACTTCTCCTCCAGGAGCTGCAGGGCCCGGCTGCCCGGGGGCTCCTCCTGCCCATGGCCCTGGATCAGGGCCTCCTGCAGCTGCTGCGAGATGCCCGTGTTTTCGCTCCGCAGCGCCTCCAGCCCCTTCACCACCTGCCGCGTGCCAGCGATGATGTCATCTGCCGTCATCCTCCCCGGCTGGCCCTCGCCGACCGCCACCATCAGGGACATGGCGCAGCTGAGCCTGCAGGGAGAGGGCGCCCTGAGCGCTGGCATCCTCCGCCCCTGGCCAAGGCGCTCCTGAGCCCCTCAGCCCTGGAGCCGGCAGCCCCGCCGGACGGATGACCTGCCCAAAGCGGGGTGTCCATGGCCAGGACAGGCTGTGAGCCCTCGTCCTTCCAAGCGTGGGACTTGGGGCAGGCGGGGGGGTTCGGAGGGACAGGCACCTCCAGGGTGACCCCTGTCTCCAGGGAGGCGACACTGGGGGGGGGGGCTGACACAGCGGCACCGGGGGCAGCATGGAAGGCCAGACAGGGGAGCATATGGGAGGAGTCCAAGCTGCAGAGGAGCAGACACGTTCCTGACTCTCAGCCTCGGCTTGTGCCCACAGGGACCACGACTCGCCGCCCCCCTGCCCAAAGGCTTGGGGTGACTCGGGGCCCGCCCGAGCAGGGTGCGAAAGGGCCCCAGCTCGCTGGCAGCTGGGGGCGGGAGGGGCGCGCGTTGGGCGCCGCGTTCCTCCCTGCCCCAAGAACCAGTCCCGCCGGCCTGACGCGGAGCGAGGGCGCCTGCACCGCCCGGCACGGCCCGGCACGGCCCGGCGGGCACGGGCAGGGCACACGCGTGAGCAGCACACCCCGCCCGGGCACAAGCACAAGGCGCCCCCCGCACTCCAGCCACAGCGCACACGCGCGGCACGCACCTGCCCGCACCCCCCCCCACGGGGCACCCCCTGCACAGCTGAGTGCCAAGGCGGCAGGCACGGCGTCACCCCGCCGTGTGGCGTGCACCGCTGTATAGAAATACAACACGCACACGCGGCCCGCGCACGGGCACCCACCCGGGGTGCACACGCGGCCCGCGCACGGGCACACGCTGGCTGCGTGCCCGCCCCGCACGGCTGCCCGCTGGAAGCACGGACACGCGTGGCGCACACCCGGCTCCAGCCCCGACCTGCGGGGCCGGTTCCCGGAGCGGCCTCTGCCCCACCCCGGCCGGCGCGTCCCTGGAGCCCAGCGCCGCCGAGCCCCCTGCCCCGCCGGGACCCACCTGCCAGCCGGGCCGGAGCACCCGCCGCCTGCGCCGCGCCCGGAGCCGCTGCCCTCCCGCGGCTCATCGCTCACCTGCCGCTGCTATGGGCGGCGCCCACAATGCACCGGGCTCCACCCCCTCCCGGGGCCATCTTGGGCGGGGCGGCCCCCCCACGGCAGAGGGGAGCGGGGCCCCCTTCCCCGGCGCCGGGCCTGACCCCAGCGACGTCCCCCTTGCACTCCCGGTGGTGATCTGGGGCCTGCCAGGAGCTGCTGTAAGTTAGAGCAGCCCCAGGGTGGCGCTGCCTTCTGCACCCCGCAGGCCTCCTGGGCAGGGAATAGCCACAGCGCAGTGCGCCCCGGCCGCGCCCCCGATCCGCCCCCCCGTGGGCCCTGGGGGGAGGGAATAGCCACAGCGCAGTGCGCCCCGGCCGCGCCCCCGATCCGCCCCCCCGTGGGCCCTGGGGGGAGGGAATAGCCACAGCGCAGTGCGCCCCGGCCGCGCCCCCGATCCGCCCCCCCGTGGGCCCTGGGGGGAGGGAATAGCCACAGCGCAGTGCGCCCCGGCCACGCCCCCGATCCGCCCCCCATCAGCCCTGGGGGGCAGGGAATAGCCACAGCACAGAGTGCTCCAGCCATGCCCCTGATCTGCCCCCCCGTGGGCCCTGGAGGGGGCAGGGAATAGCCACAGCGCAGTGCGCCCCAGCCACGCCCCCGATCCGCCCCCCGTGGGCCCTGCGGGGAGGGAATAGCCACAGCGCAGTGCGCCCCGGCCGCGCCCCCGATCCGCCCCCCATGGGCCCTGGGGGGCAGGGAATAGCCAAAGTGCAGTGCGCTCCGGCCACGCCACCGATCCGCCCCCCATCAGCCCTGGGGGGCAGGGAATAGCCACAGCACAGAGTGCTCCAGCCATGCCCCTGATCTGCCCCCCCGTGGGCCCTGGGGGGGCAGGGAATAGCCACAGCGCAGTGCGCCCCAGCCACGCCCCCGATCCACCCCCCATGGGCCCTGGGGGGCAGGGAATAGCCAAAGTGCAGTGCGCTCCGGCCACGCCCCCGATCCGCCCCCCCTGGGCCCTGGGGGGGGGGGGGGCAGGGAATAGCCACAGTGCAGTGTGCCCCGGCCACACGCCCCTCTGCCCCTTGTGGTGGGGCCTGGAAGCAGGGCCTGTGTGCGAGCTCCACCCCGGCAGACGGGTCCCTGTCTTCTGCCCCATTCAAGGCCCCTTTACATTTGCAGAAGGGCGTAGACGGGCTCGAGTGTAACAGACCGGGACCCACGTACCCTAGTCGCTCTCCAGCCAGTCACCTTCTGGTGGGGCAGCTCATTTTGCACGTTCAGACTGTGCCCATCACTGGGGCCTCTGGCCATGGGACCTGCTGCTCCAGGACTCCCCTGAAGAGCAGAGGCTGCTTGGTGGCCCGGCTGAGAAGGGGACCTGCCTCGTTCGCTCAGTGTCCTCAGGGCCACTGCCTGGTGTCCCGTGTTGCCTGTCCCGGGGCATAGGCAGACCCAGGAGAATCCACTGGCCTCCCTGGCCTGTGAGGTGGAGACGGGAGCGACGCCTCGGCCAGCGGCAGCCAGCGGCAGCCAGCAGCACGCCCTCGCTCGAGGGGCAGGAGCGCTGGCTGCACCTGGGAAGATGATGTCAGACAGATCTGCTGCCCTTGGACATGCATGGAAACTGTGGGCAGATCCCTGGCCAGCTCCGAGCAGCAGGATCCTGAGCTGAACTCACCTGGCTCCGAGCAGCTGTGAGACTTTGGGCAAACCCGCGTGCTGCAAACTCCTCAAGTCAAGCAGACTCCAGGTCATGGATCGTGGCAGGAGCCAGACCCAGGGGAAACCGCTCTGGGGCCACAAATGGGGGGTCCAGAACAGCTGCTGCTACCCCAGCGGCCCGCCCTCACCTCTTCTGGGGCTGCTTGCCACTGTGCTAGCATCATGCAGCTGGAGGAGTCATAGATACCAAAGGCAGACGGGACCACGGACAAGGACGAGCCTCCTGGGTCCTGTTGTTGCTGCTTGTAGCAGGGCACCACCCAGGAGTCCCAGAAAGGATCTGGGCCCCATTGTGCTGGGCGCCACTGGGGGGCCGGGGGCAGAGGGGGATCGAGCACCCACCGGCGGCACCCAGCACCAGAAGAAGTTGGCGCCGATACATCCAGGCATCTGCTACAACAGTAGTAGATCATTGTCCAGCAACAGAAGCTACACTTGGATCAATCAGAGAGTGATCCATTGACAACGTACTGGAAGAAGCAAAGACTTCCGTCCAGAAGTTGACTCATGAAGGCACTTATATTGACTCCTGAAGTGAAGAGGGCAAGAAGTGTTTGTTAAGCCATCTGAAAAAGTACAACAGATTTGATTCTTACAGATCTACAAGAATTGGGGAGGGATAGCTCAGTGGTTTGAGCATTGGCCCACTAAACCCAGGGTTGTGAGTTCAATCCTTGAGGGGGCTATTTAGGAATCTGGGGCAAAAATTGGGGATTGATCCTGCTTTGAGCAGGACTAGATACCTCCTGAGGTCCCTTCCAACCTTGATGTTCTATGATTCTAACAGCGACTTCTGGATTCTACTCAACCTCTAACTCGCTTCTACAGATCCCTGTCTTATAAAACACCGACACTTGAATGGAGTGAGGTGCTGCCATGTGCTCAGGACAGAATAGAGAATTTGAACACAGAGTGGAATATCACACAGTGAACGATGTCTTCTTAACTTCTGAGGCTGGGACAAGAAGCAATGGGCTTAAATTGCAGCAAGGGCAGTTTATGTTGGACTTTAGGAAAAACTTCCTAACTGTCAGGGTGGTTAAACACTGGAATAAATTGCCTAGGGAGGTTGTGGAATTTCATCATTGGGGATTTTTAAGAGCAGGTTAGACAAACGCCTGTCAGGGATGGCCTAGATAATTCTTAGTCCTGCCATGAGTGCAGGGCACTGGACTAGGTGACCTCTCAAAGTCCCTTCCAGTCCTAGGATTCTATGATTTGACTTCAGCTTCTTCTTTATCATCACTAGTGTCTCGACCCGATCTTTGTGCTACGTTTCCTGGGATGAAAGAAGTAGGAATTCATCTCTTGCTACTCCCAGTCACGAGAGCGACAGCTGAGCCGCCTTCTTCCTCATCGACTAGACTGTTGTGTTCTCAAATGCGTTGCCTTCTTCCTGATCATGAGCATGTCATGAAGCATTGGAAGTACAAGACGCCATAGGCGCCGACTTCTAATTGCGCCGGTGGGTGCTCGGCCCACCTCTGCCCCTGGCCCCGCCCCACACAGGCTCTGAGCCCCCAAACCCCTCTGGGACCCAGCTGCAAGCCATTTGTCTCGTGACCCAGGGACTCAGGCTAGTTCCTCCCTGTCTGCTCCAGCCTTAAGTTGTGTTCACGTTGAATGGAGAACCAGCAAAGCATCAATGTCACCTGCAGGACTCCAGGTCCTGGGAGCTCCTGCTCTGGCCTCGAGTTCCTGCACCCTGGCCTGAACACACCTAAGCTTGCCTGGGGTCCCAGCATGGCTTAACCAGGAGGGAGGAGTGCGGATGTGACAGTGGGACTGACTCACCAAGAGTCGCTTTCTTCTGACACTGAACAAGGAGCTCTGGTAGCAGAAGGACCCCGTCGTCCCCAGAGCTGCTGTCTCTGCTGTGCCCCAGAGCTCCTGCCTGCCCTGTCTCCTCCTGCCTACCTGGGTCCGGGCACCGTGGACTTTGTCATGGGCTCAGGGCCAGGGCTTCTCCTCGGCCACACACCCTTTAAACTGCCCCCTTTAGGACAGAGCTTCGCCCCCACGGCTCTGGAGCAGCTCGGGGGTAGGGGGCAGGGCTGCAAGCGAGCCCCTGGTGTGTGACTGTGCAACTTGCCTGCCTCACATGGAAGGTAGGGGCTGGGTGGTGAAGAGAGGAAAGAGACGGAAGTGCCAAGCCGTGGAGGTGGAGAGACAGAGGACTTGGCCTGATGCCTGGGGAGGGAGCAGGGCATGCGGTGCAGGCCATGGCATGAGCTTTCGCTGAGGGAGGGGCCCACGCGCTGTTCGGAGGGAGTTGCCTCTGCCACAGCTTGCTGCGCTGACATCATGCCAGGCCCAGTGCCAGGATCGCCCAGTCCCAGGGCAACAACCCCACCCAGCTCCCCGGAGAGCTGCCCTATAAACCAGCCTGTCTTCTGCCCCGGCCTGACGTCAGCAGGGCCCTCCCAGAGGCTGTGCTCACGCCCTGCGGGCTGGGGTGGATCGGGGACACTGGCCACAGCCCCTGCTCCCTGGGCCAGGCTGGCTAAGCCCCCCCCCTCAGTCTGCCAGCCTGAAACCCCCCCTCTCCCCCCACCCTATGCAGAGTGATGCTGGCACTGGGGCAAATCTGGCCAGCAGGCAGCTTCCAGAGTGCCTGAGAGAGCGTGGTGGGGAGCCCCAGCTGGAGGGGCAGGGTGGGAGGGTGTTGGGGCCTGGTGTGGTTGGGTTGGGGAGCCCAGCTGGGGCGGCGGGGGGTTGTGACATTCCTCTGGTGTTTTCTGGACCCGGTAGTCTGCTAGGTCACTCCAATCCTTGACTCTGGGAGCCAGCCTGACCCTGCTCTGCTGTGAGAACCCCCACTCCTGGGCTGTTCATGCACAGCCCCTGGCATGTAAGCTGTTCCCAGCTACTTGCAAGTGAACGACACTAGCCAATATCTCTGATCTCAGACACAACCCTGGGAACCGCCGTCTTGCAGTGTCCAGTTATGCCCGCTGGACACTGGAAGCTTATATAAGTTCGTCAATTTAACAAAGAAATTGATACGTACCAGGCCTGTTTTCCCAAGGGGAGTCTCTGACACACTTCAAACCAAACACACTGCTTCAGGTAGAATAAACACCTTTATTAACTACAAAGATAGATTTTAAGGGATTATAAGTCAAAGCATAACGAGTCAGAGTGGTTACCAAAATAAAATAAAATATAAGCACGCAGGCTAAACTCTCAACCCTATTAGACTGGGCAGCAACTAGATTAAGCAGTTTTTCTCACCTCACTGGATGTTGCAGTCCTTAGTGTACAGGTTTGTTCCTTAAACCTGGGCCAATCTCCTGGGTTGGAGTCTTGTCTTCTTCTCAGTGTCCTGCTTGCTTGCAGCATAGGTGGGGCAGAAGAAGGGCCAGTATGCATCCACTCTGTCTGTTTTATACTCTCAGTCCGTGTGCTTGTCGAACACAAGTTCAGGCATGTCTCTGGATCTAGACTGTTCTCAGTGATAGCGGATGACAGAACGAGGAGTAATGGTCTCAAGTTGCAGTGGGGGAGATTTAGGTTGGATATTAGGAAAAACTTTTTCACTAGGAGGGTGGTGAAACACTGGAATGCGTTACCTAGGGAGGTGGTGGAATCTCCTTCCTTAGAAGTTTTTAAGGTCAGGCTTGACAAAGCCCTGGCTGGGATGATTTAATTGGGGATCGGTCCTGCTTTGAGCAGGGGGTTGGACTAGATACCTCCTGAGGTCCCTTCCAACCCTGATAGTCTATGATTCTATGACTCTATGATCTTTCACAGCTGCCCCAGTGCACAGTGCCCTCATTTTCCCCAGCTGACGAGCCGTCTGGAAGCAGAGGCCAAGGGCAGCTGACGTGGCAACGTCTGCCTGAGTCTGCAGCCATCCCGACGCAGTGACGTGGGGCTGGGCTGGCGGCTCAGAGCTTGGCCCTCTCTGCGGGCTCCAGCTGAGATCCGAAGCTGACAGTTTAACTAGCACCAACTGTCAACTGTTTCAGGGCCGATCCTTTTAACAGCAGCGCCTGGCCGCGGTGCTCCTCTCTGAGTCCCACCCCTCCCAGGCCCCCACCCCTCCGGCTGCCCTCCTGCCCGCTGCTCCAGGGCAGCCAGTGCTGAGAGCTGGGGCCCTGTGAAAAGGGATCCCACAGAGAATAGTCTGAATTTAGAGAGGGCTGAGAATATTGTTCAGTCCAGATCCCTCTTTGCTGAAATGAGGCTGCTGTCCTGTCCAGTGTGCTGCAATCCGAGTGCCACGACGCCCCCCGGGTCATGCTGGGTGGAGGTCACATGCAGGGCCCTGGGGAACAGAGTCTGAGACCTTTTGGGGGGACATGAGATGTCTGTAGAACACTGCGTCGTCTAGACGGGGAGACTGGGAGTTTCTGCCTCCTAACTTGGGGATGGGGGGGGGCGTTCCATGGGGTTAAACGATAGGAACTTCAAAATCCAGTTAAAGGAAGTATGGTTTCTCTCAACGTGTGATTAGCCTGTGGAACTCCCTGCAACATGATGTTGTTGAGACCAAGAAATTAGCAAAGTTTAAAATGGGATTGGACTGTTACACGGATCTCAAAACAGAGCTGTCACTGTCGTAATGAATAGTTCAGATGTTGTGGAACCTGCTTCGTGGCTTATGACAAGCTAATTCAGCGGTACGGCCGAGACTCAGTGCGGGGGCAGATTCTCCGCCATCTGGCACTGCAGGATTCACAAACAACATCTGGCCACTGTCAGAGCCGGGATCCCAGGCAAGATGGGCCTCCTCTTGGGTCTGATTTCACCTGGCAGGTCCTGCATCGTCACTGCAGGCACAGTGCCCTTGCCCCACCTCCAACTCCTCCCTGCTGGAATGGGGGGTCGCATGCCCCCAGAATGCCCAGCTGGTGGGATTAACCCCAAGCCCAAACCTTTCACAGCCTGCTGGGGTGGGTGCTTTGCTCTGTGCCAACCGGGCCAGCCACAACACTCGGCCTCAGGACATCCCAATGTGCCTCTGCCCTTGGGGTTTGTGTTCCCCACATCCAGCCTTTCCCTTTGGGACACTAAGCCAGCACCTGCTCCTTGCAGTGTGTCTTGCTGGGCCTGAAATCCAAGTGCCCTGGACATGGCCCACAGGTTCCTTATGTAGGTAGCTCACCCACCCACCCAGTGTAGCCTGGCATGCTTAGTACTGCCCAGCATGGCCCAGCGCGGCCAACCTTCCCACTCAGCCCTGAGAAAAAAGTGAAAGGAACGGGCACATCAGCAGGGTCACCAGCCTCCCGGTCGCTGAGCCCACAGCCCACTGGTTATGCTGTTCTCCCCTCCCCAGGGCTGCCCCCGCTCCCAGACTTACCAGGCAGGTGATTCTGGTCCCGCGGCAGGAGCCCTCACCCCCCAGCTGCCCGTCTGCCCAGCAACCACCTCAATTCTGTCTCCCCAGGCAGGCATCATGTCTGCCCCACCCCAGCCTCCCTTCTGCTCCTCCATGCCTCCGCCTCACCCCCTCCACCCCCGCGCTGGTGCTCCAGCTGCTGGGCTCCCTCTGCTCCCTCCCCCATCTCCCTGCCAGGATGGCTTCAGGTCACTGAGGGGAGGGGGAGTGAGCGCTGTCTGGTTGCTTGCCCCAGGAGATGGGAAAGTGGGGAGGGCAGCCAAGTAGAGGCCCCCCCAGGCAGGGAAACTGAAGCTTCTGGCATCAGGGCCTGTTGGGCTCCAGCCCCGGCCAATCCCATCACTGTGAGAACATGGAAGTGGCTGCATCAGATCCAAGAGCCGATCAGCAGCTTGATGAGCCAGCATGTCCACTGAGCCCTGCCATTCCCCAGCCACAACCCTGCACCTCAGGGACTGTCCCCTGTTCTTTGATGGTCCCTCAGGGTGACCATGTGCCCTGTAGCATAAGGGATGGTCCCCTGTTCTTTGATTGTCCCTCAGGGTGACCATGCACCCTGTAGTGTAAGGGTGTGGCATGCTGTGCCTCAGAACAGTACCCTGGAACCCCCATATTCCCCCCATCATACAATTATGCTATGTTTTGTATAAAGTCTGCCTTGTGAGATAGCATTTTAAAAGTCTTGATCTGTTGACCATTAATATCCTGTTGGATTGTATGTGCTGTCATTGGATGGGAAGTTGTGAAGTTTTGCTCTGTGCGTGTTGCTGAAATACATTGTGAGGTTGGGAACACCCACAACCAGCCTGTCAGGTACAACAGGTTTCAGAGTAACAGCCGTGTTAGTCTGTATTCGCAAAAAGAAAAGGAGTACTTGTGGCACCTTAGAGACTAACCAATTTATTAGAGCATAAGCTTTCGTGAGCTACAGCTCACTTCCTCAGATGCATGAGGAAGTGAGCTGTAGCTCACGAAAGCTTATGCTCTAATAAATTGGTTAGTCTCTAAGGTGCCACAAGTACTCCTTTTCTTTTTTCAGGTACAACAGTGGAGGAGCCAGGTGTGCTGATGGCCCATTAAAGGAACCCACTCTCCCAAGGACTATCCCAGGAACCATATACAATGGAGACTTCTTAGAGAGAGCACACAGACAATGGAGACTGTTTGATCCATGTCATAGCAAAGATCTTTCCAGCAAGCTGGAATCAGCTATAAAAGAGGAGAAGTGACATCATCACTTGGCTTCTCTCCCCCAGCAACTCAACACCTGGACTAGACCCCTCTGGAGGACAAAGACTGAATGGGGCAGATGATCCCAGCTGGAAAGGAGAATCCCAGCCTGTGTATTCAGAAGTAATGCCATCAGGTGAGATGCTGCTTGATTCAAATCCTGTCTCTTTTCTAGAACTCAGATTGCGATTTTACTTTTATTTTTTAGGTGACCAACTTTGATCTGTGCGCTGACTACTTACAATCTCTCTGCCTGTAGCTAATAAACCTGCTTTATGTTTTACCTAACACAGCACATTTGGCTTGAAGTGCTTGGAAAATCTGCTCATGTTGCAAGAGTGGGTACACGTCCACTTTCCTTTGCAGAAGGGGTGGACTGCGTAATAAACGTCCACTGGCCGGGCTTCTGACCAGGGCAGGAGGGTGCAGTTCTGGTGTCCTAGGCTGGGGAGCTGGGTGGGAATTGGCTGGACCCTCCCTAATGTCCGTTCGTGAGTGAACTGGGAAAAGCATTCATGTAACTCAGCTGGGCGTGTCCCTGCCTGTGGATGGCAGGACCTGACAGAGGCTTGTGGCTTTAGATACAGCAGCACAGCGTGAGAGGGAACCCAGGTCGGTAAGACAGAGGGCTGAGCAGTTCCCCAGTTCCAGGTTGCACCCTGGGAACCCATCACAAAGGGACTGCCCCTTGGGGTGACCACCCTCTGGTTGAAGATGCAGAGATGTGTATTATGACGGTAACGTACCATTTTAAGCATTCGGCTGAAGCGTGGGCTCATTGGCTGGTGGAACTGAGCACAGCAGACTCATGCATGGGTGAGAAGAAGACAGGAGGTACCAAGGGCCATGGTGCTGACCTTAAATATCCCGCACAATGACGCGTTCTCCCTCTCATTTCAGGGGGGCTTCCCTTGTTCCATCCCCGTCTGGCCACAGTGCAGGGTGGGATGGCCTGCCTTTAGCCTGAGCGATGGGGGTTGGTAGCCTCTCCCCGAGGGTCCAGGCACACCTGGGCTGGGCCCCTCCTTCTGCAGCCCTCTTTGGCTAAGCTCCAGGAACGCACCCAGCTAGTGGCTGAAGGGCCCTATTGGCTGTTATCGAGAGGGCGACAAGGTGCCGCTCCTTCCCGCACCCCCAGGGTCTGATCTTCCTGGACAGGCTCATTCTCCAGCAACCTGTAATTCAGAAACCAGGGGATGGAATTGCTTCAGACTTGGCAGAAATATTCTCTGTCACCCTCAGGGGAAAGCTGCCCGCTTCCAGACCTAACCCCCGCCTCAGGCCAAAGCTGTCAGCTGCTAAAAGGGAGCTTCGTGAGGGAAAAGGGCTCTCACCTTAACATTAGAAATAAACAGCCCCTGAGCTGAGCACGGAGGAATGGGCCAGTGCGGGTGGCACTGCTACTGACCACCACTTCCAGGGAGCTGGGTTCACTTCCTAGCTCACCCAGAGATCTCTGAGTAACCCTCGTTCGCGCTTCTCTGCCTCAGTTTCCCCATCATTCCAAATGAAGGTAGCGCTTTACTTTCTGCTGTGAACATAACAGACACTGATGATTGTGAGGTGCCCAGAGGCCATGGTGATGGAGACTCCAGAGTTAAGATTGAGATGAGCTTGGTATTTAAAAGGTATTTTTTTCCCCAAATGCTCTAAAATCAATCTGTTGACTCAGATGGTCTTGAAAACTTCTGGCCCCCCTGGGGGTCTGGGGTGGGGGTAGTGGTGCAAACTTGGAATTGTTTGGCACAGAGGTTCCTGGCCCTTGGGCCTGGCACTTACAAAGGGTTTTCCCAGGATCCTGTTTAAAGGTAATCCAGGCATTGGGGCCAGGCTGGATGATGCTGACTGGAGGCTGCGTTCTCTATTCATGGCTCTGGCTTTGGCACTTTTTCCTCCACAGGGTAGTTTGGAGGCCTCTCTGCGCTGAACCCCAGGGGCAAGCTGTGGGGAGACTGTTCTCCCCTGGGGACACCCAGTCTTCCCACTCTCACCGGTGTCAGGGTTGCAGCTCCATGGAGCTTTGTCTGGGTTCAGTGCAACCATCTGACCCATTTCTGAATGCCACCCCAGCGATCCCGGTGGCCGTGAGCTCTGCAGGGCGAGCGTGGAGTGCAGTGTGGCGTGCAGCATGGAGAATCCGGATGCTGGTGGGTCATAAGCCAGTGGGGAATTCCCCCTCTGCTGGCCTGGTGGGTGCCGTGCCATGCCCCAGCCTGCCCCTGTGCCAGGCCCTGCTGTTCCCATGCTGATGGCTCGACTCGGCTGCTGTGGGCAGAGGCTCAGGGCCCATCAGGCTGCTGGTTCTGAAACAGGTCTGGGCTCCTGCACTGTGGGCTGGCTCCAGTCAGCTCTGGCAACATCGGCTCCCCCCCCCACACACACACACATCTGGGCGATAACGTGGGAGTGGGGTGGGTGTCCTAGCTCAGAGCCCCTCCCTGCACCCCCAGTGTCACCTGCATCCCCCCAGCCCACGGAGCTGCTCACCCTGATATTGTGCCCGCCCACCCTTTCGGAAGATCCTCGCCTGCTGTTCCCGCATCCCCCTGTCCCCCGGATACGCGCTCTCACTCACCCTCACCCACACCCACACCCACATACATACTCACACAGGCAGGTCAGGACACATAGCTGGGTGCTTGAGATGTGTGTAGTTCCCCCACAAGCCAGGAGATGGCGCTGTTTATCAGTGGGAGGGCACCTGCCAGGCAAAAACGCAAAATTTCCTCTGTGTGTGTGTGTGACACTAATTAAGGCACTTCCTCACTGCTCCGTGAACATGCCATGCAAATTATTTAATGGGATAATTTGCATATTTGCACATAACCGTCAGCTTTGTTTTGTCAAAGCCCTGGTGTGGGGTTTTGTGCTGACGAAAGGGAGGGGGGAGGGACGTGGCGGGCAATGCCCCATGCCAGCACATCACGCACTACCCTGCCAGCCTGGCTCAGCCGATCTGCCCATAGGAGAACCAGGGCTTAGCCTCCAGGGCCAGGGAACCCTGCATGGGGCACAGCACTGCTCCAGGACTGGGACATCTGGGTAGGGGACCCTGGTGCCACCAGGCAGCGCCCCCCTCATAGGGGTGTCTGACAGTGCAGCACCCCAATGCACAGGGCAGACAGAGCCCAGCTCACTCCCATCCAAGAAGCTGTGGTGCCTGGTGCAGACAATGAATGTCACGTCCAGCTCCTCCCCACTGCACATGATCTAGGGGAGGGGGCCGCAGGGCCAGAGCAAAGGAGATGGAGGAGACTGAGAGAGGGAGAGACTCCCCCCATTTCCCCACATGCAACTGAGGGGGATCAGGGAGGACAGGGGAGGATTGGGGGGCCGTGACGAAGCAGTTTTTAATGGTTTGCATGCAGAGGGGGTGGGACTCAATTTTCCTGGGTGTTACTGGTATAACAAGGTGGTGGGAGAGGGAGTTTGTTGTTACAGAGGGCCAGCGAATGGCCTAGAGAATAGATACCCCTGCAACTGGTGACCTGGTGACAGGGAGGCCCAGCTCAGGAGTCACAGCCGGTTCTGGTCAGTGAGAAGACAATGGGTTGCGGAGAGAGGACCCCGGTTATCGGACCAGCTGGTTCCAGCCAGAGGGGAAACAAAGGACGGATGAGAGGAGAGGCTGGGAGGAGCGGAAGCCCAGGTGGCCTGTTTACCTGGGACAGAATTCAAAGGACAGAGGCAGGACTTGGGGGCCAGTGATAACAGATGCCCAGCTGAAAGGAGGGGGTCCTGGGGTGGCAGGGGAGAGCAACCAGAACCCACCTGGAGACTGGAGAGACTCAGCTGTCCTGTGCTAAGGGAAGCCAGGCCTGAGACCTTGAGAGTTTCCTATGCTGTGTTCAGACTCTCAATAACCTTTCTGTTTTACAGAGGCTGAGTCTCACTCCAGTCTGGAGATCAGGGTGGCATTATTCCCTCTGGGAGTGGAGGCTCCAGGGGTCCAGAGCGAGCGGACTCCCTGAGGGGGCCCATGGCAGAGACAGGCGTGCTTAGGCTCAGAGAGGTGCAGTTCCAGGAGGTGGACGGGCCTACGGCTTAACCCCTGAGACAGAGTGGACCCCCGAGAAGGGCTGTCTCACTGAAGGGGGTTCCTCCCAAGGACCATACGAGGCCGAGAGAGAGCACGAGTTCTGTGAGTCCACGACAGGGGTGAAGAGAGGACTGGAGAGGTTGGTGTGAGGTGGATTGGCAAAGGGTGGGGGCAGGTTGGATTTAGAAGGCGGGTCAGCACACACCATGGAAGTAATAGAGCTGGGGTGGGCCCCAAAGATCATGTCTTTGGAAAATGACCCTCTTGCTTCTCTGCAACAAAGATGGGGGTCACAGCAATTAAACAGGGTGTTGTTTCACACCTTCCAATAAACGATACCCTGGGACCTACCAGGGCACAGTCCACACTAATGTGCAGCTGTGTCACCCCTGACCTCTAACTTGGGGAGCCCTTTGCAATGCCTGGCTGCTGTAGCCTCCCGCCGGGACCACTCCCAAACAGCCTCCAGCACTGAAGTCACTCACTACTATGTGTGTGTGCTACAGATGGCCAGCCACACTCTGGCTCCTACCAGCCTTTGTTATACTGCGGGGTTACCCCAACACACTCCCAGCCCTGGGTTTTCCCCCAGAAACATATGTCCTGTTCTGCCCAGCCCTGTCCTGGCCAGTGCAAATACATTGAGTCTGTTACTCCATTAAGGGAATAATATGCACATGACTTGTGATCCCAGTGGAGTTACGCAGACACTTCAACCTGACCACACTGGATTAGAGAAAACAAGAAAACGGGTTTATTCCTGACAAAGAGAGAGATTTGATGTGAGTACAAGAAATGAGGCATAAAAGCCAGAAATGGTTACAAGAAAAATAAATATAAAATGCTTCCTGGTGCCTAAGTGAACTAAATGCTTTCGAGTCGAAGCAGGGTTTTCTCATCACATGCTTCCAGCAGTCTGACAGACCAAGCCCTCCGGTCAGGACCCATCCCTCAGAGTCCAAGGGCTGCTTCCTTTGTCTGTTCAGTGCAGTGAATGTGCTGGGCAGGAAGGTGGTGGGGGGTGTTTGCCCCCTCCTTTTTATAGTTCCAGTCCCCCTCTTGAAAACCATTTCCAGCTGAGACCAAGAATCTGTGTGGAAGGATGTCCCCTGCTGGTTTTTGATGAGCAGAGCCTCGCCACTGGAAAAAGGAAGAGCACAAGAAAAAAAAAACAACAAGAACAAGAGATGGAAAAGTTACAAGACGTTCATGAAAACACAGGCTCACAAAAGCAACTACAATTAACTAATATTAGGGGGCAACTGAATAGGTTGAGGGCAGATGCTGCTGCAAAAGTCCTTAGTTGGACCAAGCAGACGGTTTGTAAAAAAAGGACATAACAAGGACAGGTGACAGTATTAGCTACAGCTCAGCCTGCTGTCCCCAAGGGGCGAGGAACTGCTTAGGAGCAGAGGGAAAGCTCTGGCAGAAGTCCTAGTGCCGCCCTCCATCAAGAGTTCACTGGCTCAGGCCACTGACCCGTGGTTTCCTTTTGGATCAAGGAACCTTGGGGTGCTGAATAACCGTGGGGACTCACTGCACCCGGCGGGCCAGGCCCAGCTCCACGCATGGCTGCTCCGGTGGCTTCAGAACCATCAAATGCCATGATGGCCACTAGAGGGCTCCTAAGCTACGGCCCGGTATCCTGCCCAGTTCCCAGCCACGCGGGCTCTTGGGTCCCAGCCAGACGGGCAGCAGGGGCGTCTGGCTCACTGCTCCCTAGCTGCAGTGATGTCTCTTGGGAAACCTCAGCTCACAGCCCCAGTGTCGAGCCCAGCTGTGCCTTGGGTCTCCAGTCCTGGTGCCAGCCGGGGGTGTTGGGACCCTGGTGCAAGCTAGAGGTTAAACCTGGCTGAGCGGGGCCCCGGAGAGCCACCTCAGCAGCTGGGAATGGCGCGAGCGCATTGGTGTTCTGCCCACGCTGCCCCCGGGGCCACACCCCATACTCTGCGGGCTACCTCTGCGGAGTCCCAGGCTGGCTGGGGCGGGGCTGAGGAGCTGGCTCTGGGTGTGCTGGGGGTGCTGAAGAGAAGGGAGTGCCTCTACAGAGCTCGGAGGGGCCCAGCCCGTGACCCAGACACAGAGGAAGCAGCTCCTTGGGGCGGCGGGTAGCAGTGCGGAGCTGGCAGGGAGGGCAGGGCGCAGGTCTCCTGTAGGAGTCACCCGCCTGAGCGCAGCCCGCCTGAGTTCTCAGCACCAGCTGATTTATGAGGTGCTGCAGCTCCCAGCCGGGCCCTATAAGGGCTGGAAAGGGCCAGGCCCAGGTGTCTTTGCTGGCGTCACAGGACAGGGAACTTCCTAGTCCTGGCCCAGGCTGGGTGGGTGCCCAGCTGCAGGGCGAGGCCATGGGCAGGCCAGGGCTGCTTTCCACAGACAAACGGTCCTTACACTGAGTTAGTCCCTGAAATCCCCCCTCACCCAGGCCCAAGGCCTCAGGGACACCCCCCGTCGTGGGGACATCGGGCCAGCACAGGATCTGGGTGGGAGCAGGGAGCAGCTGTATGGAGGGAGACACGGATTGGGCCCTGAGGGGGGAATACGGGGAGGGGGGCTCTAGGTGCGCTGCTAAGGAGCCACAGAGGCAGGGGTGGGGCGGATCCCACCAGGAAAGGCAGAGCGACCCCAGGAGTGAGACAACCACTCAGCCCCCCCAAGTGCTGGACCCAGGCCAGGGACTTGACCACAGCTCAGCTCCGGAGGTGGAGCAGATGGCAGGGGTGTGAGGTCAGGCAGGTGTGGGCACTGCCCACAGTGTCCTCCCCCGACACCATGCCCCAGGCTGGTGCCATCCCCGAGGGGCTGGCAGGGCCCAGCACCACACACACACCTGGCCGTATCTCGGCCCATCCCAGCGGCTTTTGCTCACTTTGCCCTTTCTGGTCTTAGCTGGAGATGCGCCCGGGGCCTCTCTGAAGCAGGGGTGGGGGAGTCCTGCCCTGCTGCCCTGGGGGCCGGGCCTTGCCCCCTGCTCGGGACGGAGGCTCGGAGCCGCGGAGCTGAGTGCCTGCAGCCCCCTCCCGCTCTGGAGCAGCAGGCAGTGGGCGCGGCTCTTCGGGGGGTCTAGGCTAATGAGCGCTGAGCTTCAGGGGCGTGTGCGGAAAGTGCGTCGGGGTGGCGCAGGGCGGGGGGAGGAAGGGCCGTGAGGGACCCAGTGGTGATTACAGCGCGTGGCGTTAATAACGGGCACCGAGGTAATTAGTGCTCAGCTCCTGCTCCTCCCTGCAGGGGGCACAGCTGGGCCCCGCCCCCGGGCCGCATTTCACTCCCCCCACCCCATGCCTTGGCACCCACACACTCAGGGGGAGTGGGGGGCACTGCCAGCCTCCGGGGGGGCAGTGCTTGGGCTGGCAGAGGGGGGAGGGGCGCAGCCAGCAGGCTCAGGGTTGCCAGTTTTGGTTGGACGTGTTCCTGGAGGTTTCATCATATGAAGCAATCTCTCATGCCTGGCGATGCGCTAGCCTGTGAATCCTGGATGGTGGGCAGCCCACCAGCAGCTGATGTGGGGTCTGTGCGGCAGAGAGGGAACCACCCTGTGCCCTGCGGGGGAGGCTCCGGGGCCTGAATCTCCAGGAGGGCTCAGCACCCACAGCTGGGCCGGGGGTTGGGGATCCCAGGGATGCCGCATGCTGGAGGATCCCCGAGAGCGGGTCCTTGGCATGACAGCTCTAGGCCCGAGATCTGTTCACCGGCATTTGCCCCAGCTTGGTACAGGCAGAGGACCTGCGGCACAGAGAGTGGAAGAGACCAGGTCAGCATTACACACAGAGCTGGGACGGAACCCAGGAGTCCTGGCTCAGAGCCCCACTCCTCTCCCTGCGCTGGGACAGAACTCAGGAGTCCTGGCTCCCAGCCCCCACTGCTATCCCTGGGACACTCCAGTAGAAAGCTGTATATGGCTGTGAGTGCCTGACCTTGGGGTGGCGTCCGGAGGCTGCTCAGGCCGTTTGAGCCCAGGGAGGGTGTTCCGGTGGGGGTATAGGTTGCATATGCGTATGGGGAATGTCCTGGCTTAGGGGGTGGCCTGTGTGAATGCAGGGAGGGTCTGGGCTGAGGGTGGGCTGTGTGTGTAGGGTGGGGATCTGGACTGGGGAATGGGCTGCGTGCATGTGGGGAGGATCCCAGGTGGGGGAAGGGATGTGTGGGGAGGGTTCCAGGTGGGGGAAGGGCTCTCTCAGTATGGGGAGGATTCAGGGTGGGGTGGGATGTGTGTGTGTGAGGTCCTGATTGGGGATTGGGCTGTGTGCGTGTGGATAGGGTGCCAGATGGGGATTGGGCTGTGTGAGTGCGGGGAGGGTCCCTTGTGGGGGATGGGCTGTGTGTGTGTGGAGGATCCCAGATGGGGATTGGGCTGTGTGAGTGTGGGGAGGGTCCGGGTGGGGGTTTGTCTCTGTAAGTGTTGGAAAGGTGGTAGATGGGGAATGGGCTCTGTGACCCAGGGGATGGTCCCAGGTGGGGGATGGGCTCTGTAAGTGTGGGGAGGGTCTGAGGTAGGGGATGGGCTGCGTGAGTGCAGGGAGGGTCCAGGCTGGGGAAAGGCCTGTGTGTGTGTGTGTGGAGGGTGTTAGATGGGGAATGGGCTGTTTGAGTGTGGGGAGGGTCCCATGTGGAGGATGGGCTGTGTGAGTTCAGGGAGGTTCCCGGGGGCAATGGGCCGTGTGAGTCAGGGAGTGTCCCAGGTGGGGGATAGGCTGTGTGAGCCAGGGAAGTGTGTGACGTCCTGTACCTCATGGGAATGTCCTGCACCCCCATGTTCATCCTTATGATTGTGTGGGATCCAATGCAAAGTTTGTCACGTTGGGTGTCTTCAGAAGGCTCAGGATGCACTGAGCTTGGTTGTTATAGTCGTGTTATAGGTTATAATTTCATATGTATATAGTTATGAGGCTGAAAATGTATCCTCATGGCTTAAAACTGGCCCAGGCAAAACTCTCCAAGAGCAGAGGAGAAGTTCACACCTCAACAGGGCACGGATGGGACAAACCCAGCCCAGCCTCACAGGAATAAAGGACACTGGCCTAGGGAACAGCAAAAGATCAGTTGAACTCTCCAGTGAGTCACCCCCCTTCCTTTGGTCAGTTTGGGACTAAGTTTGGGACTGCAATGAGGTAATGCTCACCTGACTCTGAAGGGGGGGGAGGGGCAAAGGCAAGAGGGAAGAAAGAACATGATAAAAGGGAGAGACGTTTGCCATGCTCTTCCTCTCTCTTCCACCTCTATCTACAGATATCACACCAAGCGACTGAAGCGCTGATCAAAGGGGAGAGCCTGGCTGAAGGGCAACCAGCCAGCCTGCGGTGAGACGCATCTAAGTTTGTAAAGGCATTGAAAGTGTTCAGATCAGTTTAGAATGCGTTTTGCTTTTATTTCATTTGACCAAACCAACTTGTTATGCGCTTTATAATCACTTAAAATCGATCTTTGTAGTTAATAAATCTGTTTGCTTATTCTACCTGAAGCAGTGTGTTTGGTTTGAAGTGTGTCAGAGACTCCCCTTGGGATAACAAGACTGGTGCATGTCAATTTCTTTGTTAAATTAATGAAGTCAGATAGCTTGCAGCATCCAGCGGGTATAACTGGACACCGCAAGACGGAGGTTCCTAGGGTTGTGTCTGGGACCGGAGATGTTAGCTAGTGTCGTTCACTTGCAAGTAGCTGGGAACAGCTTACATGCCAGAGGCTGTGCGTGAACAACCCAGGAGTGCGGGTTCTCACAGCAGAGCAGGGTAAGGCTCTATCCCAGAGTCAAGGATTGGAGTGACCTAGCAGACCACTGATCCAGATAATACCAGAGGGGAATGTCACAGAGGGTCCCAGGTGGGGGATGGTCCATGTGAATGTGGGGAGGGTCTCGTGGGGGATGGGGTCTGTGAGTACGGGGAGGGTCCCAGGTGGGGGATGGGCTGCATGTGTGCGGGGAGGGTCCAAAGGGGGGAAATGGGCTGCATGAGAGCCGGGACAGTCCCATGTGGGGGATGGGCTGCGTGAGTGTGGGGTGGGTCTCAGGTGCGGGATGGGCTGTGTGAGTGTGGGGAGCGTCCCATGTGGGGGATGGGCTATGTGAGCATGGTAGGGGGCGGGGAGGGTTCATAGCTGGGGGTGGGCCCCTGTGCTCGTGGCATCCCCGTGGGGTCTCCCTGTTGCAGGCTGGCAAGTCATACTTCCCAGCTGGATGGGACATCTGAGCAGCTCTGCCTCACTAGGGCTCTATAAATAGCCCTTGTGCCCGGGCGTCTGACGTTTGGGGATCTAATTCCAGTGAGCCAGCGGATCCACACAGAGGTGACACCCTGCGAATCTCCCTGTCAGCCAGCAGGAGGGCCTGGCACATGCCCCCTAATATCTGCAGTGCGATCCCTGCACCCACACCACTGTTGCCCGACGAGTCTGTGACAAAGCGGGACTGTTCTTAATGTTTCCTCTGAATACTGTAGGGGTGCCTCAGTTTCCCCTATGCATTTCTTATGTCTCTAGGTGGTGGGATAAGGGGGTGTAATTGTTGCAGAGCAAAGGGCCAGTGTACATAAATGGCCGACACTCTGTCTCCTAGCAACTGATGGCCTGGGCCCTTCCCCCCTGCAAGGTGAGAGCTAAAGGGTTGGAGAACAAAGGACTCAGGTGACCTCCTGGCCCGGGAAAGAGACAAAGCCCAGAGGAGGAGGGGCTGGAGGGAGTTTCAGTTTGGGGTTGGCTGGGACGTGGAGTGAAGGGCAGACGTGGTTCTCTGGCTCCCTGCCCCCCAAAATGGACCCAGCTGAGGGGTCCTGTTTTCTGCACCTACAAGCTCTGTGTTAGACCATGTTCCTGTCGTCTAATAAACCTTCTGTTTTACTGGCTGGCTGAGAGTCACGTCTGACTGCAAAGCTGGGGGGCAGGACCCTCTGGCCCCCCGCAGGACCCTGCCTGGGCGGATTCGCTGGGGGAAGTGCATGGAGGGGCAGAGGAGGCTGAATGCTCTGAAGTCAGACCCAGGAAGGTGGAAGCTGTGTGAGCTTTTTTCCCTGCAGACAGGCTGCTCGCAGAAAGGAGACTTCCCCAGAGTCCTGCCTGGCTTCGTAGGGAGCAGTTCCGGAGCATCGCCCGGGGACTCCGTGACAGGGTCCCTGCCAGTGGCCCTACAAACGGGACCCTGCTACTTGTCACAGATCCACAGGATCGGTGAGTGGGCGCCAGCTGTGGAACAATGTCTAGGGCAGTGGTTCTCAAACTTTTGTACTGGCGACCCCTTTCACACAGCCAGCCTCTGAGTGAGACCCCCTTTGTAAATTAAAAACACTTTTTTATATATTTAACGCTATTATAAATGCTGGAAGCAATGCAGGGTTTGGGGTGGAGGCTGACAGCTCGCAAACCCCCATGTAATATCCTCGGGACCCCCTGAGGGGTCCCAACTCCCAGTTTGAGAACCGCTGATCTAGGGGGTCTCCCATCAGTGCGCCAGGCCTCTGGGAGACTTGGCCACTCTGTACTGAGCTGGGGAGATGCTGCTCCCACCCTGCGGAGAAGCAGGGGTCTATTGCTAGGTGTCAGTGTCTGGACAACTGGATTTGCCATTGTCTTTGGAAAGCTTGGGTTAATAGGGAGCCCAAGCCGCAGACAGCTGGGCGGTACCCATAGCTATGTCTCTTTGGCTGCCCTGAGAACAAACAGCCCTTTTCTGCCCATTGGGTAACCACTCAGCACACAGGGGAAACTGAGGCAAACAGGCCTCGTACACATGCTGCAGAAAGTTCTCACTCCATCACACACCGAATGGGGTTAAGGTCTCCCCTTCGCATCCCCTCCTTCCACTCATTGCACAAGGCTTGCCCTGGCATGTCCGCCCAGTGAGTCCCCCAAAAGGGAGCCAGGCAGAGCCCCCGTCCACCCCATTCATTGCCAGTCACTACCAGCTGCTTACAGTGTGTTATCCTGCATCCGGGGGGGTCTCACCCACTGAGCCGGACCCTGCTGGCTGGATTCCTTGGCCAAGGGGCCTCGCTGGTGTGTCCCATGTGCTGGACAACAGCCTCCTTCCCGCTGCTCCGGACAGCATCCTGGGGACGCCGGGGGCTGGCTAATCTGCTTCTCCTGCAGCCTGTTCCACCCCCAGCAACCCGGTGAGAGCCGGGCAACCCCACTCCCTGGGTGACCCCCCCCCCGCTGCCCACGGGCACGTGCCTGGCGTGGTAAACTGGGGGGTGCTAATGACACAGAGGCTCCTGGGACAGCACAAGCAATAGGGAGCCGTTAGTCAGGATGCCTTGGGGAGCCAACAGGAAACCCCGCTGTGCGGGAGATGGACTCGCCCCTCAAGGGAAGGGGATGGAGCCCCGCACTTGGGACACAGCCGGGCTGAAGCACCAGCAGCGCCCCGGGAGAAGCCCAGCTCTACCCCCAGCCCCGGGAGACAGTGGGGTCTCCATGGGTCTTTGCCAGCTCTGCCTCCTGGGGCATCTGTCGCGGGCAGCAGGGGGCCAGGTTAAAAATGTCCCATCTGCCCGTCACAGGGGAGTAGAGATGATGCAGTAGGGAGGGCTCTGTGATACCGGCCCTGCCCCGGGGCGGGAGGTCTCTGCTACGCCAGCCCTGCCCCGGGGTGGGAGGTCTCTGCGACACCGGCCCTGCCCGGGGCGGGAGGTCTCTGAGACATTAGCCCTGTCCCAGAGTGGGAGGTCTCTGCCATGCCAGCCCTGCCCAGGGTGGGAGGTCTCTACAAAGCCGGCCCTGCCTGGGGCAGGAGGTCTCTGCGACACCGGCCCTGCCCAGGGTGGGAGGTCTCTGGGATTCCTGCCCTGTCCGGGGGCCGGAGGTCTCTGACTGGGTGACCAGATGTCCTGTTTTTAAAGGGACAGTCCTGTTTTTTGGGCCTTTTTTTTTTATATAGGTACCTATTACCCCCCACCCCCGTCCTGTTTTTTCACAGTTGCTATCTGATCACCCGAGTCGCTGAGATACCAGCCCTGCCCCTCCCACCAAGCCCCTTCCCACCCAGCCCCCACATTATCCCACCCCCTCCCACCCAGCCCCTTCCCAATCTCCACAGTCCCCCACCCCCGCCACTCAGCCCCATCCCAATCCCCATTCCCACCCATCCCCCACAGTCCCCCCTACCCCTTCCACCCAGCCGCTTCCCATGCTCCTTTCCACCCATTCCCCACTGTCGCCCTCCCCCTGCCACCCAGCCCCTTCCCAATCCCACCTCCCACCTATCCCCAGCAGTTCCCACCGCGCTACCGTGGGATAAGGAAGTCCGGGACTGGGCTGGGGCAGGCTGGGAGGCACCAGCTGATGTCAGGGGGCAACTGGGGGTTTGGGACAACAGCCCAACCTGTGATCCCTACCCCAGAGCCCACCCTGTGCCCATGGCAGCTCTCTGCTCCATGCCCACACAGTGGGCCTCAAGGGCCACCTCAGGATGCTGGGGGAGTCTGTGGTGGGCCAGGAGATGCATTTCTAGCTGTTCAGATTATAGAAGACACATGGGCTGCATCTGTGACATTTTAGGAGGGTTCAATGCTTGCCAACGGGACCCCAGACAGACGGCTGCTTGTCTTTGGAGCTACAAACTTCTCCGGAAGACCTGGTGGATGCAAGCTTTGCGCAGAGAAAAGTGTAACCCTAATCTCTCCTATCCACACTGCAGAGGCTGTGGGGTAGGGGGGGCATAATTTTTGGCCTGAGGGCTGCATCGGGTTTTGGAAATTGTATGGAGGGCCGGTTAGGGGAGGGGGGCATGGCCTGGCCCCCCCACCCCCTGTCCAACCCCCCTGCTTCTCGCCCCCTGATGGCCCCCGCTAGGACTCCTGCCCCATCCAACACCCCCTGTTCCCTGATGGCCCCCCCAGGACCCCTGCCACATCCAACGCCCCCTCCCTGTCCCCTGACTTCTTCCGGAACCCCCACACCTGACTGCCCCATCCAGCCCCCCCCCCCGACAGACCCCCCTGGGACCCCTGCCCTATCCAACCCCCCTGCTCCCTTTCCCCGACTGCCACTGGAACCCGCACCCGACTGCCCCCGGCTGCCCCATCCAACCCCCCCCTCTCCTTCCTGACTGCCCCCCGGGACCCCTGACCCCATTCAACCCCCCTGTTCCCCACCCTCTGACCGCCCCACCCCCTGACCACCACCCCCAAACTCCCCTGCCCTCTATCCAACCTGCCCTGCTCCCTGCCCCCTTACCGCGCTGCCTGGAGCACCGGGTCAGGCCAGGCTCTGCGCCCCAGGAGCTCGCAGCGCCCCTGCCCAGAGCATTACGCCGGCCCCCAGTGAGCTGAGGCTGTGGGGGAGGGGGAACAGCAGGGGAGGGGCTGGGGGCGGGCCTGCTGGGCCAGGAGCTCAGGGGCCGGGCAGGAGGGTCCCGCGGGGCACCGTGGGCCGTCCTTTGCCCACCTGAGGCCATCGGGCTAGTACGAGCTGCAGACTCTCCAAACGACATTCAAACGCCATACATGTAATGGCTTCGTGAGACTCTTTTTTCAGCAAGACTCCAAAAGGACTGAACGGCTTGGGGGGGTAGGGGGGGGGCGGGGGGGGGAAGACCCTGCATTGGGACTGAAGTTCAAATGAATCCAGCCTGGGACATGCCGCTGGCTGTCTCAGATTTCAGAGTAGCAGCCGTGTTAGTCTGTATCCGCAAAAAGAAGAGGAGGACGTGTGGCACCTGAGAGACGAACTCATTTATTAGAGCATAGCTCAGGATCCGAGGAAGTGGGTTTTAGCCCACGAAAGCTTATGCTGAAATAAATGTGTTCGTCTCTCAGGTGCCACGAGTCCTCCTGTTCTTTTGGCTGTCTCAGAGTGATCCTTGGCTGGTGCCATCAAATTACTGCAACCATTACTACATGCAGGGGCTGAGGGATGGTCCCATGGGCCCCTCGTGGGGGCGGGGGGGGGGGGGTGCTGCCTGCGGGTTTGTGTGTGTGGCTTGAGGGCCCGATCCTGCCAGTGTCGCATGTGAGGGCCCGATCCTGCCTATGAAGTGTGCTGGGCTTGAGGGCCTGATCCTGCCCATGCAGTGAGTGTTGGACATGAGGGTCCGATCCTGCCTGTGCACTGTTTGGGGTGTGTGTGTGTCCAGATCCTGTGCAGTGTCTGGGTGGGGGTTCCAATCCTATGCAGTGTCTGGGCGGTGGGGGGGAGGGGGAAGGTGTGTCCCGATCCTGTGCAGTGTCTGGGCGGGGGGGGGGGAGGGGGAAGGTGTGTCCCGATCCTGTGCAGTCTCTGGGTGGGGGTCCCGATCCTATGCAGTGTCTCGGCGGGGGGAGGGGGAAGGTGTGTCCTGGTCCTGTGCAGTGTCTGGGAGGGGTCCTCGATCCTGTGCAGTGTCTGGGCGGGGGGCGATCTTTCCTGTGCAGTGTCGGGGGGGGGGGCGATCTTTCCTGTGCAGCGTGTTGACGGGGGAAGGTGTGAGGCTGGAGGGGTCTGGGCCTATGGTGCAGGCTGGCACCACTGGGCGCCGGCCAAGGGACACGGCAGCACCTCATGAGGCAGCTATTGGCCCAGCACCCCCCTCATCCCCGGCTGTTTCTTTTTATACCCCTGGCAAGGCCTGTGCCTGTCATGTGAGCATAACAGGAGACTGTGGGGACGGATGGACGGGCACGTAGGCTATGGGGCAGCCCAGGCCCCACTGAGCTCTGGCTCTGAGGCCTCCTGCTTCAGGGCGGCCACCAAGCTCTCGCTGGGTTGGGGGCTAGGGACATTGCTCATTCCGGGGCTCTCACCCAGTGTGGTGATGCAGCTGGGCCAGGCGACTGTCCCACGGGCCCTGCAGCAGCCCAGCCCAGTGGGCCCAGGCAGTGATGAGCTGCCAGAAGCTGAAGAACCGGTTCCTTCAGTTGCTCCGGGTCTTTGCTGAAGTGGTGCCGAAGACCTGGAGCGACTGAAGGACCCGCCGCCGAAGTGCCGCCGAAGGACCGCAGGGCCGCCGGGTGGGTAGAGATTCTCAGGGGAGCCTCCCAAGCCAAGAGCTCAGGCGGGACGGACAGGACTGTCCCGCGGGCCGCATGTGGCCTGCGGGCCAGAGTTTGCCGAACTCCTTTAACAACCGGTTCTAAACCGGCTGCAAAATTTAGCAACTGGTTCGCGCGAATCGGTGCGAACCGGCTCCAGCTCAGCACTGGGCCTGGGTGATCACGTCTGAGGCTGAGTCTGGCCAGGTGTCTCACGCCGGCCGCGGTTATGCCACGGCAGTGTGTCCTCGCTGGCCACGCGTGAGCTCCACCTCTTTGGCTGTGTCGCAGTCATGGTGCCCATCCACACGGAACCAGGGGCATTTCTGCGAAAAGCCCAGTCTCCGCCCTCAGCTGGCTCTGGGATCCCAGTGTGTGCAGACACTGAGTGGGCATCTGGGCTAGGCCACCTGGTTCCACCCTGCTGTAATAGCCCTGCTGGCCTACATGCTGGGCACAACCTCCCGCAGGCCGGCTGGGTTCAGGGCATTGGGTTTCCTAACATGGGGATTGCAGTGCCTGAGAAGAGTGTGCAGCATGCAGTGTTCCAGGTGCAGTGTGCTGTGCAATATATGGCACGCAGTTGCAGCGGTGGCATGCAGTGTACCGGGTGCAGTGTGCTGTGCAATGTGTGGCATGCAGTGTGCAGTGTGTGGCATGCCCTGTGCCTTGTGCAGTGTATGCAGTGCAGCGCAGTATGCCTTGTGCAGCATCCTGTTTGTAGTGTGTGGCATTAAGTGTGCAGCGTGCCATGCAGGGTGACCCAGACAGTGTGTGACATGCTGTTTACATGTGGGATGCAGCATACCGTCTGCAGTGTGTTGCATGCAGTGTCCAGCATGCCATTTGTGAAGTGCAGCATACATGTGCTGAACTCCATTTCCCATGTAGAAGGTAACAACGTCGGCCCCATGATCCTGGCTGCTCAGAGTGGCACTGGTCCCCTGTCCTCATTCCCCCCCACAGCCCTGAGCACTGGGATGCAGTGTCCTGGCTGTGCCTCCTGCCCTGCCCCACCCCAGAAGTGGCTGTATTCTGGTAAAGCAACACTGAGCATCCAGGGCTGGTCTGCACGGTGCCTTCTCAGCCCCAGACTGCAGAGATCTTAGGGCACAGCTGGAAAGTGGCTTCTTCTCGAGCCAGGGAAGTAGAAAATTCCAGGCCCAATTCTGAATCACACGCAGCCCCTCTGTGCTGCCGTGGTGTGCACGGGGGGCCAGGCGTGGCATGGCTTCGGCAAGGGGGGCTAAAGCTATTCGAACACCCCTCGCCCTGCCCCAGTGCTACAAAGTAGAGGGAGATGCCCAGCTCTTCCAGTCAGCTCGCACAAGCTCTCATCTGAGCAAGCACAGTGCAAAGAGCAGTGTAGCAGGGGCAGTGGCCGGAGGCTGAGGTACTCACCTGAACCCTGTGGGTAGGTACCTGGGCAGCTAGTCTGGGCGCTCTCCATAGTGCGAACTCACCCGCGCGCCAGCATGGGCATCACACCCCAGCTCCAAGGCAGACGTATTCCCCAAGCTGCTAGGGCTGGGGATGAACCCCCGTGACTCAGGCAAAGAAGAGGGACCAGTTAATCAAGCAGCTGCCCCATGGTAGGGAGACAAGCGTTGCAACGCACCTCCAAGCCAGCCCACGCCCCGCTCCCTGCTGCCCCACAGCGCCCCCTGCTGAGCCCCCACCCTGCTTCCTGCCGCACAGCGCCCCCTGCTGAGCCCCCACCCTGCTTCCTGCCCCACAGCACCCCCTGCTGAGCCCCCACCCTGCTTCCTGCCGCACAGCGCCCCCTGCTGAGCCTCCCACCCCGATCCCTGCAGCCCAACACCCCCTATTGAGCCCCCCTCGCTCCCTGCAGCACAGCGCCCCCTGCTGAGCCCTTGCCCATTCCAAATCTGCCCAGAGGAGGAGGGGGTGCTGACCCCTTGTAACTTGGGAGGAGGCCCAGGTTCAATCCGCAGAAAGGATCTGAGCTGGAGCCTCGCACCCCTCCAGAGTGAGCTCTAATACCTGGCGCTGGGATGTTCTGAGGGCTCCCCCCACCTCTCTGTGGGAGCTGCTCCGCCACGGCTCACTAAGGACAGCGCGACCGGAGCAGGAGGCCTGGATCTTCCATGCGGGCCCCAAGCGCCAGAGCCCTTCTCAGGCTCTGAGCCCTTCACTCTTTCTCCCCAATGAGCCAAAGGCAATAGCAGAGCCCAACGGTCCCCCACGTCACCCCGGAATAGCCCAGAGCCCTGCGGCTAAGTGCCCGCACGGTGCGAGGCCCCTGCTCACATCCTTTCTCCTGCTCAGGCAGAGGAGGGATTGAACGCGGGTCTCCCCCTCCCAGCTGAGGGAGCCGGCCCCAGTGCTCGGGGTAGGAGGCTGGCGGCTGGGCTGTGTGGCGCGAGGCAGGCCCCTCGCTCAGTCCTGCAAGAATTGACAGAGGCATCTAGTGCTGCCTGACGCCAGGCGGCGGGTTCCCGGGCGCTCCCAGCAGCCTCTCCCCAGCCACTGACAGGGCTCGGGTACCTGGCTCCAGCCTCGTGCACCCCACTCTTGTTCCTGTGGTTTTCCAGGCACCACGACCCCCAGCACAGCTGGGCCTCAGCCCTTCGTGAAGCCGGCCTGAAGTAGCTGTGCCTTTGGGTGTCGGTGCCAGGCTCTCTGCAGACTCCGGCAGCCGCCACAACCTTGGTTCCAGGCTGCTCCCCCAACGCCTCCCCGAGGGCCTCCTCCCAGCCACTAGGGAGCCTTGATTGGGGGTGGGAGGGGGGGATGCGGGAGCCAGATCCTGCAGTGCCACAGGATCCCCAGGGCTCTGCCAGAAGCCTGCAGCACCAGCTGTAGGGGAGGTGGCCCCTGACCCTTGCAGTGACGGCTCGGGGCTGGGGTGGGGAGGGGGTGGCATTTCCTGTCCCTGTCCCTAGCGGGAGAGCCGGTTCCTCCAGCTCCGGCAAGGGATCAGCTCAGGCCCTGCGGCCCCTTTCTCCATGGTGGCATCTCTGCAGAGGCTGTTCCCGGGCACTCCTGCCCCTTCGTTGGCATTCCCAGAGCCATTGGTCTGTGTAACAGCTGTCACAGAGCCCCAGGATTGGGGCTATGCCCCAGCTTTGGAACAGCCTCTTGGAGGAACCCATGCGGCCTCCCTGCCTCCGAGACTGAACCCCCGGGCTCCATCCCTCCTGCCATGCTCCACGAGCTCTGTCCAGCGGGGCCAGCCAGGCTCCTGGGAGAGCCTTGTCCCCCCTGCAGGGACTGACGCCCCAGCAGCACTTGCAGGGAAGCTCGGCACCTTGGTCAGACCAGTCGGGTTTATTGGTCCCTGGAGCCCAGCGTGGGACGGCCCCAGGTTAGCACCGAGACACAGAGGTTAAAGCATGGTCCAGCCTGGTCAGCCCTAAGCCCAGCTAAGCTGGCGTGACCCCAACGGCTGGGCTCTGTGTTTCTTCCCCATCTGATCTCCTTGGTCAGTTCCCAGATGAGAGCCCCCGCTCCTTCCAGAGCCGGCTCTTACTACCCTCCCAGCCCCTCTCCCATCCTTTGTTCTCAAGCTGGGGGCTCTCCTCAACTCCCTGCCAGGTGTGTCCATCCAGGGGTCACTGGAGCTAGTGACTCTCTGGCCCCTTGTTGATCTGGGTCCTTAAGGACTCTTCATTCCCCCCACACAGGGAGGTGACACCCCCCCACATGTGTCTTTTAGGGGGCCCAGAGATCAAACCTCATCCCTTTTCCCCCAGCAGGGTAGGCATGCAACGTAAAGGGGGAAACTGAGGCACACACCAGCCTCATAAAAATAATACAAAAAATTCAACATCCTGTGGCAGCACGTTCCACAGGTCGGTGATTGCTTGGCTCTATTGAATGCCTTGTAGTTTAACTGAGGCCTCTGCAAGAAGCAAGGGTGTGTAGTGCTCCCTCCCCACTCTGGCACCCCCCCCCCCAGCACCCTCTCAACTGCAGCTCGGGGCTGGGGAACATGAATGTGGCATGAGGGCCCAGGGTGGCTCAGACACGATGTGTGGACAGGAGATTGGGCCTAGTACCTGCTGGAGCAAACTCCCCCCATGCTGCCCCCCAGAGCTGCAGCCACTCTGCCCCCCCACCCCAGCCGGCTAGGTCTCTGTTTGTCGGCAGGGAGGGTGGGTAGAGTCCTGGGCACTAGCTGGGGTCTCCGTTCCCCATTTCTGTCCTGGAGGCCCCCCCCCACCCCGGCCCTTTGTGCCATGGTGAGCCCAGCAATGGCCCCACGCCGCAGGTCAGGTGCAAGGGAACAGGTGAGCCCCGGCCCAGGCAGGGAGTCCCTGCTCCCCACTCCCCGCGCTGCAGCCCAGCTGCGGATCGCATACCCATAAATCACTGCAGAGGCAGCTGCTGCGGGCGCTCACAGCCCCTCTCCACGTTAGGAAGGAGTCAGGGGCTGGGAAACCTGATCCGGGCTGTTTTGGGCTCAGGCCTGGAGCGTGGGGCTGGCGGGAGGCTGCCAAGCTGCTCTGGGTCCCGGCCAGTTGCAGAGCAAGCGGAGGGTTGTCATTGCTGCCTATATAAAGAGCTGGGCTGCCTGGCCTGCGGGGGGCGGGGGCCATGTGCTGACAGGCCCAGTTCAGCTGGCCTAGCCCTGGGCTCCAAGCTGGCTGGGAGCTGGCTGGGCTGGTGGCGGGGGGGGATCAGGGGGACAGGCTGGCAGTGGGGGAGCAGGTGGGCTGGGGTGGGCAGGCTGGCTGAGGTGGCAGGCTGGCAGTGGGGGAAGGTGGGCTGGAGGGGGGGGGCAGGCGGGCTGGGGGGCTAGGCTAGCTGCAGGGGACCGGTAGGCTGAAGAGCTGGGGGGCCAGGCTGGCTAGGCGGGGGGACAGGCAGGCTGAGGGGCTGGGGGGACAGGCTGGCTAGGCAGGATGGGGGGACAGGTGCTGAAGGGCTGGGGGGCCAGGCTGGCTAGGCGGGGGGACAGGCAGGCTGAGGGGCTGGGGGGACAGGCTGGCTAGGCAGGATGGGGGGACAGGTGCTGAAGGGCTGGGGGGACAGGCTGGTTGGGGGGGCAGGTGAGCTTGGGGGGACAGGTTGGCTGGGGTGCTGGGAGGCTGCCCAGTCTGGTGGCTGAGGGGGCTGGGGGGGCAGGCAGGCTAGGGGGCCTGGGGGACTGGACACTCCAGTGGTAGCACTGGCTGGGGGGCTGGGCAGACAGGAACTCAGCCCAGGCCAGCGTGTCCCAGCAGGGGGGTGGTGGCTGTGGTTGTGGAGTGGGTCCGGGGGGTTACCCCAGCAGAGCCATGTTAAGGAATTAAGGCCCCGACCACTGGTCCCCATTGCCATAGCCAGAGGGCCCCATGGGATCTGCTGGTGGGGGATGGGGCAAGGCAAGAGCACCTTCTATCCCCACCCTGACCCCCCAGACTGGGGGCCCCCAGGCAGCCCCAGGACAATGCAGACTGGGGTCAGTCGTCTGTGGGTGCCCTTCACATCATTTCTAAGGGCCTCTGGCTGGTGGGGCTGGGCTGGGGACCCCCAGAGCCGGCTCGCTCAGAAACAGTGCCCCCCCCCCGGCCTCCCCAGGCTCTCTGCCCTTGTGTGGAGGAGGCGCATGGAACATACTGGGTGCCCAGACCCATGGGACACCCCCTCCAGCCTGCACGTGGCCTGGTGCGGTTGGACCTCCAACCCGGCCCCAGGTCTCCCCGCACAGGCACCCCTGATGCCCCCTGCAGGCACCCCCCCATCCCCCGCTGCCGGCGACTCTGCCCAGGTATGTCCCCCAAGCCCTCCCCTGCCCCCCCCGGGACTCAGCAGCACCTGGAGTCTCGCTGAGGGTGCTGGCACTGGTGCCTGGGTGGGGTTTCCTGCAGCCAGCGGGTGCCCCGAGCCCTGGCAGGGTGGAGTGGGAGCTCAGAGTCTAGGAGGACACGTCCCGCTCTCCTAGGGACCCTGACACAGTGTGGCCTGGGGGGAGGAATTTGACAGCATCTGTCCAGGGCACGTGCCCACTGGGCCTGCCCGAGCGGGAGGCGGGGTGGGGCAGGTGGCACTGGGGGCTCAGAATAGGGCGAGGGGCGGCTCCCACTCCCTAACCCAACCCTTTCCAAAACTGGCAGGGCCCCAGTGCCGGATCCGCTGGCCTCTCTTCACAGTGGTACTGGCCCCTGGCCAGCCCCTTGGCAGCCCCTGGGGTTGGGGTACACTGGGGTGCAGCTGGGGCGGGGGCGAGATGAGGCTGGGTGCAGGGAGCTCTGGCTATTCTGGCTAGGGGCCATGTCCCACAGGGGCCCTGCAGAAAGCACAGACTAGAGCAGCCCCGGGGTCCAGACCCCAGATGCCAGCGGGTGCAGAGGGGGACAAGTCCCTCCTCCCCCTGCCCTGCCTTGGGGGCACTGGGGCCAGGGGTGGCACGTCAGTGGGATGGCCACTGTCTGCACAGCTCCAACTGGCTGTGAGGGGAGTGGGGATGGGCAGGGGGCTCCAAGGGGGCGGGGCTTAGTTGGCGTCATTATTATTCATTGCTAGAGGGTCACATGTTTCCTAGCTGGTGCCGGCCAAGTGCATGGTACCCGCCAGGGACTCCCTGCATCCCTCCGTCCTCGCTGGGGGCCCCCACCCCCCTCTTAGCCCCTGCCAGGGATTCTGACTGCCCCCCCATACCAGAGGCTCTGGTAGCCCCCCTCATGCCCCCCGTTCTGCCATCCCAGGATCCTCTAACATCCCTGACGCCAGGGGCTCTGTGGGCCTCTCCTCCCCTCCTTCTAGGGGCTCCCCCCTGCCCCCCATGCCTGAAGTGTTCATGCCCCCATGAGGAGGTCATTGGAGAGGCCAGTCATCCCACTCCCCGAGGCCTGCAGGAGGGACTGGCAGAGAGGATGCTGGCACCAGGGAGCAGTCTGTCTGGAGGGGAGAGATGCAGGAAAAACTGAGCCCCTGTTCCTGTATGGGGGGTTGAGTGGGTGGGGTTGACATGGTTGCCCCGCCCCGCAATGATATGGAATTGGCATTAACGACCCATTCATTGGACCCTAGACAGCAAGGTGCCCCCCATGTCTCTGTGTCACCCCAAAAGCAGACCTAACTCTTTTACCCCCCGCCCCCCATAGCAATGTGATGTACAGGGGGAAACTGAGGCATGTGTGGGCTTCATAAATATTGTACAGAAAATTCTCCCTTTGTCACAGGGGGCCCGAGGGCTTCAGGGTCTGGTGCCTGGGGCCGGTGTGTCAGTGCAGGGCCTCTTCCAGGGAGTTTATTTTTCTAGCCTGCCACCCAGCCCCTCCCACATGCTGGGATCTCCAGCCAGGGCTGCCGGTGGAGAGCTCCCTTTTAGGGCATTTTCCCCGGGGGGTGGATGGGATGGACCCGGCTGGTCGTGGCGCAGGGAGTGGTGAGACGGACCCGCCCGGTCATGCCCCGGTGGTGCGGGTGGGACGGACCTGGCTGGTCGTGGCCCAGGGAGTGGTGGGATGGATCCACCCGGTCATGCCCCGGTGATGCGGATGGGATGGACCCAGCTGGTCATGGCCCAGGGGGTGGGTGGGACGGACCTGGCTGGTCGTGGCCCAGGGAGTGGTGGGACGGACCTGCCCGGTCATGCCCCGGTGGTGCGGGTGGGATGGACCTGGCTGGTCGTGGCCCAGGGAGTGGTGGGATGGATCCACCCGGTCATGCCCCAGTGGTGTGGGTGGGACGGACCCGGCTGGTCGTGGCCCAGGGAGTGGTGGGACGGACCTGCCCGGTCATGCCCCAGTGGTGTGGGTGGGACGGACCCGGCTGGTCGTGGCCCAGGGAGTGGTGGGATGGATCCACCCGGTCATGCTCCGGTGGTGCGGGTGGGACGGACCTGGCTGGTCGTGGCCCAGGGAGTGGTGGGATGGACCCAGATGGTAGTGGCCTAGGGGTAGATGGGACAGCCCAGGCCGGTTGGGGACCGGAGGGAGGATGGGACGGACTCAGCCGGTCATGGCCCAGGGGGCGGGTGGGATGGACCCGGCCTGTCATAATGCACCAGCTGAGATTTCTCCCTGTGCTATTTGTCTGTTTTGCTGGTCACGGGGATATAGCCGGGCCGAGATCCTGCAGCCCTCAGGCACCCAGCCAGGCCAGCTGGAGACATCCCCAAATTTTGTGCTGGGCTGGCAGCAGCAGTGGCCAATCTGGGTCAGCCGGCTGCTCAGAGCCAGCCAATGGGAGCCGGGCACAAGGTATATATGAGCAGCTGCCCCGCTGTTGTTCTGGGTCACTGGTTGTGCTGGAGTAGAGGACGTAGTGCTGTCCTGTCCCTGTCATTCTGCTGATCAGGTAACCCCTGGAGCGGGCCCGTGAGGCTGATGGAGCCTGGGATGGGGCATGGGTGGGGGCAGGTGTCTGTGCCATCCTTGGGCATGGCAAACAGAGAGTGCCCAGGAGCTGCTAGGCAGGGGCTGGGTGTGTCCAGGCTGGGGGCCACAGGGAAAGGGGGCCCTGGGGGTGCAGTGTGCATGGGGTGTCAAATGGCAATGCCCCATTGGCTTCCTGGAGGGAAGGGGAAGCCCCCTGAGGGGAGAGGGTGGGCCCAGCAGGGTGGTTGGTGGGCTGCAGGGCCAGTGGTTGGTGCTCAAGGCATGCCCAGGGATGGCCCTGGGTCACTGGTGACCTGTTTGACCTTGGCAGCGTCTCTGGGTCCTTGGGGAATGGTGGAGGGGCTGTGTGCAGGGTCCCTCTGCTCCTGGAGCCCTGTGGGCTGGGGCCCCATATCGGACCCTGCCGGGTCCCTCTGCTCCTGGAGCCCTGTGGGCTGGGGCCCTCTGCTTTCGGAGCCCGGATCCACGCAAAGAGCCCCTGGAATGTGGGCTCTGCTGGCAGCTGTGGCGGCTCCCGGCAGGTGCCCGGGGCCTTCTCGGGACAAGGGCAGGGCTAAAAATAACCAACCCGGAGCAGCAGCTGAGAAAGAACCAACTTTCCATTGGCAGCAAGTAGATATGTCCCCTCCCCCGGGCTCCTCCCCACTGGTGCATCCCCTCTGACCCCTGCCTGCCTGTCCCTGGCACCCCAGGGACATCCCCCTGCACACCTGCCAGCCCCTGGGCAGTTCCCCTGGGCGTGATGGCTGCCCCTGTGCTCCGCCACGATGATGCTCAATGATGCTTGCCCAGCCAGGGGTGTCCCTGACAGTGGGGTGCTGGGCTCTGCCTGAGGCTGACTCTGGCTCCCCTGCTCCAGGAGCCCGAGCCCTCGCCTCGGGGAGCGCCCCGTGCTGGCCCTAGCTCCCATTGCCCAGGGAGGACCCACTGCCCCCATGCCAGCGTTCAGGCTGGGGGTGTCACGGAGCTCCGGAGCCGCTCCGAATGAGGTTCAGGCGGGACCCTCCTGCAGTGTGACCCCCCCCCCTCCGGGCTCACTCTGCCTAGGGCAGCATCCCAGGTGTGACTTTGGAGCGCTCAGCACCCTGCTCCATGCCCTGAGCTCCCCGCAGGGAGTCCCCCTGGACGGGACACCTGGGGAAGCCTCACCCCCCCACACACAAGGGGCTGTGCACCCCACCCCCACAGTCAGCAGTGACCCCAGCCAGTGGGTCACACCGATGGGTTCTTAGTGGCGGGGAACACAGCGTGGAGCAGATCTCGTTAGCACAGGCAGTTCCAGCAAAGTCCATCGTGGGGGGAGGGCCCAGAGCGCTCCCCTCTCGAGTTCCCCAACCGCAGACGGGCCAGCTTCCAGCAGCTGAGCCTCAGTCACACCCAGCTGCCCTCCTCCGTCCTCGGTCTCTTTCCTGGGCAAGCAGGTCCCCCAGCCTCCACCTCTCGCTTTGTTCTCCAACACCTCCAGCTGGCCCCTGCAGAGGATGGGCCCCGGCCGGCCGTCAGTGGCCAGACTAGAGTGTCGGCCATTGTCTGTGCCCAGGCAGCCAGCCAGCCATCAGACCTTCCCGCTAAGGGTCTCTGCAAGGCTCACACACCCTTGTCCACCACCTAGATACTTGAGTAACACGGGAAACCGAGGCACACACACTATTCAGACAAAACATTAAGAACATTCCCACTTTGTCACATGGGGTCACCCTGACTTAGGTGCCGCTCCCCCCTGGAGACCTCAGGCTGGTGCAACTAACACAGGATGCCTGGGCCCTGGAGGGAGCAGGGGGACGTACCTCTGTCTAGGATGCGGCTACGCCCCTGTAGGGTTGTTCTGCTATCGGGCTCAGGCGGGTGGGGAGAGCAGCCCCCTGGACATGGCAGAGGGGGCTCCAGCCGGCGGCTGCCCCCGGGACTCAGCAGGCCCCTGTCCCAGCAGGACTCGCCCCCGCCCGCCATCATGCCTTTCGGAAACACCCACAACAAGTACAAGCTGAACTTCTCAGCGGAGGAGGAGTTCCCCGACCTCACCAAGCACAACAACCACATGGCCAAAGCCCTCACCCTGGACGTCTACAAGAAGCTGCGGGACAAGGAGACCCCCAGCGGCTTCACCCTGGATGACATCATCCAGACCGGGGTGGACAACCCAGGTGGGCGCCAGCCAAGCCCCACTCCCAGGGCCGACATGTGTTCTCAGTGACAGGGCTCTGACCCCCGCCCCCAGGAAACCTCCTGCCCCTCACTCCCCACCCCCCTCGGCTCTCTCGCTGCTTTGGACCCGTCTAGCTGGGCTTGGCAGCCGCTGTCCCCAGCCTGCCTGCAGCCGGAGCCCTGACTCCCCAGCCTCCCCACCCGGAGGTGGGGTGGCACCCATGCCATCCCACTGTGACACTGAGCAAGGCCCTGCTGGGGATGAGCCAGGATGGGGCCCCTAAGCCTTGGGAGGTGCCTGCCACTGAGCGGGGTAGATACCTGGCCTTTAGCCCTTGGCCCCTGGTGGGGGGGCACTGAGGGGAGCCACCTCCTGTGAGCTCACCCCCCCTGCCCCTCCGTGCATCCAGGATCCTGGGAGCCCTGCCCCACCCCGCTGGTCACTGCAGCTGCCCAGCCTGGTCTGCTGGAGACTCCCCCCGTTGTCCCTTGGCCTCCCCCACAGCCACTGGCAAAGGGATAGGCCGCTTGGGCAGGGTGGCGGGGAGTGACCCCCTGAGCCTCGTGAAGAGGGGTTGAGCCCTTCCTGCTGCCCAGGGGCCTGGTTCCTGGCTTGGCCGCCCCCTCGCTGGGGAATGGGCCCAACTCACCAAGGAGCAGCAGTGTGGGATGCCATCCAGCTGCGCCCCATGGCAGGCCCCACAACCCCTGTGCCCACCGGCCCCTCCACACCTGCCCAGTCTAACCCCCCACCGGTGCTGCCTGCAGGGCACCCCTTCATCATGACAGTGGGCTGTGTGGCTGGGGACGAGGAGTCCTACGATGTCTTCAAGGACCTGTTTGACCCCATCATCCAGGACCGGCACGGCGGCTACAAGCCCACGGACAAGCACAAGACCGACCTGAACCACGAGAACCTGAAGGTGTGAGCAGGGGGCATGGAGGGCTAGGATGGGGGATGGAATGGGGGTGGGGGGAACGGTGATGGGGGATGGAGGAGAAGTTGCGGGGACTGGGGCATGGGTTGGGGTCACTGGGACTGGGTTGGGGGAGCAGGGGTCATGTTGAGAGAGGGACCTGACTTAGTTGGGGGCCAGCGGCTTGGGCAGGGCCCAGCCTGTGGGGACCAGGTGCTCTGGGTGGGGCCAAGCCTTGGGGCCATCCCGGGGCATTACAAGGTCTGGTTCCCTCTGGCTCACGCAGGGCGGACATGACCTGGACCCCAACTACGTGCTGAGCAGCCGGGTGCGCACTGGGCGCAGCATCAAGGGGTACACGCTGCCCCCCCACTGCAGCCGTGGGGAGCGCCGCGCCATCGAGAAGCTCTCTGTCACCGGTAGGGGTCTGGGGCCAGGCCCCGTCCTAGAAGTAGCAGGGATGGGGCAGGTGACAATGGGACAGGCTTGGGGCAGGGCACCTGCAGGCCAGGACTCGGGTGCCCTGGTAGGGGGAGGTTTGGGGGAGGGCTGGGTGGGGTCCCCACAGGCCATGAACTGAACATGTCTTGTGGGGACGGGGAAGGTGACCCCTGGGCCAGGCTGTCAGTGGGCTGAGCCACTCTCACTGGCTGGGGTGGGGGAGGTGTCTGTGGGGCCTGCTTACTGTTTATGGGGCATGTTGGGGGAGGGATCCTGCTGGTTGGGGGGGGGGGGGCTAGGGGGATGAGTTGTCACTGGGCTGGTGAGATGGGGCTGTGGGGGGCCATGAGTGGGGTGCAGAGGAGCGGGGGGGTTTGGTGCTGGGTGCAGGGGAGCAAGGCATTGAGGGGGCTGGGTGCAGTGGAGTGGGGGGTTGGACACTGAGTGCAGGGGAGTAGGGGGGATTGGTGCGGGGGGGAGGGCGTTGAGGGGGCTGGGTTTTGGGGTTCGGGGAGCAGGGGCAGTGTGGCATTGAGGGTCCGGGGAGCAGGGTGTTGTGGGTGCTGGGGCACTGGGTGTAGGGGAGTTGGGGGCAGGGGAGTAGGAGGGGTTGGGCGCTGGGCGCAGAGCAGCGGGGGGGCAGGGGAGTGGGGGAGTGCATGTGAAGTCAGGGGTTGGGAGCAGGGCAGTGGGGTGCTGAAGGGGTTGGGCTCTGGGGCAGAGGAGCCATGGGGGTGGGGAGCGGGGCCAGGACCGGGGCTGACCCCTGCTCTCTCCCAGCCCTGAACAGCCTGACTGGGGAGTTCAAGGGCAAGTACTACCCCCTGAAGGACATGAGCGACAAGGAGCAGCAGCAGCTGATAGACGACCACTTCCTGTTCGACAAGCCCGTCTCGCCCCTGCTGCTGGCCTCGGGCATGGCCCGCGACTGGCCCGATGCCAGGGGCATATGGTGAGCACCAGGGCCCCCAGTGCCACTGGAGGGGGAGTCTGGGTGGGGGGACTCAGTGCCAGGACTCCTGGGTTCTATCCCTGGCTCGGGGAGGGGAGTGGGGTCTAGTGGTTAGAGCGGGGGGGGGGGGAGAGTCTGGGAGCCAGGACTCCTGGGTTCTATGCCCAGCTCTGTAATGGGATGCTAAACTGTTGTGTAGTTTCACCTCCAGGTGGCGCTGCATGCTCCTTCCCTGGGCCCTGCTCCCCTGGGCCCTAGGGCAGAGCACTGGGGGGCTGACAGTTGGGGAAGGTCACCCTGTAGCCTGCCCGTCCCTGGCACAGGGCTGCCCAGCTCAGAGCGGCCCTGCAGCCCGGTGGGTACAAGACGGACAGGCAGACGCTGGCCCAGAGGCCTTTTCCCCAGCTCTGCAAGCAGCTGTGACAAGGGGGGGCGATGGGGTGGGGGGCACGAATGGGGCAGGGCTGTGGGGCTGGAGAGGAGTCCCAGCCCTGGGCATGCTGGCTGTGCCAGGCTGGGCAGAGGGGCCGTGCCCTGTGCCGTCACACCGCTCTCTGGGTTGCAGGCACAATGACAACAAGAGCTTCCTGGTGTGGGTGAACGAGGAGGACCACCTGCGCGTCATCTCCATGGAGAAGGGCGGCAACATGAAGGAGGTGTTCCGGCGCTTCTGTGTTGGGCTGCAGAAGGTGAGCGCCCCCCTCCTGCCCCCGCCCGGCCTGGGAGACAGCCCAGCAGTCCTGGCTCCCAGCCCCCTGCTCCAAGCCACTAGACCCGCCTCCCCTCCCAGAGCTGGGCTAGAACCCAGGAAGTCCTGGCAGCCAGCCCCCCATTCTACGCCCTAGGCCCACTGCCCACCCTGGTGCGGGGAGTGGGGGTGAGGGCCAGACAGCTGGTGTACAGGCACCCTCCAGGCTGCTGCACTGCCCCCTGCTGGCGGAGAGTTTCCTGGGAGAGATGCCCAGTGCCCTGGGACCTTGAGTTTGGAGCATCTGTTTCCCCTTCCCTGCCCAGCTCTGGTGTCAGCTGGTGGGCGGCATCCCTGACACTGGCTTAGGGTTATTAGGGGGTAGGCCCTGGCTGGAAGGGGGGTGGTTAGCAGAGGGTCTGTCTGGTCCTGGCTGGGGGTCATTGTGTGTGTGGGGGGGGGGGAGAGGGGGGCTAGTCCTCTCTGGGGTGTGTTGGCTGGAGGGTTGTTGGAGGGCCTGTGGCTGTCCTGGCCCTGGCTGGGGGGTGGGGGGCTAGCTGGACCCTGGCTGGGGCAGGGAGCTGTTGGGGGAGGGGATGGCCTGGCTGGGAGTTGTTGCGGGGGGGCGGGGGGGCACGGGTGGCAGGCTGGCCTGACCCTGGCTGGGGGGCACTGGCTGACAGGCTCTCTCCCTACCCGGCAGATTGAGGAGATCTTTAAGAAGGCTGGGCACCCCTTCATGTGGAACCAGCACCTGGGCTACGTGCTGACCTGCCCCTCCAACCTGGGCACTGGCCTGCGGGGCGGGGTCCACGTTAAGCTCCCCCACCTCAGCAAGCACCCCAAGTTTGAGGAGACCCTCAAGAGGCTGCGGCTGCAGAAGCGCGGCACAGGTGAGGGGCGGGGGCCACAAGTGGGTGTAGGGTGGGGCTGGGGACACGTGAGGGGCAGGGGGCACAAATAGGTGTGGGTTTACCGGGGCTCGGGTTGTAGGGAGTTACAGGTGGGGCTACAGGAGTGTGGGGGGCACTTTGGTAGGGCTGGGGTTACAGATGAGGGTGGGGGCATAGGGTTGGGGGAGAGACTCAGGTCGGGGGCAGGCCATACAGGTGGACATGGGGATACAGGTGTGGGGGGTTACAGGTGGGGAGAGGGCTGGGCTGAGCCCAGCAGGGGCAGTCTGAGACTCTGCGGTGTGGCCCTGCCCATCCCGCAGGCGGAGCTGTGTCCCACTGCCCCCAGCCCCTGGGGTGCCCTCAAGCTGGTGCCCTCAAGCGACACTGAGGGGCATCTGAGAGGCTCTGGGCAAGGCCTGGAGTGCCAAGCCTGGCTGACAGGAGTGGGGGGCAACCAGGCAGCTGGGACGTGGCAGGGCAGGATACACGCTGGGCCATAGCTGCTGCATGGGGTCTCCAGGGGCTGGGTGGCTGTGGGCAAAGAGGCCAGGCTACGGTGGTGGGGCCAGGAGGCTGCCAGAGCCGCTCGGCTGCAGTGGGGTCTGGCCTCAGCTGCATGGCGCTGTGCCCCCCCCCCCCCCCCAGGTGGCGTGGACACTGAGGCCGTAGGTGCCGTGTTCGACATCTCCAACGCCGACCGGCTGGGCTTCTCCGAGGTGGAGCAGGTGCAGATGGTGGTGGACGGCGTCAAGCTCATGGTGGAGATGGAGAAGAAGCTGGAAAAGGGCCAGGCCATTGATGACATGATCCCAGCCCAGAAGTAGGCGCCTGCCAGCAGGCACGTGTGACCTAATAAAGTAATGATGGCCCCCTGGCAGCCTGTTCTGTGTCCATGGGGATCCTGGCGGGAGCACAGGTGGGGAGAACAGCCCATAATTCCAGTTGGTCTGGCAGGCAGCACGTCCCAGTGCCAGCCGTGGGACCCTGTGGCAAGGGGCTGTCAGGCCCTCCCAAGCTCTTCTGCTCTGGGGAAGGTTAGGCAGGAACCACCCTCCCCCCCACCCCAACTCCCAGGTGCGTGGGTGCTGGTCCAAGTCCCTGGCTGTGGAGGGCCCTGAGCTTGGAGGGGGTCCCATGCTTGGCCAGAGCAGGCAACATCAGCCAGTCCCTCTGCTCGGCTGGTGGGGGGCACTGAGCACCCAGGGCTGGCCTAGCTATATCTGAGCCCCCCTGCTATGCGCTGGCCTCTGGCTGTTTGCTGCCCCCCATCCCCAAGTGCATCTGGGGGGGCAGCTGCCAGCTGTTTCCCAAGCCCCAGAGTTGATGGCCTCTGCCTGGCCTCACCCGAGCTTCAGTGTGACGGGCTGTGGACTGGGCAGGTGAGGCCAGGCCAGCCCCAGAGCTTGTGCTGTCCCCCAGGCTGTTGTGGTAGGGCCCAGGTGGACAGGGTGAAGTTTGCTCTGGGGGATGCTGCCCCCAGGGCGTGCAGCAAAATGCCCACCTCCACTCTGGGCATAACAGCCCCTGGCCTCCCTGCATGGCTGCTTGGGAGCCTGGTGCGGTGGCTTCCCCCGGTGGTGTGCAGGACATATGCCCTATGATCTGCATGCCCAAGGAGCCATGTGCAAAGGGCTGTAGCCCAGTCTGTACAGGTGCCAGGGGGTGTGGCTCAACTGGGGGTGGTCCAGCCCTGGCACCACTGCTCCAAGGAGCTGGGGGTCCTTTCCACTCAGGGCCCCCTCCCCATGGCTCTGGCAGCAGGTGAAGGACTCATCCATGGGGCTCTGTAAAGCCACATTGGATGGCATCCTCCAGCCCTGCTCAGTGCCTGCAGCCCAGTTTGCCCTCTCCTAGGGGCTGGCACGTGGCATTATAGAGTCTCAGAACCCACCTGTTTGCCCAGAAGCCACCATGCCTGGCACCAGAGCTCAGCTTAAAACTCCTGAGAGGTGCAGAGGCTCTGCTGTCAGCTGCCCATCACCCGGATTCCAGGAAGCGGGGCTTTGAGTGAAACGCACTGAGCTGCTCTCTGGGCCGCTGGCACCATGGGCCTCCAGAGAGAAATAGGGCAGAGCTGGAGGCGGGCAGCAGCAGCACCTGTGTCCTCCAACCATCCCACCCCACATGAGCCCCCAGCTGTGTCCACCTGGCCCTACCAACCTTCTCATCACAGCAGATCTCAGCTGTGCCTTCTGCCTCCCCATGCCCTCCAGCCCCCCTGTTTCATGAGACCCCAGCAGCACCCTCCAGCTCCCTGCCCTCCAAGCTGCCCACCCCAGGCATGCCCATGCAGAGGTGCAGTCTCTGCTCCCTCTTTGCTGGAGGGGGCTCCCCTCTTGTCACGGTCCTGTACCCTGCTCTCCTGCCAGCCCAACGGGTGGCATCATCCCCGAGGGAAGCATGGAAGCGTAGTGCATGGCCGGGGCCGGGGGGGGAAGATGGACACACAATGTGAAACAAGCCCCAGCTGCCAATTACCCTTGAGCAAAGCAGGGTCATCGTGCGTCACAGAGGCCAGGCACCCGCCATCCTCATGCAGGGGCCAGTGGAATGCCTACCCACGGCCCAGAACCCCCCTCCTCAGAGGCATTACTGCTGGTGCCAACCTGTGCCTCACAGCACGGCTCTCTGGGAGAGCGGCCCAGGTTTCCCAGCACACACAGGCACACACTGCCCTGCCACGTGCCAGTGGAACGGAGACAGGACGGGAAGTCCCACTCCCGTAGCCCCTGGGACTTGCTGGACCGAGGGCACCACCATAACATCCCCGTACAGACGGTGCCTGTGGTGGGCAGGGCCTTGAACTCACCTGCACGCTCAATACACACCCCTCTGTCCCTGCAGCGAAATCCCCTGCACTCTGCCCCAAGCACCCGGCTGTGGGCACGGACCGCTCTCTTGGAGGGGTGGAGCAGGTCTCAGGCTGCCTGGGTTCTACCCCAGGGCAGCCTCCCCCGACACAAGTTTGTTTGCAAAGCACCATGTGCTCCCGGGTGGCAGCCCAAGGGTGGAGACGGAGGCAGGCCTGCGTTGTGCCCATGCCCGGACAGACGGGCGAGACCTATGCCCACGTGGCAGTGAAGCAGGAGCCAGACGGGGCGGAGGCTTCCTATGTTTATTGGGGGTCAATACAGACTGGCGCACAGGGCTGGAATAACTTAAAAATGTCCCAAGGCTACGAGCTGGCTTGGTACTCTACACAACCCGAAGGGACTCCGGGGCTATTTACAGGGGCTGTACAAGAGGGGAGGGCCCAGCCCGGGGTGGGGGGAGACCCACCAGGGCTTTCCCGGGAGCTGCCTGTTGCTTTGCTCTGCTCTTTAAAAAATGGGGAGGGGAGGTGTCAACAGGCCCCAGCTGGGACCCCCCACCCAGCCAGGATGCCTGCCACCCAGGGGCGCCCCCCATTGCCAGGACACCTGCCACCTAGACACACCCTCCAGCCCCATGGCCAGGACCCCTGCTGCCTTGCTTACAACCTCCTTTATTCCTCCCAGCCTCCAGCCCCTCAGATCAACACCCCCCCCCTCCACAGCAGCCCCCGCAGGAACAGGGCATGAGGCCAGGCTGACCCCCCCAGCCCTGGGCATGTGTGGGCAGGTCGTGCCCATCCATGGGAGGTGCAGCTGTGCCAGGCCCCAGGTCGTACCAGCTCCAGTGAGACCATGGCCCACCTGGGGCCCTGCCCGCCAAGGGGGCTGTGCCCCGAATAGGGCCGAGTCCCCCTGGAGGTCCAGCCTCTCCAGGGGCTGCCTGCAGGGCCCCTCTCAGCCACTGGCCCTGAACTGAGGCAGCCAAGCAGGGGGGAGGGAGGGCTGGGGTCAGAGCTGCCCCCAGGGAGGGAGCACAGTCCCTCGTGCTACCCTAGCAGGGCTGCTAGGCAACAGGGATGAGCACTTGCCCCACAGCTCCCAGCTCCATCCCCCCTGCCCCCGAGCTCAATCAACACCATCCTACCCCCCACCCAAGGGGCATCTGGGGCCCGAGTCATTGCCATGGTCTAGGCTGGGACCACCCCCGGGGACCCAGCACTCGCCCTGGCACCTGCTCAGCACTGCTGTGCCTAGAGGGGGTGGCCCCTTGTCCCTGTGCTGGGGGCCACATCCCTGCTACTGGGAGACTTGTGACCTCTCGGCCACCCAGGGAGATGGGGCTCCCCTCTGGCCCAGAGCTGGAGGCGGCCGAAATGGTGGGCCCATGGGCTACACTGCTGTCCTGAGCGTCTCGCTTCTCACTCCGGCCCCACTGCATCACCCCCAGCCCAGAGCCCCCGTCCCTACCCTCAGCCCACAGGGGCCTGTCAAACCTGGAGTGCCTTACTGTGCCCTGAGCACCCCCACCCAGAGCATCCCACCCTGCCTCTCCCAGAGGGCCCTGCCCTGTCCCTGCCAATGCTATCACCTCAACACCTGCCAACGTTGGGAATGCCCCCACTACACTGGGGCCAGTGGCTCAGTGACACCCCACAATTGGCCTGGGGAGCCCCCTCCTGTGCTAGGCTGGGCATGCCCCACTGTGTGTGGGGCAGCCCTGGGCCTGGCCCCAGCCCAGCAGAGCCAGGCCCAGCCCCTCGCCCCAGAGGGGAACGGTGCCCGGTGCCCTTGCTCTCCCTGTGAGCCCCTATGAGCAGCAGGGCAGGCCCCAGGCCTAGGCCCAGCAGAGGACAGGCCGGGTTCACAGGCCAGAGGAGTCAGGGGCATTTCCCCTACAGGCCGAGCTGCTGGCCAGATCCATCCCAGGGCTGCACTGGCTCCAGGCCAGGGAGCCTGGGGGGACCCCCCACCCCCAGTGAGGACGGGCAGGCCGCTGGGCGTGGGGAGCCATCCAGGGCTCTAGAGCTGCAGCTGGTTGGCAATGCTCGTCACCACGGTGCGGAAGGCCAGCGAGGTGCCAGCCAGGCGCCGGAAGAGCACGCCGGTGAGGCCAAGACGCTGCAGCCGGCACACCTCCGCCTCGAAGTGGCAGAAGTGCTCGCTGGCGCTCTTGGCGTGCGTGCAGGACAGGAGGAAGGGCTCCAGCTGGCGGCAGCAGCAGCTGGCCGAGTCCGTGGCCTGGCGCAGGGCAGCCATCATGGCCTCGGGGGGGTGGGTGCTGGTCACCTTCACATTCCAGGTACATCGGAGCAGCCGGGGTTCTGCTTCCTTTTGATTCCAAGGTAAATTGCAACTGGGGGTGGAAGGAGCAGAGGGGGCGTCAGCCGGGCGGGAAGGGGGCTGCAGGGTGCTGTGCTGGGTCCCTGCCCGGGGGCTGATAGGGGTGGAGGCAGGTGCTGCCACAGCACCAGAGCAAGGGGACAGTTGTGTGTAGAGACCAGGTTCTGGGCAGCCCCGGCAGGGCAAGGCAGCTTCTGGGAAGTCCCAGCGAGATGGGACAGGGCAGGGCTGCCCCAGCAGGCAGGTCGGGGAGGGACAGGGCTATCTCAGCAGGCTGGGACGGGGCAGGACGGGGTAGGACGGGACAGGCCCAGTGGGCTGGGATGGGGCAGGTCGGGGCGGCACGGGGCAGGCCCAGCAGGCAGGTCGGGGCAGGACAGGGCTATCTCAGCGGGCTGGGACGGGGCAGGGCGGGGCAGGACGGGGCAGGCCCAGTGGGCTGGGATGGGGCAGGTCGGGGCGGCACGGGGCAGGCCCAGCAGGCAGGTCGGGGCAGGACAGGGCTATCTCAGCGGGCTGGGACGGGGCAGGGCGGGGCAGGACGGGGCAGGCCCAGTGGGCTGGGACAGGGCAGGTCGCGGCAGCACGGGGCAGGCCCAGCAGGCAGGTCGGGGCTGGACGGGGCTATCTCAGCGGGCTGGGACGGGGCAGGGCGGGGTAGGACGGGACAGGCCCAGTGGGCTGGGATGGGGCAGGTCAGGGCGGCACGGGGCAGGCCCAGCAGGCAGGTCGGGGCAGGACAGGGCTATCTCAGCGGGCTGGGACGGGGCAGGGCAGGGTGGGACGGAGCAGACCCAGCAGGCTGGGACGGGGCAGGGCAGGGTGGGACGGGGCAGGCCCAGTGGGCTGCCCCAGCAGGCAGGTCGGGGCAGGACGGGGCTATCTCAGCGGGCTGGGACGGGGCAGGGCAGGGTGGGATGGGGCAGGCCCAGCGGGCTGGGATGAGGCGGGACGGGGCTGCCCCAACAGGCAGGTTTTGGCGGGACAGGGCTATCACAGCAGGCTGGGACGGGGCAGGGCAGGGTGGGACGGGGCAGGCCCAGTGGGCTGCCCCAGCAGGCAGGTTGGGGCGGGACGGGGCTATCTCAGCGGGCTGGGACGGGGCAGGGCAGGGTGGGACGAAGCAGGCCCAGCGGGCTGGGACAGGGCAGGGCAGGGCGGGATGGGGCAGGCCCAGCGGGCTGGGATGAGGCGGGACGGGGCTGCCCCAGCAGGCAGGTCGGGGCGGGACGGGGCTATCTCAGCGGGCTGGGACGGGGCAGGGCAGGGTGGGACGGAGCAGGCCCAGCGGGCTGGGACGGGGCAGGGCAGGGTGGGACGGAGCAGGCTCAGCGGGCTGGGACGGGGCAGGGCAGGGCAGGATGGGGCAGGCCCAGCGGGCTGGGATGAGGCGGGACGGGGCTGCCCCAGCAGGCAGGTCGGGGCGGGACGGGGCTATCTCAGCGGGCTGGGACGGGGCAGGGCAGGGCGGGATGAGGCAGGCCCAGCGGGCTGGGATGAGGCGGGACGGGGCTGCCCCAGCAGGCAGGTCGGGGCAGGACGGGGCTATCTCAGCGGGCTGGGACGGGGCAGGGCAGGGTGGGACGGAGCAGGCCCAGCGGGCTGGGATGAGGCGGGACGGGGCTGCCCCAGCAGGCAGGTCGGGGCAGGACGGGGCTATCTCAGCGGGCTGGGACAGGGCAGGGCAGGGCAGGATGGGGCAGGCCCAGCGGGCTGGGATGAGGCGGGACGGGGCTGCCCCAGCAGGCAGGTCGGGGCAGGACGGGGCTATCTCAGCGGGCTGGGACGGGGCAGGGCAGGGTGGGACGGAGCAGGCCCAGCGGGCTGGGATGAGGCGGGACGGGGCTGCCCCAGCAGGCAGGTCGGGGCGGGACGGGGCTATCTCAGCGGGCTGGGACGGGGCAGGGCAGGGCGGGATGAGGCAGGCCCAGCGGGCTGGGATGAGGCGGGACGGGGCTGCCCCAGCAGGCAGGTCGGGGCAGGACGGGGCTATCTCAGCGGGCTGGGACGGGGCAGGGCAGGGTGGGACGGAGCAGGCCCAGCGGGCTGGGATGAGGCGGGACGGGGCTGCCCCAGCAGGCAGGTCGGGGCGGGACAAGGCGGGGCAGAGCACCACGTACCTTGTGAGCGCAGGTCCCCCGATTCTCTCAGGTTCGTCTGCGACCCTGTGGCGGGGACAGAGGAGCAGTTAGTGGCCGAGCCGAGGCTCTGTGCTGCACTCAGAGGGGGCAGCGGTGGGTGCTGGGCACGGGTAGACGGGGCTGCTCCCAGACCCAGAGCCGCTGGTGGGTTAGGCTGCGAGGGGCCCGCGTGAAGGTTTCCTTTAAGACAGAAGAGGTCTCTGGCCTGGCAGGCTGTTGATTCCTCCATAGAGTGGGGCAGAGGGGGAATGACGGAGGGCGTCCAAGGCTGCTCCGGATGGGGCGCGCTGCCCCCGGGTCCCTCAGCCCTCCAGATGAATCCGCATGCCGGTAGCTAGGCCATGGACCCGGCTGAGCTCCGCCCCGAGCAGAGCAGATGGGGCAAGATGGGAGCAACCGGGCAGGGAGGAGCAGCATCTCTGCCACTTTGGGGGGCTGGAGCCACCCCCCACAGCTGGATGCTGCATCACGAACCCCTCTGAGAGCTGCGGAAGGAAACCCCCATTCCCCCCTCTTGCTCACAGCACTAGGGCCCAGAAGGACCCAGCGTAGGCACCTCACCCCACACAGCCGGGCATGGGCACAACCAGGGGGCTCAATTCTGGGGCTGTGATACAGAAAGGCCCTGCCTTGGGGGAACCTCTCTGTCTGGGTGTATGGGTCACCCCACAGGCTGCAGGAGCAGGTGGGGACGAGGGGCTTTTGGAGAGGACCCCAAGTATGCTCAGACCCCCCAACAATGTGAGCCCTAAATGTCTGTATGGTGGCATGGGTAGGGACCTGTGACGAAGTGGGACTATTCTTAATGTTTCCTCTGAATATTGTGGGGGTGCCTCAGTTTCCCCTAGGCAGTTCTTAAGTATCTAGGTGGTGGGGTAAGGGTGTATGATCATTGCAGAGCCCTAGAGGGCAGGTGTGTGCAGGGGTCTGGACAGAGAGAATGGCTGACACCCTGTTTCCTGGCAACTGATGGCCTGGGCCCTTCCCCCCTGCAAGGTGAGAACTAAAGGGTTGGAGAACAAAGGAATCAGGTGCCCTCCTGGCCCGGGAAAGGAACAAAGCCCAGGGGAGGAGGGGCTGGAGGGAGTTTCAGTTTGGGGCTGGCTGGGGACATGGAGTGAAGTGCAGACGTGGTTGTCTGGCTCACTGGCCACAAAATGGACCCAGCTGAGGGGTCGGTTCTCTGTACCTACAAGCTCTGTGTTAGACCATGTTCCTGTCGTCTAATAAACCTTCTGTTTTACTGGCTGGCTGAGAGTCACGTCTGACTGCGGAGTTGGGGTGCCGGACCCTCTGGCTTCCCCAGGAGCCCGCCTGGGTGGACTCGCTGTGGGAAGCGCACGGAGGGGAGGAGGCTGAATGCTCCGAGGTCAGACCCAGGAAGGTGGAAGCTGTGTGAGCTGTGTGTCCTGCAGACAGGCTGCTCACAGAGAGGAGACTTCCCCAGAGTCCTGACTGGCTTCATGGGGAGCAGTTCCAGAGCAGCGCCCGGGGACTCCGTGACAGGACCACACTGCCCTTGGGCACAGGAGCCACAGCCCGGCCACTCAGCCCCTGGGCACAGGACGCGTGCCCTGTGGATTGCGGTGCACCTACAGCTCCCTGCTGTCCAGCCAGATCCCACCCCCCTCCCCGAATAGAGCTCCTGGGCGAATAGAGCTCCCGGGCACTGGGAGATCACCCGGCTTCCAGGCTGGGGAAGTGCAACACAGGACCTGGAGTGAGAAAGAAAAGGTAGGAAGGGAGAGCAGGCGAGGGGGAGACAGAGCGAGGGGGAGACAGAGCGAGGGGGGAGCGGAAGCTGCGGCACTTACTGATTTTGGCTCCTTGAGGCACAGAGGCGCCAGAGACGCACCTGTTAGAGTTCTGCCGCTTAGACGGGTCAAGAGTGACCCTGAAACAGAGAAGGCCGGAGTGAAGGGGGAGCAGAGAGCTTGAGACCAGAGGCAGGAGGTGCCCAGGCACACGGCTCATGCAGGGAAACTTGGCGCCCAGACCCTGGGGCCCAACCTGGGGGTCCGCACAGCACCCCCTGCCAGGAGAGGCTGGGACTAGAGTAGCTGGGAGCCCCCCACAGCCACCACCCCCACCCCACCCCCTGCTGAGAGAGGCTGGGACTAGAGTAGCTGGGAGCCCCCCACAGCCACCCCCCCCACCCCGCCCCCCAACAGCCCCCCCGCTGAGAGAGGCTGGAATTAGAGTAGCTGGGAGCTCCCCCACAGCCACCACCCCCACCCCACCCCCCACAGCGCCCCCTGCTGGGAGAGGCTGGGACTGGATTTGCTGGGAGCCCCCCACAGCCACCGCCCCCTGCTGAGAGAGGCTGGGACTAGAGTAGCTGGGAGCCCCCCACAGCCACCCCCGCCACCCTGCCCCCCAACAGCGCCCCCTGCTGAGAGAGGCTGGGAGCTCCCCCACAGCACCCCCTGCTGAGAGAGGCTGGAATTAGAGTAGCTGGGAGCTCCCCCACAGCCACCCCCCCCACCCCACCCCCCACAGCGCCCCCTGCTGGGAGAGGCTGGGACTGGATTTGCTGGGAGCCCCCCACAGCCACCACCCCCACCCCGCCCCCTGCTGAGAGAGGCTGGGACTAGAGTAGCTGGGAGCCCCCCACAGCCACCACCCCCACCCCACCCCCTGCTGAGAGAGGCTGGGACTAGAGTAGCTGGGAGCCCCCCACAGCCACCCCCCCACCCCGCCCCCCAACAGCGCCCCCTGCTGAGAGAGGCTGGGAGCTCCCCCACAGCACCCCCTGCTGAGAGAGGCTGGAATTAGAGTAGCTGGGAGCTCCCCCACAGCCACCACCCCCACCCCACCCCCCACAGCGCCCCCTGCTGGGAGAGGCTGGGACTGGATTTGCTGGGAGCCCCCCACAGCCACCACCCCCACCCCGCCCCGCCCCCCACAGCGCCCCCTGCTGGGAGAGACATGGGCTGGAGGAGTTGGGAGTGTCCCCCCCACAGCCAGCACCCCTGCCCCACACCGAGTGCTGGGCTTGGGGCACTCACCTCCGCGTCAGCTTGGAGGTGAGTTTGCTGAAGAGGTTGGAGGTGGCGCGGCTGCGGCTCTGGGGCAGCGGCGTGGCCTCATGGGACAGCGTGGGGGACGTGGGCGGCCCGTTCTGCACGGCCCCACGCCGGTCCCGCACCTGGCCCCCGTGGAAGGTGCTGCGGATGGTGGTGCCACGCGAGAGGCGGGTGCGGTCCGAGGACGACGTGGCGATGCTGTGGCTGGAGGGCGACGCGGGGGGCACCCGGTTGGCGATGGAGCTGGGGGGAGGGGAGAGAGCCCCACTGTGAGCCTCTTATGTACACCCCTTATGCATTCTCTGCCCCATAACCCCCATGCACCCTTTGCTCCCCACCCCCTATGCACCCCATGCCCCATAATCCCCACACACCCTCTCCTCCCCACCCCTAATGTATTCCCTGCACCATAACCCCCACGCACCCCTCTCCTCCATGCACTTAGTACTCTATCAATGCCCACGCACCCCTCTCCTCCACACTGCTTATGTACTCCCTTCCCCATAATTCCCACAGGGTAGGTGGGGGAAGGAGGCCCTGGGAGGTTATCCCAGGATCCATCACGGTGCTGCCCGTGGGGCACTGCTCGGGGGTTGGTGGAGGAAGGGGGCCCTTTGAGGTTATCCTGGGACCCATCATGGTGCTGCCCACGGGGCACTGGGGGGTCGGCAGGGGAAGGGGGCCCTGCGAGGTTAACCCTGGATCTGTCATGGCACTGCCTACGGGGCACTGGGGGGTCAGTGGGAGAAGGGGCCCTGAGAGGTTATCCCGAGATCTGTCATGGTGCTGCCTGCAGGGAACTGAGTGGGTTGGCAGGGGAAGGGGGCCCTAAAATGTAATCCTGGGATCCATCATGGCACTGCCCGCAGGGATGGGGGGCGGGGGGGCGTCGGTGAGGTCAGGGAGCCCTGCGAGGTTATCCTCCGATCCATCATGGCACTGCCCGTGGGGTACTGGGGGGTTGGTGGGGGAAGGGGCCCTGCGAGGTTATCCTAGGATCTGTCATGGTACTAACCGTGACGCACTGGAACAGGGCAAGTGGAAAGTGGGACGGGAACCAGGGCGGCCAGGGTCCACAGGAAGGAAGGGGTGGGGGTGTGATGAAGTGGGCCTGTTCTTAATGTTTCCTCCGAATATTGTGGGGGTGCCTCAGTTTCCCCTATGCAGTTCTTAAGTATCTAGGTGGTGGGGTAAGGGTGTATGATCATTGCAGAGCCCTAGAGGGCAGGTGTGTGCAGGGGTCTGGACACAGAGAATGGCTGACACCCTGTTTCCTGGCAACTGATGGCCTGGGCCCTTCCCCCCTGCAAGGTGAGAGCTGAAGGGTTGGAGAACAAAGGAATCAGGTGCCCTCCTGGGCTGGAAAGGGTCAAAGCCCAGAGGAGGCGGGGCTGGAGGTTTGGGGCTGGCTGGGGACATGGAGTGAAGTGCAGACGGGGTTGTCTGGCTCACTGGCCCCAAAATGGACCCAGCTGAGGGGTCCTGTTCTCTGCACCTACAAGCTCTGTGTTAGACCATGTTCCTGTCGTCTAATAAACCTTCTGTTTTACTGGCTGGCTGAGAGTCACGTCTGACTGCGGAGTTGGGGTGCCGGACCCTCTGGCTTCCCCAGGAGCCTGCCTGGGTGGACTCGCTGGGGGAAGCGCAGGGAGGGGCAGAGGAGGCTGAATGCTCCGAGGTCAGACCCAGGAAGGTGGAAGCTGTGTGAGCTGTGTGTCCTGCAGACAGGCTGCTCACAGAAAGGAGACTTCCCCAGAGTCCTGCCTGGCTTCATGGGGAGCAGTTCCAGAGCATCACCCAGGGACTCCGTGACAGGGGGTTGGGGGCGGCTGCAGCTCAGTCATGGCTGATGCTTGTGGGGGAGGGGCAGGGCCAGCTTCCTCCCCCACCAAGGCTTTCCTCTCCCCCACCAGCACTGCCCATCCCTTCTGTCCCCTACCCGCCCCCCAGCCTTACCTAGACTCAGGGCAGCTGCCTCTACCCCTCACACCCCGGGGCGGGGGGCAAGAGCTCCATCCCACTGCCTGAAAGCCTGCCCCAGCGCAGTAGCCCTTCCTGGAGGGAGGGGAGAGCGACCACCTGTGGCAGCCCCATCTCAGAACCTGGTATCCCCCCACTGCCCCCTGGGCCCATCCAGCCTCCTCCCGGATCAGACCCCTGGGCCCCTCCAGCCCAGCCCCCGTCTCAGCCCAGCTACCTGTTCTCCTTGCCGTTGTGCAGCAGCGAGTGGCGGTCGGCGCCGGGCCGCTCCGTGCACACGTACGTGTTCCTCCGCGTCATCACGCTCGACGGGATGTTGTTCTGCGAGGGACCGAGCGGGGCTGAGCCCAAGATCTGTGGGGCCCACCCGTTACCCGCCACCCGAAGGGGCAGGGACATGGGAGCACCAGCTGCCTAGGAGACAGGCCCGTCCTCTGGGCCACATGCCACTTCCCTGGCACCCCTCCTACCGCCCATGCCCTGTGGCACACACCACCCGCCAAGGTACCCTGCCCTTCCCCCGGGGGCACATACTGCTCCCCAAAACACTGTGTTGGTCCCCTACGGGCACACGCTGCTGCCCAAAGCACCCTGGCCATCCCCCAGGGGCACACGCCACTTTCCCCGGCTCCACTGCTCATCCCTCCCGGGGGCACACACCGCTGGCCCCCGCCCCACTGCCTGTCCCCCCTGGGGGCACACAACACTCCTCCGTCCCTCCCAGGGGCACATGCTGCTCCCCCTGGCACCTTGCCCCGCTCCCCATCCCCTGGGGCACACACCACCCTGTCACCCAGCCCAGCTGGCCATACCCTTCCTGCCAGATCCCTCTGCCTGTCCCCTTCTCCACCCCACTTCCCCACCCCTGCTGTCCGTCCTGGAGCCCACCCCCTGCCCCAGCACACGCCCTCACCGTGTTGATGGTGCTGTCCTTGCGCCGGTCAGGGATCTCGGATTTGTTGGGGTTGTTGGCGCTGCTCACCATGGGGCTGGAGGGGGGGATCCCGCGCCCGCTGCTCACCACACTGCAGCTGGCCTTACGCGAGGGCATCCGCTCCTCCTTCAGCTCTGCCTCCCCGGTGCTTGTGGGGCTCCTCTTGGGGTGCATGGGGACCGGCGAGGGGCCACCTGCAGGCAGGGGATAGCTCTGATATCCTGTCTGGGAGCACGGCAGCCTTGGCTGCCACCCAGCCTGGGTAGAGGGGGCAGCAGGCGGGGGTGGCTGGCGCTGGGGACTCCACCTTGTTGTCCCATAGGGTTTTACTCAGTCACAGTCTCCTTGAACTCCCCACAGCCCCCCACTGCCCTGAACTCCCCACTTCCATCTCCCCACAGCCCCCCACTGCCCGGACCCCTCCCCCTGAACTCTCCACAGCCCCCCACTACCCTGACCCCTCCCCCCAAACTCCCATCTCCCCACGGACCCTCACTGCCCTGACCCCTCCCTCGAACTCCCCACTGCCCCCCACAGCCTTGACCCCTCCCCCAAACTCACTGCCCACTCCCCTCCTGAACTCCCCAAAGCTCCCACTGCCCTGACCCCTCCCCCTGAACTCTCCACGGCCCCCCACTACCTTGACCCCTCCCCCCAAACTCCCCACGGCCCCCCACTACCCTGACCCCTCCCCCCAAACTCCCTTCTCCCCATGGACCCTCACTGACCGGACCCCTCCCCCTGAACTCTCCACAGCCCCCCACTACCCTGGCCCCTTCCCTGAACTCCCATCTCCCCATGGCCCCTCACTGCCCTGACCCCTCCCCTGAACTCTACACAGCCCCCCACAGCCCTGATCCCTCCCCCAAACTCACTGCCCACTCCCCTCCTGAACTCCCCACAGCCCCCACTACCCTGACCCCTCCCCTCAAACTCCCATCTCCCCACGGACCCTCACTGCCCTGACCCCTCCCTCGAACTCCCCACTGCCTCCCACAGCCCTGACCCCTTCCCCAAACTCACTGCCCACTCCCCTCCCGAACTCCCCACAGCCCCCACTGCCCTGACCCCTCCCCCTGAACTCTCCACGGCCCCCCACTACCTTGACCCCTCCCCCCAAACTCCCCACGGCCCCCCACTACCCTGACCTCTCCCCCCAAACTCCCATCTCCCCACGGACCCTCACTGCCCTGACCCCTCCCTCAAACTCCCCACTGCCCCCCACAGCCCTGACCCCTTCCCCAAACTCACTGCCCACTCCCCTCCCGAACTCCCCACAGCCCTGAGCTCTCCCCTGAACTCCGCACAACCCTCCGTACCCGTGCCCCAGAACCCCTGGGCAGCCCCTGGTGCCCAGCTGCCCTTTCACCCCGGTGCCCCACGGGGTTCTGCACAGCCGGTGGCCCTCAGGGTGCAGGGGCCTCAGAGCCAGGGGCCCGCTGCTGTGGGCGGGGGCCGCGGGGCAGCCTGGCACTCACAGAAGTCACTGTGCCGCCGTTGCCGGTGGTAGGTGGAGGAGCTGCGCTGGCTCTTGCCATGGGAGGACGACTTGCTGGTGCCATTGGACACCTCGCTGGGCGCCCGCACCCGGGCCAGGGAGAGGCTGCTGCCTGTGTGCGACTCGCTCCCCTCCACCTGCCGGGAGAGGACACCTGTTACCTAGCCGCTGGCTGGAGTCCAGGTGGGTGACGCTGGCCAGAGGTGGAAGGTGATCCCAGGGTGCCCCCTAGAGCCAGCTCCTTGGCGCCCGTGGCCAACCCGCCGTACGGTGCTGCCAAGCCATCATGCCCCCAGCACGGCCAGCGATCCACGTCTGCCTGGGGAGCTCCTGCCTAACAGGAGCGGGAGCTGCTCCCCCCTCATCCTTGCACCAGGGTTGGGCCTGGCCCAGTTTGGAGAAGGGAGGCTGAGCCACAGCCCTCTCCAGGAGAGAAACCTGGGGGCTGTGTCCTTTTGCTGCCAGGTCAGTCATCCCTGGCCTCCTGGGCCCACTCCTGGGCGCTGCTCCCCAAGCCCAGATCCCGCCACGGACTCCCCCGAGTTGCCCTTGGTAACGAAGTGGAAGTTTTCTGTAATGGTTAGATGAAGCTGAGGCATGCCTCAGTTTCCCTCTGTATGTTGCACGGCTGCCCAGTGGCTGCAAAAGGATTAACAGTGTGCATGTGTGGAGGGGATAGCTGTCTGTCTGGGGGAACAAATTAAGCCTTTGAAGAACAGGCTCAACAGTGGGTCCAGCAACACAAAGACCCTGCCGAAGAATGAACCATCCACAAGTAGCAGCAGGAAACCTGGCTGGCAGGCCTGGGGAACAAGGGCTCAGGGACTGGGATACAGGCTGCCTTCTGGAGGAGCTCAGAAGCCCAGACCTGGGGAGCTAAGGGAGATGAGGGAGGGAGCCATCCCTGCTTGGCTGGTTCCTCAGGCTTGGCCAGGCTGGTCTCTGGCTTAGCCTCGGCCTCTCTGCGCAGACCCAGGCTGCTCAGAGGCAGGAGCCAGGGGCTAACACATGGCTGCCTTGCTCTGCAGAGACTGCCAGTGTCACTGTGACACTCCTGGGAGCATCGTGCAGCCGTGGAAGAGAACGGTGCAGGGTTCCGCAGGGCACAGACTGGGCTGGACTTGCTGCAGGGAGACAGCGTCGCTGGTGCCCAAGGCCCAGTCTTGCTGTCCTGCCTGGCCCTGTGCAACTGGGGAGGTTCTTGGGGCCCGGCCCACTAAAGGGGTCACTCCCAGGAGACTGATCACAGACTGGGGAACAGACCAGCCCCTGTGACTCCGTGACTCTGGCCCCTGCAGCCAAGATCTGGCTGCAGGGCATGGAGCTGGCAGCTGCCCTATGTGGTTGCTGCCCTTCCCAGTTCAGAATCGCTGGTACATTTCACCCTGCCTCAAAATCCCATCACAGAGGCTCAAACTATACGTATACCTCCCCCACCCCCAATCGGGAAGCGGAGCAAAACATGCCCATGGTTAACCAGCGGAATAACGAAGATGGTTAGAGACAAAAAGACATCTTTAAAAACTGGAAGTCACAATCCTACTGAGGGAAACAGAAAGGAGCCTAAACTCTGGCAAGGCAAGTGTAAAAGTGTAACTAGGAAGGCGAAAAAACGAATTTGAAGGGCATCTAGCAAAAAACACAAGCAGCAAAAAAAATGTAAACCACATCAGATGCTGGAAACCTAGCTAACCGTCCGTGGGGTCGCTGGACAATGCCGGTTCTAAAGGAGTACCTCTGGGAAGACAAGGCCATTGTGCAGAAGCTAAATGAATTCTTTGCATCAGTCTTCACTGCAGAGGATGTGAGGGAGTTTCCCACACCTGGGTACAATTCTTTTTAGGTGACAAATCTGAGGAACTGTCCCAGATTGAGGTGTCAATAGAGGAGGTTTGGGAACAAATTGAGAAATTAAATAGTAATAAGCCACCAGGCCCAGACAGCATCACCCAAGAGTTCTGAAGGAACTCATATATGAAATCGCAGAACTGCCAAGAGGTTACTTACCTGTAACTGGAGGTTCTTTGAGAGGTGTGGTCCCTATCTGAATTCCACTGAAGGTTATACGCATGCGCCATGTGTCTGGGCCAGAGATTTTGGAAGCAGTAGTGTCCGTTGGTCCGCACATGCGCCCTTGCTCCGCCTCATGGTTTCATATGAGGCAATAAAAGGGCGGGGTGGACTGACTGCACCCTCAGTTCCTTCTCCACTGCAAATGGCACAGACCCGCAGCAGAGGGGAAGGAGGGTGGGACTGAAATTCAGATAGGGACCACACCTCTCGAAGAACCTCCAGTTACAGGTAAGTAACCTCCTCCTCCTTCAAGTGACGGTCTCTATTGTGTTCCCTTGAGGGTGATTAACAAGCAGCACCCAGTCAGGAGGAGGGTGCGAGGAAGAGGACAGAACTGTGGAATGGAGAACAGCTGTGCCGAAGGAGGCATCCGTTGCAGGGTCGCACACCAAGGTGTAATGAGAAGAGAAGGTTCGTACCGAGCTCCACAGGGCCACCCCACATGTCTGTAAGCGGCATGTCGTGAAACGTGGCCGTAGCCGATGCTTGTGCTCTTGTGGAATGGGCTCGTACCCCAAGGGGCAGAGACAGTCCTGACAGCCGATAGCAGAGGGTAATGTGCGCCGAAACCCACTTAGAGATCCTCTGTGTGGAGATCGCCTGCCCCTTAATCCTGTCAGCTATCGCCATAAACAGTCTAGGAGTCTTGCTGAATGGTCAAGAGAGTGAAGGTGCCGCTCCTCTGCCAAGGCGTGAGGCTTTGGAAAGATGGCAGGTAAGCGTACGGGCTGGTTGACATGAAAACAGGATACAACCTTTGGCAGAAACTTGGGTGCAGACACAGAGAAACCTTGTCCTTAAGGAATGTGGGATCCGCTGTCATGGCCCCCAGTTTGCCTACCATGAGATGGGTAGTAATAACTACCAGGAAGGCGGCCTTCATGGAAAGGAGAGACAGAGAGCTGGAGGCCAGAGGTTCAAAGGGTGGTTTTATCAATGGCGTGAGGACAAGGTTGAGGTCCCATTGGGGAGCGATGAGTTGAATGGGCAGATAAGTCCATAGGAGGCCCTTTCAAGGCCTGCTAGTCAAGGGGCGTGCAAAGACAGAGTGCCCCTCCACAGGGGATAGAAGGCACAGATAGCCGCTATATGCACCTTGATGGAGTTGAGTGCGAGTTCTGACGCCTTCAGGGACAGAAGGCAGTCCAGAAGAAGGGGAATGTCCATGTCCTCAGGATGCTTCCTCTTGGCCCGTTAGGAGCCTCGTGGCCTCTTTCCTGCTACTAGAGAGGATGTCTTGCCCTGCCGACAAATAGTCCAATTCTAGTGAAGATGCCCACCCAAAAAACAAGCTTTTATGGGGAGCGTCTATGGATCAGAATGCCTGATCCTTCCTCTATGTTGTGTGAGCAGCTCTGGGAACATTGGCAGCAGAAGTGGGGGACGGACTTGTCATGGAGTTCCTGGGCAATGCTCTGGAACTGCTCCCTACGCAGCCAGGCAGGACTCTGGGGGAGCCTCCTCTCTGGGAGCAGACTGTCTGCAGGGTAAACAGCTCACACGGCTTCCTCCTTGCTGGGTCTGACCTCGGAGCATTCAGCATCCTCTGTCCCTCCCACAGCGAGTCTGCTCAGGCGGGGTCCTGGGGAAGCCAGAGAGTCCTGCATCCCAACTTCGCAGTCAGACGTGACTCTCAGCCAGCCAGTAAAACAGAAGGTTTATTAGACGACAGGAACATGGTCTAAACCAGAGCTTGTAGGTACAGAGAACAGGACCCCTCAGCTGGGTCCATTTTGGGGGGCAGTGAGCCAGACAACCACATCTGCACTTCACTCCATGTCCCCAGCCAGCCCCAACTGACTCACCCTCCAGCCCCTCCTCTTCTGGGCTTTGTCCCTTTCCCGGGCCAGGAGGTCACTGGATTCCTTTGTTCTCCAACCCTTTAGCTCTCACCTTGCAGGGGGGAAGGGCTCAGGCCATCAGTTGCCAGGAAACAGGGTGTCGGCCATTCTCTCTGTCCAGACCCCTGCACACACCTGCCCTCTAGGGCTCTGCAACCATCATACACCCTTATCCCACCACCTAGAGACTTAAGAACTGCATAAGGGAAACTGAGGCACCCCCACACTATTCAGATAAAACATTAAGAACAGTCCCACTTCGTCACAGCACTGACGTGCAGAGAAGGACGGAAACCAGAACTGGCGAGGCCAGAACAGAGCGATCATTTGCCCCATAACCTCAGCCATGCAGAACACAATGCCATCCACAGCCTCAGAAACAACTCTGACAACATAATCAAAAAGGCTGACAAAGGAGGTGCTGTTGTCATCATGAATAGGCCAGAATATGAACAAGAGGCTGCTCGGCAGCTCTCCAACACCACTTTCTACAAGCCATTACCCTCTGATCCCACTGAGGGGTACCAAAAGAAACTACAGCATTTGCTCAAGAAATTCCCTGAAAAAGTACAAGAACAAATCCGCACAGACACACCCCTGGAACCCCGACCTGGGGTATTCTATCTGCTACCCAAGATCCATAAACCTGGGAATCCTGGACGCCCCATCATCTCAGGCATTGGCACCCTGACAGCAGAACTGTCTGGCTATGTAGACTCCCTCCTCAGGCCCTATGCTACCAGCACTCCCAGCTACCTTCGAGACACCACTGACTTCCTGAAGAAACTACAATCCATCGGTGATCTTCCTGAAAACACCATCCTGGCTACTATGGATGTAGAAGCCCTCTACACCAACATTCCACACAAAGATGGACTACAAGCTGTCAGGAACAGTATCCCTGATAATGTCACGGCAAATCTGTTGGCTGAACTTTGTGACTTTGTCCTCACCCATAACCATTTCACATTTGGGGACAATGTATACCTTCAGATCAGCGGCACTGCTATGGGTACCCGCATGGCCCCACAGTATGCCAACATTTTTATGGCTGACTTAGAACAATGCTTCCTCAGCTCTCGTCCCCTAATGCCCCTACTCTACTTGCGCTACGTTGATGAGATCTTCATCATCTGGACCCATGGAAAAGAAGCCCTTGAGGAATTCCACCATGATTTCAACAATTTCCATTCCACCATCAACCTCAGCCTGGACCAGTCCACACAAGAGATCCACTTCCTGGAAACTACGGTGCTAATAAGCGATGGTCACATAAACACCACCCTATACTGGAAACCTACTGACCGCTATTCCTACCTACATGCCTCCAGCTTTCATCTGGACCACACCACACGATCCATTGTCTACAGCTAAGCTCTGTGATACAACCACATTTGCTCCAACCCCTCAGACAGAGACAAACACCTACAAGATGTCGATCAAGCATTCTTACAACTACCATACCCGCCTGCTGAAGTGAAGAAACAGATTGACAGAGCCAGAAGGGTACCCAGAAGTCACTTACTGCAGGACAGGCCCAACAAAGAAAATAACAGAACGCCACTAGCCATCACCTTCAGCCCCCAACTAAAACCCCTCCAATGCATCATCAAGGATCTACAACCTATCCTGAAGGACAACCCATCACTCTCACAAATCTTGGGAGACAGGCCAGTCCTTGCTTACAGACAATCCCCCAACCTGAAGCAAATACTCACCAGCAACAACACACCACACAACAGAACCACTAACTCAGGAACTTATCCTTGCAACAAAGCCCATTGCCAACTGTGTCCACATATCTATTCAGGGGACACCATCTTAGGGCCTAATAACATCAGCCACACTATCAGAGGCTCGTTCACCTGCACATCCACCAATGTGATATATGCCATCATGTGCCAGCAATGCCCCTCTGCCATGTACATTGGTCAAACTGGACAGTCTCTACGTAAAAGAATAAATGGACACAAATCAGACGTCAAGAATTATAACATTCAAAAACCAGTCGGAGAACACTTCAATCTCTCTGGTCACTCAATTACAGACCTAAAAGTGGCAATACTTCAACAAAAAAACTTCAAAAACAGACTCCAAAGAGAGACTGCTGAATTGGAATTAATTTGCAAACTGGATACAATTAACTTAGGCTTTAATAGAGACTGGGAGTGGATGGGTCATTACACAAAGTAAAACTATTTCCCCATTTTTATCTCACCCTCCACACACACACACACTGTTCCTCAGACGTTCTTGTCAACTGCTGGAAATGACCCTCCTTGATTATCACTACAAAAGGCTCCCCCCCTCAACCCCGCTCCCCTGCTGGTAATATCTCACCTTAAGTGATCACTCTCCTTACAGTGTGTATGGTAACACCCAATGTTTCATGTTCTCTATGTATATAAATCTCCCCACTGTATTTTACACTGAATGCATCCGATGAAGTGAGCTGTAGCTCATGAAAGCTTATGCTCAAATAAATTGGTTAGTCTCTAAAGCGCCACAAGTCCTCCTGTTCTTTTTGCGAATACAGACTAACACAGCTGCTACTCTGAGACCTCTCAGAATGACTGTTGCTCTCTCCTGTCCGATCTTGCATAGAACATGTGGCAGGAGCGGTAGGGAAGAAAAGGTGCAATTGATATGGTCTGACCAGTGGATGACTAGGGCATTGCCTTGAGAGCGGGTGCCGAGCCCTGCCCCACCCCCCTCCCCAGGGAGTACTGGGTGCCTTTGCTGTTGGCATGGGAGGCAAAAAGGACTCTGGTAGTTGGAGTCTCCCCGCAAGTGGAAATGTCGGCAACCACGGTGTCGTGGAGCGCCCATGAACTGCTGGCTCAGAGAATCTGCAATCACGTTCTGATTCCCGGGGAGATAGGCTGCTGACAACAGGATCTTGTAGGTGACCCACAGAGGAACTGCTTCCTCGCAGAGCGCTGGTGACCGTGTGCACGGATGGGAGAAATGCGTGGCGCGGGGCGCCCTCTGCACAGCTCGAAACTCCAGGACGTTGATGTGCGTCCTCGATTCCTGAGGGATCTAAGTCCCCTTTGTCACGTGATCGTCATGAGTGAGGCACCGATGGCTCCCTTGCTGGGGAAAGGGCGGGTACTGCCACTGAGCCGATGGAACTTTTGGATAGTCATAGCGACGTTCCGGGAGGGGCGGACCCTGTGCTCTGTCCGAGTCCTCCCATGTCGAGAAGCCAGAGCCTGTGGTACTGTCGGAACCACAGGAGCCGCAGAGAGCAGGCGGGAACATGACCCAAAGGAGGTAAGTTCAAGGTAGGAAAGCATACCCTCTTCGGTGGCAACTGCACCTGAAGACGAAGGCACTTCACCACCTCCAATGCAGAGAGCTCTTGTGGCTCGGGTGCTGACTTCTGCCTCCCTGGTGCTCCCGGCATGCGCCCCGCAACCGGAAGCAGAGCTGGAATGGAGCACTTCCGCAGAACCCAGGGTTTTCTTGGCTTCAGTGGCACCGACTGACCTGGAAAGGGTGCATGGCATGGTGGAGCTGGCATTCTGTGTGATGTCTTGTAAGCCTTGGAACATGCTGCTTCTCCGTGGCTGGAACCTGTAGGCGATGCAGTGTCCTTTTTGGGCCTGGAGGAAGACTCCCTGCCATGTTATGCACATGTGTCTCAGCCTGACAACTCGGCCCTTGCCTGGGTCCATAGCACTGGTACCAGTTGAACCGGACCTGGTCTCCGTGGTAGGAGGTGCACTCCTGGGCTTCTCAGGCTGATGTACTGTGGGGGCAGTCCCTAGCAGGGGTCTGACTGCGGTCTCATGGCGACCTCCATGAGGTGGTTCTTGAGGCAGAGAGCCCAGCCTGCCCGGGTACGGCTTGGGGAGGAGAGGCAGATATGGCACCTGAAAGCAACATGGGCTTCTCCCAAGCAGTAAAGGCAGTGCTTAGCTCGTCACTGACCAAGAATGAGTGATGGCAGGAGGTGCAGATCCTGAACCCCCATGTCTTTGGCATAACCCAGTACCCAGACCTGGTTGCTAGGGAGGGTGAGGTGGGAGAGCAGGAGACGGGTAGAATGGCATCCTGAAGTCCCTAACAATCCTAAAAACTAAATTACTGTAAAACCAACAAAAATACTAACCATGTACAGGTAGAAAACCATCTTTTCCCCCCTGCATTTTAGAAAGTGCATCACATTCGGACCATGTGGCAGTGAGAAGGAAATGAGGGCATGGTCAGCCCGCCCTGCCCTTTATCGTCTCAGACAAAACCATGAAGCGTAGCGAGTACGCATGTGTGGACCAAGGGACACTACTACTTTCAAAATCTCCAGCTCTGGATTCATGGCACGTGTGTACAACCCTCCGTGGAAGAGAATAGGGACCATCATTCGAACAACAACTGTGGTATGTAACCTATTGCTTACATCAGCCTCTGTACCAGATGACTGGAGGGTAACTAATGTGATGCCAATTTTTAAAAAAGGCTCCAGAGGTGATCCTGGCTATTACAGGCCAGTGAGCCTAACTTCAGACCCAGGCAAAACTGTTTGAAACTATAGTAAAGAACACACAAATAAACGTGATATGCTGGGGAAGAGTCAACATGGGTTTTGTAAAGGGAAATCATGCTTCCCCAATCTACTAGAATTCTTTGAGGCGGTCAACAAGCATGAAGTGATCCCGTGGATATAGTGTTCCTGGATTTTCAGAAAGCCTCCCTCACTAAATGCTCTAAAGCAAAGTAAGCAGTCCTGGGATAAGAGGGAAGGTTCTCTCATGGATCAATAACTGGTTAAAAGACAGGAAACAAAGGGTAGGAATAAATGGTCAGTTCTCACAGTGGAGAAAGGTAAATAACGGGGTCCCCCAGGGATCTGTATAGGAACCTGTGCGTTCAACATATTCATAAATGATCTGGAAAAAGGGGTGAACAGTGAGGTGGCAAAATTTGCAGATGATACAAAATTACTCAAGATAGTTAAGTCCAAAGTTGGCTGCGAAGAGTTACACAGGGACCTCATTAAACACAAGGACCTCACTAAACTGGACAACAAAATAGCAGATGAAATTCAATGTTGATAAATGCAAAGTAATGCTGTCACGTCACACATGTACATTGGAAAACATAATCCCAACTACGCATACAAAATGATGGCATTGAAATTAGCTGTTAGCACTCAAGAAAGAGATCTTGGATAGCTCTCTGACAACATCCACTCAGCGTGCAGCGGCAGCCAAAAAAGCGAACAGAATGTTAGGAACCATTAGGAAAGGGATAGATAATAAGACAGAAAATATCACTATATAAATGCCACTATATAAATCAATGGTACACCCACACCTTGACTAATGTGTGCAGCTTTGGTCACCCCATCTCAAAAAAAGATATATTAGAGTTGGAAAAGATACAGAGAAAGGCAACAATAATGATGAGGGGGGAATGGAACAGCTTCTACATTAGGAGAGATTAGAAAGACAGGGACTGCTCATCTTTGAACTATGGAGTTATATGACAGAGGTCTATAATTGTGACTGGTCTGGAGAAAGTGACTCATCGAAGCATAAAAGGGCATGTGACTAGATAAGGGGACACTGGACTCCATTTTAGTGCCTGTGTTTTTCCACACACTGGGTTGGGGGCTTGGCTTGAAACAAAGAAGCTCCTTCCACATGGAATAAACTATAAAAGGGGGAAGTCAGTTCAACTGGGAGAGCCTCACTCCCTCTCAACACAACACCTGGAAACACCTTAGGAACAAAGACTGAATGGGGGGTGCCAGGCAGGAAAGAAGGAAGCCTGCCTGTGTAGGGAAGCTGGGTGGACAGTTTGTACTATCTAACTATTTAATCCTATCCAGTTTAGAGAATTTAGATTGCGGTTTTATTTTTTATGGTAACGTACTTTGATCTGTATGCTATTACATATAATCATTTAAAAGGGAGCCCAGACTGGCGAGACAGAGGGTTCAGCGATACCCCAGTTCCAGGTTGCATCCCAGGGGAAACGCATCACAGGCTCCCCACGGGTCCTCCCCACCTCCAGATCAGGCCCCAGGCTCCCCTGGGCCTGCACTCACCTCGTTCTTCCTGCCCAGCAGGAGGTAGGTGGCCGTGACCTCGTTGTATTTTTGGCTGTTCAGGGCTTCCTTGATCTCCTCGCGGGTGTATCCCATTCCCACCATCACCTCTGGAAGAGAGGGGTTGGATTCACTTCTGGCACAGACACCACCCCCACCCCTGCCGGGGCAGGTGCCATGCAGCGTCCAGCCCCCGCCAGATGGCACAAGCCCCGTGTGTCCCCTGGGCTAGATGATAGGCCCATGGGCAGCGCCCATTTGCCCAGGTACTTCTGAGCCCTGTCGGGGCTGGGATGAAGGGGCCATGTCCCGGCCCTGGGACCCTGTGCAGCTGCCCTGGCGGGGGGGGGGGGGGGTCGGACAAGGGTCAAGGCCGTGGGGCCGTAGTCTCGCTCTGTCCCACAGCCAGTCAGCTCAGGCCACTTCAGTGAGCCCTCCCCTAACTGGTGCCAAGCAGAGCCCCTCCGTGAACCTCAGAGGGACTGCGGACAAATGCTCCCCCAATAGGCGTTCCCCACTTGGTCATCAGGGTCCAGACAGTGGTGCTCACTCAGCACAGCAGAGCCCTGGACCCTCACCGATGCGCTTGGTGTCCCCAAAATCCTCCTCAGGCTCCTTGTAGGGCTTCAGCTCGTCGCCCTCGTAGCCGATGTTGATCCATTTGTCCTTCATGATTTGCTGAGAGAGAAGGGATGGATTAGGAGGTCTCGGGCTTCCCTGGTGTGGGGGCTGCATCTCGAGACCAAGCACCCCTCACCCTCCCTCCCATGGGGACAGGGGACACGACTGCCCCTTGCCACACATCCATCGCCGCCCCCCCCACAACTGGGACAAGGGCCGCGTCTGCCTCCCACCACGCACCCATCATACACACACGCCTCCGCACTGGGGGAAGGGCCATGTCACTACGCACTCCTCCCGCTCCACAACCGGGACAGGGGCTGCATCTGCCCCTGCCACTTACCCATCAACCCCCGCCCCCGCCACACACCCCAGGACAAGGACTGCGTCTTCCCTCCGCCACACACCCATCAACCCCATGGGAAGTCTCCCTGCCCGGCACCCATCACTCTGCCCCCGCCCCAGGACAGGGCCTGTCTCTCCCTGCCAGGCACCCATCACATCCCTACCCCCAGCGGGACAAGGGCAGAATCTCCCCCCCGGCACCCCTCAGGACGCAGCCTGCATCTCCCCGCTGGGGAACAGGCTGTGTCTTCCCACCACTGGGCAGACCCTCCATCCCCGGCAGGGCCTGCAGACCAGGAGCGGAGACAAAGGACTCAGTGCACTCCTTCCAGTGCACCTGGGCCCCATCCCTGCTGTGTGTCTAGAGATGCTGTGGGTTAGGGAGCCCGACAGCCCAAATTCTGGCCCCCAGGGAGCTCCCATGACCTGCAGGAGCCGCACCTCCACAGGGACTCCCTGCTGGCTCTGCAGATCCCACCCGCGCAGGGGGCTGAGCTCTGTGGGGGCTGCACGGAGCCTGCCTGGGTCTCAGACACCCTGTAATTATCCCCTGAGTCAATTACACTAATTACAGTCATTGGGGAGACAGCGCCAGGCAGGGCCCTGTGCAGGCAGAAACAGCTTAATGAGAGCTCGCTCCCATGGGGATTGCTGCCACTCGGGGGGCACAGTGCAGAGCAGAGGGCAAAGATGGCGTCCCAGCTCCACGGACAGAGTTGGGGGGGCTGGGTAAATGGGGCCACAGAGCACAGGAGCAGCAGGGTGAGGAAGTGGGAATTGTTGGTAATATTATTATGATGCCCCTGTGTGCCTCGGTTTCCCTCTGGGCTTTGCACTGCTCTGCACAGGGTGTAAAGGGTTAAACAGTTACTCCAGGAGCAGAGGCGGGGCTGGGAGGCACCACACTGTCTGGGGGCTGCCAATAGGTTGTTCCGGGCAGGGTGTAACCGACCCAGATCGATGGAGGGCACAGGGAATGGGGAATGCCAAGGGACTGAGCACAGGGAATGCCGGGAGGTCCCGGTTCTCCCGGGGGCACCCTGCCAGCCTTCCCTCCCCGGGGCACTCACCTCCAGGGTGCAGCGCTTGGCAGGATTGAGCACCAGGAAGCGGCGCAGGATGGTCTCGCAGTCTGTGGACATGTAGAAGGGGACGCGGTACTTGCCTCGCAGCACTCGCTCCCGCAGCTCCTGGGGGGATGAGGGAGGGTCAAGTCAGGCAGGGATCCCCCCGCCAGCCTCCCTGCCTGCCCGGGACCTGCTGAGCCATCCCCAGAGACTTGGCTAGGAACTGGCCCCAAAGGGTTCCCCCCTCCCCCTCCACATACAAAGGGGGGGGTCAACTCCGATGCAAGGCAGGGACTGGGCTCTGCCTAGCAAGGCTGTAGGGTCCCCTGGGCCCCAGCTCTGTGCCCAGGCTCTGGCTATAGGGACCCAGAGCCTCCTCTGTGATGCAGGGGACAAGGCCCTGCAGAAAACACAGCCAGAGCTAGAGATTGCCTTTCCGCCGGGCTAAGCGCTGGCCCTGCCATCATGCCCCCCCAACACCCACAGCCCCATGTCCCCTCCAGGACCCCCTGTGCCCCCATCTCCCCACCCCCATGTCCCCCCCAACACCCACAGCCCCGTGTCCCTCCAGGACCCCCTGTGCCCCCATCTCCCCACCCCCATGCCTCCCCAGACATCCTGTACCCCCATCTCCCCACCCCCATGCCCCCCCAACACCCACAGCTCTGTGTCCCTCCAGGACCCCCTGTACCCCCATCTCCCCACCCCCATACCCTCCAACACCTCCATCCCCATGTCCCCCCAGGACCCCCATGCCCCTGAGTCAACACCCCCCCATCCCTGTGTGCCCCCATGCCCCCCTGCTCACCTTGAGGTTCTGCCCGTCGAAGGGCAGCGAGCCGCTGACCAGGGTGTAGAGGATGACCCCCAGGCTCCAGATGTCGACCTCGGGCCCATCGTATTTCTTGCCCTGGAAGAGCTCGGGTGCGGCGTAGGGGGGGCTCCCGCAGAACGTGTCCAGCTTGGAGCCCAGCGTGAACTCGTTGCTGAACCCGAAGTCAGCGATCTTGATGTTGGCATCGGCATCCAGCAGCAGGTTCTCTGCCTGGGGGGGGATGGGGGGCACAGCAGGGTCCGGCCACGCCCCCACAGCTGGGGGGCTGGGGTACGTCAGGGTCAGGCCCCACTCCCACAGCCGGGGGGGGGAGGGGGTGGGAGGATAGGGGCAGTGCCTGGGAGGGAGGGAACAAGGGGGAGCGGGTGCTGGGAGAGGGCCTGGGCTGGGGCAGAAAGGAACTCTTGCCTTCAGGTCTGGTGTGGTCTGGGGGGAGGGTAAGTACACGGGGGGGGGGCCTGGGGGGATGCTGGCGCAGTGCCCAGGGTGGGGAGAGGGGCAGAACCCGGGTGGGGTGACTCACCTTCAGGTCTCGGTGCACGATGTTCTTCTGGTGACAATAGTGCACGGCCGAGACGATCTGGGGGCAGAGCTGGCAGTGACTATGGGACTAACGGACGCCATCCTCTGCCCCCCATTGCTCCCCCACCCCCGCTGCCCCCCAGAAGGGGAACTGCTCCTGTAAGACGAGTGCTCTGCTGCCAGGGATCGACGGCTGGGAAGGCAGCGCCCATCCAGATTTCCAGGCCGGCTCCCAGCAGGGAGCCCTTAAACCCTCCCCCCCCACCCCCCCCACACACCCCGCCACACACAAGAAGAGTGGTTCTCACGCTTTTGTACTGGTGACCCCTTTCACACAGCAAGGCTCCGAGGGCGACCCCCCTTACAAATTAAAAACACCTTTTTATATTTAACGCTATTCTAAATGCCGGAGGTGAAGTGGGGTTTGGGGGCTGCGGCTGACAGCTCATTACCCTCGGTGTAATAACTCCTGATCCCCTGAAGGGTCATGAGCCCCAGTTTGAGAATCCCTGCACAAGAGGGTCAGCAGCAGAGCCCTTCCACTCTCCACTGCCCCCTACCCCTACCCCACACACACCACTCAGCCTCTGCCCCACAGACTAGGGCCAGCAACACAGCCTCCCTCCACAGAGCACACAGCCCCCCCCACGCAGAACATACAGCACCCCCCGACCCGTCAGCACAGCCCCCCACAGAACACGCAGCCCCCACATGCAGAGCCAGCAGCCCCCCCCACGTGCAGAACACGCAGCCCCCCCGAGCCGTCAGCACAGCCCCCCCGCAGAACACGCAGCCCCCACGTGCAGAACACGCAGCCCCCCCCACGTGCAGAACACGCAGCCCCCCCGAGCCATCAGCACAGCCCCCCCACAGAACACGCAGCCCCCACGTGCAGAGCCAGCAGCCCCCCCCCCCGTGCAGAACACGCAGCCCCCCCGAGCCATCAGCACAGCACCCCCACGGAACACGCAGCCCCCACGTGCAGAGCCAGCAGCCCCCCGCACCACACACACAGCCCCTCCACAGAGCACACAGATCATACAGCCCCCCCCCCCGCCCTCATCCCTCAGGCTGGAGCTGACCAGAGACTCCGCCCTGAGCTAAAGTGATGTACCCAACAGGGCGGGGGCTAGGGGTACAGAGAACTCCCACCCCGCTCCCCACAATCCCTGCTGCCAGCTCCCCCCACAGCCAGCGCCTGCCTGCTCCCCACAGCGCCCCCTGCTGGGGTGGGCAGGGCTCTTGTCCATTCCCCTGTCCAGATTCTGTCCTGACCTGTCTGAATTTTGCCCGGGCTTCCTTCTCCTTCATCCGTCCATGTGACACGAGGTAGTCAAAGACTTCGCCTGCAGGGAGGGGGTGCAGTCAGGAGCAGTCTGTAGTGGCAGGGGGTAGTGCTGGGGGGGTCCATTACAGCAGGCCATGGGGGGCATGGAGACCCCACACATTCCCCAAGAGCGGCCAACCAGGCTGGTTGTGCCAGGGTTCATGCCCCCCACCCGACACTGGCCCACCCAACCGCACCCTGCAGCGTCCACGATGGGATGAGCCTGAGCCCAGGTGGCACCAGCCCGCAGGCACAGATGGGAGCCGCCCATGGAGCCACTGGAATGGATGGGAATGTGTACGCCCCCCGCCTGGCTCCCAGTGCCAGCCTGCGCCAGGGAAGCAGCTGCCAGGTGGGTGGCACCTGCAGGGGCCTAGTGGCTTGGCTTATTTTAAACAGAGCGAGGATAATTTTAGCAGCATGGGGGGGAGCCAAGCAGGGCCTGTGATCAGGAGGGGCTGTGGGAGGGAAGAGGGCGCATCCCGCCAGGCAGAATCCCTGGTCAGGCAGGGATGTGGGGGGAGTCACACTAGGGGGAGTCACACCAGGTAGAGCCCTTGGTCAGGATGGAGTGGGGGCATGTCACGCCAGACAGGCCCCTTGTCAAAAGAAGCTGGGGGGGGGGGGTCACACTGGGCAGGGCCCCTGGTCGGGGGGGCGGTGGGAGGGGATATGTCAGGCAGGACCTGTGGTCAGGAGGGGTGGGGTGGGGTGGGGACATGCCAGGCAGGGGTCCTGCCTCCCCGCCACACCTGTCTATCTCCCCAGGCTGTGACTGCTGGGGAGGCCTTTGGGGTGCTGGGCCAGGCTGGCTCCCATCGCTACCCACAGGCTCAGAGGGTCCCAGAGCCAGACTGCACCCCAGGGCAGGCTGGGTGGGGCTGTAGCCCATAGAACACTGGAGGTGAGCCGGGCAGAGGGATCTGGGGGCCATGCAGCGAGGGGGTGCGGGAACACAGAGGGGTCCAGAGCTCCAGGTGCAGCACAGACACCCCCAGGGGTTGCAGGCATGCAGAGGGCACAGGCCTGGGGGAGCAGATGGCGGGGCAGGGGCTGCTGGCACGGCAGGGGGCATTCTCACCAGCACTGGCATACTCCATCACCAGGTAGAGTGTTTTCTCCGTCTCTATCACCTCAAACAACTTCACTGTAATGAGAGACACAGGTCAAGGCCCAGCTCCCGACATCGCCCAGCGAGCCCCACTCTCACCCGCACAGCCCACATGGTGCCTGCTGCTGGGGCTCTGGTCGGGGTCTCTCCCATGGTGAGGCTGGAAGCTTCTTCACTCCCTGTGCAAGCCCCAGTGACCCTAGCTCCTGGTGGTGTGGACAGGGCGGCACTGTTACTCCCCACGCGGGATGGGGAGGGGCGTCTCTGAAAACGCCCTTCGCAGCACAGCATGGATCCCTTCCAGAGGGCTGGGGGCCATGACACTGCAGAGACAGCTCTGATCTGTGATGGCAAAAAGAAGGAAATTCCCAGGCAAACCCCTCAGCTCTGTTGCTAGGGGCTGCCCAGGCTCCCTGCACTCCGGAGCTCCCGCCCTTGGGCAGCTGGGGCAAAGGGAGTTGGGGTGACCCAGCCCCAACATCTGGAAATACTCGGGGAAGTTTTGCACAGTCACCAGCCTTCACTCTACCCCTCGCTGCTGCCTGTCTGCTCCCTCCACAGCTCTGCCCTGTCCAGAGCCCGCTTCGCTCCCAGAAGCCCTGGAGCCTGCGGACAGCCCCGGAGCCTGCGGACAGCCCCGGAGCCTGCAGACAGCCCCGGAGCCTGCAGACAGCCCCACGCGCCAGCCGGGAGACGGCAGACGTGCCCACAGCTGCATTGTCACAGACCAGAACCTCTGCACTCACACAGAGCGTGCTAGACCCTCCTCTGAAATATATGGGTCACAATCCCGCAAACACCCTCCTGGGATGGGCCTGACCCTCCCTCCCAAACCCCCTCATGGGCCGGGCCTGGCCCTCCTACACAATGTCCCCACAGGACGGCCCGACTCCCACCCAACACCTGTCCCAAATGTTCTCACAGGATGGGCCTGTCTCTCCCTTGCCCCAGACCCATCACTGGTCAGGCCTGCCCCTCCCCCACTCACACGCCATCACGGGAGGGGCCTGACCCTCCCGACCCCCACCCCACACACACACAGGAGGGCTCTGACCCCCTGTAGTTGATGGACCTGCAGGGGCAGTGCCCACCGAGCAGAGGTGCCAGGGCCCGGATCCCCTCAACTGGCAGAGGCTGTTGTGGCTGGGGGACGGGGTATTTGGGGCTGTCATTTGCTCAGGCCCCATTGCCCCCGTGCTGCTGAGCCCCAGAGCCAGACCCCCGGACCCCAGCTCACCGATGTTGGGGTGGTTCAGGCCCTTCATGATCCGCACTTCCCGGAAGAGCTGCAGGGGGCAGAGAGACGGGTGTGTGTGTGGGGGGGGGGTGTTAAACAGCCTCACAACTCCTCCTCACCTGCCCCACCACCTCTAGCCCCCCAGGGCCTTTCCCTCTAGGGGGCACTGGCTCCAGTCCAGCCCCACGGCAGGGGAGCAACTGGTTCAAGGGGACAGGGAATGAGACATGGGGCCTTTCCCCTCTGGGGGGCACTGGCTCCAATCTGACCCCATGGCTGGCGAGTAGCTGAGGGGGACAGGGAAGGGGACATGGGCTCTTTCCCCTCGGGGAGCGCTGGCTCCGATCTGACCCATGGCGGGCGAGTGGCTGAGGGGGACAGGGAAGGGGACATGGGCTCTTTCCCCTGGTGGGGGGGACGCTGGCTCTGATCTGGCCCATGGCTGGCGAGTGGCTGAGGGGGACAGGGAAGGGGACACGGGGCCTTTCCCCTCTGGGGGTGCCGGCTCCGATCTGACCCCATGGCGGGCGAGTGGCTGAGGGAGACAGGGAATGGAACATGGGCTCTTTCCCCTTGGGGAGCACTGGCTCTGATCTGGCCCTATGGCAGGGGATGGGCTGGCTCAGGGGTTTGTTCTCATCTGCTCCCCACCCACAGCTCCTTTGCTAATTAGCAGCCCCTGGAGATGCCTCTGGAGCAGCTGTTACCACAGCGACCAGTCTGGCCTCTGGGCACTAATTAGAGCAGTGATCTGAGGGAGGGGAGCCCGTGTCAATGCCAGGGGCTGGGGCAGCCAGTGTGGGCTGGGGCTGGTAGTGTCCCGAGGTGGGGGACAGGAGCGGGGCAGGTGTCCTGGGGTGGATGGGAAAGGGGGGCAGGTGCCGGGCGGGGTGGGTGTCCCAGATTAGCTGCGCGGAGAGGCGCAAGGCAGGGCCGAGGGATGGTTCCCTAGGATAGCGGGGTGGGGTGCTGGGTATGGGACCCAAGCTCACGGAGGAAGCACAGTGAGGAAGTCGCAGGCATGGGGAACCCAAATGCCAGGGCCAGAGCCCCCCCTCTCCCAGCCCAGAGCACAATGGGCTCTTTGTGAAGCCTGGGAACCCAGCCGCTGGCGTCGGAGCTGTGCCGTGGGCAGCCAGCGGGAGGTGGGGGGCAACCCCCATCCAGGGTGGCCTGGAGCTGCTGCCCGTCCTGCCAGTCCCAGGCCTGGCTACCTCTGTCCCTCCAGGCCCAGCCCCCGGGCAGCGCAGCCCCTGCCGGGACATTGCCCCCTCCCCAGGGCATGGGTCTGCCAGCACCTGCAGGGTGTGGGGCCCCTCCCCCTCCGCTCATGCTCACCTTCTGGAGGCTCGTGGGGTTCAGCTGCGTCTTGTCGATGATTTTTATTGCCACCTACAAACAAACCAGATTCTGGCTGGGGGGCGGGGGGGGGTTTTAGGGCACTCAGTGCCTGCGCCCCCCACTTCCCTCTTTGTGCCCCATACGCTCCTCCACTCCCCTGCCCCATCTGCACTTGTGCTATACTCCAGCAGCCCCTGACACCTCAACCGCTCCCACTCTTCCCAGTGCCCCCCCTTGGAGATCTCCCCTGTGCCCCCCCAACATCTGAGCTCCCCTGTGCACCCCCTCAGTTTACACTACCCCAGAGAGCCCCACTACGTCCCCCACCCTCCGTGGAGTGCTGCCACGTGGCTCCCCACGTCCCCTGCTCTCCCCGGAGCGCTGTCCCATGGGCCCCCCCCGCCCCGTATCCCTTACTTGCCCTCCCTAGCGCGCTGCCCCATGGCCCTCTGCAGCGCTGAGCCATTGCCCCTGCCCTCACTGGAGCGCTGCCCCATGACCACCCTATAGCCTCCAACCCCACAGAGTGCTGCCCCGTGGCCCCCGCAACCTCACCTCTCTGCCTGTCAGGATGTGCCGGGCCAGCTTGACCTTGGCGAAGTTGCCCTTGCCGATGGTTTTGAGGAGTCGGTAGTTGCCGATGTGGGGCTGCTCGTCGGTGCAGGAGGCGATGGAGTTCCGGCAGCGTGCACCCAGCGACCGGCTGGACCACGACGAGCCCTTCTCCGAACGGCTGCTGGCCAGGGTGGAGTGCTGCAGGGGAGAGAGACAGCGTCACCTGGGGGCAGGAGGGCACCAGGCGCTGCAGGGAAAGAGTCCTGGCTCCCAGCTTCCTGCTCTAATCGCCAGACCCCACTCCCCTCCCAGAGCTGGGGAGAGAACCCAGGAGTCTTGGCTCCCAGTCCCCCGCTCTAGCCACCAGACCCCACTCCCCTCCTGGGGCTAGTGCACAGTTTGGGTTCGAAGGCATGCTGCGGCCACTCAACAGCTGGGTTAAGTCAGCACAGGGGCCCCAGCCCCATGGTTTCTCCAGTCCCGAGTACCATGTGCCCAGCTGAGCAGGAAAGCCCAGTGGGGTGGAGGAGTCACTGTGCTACCAGAACCAACCGGATCCTGCCTCAGGACGATGGCACCGCACACGGCAACAGGGAGGGCAGGAAGATGCCCTCCAGCCCCCCCCCTCCAGCCCCCTTCCTGGGCACTGGCCAACTGGGAACGGGATCAGGAGTACCTCCCTAGCAAGGGACGCTCCAATGGGCAGCGCTCGGGGCACCATGCCTGTGACGAAGTGGGACTGTTCTTAATGTTTCCTCTGAATAGTGTGGGGGTGCCTCAGTTTCCCCTATGCAGTTCTTAAATCTCTAGGGGGTGGGATAAGGGCGTATGATCATTGCAGAGCCCTAGAGGGCAGGTGTGTACAGGGGTCTGGACACAGAGAATGGTCGACACCCTGTTTCCTGGCAACTGATGGCCTGGCCCTTCCCCGCTGCAAGGTGAGAGCTAAAGGGCTGGAGAACAAAGGAATCCGGTGACATCCTGGCCCGGGAAAGGGACAAAGCCCAGAGGAGGAGGGGCTGGAGAGAGTTTCAGTTTGGGGCTGGCTGGGGACATGGAGTGAAGTGCAGACGTGGTTGTCTGAGTCACTGCCCCCCAAAATGGACCCAGCCGAGGGGTCCCGTTCTCTGCCCCTGCAAGATCTGTTTTAGACCATGTTCCTGTCGTCTAATAAACCTCTGTTTTACTGGCTGGCTGAGAGTCACGTCTGACTGTGGAGAAGGGGGCAGGACCCTCTGAGCGGACTCGCTGTGTGAAGCGCACGGAGGGGCAGAGGATGCTGAATGCTCCGAGGTCAGATCCAGGAAGGTGGAAGCTGTGTGAGCTGTGTGTCCTGCAGACAGGCTGCTCACAGGAAGGCAACTGCCCCAGAGTCCTGACTGGCTTCATGGGGAGCAGTTCCAGAGCATCGCCCAGGGAGTCCGTGACAACTGGTGGCAGCGGTGGGATGTACTGCACCCCGTGGATGGCGCTTCCTGCAGTAAGTGACTGGGGAGCAGTAAAATGAAGGGGGATTGACAAGGACCAGGCGTGCTGAAGGCTCAGAGAGGAGCAGTTTAGGGGGGCGGTTAACCCCTGGGAGTGTGTGACCAGCGAGAAGGACTGTGCAGTAATGGGGTCACCCTGGGGACTGCGGTGAGCAGTCTCAGGGGTGGAGGAGCCTGCGGCTTGGTCCTGGGAGAGAGAAGGACTTTTGCAGTAACAAGGTTCCCCAGGGGATTGAAGCGAGCGGTCCCAGGGGCAGAGGAGTCTGCAGCTCGACCCTGGCAAAGAGGTGGTGACCTCGAGAAAGCTGGCATACTTGGGGTTCTCCCTGGAAACCGTGGGGAGCTGAGAGCACACAGGCCTGTGAGTCCACAACAACTTGCGAAGAGCGGAGTGATGGCCTATCACCGTCTCCTTAAGAAGGACATTGTAACCCTTTGCAAAAAGAGAGTGTTGAGCATTGGAAAGTTCACCAAAGCAGAGTTAATTGTGCAGCTGGAGGAGGATGACCGCTCTAAGGAACAGATTCCTGACCCAAATGGGGCTATAGCAGGATCCGGGAGCAGCTGGAGTGGTAGCCAGGCATCCCGAAAACTCCTGTCCCCAACCAGACGGGGGTCTTCACGATCAGGTTCCCCATCGGGGGATCGGAGACGGACGGGATTGGAGCTGAGTCCGAGAGAGCAAGAGGACTGTGAGAGACAGCGAGAGTCCAAGAAATAGCTGCAGAAGCAGCAGCAGCATGAACTGGCGGTGGTGGGGTGGAGAGGCCTAGGGGACCCCCCAGGGGTGAGTGGGGATAGACCCTGGGGGGTCAGTTCCGCAGGGAACCTTGAGACTAAATTGCTGCCCCTGGTTAAGGAGGGGGGGATATGGATGCCCACCTCACTGCCTTTGAGCAGGCTGGAGATTTGAACCGGGGGGACACTGCGGAAAAGCCCCAGTGTCTAGCTCCCTTGCTGGGTCCCAAGGCCATAGACTCCGTCAGCCAGGTGGGTGGGGAGGTGGACAGGCTCCCACTCCTGACCCCAACCTATATGTCTGTGTGGAGTTTCCTGGGGTCAGGCCCCTCGGACCTCCAGTGGGAGTGGAAGGTGATGGTCAATGGGGAGACATTTCTGGGGTGGCGAGATCCTGGGACAGAGAGAACCGTTGTCAGGCCCTGGGTGGTGCAGCCTCAGATGCTGAGGGGCTGTGTGAGCTGGGTGAGGGTCCCAGGGACGAAGCCCCTCGCCCTGCCTATGGCCCAGATCCCTGTGCAGACACAAGAGGGGTGGGGCTGGCTGGCCATTGGGGTGCTCTAGGATACCAGCTGCGAGACCCTGTTGTGGGGTGACTGTGTCTCTTTGGGACAGGATCCAGGCCCTGCTCCTGTAATGGCCAAGGGTTTGAATTTGAATCCAGGGAAAACAATGAGGGGAGAGGGAAATTGTCAGTGAAAATGCAGATGACCTGGCTGGCAGGGGGGAGGAACTGCTCGGCTCAGGCTACCTGCCTGTGTGTAACCAGACCCCTGGGGCTCCCCGCCTCCCTTGCACACTGGAGAGGGGGCTCACGCTGGCTCTGATGCTGTGAGGAAAGCAGGGAGCTCGCTGCCTACCCCAACTGGGACAGCAAGGGCAGCGCTGAGCACAGTGGGAGCTGAGACCCCAGCTGAGTGGGGGGAGACACAGGCAGGGCAGGGGATCTGTTGGGGGTGGCAAGGTGCTTGGTAAGAAAAGTCTGGATGAACCTAGGCAGCCTTATGAGCTGATGGCTTTGTCTAGTCAGCAGTGAGGGAAGGCGAGGAGAGTGGAAGACGAGTGTCCCTGGACCTTACCTGTTAGTTGGGTGGAGAATTGTGACAGTGAAGGAAACGTGCCTGTGTCTGTCAGGGGTATTGACTTGCCTATGGAGGGAGCTACCCTGATCTCCAAGTAGTTGTCTGTGACCAGCCTTGTGTGCAGGACAAGGGGAATGAGATCCCAAGCTGTGTGTCTGGGAAAGGAGAAAGTGTGTCCGGCTCTTCTTTGTCTGTGGAGCAGACAGAAGGGACCTTTCAGCCTGCGATGGTTGAGGGTCGTGCAGTTGTCTCAGAGTTTGTTCTGGATTCAGCTAAAGCCCAGGAAGAGAATGGTCCTAAGTTTGTGTCTGCTCGGGAGAATGGTACTGTAACTAGGTCACATCCAGTTAGTGTCTATGTAAAATCCCAGAGACCAGACAATTCTGGTGCTTGTATTTTGCCTGTTGCTAGTGTGTGGTAAAGGGAAGGAGAATGCTTCTGACCTTTTATCTAGGAAGTCTGTAAGTTTGCCTGAAAGGGGATTGTGTAAGAATCCGCCTGATGGGCCAGAGGTAATTCTGGATGTAAGTGAGACCCAGAAAGAGTCTGTTGTTGCTCAGGAAAGTGTTCCTCTAGAGCAAGCCCTAGGTAAAGAGGGTAAGAGCAGAATTTCTGTGAGGGGTGAATTGTTGCATAGAAAAGCCCCTAGGGAAAGGAATCCTCATGGAGTCTTTGCAAGCAGTTTACTGCAACTGAAGGGTGTGAAAGTGATTTAATCAAGAAAGTCTCTGTTCCTAACAGCCAGAAATTTTCTGTTGTGAATGGATCCACTGACTTTCCTGTTGAAAGATCCAGTGTGGAGAGCTTTGAGAAGGTCTCAGACGGAGTGAAAGCTGTTAAGAAAGTTAAACAGTCCTATAACCAAGTGGCTGTGTTTGGCCAGCTTGTTGGGGAGGCAAGGTTGTTGAGAAAGGAATGTCTCCATGCTAGTTCTGTAAGTGAACAGTATGTGGCCCAGGTCCAGATGGGGGCCCTTAACCAAGACAGACTGAATTGCAGCCCTCCAGACTGGAGCGTTGGGAGAAGACCCAATCCCAGTTTGACCCCCTGGGGTTTTGGGATGGCCAAAGGGCACAGGCCACATAAACCTTCCCACATGTGGCCTGCGAGTGCTATCGACCACCCCGACCTAAGGGAGGGCGTGAAACTGGAAGGGCCTGGTGTAACTCCCACCAAGGAATGGGAGAGATGCTGGGGCATCCATGGGAATGTTGGTGGCTTCTAACTTCCCCAGGTCACCGGCTAAAGTAACCCAGCTCAGTTCGATCTCAAAGGGAGGAGAGATGTGACGAAGTGGGACTGTTCTTAATGTTTCCTCTGAATAGTGTGGGGGTGCCTCAGTTTCCCCTATGCAGTTCTTAAGTATCTAGGTGGTGGGGTAAGGGTGTATGATCATTGCAGAGCCCTAGAGGGCAGGTATGTGCAGGGGTCTGGACACAGAGAATGGTCGACACTCTGTTTCCTGGCAACTGATGGCCTGGCCCTTCCCCGCTGCAAGGTGAGAGCTAAAGGGTTGGAGAACAAAGGAATCCGGTGACATCCTGGCCCGGGACAGGGACAAAGCCCAGAGGAGGAGGGGCTGGAGAGAGTTTCAGTTTGGGGCTGGCTGGGGACATAGAGTGAAGTGCAGACGTGGTTGTCTGAGTCACTGCCCCCCAAAATGGACCCAGCCGAGGGGTCCCGTTCTCTGCACCTGCAAGCTCTGTTATAGACCATGTTCCTGTCGTCTAATAAACTTCTGTTTTACTGGCTGGCTGAGAGTCACGTCTGACTGCGGAGAAGGGGGGCAGGACCCTCTGGCTTCCCCAGGAGCCCCGCCTGGGCGGACTCGCTGTGGGAAGTGCATGGAGGGGCAGAGGAGGCTGAATGCTCTGAGGTCAGATCCAGGAAGGTGGAAGCTGTGTGAGCTGTGTGTCCTGCAGACAGGCTCCTCACAGGAAGGCGACTGCCCCAGAGTCCTGACTCGCTTCGTAGGGAGCAGTTCCAGAGCATTGCCCAGGGACTCCGTGACAATGCCCGGCCCAGCAGCCAGAACTGCCCTCCGCCGCCGAGCCCTGGGGTCGGGCACCACTCGGGGCACCAGGCCTGGCCCGGCAACCGGAATCTCCTGCTGAACTCTGGGGCCAGGCCCAGCTGGAGGAGCAGGGGTGGGTCGTGCTGGGCAGCCGGGGGTGGGGAGATGCAGCAGGCCCCGCAGGGGAGGCTGCCTGCAGGGGTGGTGCAGAGCCCAGCCTGTTCAGAGTCGCTGCCCTTGCCGTGTCCTGCAGCCCGCACCAGCCCCTGGGAGCCACATCTGCAGCTTCAAGGAGACACCATCGATTCTCCCGTCCCCTGCCCCAGCTGCACCCAGCCAGGGAAGGGAGGGGGCAACAAGCAGTACCAGGAGAGTCCAGACAGCAAGAGTGCCTCCTGACTTCCCCCACACCCCCTCATACCTGCCACTGCCCCCCACCTCCTCCCAAGACCTGGCACTGCCCCCACACAACACAAAACCCCTCTCCACACAGTGCTGCTGTCCCCCACAACCCTCGCCCCTCAGTGCTACAAGCTCCCTATATTAGTACAGTAAAGGCACCCCCAAATCCCAGCCTGAGCCCGTCATGGCCTCCCCCCAATGTGCCCTGAACGTCCCTGTGCTCTCAGAGCTGCTGTCCCCAGCGAAGGGGGGCAGGCCGCGCCCAAGGAGCCGATCGCATTTACCCGCTCAGACAGCTCAGAGCAACTTGGCACAAAGAGCTTGCAGATGGACACCGGCAGCGCAGCCTGCAGACCGGGGGTGCCCAGCGCTCAGCACCCCACAGGCCGGGCACCCCCCCCCAGCACCACGGGGGGCCCAGCGCTCAGCACCCCCCGGCCCCGCAGGCCAGACTCCTCCTTCCCAGTACCCCACAGCCCTGCAAGTTGACATCTCCTGCCCAGCACCATGGGGTTGGGGTGGGCAGCACACAGCATCCCACAGGCCCGCAGGCTAGGCACCACCCCCCAGCACCCCACAGATCAGGCCGCTCCTGTTAACACCCATGTAGCCAGCCATAGGACAAAAAGGAGGTTAGTGGGTTACACATTATTGTAGTAGGTCATAAACCCAGTGTCCTTATTGAGATCATGACTTTTGGTGTCAATTCATAACTTTACTAAAGGTCCCAGGCTAGTCTTTCAAAAGTGTTGAGGAAGTTTCCTTTGAGGACGAGGAAGGAGAGTTCAGATAAAGAGTCACCGTGCTGTGAAAAGTGTTTCCCCACAGCCACGGGTGTTTTTGTCTTTTATCATTTTCCTGTGTGAGTTCATTTGAGAGCTCAGTGACCTTCTGGTTTCACCCGCATAGTAATTATTGGGGCGTTTAGTGCACACATTGTGATAGATGTGTAGGATCCATGGATCTGGAAAGGTGTGTTGTGGGGATCATTGTAGCGGTAGAAATATGGCTGCAGGTTTTGCATCTGTTGTTCTGGCAGGGTCTGGCGCTGTTTTGAGTTGGTGGGTCCTGCTCTGTGGGGAGCTTGCCTGTGATGATGAGCTTGGAGAGGCTGTGGGGTTGTTTGAAGGCCAGAAGAGGAGCTTCGGGAAATATTTCTTTCAGGGTGGGATCCCCATAGAGTACAGATTGTAGTTATTTAATGATACCCCATATGGGTGCCAGTGTGGGATGGTAGGTGACAACTAGGGGTATGCGGTCGGAGCGGGATTTATTTCTGTGCTGAAAAGGTTCTCTTGGGGTATTTGGGTGGCCCGTTCCATGGTGGGATCTACTTCCCTGGTGGAGTGTCCTTGTTTGATGAAGGTGGTTTTGGGTGTGTTAAGGTGTGTATCCTGGACTCTCTTCGCAGCATATTCTGTGGTATCTGAGAGCCTGGCTGTAGCTAACAGATTTCTTGGTGTTTGGGGTTGTTACAGAATCCGTGAAGGTACGTGTGGGGACCCGTGGGTTTCTTGTGTATAGTTGGCTGTAGGGTTCCATTGCTGAAGTGGATTGTGGTGTTCAGGAAAAGTTGATTCTGGTGTGGGAACATTCTAGAGAGAGTTTAATGGGCGGGGATGGGGTGGTGGCTGCTGAAGTTGTGGTGGAAACCTATGAGGGACTTTAGGTTGTCTGTCCAGAGGATGAAAATATCATGCATGTATCTCAGGTATATCATTGGCTTTTGTGGAGCATTTCTCCAGAAATTCTTCTCCATGGTGCCCCATGAAGAGGTTGGCATATTGGGGAACTATCCGAGCACCCATGGCTGTTCCCATGGTTTTTGACAAAGTATTGTTGAATGATAACTGTTCTGGGTGAGGATGAAAGGGATGAGGTTGGTGATGTGCTTGGGATGGACAGCTGAGGGCTGTCCAGTGTCTTGTAGATATTGAGGCAAGCACCTATGTCATCACTGTGAGGGATATTGGTGTATTGGGAGGTGACATACATGGTGACAAGGGTGGTGTTCAAAGGGAGGCTGTTACTGTTGCAGAATTTCTGGAGGAAGTCTATTGTTCCTTGGAGGAAGCCGGGCCTTTGTGTACTGAGTGGTTTGAGGGCGGTTTCTATGGGTTCTGATATTCCTTCAGAAAGAGTGTCAGGGCTGATGGGTCTGCCTGAGTTCCCTCATTTGTGCATCTTGGGAAGCACACAGAAGGTCCCTGGGGTGGGTTTGCGGGGGATGAAGTTGTAGAGTTTCTCTTGGAGTTGTTTGGGAAAGAATTTGATGATCTCCTTAAATTCCTGGGTGAATTGTGATGTGGCGTCTTCTTTGAGTACTTTATAGTAGCTGGTGTCAGAGAGCTGTCGGTTGGCCTTACTCTATCTGCTGGTCTGATCACTATCTGATCTTGTCCTCTCAGCAGTGGAGAGATTGGGGTGGATGTGATTGTTGATTGCAGAGCCATTTTTTTCCCCTGATGCAAGCCATGTAATGATCAAGTGTGTGGTTTTGTCCACTGTGGGGTGTCCAGTCAAGTTCCCCACAGAGCAGGACAGACCAATACCAAGTGGCACCAGACTCTGCCAGAACAACAGATGCCAAACCCACACCCATAGCTCCACTGCTATGATGGTCACTACTCCACACAACACACCTTTCAAGGTCCATGGGTCCTGGACATGCCTAGCACAATACATGGTGTAACCTCATCCAGTGCACTAAAAGCCCCAAAAATAATAATGCGGATGAAACCAGACAATCTCTGCGCTCTCAAATGAACTCACAAAGAAAACTGATAAAAGACAAACAGCACATCACCCGTGGGTGCACATTTCACAGAATGATCACTCCGTATCTGACCTCCCAGTCCTTGCTCCCAGGAACCCTGCACAACCCTTTCAAAAGATGAGCCTGAGAGCTTAAATTCATAACTTTACTTAATAAAGACCCTGGATTTATGGCTTATTTCAACAATCTGTAACCCACTAACCCCCCTTTTTTATCCTCTGCCTACAGGGCTACACGGGCCATTTCACCTTGAACGGTCTCTTAGAACATGGAGAGACAATATCCTAAGAACCACACAGCTACAATAAAATGTGTGTTAACTACTTATGCCAAACGATCTGGTCCACCTTTTATTTAGTTGTGACCCTCAGAACCTTTCCCAGCCCTGAAGAAGAGCTCTGTGTCGCTCAAAAGCTTGTCTCTCTCACCAACAGAAGTTGGTCTAATAAAACATATGACCTCATCTCATGACAGAACAAGGCGTAATGGTCTCAAGTTGCAGTGGGGGAGGGTTAGGTTGGATATTAGAAAAAACTTTTTCACTAGGAGGGTGGTTAAGCACTGGAATGGGTTACCTAGGGACGTGGTGGAATCTCCTTCCTTTGAGGTTTTTAAGGTCAGGCTTGACAAAGCCCTGGCTGGGATGATTTAGTTGGGGATTGGTCTTGCTTCGATCAGGGGGCTGGACTAGATGACCTGCTGAGGTTCCTTACAACCCTAATATGCTATGATTCTATGATCCACCTTGGCTCTCTAAAGTGCCAGGTAAGATTTAAGGCTAGAAGTGCTACATCGGCGCATCTGGTGAAGAGTGTCTCTGCTGAGGGGAGAGAGCTTAGGTTGGTGTAACTTGTGTCACTCAGGGGGGTGGCTTATTCACATCCCTGAGCACCATAAGTTATACCGAAGTAAGTGGTAATGTACACCTGGCCTAAGAGCTCTGGCCCTGTGAGCTCAGCTCTTAAGACTAACACCTGAGACCTCAGCCCATTGTTGCCCTCCAGCAGAGCCCTGCTGAGTTCACATGCTCTGTCTCTCCGGATCCTCTATGGGTCTCAGCCAGTCCTTAATCACCAGCCCTTCATATCTCCTGCTCTGCCCCACGAGCATTTTAACCCTTCGGCACCAACTGGGCAGCAATACCAAGTCAAATAAATCACTGCCATGCACATCATTCATACAAATATTACAGAAAATTCCCATTTTGGTCACACGTGGCCAACTGGAAATCCAGAGTTTCCAAGCGTTTGACTTTGCAACAGCAATCTTTTTGTAGTGAGTGTGTGTGTATGTCATCTCCTAAGTGTTTATAAAGGCAAACTGAAAACTTGAGTCCCATCCTATGGGACTGAACTGAACTGAGCCCTTCCTGGATCACAGGTCAGGCTGAGACCTTTACATCCACCACAAGGCGCGCTGCCTTTTGAGCTAATAGGGTCACTGGTAGTAGTGAGCTGTAGCTCACGAAAGCTTATGCTCAAATAAATTGGTTCGTCTCTAAGGTGCCACAAGTCCTCCTGTTCTTTTTGCGAATACAGACTAACACGGCCGCTACTCTGAAACCTAGTAGGAGACTGTTATCCTCCATGTGGACCAGCCACCAGAGGGGGGTGAGATTCACACTTGCCATTAGGTGTCACTACTATTTGCTGACAGCAGAGGACTTGTGAGACTCAGGACTCCTGGGTTCCATTGCAGGCAGCGGAGGGGAGGGGAGGGGAGGAGGCTGTAGTAGTTATAAACCCTTCTGCCCCTGTGCTCCCAGTCCGACCCTACCCGCCCTGCTTCCACCCTTCCTCTTGGGCTCCTGTCTTTGTTCCCCACTGTCAGTCTCTCCTGCTATTATCCCCACAGGCTGTCCCCACCCTTCTCCCCCACACCTGGGTCCAGCAGGGGGGCACTGACAACACAGGAGAGATGGTCTCCGGGCTCATAGGTCTGGGGCAGCCCTTGGCATGGGGGGCCAGATGAGTGGGGAGCAGAGAAAGTGCATTGGTTAGCAGGGGCAGAGGGAGGGCGTCGGCTGCTAGGCCAGTTGGCTGGGGGTCTTGGGGGGCAGTGGGAGGGCGCTGGTTGGTGGGGGCAGAGGTAAGGTGCCAGCAGGCAAGGAGGAGGGTGGGACTTGGCATGGGACAACGATAATCCTGTATCCACACCAGCCATTTCCCTGGGTGAGGGCTGCACTCCCAAGGGTAGGAGCAACTGGCAGCTGCAGCTCCGTGCCAAGCGCTGCAATCTCCTTGGAAGAGGAAGAGGGAGAGAGGAGGGGAGAGGGGAAGAGGGAGTGAGAGTGTGTGTGTGTGTGTCCCCACCCCAGACTCACATCAGCCACGGGCTCAGTACACCAGGGGCTCCCAGCCCAAGGCTCCCCGGCAGGCCACCCCAGGGCCCCGCTCCCCTGCTCGGTTCACGGGAGCCAGGAAGCCCCGGCGTCTGGTTCTACCCCAGCTGAGCGAGTGGCCCCCCTGCGGGCTGGGCTCGAGGTCACACAGTGAGCCCAGGTGTTCGCCTGCAGGGCCTGGCCCCTACGGAGCCCTCCGCACTGCAGGAGACTCCCGGGGCAGCCTGGCCCCAGCCCACAGAGCACGCAGGCCTGGCAAGGTGAGATGCCCAGCGCCTCATAGCTGCCATCCACAGGCCCTGAGCCTCACAATGGCTGGGCCCCCTGCAGGGCAGGCCAGGCTGCCCTCCCCTGACACCCAGGCCTGGAGAGTGATAGGGTCCTGCTCCCCAGGGACTCCCCTTCTGAACTCCACAAGCCCAAACCTGCTGGCACAGGGGGCATCATGGCCCCAGCACGGCCTCAGGCTTCTCCCTTCCAGCCTCAGCCTGGCATCTGGAACCTCAATGGCCCCACTGCGCTGACCAGCAGCATGGCCTAAGCATGGCTTAGAGACTAACCAATTTATTTGAGCATAAGCTTTCGTGAGCTACAGCTCACTTCATCGGATGCATACTGTGGAAAATACAGAAGATGTTTTTATACACACAAACCATGAAAAAATGTGTGTTTATCACTACAAAAGGTTTTCTCTCCCCCCACCCTACTTTCCTGCTGGTAATCAGATGTCAAGAATTATAACATTCAAAAACCAGTCGGAGAACACTTCAATCTCTCTGGTCACTCGATTTCTGATCTCAAAGTGACTATCCTTCAACAAAAAAACTTCGAAAACAGACTCCAACAAGAGACTGCTGAATTGGAATTAATTTGCAAATTGGATACAATTAACTTAGGCTTGAATAGAGACTGGGAAAGGTTGAGTTCTTATAAAAAGTAACCTATTTCCCCTTGTTTATTTCCCCCCCCCCCCCCAGACGTTCTTGTTAAACCCTGGATTTGTGCTGGAAATGGCCCACCTTGATTATCATACACATTGTAAGGAGAGTGATCACTTTAGATAAGCTATTACCAGCAGGAGAGTAGGGTGGGGGGAGAGAAAACCTTTTGTAGTGATAAACATCCATTTTTTCATGGTTTGTGTGTATAAAAACATCTTCGGTATTTTCCACGGTATGCATCCGCTGAAGCGAGCTGTAGCTCACGAAAGCTTATGCTCAAATAAATTGGTTAGTCTCTAAGGTGCCACAAGTCCTCCTTTTCGTTTTGCGAATACAGACTAACACGGCTGTTACTCTGAAACCAGTGCTACGGCTGGCGTTCATCCTGCAGCAACACACTTGAGGCCACTAAATGACACAACATTGGCCCTCGCCTCCTTCCCACCTGCCCTGGGACAGGGCAGAGAAATGAAAATGATGAAAGGTCTAGAGAACATGACCGACGAGGGAAGATTGAACAAACCCAATTCTTTCAGTCTGGAGAAGAGAAGGCTGAGAGGGGACATGATAACAGGTTTCAAGTACATAAAAGGCTTGTTACAAGGAGGAGGGGGAAAAATTGTTCTCTAACTTCTGAGGACAGGACAAGAAGCAATGGGCTTAAATTGCAGCCAGGGCGGTTTAGGTTGGACATTAGGAAAGCTTCCTGTCAGGGTGGTTAAGCACTGGAATAAATTACCTAGGGAGGTTGTGGAATTTCAGTCACTGGAGGTTTTTAGGAGCAGGTTAGACAAACACCTGACAGGGACGGTCTAGATAATACTCAGTCCTGCCACGAGTGCAGGGGACCGGACTAGATGACCTCTTGAGGTCTCTGCCAGTCCTATGATTCTAAGACTCAGGGGCATGAGCCAAGGCAGTGCCCAGGGCCATGGGCTCTGGGCAGAAGGGAGGTATTGCCAGCACAGAGGAGGAGCGGAATATCGCACAAGAAGATCTTGATGACATTGAAAACTGGAATAATAGAAATGGGATATTATTGAATAGTGCAAAGTGCAAGGTCATGTACTTAGGGACTAACAACAAGAATTTTTGCTATAAACTGGGGACTTACCAGTTGGAAGTGACACAGGAGGAGAAAGACCTGGGTGTATTGGTTAATCCCAGGAGGACTATGTATGATGCGGCTGTGAAAAAGGCTAACACAATCCTAGGATGCATCAGGTGAGGTATTTCCAGTAGAGACAGGGAAGTGTTAGTACCATTATACGAGGCACTGGTGAGACCTTATCAGGAATACTCTGTGTAGTTCTGGAGTCCCATGTTCAAGAAAGATGAATTCAAATGTGAACAGGTGCAGAGAAGGGCTACTAGGATGATCCGAGGAACGGAAAACCTACCTTGTGAGAGAAGGCTTGCCTTGTTTAGCCTAACCAAACGAAGGCTGAGGGGTGACGTGATTCCTCACTATAAACACATCTGAGCGATAAATAGAGGGAGGGAGAGGAGTTATTTAAGTTAAGGGCCAATACGGACACAAGAACAAATGGATACAAACTGGCCATCAACAAGTTTAGGCTTGAAATTAGACAAAGGTTTCTAACCGTCAGAGAAGTGAAGTTCTCGAGCAGCCTTCCAAGGGGAGCAGTGCAGGGCAAAAGTCCTACTTGGCTTCAAGACTGAGCTTGGTAAGATTATGGAGGGGATGGTTGGTTAGACTGCCTACAATGCCATGTGGCCCATCTGTGACTGCTGGTAGCAAATATCCCCAATAGCCAGAGATGGGGAGGGCTCTGAGTTACTACAGAGAAGTCTTTCCCAGGTGTCTGGCTCATGCGAACATGCTCAGGGTCCACTGATTGATGTATCTGGGGTCAGGAAGGAATTTTCTCCCAGGTCAGATTGGTAGAGACTCTGTGGGTTTTTCATCTTCCTCTGCAGCATGGGGCATGGGTCATTTGCAGGTTTAAACAAATGTAAATGGTGGATTCTCTGTAACTTGAAGTCTTTAAATCAAGATTTGAGGACTTCAGTAACTCAGCCAGAGGTTCTGGGTCTATTACAGGGTGGGTGGGGGAGGTTCTGTGGCCTGTGATGTGCAGGAGGTCAGACTAGATGAAGAAGAGGAGGTTACATACCAGTAACTGGAGGATCTTTGAGATGTGTGGTCCCTATCTGAATTCCACTGAAGGTTATACACATGCGCCCTGTGTCAGGGCTGGAGATTTTGGAAGCAGTAGCACCCATTGGTCCGCACATGTGCCTTTGCTCAGCCTCATGGTTTAGTTTGAGGCGATAAAGGGCAGGGTGGACTGACTGTGCCCTCAGTTCCTTCTCCACTGCAAATGGCACAGACCCGCAGCAGAGGGGAAGGAGGGTGGGACTGGAATTAGATAGGGACCACACCTCTCGAAGAAGCTCCAGTTACAGGTAAGTAACCTCCTCCTCCTTCAAGTGACTGTCTCTATTGTGTTCCCTTGAGGGTGATTAACAAGCAGCACCCAGTCAGGAGGAGGGTGCGAGGAAGAGGACAGAACTGTGGAATGGAGAACAGCTGTGCCGAACGAGGCATCCGTTGCAGGGTCGCACACCAAGGTGTAATGAGAAGAGAAGGTTCGTACCGAGCTCCACGGGGCCGCCCCACATGTCTGTAAGCGGCATGTCGTGAAACGTGGCCGTAGCCGATGCTTGTGCTCTTGTGGAATGGGCTCGTGCCCCAAGGGGCAGAGACAGTCCTGACAGCCAATAGCAGAGGGTAATGTGCGCCGAAACCCACTTAGAGATCCTCTGTGTGGAGATCGCCTGCCCCTTAATCCTGTCAGCTATCGCCATAAACAATCTAGGGGACTTGCTGAATGGTCAAGAGAGTGAAGGTGCCGCTCCTCTGCCGAGGCGCGAGGCTTTGGAAAGATGGCAGGTAAGCGTACGGGCTGGTTGACATGAAAACAGGATACAACCTTTGGCAGAAACTTGGGTGCAGACACAGAGAAACCTTGTCCTTAAGGAACGTGGGATCCGCTGTCATGGCCCCCAGTTTGCCTACCGTGAGATGGGTAGTAATAACTACCAGGAAGGCAGCCTTCATGGAAAGGAGAGACAGGGAGCAGGAGGCCAGAGGTTTGAAGGGTGATTTCACTGAGGGTGAGAGGACGAGGGTGAGATCCCACTGGGGGGTGATAGGTTGAACAGGTGGACAGGTCCGAAGGAAGCATTTCCAAGACCTGCCAGTCAAGGGGTACATAAAGACATACTGCCCCTCCACAGGGGATGGAAGGCACAGATGGAGTTGCCCGATGCCTTCAGGGACAGAGGGCAGTCCAGAAGAAGGGGAACATCCACATCCTCAGGGGAAAAACCCCTCTGCCGGGCCCTTGAGGGGAAACGCTTCCACTTGGCCTGATAGGAGCCTCATGGCCTCTTTCCTGCTACTAGAAAGGATGTCGTGCCCTGCCGACGAACAGTCCCATTCTTGTGAAGATGCCCACCCGAAAACCAAGCTTTTAGGGGGAGTGTCTGTGGATTGGGATGCCTGATCCTATCGCTGTGTTGTGCGAGCAGTTCCGGGAACATTGGCAGTGGAAGTGCGGGTGGGGGACACGCTGACATGTGGAGCAGGAGAAACCAGAACTGGCGAAGCCAAAATGGGGCAATTAGAATAACTGTGGCCCTCTCCCACCTGATCTTGTGGAGGATGTGAGTCAGGAGCAGTTGTGGGGCAAAGTTGTACGGGGTCTGGTCCAACTGGCAGAGGACGAGGGCATCACCTTGGGAATGGTCGCGGAGGCCCACTCTGGAGCAGTACGGGGTGCATCTGCTGTTGGTGTGGGAGGCAAAGAGGTCCCTGGTTGGAGTCTCCCATCGGGCGACAATGTCGCTGGCTCAAGTGTTGTGCAGTGCCCATTTGTGTTCGGCCATGAATTTCCTGCTCAGAGAGTCCGCAATCACGTTCTGAGTCTTGGGAAGACAGGCTGCTGACAACAGGATCTAGTAGGCGATGCACCAGTCCCATAGACAAACCACTTCCACACAGAGCGCTGGTGCCACGGGCCCCTTGTTTGTGGATGTAATAAATGGTGGTGACATGTCACTTCTGACATGACAAGAACATGACGGGAGCAAACGGAGGCGAGAAATACGCGGCACGCCCTTCACATCGCCCGAAGCTCCAGGATGTTGATGAGCATCCTGGATTCCCAAGCAGCCCAACTCCCATGTCACATGTTCGCCCATGTGGATGCCTCATCTGGCGAATCCATGACGATGGCGAATTGTGCTCTGAAAGGATGGAAGGAAGGGTTTCCCGGTGCAGAGTGACCCAGGTCCATCCACCAGTGGAGGGAGAAGAGTAACTCTGGGGGCGGGGGGAGGGGGAATGTCAACAAGAGGCCCATGGTATGTAGCAAGGGAGAATAGACCCTTTGGAGCCACAGCTAGAGTCAGCGAAGGCAAAGATGAGCGAAGGCGGTGACGGACATGCAAGCCACCACATGGCCAAGGAGGGAAAGGCAAGTCTGGACGGCAACAGAAGGACTGGTGACCACCTTGGCAATCAGCTCTTGGTAGGTAGGCTTGTGCTGAGATTGCATCATGCGGGCTCCTATGAATTCTAGTGACTGTGTGGGATCCAAAGTCGATTTTTCAATGTTAACGCTCACCCTAAGGGAAGGGAGGAGTCTGAGCAGCATGGAGGTTGAGGCTCGAGCTTCCCTTTTGCATGCCGCTGCTAGCAGCCAATCGTCGAGGCAGGGCCCCCTGACATTGGAGGTGGGTCTCCACTACAAAAAAAACCAAAAACCCACAGAACAGTGATAAGTCCAAATGGTAAGACCCTGAATTGGAAGTGTCGATGGCCTACAACAAACCTCGGGAACCTTCTGTGGGTTGGGTGGAGGTCTATATGAAAATGGGCATGCTGCATATTGAGAACCGTAAACCACTGGCCTTTTTCCAGCGACGGTATGATGGCTGCTAAGGTGAGTATATGAAACCTGGGCTCGTGTAGTAACTGATTGAGAAGACGCAGGTCCACAACTGGTCTCCATCCGCCATTCTTCTTGGGTACGAGGAAATACGTGGAATAGAATCCTGCGCCCTAAGAAGTCATCGGAACAGGTTCTACCGCTCCCCTCTGCGGTACGGAATCCACCTCTCGGGCGAGGATGCTGCCGTGAGAGTGGTCCCTGAGGTGGGGGCGCGGGTGAGGTAGCATCATGAACTCGATTGTACAGCCATGTCAAATGACATCCAGGACCTACTTGTCCTTTGCTATCGCACACCAAGCTGGTAAAAGGAGTGCTAGGCGCTCCCCAGACGGGGTGGGTCAGGTGCACGGTGGGAGGCAGCTCTCTTGGTGCCCTCCAAAATATCGCTTTTGCGAAGGCTGAGCATGAGATGTGGAAGGCTGTGATGGGGAGCCTGGAGAATGGGGCCGTTGGGTCTTCTGTCATGTGCGAGGAGGCTCATCGGCCGTTGATGGAAGAACTGAGGTGTTCTGAATCCTTGGCAGCAGGTGGAAGAACTCGTGCTTGGGTGCTAGTATGTAAATATCCAACGATCGTAGTGTGACTCTGGAATCCTTGAGGGAGTGGAGGGAATTGTCGGTTTTCTAGCTGAAGAGATGAGATTCATCAAAAGGGAGATCCTCTGAGGTATTCCTCCTCCTGACGTCCCCATAGCCACTGTGCACGAAGAGGTGTCTGCCACATCCACCGAGGCCTGGAATGTCACCCTCCCAATGAATCTGTCCTCCTCTAAGACAGTGGTTCTCAACCTTTCCAGGCTACTGTCCCCCTTTGAGGAGGCTGATCTGTCTTGTGTACCCCAAGTTTCACCTCACTTGAAAACTACTTTGCTTACAAAAATCAGACATAAAAATACAAAAGTGTCTCAGCACACTGTTTCTGAAAAATTGTCAGCTTTCTCATTTTTACTATATAATTATAAAATTAATCGATTGGAATATAAATATTGGACTTACATTTCAGTATATCGTATATAGAGCAGTATAAACAAGTCATTGTATGAAATTTTAGTTTGTACTGACTTTGCTATGTAGCCTGTTGTAAAGCTAGGCAAATATCTAGATGAGTTGATGTACCCCATGGAAGATTTCTGCATACCCCCAGGGGTACACATACCCCTGGCTGAGAACCACTGCTCTAAGATAGTCTGAAAGCAGGCAGAAGCCTCCTGGGAAGCTTGTCTGCAAAGTCCACCAACTTGCCATAAGTTATAAAGTCACATTTAGCAAATATTGCCAGGTAATTGGAAATCCGGAATTGAAGGCTGGACGAGAAGACTTTGCGACCCAAGAGGTCCAGTCACTTACCCTCCTTGTCTGCTGGGGGGAGTGCGGTGTTCTTGCCTGGCCTGCTCCATCACTGCTTGTATCACGAGGGAATTGGGTGGTGGGGTGCGAAAACAGAAACTCAGACCTCTTCACCAGTACATAGTACCTCTTCTCTGCCCCCTTGGGGGTGGGTACACAAGCGGCTGGAGTGTGCCAGACAGCTCGAATTGGTTGGAAAATGGCATCATGGATCAGTAGAGGCACGCTGGCTGGTACCAGGCATGGAAGGTGTCAAGAAGGTGGTGTTGTTTGTCCTGTACCTCCTTTGGTGGAATGGGGAGGGCCTCAGACACTCTGCGTAACCGGTCCTCGAACTGGTTGTCAGCCGGGAGTGAGGAGGGAACTGAAGACACAGCGGTGTCTGGAGAGGACGAAGGGAACTGCTCCTGTTCCTGAAGTACTGTTGGAGCCAGGCTGAGTGGCTCATCCTCCAACACCGGTTCCGAACGCCTACTCAGTAACAGCTGGAGCCGTAGCTGCTGGACCTATGGGTGCAGGGGGGGGGGGGGCTGCAGCACGCCCAGGCTTGAAGTGGTTCCCATCATATCCAGGGTTTACAGTTTGGTTCAATGGCTCTCAGCACCCCCACTGTAAAAACTGTTCCAGCACCCCTGGCTGGAGAGAAGAGATGGGCGACTCTTCCCTTGCTGAATGGGAAGGTTCCAGAGGTGGATACGGAGGCCAGGACCCTCAGTATGGCCAAGGAGATGGATCCGTCGGATGGTGCGGAGGGCCCCAAGGAACTGGGCACCAGAGGCTCCTTTCTTGGGGAAACAGAGGGTATTGCCACAGAGTTGGTGGAGCCTTCGGCTATTCATATCGACGGTAGGGGAGGAGCAGTCCCTGCCCTCTATCTGAATCCTCCATCGCTGAGAAGTCGGATGGTGATACCGGAGGAACTGTATAAGCCATAGGGGAAACAAAACCCGAAGAAGGTAAGTCCAGGGTAGGAGAGGGTACATCCCCAGGCACCGGCTGAAATGGAAGATGTGGACATCTCGCCTCCTCCAAAGCAAAGAGTTCCTGAGGCCCGAGTGCTGACTCTAGCCTCCCCAGCATCAGCGGTACGTGATCCAGTCGGAACCAGAGCCAGAACGGAGCACTGCCTTGGAACCGAAGGTTCCCTTGACTCCGCAGGTGCCAACCTGGAAGGCGTATGTGGCTCGGTGGATAGAACTGGCAGATCCGACACTCTCTGTGACTTCTTGTGCTTGTGAGTCTTGGAACAAGCCGCTTCCCTGTGGCTGGAACTCGTGGAAGGCGCGTTCTTTCTTGGGCCTGGACGAAGATTCCCTGCCATGCTTACGCGCATGCTTCCCAGCCTCACGACTAGGCCCCAGCATGGGTCCATAGCACTGGTCCCGGCCGAACCGCACTGGGTCTCCGTGGCAGGAGGCGCACTCCTGGGTTTCTCAGGCTGATGTACTGGGGGGCGGGGGGGAATCCCAGGCCTGGACCTGACTGCAGCCTCAGGGCAACCTCCATAAGGTGGTTCTTGAGGCGGAGAGCCCAACCTGCCCGGGTACAGCTTGGGAAGGAGAGGTGGATATGGCACCTGGAAGCAATGTGGGCTTTGGACAAGCAGCAAGGGCAGCGCTGCCTCGTCACTGACCGAGAATGAGCCAGGCAGTAGGTGCAGATCTTGAACCCCTGCATCTTCTGCATAACCCAGTACCCAGGCCTGGGTGCTTGGGGGAGGGGGGGGCGGGACCGGTATAAATGGCATCCCAAAGTCCTTAAAATCCTAAAACAACTACGACTAAAACTACAGTAAAAACAGCAAATTAACTATGCACACATACACAAAGAAAGACTTTTTAGTTAAGTGAGAGATGAGACGAGAGGCTCCGACCCAGACCACGCGGCGGTGAGATGGAACTGAGGGCGTGGTCGGTCCGCCCCACCCTTTATCACCTCGGATGAAACCATGAGGTGGAGCAAAGATGCATGCGCGGACCAATGGATGCTACTACTTCCAAATTCTCTGGCTCCGGGCACATGGCGCTTGCGTATAACCCTTCACGGAATTCAGATAAGGACCAGCACTCCAAGAAGAACATGATAATCCCTTCTGGCATTGAAGCCTATGGCTCTATGAAGTGGTCAGGGGCTGGGCACAGGGATCATGCTTTGTCCGTCCGTCCATCTCCAGGAGAGACCATTCCCGCCTAGGAGGAGCTAGTGAGTCAAGGGCCACTGCATGCAGACCTGACCCCAGCCCTGAAGTGCAGCTCATGTGGGCGTGGGTCTGAGATCTGGCCCATGGAGCCAGGAGAGCCCGTGCTAGCAGGGGGCACTGGTGCCAACCAGCCAAGTCCAAGTGAGCAGTGGCCAGCCACCTCCAGCCCCAGCCTGTGATTCAGCCAGGCGAGTGGTGTCAGAGTGTCTGTCCTACTTGGGCCCATGTGCAAAGAGCATGGCTGTGCCAGGCCTGTGCCCCGCCAGACAGAGCTGGGCTGAGCCAGCCCCAGGGCCAGAACGAGTTACTGTTGTCTGCTGCCCCGGTGCCATGGAATGGGCTGGCATCTGTGCTGACGCCCCAGCCAGCCCTGGGAGCTGGATCTCAGCCTGGATTGGCCTAACAGCAGCCTCTGAGCAGGGCCTTCACCGCAGTCCGCCCTGGTGCTCAGCTCTGGTGCTGGTGCCTCCTGCCATGGGCTATGGGACTCCCACGGGGAAGAGGGAGGGGCTGAATCAGGACCACACCAGGCCGGGGCAGCTGGGAGTCCCCAGACCCACACAGGAGCGGAGGGGAGGGGGTAGCGCTCATGGGGCCCAAGTTTGCCAGGAGCAGCCAGCGTGCCCCTCAGAGAGAGCCAACGACACTGGCAGCAGCCTGGGTGTTTTGCGCTCAGCAGTTGGCTGGGCCTGGACATGCTGAGACAAGAGTGAGCAACGGCCCAGCAAAGCCCGGGGCTGCCACGCAGCACGCAGATGGCTACATGCCACTGGGGGGGGGGGCAGAGCAGCAGGGTGGGGCTCTAGCCTGCCCCCCATCTCCAGGTGGGCTTCACTGCCAGCACTGTCTCCTCCCCCGCAGCCCCACGCCCCAAGGCTAGCATGGAGCTGGACCCCAGGGCCAACAGGCAGCTGGGGAGGGGAGTTTGCCTGCCCTGCCACCCTCCGATGGGTAAACTGAGGCCTCCAGCCCCAGCTGCTCCAGCCTGGTGCAGCAAGGGAAAGACACGGTTGCTTGGCATGGCTCTCACGTGCGGGGGTGGCGATACTGAGAAAGCTGGTATGCCCCATTCCGGAGCCGCAGGACCCCCCATCCTGGAGCCAGCGCCGCAGGAACCCCTCCCATCTTGGCACACACACCCCCGATCCCAGAGCCAGCGCCACGGGAATCCCTCCAATCTTGGTCCCCCCCATCCCAGAGCCAGTGTCACGTGAACCTCTCCAATCTCGGTGCCTCCCCATCCCAGAGCCAGCGCCGTGGGAATCCCCCCCATCCCAGAGCCAGCAACCCCCCATCCTGGCGCCACGGATGCCAAATCCCCAACGCATAGGCAGTATTTCAGGGTCCCCATCCCAGCACTGGTGCCATGGAAACCCCCATGACAAAGCTGGGGGGCCAACCCTCCCCAGATAACTCTGCAACAGCTCAGAGATCAGTCGCTCGGCTCTCCTGAGAATGCAGCCCCCCGGCTCCTCCCCAAGAAGGCAGCAACACTGCCCTGCCCAGGGAGGGTAACCCAACCCCCTCTGCCCACTCCCAGCTGCCTCCTGGCTAGCTCGGCAAGCACCCCGCCATCTTGCCAGCCAGAGCTGGGGCCCGCTAGCCTAGATTCGGCCTCCAACACCTGCTGCGCCTCTGAGGAAGGCCTCCCCTCCCCATCAGCCCCAGAGCAAGCCCTGCTCGGCAGGCGTTCGGGCCTAGAGCCGGACCAGTCCTGGGGGTCGCCTGCACCACAGGATGCTGCAGCTGTCCCTAGCCAAGGCAGCGAGGGCATTCGGGGTTCAGGTCAGCCTTAACCCCCCTCGTGTTAGGGGCTGGGGTGAGCCCTCTTATCTGCTGCTCTGCCGGGATGCCCGGCAGGAGCCTGCCAACAAGGCCAGAGCCTAGCATCTCATGTAAACGCCCCTGATTGCTGGTGCCACCTGCACTCCCCTTTTCTCGCTCCCCTCAGACCAGCAGGCGAGAGCAGCCCTCCCCACACTAGCCACACAGCTGGGGACAAGCGAGGACAAGGGAGAGAGGGCAGCTCTCCTGGGGGAAACACACATCCCACCCCCCCCCCAGCCAGGCCCTGCGGAAGGAGACCCCCCCCGCAGTGTGAAGAGCATCGGGGAAACGACCATAAAAGTCCCCACTGCCCCCCAGCCCAGGCTCCCACGAGCTCTCCCAACCAGGGGCGCCTGAGCGGTCTCTCCACGTCTGCAATCTCTTCCGGATCCCAGGGGCGAAGCTTCCTAAAAGGCCCCTTTCAAAATTAATTTAAGCTCACCAGCTAATTAACGGATTTAGTGGCACTTCTCCGAGTTCACCCAGTGTGCAAGGGAGGCCGTGCCGTGCGGAACCGGTGGGTCGAGTGCCGGCTTTAAGCGCAGAGCTTGATGTGCCCCGAGGACAGCCCCACGTACAGCGCAGCCGTAACGTGCCCTGCCCTGCTGCAGAAGCCATGGAGGGGGTGCCGACTTTTGGCCCAGGCAATGGGGTCACTGAGTGCCGGCGAGCCAGGCCCCAGCCGGGCTGCAAGAGAATGGAGCCCCGGCCAGCAGGCTGAGCTTTCGGAGGCTCATTCCCAACACACTGGCCGGCTCAGGATGGGATAAGGAGATGGGAGGCTGCAGGATCGTTGGCCTTGGATCCGGCCGCTCAGACGCCCACACGGCCCTCGTGCAGAGCGTCTGGCTGGGGCCCAGCGAGCCGAGCCGTGAGCTGAGCTGGGCTGATGCCAATCTAACCCATCCCCTCCACCCATGCCCTAGGACAGGGAGCACCCAACCCAGGCGGCACCGAAGGGCCAGGAGCTGCAAGTGCCAGAACCGGTAGACACGCGCTGGCAGGGAGATCGCCCCACCCCTAGCCTGCCACCCGCCCACTGTGCTAGGCATGCAGAGGCAGGCGTGTCGGGCTGGACCAGCCGGGGGCATCGCAGAATAGCTTCTCTCTTCCCTGGGCGGTGTGGTGGCAGCATGGGCACCGAGACTCAGGTGTAGCTACGGCGGTCCCTGCAGTCCCATGCAGCCCATTCCCTTCGGGCACCCCTTCTGAAACTCCACTGCCCTGGGGCTGGGGAGGTCACCTGGCAGCACGTGTTTCCCAGCCATACCTGGGGCCTTCCTAGCTGCCAAGGCTGGGGCAGCAGTGCCCTTTCAGGTGGCATCAGCAGCGCGCCCTGACTAGCAACGCCCAGATGGTATTTAACCAGGTGGAAGCGAGCAGCCAACACGTGTAAACACAGCACCCTCCCCTGCCCCGGGGCTCCAGGCCCTGCTAGTTAGGGCCTGCTGGCTGACATGGTCCAAAAGCAACTGGGGGTGGGGGGCAATGCACAGCTGGGGGGGGGTGCCAGGCCCAGACATTACAATGGGAGTGTCAGCTCTTTAAACAGGAAAGACAGGCACCATGCCAATGGCAGGAGGAGCCCAGAGTCTGGGCAGCAGACAAGCGGGGGCAGGGCTCACAGCAGGGCATGGTCTGCTCCCACTGCCCCAGGGAGCCGGGGGATTGACCCAGGCACGTGGGGCTCAGAGGGCACACACTGTGCTGTGCCCCGCAAGCCGCGTGCTGTGGGCTGTTCTCACAGGCAGCACCTCCCCTCGGTCGCAGCAGCGTGTCCCCCCCACTCCGACTACCTCCGCTGCAGCAGCAGGGCTGGTCCCACCCCAGGCCTCCAGCAGGGGGTGCTCATGGGCCAGGGCCCAGCCACAGAGCCTCAGGCCAGGGTTTGTAGAAGTGTTAATGGACTTTGGTGGCTCCGTTTCTGGGAGCCCCACAGCCCTGCTGAAGGCAGGGCCCCAGGCCCCTTATGCCCACCCCACAAACAGCCCCTCACTCACTGGCTACTTCCTGAAGAGTTTGGCCTTGGGGCCTGCTCTGACCTGGCAGCATCCCAGCCCCGCAACCCACAGCAGCCACTCAGGAGCCTCCTGGCTGGCCTGAACAATCTCCCAGCCCTGGACCACTGAGCCCCACAGCTCCCCTTATGCCCCTCAATCCCGACCTGCAGCCCCCTGCTATCCCAGCCTTGGAATCCACCCCACCCCCAGCTCTGCCAGTACCTCTTAACCCAGTGGTCCCCAACGCAGTGCCCGTGGGCGCCATGGCGCCTGCCGGGGCATTTATGTGCACCCACCTAGTGACAAGGGAGCGCAGCCACCGGACACCCCGCCCAGAAGCAAGAAGCGTCGCCGCCGAAATGCCGCCTCTTCTCGGCGGCATTTCGGCAGCTGGTTGTCCGGCGGCCACCACGCTCTTCTGGGAACATGAATACGCTATTGCAACAGAAAGGCTGGGGACTGCTGCCTTAACTCCTTCCCATAGCTCCCTGCTATGCCTATCCTGGTTCCCCCAGCCACACAGCTCTCCGGAGGCCTGCAGTCTGCCAGGCCAGTTAAGGCAGAGATGCCCAACGGTACCAAACCCATTGGTGACATGGTCAGAAAACCACACTGGGAACTAGACAGATGCCCTGCTCCATTTCACTGGTGGCATGAGCTGCAGAAATAGCCCAGGGCGGCAGTATCACCCAGCCAGTCCCTAGGGTGCACCGGCCGCACCCACTTGTGGGACCTGGAGCCCAGGAGGAGGGTGATGGGAGCAAGGGCTCCGGGCCCAGTCCCTGACCCTTGGCGGGTGGGCAGTGACGCATCAACGCAGGAACCGGTACCCCTTCACCTCTTCTCCCTTCCCATGGGAGGCAGGCAGCAGTGCATTCTGGGATGCCAAGCACACCCTCTCAGGCAGGGGGAGGGGGACCCCAGCACCCCAAGTGGCCTGAGTCCATACATAATGCACTGGAATTGCTGTGCAGTGACCCGTGTCCCACCACAAGGGCAGCTGAGGCCCTGGGGCTGTGCCAGGCATCATGTCAATGGTGCAGGGGCCAAGTGTGGAGTGGCAGCACGGAGCCACATCCCAGAGAGGGCATGGCCCCCTAGCAGGGAAGAACAGGGTTTGTGCCTTGCCCACCTCACTGCCTTCACGGTGGCAAGATGTCAGCAAGGGGAGTGAGGTACCCAATGCCCTCGGCACCAAGCCCACAGCGTCCCACAGGAGCTTCCTCTCCCTTTGACCTGGACAGAGACTGCTTGGGAAGGCCTTTAGGGCCCAGATCGCCCCCTGCAAGGGCGCTAGGGATGCCATGGCCTTGCTGGGCCGCTCTCCAGCTAGGCACCTCCTGCATCACTGCAGGGCATTCCATCACCACTCTCATTCCTGCAGCAGCCATGTGAGCCTGGCACATCAGGCGAAGAGTCACTCCTGTGCTCAAGCTAAGCAAGACCAACCTAATTTCCTTCTCTGACAGGCTTGTTGGCCTAGTAGCCGGGGGGGACAGTAGAAGTGACATTTGACCCAGTCTCATAAGCCAGTGGTTTTCAACCTCTTTTCATTTGCACACCACTAAAAGATTTCCAATGGAAGTGCAGATCTTAGGCACGGCCTGCGGGACTCCATGGACCCCAGGCTGAGAACCCTGTCATGGGCACAGTGGTCTAGATGAAATTACTGTCCAGTGGCTGCCCAACTGGGTGAAAGACCAAACACAGAGAGCAGGCTCACTGGGCAGTGGTCTCTAGTGGGGACCCACAGGGTCAGTCCATATTTTCAGGGATGACTTGGATAATGGTGTGGAGCGAATGGTTATAAACTCTGCAGAGGCCACCCAGCTGGGAGGGCAGGAAGCACTTGGGAGGCCAGGATCAGAATTCAAAGCAACCTTGGCCAACTGGAGAATTGGTCTGAATTCTGAAGTTTATTAAAGACAGCTGCAAAATACTTCCCTTAGGAAGGAAAAATCAAACGCCCAAGTACAAAGTGGGGCCTGGCTGGCTAGGTGGCAGAGCTGCTGGACAGGATCCGGGTTCTAGTGGATCACTAACTGAATATGAGTCAACAATGGGATGCAGTTGTGAAAAGGCCAATCTCATTCTGGGTGCATTACCAGGAGTGACATAGGTAAGACACAAGAAGTAACTGTTCCGCTCTGCTCGGCCCTGGGGAGGGTTCAGCTGGACAGCTGGGTCCAGTTCTGGGCTCTGCACTTTAGGAAAGACAGGGACAAACTGGAGAGAGTCCACAGAGCAACAAAAATGATCAAAAGTTTAGAGAACCTGAGCAGTGAGGACAGGTAAAAAACTGGGTGTGTCTAATCCTGAGAAGGCGCTGAGAACAGACGTCAAATACATTCAGGGCTCTTATAAAGGGGATGGAGATAGACTGTTCTCCATGTCCACTGAAGGCAGGACAAGTAACGGGGCTTACACTGCAGCAAGGGGGCCCTAGGTTTGAGAATAGGTCAAACCTTCCTACTGTGGAAGGGGAGTTAATCTCTGGCCCTGGACTAGGTTGTGTAGGGAGGTGATGGAAATCCCCACCATGGGAGGGAGAAAGTCCTGGCAGGGTGGTCTAGGGTGACTTGGTCCAGCCTCAGTGCAGGGGCTGGAGTTGATGACTTCTTGAGGTCCCTTCCAGCCCAATATTTCTACGACTGGGGGAATGGGACCAAAAGGAGAAGGAGGAGGGAAGACTCAGGCGCCAGTGGGGGCAGGGTCTGCCCCCGGCTGGGAAATCCCTCTTCTGAGAGCTCTTCAGGACAGGGCACTCCCAAGGCCTGAGGTGGGGCTTGCTCAGCCCCCAGGGAGGGGCTGGATGCTGCATGGTGCTGACCCCTAAGCTTCAGTGGGGTGGAGGGAGCCCAGTGCTCTGGGTTGATGCCTGGCTAGCAGCAGCAGCCAGGGCCCTGGGGAGGCTGCTGCAGCACCAGCCCCCACCCCCACCCCCGCAGGGGAGCACAGGGCCTTGGGTCGCCAAGGCAGCGGGTCTGGAGTCCTCAGGCCATGGAGCTGGCTTTTCAGCAGGGCTGTGTGCTCAGAGGGGGCTGGGCGAGGGCATTTCCTGGAGGGAACCCCCTCGCTGCCCTGACACCTGGCTGGGCAGGGGACAGGTAGGGGGAGGAAGAGAAATGACCGAGGTTGTCACAATCTCAGAAAGCCACTTCCCCAAAGGAGGACGAGCTGCTCCATCTCCCAGGGACAGGGAGCCGGGTGGGGTCACTGGTGGGGGGAAGGGACTTAGGGACTCCGGCTCACTCCATGCCAGAGTTTGCTGGTGATGCAAAATGGCCCAGCCCAGGAGTGAAGGATGTAGTCAAAGCTTTTTTGGGGGGAGGAGGGCTGTGAGCCAGGACTCCTGTGTTCTGGCCCCAGCTCTGCAGAGGGAGTGGGATCTAGTGGGGTGGAGCTGGGGGTCACAGAGCTGGGAACAGAACCCAGGAGTTCTAAGGGGAGTGGTGTCTGGCGGCTAGAGCAGGGGGGGCTGGGACTCGGAGGAGTCAAGACACCTGGGTTCGATCCCTGGCTCTGGGAGGAGAGTGGGGGCTAGAGGGCTACAGCAGGGGGAGACAGAGTGTCAGGACTCCTATCCCCAGCTCTGACCCTGAATCACTGCCCCTCTATGCCTCAGTTTCCCGCATGCAAGAGAGCCACTTCACTGCCATTTGCTGGGTGCAATGGGACCAAGCTAGTTACCCAGCTCTTTGACTAGCAGGGCCCAAGAGCCATCTCCCCAGAGCAGGTTGCCTCCTGAGGGCTGACGGCAGCACGGGGCCCACGTTGGCTTTGCTGTCCACCCCCACCTCCGGCGGCCATAGTGGCAGGCAGCGGGTGCCCCAGCATGTCTGGGTCTCAAGGCGCACTGGGCTGCTGCCAGGGCTGAACTGTCCCACCACACAAGGGCCAGGAGCGGGGGCCGGCAGGAGATCGGGCCCCCAGCAGCCCAGGCCGGGCTCGGAGAGCGCTGCCCAGCGTCATACGCAGCAGCAGGAGAGAGGCTCATTGACTCGCGCTCCAGGGTATCTGCATCCCACATCAGGCCAGGTGCATGCTGGGAGCATCCAGCAGAGGCCATAGTGGGAGCAGAGCACCAGCCTCCACAGACAGATGGCTTGGCCCAGGCTGGCAGGGGGAGGGACATGGCTCATCTCAGCCAGGAGGAGGGGGCTCCCATGCCACGAAGCAGCCCTGCCCAGAGATCCTGGTGCCACCCAAGCCAAGCACGCAGGCAATGCCATGAGAAACCTTGCATTTGCCACCCTGTGGGTGAGACTGGTGTGCCAGGCCGCAGAGGGAGCCAGGAAGAGAGGGGGCCCACACCCCCGCGGCGCCAGGAAATGCCACCTTAGTTGCTAAGGAACTACTTTCCCCTGTAAAGTACATCCAGTGCATGGCACAGCGGCTCTGGGGATTCCATGGCAAGGACACACAAGTGATCCGGGAGCAATGTCACTGTGCCAGCAGGAACGCCGGCGTGCGTGGACTCTCCTCACCCCAGGCAGGGTGCAAGGCGGGGGACATGGGAGTCCACGGGCAGGGACCGCCTGGCTCCTAGGAAGATGCCAGTGCAGTGTTGTGTTTGCGGGTGTGAGGAGCGTGTGAGGCTGGGGGGGCTGCAGCTCCCAGTGTGCAAGAGGTGTGCAGTATGCGTCTCGGGGGCATGTGTGTGTGTGTGTCAGGGAGGGGTGGTGAGTGGGCATGCATGGGCATGCGTGTGGTTGACGGTTGGCAGGTCTCACCGTGCCCTAGGAGGTTGTTCCCCTTCTCCTCTAGCTCCACACCCCAGGGGGACAGTCAGGCCCAAACCACAGCCTCCTTCACTGCTTCCCCCCCACCCGACGAAGGCCTCCTGGCGTGTCCCTGCCGCAGCAGGCTAAGGCCCAGCCCGAGCTGATGCAGAGTCCTCCCCCCCCACTTGTGGCAGCCCCCTCCCTTCCCACGGAGACACCACATGCCCCCTGCCCTGTCACCGAGGCAAATGTCATTGTTGACCTTAGCAGCCCACCCAGGATGCAGACGCTGCCAGCTCCCCCGTGCCCCCAGCCCAGCATAACTCCCCTCAGCTGGGGCAGGCTCAGGGACCCCACACCCTGTTGGCTCCCAGCTGTGGGCTGGGTGGGAGCCAGCGAGGCTAGGGGAATGGCCCCAGTGCTGGTCTCGCCCTCCCTGCAAGGGCCCACTGGCTCAGCCTTTGCAGAAGCACCATGCTGCAGGTGGGCGCAGCTGGGGCCCCGCTCCACCCCGCTTCTCTGCATCGGGGGCTGGGCCCGGCTCCACCCCGGCTCCCTACATCAGGGGCTGGGCCCCGCTCCACCCCGGCTCCCTACATCAGCGGCAGGGGAGACGTCCCCAGCCCGCCCCTCTCCCTCGCGCACACGATCTGCCCCCTCCCCGGCCAGCCCAGCGCAGGGGCGGCCCCAGCCCCACCCGGCTCCCCAGCGAGCCGAGCTCGGGCCAGGGGGTGGGAGGCGAATCGATCCCCGGCGCTGCCCGGCGGCTCCGTCCATTGTGCGCTGCCCGCCCCACCCGCGGGGCCTGGCTCCGGGCAGGGGAAGGGGCAGCGAGCCGCGGGGGCAGCGTAGGGCGCTGGGGACAAAGGCCCCGGGACTCACCGCGTCCGAGTTCCGCTCGTTGCCAGACGCCAGGGCGGTGCGCGAAGACATCTTCCCCGGGGGCTGGCCGGGGGGGACCCGCGCGGCTCCGCGGCTAGAAGGGGGCGCTCATGGCCCAGGACGGGGGATGGGCTGCAGCAGCAGCGGGCGCCGGTGGGTCCCACCCCGGGGAGCCCGGCTCCGTGCGCCCCTCGCCGGCGCACAAAGGGCAGGGGCGGCCGCACCCCCCGCGGCTCCGGGGCGCCGCCCGCGGGGAGGATGCTGGAGACGGGGGGGTGGAGGGGGGGGGCTGGTGCAATAGGACCCGAGCCCCTAGCGCCAGCCGCGGGCTCCGGCCATCCCGCTCCTGCTCCGGGCCCGCCGGGCGCTCACCAGCCGCGGGCTCACGCCAGGCTGCGGCTGCCGGGAACGGCCCTGGCCGGGCAGCGCGGCACCATCGGGGCGGGCGAGCGAGCGGGGTCCCCGCCTGGCCGGGGCGGCTGCAAAACAGCGAGAGAAAGGGAAGGAACCGACGTCAGGGAGCGAGCGGGGCTGGGCTGGGGCTACCCCTCCCCCCGCCTCTTAAAGGCGCAGGCGGCGCGCCCCGCAGGGTTGATGGGGGGCTGGAGCCCCCCCCCTCACACGCCTTCCTCTCCCTGCGCCCACGGGGCTCCATGTCCCCGGCCTTTGCCACTGGGGCCCCCGGGCGCAGGGCAGCGCGGCACCCGGAGTGCGGTGCAGTACAAAGCACTGGAATGCTTACGGGGGGCAGAGTGGGGTGTGGGTCCACAGTGTGGCTATAGAGATGGGTGGGTGGATGGATGGGGGGTATAGGGATGTGGAGGGATGCGTGAGGGTGTATAGGGGTGGGGCATGCATGGGGTGGATGGATGGATGGGGGTGTATAGGGACGGCGTGTGGATGGGATGGGTGGATTGATGGACGGGGGTGTATGGGGTGGATGGGCTGGAGGGATGGGAGGTATAGGGATGAGGGTGTGGATGGGGGTGGTGGATGGATGGATGTGGGGTGTATAGGGATGGGGTGGGGGTGTGTTTTTGGGGTGGGGTGTACGGGATGGGGTGGAGAGTGGAGGGGGTGTATGGGGTGGATGGTGATGGATGGGGTGGGTAGATGGGGCTGTATAGTAGTGGGGGTGTGGATGGATGGGGGTAGAGGGAAGGATGAGGGAGTGTATAGGGGTGTGTGGATGGATGGGGTAGAGGGGTGTATAAGGTGGGGTGTGGATGGGGTGGGGGGATGGGTGGGGTGGGTGAATGGATCAGGTGGAGGGGTGGATGGAGGGGGTGGATGGGGTGGATAGCGGTGGGGTGCATGGAGGATGGATGGAGAGAGGGAGGGAGCAATGGGGTGGATAGGGGTTGTATAGAGGTGGGGATGGATGGGGGGTGTATAGAGATGAGGGTGGATAGAGGATAGAGGGATGTGTATGGAGATGCATGGGAGTGTATAGGGGTGGATGGGGAATTGGGAATGGATGGGGGGTGTATAGAGGTGGGGGTGGATGGAGGATGGACTGATGGATGATTAGAAGGGTGTGTACAGGGATGGATGGATGGATGATGGGAGTGTATAGGGGTGGGGATGGATGGATGGATGGAAGGGTGTGTACAGGGATGGATGGATGGGGAATTTGGAATGGATGAGGGGTGTATAGAGGTGGGAGTGGACGGAGGATGGATGGATGGATGAATAGAAGGGTGTGTAGAGGGATGGATGGGAGTGTATAGGGGTGGGGATGAATGGATGCATGGAAGGGTGTGTACAGGGATGGATGGATGGATGGGAGTGTATAGGGGTGGATGGGGAATTGGGGGTGGATGCGGGGTGTATAGATGAGCACGGAGTATATCCCGGGCTCTAACCAGAATGGTTAGAGACAGGACACATGGCAGTACATAGATAGCAGTAGCTGGATGGGGTGGTGTGTCTGGTGACAGACAGATGCTGATAGACAGACAGACAGATGTGCATCATAACAGCACACACCCCAAGTGCAGCCAGCTGCAAACACCAGGCAGTCCTCCCCGTGATGGCCTCCCCAGGGCGCAGCTCCGACTGCAGGGACTTGGCAGCAGAGGGCAGTGCCACGACATGCCAATCTGCTGAGGGGGGGGGGAGTTCAGCATCTTTCCAGAGCAGCCTCCTCAGACCCAGCCACTCCCTCCTTCTCCGCCTTCTCTGATACTGCCAGGGACAGCGTCAGCACTGTGCCCCCACAGGCATGGAAACCAGGGTGTGCCGGGGTACATTGCCCCCCCAGGGTGGCTGGGTCAGAGAGTCACGGCATCCATGCCAGGCTGGAGGCTCTTCTCCCCCTGGGGCAGGCACAGGAGACAGACCAATTGGGTCCCCAAGAGGGGGCGGCTTGTGAGACTGTTTACCTTTCCTGGAGGAAGAAGGGGCGCGGTCTGGGTGGAGGCTCCTCTGGAGGGAGAAGCCCTGCCGAGCTAACAGGGGTGTGGGTGGAAACAGCCTTTGGCTCCTGGTGCAGGACGGGACTGTGTCATTAACATGGCACAAATTAAACGGATTAAAACCGGGCTAATGGAGAGGTCTCAATGTGCCTCTGGAACCAGGGACTCATCACCGAGTGGATCTGTTTCCAGCAGGGTCCCGCAGCAGGAATTGGTTCTTGGACCTGTGCTGTTTAATGTTTTTCTCAATGACCTGGAAGAAAACATCAAATCACCACTGCTAACATTTGCAGATGGCCCAGAACGTGTGGGAGAGGTGAATAATGATGGGGACAGACAAGTCACTGGCACAAAGCAGTCTGGGTCACTTGGAAAACTGGGCGCAAGCAAACAACATGTGTTTTAATAACGTCATTATTGTCTAGCGAGTCCATCGTTACAACCCTGTGAGGATTTTCTGTTTTACAGGGTCTGCACCCCAGTGTGTCTCACCTTTTTGTAACCCTTTAAAATATATATCTAGGAACAAACAATGCAGGCTATACTTCCAGGATGGGGCACTCTATCCTGGGGACGCTTCGATGCTGAAAAAAGCTTGGGGCCCATGGTGGATAATTAACTGAACATGAACTCCCCCTGTAATGCTGTGGCCAAAGGGGCTAAAGCGATCCTGGGCTGCACAAACAGGGTGTGTCAAGTCGGAGCAGAGAGGTTATTTTACCTCTGTATTTGGCACTGGTGCAACCACTGCTGGGATCCTGGATCCAGCTCTGGTGCCCCCTATTCAAGAAGGATGTTGATACATTGGAGAGGGGTCAGGGAAGAGCCAGAAGAATGACTGAACAATCAGAAAACCTGCCTTATAGTGACAGACTGAAGGAACTCAATTTATCTTCTTAACAAAGAGCAGGTTTTGGGGAGATTTGATCACAGCCTATAGGGGGAACAAATGTTTGATAATGGGCTCTTCAGTCTAGCAGGCAACAGCCTAACTTGATCCGGTGGCTGGAAATTGAAGCCAGACGAATTCAGGTTGGAAATAACGTCTATGTTTTCATCAGGGAGGGGAATTAACCAAGGGGCACAATGGATTCTCTTTCCCTGACAAGTTTTAAATTGAGAGGGGTTATTCTCTAGTTCAAACAGGGATTCCTTCAGGGCAGGCCAATGGCCTGTGTCACGCAGGAGGGCGAATGATCAGATCATGGTGATCGCTTCTGACCTTAGACTCTGGATCTGTCCTTGTTTGCCTGCTAGAGGCTTCCCCTCAAAGAGAGAAGATGCTGGAGCTGGGGCTGTGCCATGGGCCTGGCAGCTGGACTGCATTCTGGGGCATGCCCTGGGGATTGTGGGGAAAAGAAAGTGATCTCAAGAGCGGCCTGCCAGCTGCTGCCATGTATGAGGGCTTGGAGCAAGCCCTGTGTGTAACTAGGGCTGGCCTGGCTTGCCCTCCCTCTTGGTGGCATGTTTGGGGGGCCAGGGCCTGAGTTCCAGTCCAGCTGGGAAACGAACTGGAGAAGGTGGGGGAGCACTCTCCTTATCTCCCTTCCCGGCAGGATGGAGCCCCACTGACCACACAGCGTGGGAGTGCAGTTTGCTGGATGGGACCAGGCCCGTTGGCCTGTCCTTAGTTCCCTGCGCTGGTTCAGGGGCAGTGACATCCACACAGCTGGCAGCATGATGCTGTGCTCCAGCCAGACGATTCTTCCTGATGCCTGAGCTCCAGCCTCCCTGCTCAACCGGCCATGGCCAGCTTGGCTATCAGAGCCTGTTGCCAGCTTCCTCGGTGCCATGGGCATAGGGTGAATGGGGAGGGCTCTGCTCCATGAGGTCTGGTTGCTGGCTAGCCTCCACCATGGTGCTGCCCTACATGTCCGTGTCCCATGCTGCGTGTCCCCCCTCCCTGCCCCATGACCTTGAGGATTCCAAGGAGGTAAGGGTGTGGTATAAATGCAGGGGGTGAGGGGCGCAGTGACAGGCGGCGGGGTATACAGGGAAACCAACTGAGAGAGGGAAGACGGGGGCCTTTTGGGGTCTGCTTTGCTCAGGCTGGGACCCTGAGGGTTGTCTCAGGGAGAGCAGTTTATATTGTTCTTTGCTCTTGGCTGAGCAAAACAGAGTGGGGACTTGTGCCTCTGTTGCAGGGGACAAGGCCATGCCTGCGTTGGGGGGGGGTGGTGCCTATGCAGGGCTGCTGGTGGGGAGGCGGTTGACTGCAGGGCTCCAGCCTGGGGGGAAGGGGCCATGCCTGTGTGGGGAAGGCAGCGGGGGGCGGGGGAGCGGCAGAGAACTGCTTGGCTGTGACGGGAGATCAGGCTGGAGAGTCACCTCTCTCTCAGGAAACGGGGGACCCAGGCCGGAGTGAGCTGGGTGGCTGGGTCCTGCTCTTTGGAACACTCCAAGGGCTGTGGTCCCCTCTCCCCCCAGCAGGGAGCAGGGTGGTATCAGACCCTGGGGGCGGGCAATGGGGCCTGCACTCCCCAGGCTGCACCCACCTGTGGTGGGGCTGCTCAGAGCGGGTCAGTGAGACCCTGCCCCATGTGGGGGGGCAGGGCATGGAGGAAGCCTGGGGCTGGAGCTCCCTCCAGGGGTAGGGAGCAGGGGGCCTGGCCTGAGGGACACAGATGAGGAGCTGGGGTGGGGGGCAGTGAGCTGGGGGCACAGAAGCATGCTGGGTGTGGGGGCTGCCGCCAGGGGTGAGGGACAGGGGCGGAGCTGGGAGCTAGGGGCGGGGCTCCTGTCCTGGTGGGCGGGGCTTGGGACGGGGCTCCCGCTGGGGGCGGGGCTCCCTGCAAGGGTGTGGGGCGGAGCTGGCGGCGGCAGTCCAGCGCGGCGGCGATTGGCTGTGGCGAAGCATAGAGACAAGGCCGGTCCATCAGCTCCGGGGCGGGGCTGTTCGCTCGCCATTGGCTGGCGCAGCGGCCAATCGCCAGCGCCGAGCCCATGGACCCGCAGGGCGTTAACCCTTCGCTGCCCGGGGCCCAGGGAGCAGCTCCTCTCCCGGCCGGCGAGGGGCCGCTCGGGGATAGGGCAGCGAGGGCTGAGAGCCCGGGGCCTTCTCGGGCTGCACCCGGCTGGCCGCGGGAGAACGGGGTCCTCTGCAGGCGTGTGGAGAGTCCTGCAGGCCGCGCCCTGCACACGCGTGCCCACACCCGCGTGTGACTGGCCGTGCGGCACGGGCACATGCGTGTAACTGGCCACACGGCGTAGGCACACGTGTGGGCAGAAGACACCGGCCCCACAGCGCTCTTTGACCCAGTCGAGGCAGGACAAGGGCCCAGGGCCAGGTGCTGCAGCCAGACACATTCCCACGGGGAATAAGGCCCATATGTTCACCAGGGAGGGGGATTAGCCCAGTGGAGGCTCCATCTCCAGATGCTGCCAGGTCACTTTGGCTCCTTTGGGGAAGACGCTTCAGCCAAGCCCCAGTGATCGAGCCCAACACAGAGGGGCCAGGTGAGATGTAATGCCGTGCGTTACGCAGGAGGCCAGGCTAGATGGTCTCATGGGCCCATCTAGCTTTAAATTCTGTGCAAACGTAACCCAGCAAACCCATGCTCCTCTGATACAAATGCACAATCACATGCAGACGTGCCCTCCCCCCAGGTGGACGGACTCACGCTCACGCACATGCTGACCCAAGCACAGCCATGCGCACGCACAGAGCGGTCCGTGCAAAGGAAATGCAACGTTTGCAAACCCCAGCAATTGGCACCGTGCTGATGAGAGGCCTGCTGCCCCTCCACTTGCTGAGTCGTGCTGGGGCTGGGGGATTCCTGGCATGTCTCTGTGTGGGAGGGGGGTACCCTGGGTTGCACACACACACCCTGAGCTGAGCAGAGCGGGGTGGGGTGGTGGGGGGACTGGGTGAGGCAAAACCTGCCTTCTCTTGGGAGTGTGTGTACATGTGTTGGCGGGTGTTGCGTCCCTCTAGCGGCTGGCTTGCAGTGACTGGTTCTGAGCGGGTTGGTGAGCGGAAGTGGCTGCAGGGGCGGTGTTTGTTTACGGGGTTCGGGTCTGCTCCCTGGGAGGTGCGTGGTACATGTCGTGGCAGACAGTGCATGTAGCAGACGTTGCAGTGGGGCCTCAGCAGGGACCAGCCAGGGCAGCTCTCTGCCTGCTAAACAGCCTCCTCCGCCCCGGGCTGCTCCGCGGCACCACAGGGGTCTCTCAGGAGAGACCACTGGGACTCCCCAGGCCAGAGCAACCCCCAGCGATCCTGCCTCCAGCGCCAGGGCTTGTGGTTGAGCTGCAGTCAGTCTCAGCCGGCCTGACTGCCTAGACAGAGCGTGTGGCCTTGTGATGGGGCATCTGCCCCACACTGGCCCATAAGGGGTTAATAGGCAGCCAATTAGAGATGGGCTGCAAGGAGCTGCCAATCATGGCCCGCAGGCTCATATAAGAAGGGCTGGGCAGAGCAGAAGTCAGTAGCTGATTGGAGTGCAAGGGGGAGGAGACTTGGCTCCTAGCAGCAGGAAGGAGTCTCAGGACCCTGGACAGAGCATGCTGCCAGCAGGGACCAGGGAAGCTAGAGTGAGCTCCTGGCTGACTGTTAAGACCAGCAGGCTGAAGCCCAGAGGTAAGGGCAAAGAAGGTGCTGGGGCCCATGAGGAAGTGGCCCAGGGAAAGGTGTGGAGAGGTTGGAGGGGAGACAGCACGTGGCTGCCATCTACAGGGTTCCTGGGCTGGGACCTGGAGTAGTGGGTGGGCCCAGGTCCTCCCCCCTCCCTGCCATTGAGGAAGTAGCCAGACAACTGGCTGTGGTTGCTGTCACAGAGTGTGGGGGAGTCAGGGCCCTACACCCCTCCCTGCTACCACTTCCTGTGATTCAATGTGATTCTCAGCTAGCCAGTAAAACAGAAGGTTTATTAGCTGACAGGAACACCGTCTAAAACAGCTTGTAGGTACAGAAAACAGGACTCTTCAGCCAGCTCCAAACTGAAACCCCTTCCAGTAGCCACACCCCTGGTCCCTCCTCTGGCCATTGTCCAGTTTCCTGGGCAGAAGGTGTCACCTGGCCCCAACCCTCTCCTGGGCTCAGGTTACGAAGGGCAGCCGCCATCCTTTATGTGCTGGCCGTCAAGTATCATCCCTCAGTGAAGTCACACCCTTATTTCCTATCATCATCTAGTATTGGGGCGGTACCCCAGGGAGACAGGCACGCCCTGTGTTAGCAGAAGATAGAAAAGTAGTAAAACTCCCATGCAACATTACTAGGTTAATACTCCCTACTCCGTCACAGTTGCCACTGAAGGAAGTGGCTGGACAGTGGACTGCAGTTCCCCTGGAACGGGGAGAACCAAGGGTGACACAGCTGAAGGGCTGCGTGCTGAAGAGCATGCTGCAGTCCTTGGGGTGACACAGTCCAGGAGCAGAGGTGATGGCAGGCGAGGCACCACCAGAAGAGGGCACAGAGCTAATTCCCAAGGTAGCCAGTAGGAGGTGCCGCAATGGGGAGTCCCACCCCATCACAGGACTCCCTTGCCAGGATGCCAGCTCCAGTCAGACCCCATTCTGATGGGCATGGATCCCCCAGGCCTCTGAAGGACCTACTAGGCCAGAGGGGCAGCTGTGTTGTGGGAGCTAGGATCCTCCAAGAGAGGTTTGGAGAGGACCGAGTCTGGTCTGCCAGCAACACCCTGGGAAGGAGGTTTTTGAGCTTAGTGGGCTCCATAATCCCACAGAGCCAGATCCCATGGCTGGAGCTGACATGAGAAAAGCTCAGGAGAGAAGCAAGGTGCAAATATTTTGCAGGGAGGGCAAGTGACCCTGAGAACAAGGTACCCAGGGCCGTGGGATTTGACATCACTTGGAGTCTGTACACTGAGGTGTTTGTAATGATCACAACAATAGCATACAGCTGAGTGGGGACCATGCTTGTTACTCTATGGCGTCTGTGCAGGTAACCCAGGTTTAGGAAAAAAGGTGTGAAAAAGGCTTGGGTTGTTTGCCATTGATTTCAGGGAGGGAGGTAAGTGCTTCATGGGAGGCTAATGCCATGTTCCCATAACCACCCAGGGAAATGTTTTGGTCCCATGAGGCATTGCAAGCCCAACCCAACATTCCACTCGGCTCCATGAACTGGGAGATAGCGACCCACAGTGCAGGGCTCCATGGGTCGATGCAAGCCCTGCTAGTGAGGATGCACTCCGCCGATACAATGTGTGCAGTGGGGACATGCAGAACCGACTTGCTTAAAGCGGGGGCTCAATGTTGACTTAAGTAAAACTGACCTAATTTTGCAGTGTAGACATCATCACCAAGTTTTGCTGTGATGAGGTTCCCTAACTGCGGTGGGGCGATAGACAGAACACACATCCCTATCTTGGCACCAGACCACCTTGCCAAAGAGTACATACATCGAAAAGGGGTACTTCTCAGTGGTATTGCAAGCACTAGTGGATCACAGGGTCTGGTTCACTGACATCAACATGGGATGGTCGGGAAAGGTGCATGATGCACGCATCTTTAGGAACTCTGGTCTGTTCAGAAAGCTGCAAGCAGAGACTTTCTTTCCAGACTGCAGAATAACTGTTGGTGATGTTGAAATGCCAATCATGATCCTGGGAGACCCAGCCTACCCCTTGTTTCCATGGCTCATGAAGCTGTACACAGGCAGCCTGGACAGCAGTAAAGAGTGGCTCAACCATAGGCTGAGCAAGTGCAGAATGGTGGTGAAATGTGCCTTTAGATATTTAAAAGCCTGCTGGCGTAGTTTGCTTACGAGGTTAGACCTCAGTGAAAGCAATATCTCCGTTGTTGCTGTGAGCTCCATAATATCTGTGAAACAAAGGGAGAAAAGTTTCCAGCGGGGGCGGGGTAAAGGCAGATCGCCTGGCAGCCAATTTCAAGCAGTCAGACACCAGGGCAATAAGAAGAGTATATCGAAGTGCGCGGCATCTCTGTGAGGCTTTGAAAACTAGTTTAATCAATGACTCACAGTAATGTGACACTTGTGTATTGTTCCTTACCTGGCTGCCTCCTTCATTGCATATACTCCCCTGTAAACTATACCCCCACTAACCACTGTGTGCTGAATGAATAAAGAGCCTTTTCTCCACAATCCATTACTTTTCTTTGCTGTCTGTCAGTGTTTGTGAGCATAATAAAAATTAAGATAACACTGCGGGAGGAGAAACAAGGACAGCATGCTTACAATTGCACTGCACTAACAATCAAAGGTGGGGGAACAGGCGCCTTCTGGTCCTTGTACCTGTCCCAGGAGTTGAGTGCAAGGGATACCAGACTCTTTCCCCATCCCGCCCCCTGCATCCTAGTACGTCTGGGAGAGGAGGATGTGGAACTTGGTGACAAGGGCCGCAGGTTCGGCATAGGCTGCAGCAGGACTCTAGAGTCCAGCTGCCTTTCTTGAGCCTCAGCCAGATGCCTCAACATGTCTGTTTGCTCCCTCATAATCCACAGCATCTCGTCCTGCAGGTCATGCTTGTGTTCATAGAATCATAGAATATCAGGGTTGGAAGGGACCCCAGAAGGTCATCTAGTCCAGCCCCCTGCTCAAAGCAGGACCAATTCCCAGTTAAATCATCCCAGCCAGGGCTTTGTCAAGCCTGACCTTAAAAACCTCTAAGGAAGGAGATTCTACCACCTCCCTAGGTAACGCATTCCAGTGTTTCACCACCCTCTTAGTGAAAAAGTTTTTCCTAATATCCAATCTAAACCTTCCCCACTGCAACTTGAAACTTGTTCCCTGTATTCTCTTCTGTGCTCACGGTCATTGTGCAGGCTCTCCGACAGCGCAGTCCTCCATGCGCTGAGCTCCATCTTGTCACCCTCGGAGGCACGCACTAACTCATTGAATGTGTCCTCCCACATCTTCTTTTCCTGCTTTCTAAACTGGGAAAGTCTCTGTCCTGGTGTGGAGGATGCGCCTATGGACAAGGTTTCAGCTGCAGAGAATACTAAGCACAAGGGTACCTGTGAGCTGTAGCTCACGAAAGCTTATGCTCAAATAAATTTGTTAGTTTCTAAGGTGCCACAAGTACTCCTTTTCTTAGTGCATACAATGTGTCTGGTGCAAGGTTAAATCTTGTTATAAAAGAAACTCCCCTCAATGCACTTCCGTGCAAGCTACAACTTAAGCAGAACCGCTGGCTACTGCAAGAATCGGTTTCCTGCTCCAGCCACAGTGAGTAAGGCCATGAGGCCGGGGTTGGGGGGGGAGGTCTTGTGCTGCAGACATCCTTGGGATCAATGGTTGCAACATCAGTACAACCCCCTTTCCCATAGCAACCGGGATGGTGCTTGAGGACAGGCACCAGTGTAAAGTCCCACAAATAGGTGGATTGTTACAAAAGTGGCACCATGTTGGGGTGGAAGGGAGATGAACAGGAAGTGTCGTCGCCCCTCCCCCCCCCTTTTAAATGCTGGCTGCAATACATGGTGATCCCTTTCAACCACAATCAGGGCATGCTCGGGAAAAGCATGGTTGTGTGACCCAGAATTCACCAAACAGGGGTGGATTATTTATTAAATTGCTTGCGGTTTAAGGGCTAGCATTTAAAGCTTCCCCTAGGTGACCCAATGCCAGGGGTGGGCAAACTACGGCCCGCGGGCCGGATGCAGCTCCTCAGGGCTTTGGCCCTGCACTGCTCTCAGAAGTGGCCAGCACCACGTCCCTGGGGTCCCGGGGGCAGAGGGCTCCGTGCATTGCCCTTGCCTCCAGGCACCGCCCCCCCCCCAAAAGCTCCCACTGGCTGTGAACGGAGAACCACAGCCAATGGGAGCTTTGGGGGAGGTACCTGGAGGCGTGGTAAGGGCAGCGCACAGAGCCCTGTGCCCCACCCCTCCCCAAGGGGCTGCACAGGGATGTGGTGCCAGCCGCTTCCCGGAGTGGTGCTGTGTGGGGGACAGGGCAGGCATGCAGGGAGCCTGCCCTGGCCCTAGTGCTTGCCGGCTGCCACCGGAGCCACTTTAGGTAAGCAGTGGCAGGCCGGAGCCCGAGCCCCTCCTGCACCCCACCCCTCAACTCCCTGCCCTAAGCCCCCTGCCTGCACCTCACACCCCTCCTGCACCTCAACTCCCTGCCCTGAGCCCCCTGTCACACCCTGCACCCCTCCTGCACCCCAATCCCCTTCCCTGAGCCCCATCCTATACCCCGCACCCCTCCCCTTCCCCAATCCCTTGCCCTGAGCCCGTTCCTGCACACCGCACCCCATCCCGCACCCCAACCCCCTGTCCCGGCCATGCATACAATTTCCCCATCCAGCTGTGGCCCTTGGCCCAAAAAGTTTGTCCACCCCTGCCCTATGCGATATCACTCTCCTGAGGGTAACAGAGGCGGAAAGGGAGCAGATGCTGGTGGTGTCTGGGCACAGACCTGGTCCTCATGCTGCAATGATGCCAGAAGAGTTCATACGGGAGCGGCGCAGGAAAGTGCCCTACCGTGGGGGATGAAATAAGGCAGCCCTTCCCAGAAACCTGCCGCAGAGACTGCACAGTACTCCATGAAAGCTGCTTAGAGAGTCCAAGGGAGGATTCCCGGGTCCATAGGCGCCGACTTCCCTTCTTTTCTGTGGGTCCTCGACTCCATCCCTTCTGTGAGGCCCCGCATAGATGCCAGCGTTTCTTCTGCTGGTTCGGAGCTCTGCCCGTACAGGATCTTCTCCCCACCCAGCGATAAGATCCAGCACCTCCTCTGCGCTCCATGCTGGGGCGCGTTTGCGGCCTTGAGCATCCATGGGCCGCTGTGCAGACGAGCTGCTCCCCCGGCCCCATCAAACAGGAATTTAAAGTCAGGGCTTTAACAGGGGGGTGGCTGTTTCCTGTGTACCTGGCTGAAGTGCAGTGGAATTGAAAGCGCTCTCCAGAGCGGACGCAGCAGAGCACTGTGGGACACCAATTCATTCGAATTGTACGACGCGGTGGCTACAGGCTCTACGCTAGCCCCATGTTGGCCCGTGGATGTCGACGGAAGTGCTACGCTGCTCGCGGAGGTGGAGTACGGAAGTCGACTTTACAAGCTCTTTAGGTTGGCGGAAGGGACGCGGTAGCGTAGACACAGATGTTATTAACTCAGCCTAACGCGGCATATGTCGACCTAACTTTGTAGTGTAGACCAGGCCTGAGGCATGACGGGGCAGTGGCTGAAGAGAGCGGAGTGGATTTGCAACGAGGGGCAGGCTGTATGGTGCAGGACACAGTGACTACAGGACCTGGAGCTGCGGGTCCCAGCTGCCTGGGTGCCGTCCCTGCGGGATTCCTCCCCCCAGCAGTGCCCGTCCCTGCAGGATCCCCCTGGCAGCGCCCATCCCTGCAGGATGTCCCTGGCACTGCCAAGGGGTGGCTTCGTTCCCCAGGGCCATGTCTCCCCCATCTCAGGCTGACACAAGTCCAGCTGTCTGGGAGCCAGGGCAGAGGACCAGGGAGCTGTTCTGGCCTCAGGCTGGCTATGCCCCACTGACTGGTGCCCTTGTTTGGGGCTGGCGAGCCAACAGCTGGGGCTATTGTCTGCCAAGTGCCTGAGCAGTAAATAAAGTCCCTCTGGCTAGTTTCCTCCTGCTGAGCAGCCTCGCGGAGATAATGGGCATCCATGACACACAGGCCCATTGTGTGCCCTGGTGCTTCCTTGGGCTGACACCCGCCACTGGCTGACTAACCTCAGGGCCGGCCAGCGGACCGAACAGAGCCAGCCTGGGTCCCACGCACCTGTGACGATGTGACTCAGCAGGGAGGGGGGAGTGTTGACCTGGGAATGTGCCCTGGGGATGGGAGACCGGAGAACCTGTCACCTGAGCCGGGAGGGGGAGGTGACACCTCTGCCCAGGAATGTGAACAGGGGCTGCAGCAGGGAACCTGCTGGGTGAGTTTAGTTTCAGTTTGGGGCTGGGTGGAGGAACACAGGGAACCCCAGGGCTGGGGTCTAAGCTCCCTGCTCCCCCAGAAGGACGTGATTGAGGGGTCCTGGTTGTACCCACAAGCTCTGTTTTTGGACTGTGTTCCTGTTGTCCAATAAACCTTCTGTTTTACTGGCTGGCTGAGAGTCTCAGTGGATCCCAGGAAGAGGGGTGCAGGGCCTGGACTCCCCCACACTCCGTGACAACTGGTGGCAGCGGTGGGATCTACTGCACCCCGTGAACGGCGCTTCCTGCAGTAAGTGACTGGGGAGCAGTAAAACGAAGGGGAATTGACGGGGACCAGGCATGCTGAAGATTCAGAGAGAGACGGTTTCGGGGGGCGGTTAACCCCTGGGAATGTGTGACCAGAGAGAAAGACTTTTGCAGTAACAGGGTCCCCCGGGGGATTGCAGCGAGCGGTCCCAGGGGCGGAGGAATCTGCAGCTCGACCCTGGCAAAGAGGTGGTGACCTCGAGAAGGACTGGCACACGAGGGGCTTTTCCTGGAAACCGTGGGAAGCTGCCCGGCCTGCGAGGGGCCAGCAGGGAGATGTACGCTAAACGCCTGAAGAGCGACCTGGTGGAGCTGTGCAGGCAGAGGGGGCTGCGCATCGGGAGGTCCACCAAGGAACAGCTGATTGCCCAGCTGGAGGAGAGGGATCGCTTGGATGACCCGATCCCTGTCCCTGAGGGAAGCCGCCCGGCAGACGCAGCGTGGGCCCTGGGGCCTGACCGGGCTGGGAGGGGTCAGACTGCTGCTGAGGACATCCCGAGACCCTTCCTACCTATGTCCGGGGGAGGGGTTGGGGGAAGCCCGGCGAATACCGAGGGCACCCTGACCCCGGCACCCAGCAGGGGATCCTCCCGGCGGAGCTCCCCATCCCTGGAGCGGATGCGGCTGGAATGGGAGAGGGAGATGAAAATGAGGGAGCTGGAGGATCATGAAAAACAACGTCAACATGAGCAGGAGGAGAAGGAGAAACAACGTCAACATGAGCGTCAGGAGAAGGAGAAACAAAGACAGCATGAACTGGAGCTGGCCAGGCTGAGGAGCAGTGGGGCCCCGGCTGCGGCTGCGGTGAGTGCGGGGGGACCCAAGACTGCAAGGAACTTTGATAAGTGCTTCCTGGCCCAGCGGAAGGAGGGGGAGGACATCGATAGCTTCCTGACGGCCTTTGAGAATGCCTGTGAGCTGCACAGGGTTGACCCTGCAGACAGGCTCCAGTTCCTCACCCCCTTACTGGACCCCAAAGCCGTGGAGGTGTACAGCCGAATGACAGGGGCGGAGGCAGGGGACTATGAACTGTTCAAACAGGCCCTGCTCCGTGAGTTTGGGCTGACCCCCGAGATGTACCGGAGAAGGTTCCGGAGTCAGCGTAAAACGCCTGAGGTCACCTACCTACAACTGGCCAACCGGATGCAGGGATATGCCCGCAAGTGGACAGCTGGGGCCCGAGCTAAAGAGGACCTGCTGGACCTAATCGTACTGGAGCAACTGTATGAACAGTGCCCGTCCGACCTGAGGCTGTGGCTGGTGGACAAAAAGCTCGAGAACCCCCAGCACGCAGGGCAGCTGGCCGACGAGTTTGTGAACAGTCGGTCAGGGGGTAGCCGGGAGGAGTCCCAAAAGAACAGGCCCCCACCGATGCAGAGAGAGAGTCACCAGGGGGCCTCCCAGCGGGGAAATAGGGAGAACCCCCTCCCACGGGGAACGCCTGGCGTCGGGCCCCTCCGACCCGCTCGAGGGGACCAACGTGACCTGAGCTGCTATCACTGTGGCCAGAGAGGCCACGTACGGTCCCAGTGCCCCGGGCTCAGGGACAAACTGAACAGACCCAACCTACCCAGGGTTAACTGGGTAGGGACCCAGCTGGACGAGGGGCAGACGACCCAGGAAAGGGGGCCTACCAGTTTACCACCTGCCCCGGAGGGAAGAGTACCCCAGGCCAGCTCCACCAGAGGGCTGGAGGCTCTGGACTCAGGGTGCTCAGTTTACAGGGTGGGCGCGGGGCTGTCCCTCCGGAGAGAGTGCCTTGTTCCCCTGGAGGTGGATGGGAGGAAGGTCAATGGATACTGGGATACGGGCGCGGAGGTGACGCTGGCCCGGCCCGAGGTGGTGGCCCCAGATCGGGTGGTGCCCAACACCTATCTGACCCTGACAGGGGTGGGCGGGACCCCATTTAAGGTGCCCGTGGCAAGGGTACACCTGAAATGGGGGGCCAAGGAGGGCCCCAAGGATGTGGGGGTACAACCAGGACCCCTCAATCACGTCCTTCTGGGGGAGCAGGGAGCTTAGACCCCAGCCCTGGGGTTCCCTGTGTTCCTCCACCCAGCCCCAAACTGAAACTAAACTCACCCAGCAGGTTCCCTGCTGCAGCCCCTGTTCACATTCCTGGGCAGAGGTGTCACCTCCCCCTCCCCCTCCTGGCTCAGGTGACAGGTTCTCCGGTCTCCCATCCCCAGGGCACATTCCCAGGTCAACACTCCCCCCTCCGTGCTGAGTCACATCGTCACATCTCTCGTCACACAGGCCCATTGTGTGCCCTGGTGCTTCCTTGGGCTGACACCCGCCACTGGCTGACTAACCTCAGGGCCGGCCAGCGGACCGAACAGAGCCAGCCTGGGTCCCACGCACCCACCCAGGAAAGCATTTGCACTCTGCAAAGCCAGGGTCACCCCCATGGATGGGCTCGAACCCTGACTCGGGGAAAGAGCAAAGCGTATCTGGGAGAGGACCGGCTCTAGGCACCAGCCAAGCAAGCACGTGCTTGGGGCGGTTCCAGGGGCCACCCCTTTTTTATTTATTTAGTTAGTTATTTATTTGGCTGGGGCAGTTGCGCTCTCAGAGCTTCAGGCGGCAAATTTTTTGCTTGGGGCAGCAAAAAACCTAGAGCCGGCCCTGATCTGGGAATGGGGAGCCGTCACCCCTGGGGCAAGTCTGGTGGGGTCCTGTGGGGCTCCGCTCCTGGCCTGACGCAGGTCAGGAGCTTTATCGACGATCGGGAAGAAAATATCTGATGGCTGCTGGCGAGGTTACAAAGGACACGCAGAGCGGTGCAGGGTGGTGTGGACAGCTCAGTCTCACGGTGTGATTGGGATCACCTGGGCTGTTGGTGCCCTGGGACCAAACAGGTTTAAAAGCCAACGGCAAAGTCATAATCAAAGGGAAAAGGGTGTTGGCCACTCATCCGGGGTGGAGGCGGTGTCCTGGGAAGCAGGGACTCTGCAAAAGACTTGGGGGGTCGTGGGTGGATGAGCCGGGGTGGATGAGCAGGAGCAGGGAGGATACAGCACTGGTGAGACCATCACTGGATCCTGCGTCCGGCTCTGGTGGTAACATGTCAGACAAAGCACTGATAAATCGAAGAAGAGCTATTGGAAGGATGCAAGGGCTGGATGAAGCTGAAGGGGCTGGATCTGGGTAGTTTGTCCCAGAGAAGAGTCAGAGGCACAAGGCTCCTGGCCTGCCAGCACCACCCTGGGGAGCAGGGTTCGGAGAGCAGAGAGCTCTGCAACCCAGCAGACAGCAGCAGACCCAGACCTGATGGTGCAAAACAAATCTAGGTTTGAAATAAGGTGTTGCTGTAAGGCGGATGGGAATGAGCTCCTGGAGCAGACCCCCGCAACCTGGGGCATATGCCAGCACCTGGGGCTTTGTACGGAGGCTGGGGGCTTCTTTGTGAAAGGCCCGCTGGGGAAGTGCTGGGTGGGATGCCGGACTCACTGTGACCAGTGCTGTGCCAGGGGCCAGACTAGAGCAGTGGTTCTCAACCAGGGGTATGCATAGCCCTGGGGGGTCTGCCGAGGTCTTCCAGGGGGTCCGTCAACTCATCCAGATATTTGCCTAGTTTTACAACAGGCTACAGAACAAGTACCAGCAAAGTCAGTACGGACTAAAATTTCATACAGACCATGACTTGTTTGTACTGCTCTATATACAGTACACTGAAACGTAAGGACAGTATTTATATTCCAATCCATTTATTTTATAATGATATGGTACAAATGAGAGAGTCAGCGATTGCTCAGTAACAGTGTGGTTGTGACACTTTGGTATTTTGATGTCTGATTTTGTAAGCAAGTTGTCTTGTATCCCCAAGTTTCACCACACTTGAAATCAGCCTCCTGAAAGGGGGACAGTAGGCTGCATAGCTGGAGCACCCACCCACCGCTCACCACCCATCAGCCACCCGTGGGTCAGCTGTTCGGTGGATCCTGCCGGTTACCGCCAATCAGATGCTCAGCGGCAGGCAGAGTTGGGGTGGGAATAGGAAGAGCAGGGGTGGGACCTTGGGGGAGGGGGTGGGAGTGGGGGTGGGGCCTCAGAGCAGGGGTAGAGCACCCACCTGGACAGAAGAAAGCTGTCACCTGAGGTAGGCTGGAAAGGTTGAGAGCCAGTGGCACTAGATCATCCTAATGAACCCTTCTGACCTTCACATTTTGGAGTTGGTGAAGCCTGGCAATGGGGCTGCTGGCCACACCGCCACCATGCCTCCCACAGTCCCCAGGAGAGAAAGTAAGTCACCCCCCAGGCATGGAGGCTGGGAATCCATCTGTCTTGGGATTAGACCCTTATGGTCCCTTCTAACTCTGTGGGTCTATGATTCTATAAGGACAGCCACAGCAGGTCAGACCAATGGTCCATCTGGCCAGTGTCCTGTCTTCTGACAGTGGCCAATGCCAAGTGCTTTGGAGGGAATGAATAGACCAGGGCAATTATCGAGTGATCTGTCCCCTGTCGTCCAGTCCCAGCTTCTGGCAGGCAGAGGCTAGGGATGCCCAGAGGATTGGGTTGCTTCCCTGAGCATCTTGGCTAACAGCCATTGATGGACCTATCCTCCATGACTGTCATGGATCTGCAGGTTCGGTGCTTTTGTCTAGGTCTGGAACCGTCCCTGGGAGGACCCGTTCAGTGTGTCAGTCCCCTTAGGGGTAAGCCCTGTGTCTTCACCGCCCCTTGGGACCAAGCCTCAGAGCCTTCAGCCCCCCGCTTCACTCCCTGAGCTCCCTGCGGTGAGTCCACCTGAGTTGGACACCTGGGGAGACTCACACACCCCAAGGGAGCAAAGCACCCCGACTCTCTGCCTTGGGAGTGACCCTCCACCAGTGCTGGAGAAGCAGGAGGGTTTATTGGATGTCTGGGGCACAGTGTAGAAAGTCCTTAGGGAACATGGAGAACAGAAAGTTACAGCAACGTCCATTTGGGTCAGCCCAGAGCCCTCCTCTGACCCCTCTATAGGCCCAGTCCAGAAGCTTTTCTTCCCTCCAGCAGCCCACACTTAATAACCTCACCTGGCCCCTCCCCCGTCCTTTGCTCTCCAGCTGGTCACACCCAGCTGGCTTCCTGCGGAGGGTGGGCCATCCATGGTCATTTGTTGCTAGGTGCCAAATGTCCTGGCAATTGGAATGGCCAGTGTCTTCGGAGACTCTCCATGGTCAGGGGGCCTAGGCCCCGAGCAGCTAGGCCTCAGTCACGCCTGTATTTCTGGGTCTCTGTAAAGAGTAAACCACTTCCTTCTCTGACCTAGTTCAGCATGCACCACATAGAGGAAACTGAGGTGCACTCAATAGTCATCCAAAATATTATGAAAATTCCCACTGTGTCACAATGACCTTGTCTTATTCTATAACCCAGTTATAGCTTTGGCCTTCACAACATCCCCTGGCAAGGAGTTCCACAGGGTGAATGTGTGTTGTGTGAAGAAATACTTCCCTTTGTTTGTTTTTTCAACCTGCTGCCTGCTAATTTTATCGGGTGACCCCTGGTTCTCGTGTGATGTGAAGGAGTGAATAACACATCCCTATTCACTTTCTCCACCCTAGTCATGATTTTATCGACTTTTATCACGTCCCCCTGTAGTCGTCTCTTTTTCCAAGCTGAACAGTTCCGGTCTTTGTAATCTCTCCTTATGTAGAAGCTGTTCCATTCCCCTGCTCATTTTTGTTGCCCTTTTCTGAACCTTTTCCAATTCCTTTCTAATATAGCTTGAGTTGGGGCGACCAGAACTGCCCGCAGGATTCAAGGTGTGGCCATACCATGGACTTATATAGAGGCATTATGATATTTTCTGTCGTATTTCCTCCTTTTCCTTCTGGTTCCTAACACTGCTCGTGGTTTTGACTGATGCTGCCCATCGAGCAGATGTGTTCAGGGAACTATGGCTCCAAGGTGTTAATGTTAACGAATCACAGAATATCAGAGTTGGAAGGGACCTCAGGAGGTCATCTAGTCCAACCCCCTGCTCAAAGCGGGACCAATCCCCAATTTTTGCCCCAGATCCCTAAATGGCCCCCTCAAGAATTGAGCTCACAACCTTGGGTTTAGTAGGCCAATGCTCAAACCACTGAGCTATCTCTTTCTTGAGTGGAAACAGATAATTTACACTCCATTGCTGTGTATGTAGAGTTGGGATTATGTTTTCCAGTGGGTATCACTTTGCACTTATTTGAGAGATCCTTTTGTAACCCTTCTCAGTCTGCCTGGGACTTACCTACCTGGAGTAATTCTGTAACATCGGCAAATTTTACCACATCACTGTTCACCCCTTTTCCCAGATCAATTATGAATACGTTGAATAGGACTGGACCTGGTACAGACCCCTGAGGGACACCACTATTTACCTCTCTCCATTCTGAAAAATTAGCCATTTATTCCTACCCTTTGTCTCCTATCTTTTCACCACTTACGGATCCATGAGAGGACCTTCCCTCTTATCCCATGTGCTTATGAGCCTTTTGTGAGGGACGTTGTCAAAGGCTTTCTGAAAGTCCAAGTAAATTCTAGCCACCGGATCACCCTTGTCCTCATATATGTTGACTCCCTCAGACCATTTGAATGGATGGGTGAGGCATGATTTCCCTTTACAAAAGTCGTGTTGACTCTTTCCCGGCACATCGTGTTTTTCTGTGTGTTCTTTACTGTAGTTTCAGGCAGTTTGCCCGGTACTGAAAGTTACGCTCACCGGCCTGTAATTGCCAGGATTGCCTCTAGAGCCTTTTAAAAAATTGTCAGTCCTCCAGTTCTGTGGTCCAGAGGCTGATTTAAGCAATAGGTTACACACCCCAGTTAGCAGGGGCTCTGACAGTGCAGATGGTGCTCAGGGTGGGGGGCGGGTCAGGAAGATGGTGCCAGGGAGGGCGCTGGCAGCGCTGGCTTGGGGCGGAAGGTGCAGGGGGCTGAGGCAGGGCAGGTGGTGCCCAGGGCTCCAGCATGGGTGCAGATGACCGTCAGGCTCCATGAACCACCTACAAACGTACAATTTCTATAAGGCTCAGGAAATGTGGCTGAGTGGGGCTCGAGAAGGGACATGCCCAGAACAGGGTCCTAGCCCAGTGCCCACCCCCCACTGCCTGGAGCAGGCCCCTGGGCCTAGCCCTCCTGCATCGCACAGGGGCAGAGCGAGGGGCCCATCCAGCCTGCCATACCCTGGCAGACTCTTGGTCCCCTCTAGCTAGGCCAGGCAGCAGCACACACAGAGGGGAGAGGGGACCCTGCCACTGCATGTGGCCCCACTGAGTGGGACCTGAGGGGGATCCTGGCCCACCCCAGTCTGCCAACTGCCCTGCCCGCAGCAGGTTCCCAGCCCCCCTGCTGCCCCCAGCCCCCTGCCTGCCCCACTCTGCCAGTCCCCCCACTCACTCCCCTCAGCCCCACCCCTCACCCACTTTGCTCCCCTGCCCCAAAGAAAGTGTCACACCCAGGGCACCCAGCTGCGCTGCCCGCGCTGGGGATGGCCACAGGGGGGCAGCAGAGGGCCAGGAACGAGGTGTGGACAGACACCTGCCACTTGGTCGCTACATTATTTCAATGAGCTAATTTGCACGTCAGTCGGCAGCGACCAGCAGGAGTTCGCCTGGGAGTTGGCCCGGGGAGAGCCCGCTGAGGCTGCCATCTGGCCGGCTTCTCTGAGTAGTCACTACAACTTCTGAGGAAGCTCGTAGAAGGAAGGTAACATGGAAGGGGGGTGTTCAGCTGTTGTGACCTGCACTGGATGTGCCAGGTTTGTGTTTCTCCCACAGGACAGAAGCGACTTTGTCTGTACCAAGTGCAAGCTGGTCTCCATACGGGAAGAGAAGGTTCAAGGTCTGGAGCAACAGGTATCGACCCTGCGGTGCATAAGAGAAACTGAAGATTTCCTGGACGGACGTCAGGATAGGCTTCTATGGGCACAAGGTTCTGAAGATTCAGAGCAGGCTGCGCAGCGGGGACAGGACGGTGAAGAAATTTGGCAGCATGTGACCTCCAGAAGAAGAAAGGGGAACGTCCATGTACCAGCAGGGCAGATACAGGTGAGCAACCGTTTTCATGTTCTCTCCACCGGTACTAAAGCGGAGAGTGGACCAGATGATACGTCTGAGGGAAGGGAGCAGAAGGAGACTGCTGATTGGAAGGCATGAGATGCACTGTCCTAGGGTTGGGCGTTCCACGACCACCGCTCCCAAGAGAAGGAGGCGGGTGGTGGTGGTTGGGGACTCTCTCCTCAGGGGGACTGAGTCATCTATTGGCCGCCCCGACCGGGGAAACCGAGAAGTCTGCTGCTTGCCAGGAGCTAAGATTCGCGATGTGACGGAGAGTCTGCCGAGACTCATCAAGCCCTCGGATCGCTACCCCTTCCTGCTTCTCCACGTGGGCACCAATGACACTGCCAAGAATGACCTTGAGCGGATCACTGCAGACTACGTGGCTCTGGGAAGAAGGATAAAGGAGTTTGAGGCGCAAGTGGTCTTCTCGTCCATCCCCCCCATGGAAGGAAAAGGCCTGGGTAGAGACCGTCGAATCGTGGAAGTCAACGAATGGCTACGCAGGTGGTGCCGGAGAGAAGGCTTTGGATTCTTTGACCATGGGATGGTGTTCCATGAAGGAGGAGTGCTGGGCAGAGACGGGCTCCACCTAACGAAGAGAGGGAAGAGCATCTTCACAAGCAGGCTGGCTAACCTAGTGAGGAGGGCTTTGAACTAGGTTCACCGGGGGAAGGAGACCAAAGCCCTGAGGTAAGTGGGGAAGTGGGATACCGGGAGGAGGCATGAGCAGGAGCGCGTGAGAGGGGAGGGCTCCTGCCTCATACTGAGAAAGAGGGGCAATCAGCAGGTTACCTCAAGTGCCTATATACAAATGCACGAAGCCTGGGAAACAAGCAGGGAGAACTGGAAGTCCTGGCAAAGACAAGGAATTATGATGTGATTGGAATAACAGAGACTTGGTGGGATAACTCACATGACTGGAGTACTGTCATGGATGAATATAAACTGTTCAGGAAGGGCAGAAAAGGTGGGGGAGTTGCACTGTATGTAAGGGAGCGGTATGACTGCTCAGAGCTCAAGTATGAAACTGCAGAAAAACCCTGAGAGTCTCTGGATTAAGTTTAGAAGTGTGAGCAACAAGGGTGATGTCATGGTGGGAATCTGCTATAGACCACCGGACCAGGGGGATGAGGTGGATGAGGCTTTCTTCCGGCAACTCACAGAAGTTACTAGATCGCAGGCCCTGGTTCTCATGGGAGACTTCAATCACCCTGATATCTGCTGGGAGAGCAATACAGCAGTGGACAGGCAATCCAGGAAGTTTTTGGAAAGGGTAGGGGACAATTTCCTGGTGCAAGTGCTGGAGGAACCAACTAGGGGCAGAGCTCTTCTTGACCTGCTGCTCACAAACCGGGAAGAATTAGTAGGGGAAGCTAAAGTGGATGGGAACCTGGGAGGCAGTGACCATGAGATAGGATCCTGAACTCGACCAACACAAGGAAGAAAGGAGAGCAGCAGAATACAGACCCTGGACTTCAGAAAAGCAGACTTTGACTCCCTCAGGGAACTGATGGGCAAGATCCCCTGGAAGAATAACATGAGGTGGAAAGGAGTCCAGGAGAGCTGGCTGTATTTTAAAGAATCCTTATTGAGGTTACAGGGACAAACCATCCCGATGTGTAGAAAGAATAGTAAATATGGCAGGCGACCAGCTTGGCTTAACAGTGAAATCCTTGCTGCTCTTAAATACAAAAAAGAAGCTTACAAGAAGTGGAAGATTGGACTAACGACCAAGGATGAGTATAAAAATATTGCTCGGGCTTGCAGGAGTGAAATCAGGAAGGCCAAATCACACCTGGAGTTGCAGCTAGCAAGAGATGTTAAGAGTAACCAGAAGGGTTTCTTCAGGTATGTTAGCAACAAGAAGAAAGTCAAGGAAAGTGTGGGCCCCTTACTGAATGAGGGAGGCAACCTAGTGACAGAGGATGTGGAAAAACCTAATGTACTCAATGCTTTTTTTGCCTCTGTCTTCACAAATAAGGTCAGCTCCCAGACTACTGCACTGGGCAGCACAGCATGGGTAGGAGGTGACCAGCCCTCTGTGGAGAAGGAAGTGGTTTGGGACTATTTAGAAAAGCTGGACGTGCACAAGTCCATGGGGCTGGATGTGCTGCATCCGAGAGTGCTAAAGGAGTTGGCGGATGTGATTGCAGAGCCATTGGCCATTATCTTTGAAAACTCATGGCAATCGGGGGAGGTCCCAGATGACTGGAAAAAGGCTAATGTAGTGCCCATCTTTAAAAAAGGGAAGAAGGAGGATCCTGGGAACTACAGGCCAGTCAGCCTCACCTCAGGCCCTAGAAAAATCGTGGAGCAGGTACTCAAGGAATCAATTCTGAAGCACTTAGAGGAGAGGAAAGTGATCAGGAACAGTCAGCATGGATTCACTAAGGGCAAGTAATGCCTGACTAATCTAATTGCCTTCTCTGACGAGATAACTGGCTCTGTGGATGAAGGGAAAGCAGTGGACATGTTGTTCCTTGACTTTAGCAAAGCTTTTGACACTGTCTTCCACAGTATTCTTGCCAGCAAGTTAAAGAAGTATGGGCTGGATGAATGGACTATAAGGTGGATGGAAAGCTGGCTAGATTGTCAGGCTCAACGGGCGTGATCAATGGCTCCATGTCTAGTTGGCAGCCGGTATCAAGCGGAGTGCCCCAGGGGTCAGTCCTGGGGCCGGTTTTGTTCAATATCTTCATAAATGATCTAGAGGATGGTGTGGATTGCACCCTCAGCAAGATTGTAGATGACACTAAACTGGGAGGAGAGGTAGATACGCTGGAGGGTAGGGATAGGATACAGAGGGACCTAGACAAATTGGAGGATTGGGCCAAAAGAAATCTGATGAGGTTCAACAAGGACAAGTGCAGAGTCCTGCAATTAGGACAGAAGAATCCCATGCACCGCTACAGACTAGGGACTGAATGGCTCGGCAGCAGTTCTGCAGAAAAGGACCTAGGGGTTACAGTGGACGAGAAGCTGGATATGAGTCAGCAGTGTGCCCTTGTTGCCAAGAAGGCCAATGGCATTTTGGGATGTATAAGTAGGGGCCTTGCCAGCAGATCGAGGGACGTGATCGTTCCCCTCTATTCGACATTGGTGAGACCTCATCTGGAGTACTGTGTCCAGTTTTGGGCCCCACACTACAAGAAGGATGTGGAAAAATTGGGAAGAGTCCAGCAGAGGGCAACAAAAATGATTAGGGGACTGAAACATATGACTTATGAGGAGAGGCTGAGGGAACTGGGATTGTTTAGTCTGCGGAAGAGAAGAATGAGGGGGGATTTGATAGCTGCTTTCAACTACCTGAAAGGGGGTTCCAAAGAGGATGGCTCTAGACTGTTCTCAGTGGTAGCAGATGACAGAACGAGGAGTAATGGTCTCAAGTTGCAGTGGGGGAGATTTAGGTTGGGTATTAGGAAAAACTTTTTCACTAGGAGGGTGGTGAAACACTGGAATGCGATACCTAGGGAGCTGGTGGAATCTCTTTCCCTAGAAGTTTTTAAGGTCAGGCTTGACAAAGCCCTGGCTGGGATGATTTAGTCGGGGATCGGTCCTGCTTTGAGCAGGAGGTTGGACTAGATACCTCCTCAGGTCCCCTCCAACCCTGATATTCTATGATTTGCATATGAGCAGGACTTCCCTCCAGGGTTCTGGGTCTCCTCATGGCCTGCCTGCCCAGAGGGAGAGTAAAGCCTTTCTGGGGTCCTGGGTCAGAGCAAGTGGGGGCCCCTCCCCACCCCTTCTGCCTGTAGTTCCCCCCCCCCCCCGCATGCTCCTGCTAGGGAAATGGAGTCGGGGCGGGGAGAACCCATTTTTGTGGGGTCCCCCAACTGGCCGTGGTCCCTGAGCAGCGCTAATCCGCCACTGACCCCCCACAACCCAGCCCTGCAGCTCCCTGCCCCCCGCCCGTCCCCCACAACCCAGCTCTGGAGCTTCCTGCCCCCCCCCACAAGCCAGCCTCAGAGCTCCCCCACCCCCTCCATGGCCCAGTCTTGGAGCTCCCTGTGCCCTCACCCCCCAACACCCCATGGCCCAGGTATGGAACTCCCTGTGCCCTGGCACCCCCACATAGCCCAGCCCTGGAGCTCCCCATGCCCCCCCTGCACGGCCCAGCCCTGGAGCTCCCTGTGCCCTGGCCCCACCCCACATGGCCCAGTCCAATCTGGGGGTGGCCCAGGATCGCTCCCAAGGGCCCAGCCGGTCTCTGCCTCACTGCTGGGCCTGGGACACATGGCCTGAGACCCTCATCCCCACGTGAGGCCCCCCGAGGTGGGCACGGTGTCTCTGCCCTTTGCCCATCGCCGTAGCTGGGAGGCGCCACACAGATCCCAAGCAACTGTGTTCACCAACTACGCAACACCGCAGGCCTGGCCGCTCACCCAGCGCGTGCCCCTACAGGCTTCACCAACTGGTCAAAGGGATCCCAGCCAATGCCTGCACGCTACCAATGGGGCCACCCTTCACTCCCTGCTGCACAGGCTGGACTCACGCTGGGCCCTCCAGCCCAAAGGCTCTGTAGCTCCCTGGCCCTGAGGCAGCCAGACCCCCAGCAAGGCACCCGAGAGAAGGAGGCTGGACAGCTCAGATCTGGTGAGCGGACACAGGCTGGGTCTCCCCCGAGCCCCACACCTGTCTGCTAGCCTCCACCAAATACCCCCTGCAAGCCAGTGCCCCGCCTGGCTCCCTTCACCAAAGTGCTGCCGAGCACAATACAACAAAGACCATCGCAGCGGGCGCTGCAAAACCAGCCTCGCACAAACCTACCGGCCGAGGGCCGGGGCTGGAGACCCAGAATCCAGGACACACTCAGCATTGCGCAGGCTCCCAGGTCGGTCCCACGCTCGGCACCAAAGCAGGCGGTCCCTCCCAGGCCTGTCACTTAATGACACTGCAGCGGAGGAGATGCAGGTTTCCTTGGAGTTCCCTGCCCAGCCAGGGAGCGCTGCCCGTTGGGGACGAGGCACCCAGAATGAAGAGCTGGCATCTCGGCTTTAAACGGGAAACCCTGACCCGGGGTGCCATGAGCACAACGTCCAACTCTGCTGGGTGGGTCTGTGTGTCATAGGCCCCATGTGCGATGGTGAGTCTCCTTCAAGGGTCCTGGGGTTTTGGAGCAGGTGCTCTGAGTTCCACCATCCCGATCCCCCCACCTTGGCAAAGCTGGGATAAGCTCGTGGCTGAGGCGTCTGTGTCCTGAGCCAAACTGTGGTGCCCCCAGGCATCGGACTACAGGCCCTGTGCTGGGCCAGTGCTCTAGCATGGAAGCTAGGCTGGGCCTAGGAGACGTGGCACCTCTGTGTTCCCAGCTTGGCCAGGCTCAGGGGGCCTGACTGTCTCTCGCCCCGGTGCCGCTCTGGCTGCTGCCCTGGCTTGGAGTCGCTATCTGAGGCCAGCAGCCGGTGGGCACCTTGCAGGGTGTGAGCCTGGCAATGCAGCCAAGGGGCCATGGTCACAGGGGCAGCTCCCCTGGTGCAGGACGGTGCGATAAGTGAAGGGGGAGGGGGGATCTCCCTTTTATGGACACCCAGTCAGCTAGTTAGCTACAAAATCCTTGTTAGTAGCTGTTCTCTATTTGCTTTACCTGTAAAGGGGTAAAAAAGCCCATTGATAAAGGAAGGGAGTGGGCACCTGACCAAAAGAGCCAATGGCAAGGCTGGAACTTCTTAAAATTGGGAAAAACCTTCCCCTTTGTCTGTCTGTTGTTCTCCGGAGAGAGGAGACCTGGAGCGGCAATGTAAGAAGCTTTAAACCAGGTATGACAAATCATCAAATCGTTCCTCAAACCTACTTATCTGAAACCTCAAATATGTAAGTAGATCAGGGAATGTCTAGGAAGACGCCATCAGGTTTCTCTCTTTTACTTCCTTATGGCATGTGGACTGCTCTGTGCTAACCCCAGGTGCTTTTGTTTTGCTTGTAACCTTTAAGCTGGGCCTCAAGAGAGATCTTGATGCTGAATTTTTGTAATTGTTTTTTTGAGAATTAAAAAAGCCTAAGTTTCCCGAGGTATTTTCTTTCTTGTTGGTTGTTAAGAACAGGGCTGGGAGTTTGTGTCCTAAGAGGTTGTGCGCATGTTGTTTCGTTATCTGGTGGCAACAGTTGATTTCCTTTGTTTTCCAGTCTCAGCTCTTCCCGGTGTGTGAGAGGGCTTGAGGGCACCCCACAGGAAGGAATTCCCAATGCGCCTTTCTGGGTTCTCTAAAAAGGGGTTTTTTTGCACTTGGGTGGTGGCAGCATCTCCCCATCCAAGGTCAGAGAGAAGCTGTAACCGTGGGAGTTTGATACCAGCCTGGAATGGCCAATATTAATTTTGTTTGAATCCTTGTGAGTCCCCACCTTCCGCACTCAAAGTGCCGGAGTGGGGAATCAGCCTTGATAGACGGGCACCTGCCCTTTATCCCAGCAGGGTGGAGCTCAGAGGGCTGGGGCAGTACCAGCCTGGGGAGGGGCACCAGGGGCTTCATGGGCTCTGCTCAGGGGGGTACCTCATGTACCACAACCCTGTGGGGGGCTCCAATGCTGGACACTGGCTGGGGCGATGGGGGTTCGCATGGTGTGTGTGGGGGAGCAGGTGGGAACCCTGGCCAGGGGACCTTGCTACCTGCAGTTGGGGAGAGCCCATCTCTGCCCCACACTGGGGCCTTCGCTGGGTGCCCTCTTCCCACCCAGGTCGCCCTTCCCTCTGCTGCCATTGCACAGGGCAGTGGTCACGCCCCTCTGGACCCCGTGTGCCCATCTGGCCACCCGTGTGCAAGGACGAGGAGTTCAGACCGGCGCAGATGCTGGGACGGGCTGCTGGGCTGTTCGGGCACCATGCATGCCTTGGTCCTGGGTTTGTACAGCACCGAGCACAGCGGGGTCCTGGGCCGGGCTCCTTGGCACTCGGCCATGACAATAATTAATATTGGAGAGCAGGAGACGGGCACAGCTGGGCTCTTTGGCTGGCAGTGCTGGCTGCCCGGAGCAGGGGCGAACGCCAGGGCGGGCGCAGAGTTAGTGAAGCGCAAGGACAGTGTTGGCACCAGTGCAGCTGGCCAGGGATCGATGTTTGTCACCCCATGGAGGGGGCAGGTCTGGACCAGCCTCCCAGCAGGAGCAGGGAGCATAGACTCGAACTGATCTGAGGATGGAGCTGGAGAGGTGGCTGTGGCGAGGGGAGCCGGAGAACCGGGGGGAGCTGCAGGTCTGTGTCTGGAAGCACCATAAAGAATGCCCTGGGGTTGCTCCAGCCCTCCCCTGGTGCCCAAGGCAGCTCCTTTGGGCCCCGTTCTCTGGCACCCAGGAGTGACGCACCCCAAGCCCGACGGCAGCTCTTTGGGCCCAGCCTGAGCCGGCACCGGTGGCTGCACTTGGGACCAGGCCCCTGGGAGCCCGACTGGCCTCTCCCCAGATCCACAGTCCCACGTTGATGCCAGCCCCCCAGCAGCGCCCCCTAGAGCTAACCCTGTGCTGATGCTCCCCTGGGGCATGGGGGGGGCAGCCGCTCTCCAGACAGACACCGGTGCAGTCTCCCGAGCCCAGAAAAACCGGTGATTACCCTGCTGCGGCGTGGGAGGCTTCCAGCCAGGGCCACAGGGAAGGGCTTCCTCTCAGGAAACCAGCCCCCCCGCTCCGACACCCTCCATCTCCTCCAGGCGTCCAGCTCACTGCGGAGCCACTGGCCAGTGCGGCTGTGTCCCGGCAAGCAGGAGATGGAGTGAGCCCCAGAGTCACCTTCAGAGCACGGTAAGGGGGGTGTGCGGGACTCCTGCTCCCATGAGCCGCCATCCCCATTCCCCCGACCCGCTGCCCCTGCCCAGCTCTCACTCCAGCCAGCCAAGGGGCCCAAAGCGCTTCACCAATATCCCCAGATGCCGGGCAGGACCAGTCCCACTGGAGGGAGGAAACTGAGGCACAGGGAGGGGAAGAGAGCTGTCCAGTGTCTCTCAGCAGGTCAGGGACTAAGCCAGGAATCAGAACCCTGGAGTCCTGCAGCTTAACTCCCTGCTTTAACCACTAGACCCCACTTCTCCCCCAGGATTCTGTGTGTCCGTGAGCCTCACATCAGGGTGCCACAGGGCTGGGGCAGGTTGTGTGGTATGTCAGGATCATTAAGCCACTGTCGGGGATGCAGCAGGGTGCAGAGCCGGTGCTGGGTACGTGCCCTGCTGGCTGAGAGAGCCGGAGCCGGTGCTGGGTACGTGTCCAGCTGATCGGAGTTGTTGGTGCCAGGTGAATGGGAATGAGCCAAGTCTCTGCCCAGCTGCTGCCTTCACCATCCTGGCAAGCCCAACGCAGCCTGGTCCTGGTATGGTCCAAGCAGGGCTCCCCTGACGAGGCAGATGGGCACAAGCCCCGGCAGCAGCCAGCCCTGTGGCGGGAGGTCCCTGATCTCAAGCCAGTCCCTGCGGGGTGGGGCTGGCTCCCCAGCCAGGCTGGACCTACTGGCCTCGTCTTGGTGCTGCATCCCTTGGGGGGGCCTAGTGGGACTGGGACCCTGGGAAGGGAAAACAGGTCCTCCCCCGTCCATGTGTCTGCTAGGCCATGTCCCTCTGTGCCTGCCCAGCCCCCCTTGCCCACCCCACATCCCCCGTTCCCCATGGCTGCCCCACCCCCACATCCCTCTTCTCCCTCCTCCCATCTGTCACCCATCCCCCCCATCCCTCTGGCTCTTGCCCCCCCACCAACTACCCCTCTCTTTTATCTCTCTGCTCCCCTTCCCCCTTCTCTCTCCCAACTTTGCCCATCCCCATCCAGCACCAAAGTACAGTTTGACCCCGGGGAGCCTGAGGCTCAGGGACTCACCCAGGACCCCACAGCAGGGCAGAGGCAGGAAACCTGGCACCTGCCAATCTCGTGGCCCTAGGAGGCCAGCCAGTGCCAGCGCCCCTTTGTCACAGGGGGAGAAAAGTCTACAGACGCTTTCTCTGCCGCAGAGCCAAGAATAGATCCCAGGAGTCCTTGCTTCCCACTCTAACCACTAGACCCCACTCCCCTCCCAGAGCCAGGGATAGGCTCCTGGACCCCCTGCTCTAACCACTAGAGCCTGCTCCCATCCCAGTGCTGGGTTAGAACCCAGGAGTCCCTGCTCCCAGCCCCCCTGCTCTAACCACTAGACCTCAGTCAATGTTCCTCACCATGCAATGTGGCCAGACTCTGCAGGAGTTTGATCCCTGGACCTTTGGACTTTTGCTCCCATGCTGTGCAGAGGGGAACCCCCGCTCGCCCTGCCTTGGGAGCAGAGCTTCCAGGCACATTGGCTTTGGCTGCTGGTAATTACTGTATTACCCTCCAGATGCACTGTCTGCCCCCCTCTCCCTGGGCACCCTGCAAGGTCTCTGTCCCTGGGCTTGTCCGGGGGCCATCCTGCAGCCCCTGCTTCTGTGCTGGCCTCAGGGGGGCGCCTCCTATCTGTCAGTCCAGAGCAGCCGCTCCTGACAGGGAGGGGTGCAAGGGCGACGGGGGCATGGGTGTGTGTGGGGGGATTGGGGATGGGGTGGGGGGAGCACATTTGTATTATGATCTGTGATGCCGTATCACCCAGAAGCCACAAATCAGCCCCCGCCCCCCTGGTGCTAGGTGCTGTACAAACACATGGCAGACAGTTCCTCTCCTGAGGGGCCTCCCCAGTCCTAGCCCACATCTAATCTGCCCCTGTCACTGTCCCCAGAGCCACTCCCATACCCTGTGCCCTGCCCCCGCCCCCGATTGTCGGCTCCGCAGGGCAGGGGTCTCCTTCGTCTCTTGTATGGCTGGAAAGGGGCATCTACTCGCCTGCCAGCCTGATGGCAGGAGCCGGTGCCTCTGCCCCACCGGTGCGGGGTGGCCCAGACTTGCACAGAAAGCTGCCAGCTGGCGTGGCAGTAAGAAGTGAGACAGCTGGGCTCCTTGCAGGCTCTAGGGCGAGGAATACCCCCTCGGCCCCCAGCCAGGGGCTCTCAGCCCCCAGCAGGCCCAACAACCCAAGCCCTGCCAGGCACTTTTCAGCAGAGGCGCCAGGGTGCCCCGAGGGAGCAGGTCTGGAGAATTAACTCCTGTCCCTGATGCAGAGAGGGGCAGGCAGAGGGTCACTGCAGATTGCAAAGCAAGGCAAATGGGGGGTGTGTGTGGGGGGAAGACCCAGGAGTCCTGTCCCTGTCCCCTGCTCTAAGCCACCATGATAGGTCTAAGTGGCAAAGAACAAACGCTGCAGCCGTGAGTCTCAGACCCCACTCTACAGACCCCGGCTCACGGGGCTCAGACTGTGAGGACAAGAACAGCAGTGTAGTCTGAATCCCAGCGAGATGGGTGGGGCTCAGAGTCTACACGACTATTTTTAGCCCCATAGCCCGAGTCAATTGACCTGGGCGCTGGGACTCATTGCTGCGAGGTTATTTTTGCAGCGTAGGCATACGCTAGACCCCACTCCTCTCCCAGAGCTGAGGGTAGAACCCAGGAGTCCTGGCTCCCACGCCCCTGCTCTGACCACTAGACCCCACTCCCCTCCCAGAGCTGAAGATGGAACCCAGGAGTCCTGGCTCCCCAGCTCTTTCTAGAGCTGCGAGACCCCAGTCCTTCCTCCTGCGGACTTGAGCCCTGTGTGCTGCGGTCCGCTGCCCCCTCCCCGGCTCCTGCCCGGGCTGCCAGCTCAGCGCAGAGGGAGCCAGCCCCGTTTCCTGCCGTCTGCAGCCCTCCGGCCTGGGGGTCATTTCCTGGTCTCAGTCGGCGCCTCCGGAGCTTGGGGATGTGACTCACGGGCTCCCTGCCCCCCAGGGTCCCAGTGCCATGCCAGCAGGGCTCCTGTCCTGCTGCTGGGGGACAGCCTCTGGGCAGGGCTCCTAGCCTCAGGACCTGTGTGGCACTGGGCACAACAGGTGCTCTGCCCATTGCTGGCCTGGGCACAGCTGGCGTCTGAGCCAGGCAGGAAGCTGCAGAGGGGCGACCTGGTTTCCCATTTGTCTAGAGGCCTCTATGGGGCACCCCAAGGTGTTGAGCCCCACGGGGCTGTGGTATGTGTGTGTGGGGGGGGCTGCAATTGTGCCTGTTAGACACAAACAGGGGGAGACATGGCAGAGTTTTCGCCGTTCGATCCCCGGGTGTGTGCTGGAAAACGGGTTCGCTCCGTGTCGTTCCCCCACCCCCCACACACACACACTTGGTGTTTCCCCGGAGAGCTTTGCTGGCCTCTGGGCGAGTCCGAACAAGGAGAGTTCCTGCCCCACAGGCTTGGCTGGGAGCTCTGGCAGGCCTTGGGGGGAAGCAGAGCCTGGAGTGCTGCCTGCCCCGATCGCAGGGCGCAGACGTGAGGCCTACGCTGCCTACGTTATGGTATGGCCGCGGCAGCGCTGTGATGTGGGCAGTGTCCTCACGCTCCATTGCTGGGGGCGAGCTCTCCCGGCGATCAAAAATAATCACCCCGAACGAGGGGGGGGGGGTCGCTGTATCGCCATAAAGCGCTGTCCATGTCGCATGCTTTTTCACACCCCCGAACGACTAAAGTTTTAGTGCCGAAAGTGGCTGTGTGGACACAGCCTTAGCTCCAGGGACGGGCAAGAAGGGGCTGGGAAGGGCTTGTCCTTCCCTAGGCTCCTCGCTGTTCACCAGCTGGGTTTTCTAAGTGCTCTAAAATCCACCGGCTGACTTGATGGCTGTGATCTATGGGTGCAGGCCGGTCCCTACCCAGCTCTGGCGGGGGAGTGGGGTCTAGTGGTTAGAGTTGGCAGAGACCTGGAGTCAGGACAACCGGGTTCCTTTCTTGGCTTAGGGAAGTGGGGGCAATTGGTTAAAGGAGGAGGGCTCAAAGCCAGGACTCCTGGGTTCTGGCCCCAGCTCTGAGAGCGGCGTGGGGTCTGGTGGTTAGAGTGGGGGGCTGGGAGCTCCAGCTCTGAGAGGGGAGTGGTCCCAATCTGGGGTTCTTGGAGCCAAGCGTTCCCAAGAGATGGCGCCTTGTGGCAAAACAGAAAGGACACCAGGGTTCTGCAGATCTTATCACGCCTGTGTGCACACCCAGGGCTCAGACTCTGGCTCCGACCCTCCCCTGTGAGGAATTCAGGCCTCGTCCAGACTGCCCCTGGGACGCTCTCCGGATATGGGCACCCGAATGTGCGGAGATGACCCTGCAGCGCGGCCCCACTGGAAATCAGCCAAGGTCCCAGTCACCTGCACCCCAAATTGAGGGCCCCTTTGGATCTGGGGGCAGCTGAGGCTGGCTCAGCTGGGGGCTGTGCTGGGGTCAGTGAGGCTTCTCCCCTCCAGGGCATGTAGGGAATTCCCATTTGTGGGGCTCAGGTACCAGTGATGGGCCCTACGCTCCCCGCCCCCCACCAACAAACACCCACACAAGGGGGAGGTGAGAGCAGCTGGAGACAGCTTGGCTGAGGGGTGGGGGATTGGGAGCACCCAGGGACTCGCAGCAACTGTAGCCGACCCCTGACGGGGGGGCGTGTCTGGGCGCAGATGTGCGTACATGAGCGTGTGGCATGTTTGTGCTTGTGCCCTGGGCATGTCCACATGAGCATAAACCACGCATCTCCGCACCCGTCCTGCCCCATAGCCCGGCATGGCTCAGTGCGGGAAGCTCCACACCCGTCCTGCCCCATAGCCCGGCATGGCTCAGTGCGGGCATCTCCGCACCCGTCCTGCCCCATAGCCCGGCATGGCTCAGTGCGGGCATCTCCGCACCCGTCCTGCCCCATAGCCCGGCATGGCTCAGTGCGGGCATCTCCGCACCCGTCCTGCCCCATAGCCCGGCATGGCTCAGTGCGGGCATCTCCGCACCCGTCCTGCCCCATAGCCCGGCATGGCTCAGTGCGGGCATCTCCGCACCCGTCCTGCCCCATAGCCCGGCATGGCTCAGTGCGGGAAGCTCCACACCCGTCCTGCCCCATAGCCCGGCATGGCTCAGTGTGGGCATCTCCGCACCCGTTCTGCCCCATAGACCGGCATGGCTCAGTGCGGGCATCTCCGCACCCGTCCTGCCCCATAGCCCGGCATGGCTCAGTGCGGGCATCTCCGCACCCGTCCTGCCCCATAGCCCGGCATGGCTCAGTGCGGGCAGCTCCACACCTGTCCTGCCCCATAGCCCGGCATGGCTCAGTGCGGGCATCTCCGCACCCGTCCTGCCCCATAGCCTGGCATGGCTCAGTGCGGGCTGCTACCTGCCCATAGCTCAGGTGGCTCAGTGCTGGCTGCTCTCTGCCCCTGTCCTGCCCCATAACCCAGGTGGCTTAGTGAGGGCTACTTCCCCCCCCATCCTGCCCCATAGCCCAGACAGCTCAGTGCCCACAGCACCCTGCCCCCTAGCCCCAGGCGGCTCCGTGGGGGTGGCTCCCTGCCCCATAACCCCAGGCGGCTCAGCGCTGGCTGCTCCCCGCCCCTGTCCTGCCCCAAGGGAGGGCGGGGCCGGCTCGCTGCCCAGGAGTTCCCGGAGCTGCTCGCCCAGCCCCAGCGGTCAAAGGGACGGTGGCGACCGGTGGCGCCGGGTGGCCACCTGCCGAGCCGGACGCGGGGGGCCCCGGCCGTAGGGGCCGCTCTCAGAGGCGCGATGCAGACCCAGGTACCGGCTCCACACTGCTCGGGGCGAGGGTTGGGGCAGCGGGGACCGTCGCAGGGCCACACCCGCGATGGGCTCCCGAGGGGCCGGGCCGGGCCGGGCTGGGGGGTTGCAGCCGCTCGGGGTGCCCGGGAGCTCCCCACCCCGTGCCGCTGCTTCAGCCTGGGGTCACGGTGTCAGGGGCTGGGGGCTCCCCGGGGGGCGCTGACGGCGGGGGCTCTGTGCCGGCTTGGGGGGGATCAGGGGGGCTCTGTGCAGGCCTGGACCTGTGTGTGTGGGCTCTGTTTTGGTCGGGGTTGAGAGGGGTTCAGGGGGGGCTGTGTTCTGGCTGGAGGGGGTGCGGGAGGGGGATTCGGGGGGGCTGTGTGCTGGCTGGAGGGGGTGCGGGAGGGGGATTCGGGGGGGCTGTGTGCTGGCTGGACGGGGTGCGGGAGGGGGATTCGGGGGGGCTGTGTGCTGGCTGGGGGTGCGGGAAGGGGGCTCAGGGGGGCTGTGTGCAGGACTAGGGGAGAGGAGGATGGGGCTCTGTGCTGGCCTGAGCTGTGGGGGGGCTCTGTTTTGGTCTGGGTTGAGAAGGGCTGTGTGCTGGCTGGGTGGTGCGGGAGGGAGTTCAGGGGGGCTGTGTGCTGGTCTGAGGGTGAGGGGGCGTTCAGGGGGCTGTGTGCTGGCTGGGGGGCAGGGGAGGGGTTCAGGGGCTCTGGGCTGGCCTGGCAGCCCCGGGGGCATAGGGGGCTGAGCTGTCGGAAGCTCCAGGTGTCTCCTCCTGAGTTCAGAGGTTTGTTGCTGACCCTGATGGGACCAGCTCCCGGGGGGAGGGGTTTGGGGGTGGGAAGTCCGGGATTAGCTGGATGCAGTTTTATCTCCATGCGGGCGCCCTCCACCCCCGGTGCAGGGCTTAGCAGGCCAGTGCCAAGCACAAGGAGTCGGGTCCATTGATGCCTTCCCCTCGCACGGCCACGTACACCAGTGCCCACTCTCCTGCCTGGGATTCTTCCTGGGGCAAGTGGCTTCAGAAGGTGAGGGCCAGGAGCGTGGCTGGGCTGATGCAGAGCCGTGGCCAGCTGGGCTGTGGCTTGGCATGCGGCCAGGCTGTGCCAGTTGGCAACACCATAAATTAGCCTGTGCTGGATCCTGTCGCAGTCAGTGCCCAGAAAAGCCTCCTCCTGCCACTCCTCCCCTGCAGGGCTGGGCTCTGCTCTCGGCCCGGGCAGAGGCAGGTGCCCAAGGCCACTGCGGAGCCTGCGGGCAGAGCAGGGCAAAGTCCTGTGCTCAGGCCTGGCGCTCGGGCATCAATCTGCTGTCTTCAGTATAGATGGGCACCGGCTCACAGAAGCCCTTTGTCCCCTGCGTGGCTGGGGCCCCCAGGGTGTTTGCTCTGCTCCCAGGGAGTGGCAGTTTCGCTTTTGTCTTGGCTGCCTATAGAGTGGGGAAGGGGGGCATTTCTCCCTTGGAAATGGAGGCAGAACTCAGCTCCCCCCAGCGTTCCCCGGCCCAGTCGCCCAGTGCTTGTCAGCCTCCCCCAGCAGGCCGAGCTCGCCAGGCACCGCCCTGGGCATGGCTGGCATCCCATCTGCCTCTCCCCAACAGCCCTGGCAGAACTGGGGGTAAGGGGGAGATCAGCCCCCATGGAATCTGGTTCTCTTTGCCACTGGGCCTTGCTCAGCCCCCCAACCCTGGGCAAGCAACTCCCCCTCTGGGCCTCCATCTGGCCCTGGGCGAAAGAGGGGCGCTCCTGCCCAGGCGAGGAGCTTGGAGATCGAGGGTTGAGAAGCCCCGTACTAGGGTTATTAGAACCGCTGTTGTCTGAAAGTTCACCCAGACCTTGGGGGTGGGGTTGGGGGGCTCAGCCTCCCGGTTGTGCATTTGAGGTGCACGGGGAGGCTGCAGCTGTGCTGGGTCCGGTGGTGATGAGCATCTGTGAAAGGGGTTGGAAGAATCCACGTTCCCGGTAGGGCAGCTCTAGCTCCCAATCTGAGTCCGGCCTGTGTATCTCTGCGGGCTGGAGGTGTGGGGGTGTGCGTGTGCAGAGAGAAGGGTGTGGAAAGGGGGCTGGCGGTGCAGAGAGGTGTGTGGGGCGGGGCAGTGTCAGAGACAGACTTAGTTTGTCTCTCGCACTCCAGTACAAAGAATTCTTGTGACCTGCTCTCCCCCCCGCCAGTGTTTGCAGCAGATCTTTGCTGTTCAGCTGAATGGACCCCTTGGGCCTTTGCTTTGTCTCCCAGAAATTCCCTTCCCATGTGGCTGATCCTTGTCTACATGGGAGAGTCTGACCAGTTCTACAGGTGTAACTAGGCCCTGCCTAGCCAGGGAAATGACCTAGAATGGCCCTTGCGGAGTCCGTCCCCTCCTCCCTGCCCCCCACCCCCGCCCCACACAGGAGCACCTGGGTTTGGTTTATCTCAACCTCCTTCCCCAGGGATATGAGCTCAGGGCTTGTCTACACCAGAAACTCGTCCCAGTGTAGTGAAAGCCGTCCAGCCCTGTGAGGATGAGGGCAGTTATACTGGGATAATGTGTTGGGCCTGGCAGAGTTGTTGCCATGCTGGATGGGGAGGGAGTTCTCCCTTTGTCCCAGTGTCGGGATGTGCCCGACTAAGTTGGTGAAAATCAGCCCTGAACCCATGTGGTTGCACTGGGACAGACACTGCATGTGGAGCAGGGATACACTGAGACGGTGTCCTCAGTGTAGCCTCATCGATAGACTCATTCCTGTTCCTGGCTCTGCCACTGGCCTGCTGTGTTACCCAGGGCAAGTCACTTTGCCCCTCGGTGCCTCAGTTTCCCCACCTGGGGATAATGACACCGACCTACTTTGGGTAGCACGTTGAAACCAACTGTTGACGAGCTGTATGGGTGCGAAGAGCATCCCCAGGGATGGCACCGTCTGAGTGGGTCACTTTAAATTCACACCTGCAGCAAACACTTCCCACGTAGCCCAGGCTTGAGCTACAGGGTGGGGGCTCCTGAAATGTGGGCAGTTCCCAGGCTGGGCTCACACCACCACCGGACACTGCACTGGGAACCCCTGGGCCCAGGCTTACCCCTCTGCCAGCGTCTCATCTCCCCTGGGAGCACCACACAGGGCAGGAGCCCCCTCCTTGGGGGTGAGGAAGAGAGACAGCTGGGTTGGGTGCCCTGGCCCGCCTATGTACCCAGCACTTCTCCCCTCAGAGATAACAGCTAGTCCTGACATGCCAGTGCCCGCAGTCTGGGTGATGGTGCTGAGGGGCCAGGGTTCAAACCCAACCACAAGACGGGGGCGGGGGACAGATGCACATACAGGATTTTGTTTTTACCTCTGTCTTTTCAAAGCCAAACCCAGTCCTCGGAAATGGAAGGGAGGGGACCAGGAGGCTGATGCCAGGAGGAGACCCAGAGGCTGGTGGGGGTAGGGAGTGGAACAGGACGATGAGGTTGATGGTGGGGGGCGGAATGGGATCATGAGGCTGAGGGGAGGGGACAAAGAGGTGGAAGCGAGGGGAGGGGAACCATGAGGCGGGTGGGGGGCGGGGACCAGGAGATTGATGCGGGAGGGGACCAGGAGGCTGATGGTGGCTGAAGGGACTAGGAGGCTGATGGGGGGCGGGCGGGGGGAGGAGGAGACCATGAGGCAGCCTGCAATGGCATGTGGCCCAGCCTTGTCTGCTCTTAGGTAATATCCCCAATGGCTGGACATGGGGCGCTAGACGGGGAGGGCTCTGAGCTACTACAGAGAATCCTTTCCCAGCTGTCCAGCTGGTGGGTCTGAGTGCCAGAGGTGGGGTCAGGAAGGAATTCCCCCCCCCTCCCCAGGTCAGATGGGCAGAGGCCCTGGGGGGGGTTTCCTCTTCTCCTGCAGCCTGGGACATGGGTCACTTGCAGGTTTGAACTCGTGCCAATGGTGGATCTGCTGAGACGTGATTCATTTTGGGAGCCAAGGACATCAGTGACTCCACCTGAGGTTCTGGGGTACCGTGGGCGGGGGGGGGGGGGGGGGAGAGGATCTGTGGCCGGATAGACGAGAAGCTCTGGCTGTGGAGGAGGCAAAGTCAACTTAGGGAAGCCTGACTGACAGTTTCCTGGGCAATCCCCCCGCCATTGTGCATACAGAGAGCGCGGTCTTTTAAGAAAAAGGCCCCAGAGCAGGAACTGAAAAATCGGTTAATTGCCAGTAGGGTGACCAGATAGCGAGTGTGAAAAATCAGGACAGGGTGGGGGGTAATAGGCCTCTATATAAGAAAAAGCCCCAAATATCGGGACGGTGCCTGTAAAATCGAGACATCTGGTCACCCTGATTGCCAATGATAAGGAAGCAGACCCAGCGAAAATGCTTGCAGTGAACTTGAACAAAAGAACTTGAACAAAAGCAAAAAATAGCTGATATGGAAGGAGAAGCTGCTGAAAGAGAACGCCGGTGTTTTGAACGTGAACAAAGAATGGCATATATTCGACTGCAGGAACTAGAAGCTAAGGCAGAAATGGACAGACTTAAGCTCCAAATCAAAAGAATAAAGGACCAACAGGAACCGACTGTATCATCCTGGAAAGCCAGCTCCTCTCAACAACAGAGATGGGGATAGAATCTATCCAGTTGGTACATTGTTTGACTCTAAGCAGTGGTCTGGGTGTAACCCAATTTACCCCAACACTGCCACCTTTTATGTAAATGCTTTTACTGTGAGCTCAGGTGAAGGTAACCCCATAACTTGTGCAGAGAATGTAAAAGTCAATGGTAAAGCTGTTTAGGGCAAATTACAGCTTCTAACGTCACTCTTGTTAAAGCGGATCTTGTCAAAGAGGAGGATTATTTACCAAATCAGAGTGTGAATAGTGTAATCCCCTATGAGTTTGCTGTAAGTGTGCCTTTAGCCAGAATCTATCTTGAATGGAATGGCATTACACATGAAGTGTAAGGAAGTTATTGCCTAAGGATCGGGGATGATATTAAAGCTTTGTTCAGTCAAGTTGACATAAATCAGTCACAGCAAAGAAATAATCCTGAACCTGTCTACACTACGGGCAAGGATTTGCCTACAGAGGGTTTCTCCAAATGTTTTGTCTGAGGAAGATGGCTGTTTGTCTGTGCAAAGAAGCAGTGTATATGTGGAAAACATTTCTGAGTGTCTGTCTGGTATCTCAGAAGTGAATCTGGCATTAGATAAGGCTCAGGGAAATGTTTCTCTAGAGCAAATTAAAGCTGGTGATCAGGTTAAAGCCCAAACTGAGGAAGGAAGGGGGACAGTCTTGGTGAGTGATACACTGTTGGCTAGCAAAGCTTGGGAAAGTAAGCCTGGCCCAGGTAAAAGTGATGTGCTTAAAGTAGCTCCGTGTAGTAAGACAGTAGTTGTGAAAACAGCAGCTCATCTGTTAAAGGAGGGGACGGCAAAGAGAGTTTAGATGAGCCTAGGCAGCCTTCTGAGCTGGTGGCTTTGTCTAGCTAGTCAGGTGAGGTTAGTGGAATATGAGCATCCCTACACCTTACCTGTTACCTGGGTGGAGAATTGTGACAGTGAAGGAAACGTTCCTGTGTCTGTCAGGGGTATTGACTTGCCTATGGAGGGAGCTACCCTGGTCTCCAAGCAGTTGTCTGTGAACAGCCCTGTGTGCTGGGACAAGGGAATCATAGAATATCAGGGTTGGAAGGGACCTCAGGAGGTCATCTAGTCCAACCCCCTGCTCAAAGCAGGACCGATCCCCAATTAAATCATCCCAGCCAGGGCTTTGTCAAGCCTGAAATGAGATCCCAAGCTGTTTGGCTGTTAAAGGGGAATGTTTCTCCAGCTCTTTTCTGTTTGTAGAGCAGACAGAAAAAGCCTGTCAGCCTATGATGGTTGAAAATGTATCCGTTGACCCAGAGTTGATTCTGGATACAACTGAAGCCCAGGAAGGAAGTGGTCCTGAATTTGTGTAGGTACTGTGCACAGCAGGGTGTATTGGTGAGGGGGGCTGCCTAGAGTGGGACAGGAGTGTGGCATGGCATGGGGTGGGGGCACATGGGATGGGTGTGCATGGAGGATCATATGGGGTACACAGTGTGATCGATATGGCAGGCGTGGGATGGGCGTACATGGTGTGTGATGCGGCATATCGTGTGGGTTGAGGGTATGCTGGGTGATTGGGGGTACAGGGCAAGTGCAGTGGGGTACAGGGCATGTGTGGTATAGGGTGTGCAATGGGGTACAAGGCATGTGTGATACAGGGTACAAGGTGTGCGATGGGGTATAGCGTTTGTGGGGTACAGGACGTGTGACGGTACAGGGTATGTGAGATACAGGGTACAGGACGTGCGATGGAGTACAGGGTACAAGGCATGTGCGATACCGGGTACAGAGCGTGCGATGGGGTACAGGGTACGTACAGGCTAATGCGAGGGGGAAAGGAGTCCAGGGGAGCTGGCTGTATTTTAAAGAAGCCTGATTGATGGCACAGGAACAAACCATTCTGAAGTGCAGAAAGAATAGCAAATATGGCAGGCGACCAGCTTGGCTTAACAGAGAAATCTTCGGTGAGCTTAAACACAAAAAGGAAGCTTACAAGAAGTGGAAACTTGGACAGATGACGAGGGAGGAGTATAAAAATATTGCTCAAGCGTGCAGGAGTGAAATCAGGAAGGCCAAAGTACAATTGGAGCTGCAGCTAGCAAGGGATGTGAAGGGTAACAAGAAGGGTTTCTACAGGTATGTTCGCAACAAGAAGGTGGTCAGGGAAAGTGTGGGACCCTTACTGAATGGGGGAGGCAACCTAGTGACACATGATGTGGAAAAAGCTGAAGTACTTAAAAATATATATATGTAATTTGGAATGCCAAAAAAGAATTGGAAGAACAGCTAGCCAAAGACAAAAAAAAATTTTGCTATTACTTTTTGAAACTACATCAGAAGCAGGAAGTCTGCTAAACAACCAGTGAGGCCACTGGACGATCGAGATGCTAAAGGAGCACTCAAGGATGATAAAGCCATTGCAGAGAAACTAAATGAATTCTTTGCATCCGTCTTTATGGCTGAGGATGTGAGGGAGATTCCCAAATCTGAGCCATTCTTTTTAGGTGACAAATCTGAGGAACTGTCCCAGATTGAGGTGTCACTAGAGGAGGTTTTGGAACAAATTGATAAACTAAACAGTAATAAGTCACCAGGGCCAGATGGTATCACCCAAGAGTTCTGATGGAACTCAAATGTGAAATTGCAGGACTACTAACTGTCATCTGTAACTTATCATTTAAATCAGCTTCTGTACCTAATGACTGGAGGATAGTTAATGTGACACCAATTTTTAAAAAGGGCTCCAGAGATAACCCCAGCAATTACAGGCCAGTAAGCCTCATTTCAGTATCGGGCAAACTGGTTGAAACTATAGTAAAGAACAAAATTGTCAGACATATAGATGAACATAATTTGTTGGGGAAGAGTCAGCATGGTTTTTATAAAAGTAAATCATGCCTCACCAATCTCCTAGAATTCTTTGGTCAACAACCATGTGGACAAGGGGGATACAGTGGATATAGTGGATTTAGATGTTCTCTGAAAACATCCACTCAGCGTGCAGCGGCAGTCAAAAAAGCCAACAGAATGTTGGGAATCATTAAGAAAGGGATAGATAATAAGACAGAAAATATCATATTGCCTCTATATAAATCCATGGTACGCCCACATCTTGAATACTGCATACAGATGTGGTTGCCCCATCTCACAAAAGATATATTAGAATTGGAAAAGGTTCAGAAAAGGGCAACAAAAATGATTAGGGGTATGGAACAGCTGTTGTATAAGGAGAGATTAATAAGACTGGGACTTTTCAGTTTGGAAAAGAGACAACTAAGGCGGGATATGATAGAGGTCTATAAAATCATGACTGGTGTAGAGAAAGTAAATAAGGAAGTTTTGTTTACTCTGTCTCATAACACAAAAGCTAGGGGCCACCAAACGAAATTAATAGGCAGCAGGTTTTAAAACAAACAAAAGGAAATATTTTTTCACATAACGCACAGTCAACTTGTGGAACTCCTTGCCAAAGGATGTTGTGAAGGCCAAGACTATAATAGGGTTAAAAAAAGATCTAGATAAATTCATGGAGGATAGGTCCATCAATGGCTATTAGCCAGGATGGGCAGGGATGGTGTCCCTAGCCTCTGTTTGCCAGAAGCTGGGAATGGGTGATGGGATGTATCACTTGATTATTACCTGTCCTGTTCATTCCCTCAGGGGCACGTGGCATTGACCATTGTTGGAAGACAGGATGCTGGGCGAGATGGACCTTTGGTCTGACCCAGTGTGGCCATTCTTATGTTCTTACTCAATGCTTTTTTTGCCTCCATCTTTACAGACAAGGTCAGCTCCCAGACAGCTGCCCTAGGCAGCACAGTATGGGGAGGAGGTGAGGAGCCCTCAGTGGTGAAAGAACAGGTTAAGGACTATCTAGAAAAGCTGGATATGCACAAGTCCATGGGGCCGGACGCAATGCATCCGAGGGTGCTGAGGGAGTTGGCTGATGTGATTGCAGAGAAACACCTGGCGATCGGGGGAGGTCCTGGACGATTGGAAAAAGGCAAATATAGTGCCCATCTTTAAAAAAGGGAAGAACGAGAATCAGTCACTGGAAAAATCATGGAGCAGGTTCTCAAGGAATCCATTTTGAACCACTTGGAGGAGAGGAAGGTGTTGACTGTTCCTGATCGTGGATTCACTAAGGGCAAGTCATGCCTGACCAACCTGATTGCCTTCTATGATGAGATAACTGGCTCTGGATATGGGAAAAGTGGTGGTCGTGATATATCTTGACTTTGGCAAAGCTTTTGATACGGTCTCCCAGAGTATTCTTGCCAGCAAGTTAAAGAAGTATGGGCTGGATGAATGGACTAAAGGTGGCTAGAAAGCTGGCTAGATCGTCAGGCTCAACAGGTAGTGATGAATGACTCCATGTCTAGTTGGCAGCCGGTATCAAGCGGAGTGCCCCAGGGATCGGTCCTGGGGCCGGTTTTGTTCAACATCTTCATTAATTATATGGATGATGGGATGGATTGCTTCCTCAGCAAGTTCGCAGATGACACTAAGCTGGGGGGAGAGGTGGATATGCTGGAGGGTAGGGATAAGGTCCAGAGTGACCTAGACAAATTGGAGGATTGGTGCAAAAGAACTCTGCTGAGGTTCAACAAGGACAAGTGCAGAGTCCTGCACTTAGGATGGAAGAATCCCAGGCACTGCTACAGGCTGGGGACCGATTGGCTAAGCGGCAGTTCTGCAGAAAAGGACTTGGGGATTACAGTGGACGAGAAGCTGGATATGAGTCAGTAGTGTGCCCTTGTTGCCAAGAAGGCTAACGGCATATTGGGCTGCATTAGTAGGAGCATTGCCAGCAGATCGAGGGAAGTGATTATTCCCCTCTATTCGGCACTGGTGAGGCCTCATCTGGAGTACTGTGTCCAGTTTTGGGCCCCCCACTACAGAAAAGATGTGGACAAATTGGAGAGAGTCAAGTGCAGGGCAACAAAAATGATCAGGGGGCTGGAGCACATGACTTACGAGGAGAGGCTGAGGGAACTGGGCTTGTTTAGTCTGCAGAAGAGAAGAGTGAGGGGGGATTTGATAGCAGCCTTCAACTACCTGAAGGTGGGTTCCAAAGAGGATGGAGCTTGGCTGTTCTCAGTGGTGGCAGGTGACAGAACAAGGAGCAATGGTCTCAAGTTGCAGTGAGGGAGATGTAGATTGGATATGAGGAAACACTATTTCACTAGGAGGGTGGTGAAGCACTGGAATGGGTTACCTCAGGAGGTGGTGGAATCTCCATCCTTCGAGGTTTTTAAGGTCAGACTTGACAAAGCCCTGGCTGGGATGATTTAGTTGGAGTTGGTCCTGCTTCGAGCAGAGGGTTGGACTAGATGACCTCCTGAGGTCCCTTCCAACCTGATCTTCTCTGTTTCTATGATATGGGATACAGGGTGTGCAATGGAGTACAGGGCATGGGGTACAGGGTATGTGCGATACAGGGGACAGGGCATGCCATGGTGGTATATGTCGCTAGGCAGTGGTTGGGTGTTCCGTGTCCCCAGCTGCTTCTCCTCCCGTGGCACTGGGATCCCCGCGTCCCGCACTCGGGGCCTGACCCTGTCTCCTGTGTTGCCAGGTCCCAGGCAGTGGCGGCCATGCCGGTCCTTAAGAACCCCTACAAATTGAAGATGGCCAAGACCAACAGGGCGCCAGGCGGCACTGGGGAGCTGATCCTGGCCCAGGAGAGCAGCACCAACCCCTTCGAGGAGGACTTGGAGGAGAACTCGGGGGACTCCATCCTGGGGGACCAGAACCCCTTCCTGGAGGAGGCAGAGGAGCAGAGCGGTGGCTTTGAACGCAACCTCTTCAATGGCAGCCTGGACCGGCGCCGGGCAACACTAGAGAGGCTGGTGGGCCTTTCCCCCTTCCGGCTGGGCAAAGGCAAGAAAGGGGCGGGCAAGGAGAAGGCTCCCGCCGGGGACAAGGGGCCTGACCGGCGCTCCTTCCTGGGCCGCCTGCTGGAGGGGGAGCTGGGCCCCGGGGCCCCGGAGAAGCGGAAGGCGCGGCGCAGCTCCGAGGACTTCAGCCTCCTGCAGCGCTTGAACGGGCGACGCAAGGACAGCCCGGGCGGGCCGGAGAGCTGCCCGGCCGAGCGCGAGGGCGCCCCTGATGCCGGGAAGCGCATGACCTTCCTCAAGCTGGGCCTGGGGGGCCGGGCGCACCGGGCCTCGCTGGTGGACAAGACCAGCCCCCCCGAGGCCCCGGAGCCGGCGCGCGCCGCCCAGGAGGTGGAGACCGCCGCCAAGGCCCAGGAGCCTCTGTCAGGTGAGCCGGCGCGCGGCCGGGGGAACCGGGCCCTCCGTGCCGGGTGGGGAGCTGCAGCTGGGGGGCCCTGCCGCGAGGGGGGATGTGGGGAAGCGTGTGCCCAGGTACGTCCCGGGGAGGCAGCCTGCCCGACGGAGCTGCTGAAGGGCCGAGTCATGTCCCCAGGGCACCCCCTCCCCTGGACTGTGAGGAGCTGGGGGGGGGAGCCATAGATCTGCCCCCTGTCTGCCCCCCTGCTTCTCGCAGGCACTCCCCTGAGCCCCTGCAGCTACCCCCTCCCAAGAGCCTCAGCCCACGGGGGAGCTCCCTCCGGAGCTCCTCCCCCCCCAGCCTTGCTTCTTTCTGTCGTCGTCGTCCCCCCCCCCCCCCCGCAATGCGCCCTGCCCGTGGGTGACAGGTCGGTCCCACTTCCCGGCTGGCCCCGGTGCTGAGAGGAGCTGCCGTGGTGAGGGCCCGTCGCAGGGCATCCTGTGCGCAGAGTGGGACCCTGGTGCCGGCCGTGACATACTCCCAGCTGAGATGTGTGTGGGTTCTAGTCCTGGCTCTGGGAGGGAGTCTAGTGGTTAGAGCAGGGGGCTAGGAGCCAGGACCCTGGGTTCTGTCCCTGGCTCTTGTGGCCTTGTGTATGTCCATTTGCCTCTCTGCCTCGGTTTCCCTATCTGCACAGTGGGCTCTTCCCAGGGCCCGGCTCGCTGTAGGGCATCGCTCTGCATGGGGTAAGTCTCGTCCCTGGGAGTGGGGTTCCCAGACGGGGCAGCCATGCTGTGACTAATGGTCCTTGGCAAAGCCTCTAAAACCACAGAGGTGCTGTGAGTGACACAGGACACAGCTGCATGGGATGGGCCCGGCAATGCCCTGGCTGGTGCCTGACCTGGGGCTCTGCCTGGGGGGAGCCCAGCCCCACTCCCAGGGTTGTGGGGAATGAGGCCCAGTGGGGAACTGGAAGATAACACGGCACCAGGGCCTGGAACAGCCAGTTCTGAGCAGATCCCTTATCACCCCATGGAGCCACCCTGTCTGCCCCCGGCTCCAGAGAGGCCCCATTGTCCCACCCTAGGGCACCAAACCTAGTGGATAGAGAGCAAACACCTACCAATTAGGGATCCTTTGAGATGCAAATCCCCCCTCCTCCACCCCCCCCCACCCCCGCCCGCCCTCTTGCATGTCTCTGCTTTAAAGCCAGCCGGTTCCTGGTTGCGGTCCCTGGGGGGATCCTTTGGCCATGAGACCCCGGTGCGACCCAGCACCCGGGGTGGAGGTGCTGGGACGCTGGTCTGAGGGGGGGGGGGGTAGGGACCGATACAGATGCAGGGGGTTAGATCTCTACCTGTGGGTGGGGGGCTGCGGGAACAATTCTGAGGCTCCCCCTCCAAAAACCCTTGGAAAATTCAGAGTCAGGTGCTATGGATAATCTGAGATGGGCCGAGGAACCCTGCCCTTGGTGGCCATGCTGAGGGCCGCTTTGCCCCCTGGCGTCTGCGTCTCTCGGTCTCCCTGGGCCACGTTCCCAGCTGCCCTCTGCAGGGCTGGGTGTGGGATGTTTCTGTCCGAATGCCAGTGGAGCTTCCCCTGGCACGGTGCCGGGAGGGGTGTGGAATGAAGTCCTGCTGTGCCCCCGGGGCGGGCATCCCACAGAGCTCAGCGTGTGCCGCCCCATGGGAGGATCTGTCCCGCTGGGGGCGAGGTTTGGTGGGTGCAGGAGCTAGACCGGTGGGGAGCCAGTGAATCGGACGTGTTCTCGGAGCAGGCGGGCTGGGGGGGAAGCAGGAGATGACCCTGGTGTTCTGCTTTGCCAGGGCCTCATGGCGCTCGGTGTCCCTTTCCCTGCTGCAGGGCAAGGGCAGGTGGGGGGGGTCACTTACAGGTCACAGAAGGGGGTCAGAGGTCACCGGAGAGCACCCCCTACCCCCCCCCCATGACTCTCCCATCCCTGTTCTCTGCTGCTGGCCGAGCGCCCCTTCCTGGCAGGGGAGGAGAAGCGAGGGTGCTGTCTGCTCCCCCGGCAGGCCCAGCACCCCATGTCACCAGCCCACCTGGGCTGGCTGTGGGTCCCAAGGGCTGGGCAGAGCTGTGCCCCCCAGGTGTTGGGCCGTGTGCTGTGTCCCTCACCCCAGCCAGGGGCCTTGCCTGCCCCCAACACTGTGTGGGTGCTCTGCCCCAGAGCCAGGTGGCTGGACACCATGAGGGCACAGTGGCCAGCCCCTGGCTGGGTTGGGGCTCGGCGTGGGGCGGCTCATGGCCACGTTTGTGGTCGTCCCCTGTCCAGCCCAGCCCAGCCAAGCTGTTGTTTGACTTATTGTTTCTGCTCCTGGCCTTCCCGGACACTGATCCAGCAGCCAGTGGGCCCCGGCAGATGGAGTGTCCTGCCCCACTGGGCCCATGGGACACAGAGGTGGGCAGTTCCCAGCCAGCGTGTGGGGCAGGGACCCATATGGGGGACGGAGTGTCTCTGCCAGCTGGGCACAGGGCCTGCCCTTCCTGCCTGTTCTACCCACCCCACTGGGCTGGGGTTGCTGGCTGCTGGCTCTTCAGCTGACCTCGAGGGCAGAGGGGCAGCCCTAGCAGGGGGAGGGGGGCAGCAAGGGGCACGTCTGGCTCCTACCCAGAGTCCAGGTTCTCCAGAAGGGCTGGGGCCAACGTAGAGCCAAGCTGGGGTTCTGCCTCCCGGCTCCGCTTCCCCCGCCGGGCGGAGTTTGCTCTGGGCAGATGGCCAGAGCTGGAGTGTGTGTGGGATTAGCGCTCCTGACCCACACCTCTTCTGTGTCCCCCCTACCACAGCTCTGCCAGTGCCCCTCACTCCTGACCCACAGCTCCCTGCTGTGCCAGCCCGGGGCCGACGCCCCTCACTCCCAACCCCGCCTGCCCCAGCCCTGGGCTTTCTGCCGGTGCCCCTCTCTCCTGACCCGCAGTCCCCGGCTGTGCCCGCCCGGGGCTCCCCTTCCCCCGGGGTCCGGGCTGACCTCTCTGCTCCGCTGCCCGCAGTGCTGGAGATCCTGAACCTGATCCAGCAGCGGGACCTGCTGGCAGCAGACCAGCACATCATCGAGCTGGAGGCGGAGTGCGGGCGGGAGGGCCCCCCGAGCGGCGAGGCCGGGGAGGGGGCCAAGGCCGGCAGCCGCAAGGCCAAGGACGTGGCGCTGCTCTACGAGGCCCTGCTGCAGCAGCTGTGGGCCGTGCTGGCCGAGGCCCTGGCGGCCCGGGGCACCTACCCGTCCCTGGAGCTGGTGGTGTGCGTGATCGAGCAGGAGGAGGCCGCGGACCGGCGGTGTCCGGAGGCGCAGGGGGGCGGCCCCGGGCCCCGGCCCCGGGCCATGCGCCGCAGGTGGGCCGAGGCGGTGAAGCGGGCGGTGGGCGAGCGGCTGGGCCAGTGCGCCGAGGACAGTGGCGGCCCCCTGGCGGGGCACGTGGAGCGCCTGACCCGCTGCCTGGTGGAGGACCTGAGCGCCTTCAGGAGCCACCTGCTGCCGGCGTATCCCCCCGAGTACCAGGCCCTGGGCGTCTACGCCCGCAGCTACCATGAGGGGCTGGCCCAGCTGCTGGGCAGCATCGCCCAGAGGAGCCTGTCCATCGCCGAGCTCTACTTCCTCTTGGACTGGCACAGCAACACCTACCCCAGGTGAGGGGGCGGGGCTGGCTCCCGGGGCGGGGTGGGGGGACGGGACGGCTCTGGGGTCAGTACCTGGCCTGGGGTGGGCCGGTACCTGGCACTGGGGGGTGGGGGGTAGGGGCGGGGCTGGTACCTGGCACTGGGGGCGAGGGGGGGGTGGGGGGTGGGGGCGAGGGGGGGTGGGGGGGTAGGGGCGGGGCTGGTACCTGGCACTGGGGGCGGGGGGGCTGTACCTGGCACTGGGGGGTGGGGGGTAGGGGCGGGGCTGGTACCTGGCACTGGGGGCGGGGGGGGCTGTACCTGGCGGGGGGGGGGTAGGGGGTAGGGGCGGGGCTGGTACCTGGTACTGGGGGGGGCCAGTACCTGGCGGGGGGGGGGTGGGGGCGGGGCTGGTACCTGGCATGGAGGGGGGGCTGTACCTGGCACGGGGGGGTGGGGGGAGGAGAGGGGCCAGTACCTGGCCCTGGCGCCCTGTGAGCTGTCACTGGGAAGGGGGCCACGCAGGGAGGCTGCGGGGGGGCCCTGCCCTCATGGCTGTCTCTGCCCCCAGGGCGGTGCTGGGGCGGCTGGACATTGCCCCGCTGCTCAGCGCCCACGAGCAAGAGCCCCTGCTGCCCCCCGAGACCCAGCGCCGCTTGGAGGAGGCCTGCGCCACAGCAGTGAAGGTAACGGTGGGGCCTGGTGCCCACCCCCCAAGGCACACCCCTCTCCCCCCCCCGCCCTGCCTCCCCGCAGCAGCCCCAGGGCCTTCCCCTCCCCTCTGGCGCCTCCCCGCATCTGCCCCACCCTCTCCCCATGGCACCTACCCACCCCCTTCCCCTTCCCCTTCCCGTGGTGCCTCTGAGCTGGGAGTGGGTGATTTCCTCCCCCCCCAAATAGTCCAGGGGGTTGGGGGTGTCAGTCCTTTAATGAGCTGGTCGTGGGGGGAGGAGTTTACATTCCTGCCGAGCTGCAGGGCCTGTCTGGGAGCCGGCTGGCTGGATGCCAGGCCATAGGGCAGGTGGTGCTGGGGCAGCCCATGCACCCCCCCACGGAGCTCCCCCCCACCTGTGACAGCTTCTATTCCCACCTAGACCAAGATTGCGGCGGACATGAGCCGGGAGCTGCGAGAGGAGGAGCAGCGCTGGGCACAGGAGCCTGGACGGGACCACGGCCACCTGGAGCTGTCCAGCCGGGTGATCTCGGTGCGTCCAGGGCAGGGCCGTTTGCCGCTACCCGGCTCCACCTGGGCACGCTCCTTCCCCGCCGTGCCTGGCCCCTGGACCACCCACAACCCTCCTGCTGTGCCTGGCCCCCTACACCCCCTCCTGCTGTGCCTTGGCCCCCCCAGGCCCCTTCCCCGCCGTGCCTGGCCCCCCTGGGCCTCCCAATCCCCCTCCCGCCATGCCTGGCCCCCGAGCCCTGCCCCCGCCGTGCCTGGCCCTCGGGGCCTCCATGCCCCTTTCCCACCGTGCCTGGACCCCCACCCCATGAAGTGTCTGGCCCTCTAGCCACCCACACCCCTTCCCCACTGTGCCTGGCCCCCGGAGCCTCCCATGGTCATTCCCCATCGAATCTGGAACCCCTTGTGCCTGGCCTCTGGGCCTCCCTGGCTCCCTTCTCCCCGGCCTTCCCTGCCACACACATACCCTCCCCACCGCCCATGCAATCAGCTGTTCACCCTCCGGGTGCTGGTGGTCTCAGGCCTGTCATGCTGGCTGAGTGGGGCCAGAAGTTGCCCCATTGGGCCCAGGAGTGTCTGGTATGGCCAGGGCAGCCCATGGCCCAGCCGAAGGAGGGAGTCCGTGGGAGCCTCTGAGCTGGTCTGGGGCCTGATCCGGGCTCCCCCACCCTCCCCCAGGTGGCCAGGTCCAGCCTTCCCCTCCTCCGGAGCCAGCTCCCTTTGGACCCTGGGTGTGGAGTGGGCCCATGTGCCCATCCCCCTAGAGCCAGGGCAAGGCTTACCCCCAGGCTCACCCATCCTGGACCCCAATCCCTGTCAAGACACGGCTGTCCCGGGGGGACGCTGGCCCCCCACTGGCTGCCCCCAGAGCTCTTCACTTGCTGGCCCCTGTGCGGGCGCCCGGCCCTGGGGGTGCTGTCTGGGGCTCGTGCTGATCAGCTCCGGCTCCAGCTTCCAGCTGGCAGAGGGCACAGGTGGGCTCTACCAGTCTTGCCTCCCTCCCGCCCCCTCCCCCAGGCTGTAGGGGCCACAGGGGAAAGCTGCCAACAGCAGATGGCAGCTCCGACCCCAGTACCCCCGGGGCAGGTCCCCTGGGCCAGAGAGTTAGTCCTCTGCTCCCCGTGAGCTCTGCAATGGGCCCCATGCGGGGCTCCCCTCTGCCAGGCAGCCAGCGCCACCCCCCAGGCTGCCCACTGGCCAGCCCCCTGAGCGCCGTGCCCCATGGGAGCAGACAGCTGCTGAGCCAGGCCTGGGCTGTGCTGGGTGCCTGGGGCCTGGCTGGACCTGCCTTGGGCTGGCAGCTCGCAGCCCCTCCCCAGGCGGTGCTGGGTGCAGCTGATGGTGCCTGGGGCTCGGCCAGGGCCTGCTGGGGTCTCCCCTTTGTTGCAGTTGGGGTGAGTCAGTCGTGCCCGCTGGAGGTTTGGGGCCAGTCCGTGCGCCCGGCGGCAGGGGGAGAGGAGGCTCCCCACTCCCCCAGCAGTTCAGTGGCCTGCTCCTCTCCCTGCAGGTACTGAAGGCCCATGTGGACAGAGCCCCCCAGATCACACCGGAGTTTGGGGAGCAGATAGTGCTCTGCTGCCTGGCTGGTCTGGCCGAGTTCCTGCAGAGGTACAGGGGAGAGGGAGAGGCTACACCAGGGGCCTGCTTTGGGGTGACCGTGCAGAACTCATGGGGAGGACAGCAGATGGGGGCGGGGGGGCTTCCCTGTGGGGGGAATCGCGGAGGGCTCCCAGCCACACACCCCCACCCAGCGCGGCCAGCCCCCCTGGGCTGGGAGACCCATGGGCTGCGTGGAGAGATCGGCCCTGTTAATAATATTGTGTTACTTGCCAGTCGGTCAGAGGGTTCCTAGGCTCTGGCTCCAGCATCAGGCTCTGCCGGGCTCAAACCCAGGAGCTGTCTCTTGGCGAGAGCCTGGGGTGCGGGACCAGGGCGCTCACGCTGAGCACGCAGCAAAGCCCGGGGGACTTTCACTGGGCTCGGCGAAGAAGCCAGGAGGGCTCCAAGCCATGTGACCCGGTCGGAGCCCCCAGCCCAGCCCTCAGCACCAGCTGGGGTGTTGCCCTGGGCCAAAGCGCTTCCTGGGCGGCCTGGCGGTGAGAGGCAGCAGCCGGCCCCATCTTGGGCCTGCCAATGGCTCTGATGGGCCCAGCGGGTTGCAGGGTCAGATGGGGGACGCCCAGCTAATCACTGAAGACCCTGCTCCGCATGGTGGTTTCCCTGTTAGTGATAGTCAGGCTAGTGCCCAAATCCAGCCGTTTCCCCGGCATAGGAGGGAGGTGCCCTTTTCCTGCAGGGTAACAGATTCATCCCTGTCCTCATCCCTGTCCAGGCCCGTTCAGCTCAGCCCTGGCACGTCTTGCTCGGCCGATGGACAGTCGTTACTCCCCTGTCCCTGCGGTGGCATCTCCCACTGAGCAGGCTCCTCCGCCGCGTTCCCCAAACCTTGGGGCAGCCGTCAGGCCGTCTGTCCAGCCTCCCTGGCCTGAGCTGTGCTCAGGCTGCCTGCCTAGGCTAGCATCTCCCAGGCCTCCAGATTTCCTGCCTTACGGCTGAAGACAAGGAAGGCCAAGCCAGCCCTGTGGGCTACAGCCCTTGGCTCGGGTTTCTCTCCCCTCCCCATGCTGGGTGAGGTTTGGTCTGGGGGAGGAAGGGGTCTGGAAGGTAGCAGCTGAGCGGGGTGGAGGGTGCAGGTCCCTCCCCTGGGGTCCGTCAGAGAGGATCACTGTGGGACGTGTGCCTGGTGGTACAAGGATGCCCTTCCTGGGCAGGGAGGGGCAGGGATCCCCCCCGCCAGGGCTGTCCCTGGTATGGGGGGGTGGGGATCCCCCTGGAGCCTCAGGACACCCCTTCAGCATGGGCCATCTCTCCCCTTTTGCAGCTTTCAGAGCAAGGTGGAGCAGTTTCACCAGAGGCCAGGCGAGAGCGGCCCCCCAACCGACAGCTATGTGGGCAGGACCATCACACTCGTCAACTGCTGCCCCCCCTTCAGGTGAGGGGCCCCCATACCTTTTGCCTGCCCAGGGCTGGGGTGAGCCAGCCCATTCCCCCCACCCAGGTCCAGGGGCCTACGGAGCCTGTAGCAGGCACCCTGCGTCCCCCCATTAGGTCCCTTGTGGCCAACCCCCCTCCTTTCCCCCCCCCCGCACCTCCTGCTGGTTACCCTCCATGGCTGTGCTGTGCCCTCCCCAGGCTCCCCACTGGGCTCCCTCCCTAGTCAGGCCACCAAGGACCCCTGCTGGACTCCCACCCAGCTGGACTCCCCTGAGGTCCCCTCTTCCCCTCAGCCATATCCAAGGTCCCCTGGGTGAAGAGCATGGCACGATCTGTCCCCTGGGCCCCTGCCAGGGTGCCGGGGGCAGGGTTGGATTTCGGGGCCTGGGGCCCATGCCTGGAGGGGGCGTTGCTGCAGTGCATTGTGGGCTGGCTTGCTGACAGGCACCGTTTCCCCAGGGAGTACGTGGAGAAGCTGGTGCAGTTTGGCCACCCGGAGAGCAATGTCCCCCAGCGCCAGGCCAACGCCGCCCTGGACAAAGTGACCCGTCTCTGCAACCGTGTCCTGGCCCAGCAGCTCTTCGAGGAGCTCCGGGTATGTGGGGGGCAGGCCGGGGCACTTGCGGGACCTGGCCTGGGTCTGTCTGTGGGGGTAAGGTGGATCTGTCAGATAATGAGAGAGTCAATATACTGCCCCTCTATCAGTCCATGTACGCCCACACCTGGCAGACTGTGCACGGGGCTGGTCGCCCCAGCTCAAATCTGAGAGGTTAGAATTGGGAAAGGTGCAGAGAAGAGGGTGGAACCGCTTCAGCGAGTGAAGAGATTAGAAAGACGGGGACTGCTCAGTTTGGAAAAGAGACGACTAAGGGGGATATGACGGAGGTCTATAAAATCATGCCTGGTCTAGAGAAAGTGACTAGGGAAGTGTTATTTACCCCTTCACATCACACAAGAACCAGGAAATTAATAGGTAGCAACAAACAGAAGGAAGGAAGTCTTCGCACAACAGAGTGAACCTGTGGAACTCACTGCCAGGGGATGTTGTGAAGGCCAAAACTGTAGCTGGGTTTAAAAATGCTCCTGGAGGACAGGTCCATCAGTGGTTATTAGCCAACAGGGCAGGGACTCAGCCCCATGCTCTGGGTGTCCCTAGCCTCTGCTTGCCAGAAGCTGGGACTGGACGACAGCCTGGGGGTGGATCACTCGAAAATAGCCCTGCTCTGTTCGTTCCCTCTGAAGCACCTGGCACCAGCAACGGTCAGAGACAGGATACTGGGCTAGCGGGGCCATTGGTCTGACCCAGCCTGGCCGCTCTTATGTTCCTAGCTGGGGGACAGGTAGGCCTGTCTGTGCCGGGGGCAGGGCGAGGTGGCAGAGGCCCCCATTCATCCCAGCAGATGTCAGTGCTGCCAGCATAGGAAGGGGGCAGAGGGCCGGGCGCTGTGGGGGGTCATGGCAGCTTGCCCCTTTCCTGCACGGAGACCTGGGGCTTGTCCTCCTTTGCCCCCCACTGTCCAGCCCTCTGGATCCAAACAGAGGGGAGCTGTGAGCGGGGTGAGGCCAGCAGCCTGGCCAAGGCACTGTCCAGCCCGTCAGAGGGGGCGCTGCTGAGATCTGGCCCACTCCTGGCCTGCCTGCAGCAGCAGACGGGAGGGGACCTGGCCTGGTCCCCATGTGCCCCCTGGGGGTGCCCGTCTCTGCTCTGGTGCTGAGGCTGGCCTCTCCTTTCAGCCCTACTTCCACAAGCTGATGAAGAGGAAGTGGCTGACCAGTTCGGAGAGCTTCGACGCCATCGTTGTGCTGCTCACGGACTACGCCCAGAAGCTGCGGACGATGCAGCCGGAGCCATACAAGGTGGGTGCTGCTGAGGGTGTGGGGAGAAGCCACATGGGACGGGGCCTGGGCAGAAGGGAGAGCAGCCATTGCTTTCCGGACGCCCCCACTGCCTCCTGCCCCGCCACGGCCCTGTTGCCTCTCATCAGGCTCTGCCCCTCTATCCAGCCCCCCACCACCACAGCCCTCGTGCCTCTCCAGGCCACGCCCCTCTGCCATGGCCCTGGACCCAGCCCCGACCCCCTGCCATGGTGCTGGCGTCTCTTCCCAGGGACCTCCCAGTTGCTGAGCTGGACGCCGTGGGACAACTTCCAGGGGAGGTTTCTCCCTGAGATTCTGCATCTGAAGGCACTGGGGGGCAGGGAATAACCACAGTGCAATGCGCTCTGCCCAGGCCCCTGATCCGCCCTCCATGGGCCCTGGGGGCAGGGAATAGCCACAGTGCAGTGTGTGGCAGCATCCCTGGGGGCTCCCCCCACCGCGGTGGGCTAGCTGGGGGGAGTCTGCCCCTCCCCTACAGGCTGCGTGGCTGAGCCTGTCGTGTGCCCCACAGGCGCTGGTGAACGAGGTGCACCGGCGGGTGCTGGTCGAGTATGTCCGGCCCCTACTGCAGGTCCGGCTCGTCTGCAGCTCGAACAAGATGAGAGGCAAGGTGGCGGCCCGGCTGGAGGACGAAGGCCGCCAGCTGCAGGAGCTCTTCGGCCAGCTGGTGAGCCGGGAGGAGGCTGGGAGGTGTGGGGGGCCACGCTGTAGCTGCACTGTGGGGCAGGGTGGGCTGCCCTGTGAGGACCCCCCCATGGGGCTGAATCTCCAAGATTGCTAAACTGGGGTGGTGGATCGGGAGAGGGGAGGGCGTCTGAGCTGCAGGCTGCCCAGAGGGGGGTTTCTGGGCAGCGCCAGACACAGAGGAAAGGGCAGGTGCAGCCCTCCTGGCGGAGGGGAGAGCCTGGGAGAGCCAGCTGGGCCCGGCTTAGGGTAAAACAGTGAAGGTGGAGCGGGGGTGCCCCGCACATCCTGTTGCCATGTGTCAGGGTTGTGCCGAGATCGGGACACGGAGCCCTGCCCACTGGAGTTCCCACGTCTGCTCACACAGGGGTGGAAGAGGAAACTGAGGCACGGCGCAGGGCAGCGATGGGCCTAGCCTCCCACAGCGGGGCGGTGAAGGAGCCAGGATTAGCACCAGCCTCCAGCCCTGCCTGCTGGGCCATGCTGCCCTGGGTGCTGGGGGTTCTCCTGGAGGACTGGGGGGAGCTGAGCTCCAGTTTGTCCCCTCAGTCTCACTGGTGGCATGGCTGGGCGGGGCTGGGGGGGAATCTCCTTAGCCCCTGCCCTGTCCTGACTGGCCCCTCCCCACAGAAGTCGACCTCATCTTGGCTGAATGCAGCGGTGCCTCACCTGGCCGAGATCCTGCGGCTGGAGGACACGCCCTCTATCCAGATGGAGGTGGGGGTGCTGGTGCGGGACTTCCCTGACGTCCGGTGAGTGGGGGGCACTGCAGGGGGCACCATGGGACCTGTGCACAGCCTCCAACCTGCACCTCCCCCGGCAAGGTTCCCCCAAATCCTCCCTCTGGGGGATCCCCCAGTGTCGCTCCATCCTCGGCCCACAGGGGGCTGCTGTGGGGCTGGAGGGAACAGGTTCATCCCTTGAAGCGTCAGTGAGGGGGCCAGCACCTTGGCACCCCCCCTGGACTCCTGCTCCCAGCGCATTGGGGGCCATGCTGCTGTCTGGCCTCCCCACGTCAGCAGGGGTGCAGTGGGTGGTTGGATGGGAGATCTGGGTGCCCCTGTGCTCTTGAGGCTGTTAAAAGTCTCGGCTGAGCTGGAGCTCAGCTAATGAATCCCCCCCCCACCCCCCCCAGTCCTGCCCTATCCCTGGGGCGTGTTAAACAGCTGCCCTGGCTGCACTGCAGTGCTGGGGAGACCCTTCTGGGGTTGCAACTGGGCTGCCCTCTCCGCTCCCCCTCTCGCTCCTTGTGCCCCGGCTGAGTGTCACAGAGCCAGGCGGGCTGAGGGCCGGGCAGAGCCCTGAGCTCCGTGGCACAGGGCCGTGGCTGCTGTCTGGGTCCATAACAGAAGAACAAACACCCCAGTGCTCAGAGCTTGTCACGGGAGGGCCCCGGGCTGGCTTGAGCAGTGGCCACTGCATGGCCCCAGGCAAAGCCCCGGGGGAGCCAGACGAGCGCTGCCACTGAAGGGGGGCCACCCATCACTTGACTGCACTTTGCCCTGAGGCAGCACGGGTGGCTCCCAGCTCCCCTGGGTCCGCACAGACCCCAAGCCCCCCGCACTGGGACCTCTCCTGTAGGGGGCGCTGGGCCATGCTCTGCCAGACAGCCGGCAAGCTCCGAGCAGCGCGCGAGCCCAGTATATGGTGCTCTTAGGGACGGTGAGCTCCCATAATGCACCTGGCCAGGGGTGCGATGCAGGTCCACGGTCCTTCCCCCTCCCCCACTGGGGGTTGGCTCCTGGCCCTGAAATCAGCCAGCTCTTGGGAAGGCCGGGCCTAGCATGTGCCCACACGCCTCCTGTGGCAGAGAGTACCACAGGTCACCCCGGCTGAGACAGAAGATTGACCAGGGTCAGATGGCTCCAGAGCGGACGCAAGCGTGAACTTGCTGCTCTGACCAGGTGGGAAAAGGGCAAATGGCTTTGCCAGCACCACTGCTTGGGACAGGGGCGAACGCTCCACATGCAGCCCCGGGAGATGCCCTCTGGGGCGACACCCCCCAGCTGCTTCCCGTGCGCCAGCAGAGCTGAATGCTGGCAGCCCCCCGCAGGGATCCCCCAGCTGCTTGGCCCCACAGGGGTCGGATTCCAGTCCCGATTCTGCAGTGGCTGTTGCATTTGATCCTGACACACCTGCCCTCTCCAGCAGGGGGCACCAGTGACACACACTGGCTGCCCGGTGGGTGCAGGTGGTGCTGACGTGCCCGTGCCCATGCCCTGCTCAGCCAGCCCTCCCCCTGGCACCAGGCGCAGGCAGGCCAGGCCTTTGGCAATGTGCTTTCCAGGGGCCCCAGCTGGCCTCCCTCTGCTTCCCCCCCCATCCCTGCCATGCTCCAGGGACTCTGCCTGCTGCCCTCGGTCGCTGTTCCCACCACGTAGGGAAGGCTAGGGGCTGCCCCCACGTGGCACACGCTGGTGCCAAGGAGCAGGATACCAGTGAATTGGCCTTGGTGTGCTCTGCTGGGGTGGGGGCGAGACCCTGTCTGGCACATAGGGACAGCATGGACCTGCACGGGCCCCAGCCTGACAGGCGCCGCATGGGTGCATAACCAGGGACAGTCCCAGCCGCAGAGCGCTCGCCAGCCGGGAGCCAGGCCCTGATCCGGGGCAACGGCACCCGCAGCGCGTCCTTGCCAGCTCACAGGCTGATCCCAGCAGCGGTCAGAATGCGCCCCCACCCCCAGCTTGGCCCCCGGCGCTGCGGCCGGCATTAGAAGGTTGATCGAGCTAAGCAGGCCATTGGGCGTGGGACCCTGTAATGATGCTGGTTCTGGCGGGACCCAACGGAGAGTGCCAATACAGGACACATTGCTTCAAGCAGGGCAGTTACAGCCCCAGCCTGGGGTTTCTATGCACACCGAGGCAAACCAAACCAGCCAGCCAGCGAGGACTTTGGTCTCACCCCACTGGCTCACCACAAGTCACACAAGTAATTCCCTGAGACGCTCCAGTTTCCCAGGATCCCCAACAGTACCACTTGTTATGGGGAAAAATGGTTATGAAAACCAAGACCCCAGTAAAAGAAAAAAGGTTCTCTCGATCCCACAGCACCAAGCCCCAGACCCAGGTCAATATGCAAATCAGATCTTACCCACAAATCATGCTGTTGCCAATCCTTTAGAATCCAAAATCTAAAGGTTTGTTCATAAAAGGAAAAAGCTATAGATGAGAGCTAGAATTGGTGAAATGGAATCAATGACATACAGTCATGGCCAAGTTCTTGGTTCAGGCTTGCGGCAGCGATCGAATATACTGCAGGTTCAAATCAAGTCTCTGGAGAACATCCCCAGCTGGGATGGGTCATTCAGTCCTTGGTTCAAAGCTTCAGTGTAGCAAAGTCCCTCCAGAGGGAGGAAGCAGGACTGAAGACCAGATGGAGGAGCTGCAGCAGCTTTTAATATTCTCTTGTCATGTGGTCTTTCTTTCTTTGTCCCAAAGACAAGCTGTGGCCTGGAAAAACCTCCGAGTTCTGTCCATAGGCAGGTCCCTGCACACCTTGCTGAGTCCTAAGGCGTCTGCCTTCTCTCAATGGGTTGATTGTTTTCAGAGTAACTGCTGTGTTAGTCTGTATTCGCAAAAAGAAAAGGAGGACTTGTGGCACCTTAGAGACGAACCAATTTATTTGAGCATAAGCTTTTGTGAGCTACAGCTCACTCCATCATTGATTGTGTAGCTGATGGTCCTTAATGGGCCATCAAGCAGGCTAGGCAGAGCTGACACCAGCTTGTCTGGAGTGCTCCCCAGAAGCATAGCACAAGTTTGAAATACAGACAGTATAGAGCCAATATTCATAACTTTAACTACAAAAATGATACACACATATAGACAGCATAATCATAATCAGCAAACCATAACCTTGTCTTAGACACCTCATTTGACCCCCTTTATACAAGATTTGGTGCCACTACAGGACTTTGATTGCAACAATGATCTATACGGTCCCAGCATATGTTGATAACGTCACAAGACACCTCCCCTTCCTCCATGCTCCCAGCAGCACTTTCCTGAACCCGGAGTCACAACCCGCTTCCCAGGATGGGGATGGGGGGAGATAGAAATGCCCACGTCCGTAGCTCTGCCTGGCGCTGGACTTTGCCACGGCCGCCTGCATCACTCTTGAGGCGAAGGGGGGTTATCACGCTCCTGGCGCGGCTCTTCTTTCCATCTTCCGCTGATGGCATCCGGGCTCAGGGCTGGGAGGCGACGGATCGCCTGTGAAGTGTGGCTGCGAGCTGTTTCCTGCAGCCGGCCAGGGCGGGGCAGCCAGCAGGAGTGGCTGAAGACAGGGCTGGAGGAGAAAAACAAGCGGCTCAGACAGGAAGGGGCCCGGGAGTGACTTCCCCTGGCTGCCACCATGGAGCAATTTGTGGTTGTGGCCACCAGGGAAGTGGAGACCTGTGGAAAAGGGGCTAGGGGTGGAAGGCTGCTCCGCAAGAGACCTTCGGTGGAGGGCGACGGGGTGTCAGACATATATAACCCCGCCACCCTCCACCACATCCCCTCCCAGCATCACACAACACACCCACCTGCTGGCCTGGCATTGCCAGGGGCTGGACTGCTCTGCCCCTGTCGGGACTGGCCTGGCGCTGCCCTGGGAATGGATCTGGGACACCTGCCTCTGGAAAGATCCCCCTAAGCCAGCCCCCGTCAGCTGGCTGCATTTTCCCAGCAGTGGGATTCACAGGTCCCGGCCCCCAGGCTCAGCGCCGTGGCAGGAGCCTCCAAGGAAGGAAGTGTTGCAATTGTGCCGGGCGCATCTTCCCGCCTGGAGCTGGGCCGTGCTCTGGGACAGCTGCCAGCTCACGGCAGGGCCCCGGAGCAGTTGTGGGGCCCAGAGCTGACACCAGCGGTGCTGTTCCCCAGAACCAACTCCGGGTCGGGCACCAGCAGAAGCACCAGGCTGCCCCCCACCTCCCTCTCCGCTGCAGGAGCTGCCCGGGAGCAGCGTGTGCCTGGAGCGGGGGCCGGGGCTGTGCTGATTACATGGGCGCTTAGCCAACATCCTGAAAATGCCGGCAGGAGCTTTAAATAAACTCCTGCCCTGCAGTGCAGCCAGCCGCCCTCACACAGCGTGTGTGTGTGTCCCAGCGGGCACTGGGCTGGAACTGTTAGGGGGAGTTGATGGCGGGGGTCTGCCAGGCACCATGCTGACCGTCAGGGGGTGCTGATGGAAGGGACCCGGCGGGCACTAGGCTGACACCGCTGGGGTGTGCTGAGGTGGGGGTCCTGCTAGGCACCAGGCTGATCGCCAGGGGCTGCTGACGGGGCAGCTCCCAGTGGGCACAGGCTGACACTGCCAGGGGGGGTGAGTCCACTTATCTATGGTGAATGCCCCCCCCACTTGCTCTGCGGCTCCCCTCAGTAAGTGCCTCTGCCCAGGTGGGGCACAGCTGCCAAGGGAGGGGTGCTCCCTTCATTGCCCCATGGCAGGAGGCAGCTGCATCCCCAGCCCCACTCACATTGGGTCCTTCCCCGTGACCTTGGCTGGGCTAGGGAGAGATTGCGCCCCCTCGAGGCCAGTCTGAGGAGTTGCCCCCTCTCTGGGCTGCGTCAAGAGCTTGTTCCCGGGTTTCTGCAAGGAGCTGGCCTGGCCTCTCCCGTCTCCGGCTCTCTGGGTGGTGCCCTGGCTGCTGGCTCTGGGCACAGCTTTGCCCCTGTGGGCATGTGCCCAGTGGCATGGGTGGGCATGGCAATGGCCCCAGCAATGGCATGGCTCTGCTCCGTGGGCATGTGCCCAATACCATGGGGGGCTGTTCTGAGCAGCACCCCTCACCCTCTCCTTGTCTCTGCAGGAGGAAGCATGTGGCGGCCCTGCTGGACGTGCGGGGCCTGCGGGGCCAGGCGCAGCGCCAGGAGATCTTGGCTGTGGTGAAGGACCTGGAGCTGAGCGAGGGCGAGGTTCCGCTGTGCCGGGAGCGGGCCTTCTTCTCGGACATCCCTGCCACCCGTGAGGTGCGCTGCTTCGCCAGGGCCCTGCCACGCCTGTCGCCCGCACACCTGCCCTGCCTGGGCCGGCTGCCCTGGGGGTGCCTGGGCCCTGAGCCTGACGCGTGCCAGCCACAGACCAGTGAGCACAAGACAGAGACCCAGGTGTGAGCTGAGCCCCTCCAGCAGAACCCAGCCCCCGAGCTGCACCAGGCCAGGTGCCTTGAGCCAGCGAGCAGGTCCCTGCATCCTGCTGGCCCAAGGCCATGCCACCCAGCCTGCACCCAAAGACACCGGACCTCAGTCCCAGCAGCCTGGTGGGTGAGGCCAGGACACAGGCATCCAGCCCTGCTGCCTGTGAGCCCCCCTCAGGCCCCAATGCTTCAGTCCTGAACTCACCCTGGTGCCCAGCTTGGTGCCCAGCGCTGCCCTGAGCAAGGAGTTTGGGATGTTCATTTATGGCAGCCCTCCCCAGATATGCACCCTGGCCCCACGCATGGCGCTGCAGCTGGTGGGGCAAGGCCAGACCTGTGGGTGGGACATGCTGGGGGGGTGTTTGACCCTTTGTGCCCCTTGGCCACCTTCCTCTGGGGCTGGCAGCCCGCTGCCCCTCAAGCTGCCCTGCTCCCCTTCGGCTGCCTACCTCCCAGTGCCCACCAGCAGGGTAATGCCATACCCCCCAGGCTCCTCCTGGCTGTGACTTGCCAGCCCCCCCAAGGAGCCAGCCAGCCACCTCTGACCCCCTGAGCGCTGGGCAGCAGTTGCAACTGGGTCTATGCCAGAGCCCTGGGCGCTGGAGCCAGTTGCGGTGCCCACCCCTATGCCCCCCAGCAGAGTCCCAAGGCAGGAAGGGTGCTCATTTCACCTGGGGGGCCCTCCCCCCCCCCAGGCTGCCCAGTCATGCGGTCTGGCTCGCCTGGGGTTCGAGTTCAGTCTGTAACTGTATGATAAGGAATAAACATTAATTTAAAGGCCGCTCTCAGGTGTGTGGGTCCATCTGCACCGATTGGGGCCTTGCCCAGCCAGGCTCCCTAGGGGCTGCAGGGGGGAAGGCTGGGCTGAGTGGGGTGGGAGGGCTCTTTCCCTCCCCACTTCCCAAGCACTGACCCCTTTGCCTCATCTCTCGGGCTGTTGTCGCTTCGAGGCAGCTCATTCTCCAGGCCAGAGACAGGCACAAAAGTTGGCCCCGAGGGACACGGAGCCAAGGCTGGTGCCAGGGCAGCGGGTTTCCTGGCGGTGCCTGGGGCAGCGCCTGGCACTGCTGGGTTTGTCTCCCCCCCACTGTCCCTGCCCAGCTCCGGCTCACACGCACTGTGTGACCCTTTGTCCCAGCCCTGCCCCGCCGGAACCCCTCCACCATGCGGCGCATCCTGGCCAAGCTGGCTGTGTTTTCCAGGAACAACCCGTCCCTGGCCACACCGATGTACACCGTGGCAGCAGGGAAAGCGGCTCGGCTCTTCCCACTGCCCGGGGGCAACATGGATCCCCCCCCCCACCAAGGCGCCTCCTCCTCCACCCTGCAGGGCCCCCCTGCCCCAGCCCCCTCACCCCTGGCTCACTCCAGGGAAGCCGGCAGGGGGCTTGGAGGAAGGAAATTCCTGCGTGTGAGGGGAGTGAAGCTGGGAAAGTCATCAGGATGCTGCTGCCAGCCCTGCCTGGGGGGGCCGGCAGCGGGACTTGGGGGGCTGGGGCCAATCTGGGGTGGAAGTGGGGAAGGGGACAACAGTACTCTTACCACCTGGCCTTTGCCAGTGTCCAGGGGGGGCAGGGCTCTGGGGAGCCCCAGTAGGAGGGGGCAGCAGTGGGGCCCTAGGGCAGGCCCAGGCATGGGGAGCCCGAGGCAGGAGTGGGGGCCGCAGGGGGCAGGACCCAGGAGAGGGGGCCCCTGAGGTCCAGGTGTGGGGGAGGGGTGGCAGGCCAGGGCTTGTTATTCTCAGTCACCCCCCAGGCCCCTCCCATCGCCCCACTGCCAGGACCTCAGACCAACCCCGTGGCCTCTTCTGAGCTCCCCAGGCCCTGCTGCTCCCAGCCCCCCAGTTCTGCCGGTGCCCCTCAATCCTGACCCACAGCCCCCTGCTTCCCCCAGCGCCCCCAGCTCTGCTGGTGCCCCTCAATCCTGACCCACAGCCCCCCGCTGCTCCCAGCCTCCCCTCCCCCAGCTCTGCTGGTGCCCCTTATTCCAGACCTGCAGTCTGCTGCTAGTCCAGCCCTAGGCTCCCCCACACAGTGCCCCTCAATCCCATAAGGCAGCCCCCTGGCCTCCCAGGAATCCCAAACCAGGTGTGTCCCTGTCCAGGCCGCTGGCTGCCCTCTGCCCTTGTGCCCTGGCAACAGTTCACCATGGGGGCGGCGCTGGCCTGACGTATGCAGCTGCTGAGATCCAGCCAGAAACACAAACATCCATCCCAGCCGCCAGCCCCTGGCCGCCCCAACCCCATGGAAACAGGGCGAGGGCAGGAGGCCATTTATCTTGCCAGATGTAAACTGTGCTGATGGCAGAAGAATAGCAAGGGAGCAAGCCAGGTTCCCCCCCCACCTACACACACACACTGCTCCTGGCCAGGTCTCTCCCCCCGGCCGCTCCTGGCCAGGTCCCCCAACACACACACACACTGCTCCTGGCCGGTTCCTCCCCCCCGCCACACACACACACTCTGCTCCCGGCCGGTTCCTCCCCCCCGCCACACACACACACTCTGCTCCTGGCCAGGTTCCTCCCCCACCCCCCCACACTCTGCTCCCGGCCAGGTCCCCCCCCCAACACTCTGCTCCCAGCCAGGTTCCTGTTCCCCCCCCCCCAACACACACACACACTGCTCCTGGCCGGTTCCTCCCCCCCGCCACACACACACACTCTGCTCCCGGCCAGGTCCCCCCACCAACACTCTGCTCCCAGCCAGGTTCCTGTTCCCCCCCCCACACACACACACACACTGCTCCTGGCCAGGTCTCTCCCCCCGGCCGCTCCCAGCCAGGTCCCCCAACACACACACACACTGCTCCTGGCCGGTTCCTCCCCCCCGCCACACACACACACTCTGCTCCCAGCCAGGTCCCCCCCCCCCCCCCCCACACACACACATTGCTCCTGGCCAGGTTCCTCCCCCACCCCCCCACACTCTGCTCCCGGCCAGGTCCCCCCCCCAACACTCTGCTCCCAGCCAGGTTCCTGTTCCCCCCCCCCCACACACACACACACTGCTCCTGGCCAGGTCATCCCCACAACCAACATACACTGCTCCCAGCCAGGTTCCTGTTCCCCCCCACACACACTCTGCTCCCGGCCAGGTCCCCCAATGCACACACACACTGCTCCCGGCCAGCGCCCCCGCCCCCACTCTGCTCCTGGCCAGGTCTCCCCGCCACACACACACTGATCCTGGCCAGGTTCCTCCCCCCCCACACACTCTGCTCCCGGCAAGGTCCCCCAGTGCACACCCTCACTGTTCCTGGCCAGCGCCCCCCGTCCCCCTGCTCCCAGGCAGGTTCCCCCCCCCACATACACACACTCTGCTCCGGGCCAGCGCCCCCCCACCCCCACTGCTCCCAGCCAGGTTCCCCTTCCCCACCTCCTCCTGGCCAGGTCCCCTCCCACCAGCTGCCAGTGGCAGGTCGGGGGCCCTGACCCTGCACCGTATTTCCTAGAACCTAGCCCGGGGCTGAGCCCCACAGAGCCCGAGCCCCGACACGTGCCCAGCGGTGTGCCCAGGGGGCTGCGCGGCATCAGGCTGGCCAGCAGCAGCTCAGAAGCGCAGGTCCCAACCTCAGGCCAGCTGGGCATTAGCCTCACGCTGGCTGTAAGCGCCATGCTTCGTTTGCGCCAATGGTTTATGAAGTGTGAACTCCCCAGGCAGGCCCTGTAACAGCCAACGGACAGCATCAGAGCCAGGCCCCTTGGCTGGCCCCGTACACCGAGAATCGCAGTGGCAATCAGGGGCCTCCCTGTTCCACAGGGCCAGTCCCGGGCCCCTGAGCACTCACCCCAAAGCCCCCGCTGGCCCAGCCTAGCTGTTGTGTGTTAACTCGGGAAAGGAACCGAGCGCAAGGGACAGGTTAAAGCAGGGACCGGCCCCACCCTACGGCTGCAAAGGCAGATGCTGCTATAACTAGCAAGCTCTGGCTGGCCTTTGGGGCTGGCCCAGGCCAGGCACCTCCTTGTTCAGGCACTTTCCTCCTTCTCCCTTTTGCTTTGAGTTGCAACCTCCACTGGTGGGAGGAATCCAGCTGCCCCCTCCTCTTCACGGGAGTGGGGCGCAAGCCGTGAAGGCTTTGCTCCTCCCATGGGCACAGCGGCTACTCTGGGATCTCCTGGCGGAAACGTGGGTGCAGCTGTGAGCCTTGAGCGCACTGACTCACAAGTCTAATCCCGCAGCCCGGGAGCCCAGAGCTACCAGCCCGGTGAGCTGGGTCTGTCGGAGCTTCCCTGCGGCGCGGGGACCTTTGCAGGAGACGGCACCTGCCTGGCAGCGACACAGGAGGGCTGGCTGGGTGGGGGTGGAGGATCAGAGGCTCAGGCGGGGCGGGGTGGGGGAAATGAATGGCCCAAGCAGCCCCTGGCTGGAAGATTCTGTGGCGAGTGGGGCCTGAGGTGCTAATGGGGCCGTGGGGCGCCCCTTTCCTGGTGGGACCATCCACAGGTGTGGCTGGCCTGTTCAGTTCTCTGGGGTTCATCTCCCCCATTTGACTCTGACACCTAATAAATGATCTGGAGAGGGTCCCCAAACCATCACTTGTGGGCAGGGCTGGCAGTGGCCGACCCAGAGCCCCCCCAGCCCAGGAAGGTGCAGGGAGACATCACTGAGCCCCCAACCCTTCCTGGCCCCAGATGTCCAGGCTGCCCCAGCGTCCTTCAAGCCCAGGGGCGGACGTGGGTTCCAGGGAGAGGGGGCTGTAGCTGGTGACCTGCACCTCGGCTGGGCCCCCCGGCTCCCCCACACACAGTGCTGGGTCCACCCCAGCCCCAGAGGCCTCCCTGAACCCCTCCTCCCTGTGTGGGATCAGAACCCCCGCCTCACACTGGGCCAGACCGTCCCTCCAGAACCGCCCCCCGCAATGGCCCAGACCGTCCCTCCAGAAGCCCCCGCCCCCCCCCGAACATCCCTTCAGAAACCCCACACACACACTGGGCGAGGCTGTTCCTCCAGAACCCCCCCCCCCCTGCAATGGCCCAGACCATCCCTCCAGAACCCCCCCTGCACCGGGCCAGACCGTCCCCCTGCAATGAAGCATTGTGCCTGGGCTCGCTGCACAGGCTGCCCCGCTGTGCAGGGCCAGGGCTGGGGAGGGGCTGGGCATCTCGGTCCGAAAGGGCGGGCGGGCGATCAGCCGCGGGACGCCCCGGGCGGAAGGAGCGGGTGGCGGGCGCTATAAATACCTGCCCCCTGCGCGGCCCAGTTGGGGCAGCTCCCCTGGGGCCTGGGGCTGGAGCTCGGGGTCACGGGGGGTCCCCTTTCGCGGAGCGGAAATGCGGAGCCTTCCCGCGCCTGCCCTCCCCCCCCAGGTCAGGGAATGTTTGTCCTCGGGGCAGCGCAGGAAAAGCTGCTTCTCCGGCCGCGTTTCCTCCCAAACAACTCAGCGGCGTGGGAGGGGCCCAGCCCGGCCCAGCTCCGCCAGCCCTTGCCTCTGCCAGCAGGGAGCGCTGTGGGGCGCAGGGCAGAGGGTACTGGCTGGTGCCGGGAGCATGGGGCAGTGAGTGCTGGCTGGGGACAGGGGATGCTGTGGGGCACAGGGCAGGGGGCGCTGTGGGGCACAGGGCAGGGGGCACTGTGGGGTAGGGGGTACTGGCTGGGGGCAGGGGACACCGTGGGGAACAAGGCAGGGGGCATGGGGCAGGGGCAGGGGATGCTGTGGGGCATGGGGTAGGGGGTACTGGCTGTGGGTGGGGGGCTCTGTGCGGCATGGGGCAGGGGGCGGGGGTTGCTGTGGGACACAGGGCAGGTGGGCTGGGGCCAGGGGGTTAGGGGCAGTGGATGCTGTGGGGCATGGGGTGGGGGGTACTGGCTGGGGATGGGGGGCGCTGTGGGGCACAGGGCAGTGGGCGCTGGCTGGGGGCTCGGGCGAGGGGGCATGGGGCAGGGGGTACTGGCTGGGGGCGCTGTGGGGCAGGGGACATGGGGCAGGGGCAGTGGATGCTCTGGGGCATGGGGTAGGGGGTACTGGCTGGGGTGGGGGGGCACTGTGGGGCACAGGGCAGTGGGCGCTGGCTGGGGGCGCTGTGGGGTGCAGGGCACTGAACTGACGCGCTGGGTGTTGAGGGGGTGAGGCTGCAATGAGCCCCCACTGGAGCTGCACAGTATGACAGTGCTCGGCGAGCCGGGCTCCTTTGGGGGGACTGAGGGCTGTTGTGACCTCTCCCTCCAGCTCCCCTTCCCACTCTGAACACCCCTTCCCCAGGCTCCCTCCTCCGCTCCCCGGGGACTCCGGCCACAGGGAATGCAGTTTGAGAGAGAGACCCCCCTCACCAAGCCATGCTTCCTGAGCCTGCAGAGAGCCTGAGCCAATTGCTCTGTGCGGGAGGGGGTAGCTGCCCCAGTCATCACAGGTGGGTGTTGACTCTGGAACCTAACAACAACCCCAGCATCAGCATCGTTAACTATTTCCTTACTGACCATTTAGCAGCAACATCCAGGGAACAAGCTTCTCCCACAGTCTTGGCACCCCCCCGCCTAGTCCCCCGTCAGTACCTGCAGCTAACCCGGTGCGGTCCTGTGGCATCTGCACAGCCCACCGTGAGGTGAGAGGCGACCCCGTGGGGACAGCACAGTCCTCGTCGTGAAAGCCATGTCCCAGCAGTGCCCCCAGGGCCGCAGTGCTGAGGGGCTCATTCGGGCAGCACTCATCCCCGTTCTGCGCAGGGGATGCTCCCCATGGCAGGCAGCGTCTGGGCAAAGAGACAGTGACAAAAGCACCCGGCTCTGCTGGGCCGATCGCTTGTTCTTGGTCTTCCTCACGGGGATGAAAAGCATCACCTGGTCCCCGGTAGCATAGGAGCCGGCACGTGCTGAGCGGTTGTACCAGACCTTCTGCTTCCTCTGTGCCCTGACCAGGTTTCCCCTGGCCAAGCCCATGAGCTCTGCGAGCTTTTCCCGGAAGGTCAGGACATACTCCACCACTGATTCTCCATCGGGAGAGGCCTTCCCCTCCCATTCGTCCCTCATCAAGTCCAGGGGTCCCCTCGCTCTCTCCCACACAGCAACTCGAATGGGGAATACCCTGTGGATTCCTGGGGCACTTCCCTGTATGTGAACAGCAGGTGGGTAAATACTTGTCCCAGTCCTGGGGTGCTGGTCCATAAATGTTTTCAGCATCATCTTTAGGGTCCCATTGAACCTCTCCACCAGCCCGTTGGACTGAGGGTGATACACCGAGGCCCAGGTGTGCCAGACCCCACACGTCTTCCACAAGCACTGGAGCAGGACCAACATGAAGGTGGACCCCTGGTCTGTAAGGACCTCCTTGGGGACCCCACTCTGCTGAAAATGGTCAGCGCCACGTCATCCAGGGTGTCTGCCTCAATAGAGGACAAGGCCACCGCCTTGGGGTAGCGCGTAGTGAAATTACCACCAGGATGTATTTCTTCCCCGACTGGGTCGCCCTGCTGAGGGGCCCCACTATGTCCATAGCCACCTTCTGGAAAGGCTCCTCTATGATGGACATAGGCCTCAGAGCTGCTTTACACTTATCCCGGGCCTTCCCCCCCATCTGGCAGGAGTCACAGGACCTGCAATGCTGCTGGACGGCGTCAAAGACCCCGGGCCAGGAAAAGATCTGCAGCAGCCTCTGCCTGGTGCCGGGTGCCCGGATGCCCGGAAAGGGGGATATCATGGGCCAAATACAACAGTCTGTGGCGGTACCTCAGGGGGACCAACTGCCTCCTGGCCTTCCAAGGTTCAGTTTGCCCCAAAGCAGCCCATTCTCGGTACAGGAATTCCTTCTCCCACAGGAATCTCTCCTGGTGGTCCTCCCCCTGGGATCCTGCACTGCTGTGGCCAGCAAGGGCTCTCAGCTTCTCCAAGGAAGGATCCTCCTGCAGCTCTGTCAGGAATTCAGCTGCTGGGTTTGAGGATACAGCCCTGGTTGGCGGTGCCTCAGTTTCCCCACCTTGGGACGGAGGCTCCGGTCCAGCCAGGTCAAGCCCTACCCTCGGTGCTTCGGTTCCTCCCTTCAGGAGGTCCCGCGTCCCCCACTGGCTCCGGCTCCGGGTAAGGACCAGGGCGCTCTGAGTGCCATCTGGGCAGTCCTCCAAGTCATTACCCATTAGCACCTCAGTAGGCAGGTGATCATGCCCCCCGACCTCTTTGGGTCCCTCCTTAGCCCTCCCATCTGTTGTCCACAAACTCATCTGGTGCACTGGTGCAGACCTTTCAGCTTCCAGTCCATTAACCACATGTTAAGGTCTGGAGGGCAGATGTCAAACAGCTGCTCCAACCCCATCAGCTTATACATGTCCTCGAGGTAGTGGTCCCTGTGCCCTTCCCCCACTTGTGGAGATATTCCCCCAGCAGGTTGGTGACCTCCTTGTAAGTGACACCTGAGGTCTTGCGTACACCTCAGAATTGTTTCCTGTTCGCCTCAGGGGTCAGTTCAAACTTCAGCAGCAAAGCCTGTTTGAAAAGGTCATAGTCCCCCATTTCAATACCATCCGTTTGGCTGACCACCTCAATGGCCCTGGGACCCAGCAGGGGGGTCAGACAGCGGAGCCTGTCTGCTGGGTCAATCTGGTTCAGCTCACAAGCCCTCTCAAAGGCTGTGAGATAGTCATCAATACCCCCCCGCCCCGTCCTTAAACTGGGGCAGCAGTTTGGTGTCTAGATTCCCCTCAGAACCGGCTTCTGCCCTCTTGGCCCGCTGCTCCTCCAACTCCAACTTGTGTTTTCGATGTTCTGCACCATCTGCCAGCCTCCGCTCCTCCGGTTCCAGCTCCAGGTCCTTCACTTTCAGCTCCAGTCTCTGCAGCTCCTCCAGGGAGTTGGGTCAGCTCTCTGGGCATCCCGGGAGCCCCCCTAGGATCTGGAGCCTGTTCCTCAGACCAGTCCTTCTCTACCAGCCGGGCAATCAGCTGCTCCTGGGTGAGCCTCCCCACACTCAGCCCTCTCTCCTTGCACAGACATACCAGGTCCTTCTTACGGAGCTGGTTCTAGGCCATTTCCACGCTGGTTCCCTCAATTCCCTCGTTTTATCGCTGGCAGCCACTCCCTGCGCTCACAGCCAACTATCTACAGGGTGCATCCGCCAACCATTCTCTGCTACCATGTTGTCACGGACTCACAGGTCGTGCCCACTCTTGGCCCCGTGCAGTCCTTGGAGGGAACCCCCTTCAGTGTGACAGCCCTTCTTGCGGGTCCACTCTCTCTCAGGGGTAAAGCCCCTTTGCCTCCTGGAACCGCACCTCTCTGAGCCTTAGCACGCCTGTCTCTCGCCGTGGGCCCCCTCAGGGAGTCCACTCGCTCTGGACCGCCGGGACCCCCACGCCCAGAGGGAATAATGCCACTCTGTTCTCTAGACCGGAGCGACTCTCAGCCAGCGTAAAACAGGAGGGTTTATTGAGCGTCTGAATCCAGCACAGGAAACTCTCAGGGCCTCAGGCCTGGCCTCCCACAGCCCAGCACATCCAAGTCTCCCCTGCATCCAAGTGGGCTCTGCCTGCTCTCTCCCTCCAGCCCCAAGCCTTGCCTCTGTCTTTTGTCTCTGTCCAGGTAAACAGGGTCACCTGAGCCTCCTCTCCTCTCAGCTGTCCTTTGTTCCCCACTGGCTGAACCTGGCTGGGCAGGACACCGGGGGTCCTCTCTCCGCAGCCCATTGTCCTCCCACTGGCCAGAACTGGCTGTGGTGTCTGTGCCGGGCCACCTGGTCAGTGGGGTCTCCATTCTCCCAGCCATTGGCTTGAGTCCCAAGTTCCCTCGCTGGCCCTCTGTACCAACAAACTCCCTCTCCCATCACCTCGCTAAACCAGTAACACCCAGGGAAACTGAGTCCCAGCTGCTCGGCTTGCAAACTATTGAAAAAAACACAAACATCCCCCACTTTGTCACACTGAAGTCATGGCCCCGTCGTCCTGGGATGTGAGGCCCTGAAAGATGCTGGGATCTGTCCAAGGTCACCCAGGGCCCAGGCAGCAGAGCCAGGATTCCCCCCCCACACAGCCTGCCGCTGAGCCATGAGGTCGCCCTTCCCCTGCCAGGTGTTATTTTTAACCTGCCAGGGCAGCGCCCCATGCGCATCCCCAGGGGCCTGCCATGCTCGGGTGAATCAGACACAGGCCTGTCTCCTAGCGACGTCGGGCGGGACGAGGAGACAGGGCAAGCGGCAGGCAGGGAAACGAGAGAGACAGACAGGAAGCCCGTCACCGGATGTGAGTCTGACGTGGCAGAGTGGGCACCGGCCGTGTCAGGGTACAGGGTGTGGTAGCAAGAGGGGTACAAGGACCCCCCACCCAGCTCTGCAGGTGCCCCTCACGCCAGACCCACAGCCCTGAGCTAAACCCAGTCATGGGACCCCCCAACCTCTGCCGCATGCCCCTCACTCCCGACATGCAACTCTCTGCTAACCCAGCCCTGGGTTTCCCCCCATCTGTGCTGGTGCCTCTCACTCCTGACCTAGGTGTGACGAAGCGGTACTGTTCTTAATGTTTCCTCTGAATAGTGTAGGGGTGCCTCAGTTTCCCCTAGGCAGTTCTTAAGTCTCTAGGTGGTGGGATAAGGGTGTATGATCATTGCAGAGCCCTAGAGGGCAGGTGTGTGCAGGGGTCTGGACACAGAGAATGGCCGACACCCTGTTTCCTGGCAACTGATGGCCTGGGCCCTTCCCCCCTGCAAGGTGAGAGCTAAAGGGTTGGAGAACAAAGGAATCCGGTGACCTCCCGGCCCGGGAAAGGGACAAAGCCCAGAAGAGGAGGAGCTGGAGTGGGTTTCAGTTTGGGGCTGTCTGGAGACATGGAGTGAAGTGCAGACGTGGTTGTCTGGCTCACTGCCCCCCAAAATGGACCCAGCTGAGGGGTCCTGTTCTCTGTACCTACAAGCTCTGTGTTAGACCATGTTCCTGTCGTCTAATAAACCTTCTGTTTTACTGGCTGGCTGAGAGTCACGTCTGACTGTGGAATTGGGGGGCAGGACCCTCTGGCTTCCCCAGGACCCCACCTTAGTGGACTCGCTGTGGGAAGCGCACGGAGGGGCAGAGGAGGCTGAATGCTCCGAGGTCAGACCCAGGAAGGTGGAAGCCATGTAAGCTGTGTGTCCTGCAGACAGGCTGCTCACAGAAAGGAGACTTCCCCAGAGTCCTGACTGGCTTCGTGGGGAGCAGTTCCAGAGCATTGCCCGGGGACTCCGTGACACTAGGTGCTCAGACCCCCAAGCAGGAGTCATGCAACCCGGTCTCAGGCTGACACCCTGGGGTCTCAGCCAGGGAGTCCCTGGTCCTTGAGATGCTGGAATCTTTGTCCCCTACCTCTGTTCTAAACCTGCGGGTTTAGTGTTGCCTTTGGGAGCCATGGCCAGTATCAGGGAGGGGCAGAAAGGGAGTGGGCCCCAGAGCGGGAATGGGCCATGGGCTGCCCAGCCGGTGTGCGGCCGTCTCGCCGGGCACTGCCCCTGCCCCTGGCCCCAGGGCCAGGCTCCCAACTGGGCAACACCGGCTGCATTGCTGCAGGCACACAGGGGGGCCCTGAGCAGCAAAGGCGGGGATGAGCCTTCGGTATCCTAGCAACAGCAGAGACACGGTCGCTGTGGCAACTGGGGGACCAGCCACCTGGCCAGGGGCCTGTCACAGAGAACCTCAAAACACCCATGGCCAGAGAGCGAGGGAGATGGGCAGGCAGATGGATGGAGCCGGACAGACGGACGGATGCATGGTGGAACGAGGACAGATGGCTGGAGGGAGGGAGCGGGGCAGACAGCTGGAGAGTGAGACCCTCAGCACTGAGCTCTGGGGACAGGGGCAGGACGCCCACCCCACTAGATGCTCCGCGCTGGGCTTGCCCCACGGCCCCTGCCTGGATTGGGTCCCCGGCTCCAGGGTTTGGCGACTGGGGCCAGGCTGGGAAAGCCCCCCCACCACCACACCCTGGCATTGCTGGAGAGGCTGAGCTCTGTCTGGGGCAGACAAGGGCTTGTGCCCTAGGAGGAAGGAGTGAGGGGCTCGCGTGGGGCTGATCTGGGAAGCTGAGGCTGGTTCTGGTCTAAGCAGGAGCGCAGCTGGGACCAGGTGTCCCCTCCTGGATGTCTCCCACGGGCTTCAAACCCCCTCCTGCGCCTGGCCCCCATTCCCGGACCCTGGCTCCCATGCCTGGAACCCGGGCTCATCCCCTTCCCCCACCCGGACCCCCAGCCTGGACCCCGGGTTCATCCCCTCCCCCACTTGGACCCCCAGCACCGGTAGCTCTCCTCCCTCCCCAGTGCTTAGCCCCCCAGCTGCTGTATTTACAAGGAGCAATCACATTCCCTCTCAGCCTTCCCTTTGCCCGGCTAACAACCTTGCGGCCTCTTCTCGGAAGGCAGGCCCTGCCTTCCCCTGAGCAGCCTGCTAGCTTGCCTCAGCACCTGGGCTGGGGTGGATTGGTCTTTCCTAAGCATGGTTGACCAGACTTGTGCACAGGCTCCCAGCAAAGGCCTTGCCCATGCCTGGCACAGTGGCATTAATGCCTCTCTGTCCTAGGATTGCCTCCTGTCGGTGGCTCCAGCCCGCCCTGTGCTCCCGGCCTCTCTGGGCTGAGCTCCGCGGGGTATGTAGGGAGAGAAGCACAATGAGCTGTTCTAGGCACGGAGCCCCTGCCAGCCCGGCTGGGAGCCTTGCCAGGGCCAGGCAGGTGATGTTCATAGAATCATAGAATATCAGGGTTGGAAGAGACCTCAGGAGGTATCTAGTCCAACCCCCTGCTGAAAGCAGGACCAATCCCCAACTAGATCACCCCAGCCAGGGCTTTATCAAGCCGGGCCTTAAAAACCTCTAAGGATGGCGATTCCACCACTGCCCTAGGGAACCCATTCCAGTGTTTCACCACCCTCCTAGTGAAATAGTGTTTCCTAATATCCAACCTAGACCTCCCCCCCTGCAACTTGAGACCATTGCTCCTTGTTCTGTCATATGGTACCACTGAGAACATTCTAGATCCATCCTCTTTGGAACCCCCTTTCAGGTAGTTGAAAGCAGCTATCAAATCCCCCCTCATTCTTCTCTTCTGCAGACTAAATAAGCCCAGTTCCCTCAGCCTCTTCTCATAAGTCACGTGCTCCAGCCCCCTAATAATTTTTGTTGCCCTCCGCTGGACTCTTTCCAATTTTTCCACTTCCTTCTTGTAGTGTGGGGCCCAAAACTGGACACAGTACTCCAGATGAGGCCTCACCAATGCCGAATAGAGGGGAATGATCACGTCCCTTGATCTGCTGGCAATGCTCCTACTAATGCAGCCCAATATGCCGTTAACCTTCTTGGCAACAAGGGCACACTGTTGACTCATATCCAGCTTCTCGTCCACCGTAACCCCTAGGTCATTTTCAGCAGAACTGCTGCCTCGCCGCTCGGTCCCTAGTCTGTAGCGGTGCATGGGTTTCTTCCATCCTAAGTGCAGGACTCTGCACTTGTCCTTGTTGAACCTCATCGGATTTCTTTTGGCCCAATCCTCTAATTTGTCTAGGTCCCACTGTATCCTGTCCCTACCCTCCAGCATATCTACCACTCCTCCCAGTTTAGTGTCAGCTGCAAACTTGCTGAGGGTGCAATCCAAGCCATCTTCCAGGTCATGTTCCACAGGGGTGGGGAATATCTAGCAGTGCCACGCAGAGCAGCTGACGTGGTTGAGCCCAGGCTGGGTGGAGCGGACTGTTGCTCCCTGAACTCACCTGAAACAAGGCCTTTACCCGAGCTGGGCCCCATGGGAAGGGCAGAGGGCTGTGACCTCTGTCTGAGGGAGGGGGCAGAGCTCAGGCACCAGAGCAGTGTGACTGCAAATCTTAGCTCTTTCTTCCCCAGTTTTTGCTGGGCTCTGTCTAACTGTGTTCAGTGCCCTGGCAGGGCCTGGGGCGCTGCTGGGCGACCCGAACGCAGCATTAATAAAGCTTTTAGGCCCTGCATTTCCCTGGTTTTCAGAGGAGGCAGCGGTCGAGAGCGGGGCATGATTGGGGCTTCCTGGGAACCTCCCAGTGCCATTCCACCTCCAGCTCCGCTAGTCGCCAGGCACCAGGATTGGTCTGTCTGTTTTAAAAAGTCTAACGTTTCCTCTGGACCCCTTGGGATGAAGTGTTTTTTTGTTTTTTTGGTTTTTTCAATGGTTTGCATGCTGAGGTGGGTGGGATGCAATTTCCCTGGGTGTTACTGGTTTCACAAGGTGATGGGAAAGGGAATTTGTTGTTCCAGAGGACCAGCGATGGAACTTGGGACCCGAGCCAATGGCCTGGAGAATGGAGACCCCAGCGACCGGTGACCTGGTGACCGGGAAGCCCAGCTTGGACGCCATAGCCAGTTCTGGCCAGTGGGAGGACAATGGGCTGTGAAGAGAGGACCCTGGTGACCTGACCAGCTGGTTCCAGCCAGAGTGGGCTGGAGCACATGACTTATGAGGAGAGGCTGAAGGAACTGGGATTGTTTAGTCTGCAGAAGAGAAGAGTGTGTGTGCGTGTGGGGGGGGGGGGGGGGGTTGATAGCTGCTTTCAACTACCTGAAAGGGGGTTCCAAAGAGGATGGATCTAGAATGTTTTCAGTGGTGGCAGATGACAGAACAAAGAGTAATGGTCTCAAGTTGCAGTGGGGGAGGTTTAGGTTGGATATTAGGAAAAACTTTTTCACTGGGAGGATGGTGAAACACTGGAATGGGTTACCTAGGGAGGTGGTAGAATCGCCTTCCTTAGAGGTTTTTAAGGTCAGGCTTGACAAAGCCCTGGCTGGGATGATTTAGTTGGGATTGGTCCTGCTTTGAGCAGGGGGTTGGACTAGATACCTCCTGAGGTCCCTTCCAACCCTGATATTCTATGATTCTAAGAACATCTGAGAGCAGAGACTGAGAGGAGAGCAGGCTCAGGTGACTCTGTTTACATGGAGAGAAAACAATGGACAAAGGCAGGGCTTGGGGGCAGGTGATATCAGATGCACAGCTGGGAAGCCGGGGGGGCTAGGGATTGGAGAGAGAGAGCAGGCAGACCCCTGGATGCAGGAGGGACTTGGATGTGCTGTGCTGAGGGAGGCCAGGCCTGAGGGTCCGAAGACTTTCCTGTGCTGGGTTCTGATGCTCAATAAACCCTCCTGTGTTATGCTGGCTGAGAGTCTCTCCAGTCTAGAGATCAGGGTGGCATTATTCCCTCTGGGCGTGGGGGTCCCGGGGGTCCAGAGTGAGTGGACTCCCTGAGGGGGCCCATGGCGAGAGACAGGCATGCTAAGGCTCAGAGAGGTGCGGTTCCAGGAGGTGTAGGGGCTTAACCCCAGAGAGAGAGTGGACGCGCGAGAAGGGCTGTCGCACTGAAGGGGGTTCCCCCCAGGGACCTCATGGGGCCAAGAGTGGGCACGACCTGTGAACCCATGACACCCCCTCTTTCCCAGCACTTGGAGGGGGGCCTGGAGCGTGAGCCCTCGGTTTGCGGCGATTGCATGAATTAGTGGTGAAAGCTGCACATTAGTCTGTGTTTATTTGTCGTGACAAATGTACCTTGCTGTTCAGGCTCGGAGCCGAGGCGCGGGAGGGAATATCTTTTATGGGACCAACATCTGTCAGCAGGAGAGACAAGCTCTGGAGCCGCACAGAGAGACATACACAGTGGAAAAGATTGTTTATCATAAGCAAGGCCGTGATGTAGTCACTGAAGTCATGGAACCTGTGACTTCCAAAGACCTCCATGACTTCAGCCAGCGCCAGCCACGAGCTGCAGGGTCCGAGGCAGCGGAAGCCCCCCTCAGCTCCCGGCCGCCATGGGCAGCAGGCGGACCCCCCACAGCTCCTGGCCGCTGCGGGTTCCCTGGAGCTCCCAGCTGCTGCCAGTGGCAGCAGGGACCCCCAGAGCTCCTGGTTGCCAGGGGCGGCAAGATGGACTGCCACCGCTCCGGGCCACCCCAGTGGCAAGGAAGATCCCTGCCGCTCCCCGCCACCACGGGCAGCACAGGGGACTCCCGCCATTCCCTGCCATGGCAGGGGGAACCCCCGCAGCTCGGAGCCACCACAGCTGCTCAGCTGCCCACAGCTGCTCAGGCTCTCCCATTTTGATGTGGGTATTTTTAGTACAAGTCAGGGACAGGTCACGGGCGCCTGTGAATTTTTCATTTTTCATTATTGCCGTCACCTGCCCCTGACTTGTACTAAAAATACCCCTGACAAAATCTTAGCCTTCAGCGTAAGTGGTTAGCCCATTTCAAGGGGAGTGGCCTGTTATGTTCTCACCTCTGCAGTTAGAGGACAAAAAGGGGGTTAGTGGGTGACAGATTGTTTTAATAAGCCATAAATCCCGGTCCTTATTGAGACCACGATTTTTAGTGTGTAGCAAAGTTATGAATTTGAGGTCCCAGGCTCATCTTTGGACGGTGTTGTGCAGGTTTCCTTGGAGGATGAGGACTGAGAGGTCAGCTATGGAGCGATCATTTGGTGAAAAGTGTTCACCCACAGCCGAGGGTGTTTTTGTCTTTTGTCATTTTCCTGTGTGAGTTCATTCGAGAGCACAGTGACCTTCTGGTTTCACCCGCTGTCACGGAGGCCCCGGGCGATGCTCTGGAACTGCTCCCCATGAAGCCAGTCAGGACTCTGGGGCAGTCGCCTTTCTGGGAGCAGCCTGTCTGCAGGACACACAGCTCACACAGCTTCCACCTTCCTGGGTCTGACCTCGGAGCATTCAGCCTTCTCTGCCCCTCCGTGCGCTTCCCACAGCGAGTCCGCCCAGGCGGGGTCCTGGGGAAGCCAGAGGGTCCTGCCCCCCTTCTCCACAGTCAGATGTGACTCTCAGCCAGCCAGTAAAACAGAAGGTTTATTAGATGACAGGAACATGGTCTAAAACAGAGCTTGCGGGTGCAGAGAACGGGACCCCTCAGCTGGGTCCATTTTGGGGGGCAGTGAGCCAGACAACCACGTCTGCACTTCACTCCATGTCCCAGCCAGCCCCAAACTGAAAACTCCCTCCAGCCCCTCCTCCTCTGGGCTTTGTTCCTTTCCTGGGCCAGGTGGTCACCAGATTCCTTTGTTCTCCAACCCTTCAGCTTTCACCTTGTGGGGTGGGGGGGGGAAGGGCCCAGGCCATCAGTTGCTAGGAAACAGGGTGTTGGCCATTCTCTGTGTCCAGACCCCCGCACACACCTGCCCTCTAGGGCTCTGCAATGATCATACACCCTTACCCCACCACCTAGATACTTAAGAACTGCATAGGGGAAACTGAGGCACCCCCCCAATATTCGGAGGAAACATTAAGAACAGTCCCACTTCGTCACACCCGCATAGTAACTGTTCGGGTGTTTAGTGCACTTGTTGTGATAGATATGCGTAGTATCCATGGATCTGGAAACGTGTGTTGTGGGGATCATTGTAGCGGTGGAAATATGGCTGCAGGTTTTGCATCTGTTGTTTCTGGCAGGGTCTGGCGCTGTTTTGAGTTGGTGGGTCAAGCTCTGTGGGGAGCTTGCTTCTGATGATGAGCTTGGAGAGGCTGGCGGGGGGGTTGTTTGAAGGCCAGAAGGGGGGGTATGGGGAAGATTTCTTTCAGGGTGGGGTCCCCATTGAGTACAGGTTGTAATTATTTAATGATACCCCATATGGGTGCCAGTGTGGGTGAAAACTAGGGGTGTACGGTCAGAGCGGGATTTATTTCTGCCTGCTCCATGGTGTGATTACTTCCCTGGTTGAGTGTCCTTGTTTGATGAAGGTGGTTTTGGGTGTGTTAAGGTGTGTATCCTGAACTCTCTTCACAGCTTTCTTCTTCATTCTGTGGTATCTGAGAGCCTGGCTGTAGCTAACAGATTTCTTGGTGTTTGGGGTTGTTACAGGATCTGTGAAGGTACGTGTGGGGATCCATGGGTTTCCTGTGTAAAGTTGGCTGTAGGGCTCCATTGCTGAAGCGGATTGTGGTGTTCAGGAAGTTGATGCTGGTGCGGGAACATTGTAGAGAGAGTTTAATGGACAGGGATGGGGTGGTGGCTGCTGAAGTTGTGGTGGAAACCTATGAGGGAGTTTAGATTGTCTGTCCAGAGGATGAAACCATCATGGATGTATCGTAGGTATATAACTGGCTTTTGTGGAGCATTTCTCCAGAAATTCTTCTCCATGGTGCCCCATGAAGAGGTTGGCATATTGGAGAACTATCCTAGTGCCCATGGCTGTTCCCATGGTTTGGACAAAGGGTTGGTTGTTGAATGATAACTGTTCTGGGTGAGGATGAAAGGGATGAGGTTGGTGATGTGTTTGGGGTGGGCAGCTAAGGGTTGTCCAGTGTCTTGTAGATATTTGAGCAGTCAGCAATGCCGTCACTGTGAGGGATGTTGGTGTGTCGGGAGGTGACACCCCTGGTGGTGAGGCTGGTGTTCTGTGGGAGATAGCTAATGTCACAGCATTTCTGGAGGAAGTCGGTTTTGTCTTGGAGGAAGCTGGCCCTTTGTGTGCTGAGTGGATTTTGGATGGTTTCTATATTTGGGCTGAGGACAGTACCGGGTGCCACATTAGTCAATGTTGACCTTGCGTCAGTCGTTACAATAGGGCTCTCTATTCTGGGTGCATTTCCTGTTGCTCGGCAACCCCTGTGATCATGCCAACTTTGATGAATCGCAGCTACTTGGTTTTCTTTGATCATATTCAGTCCCGTTGTTCAGGAAATGAGGAAGCAGCACACGGCATAATTACAGCCCCTGAAGGCTTCTGCTTCCTAGAATCTTTCATACCCCCTCTAATTAATGCTGTTTGCCTTGGCCAAACGTGTAATGCAAAATCTGGGGGGTGCTGGAGAGCATTTTGAAATGTCGTCTCTTAATCCAGACGCTTTGCTCTCAGACCAAAACTTCTAGAATGAGCCCCTGCAGAAGAGCGGCAGAGAGCAACTAGTGTGCACACCACAGATCCTCAGAGAGCTGTGAAGGGCAGGACTCACACAGTGCCTGTGTGCTGGGCAGGTTCACTGGCCATAGCATGCCACCTTCAGTCACTCACTGACTCTGATGTCAGGCTGCCCACGAACCCTCTGGCTTAGAGCCCCAGTACGGTTGCCAACTTTTAGTGCACTTAGACAAACAGCTGTTAAACAGTAAACTAGTTTCAATCTTACCTATAATAGTGCTACTGTCATGGTCTGTATTAAAACGCACTCCTGTACCAGTGTTCCCATGATTTTAGCCAGGATCAATGTCATATTAACCAGCCTATAGTTACCCTGAACATCCCATTTACACTTTTTAAATACTGGCACAACCATGGCTTTTTTCTGGATCTCTGGAACTTCCCCAAAATTCCAAACTTTGTTAGAAATCAATACTAACAGTTCATAGAGCACCTCGGCCAATTCTTTTAATACTCTTGGATGCAAGTTATCTGGTCCTGCTGATTTAAACATGTTGCACATTAAAATTTAATAGTTGCTAGGTAACATCCTCCTGTCTCCTTGTCACTGTAAGATGGGGATACATCATTCAGCTTCCTTACAAATACAGAACTGAAATGTTTATTGAACACTTCTGCCTTTTCTGCATCATGATTAACAGTTTTTCCACCCTTGCTAGTTCTGGACCTATCCCATTGCTAGCACCACTGGGCATATCCATTGATACCTTTAGCTTCCCTCATCAGTTGTCTGCATATCCTTACTGCTCATTTGAACTCAGTGCTTTCAGCTTCCCCACTTTCCACTTGTGATACATTGTGTTTGTATTTTTGTTGTTGTTCCTTCCACCCCTCCTCTTGATTTTTTAACCAAAGAAATCTTCTTTCATAATTGTGGAACTGTGTACTGTTGGGGCATCTAAAACAATCTCCCAATGATTATTCAGATCTTAAAGTTTACATTTTTACTCCCACGCAGCTTAGATCTCAACTTTTGCAAAGTTGGCTCTTGGGCAGCATCAAGTTTCTGCATCCCTGGTTGGGATGTTATTCTGTTTGCACATGGCCAATGAAACTGGATTGTGATCACGTGTGCTAAACAACCAGGAGAGTTCAGTTCAGTGACTAGTTCCCTTGTATGGGCCAGCGTGAGCCTCACATGGGAACATCTCAGTGTGTGTGTGTGTTTTGGGGGGTGGGGGAGGATATTTTCCAGGCTACTTCAGGTGATGGAGCTCTGCCGATTCCCTCCTCTGCGGATGTGGCCCGCTGCTGTAGGCGGAGTTTCCCCCTGGGTAGGGTGCTGTGTAAGGCAGGGCACGTGGCACCAGGGCAGATCCTGCTGTTCTAGGGTATGACGTGACTGCAGGGGGGGCCTGTTCCCTGCTGCTGACCTCCTTGCGCAGCCACTGACATCAGTGCTGAGCGAGGGCTCTAGGCCTGACTGTAACATGCCCAAGCCCTGCGCTGGCCTTGCTGGCCTTGCCTCACCCCCCAGGCAGCGGCCAGAGGCCCAGGACTTCCTGCCATCCAAACTCACACCCTGGATGGGACCTGAAAGGCTGCAGCTCATGCTTCCTGTTTTGTTTCTTTTCCTTGGAGGGTTCAGGGCGTCGGAGCCAAGGGGGATGGGGGGGGAGGGATCAGACTGGCTGTGCCAGTTAAAGGTCAAACACAGCAGAGAATGTGAAAACATGGGGCCAAATCTGCAGCTGGTGTCAACTGGCCATAGCACCACTGGAGTCCATGGGGCCAGATCCCAACTGGTGTCAATCAGCATCGCCCCAAGGGGTACAACAGCTCTGCTCACTTCAACGTTGCTGCGCCGAGCGACCCCCGCTGAGCCAGGGAGCGTGGCGGCGTCAGGCTGGGGGCTGGGTGCAGCCAGGCTGGAGCTGGTGGTTTTAGCCTGACAGATAAAGCCCCAGCTTCGGGCTGCAAGGCTGGGCCAGGCTGCGCCCATGGCTGGTGCGTGGCACTATCCAGGCTGGGAACAAGCCCCCTATGCTCCGGTCCCGCCGCAGGCAGAGCCAGCCCCACATGGCAGGGCACGAGTGACATCTAGTGCATGATCAGGGTAAGACAGGGCTACACAAAAGGCCCTCAGGGGAGAGCAGCTGCAGGAAAGCAGGGTGGCTTGGTGTAAGGGGACTGTTGCCCCCTTACTAACATTCAGTGGGGGTGTTTTGGTTGGCTAGCTCCCAGTACTAAAAGGGGAAGGGTCGATGGGGAATCAGGACCCTGAGACTGACAGTCCACAGGAACAATGGGGAGAGGCCAATGCTCCAGGTCAGCCTGAATGACAGGGTGGGCAGGCTAATCAGGGAGTCAGGAGGCCTGGGAGGTCCCATTCCCCCGTGTGAGCTGGAGTTGCCTGGGTCAAACAGAGTGGGGACAAGCTAAGGAGAAAGTAGGGGCAGAAGCTGAGCTGGGGAGCAGAGCTGGGCCAGATTCAGAGAGAGCAGACCCTGTCCTGGGAGCAGAGCTGCAGCCCCAAAGCCCGAGGCACAGCCCAGAGAGAGCAGACTTGCCCTGGGAAGAAAGCTGTAGCAACCAGAGGCAGAGGGGCCAAACAAGCAGCCCATGAAGCAGGTCAGTGCTGGGAGCAGAGTCACAGAAGCAGCCTGCAGAGCAGACCTGTCCTGGGAGCAGAGCTGCAGCAACCAGAGCCAGAGGGGCCAGAGGAGCTGGAGGCAGATTGCTGAGACCGAGTGGTGCAGCTGGGGCTGGAGCAGTCTGGAGCTGGGTGCGGTGGGTGAGCAGCTGCGGTGAGCGAGGGGGACCCTGGGCAGCAGGCCCAGCACAGGGAGACGTCTCAGCCAAGAGGCTCTGCAGGCCAGGCTTGGATCGTAGCCCCAACAGAGCGGGGGCGACACTGGGAAGACGGGTCCTAGCACTTAGAGCCTGAGAGCGTCAGGCCACCACCAGAGCGCGTGTCCAACCCACAGCCTCCCTGCAGCCCAGCCAGGGCCTGAGAAGGGGCCTGGGACTTACAAGGAACAGACTGTGAGCTGCCCGGACGTTCCAGAGACACTGTTTGTGATGTTCCCTGCCACAGAGCGGGGTGATGTGTTTCCTCGAACCTTTCCCATTATTCCTTATTCTTTTTAAAATTAATTGTTGATTAAATAACTTGCATTTGCTTTAACTTGTATGTAATGGTCAGTGGGTCAGAGAAGTGCCCAGTGTAGAGAGAGTACCCCAGAGTGGGGACACCCTAGCCCCTGTCCTACATGACCACAGCAGGGTTGGGGGTCGAGCCCCCCAGGAATCCTGGGCCCAGCCTTGTTGGGGTTACAAGGACACTGCCAGACAGGAGAGTGGAAGGGGAGCCCTCAAGGGCAGGGAGGCCACTGGGTAAAGGAAGTGGGAGCAAGGACTCAGATTCTTTCGCTTGCCCACTTCACCGGGGTAGTGCAGAAGTCACAAAAGTTCCCCACAATAGCGGGACTGTTCCCCTGCTTACATTGGGATGCCCCACGCTCCTCCTCGCTCAGCAACACAGGAGGCTACAAGGAGGAGCAGCTCAACAGAGAGAAGCTTGAGCAAGGGCCTCCTGCCAGCCGGCCTCCCTCTGCAGTAGGGTTGCCAACTTTCTACTCGCACAAAACCCAATACCCTTGCCCTCCCGCCCGTCCCTCTTCTGAGGCCCTGGCTCCGCTCACTCCATTCCCCCCCTGCCCCCGTCGCTCGCTCTCCCCACCCTCACTCACTCATTTTCACTGGGTGGGCTCAGGGGATTGGGATGCTGGAGGGGTTGAGGGCTCCGGCTGGGGGCGCAGGCTCTGCGGTGGGGCCAGAAATGAGGAGTTCAGAGTGCAGGAGGGGGCTCCAGGCTGAGGCAGTGGGTTGGGATGCCAGAGTGGGTGAGTGCTCTGGCTGGGGGTGCGGGCTCTGGCGTAAGGACAGGGATGAAGGGTTTGGGGTGCAAGAGGGGGCTCTGGGCTGGGGGTGGAGCTGATGGGTTTGGAGTATGGGAGGGGGCTCCGGGCTGAGGCAGGGGGTTGGGGTATGGAGGGGATATGGGATGGGAGGTGTGGGTTCTGGGATGGGGCCACAAATGAGGGGATCGGAGGGTGGGAGGGGAATCAGGGCTGGGGTAGGGAGTTGGGGCACCAGGGTGGGCCAGGGCTCCGGTTGCAGGTGCAGGCTCTGGGGTGGCTGGGACCGAGGGGTTTGGAGGGCGGGATGGGGATCAGAGCTGGGGCAGGGGGTTGGGGGACCAGGGGGGTGAGGGGTGCAGGCTCCAGGCAGTACTTACCTCAAGCAGCTCCCAGAAGCGGCAGCATGTCCCCCTCCGGCTTCTATGCGGAGGCACATCCAGGTGGCTCTGCTGTGTGCTGCCCCATCTGCAGGCACCGCCCCCACAGCTCCCATTGACCACAGTTCTTGGCCAATGGGAGCTCCAGAGTCGGCGCTTGGGGCTGGGGCAGAGTGGGGAGACCCCTGGTTGCCCCTATGCCTAGGAGCCGTAAGGGGGCCATGCCGCTGCTTCCGGGAGCCATGGCAGACAGGGAGCCTGCCTTAGCCCCGCTGCGCTGCCGACCAGACTTTTAATGGCCCGGTCAGCACCAGGATCCCTTTTTGACTGGGCGTTCCGGTTGAAAACCGGACACCTGGCAACCCTACTCTGCAGCCTAGAACCACATTGTTAAAGGGATTTAGGTGCCTGAGTTGGCCACGTAAGCACCACTGACATTTCCAAAGCTGCAGCTCAGCTGTTGCCTATCTCCATCAGTGCCTCACTCCCCTAAGCACTGACGTTTTTAAGCCACCTCCGCACTGACCCCTTCCCGTAGCTAACCGGCGGTTCCGAGTCCTAGCATGAGCCCAAGCCCTGGAGCCGGATTCGCACCTGAGGTGGGCGAGCGCCTATCCTGCCAGCAGGGCCCAACCCTCTAGGCGTGCTCTGAGACCTGCCGGAGCCCTCAGCTGCTGGGCTGGGGACAGGCCAGGGATGGTGGGGGCAGCACAACCCCTGTGCGTCCAGCCAAGAGCACAGGGAAAGAGTGAGCGTGAGGGAGGTGCTCAGCAGCAGATCGTGTGTTTGGGCCACTAGGGCAGGGCTAGCGAAGCAGCTAGCATGGTCTGGGTGCCGGGCTCCAGGAGAGGGTTTGGGGCTGGGGAGGAGGTTCGGCAGAGGGCAGTGCCGGACTCTGGCCCCTCAGTTCAGTGCAGCTGTTTAGGTACCTCAGCCCCTCTCCTCTCCTGGCCTTCTGCTCTGCATTACACCGCCCGCTCAGCTGGCCAGTTCGGAAAACCCCTCTCAGGCACCTGGCTCTCCCCACATATTGTATGGGCAGCCCAGGCCACATGGAGCCGCCTGACGCCAGGCTGAGAATGCCACTAGAAACATAGAATCATAGACTCATAGAATATCAGGGCTGGATGAGACCTCAGGAGGCATCTAGTCCAACCCCCTGCTCAAAGCAGGACCAATCCCCAACTAACTCATCCCAGCCAAGGCTTTGTCAAGCAGGACCTTAAAAACCTCTAGCAGGGGTCTGAAGTAGCTCTCCCCTGCCATCTATTGATGAACGGGGGAACAGACCTCGGGAGCAGACCGTATTTGCATAGGCATGGCTACTCTGCCTAGGGGACCAGCAGGCACTGGCAGGGGATCAGTCTGGGCCGTTTTGGGTTGTAATTCATGTTAGTCTTGGACACGGGGGTAATGAAGTGTTATATGGCTGTTGTATGACTAAGGGGAAGCAGAGCTGTGTTTTATATGCCCTCGCTAAGGGGCATCACCCTCACTCACTGAGCAGGGGTAGTGTTGCCAAAAAAAAAAAATATATATATATATATATATATGGATATTTTTCTACCTGAGGGATGTTACTGAGTTGTTCTCACTTTTGAGTGTGGTCTGAGAGCCGTTACCTGGTCTCAGGGATCAGTAGAGCTGAACTTATTGGGCTTGGGGCTGAGCCTTGATGTGGTGTGAGGACAGTGCCATGGTGTAAGACAACCAAGAGGAGGGTATGACAATGAGGGAGCTGACATCACTAAGGCAGAGGTCCCCAAAATGTGGAGGCTGCAGAGGAAAGTATTTGGGGGGCATTGCTGGGGCCTGGGCCAGCCCCCACCAGCTCTGCTCCTGGCCCCAGCCCCAGTTGCTAGCCCAGGGCCCTGGCTGCCAGGCTCTGCTCCTGGCCCTGGCCCCATCCCCAGCTGTGGCCCCAGCCTCGACCCTTTTACCCCTGTCCATGTCCCCCCTCCTAGAGCTATGGCCCTGGTCCCAGAGCAGCAGAAGTAGCAGAGGCATCATTCAACCTCCCACCCCTCACAAGGGGAGGCAGGTAAACCCACCTGAGACGCACTGCTGGACTCTGGGACTTCGCTGACCTTGGACAACCAGCTGTGAGCCGGGTGTGGAGGAGGGAAAGCGGCGGTGTTAAAAGTCCGTTCCTCTGTCGGACTTTCACACTTCATGATGGGAAACTGAGGCAAAGGACGCTGCCCAAGATACTGTGGCATGGGGCTTGGGGTTTCTCATCGTCTGCTTGCTTTTGAGTCATCATTGTGGTGTTTTACAAAATGAATGCTGTGTTCTCTCTCCTCTTAATAAACATTTTCTTTTGTTAGAGAGGCAAGATGGGGGAGGCAATATCCTTTGTTGGACCAACTTCTAATTGGTAGGGAGACGAGCTTTCAAGCTGCACAGAGCTCTTCTTCAGGGCTGGGAAAGGTACTCCGAGGGTCACAGCTCAATGCAAGATGGGACGGCTAGGAGTTAACGCCTTGCCAGAGACCATTCCAGGTGAAGTGGATGGGTAACACATCTACAGTCATAGGACAAAGGGGAGTTAATGGGCTATGAAGTTGTTGCTATGGGCCATACATCTGGAGTCTGAATTATGAAGTGAGCTGTAGCTCACGAAAGCTTATGCTCAAATAAATTGGTTAGTCTCTAAGGTGCCACAAGTCCTCCTTTTCTTTTTGCGAATACAGACTAACACGGCTGTTACTCTGAAACCTGAATTATGAATGGGAGCGTTATGAATTGAAGGTCCCCGGCTCGTTGTTTGAAGGTGCTGTGGTAGGTTTCCTTAGGGGATGAGGGCTGAGAGGTCGGCTGTGGGTGAAAAGCATTCGCCCGCGGGTGGTGGGGTGCATTTTCCTGTTTAGTTTCCCCAGTTTTCGAGCCAGTTCCGTTTTATGCCTTTAAGAGGGATGTTGAGACATTGAACCGGGCTTGTGTTACTCCTGACGCCGTCACGCAGAAGGGTCACTTTCTGGGGGGCGCGTCTGGCACCCTGGGTCAGTGCCCCTCGCAAGCAGGTTTTGAGTAAACCATTAATTTGGAGAAGCACTTTTGTTCTGTTTTGGAGAAATGGCTGTAAATGTGGCTGTTCACACGTGAGAGGGTTGCTGCAAGGGGATGAACACCTACCCTAAGACCGGCCTGCTAGTGACAGGGATACCTGAGGCGGTCGATGAGGCTCAGCTCAATGGGCGCTTTGTGGGCCAGGGCAGAGTGCGTGGGCGCGTGTTGGCGGGAGGAAGGTGCCTCGGTGGCGCTGGGCGAGCGGTCAGGGGCCGTGAGAGAGCAGCGGCGGGCGGCAGGTGGAAGCTGGTAGCCGCTGGAAGCCAGTCCCACCAGCCCCTGCCTCAGACGCGGAGTTGTGCAAGAAAATGTCGGGAAAAGAGGGAAAGACCCTGGCTGATATGCTGGGTTTGTTGGGCCTTGACCCAGCAGCCTCCCCCCATGTGTGGGCAAAGGCACTGGGGCAAGTGCTGGAAAACATTGTGCTGTCCTGTCCCGAGTCAAGCCCCTTCTGTGCGCTAAGGTTATTCTCCGGGGGGGGTGATCCCAATACCTGGGGGGAGGGGCTTGAACCCTGGTGGGAACACCCCACTTTGCCGCTGCAGGAGTGGACCATACCAGACGCGGAGACGCGAAGGAGTCTAGTAGAGAGCCTCAGGCGCCCTGCACGGGGGCGGCGGAGCCTTCCCAAAAGTGAGGGGGCCCTGCTCCTCCTCTTCCCCCCGAGGTCCCGCCCCCAGCGAAGCCAGAGCCAGACTGGGTCCGGAGAGCCCAGGCCTCTCCACGTGCCCGGGCTGGGCTAGCTTGAGAGCACCCCCACCTGTGTCCCCACCCCCCAGGCCCTCCGCCCAGGGCAGGGAGAGGGTCCGCGGATCCATGTGGCTCTTACCCTGACCTGGGTGTGGCTGGGGGGACGGGGCCTCAGAGCCGCAGCCTAGCTGTGGGGAGCCGCAGACCTTCCATCTGCCCTGGGTTGGGGAAATGAGGGGTGGGGACACATGAGGGGGCTGTTCTTGGACCCCCACCCCAGGCAGGTGCTGGGTCCACGGCGTCTCACAGCTGCCAGCCTGGCTGGGGGGTGGGGCCCCAGGGGGAAGAGGAGGGGCAGGGGTGGGGCCTGTGGCAAAAAGAAGACGGGCCAGACCCATCCACTTTCAAAACGTGGGAGGGCCCTGGCCCCCCTGTTCCGGCGCCCCCTGGCCCAGCATTAGACGTGATTCGCACCCCAAAGTGCTGTGTGAAGCACGCCGAGACCCTTGGTGGGCGCAGAGGGCTCGGACGACATTCAGTGTACAATGCTCAGTGTCCGTCAGCAAAGGGGTGACCGAGGCTGGAGAAATTGCTCCAGAGGGCTGGGGCGCAGTGACTGCCGAGCAGATGGCCCTGGACAGGCTGGCCCAAGTCAGAAGAGAAGCTCAATATCAGAACCCGATTGTACCCCCCCTTCCGGTCAGAGACCCCAGAGTCACTGGAGCCAGGCTGGTAAAGGAGGTCGGAGAGGAGGCGGAGTGTGGGGAAGTCCCTGAGCCAGCCAGCGCATCACCCCTGCGACCGCCTGAGCGAGGCACTGATGGCAAAAACTTGTCCAACAAGTGCAGGGCCCACCAGAGCAGATGCCGAATGACAACGTGCCATCGACCCAGCTCAGACGTCCAGGCACAAGGAGCCCCTGGCGGCAGGGGCAGAGGAGGCAATGTTTAGAGCCACTGTTGCTCCAGCACTGCAGGGGACAGGACGATCCTGCTGCTGGTGTGGCCAGGATGGACACGCTGCTGCCAGGGGCTGGGATGACGAGAATCCCGCGCTAAAGCTGAGACCACTCGAGGAGGAGTCAGGAAAGGGCATGGGAAGGGGACTGCCAGGCTCCCAGGACAAGGACTGTCCAGCCGGGATCCCACCAGGACTGGTCTGGCCCTCAGCAGAGAATCATAGAATATCAGGGCTGGAAGGGACCCCAGGAGGTATCTAGTCCAATCCCCTGCTCAAAGCAGGACCAGTCCCCAATTTTTGCCCCAGATCCCTAAATGGCCCCCTCAAGGCTTGAACTCACAACCCTGGGTTTAGCAGGCCAATGCTCAAACCACTGAGCTATCCCTCCCCCCAGAGGTCACGGTGAGGATCGAAGGGACAGAACAGAAAGCAGGTGCTTGACCCCAGACCTCAAGTGAGCATAGGCACTGATTCCGTGGGTGCTCCCAGGCTGGAGCACCCACGGGAAAGATAGTGGGTGCTCAGTGTTACCCCAAATTGGGCCAGCTGGGAAGCTTAGGGAGGACTAATGACCCACCAGAGTTTGGCAGAAAGCAGCACGTTTATTACACTGATAGCTAAGCTCAAAAGAAGAGGCGGGGTGGGGGGTCACACACACACTCATGCTCCCAGGACAGGCCCGGCACTGGAGATGTCGGGATCCTTCAAGGTAAGTGTCCCAGAGTGCGGCGATGGAGGTCAGTCTCCCCGAGGCACGATAGAATGCAACGCGGCAAACCGCTGGCCAGGCGGTCCGGGCGAAGGGCCTTCACGGGAGCTACAAGCTTGGGAGTGCAGTGCTGAGCACATGTCCCCTTCCCCTTTTAAGGACCTGCTCCTCATGGCCTGTGACGAGAGATGACTTGACTGCATCTGGTTGGTCATAGAATCATAGAATACCAGGGTTGGAAGGGACCTCAGGAGGTCATCTAGTCCAACCCCCTGCTCAAAGCAGGACCAATCCCCAATTTTTGCCCCAGATCTCAAATGGCCCCCTCAGGGATTGAGCTCACAACCCTGGGTTTAGCAGGCCAATGCTCAAACCACTGAGCTATCCTCCCCCACACTCCACCTCCGGCAGTGACTATGCAGTGTCCATGCGCTGGGTGTGTGATCGCTGCTTAATCAGAGTCCCAGACACCTTGTCTACCTGGGAGGTCTTCTGATCTTCCAGCTGCTCAAGCAGCCCATTCATCCCACAAGCATTGCAGGAGGGGGAAAGCCACTTCACGGGTATTCAAAGAGGGAGAGGAGACAAAAGTGGGGGTGGGTGTAACAGACCTTTTGAACATACAGGTTATACAGAGCATACAGATCACTGCTGTTCCTACAACACTCAGCACCCACCAGCCACAGCTGTTTGGTGGGGCCCCAGATCAGCTGTTTGACACCTGGGGGAGAGGCTTGGGAAAGGCGGGAGAGCAGTGAGCAGGGGTGGGCGGAGGCCTTGGAGAGGGGGCGGAGCAGGGATGGGAAGAGGCAGAGCAGGGGCGGGGCTTTGGAAGAGAGGGCGGCGTGGGGGTGGGAAGAGGCGGGGCGAGGATGGGCCACGGGGGAAGGGGCAGGGGTGGCACCCCCCGGGAGAAATAAAAGTCAGCACCTAAGCAAGTGACTATTATATTGCAGTCCCTGATGGGACTCAGCCTGTGTGACCCCAGCCTCGATGAACACACTGCCCACGGTCTGGCTCAGTGCACTGGGGGAACGAGAAGAGGTGGACACCACTGCATTAACATGCCCCCAGCCTGACGGAGTCTCCGGGGTGTCTGTGCTGTTCGGGACCAACCGCAGTCTCTTCAAGGCACTGGCTGATCACGGCAGACAGCGAGGGGGACCCAACCCCTGAACAGCACGAGAAGCCACACGCTTCGTGCTGCTGCCTGTAGTAAAATCGCGAAGACGAGAAAGGAGACGTCTGAGCTCCAAAGGGCAGTAAGGGGCCATTAGCAATGGTGAAGCAGCCAGCGCCATAGTCCTACCTGAGAAAGCCCAGGCAAGGGGGACTACACGGATGGCTAAGGATCAAGCCGAGATAAGGTTGTGAGACCCTGGCAGAAGGTAGCAGACCTCACTGAGCCCCAAACCATTGTGAAACCCCAGTGTGAAGCCCAGGCCCCACCGACAGACCCTGCCAGGTTTGGTTTCAGGGCATGGAAGGATCACCGGCAGAAAGACCTTGGTGGGAGATCCAAGGCTCCTCACTGCATGAGTGCGAAGGGGGTGGTGCACAACATTATACGACAAGGCTCAGGATGCTTCAGGGAGCAATCTAGGAAGATTGCGCTCTCAGAGATGGAGGATGTGCAGTGTCCTCTTCAGGAGCCGATTGCAAAGGGCATCGTCGCAGAATCCCGCAGCCCGGACGCCTCCCCCAGTGGGATGGTCCTGTAAGCAGGGTCTGAATGAATGCTTCCCTGACAGCTTTCTGGGAAGGGGAGAGACTCTGGGTGTGGTCTTAGGCACCAACTCCATGGGTGCTCTGGGACTGAAGCACCCACGGGGAAAAATTGGTGGGTGCTCTGCACCCACTGGCAGCACCCCCCCCCGCCCCCCTGCCCCAGCTCACCTCCGCCTCCTCACCTGAGCGCGCCGCCGAGTCCTGCTTCTCCCCCTGGCTCCCAGCACTTGCACCGTGAAACCGCTGTTTCGCGGCGGCAAGTGCTGGGAGGGAGGGGGGAGGAGGGGGAATGCAGCATGCTCAGGGGAGGAGGCAGGGCCGGGGCGGGGATTTGGGCAGGGGTCCAATAGGGGCATGGAGGGGGTGGAGTTGAGGCAGGGACTTTGGGGAAGGGGTTGGAATGGGGGCGGGGCAGGGGTGGAGCCAGGGGTTGGGGGGTGCGAGCACCCACCCGCACCGGGAAAAGTTGGCACCTGTGGGTGTGGTTATGTAAATACAGTTTTTTCCTGCTTTGCTGAGGTTTCCTTAGATGTTCAGCAGATGGAGCGGTGTTTTGCTCATTGTAATCAACTTGGCTAGTGTTGGGTCATGTGACGAAGTGGGGGATTTTCTGGGGTTTTTCTGTGGTTTGCAGGCAGAGGGGGTGAGACACAGTTTCCCTGGGTGTTATTGATTTAACGAGGTGATGGGAGAGGGAGTTTGTTGTTTCAGAGGACCAGCGATGGAACTTGGGACCTCGGCCAATGGCCTGGAGAATGGAGACCCCAGCGACTGGTGACCGGGAGGCCCAGCTCGGGAGTCACAGCCGGTTCTGGCCAGTGGGAGGACAATGGGCTGCGGAGAGAGAACCCTGGTGTCCTGACCAGCCAGTTCCAACCAGTGGGGAACATAGGACAGCTGAGAGGAGAGAAGGCCCAGGCGACCCTGTTTACCTGGATAGAAGACAAAGCACAGAGGCGGGGTTTGGGGGCAGGTGATATCCGATGCCCAGCTGGAAAGCACAGGGTCTCAGGGCTGGAGGGAGAGAGCAGGCAGAGCCCAATAAACCCTCCTGTTTTACACTGGCTGAGTCGCTCTGGTCTAGAGATCAGGGTGGCATTATTCCCTCTGGGTGTGGGGGCCTCAGGGGTCCAGAGCAAGTGGACTCCCTGAGGGGGCTCACGGCAAGAGACAGGTGTGCTAAGGCTCAGAGAGGTGCGGTTCCAGGAGGTGGAGGGGCTTAACCCCCCAGACAGAGTGGACCCCCGAGAAGGGCTGTCACACTGAAGGGGGTTCCCCCCAGGGACCATACGGGGCCAAGAGTGGGCACGACCTGTGAGTCCGTGACAACGTGGTAGCAGAGGACGGTTGGCGGACGAACCCTGTAGATAGTTGGCTATGAGTGCAGGCGCCTTGCAGGGAGTGGCTGCCAGCGATAAAACGAGGGAATTGAAGGAACCAGCACAAAAATGGCCTAGAACCAGCTCCGTAAGAGAGACCTGGCACGTGCGTGCAGGGAGAGAGGGCTGAGCGTGGGGAGGCTCACCCAGGAGCAGCTGATGGCTCAGCTTGTAGAAGATGACCAGTTTGAGGAACAGGCTCCAGGCTCCCGGGATGCCCCGAGAGCCGGGGATTCGCCATGGGGGCAGTCTGTATAGCAGCCGGGAGTATATCAGACCCGACTCCCCAGTCAGCACAGGGGGGCCCCAGTCAGGTTTCTCCTTGGAGGAGCTGTGGAGATTGGAGCTGGAGCTGAAAGTGAAGGAGCTGGCGGGACAGAGGTTGGTGGACTGTGCAGAACAGCTAAAGCAGGAGTTGGAGCTGGAGGAGCAGCGGGCCAAGGGGGCCTGCCAGGGGAGAAGAGAGGAAGAGCCCCAAGACGCCAGTTCGGCGGGGAATCTAGACACCAAACTGCTGCCCCAGTTTAAGGGTGAGGGGTGGGGGATATTGATGCCTACCTCACAACCTTTGAGAAGGCTTGTGATCTGAACCAGACTGACCCCACAGACAGGCTCCTGCTGTCTAACCCCCCGCTGGGTCCCAAGGCCACAGGGGCTGTAACAATGCTGCCTTTGGTGGGACACAACTGAGAGTATCAATTCAGGACAAATTGCTTAGAGCAGGGCAGTCACAGCCCAAAGCTGGGTGTCCTTTATGACTAAGGCACACCAAACTAGCCAAACAGAGAAGACTTCGGTTTTACCCCACTGGCTAAGCAGAAGTTACACAAACAATTCCCTTAGACACTCCAGTTCCCCAGTATCCCCACCAACAGCCACTTCTTATGGGGATGAATGGTTACGAAATCCAGTACCCCAGAAAAAGAAAAAAGGTTCTCCTGATCCCAAAGGACCAAGCCCCGGGCCCAGGTCAACATACCAGGTAGATCTTACCCACAAATCCCTGCATGTCCCTGCATGCCTGGCTGAGTCCCAAGGTGTATCTGCCTTCTCTCAATGGGTCGATTGTGTAGCTGATGGTCCTTAATGGACCATCAAGCAGGCTAGGCAGTGCTGACGCCAATTTGTCCGGGGTGTCACCCAGAAGCATAACACAAGTTTGAAATACAGACAGTATAGAGCCAATACTTATAATTTTAAATACAGAAATGATACATGCATACAGATAGCATAATCGTAACCAGCAAACCATGACCTTGTCATAGACACCTTACTTAACCTCCTTTGTACAAGATTTGGTGCCACTATATCACCTTGGTTGCAACAATGATCTATGTGGTCACAGTTCATGTCAATAATGTCACAGAGGCGGTCAGCCAAACAGGTGGTATTGGGACAGGGGACTATGACTTGTTCAAACAGCTTTGCTGCTGAAGTTTGAACTGACCCCCGAGGTGAACAGGAAACTATTCCGGGGTGTACGCAAGACCTCAGGCATCACCTACAAGGAGGTCGCCAACCTGCTGGGGGAATCTCTCCGCAAGTGGGGAAAGGGCACAAGGGCTACTACCACAGGGGACATGTATAACCTGGTGGGGTTGGAGCAGCTGTTTGACATCTGCCCTCCAGACCTTAAGAGGTGGTTAATGGACTGGAAGCCTAAAGATCTGTGCAGTGCGGGGTCACTGGAGGATGAGTTTGTGGACAGCAGATCAGGGGCAGGAGGGAGACCCACACTGGGGACTCAGAAGGGGAGTCACCCAGAGACCTCTCATAGGTAGGACTTCAGGAAGCCCAACTCAGGGATGCCCGTGAATGCCGGGGCGGGCTGACCCCCCTTGTGGGACTTGAGTGACCTGAAATGTAATTACTGTGGCCAAAAAGGACACAAGGTGGTGCAATGCCTGAAGATGAAGGAAATGGCAGTCAAGCAGAACCTGCAGGGTGTCAACTGGGTGGAAGCCCACCAAGAGTGGGCACCGCCTGTCCAGGGGGGCACAGTTGTTAGGGCTGTGCCAGGGGAAGGGGACTGCCACGCCAGGCCAGAAGGGGAAGGCAGGGCTCCAAGTCCAGAACGCCTATACTCAATCGCCGGGTGAGCATGGGACAGGCCCTGGGAGACAATCAGCACAACATCCCCATTGAGGGTGGGGGGAAGCAGCGTCCAGGGGTTCTTGGACATGGGCGCAGAAGTGACATTGGCACGGCCCAAGGTGGTGGACCCAAAGCAGCCATTGCCCAATGCCCATTGCCCAATACGTGACCCTGAGAGGAGTGTTCGGGCTTCCTGTCAAGGTGCCTGTAGCGAGGATATACCTGAAATGGGGAGCTAAGGAGGGAGCCAAAGAGGTCGGGGGGCATGATCACCTGCCTACTGAGGTGCTAATGGGTAATGACTTGGAGGACTGCCCGGATGGCACTCAGAGCGCCCTGGTCCTTACCCGGAGCCGGAGCCAGTGGGGGACGCGGGACCTCCTGAAGGGAGGAACCGAAGCACCGAGGGTAGGGCTTGACCTGGCTGGACCGGAGCCTCCGTCCCAAGGTGGGGAAACTGAGGCACCGCCAACCAGGGCTGTATCCTCAAACCCAGCAGCTGAATTCCTGACAGAGCTGCAGGAGGATCCTTCCTTGGAGAAGCTGAGAGCCCTTGCTGGCCACAGCAGTGCAGGATCCCAGGGGGAGGACCACCAGGAGAGATTCCTGTGGGAGAAGGAATTCCTGTACCGAGAATGGACTGCTTTGGGGCAAACTGAACCTTGGAAGGCCAGGAGGCAGTTGGTCCCCCTGAGGTACCGCCACAGACTGTTGTATTTGGCCCATGATATTCCCCTTTCCAGGCATTCGGGCACCCGGCACCAGGCAGAGGCTGCTGCAGATCTTTTCCTGGCCCGTGGTCTTTGATGCCGTCCAGCAGCATTGCAGGTCCTGTGACTCCTGCCAGATGGGGGGGAAGGCCCGGGATAAGTGTAAAGCAGCTCTGAGGCCTATGTCCATCATAGAGGAGCCTTTCCAGAAGGTGGCTATGGACATAGTGGGGCCCCTCAGCAGGGCGACCCAGTCGGGGAAGAAATACATCCTGGTGGTAATTTCACTACGCGCTACCCCGAGGCGGTGGCCTTGTCCTCTATTGAGGCAGACACCCTGGCAGACGTGGCGCTGACCATTTTCAGCAGAGTGGGGTCCCCAAGGAGGTCCTTACAGACCAGGGGTCCACCTTCATGTTGGTCCTGCTCCAGTGCTTGTGGAAGACGTGTGGGGTCTGGCACACCTGGGCCTCGGTCCAACGGGCTGGTGGAGAGGTTCAATGGGACCCTAAAGATGATGCTGAAAACATTTATGGACCAGCACCCCAGGACTGGGACAAGTATTTACCCACCTGCTGTTCGCATACAGGGAAGTGCCCCAGGAATCCACAGGGTTTTCCCCATTCGAGTTGCTGTGTGGGAGGAGAGTGAGGGGACCCCTGTACCTGATGAGGGACGAATGGGAGGGGAAGACCTCTCCCGATGGAGAATCAGTGGTGGAGTATGTCCTGACCTTTCGGGAAAAGCTTGCAGAGCTCATGGGCTTGGCCAGGGGAAACCTGGTCAGGGCACAGAGGAAGCAGAAGGTCTGGTACAACCACTCAGCACGTGCCGGCTCCTATGCTACCGGGGACCAGGTGATGCTTTTCATCCCTGTGAGGAAGAACAAGCTGCAAGCTGCCTGGGACAGCCCCTTCAGGGTCATCAGACAGGTAAACAAGGTGAACTATGTAGTGGAACTGTTCAACCGGGTGCATAGCCACCAGGTACACCATGTCAATATGATGAATCCATGCTGGGACAGGGAGAAATTGGTGCTGGCTGTGTGTGGGCAGTGGGAGGAGAAGGGAGAGGATCCCTGGTGGGACTCCTCCCTGAGGCTGCGGCTGACCCCTCGCTGGAATCAATTCCCCTCTCAGACCAGCTAACCCCTGCCCAGCAGGCTGAGATCAGAGAGGTGCTGCATTCATACCAGCAGCTGTTCTCCAACCAGCTTGGGCTCACTAACCTGGCTGTGCACCGGGTGGAGATGGGAGCCAACCCTCCCATCAGGTGTTCCCCATTCAGGGTCACTGGGAAAACAGCCCAGGAGCTGGAGAGAGGTTGGAGACAAGCTGGCTTTAGGGGTGATCCAGCCGTCCTCCAGCCCCTGGGCCTCTCCTGTGGTGCTGGTCCCCCAGACGGACGGGTCGATCTGGTTCTGTGTGGACTATCGGAAGCTCAATGCCATCATCATGTCCGATGCCTATCCCATGCCTAGGACTGATGAGATCCTAGACAAGTTGGGGGGCGCCTGGTTCCTCACTACCATGGATCTCACCAAAGGCTACTGGCAGGTGCCTTTGGACCCAGAGGCCAGGGCGAAGTCTGCCTTTACCACCCCAATAGGGCTTTTTGAGTTCCTGGTCCTGCCTCTTGGCCTTAAGGGGGCACCTCCCACCCTCCAGTGCCTGGTGGACCAGTTACTAAGGAGGATGGAGGACTTTGCTCTAGCGTATATTGATGATATCTGTGTCTTTAGTGAGACCTGGAAGGACCAGTGTCCCAGGTGAAGAGGGGGCTGGGTCACCTGCTGGATACAGGACTGACTATAAAAGCTGGAAAGTGCAAGATGGGGATGGCAGAGGTGTCCTACCTGGGCCACAAGGTGAGGAGCAGCCACCTGAAGCCAGAGCCAGCCAAAGTGGAGGCAATCAAGGGCTGGCCCACTCCCCAGACTAAGAAGCAGGTCCAGGCTTTCACTGGGATGGCAGGGTACTACCGGAGGTTTGTAGGAAGAGAAAGCCGGACAAGGTGGTCTGGACCGAGCAGTGCCAGAGGGCTCTCTGTGTTCTGAAGGAGACACTTATCCAAAGCCTGGTGCTGGTAAACCCGGATTTTAACAAACCCTTCCTGGTGTTCACCGACGCCTCAGACATGGGGCTGGGTGCGGTGCTGATGCAAACTGATACAAAGGGGGAGAGACACCCCATTGTGTACCTGAGCAAGAAGCTGCTGCCCCAAGAGCAGCACTATGCGGCCATGGAGAAGGAACGCCTGGCCATGGTGTGGGTCCTTAAAAAGCTGCAGCCGTATCTATTTGGGCGGCACTTCCCTGTGTATGCTGAGCATTCGCCCCTGACGTGGCTGCACCAAACGGAAGGGGCTAATGCCAAGCTCCTGAGGTGCGGCCTGCTCCTCCAGGGTTGTGACATGGAGGTGCTCCCTGTGAGTGGGAGTGCCAATGTTATAGCCGATGTTTTATCATGGAGCGGGGGCCTTGAACTTCCCCAGGTCACTGGTCAAGAGACCCCGCTCAGTTCAGACTCGAAGCGGGGAGAGATGTGACGAAGTGGGGGATTTTCTGGGGTTTTTCTGTGGTTTGCAGGCAGAGGGGGTGGGATGCAATTTCCCTGGGTGTTACTGATTTAACGAGGTGATGGGAGAGGGAGTTTGTTGTTTCAGAGGACCAGCGATGGAACTTGGGACCCCGGCCAATGGCCTGGAGAATGGATACCCCAGCGACTGGTGACCGGGAGGCCCAGCTCGGGAGTCACAGCCGGTTCTGGCCAGTCGGAGGACAAAGGGCTGCGGAGAGAGGACCCCGGTGTCCTGACCAGCCAGTTCCAACCAGTGGGGAACAGAGGATGGCTGAGAAGAGAGGAGGCCCAGGTGACCCTGTTTATCTGGACAGAAGATAAAGGACAGAGGTGGGGTTTGCGGGCAGGTGATATCTGATGCCCAGCTGGAAAGCGCAGAGTCTCAGGGCTGGAGGGAGAGAGCAGGCAGAGCCCACTTGGATGCAGGGGAGACTTGGATGTGCTGTGCTGAGGGAGGCCAGGCCTGAGGCCCTGAGAGTTTCCTATGCTGGGTTCAGACGCTCGATAAACCCTCCTGTTTTACACTGGCTGAGAGTCGCTCCGGACTAGAGATCAGGGTGGCATTATTCCCTCTGGGAGTGGGGGTCCAGAGCGAGTGGACTCCCTGAGGGACCCACGGCGAGAGACAGGTGTGCTGAGGGCTCAGAGAGGTGAGGTTCCAGGAGCTGGAGGGGCTTAACCCCCGAGGGAGAGTGGACCCCTGAGAAGGGCTGTCACACTGAAGGGAGTTCCCCCCAGGGACCGTACAGGGCCAAGAGGGGGCACGACCTGTGAGTCCGTGACAGGTCACAAATCACGTTAGTACTGAATGCAGGGGTAGTGAAATGCTATTATCAGTGTTGTGATTATTGTGGGAATGCCGGGAAGCAGGACTGAGCTTAACCTGTTCCAAATGGGGGCCTGTCGGAGGGTCACCCTTAGCGGAGAGGACCTCCCTGAGCCAGCATTTCAACTGCTAAAGCTCTGTGACAGGAAGAGAGGTGGGGACAGGAGTTCTGGTCAGGAGGCTGCACCCCCCCCTCTAGACTGGCTTAACCTGTTTTTTTTTCCTACTGTTCAAAGAATGGAGCTGAAGAGGCTTCATTAGGAGCCTCTTTTGTTATTTCAGGTGCTCAGTCAGAGCTGCAACGAGTTGTGGAAGGACTGTTTTTACTATGTCTGCTAAGAACTAAAATCACTGAGAACTAAAAGCATTTGAAATGGGGCAGTATTTCTGCCCAGCCTACTAAAGAGCTGAAAATCACGGAGACTGACGTGCCGAGGTTGCCGAGGTCACAGCAGAGAGGCAGAAGGTGATTGACCGTCAGCTGGTGAATGAGTGACCAGCAGGGCGGCGGCAGAGAGGCGTGATGAGCAGCTGGCAGTGGTGGGCCGTGACGAAGGAGCGCAACGAGAGAAGGGGGCTGGTGAGCGACCAATGGAGTGAGTAAGATGCCTCTTTATCCCCCACCCAGGGTGAGAGGTCAACTCTGCAGATGCACCTCTGAACCCTGGGTCTGCAGTGACCAAGGACAGCAAACGGAGGGGGGGTGCAGAGAAGGGTCGGGCATGTGAAAGGGGCTTTTGGGTTGCCGGACTTAAGGACCTGAGGGGAAAAGGGCACTGCGCAACCTACTTGGGCGTGAGTCTTTTACTCATGGTTTATGTTTATGAACCCTGATTGCAGCGTTTTCCCAAATTAACGCCGAGTTACTTCCCTCCTTTTATTACTCTGTGCTTGCAAGTGGGGAAGTATTGCCTCTCAGAGGTGTGTAATTTTCCCAGGTTACTGGGTGGTGGCTCGAGCCGGTTCTGTGTTGGATCGATGGAAAGGAACCCCTAGATCTTGAACCTGGCCCCGGTTGATGCTGGCTTCACCTGGCAGAAGGTTACAGTCCAAAGGAGAGTGGGAAAATCCAGACGTATATCAACTACCAAACCCGAAATAGGCACATTGCAGTTAACCTGTACGCCATGGCATGAGTACAAGAGGCCTTGGACTGTTTATTAGGGAGCCAGTGGTTCTCAGTGTTGGATCTTTGAAGTGGATACTACTAGATCCTTCAAGGTGCAGAGGATAAGGGGAAGACAGACTGTCCATTAGGTTTCTCTGAGTTTGAATGCATGTCCCAAGGGATGCCACGTTTCAACATATTATGGAGGAAGTTGTGGGAGACAAGAACTTACTGCAAGTCTTAGTTTGTTCGGATAACCTGATATGTTTGAAAGACCCTTGGAGAAAAGACTTCTAAAAGTGGCCTTCAGACTGGAAATAAGGTGTACATTTTTAACAATGAGAGTAATTAACCACTGGAACAATTTACCAAGAGTTGGGGGTATATTCTCCATCACTGACAATTTTTCAGACAAGGTTGGATGTTTTTCTAAGGCCATGTCTACACTGCCACATATGTCAGCAAAACTTATGTCGCTCAGGGTGTCATAATAATAGAATCATGGAATATCAGGGTTGGGAGGGACCTCAGGAGGTCATCTAGTCCAACCCCCTGCTCAAAGCAGGACCAACCCCAATTAAATTTGTCAAGCTAGGCCTTAAAAACCTCCACCACCTCCCTAGGTAACCCATTCCAGTGCTTCACCAGCCTCCTAGTGAAATAATGTTTCCTAATAGCCAACCTAAACCTCCCACAGTGCAACTTGAGATCATTGCTCCTTGTTCTGTCACCTGCCACCACTGAGAACAGCCAAGCTCCATCCTCTTTGGAACCCCCCTTCAGGTAGTTGAAGGCTGCTATCAAATCCCCACCTCATTTTTCTCTTCTGCAGATTAAATAAGCCCAGTTCCCTCAGCCTCTCCTCGTAAGTCATGTGCCCCAACCCCCTAATCATTTTTATTGCCCTCCACTGGACTCTCCAATTTGTCCACATCCCTTCTGTAGTGGGGGGCCCAAAACTGGACGCAATACTCCAGGTGTGGCCTCACCAGTGCCGAATAGAGGGAAATACTCACTTCCCTCGATCTGCTGGCAATGCTCCTACTAATACAGCCCAATATGCCATTGGCCTTCTTGGCAACAAAGGCACACTGCTGCCTCATATCCAGCTTCTCGTCCACTGTAATCCCAAGGTCCTTTTCTGCAGAACTTCTGCTTAGCCAGTCAGTCCCCAGCCTGTACGGTGCATGAGATTCTTCCTTCCTAAGTGTAGGACTCTGCACTTGTCCTTGTTGAACCTCATCAGATTTCTTTTGGCCCAGTCCTCCAATTTGTCTAGGTCACTCTGGACTGTATCCCTACCCTCCAGCATATCTACCTCTCCCCCCAGCTTAGTGTTATTTGTGAACTTGATGAGGGTGCAATTAATCCCATCATCCAGATCATTGATAAAGATGTTGAACAAAACCGGCCTCAGGACCGACCCCTGGGGCACTCTGCTTGTTACCAGCTGCCAACTAGACATTGAGCCGTTGATCACTACCTGTTGAGCCTGATAATCTAGCTTTCTATCCATTTTATAGTTCATTCATCCAATCCATACTTTTTTTAACTTGCTGGCAAGAAAACTGTGGGAGACCGCATCAAAAGCTTTACTAAAGTCAAGATATATCACATCCACTGCTTTCCCTTCATTCACAGAGCCAGTTATCTCATCATAGAAGGCAATCAAGTTGGTCAGGCATGACTTGCCCTTGGTGAATCCATTTTGACTGTTCCTGATCACCTTCCTCTCCTCCAAGTGTGTCAAAATGGATTCCTTAAGGACCTGCTCCATGATTTTGCCAGGGACTGAAGTGAGGCTGTAGTCTGTAGTTCCCCGGGTTCTCTTTCTTCCTTTTTTTAAAGATGGGCACTATATTTGTCTTTTTCCAATCGTCCGGGACCTCCCTTGATTGCCACGAATTTTCAAAGATAATGGCCAATGGCTCTGCACCAACTCCCTCAGCACCCTTGGATGCATTAGATCTGGCCCCATGGACTTGTGCACATCCAGCTTTTCTAGTCCTTAACCTGTTCTTTCATAACTGAGGGCTGCTCACCTCCTCCCATACTGTGTTGCCCAGTGCAGCAGCCTGGGAGCTGACCTTGACTGTGACGACCGAGGCAAAAAACAGCATTGAGTACTTCAGCTTTTTCCACATCATGTGTCACTAGGTTGCCTCCCCCATTCAGTTAGGGTCCCACACTTTCCCTGACCACCTTCTTGTTGCGAACATACCTGTAGAAACCCTTCTTGTTACCCTTCACATCCCTTGCTAGCTGCAACTCCAACTGTGCTTTGGCCTTCCTGATTACACCCTTGCATGTTCTAGCAATATTTTTATACTCCTCCCTAGTCATCTGTCCAAATTTTCACTTCTTGTAAGCTCCCATTTTGTGTTTAAGCTCACTGAAGATTTCACTGTTAAGCCAAGCTGGTCGCCTGCCATATTTGCTATTCTTTCTGCACTGCGGAATGGTTTGTTCCTGCACCCTCAAGAAGGCTTCTTTAAAATACAGCCGGCTCTCCTGGACTCCTTTCCCCATCATATTAGCTTCCCAGAGGATCCAGCCAATCAGTTCCCTAAGGGAGTCTAAGTCTGCTTTTCTGAAGTCCAGGGTCCGTATTTTGTTACTCTTCTTTCTTACTTTTGTGAGGATCCTGAACTCAACCATCTCATGGTCACTGCTGCCTAGGTGACTTTACTTCCCCTACCAATTCTTCCCTGATTGTAAGCAGTAGGCCAAGAGGAGCATGGCCCCTAGTTGGTTCCTCCAGCACTTGTACCAGGAAGTTATCCCCAACACTCTCCAAAAACTTCCTGGATTGTCTGTACAGTGCTGTATTGCTCTCCCAGTAGATGTCAGAGTGATTGAAGTCCCCCATTAGAACCAGGGCCTGTGATCTGGAAACTTCAGTTAGTTGTCTGAAGAAAGCCTCGTCTATCTCATCCTTGGATGTTGGAATTATCCCAGAAACCAAGCGCCCCAAACCCAGGGAACTCCGTTACAATTTTAAATGGAAAAGAAATACAAAGATGGACATACACAGTTAAGGCTTTCAAACCCTCTTAAGTCTGCCCTGGAATGGCATCAGGAGGGAAAAAACAGAACATGTCTTTAAACCTCAGTGTCTAATCTAATATGGGACGAGGCAGCAGACATGGCGGGACGGTTATTGCAAACAGTGGGGGGTTCCTGCTACAAAGGGGATTTTTCCAATCTGACATCTACAGTGCCCCCGTGAGGAGCAGTGAATGGGGCGTAGGTGGGGTGAGAGGAGGGGGAAAGAGTTCTATTTACAGGTCCATGAGAATCACTGGTCATCAATCCTTGGGAAATTAATGCAGCGCTTAATCACCCCCAACCGCCTTTGAAAGCAAACATCTTTATTTAATAGAATGAATTTATAACTAGAGCTGGGCAACATTTCTGAGAGATCATTTTCACCAAAAAATGCAGTGTGGGGTCAACGAAAGTGTTTGTAAATTCGGGTTGAATTTGGTGACTAGTTTCAGCTGAAAGAGAAATTAAAATAAAGAGTCAGAACATGGAGCTAATTTTGAAACAATGTTTTGAAACGATGTTTCGTTCAGCCATTTAGCTGGATTTATTTTTTTTCAATGCCCCTTTTAAAAAAGGTATAAAAACCACAACCTGGAAAAAACCAAACAAACATTTCTGTTTCCGGTTGACTTGAGGCATTTTCCCTGGATTTTTTACTTGGCTCATTGCCTAGTCAATGTGTCGCTCAGCTCCCTTTCTAACAGATGCTGAGATTCGGCAGAGAGTTCAACCCCCCCGGACTCTTGGAAGTTATCCAGAAAAGAGGAGGGACTGCGTGTGAAGAAGGAAGCCAGAGCATCTGCCACGGCAGGGGCATGCCCAGGGGCCGAGCGAGAGAATCCCTCTCTGGAGCTGTAGAGGGAAAACGTACAGGACTAGCGCAGAGGATGTGCAAAGAACAGCCCAGGCTAGCAAGGGACGGTGGAGCCCTGTTCTTGCCCTAAGAGAGTCTGACTGCGGGGGAAGGATTCAGATTTAATAAATAAAACTAAGTTTGGTTTAAACCTTCTTAGTCTTCACCTGCATCGCAGAGCAGAAAAGCAGCCGGCAGGAAACACGGCCTGACCATCCCGAGGAAAGGGCTGGATAACGTCTCGGGGCAGGACGTCCCCATGGGCGACGGGAGCAGGTGCTGCCTCGTGGGCTGAGCGATGGGGATGAGTGGGGACCAAACTGCAGTCGAGAGCCTCCTCAAACCAGCATCCCCGTCCGAGCTCTGGGGAGCTGGTCCGGTCCCCTGGAGAGCCCCCAGACCAGACTCTCCCCGGTGTCGCTCCGCTGGGATGTGCTTGGTCCAGGTGCCCTGTGATCTCCCTTTGATGGGTGTCAGTGGCTGTCAGGCCAGGGGGCTCCCCTGGTCTGAACCCGGTGCTGTGCTGGGGCACATGACGGGAGGTGGAGCCATTGCAGAGGTTCTGCAGGTGAGCTGCTTTCGGCCCATTGCCCCACCTGCTGCCGGGGCTGTGGGCTGCCCCTGGAAAAGAGCCCGGAGGCGTCTGCGGGGCACCTGCAGTGCCACGCAGCCAAACCAGCCCGCGCCCTCCCCGGCGGCAGGGCCTTCCCGGCATGGGGTCCAGGCAGCGGCGCTGGGCTCCCAGTAGTACACGGTGTTCAGCCAACGGGCTGAGTCCTCACCGCCCACCACGTAGACCCTTCCCCGCCAGCAGACGGCCCCAGCAGACTCGATGGCTCGGGGGAGCGCCGGGATGGCCACCTCCTGCCTCACTTTGCCATCCTCACCCAGGAGGAAGCACGCCCGGGAGGGCTGGAAGTTTCCCAGGCAGGAAGCCCCCTCTCGCTCCTCCCCGGGGGCTTCGTCTCTGCAGCCCCCCACGACACAGATCCCGCCAGCCATGGCGGCAGCGCCCGCGTGGCACAGCCCCACACCCAGCGGCACCTGAGCCCAGCTGTCCGAGCGGACGTGGTAGACGAGCAGCCCCCGGTGGGTGGCCAGGGCCCCCGCCACGTGCTTCTTCCCACCTATCAGGTAGAGCTTGTTGCGGAGTGCGGCTGAGGCGAAGTAGCTGAGAGGAAAGGGCAGGCGGGAGGCGGGAGCCCATTGCTTCTGCTCCGGGTCAAAGGTCTCTGCCGAATCCAGCTTGCCTGCTGCCTCGGCGCAGCCCCCCACGGCGTAGAGCCGCCGGCTGCAGACCAGGAAGCCGTGGGGGTCCAGGGGCCAGGACATGGAGGGGAGCTGTGCCCACTGCCCAGAGCAGGCGTCGTATTCGTGCAGGCTGGTTGAAAAGCAGCCGTCCGGGCCGCAGCCCCCGGCCACATAGAGCTTGTGGCCCAGGGCGGCGAAACCGGGGAACTGCACCGGAACCGAGCCCAACGGCGCCCCCCACCTTTCCGTACGGGGGTCAAAACAGTCCAGGGGAGAATCCAAGTCCTCGCCCGCGGCACGGTCCCTCCGCACCCGCCGCCCCACGCACACGATCACCTCCTTGTACATGCCCCGCCGGAGGCCCCCACTCTCCCGCAGCCTCCCTTCCCCAGTCAGTTCCTTCAGCCCCAGCCCAGCAGCCCCAGAGAGCTCCGCGACGTCCGCCTGCACCTCGGCCAGCTCCTTGGGGGTCAGCAGGGCCAGGCGGACGTGCCCCAGCAGCTCCGGGAGCAGTGGCAGGCGCTCGGCAGGCTCAGCCCTCACCCAGCGCCCTACAGCCCTGTAGACGGCCAGTTCGGAAGCCACCGCGAGGCCGTCTGAGGCGATGATGCCGATCAAGGTGCCGGGGTCCAGGCGAAGGAAGGCGTCGTGCTCGCAGAGGGACCGGAAGTGCAGGCTGACGTAGCGCCCGGCTGCGCGAAGCAGAGCCGGGTGCTGGTGGGCGTGAGCCAGTGCGTACAGCCGGAGGCAGGTCTCCAGGGAAATGGTCTCCGCGAGGAACCTGGCCGGGAGAGCCAAGGGGACATAGGCGCTGACTCCATGGGCGGCCAGGGGCTGGACCACCCAGGGGAAAACCTAGTGGGTGCTCAGCACTCACCGGCCACCTGCCGAGCAGATGTTTGGCAGAGGGCAGGAGGAGGGGGCAGAGCAGGGGCAGGAAGAAGCAGGGCGAGAGAGGGCCCTTGGGGAAGGGGAGGAGTGGGGACGGGGCTTCGGGATGGAGCGGGGGTGGAGCACCACCCTGCTAGAAGAAAGTCGGTGTCTGGGCAAGGGGCCACCTGTCATGGGGAACCCCGGGCAGAGCCCAGCTCTCGCTTGAGTTAGTATTTTCCTTAACCTGGCCAGGCCGCTCAGCAGAGCTGCAATGCAGCGAGGGCCCTTCCGTCGGCCCGGGCTCTCAGAAACCCGCCCCGGGGTCCATCTCTCCCTACGCCAGAAACAGAATGCTCCGGGTGCAAAGTCAAGCACTCCCAAGTTAGGAAATGCCAGAATTCGGGTGGCCTGTGAAACCTCAATTCCACCTCCTTGCGCCTGAACGTCAGGAGAGTCACTAATCGCTCCCCGGCGCAGGTGCAAACTGAAATTTGCAGTCTTAGAAGGTGCCCAAATGTGGGCAGATTTTCCCAAGGCTCAGCCCTGAGCCCAGGCGAGCTCCCTGTAAAACTGCAAGTCCCCGCTCCAGGCAGGCATTAGAGCTTCCTTGTGGAATGGTTTGAGAGCTTTAAACATATCTCATCCCAAGGCAGATGGCTGGCCTGGGACATCTCAGCCCAAAGGGTTAAAGCCCGGTAAAGTTATAAACAGCTGAAAACTAGGGGCTTATAATGGAAAGGGTTGGGGGACCAAAGCTCCAGGGGGTGCTCTCATCTCTGCCTGTAGAACCAGGGCACTCTGGGGCTGTTTGGACAAGACCCTGTGCTGCGAGTCTGTGCTAGACACAGGGGCACTCGTTCATTTTGACATTCCCTTTTTATCCACAGACCACAAGAGCGGCCAGACTGGGTCAGACCAATGGTCCATCTAGCTCAGTGTCCTGTCTCTGACAGTGGCCAGTGCCAGGTGCCCCAGAGGAAATGAACAGACCACGGCAATTATCGAGTGATCCATCCCCTGTCGTCCAGTCCCAGATTCTGTCAGTCAGAGGTTTAGGGACACCCAGAGCATGGGGTTGTGCCCTTGGCCATCTTGGCTAATAGCCATCAATGGCCCTATCTGTCTTGAACTTATCTCATGCTTTTTTGAGCCCAGTTATGCTTTTGGCCCTCACAACATCCCCTGGCAGTGAGTTCCACAGGATGACCGAGCGTTGGTTGCAGAATTACTTCCTTGTGTTTGTTTTAAACCTGCTGCATCTGCCCCGGCACTGCAGGATACCTCCCCCGCCCTGACTGCCTGAGCCCACTCCTAGCTGTAAGAGCAGGATGAGTCTCCATGGGGGAAGATTGTGGAATGTCCCCCACCCCTTTCCCCAGAGGCCAGCAAAGCGCTGCTGATGAGAGGGCTCCGCCAGGGGAGCTAGAAGTTGGTGGCTGGGGTTTCCCAGGTGACTGGGTCCCAGTCTGGAACCCGCGAAGGGCCTGATTCTCAGAGGGTGTGTTCCGAGCCAGGCCCCTTCGAGGTGTGTCAAGTGGGGCCCCAGAATCTTTGGGGAGTCTTGGCCCATGGTCCCGTTGGTCCCGTTTCCAGCTCCCCAAGGCCCCCAGCTGTGTGGCTGCAGAGACCCTTTGTGCTAATGTGGCAAGTTCATGGAACTGATTGCGGCCTGGCTCTGGTGTGTTTCATAGTAGCCAAGGAATACATCCAGCCCCTCGCCATAGATTCCCCCGACCCCACCCTCTGTCACCGTAGGTCCTGTGTCACCTGCCAACCGTCTCTAGGAGTGGGGGGATCTGGAGCCTGCTGGCTGTGACGAACAGCTCCTGGGCTCGCTCGGCCGTCAGCACCAGCTCCTCCGTGTACAGATAGCGCAGGATGCTCTGGAGGACGGAGGGCGACACATCCTGCAGCTGAACCTCCCCACCCCGGGACTCCATGGAAGCCATCCGGTCCCGTAAGTAAGGGCTGACTGAGCCCAACACCAGCCTGCAGGGAGAGAGGCAAGGGCTACTCCACCAGTTCCTGGCATGGCACCATCCAGAGCCTCCGTGTGCTGGTCACCGCACATGCCGGCATGCATGGTGTCCCCCGGAGAGCCTGCAATCCCACTGGGGCAGCCGGGGTGTGGCTGCGGGACAGGGATAAAGGGCCAGCTAGTGCGTAGTGGGACGGGTTCAAATCATCTCACAAAAATACACCAACGTCCCCTTATCTCCCCAGTCGCAGCGCCTTGATCAGTGCCGTGATCCCGATGCACTCCTGGCCCAGGCAGCACCGGGAGGGCCCTATGGAGTCATTCTGGGAGTGGCATCCCATACAGCGGTCGGGACCAGTCTCAGCTAAAGTCACTGTTGGATGGGAGACGGTCAAAGGAAAGCCCGGGGGCTGTGGAGAGCGGGGCGGCTCTCCCCTCGCCGTCACTGCCCAGCGCTGTACTGCAAGGAACCAGGTTCTCTGGGGAGACGTCCAAAGCCCTGACTGGTTGTGGGCTCCACAGGCTCCAGCCAGCAGGAACCAGCTTCGCTCTCTGACCCCAGTGCAGTTTGTGGCACGGGCAGATGGGGGGAAATGCTCCATGTTTTCCCTTGTAAATGGGGCAGATCTCACCAGCAGAGAGCCAGAATTCCTGGGGCCCCACAGGGCCAGCACGGCAAGTACTTTTCAGAAGCAAAATTTTGCTTTAAAAGCTAAAGCCCCTTGTCTGCCTTGCACAGACATCACAGATCCCAGGGGTCAGAAGGAACATTTTGCCAAAGACAGAGTCAATCTGCTGTGGCAGCGCTGAGTGCTTGGCACCCATCAGCTGCTGCCCTCCACCCCAGAGGTGGCTGCATTTCAGCTCCAGGTGAAACAATCCCTGCAGAACCCTTGGGCCCTCCCGTGCTGCTCTGGGCTCTCTGCACCAGGCCAGGCAGTGTCACCTTCCCAGGCAAAGAGTCCCTGCAGCCCCACAGCTGACATGGGGTGTCTGGTCCTTCTAGCAAGGGGGAGCGCAGAGCAGAAACCTATCTGTGAGAGGGGAAGCGCTGTCCTGCAGCCACCAAGGCAACGTCGCAGAGCTGCTGGGCCTGGTACAGCTCCTGGAAACCTGCAGGGATGGGGAGACAGAGCCCAGGCTCCTGTTAGACCTGGGGGGCAGGAAGCAGGGAGACGAATGGGGTGGGCTTTGTCTCAGGGAGAGGGATGGATGGTGCTGTCACCACCCCAGAGGAGCCAGTGGTGGTTGTTTCCGTCCAAAGGGCTATGTGTATGATGAGTTTGGGAGGCCAGGCCAGGAGAGGGTCACGTGGCTCATGCTGGTCCTCTCCACAGAGCCCTCCAGACTCCCGGGCCACCAGCCCAGCTCCGGCACCAGTTCCAGAGGAGAAACAACCCCTGGAAATGCCTTTTCCCTCCCAGCAGCTCCCGGGGCGCTGGTTGCAGCTCCAGCCTCTCCCCTCCTACGAAGGAGCCCACGGGGTGCTCCTGCAATGCTCCAGAGCAGGGACCCATCCCCATTCCCATCGCCCTGGACAGCAGCCGACCTACCCTGCCGCATGCAGCTCCCCAGGGACACAGGTGTCGCTCTGGGGTCAGCCTCGGGCCCAGCCATCGGGAATCCAGGATCCCAGCCACGGAACCAGGCTTCAGAGTTTCCAGGAACGAGATCAGCCTCAGGGGGACCCTCCGAATTGGGGCCAATCCTACAGGAGAGTCCAGTCACCCTGCCTGGCCCCAGGACAGACAGCTCCTTTGACTCCCCCCTGAGGGCAGGGGAACATGGCAGCAGGTGCCCTCAATCTCTCCCCTCCTTCCTCGGTCCCATCAACATGCTCCCCGCGCCCGCCCAGGGGCTCAGCCCCCGCCTCTCCCCAGGGATCCTGCAGCATAACGGGCAGCTCCTTTGATTCAGGACCGGACGTCAACTGCAGAGCAACCGGCCTGGGCCTGGGCCTTGCTCAGGTCAATCCCCGGCTACACAGCACTGTCGCCCAGTAGCCGTCCAGACCCCGCTCCCTCACTCAGGTGGCCGAGCAGAGTCAGGCGCTCTGGGTTTGGCCCTGGGGCACTGGCGTCTGTGCCCACATCGCCCCTGGGGGCCAATCGAGTGATTGATTCTGGAGGTTGGGGTGAATTTGCCGGGCACCCGCCGCCTGTTCCCTTTGCACCCACGCTTGCGCCATCCCTGCTCGCTGGCACGAGGGCGTTGGGAGCCCGGGCTGAATTCGCTTTCCGACGCTCCTCCCCCATCCTGCGGCAGGGACATTCCCAAAGCTGGTGACCCTGCACCCTGTCTGGGCCCCTGCGTCAGGAATGGGGGTGACGGGTGCTAGGCCTGACACACCCCCTGACCCCAGCCCTCACCCAGCCCCTGCAGTCGCCTGTCTCTGCTGGGCCTCTGCACCGCCTCCCTCTAGTGCAGGAGGGGACGTAACTGCCCGTCGCAGGCAGGTTCCAACTGCCCCCAATGGAGCCCCCAGCCTCACGCTGCCTGGGTAGCTCTTAAAGCTACAGGGTCCCCCCCCGACCCCCCACTGAGCTCACCAGGCACTGCCCGACCATCACAAGAGATGTCCCTGCACCATACAGCCTGGACAGACACGGCAGAGAGAAGCGGGGAGCATGGTCACCCCCTTTCCTCAGAGCCCTCAGTGAAAGGGATTGGGGGCCCTGAGGAGGGGATTGCTGCAGGGTGGGGTGGCCCCAGGGCTCAGGCCCCCACAACTCTATGCACCTGCTGCTCCCCCCAGGGGAGCTTTTAATTCATGTTATCCCCCAGACATGGGTCCATGGCCACATGCCAGCCACTGGGTTGAAGCGGTCGTGGGGGGACGGCCCAGCAGATGCCCTGCCCCCGAGGAGGAGGAGAGCAAGGAGGGTGTGGCAGAGGGGGAGAAAGAGGGGAGATGTCTCCCTTACTCTGCCCAGTGCAGGGGCGTGAGGGGAGCTGACCCCCCACCCATACCAGGCCCAGCTGGGGGATGGGGAGGAAGGGAGCTGACCCCCACCCATAGCAGGCCTAAATGATATCAAGTTAGTTTGACAGGCTCTATTTACCATAAACCCCTGCTGATTGGCATTGATTATATCACCCTCCTTTAGTTCTTGATTAACCAAGTCCTGCATCAGCTGCTCCATTATCTTGCTCGGGATCAATGCCAGGCTGTGTCAGGGTTCCCTCCCCATTCTGAACTCTGGGGTACAGATGTGGGGACCCGCATGAAAGACCCCCTAAGCTTAATTCTATCAGCTTAGGTTAAAAACTTCCCCAAGGCACAAATTCTTCCTTGTCCTTGGATGGTATCGCTGTCACCACCAAGTGAGTTAGACAAAAATTCAGGAAAAGGACCACTTGGAATTCCTGTTTCCCCAAAATATCCTCCCAAGCTCCTTCACCCCCTTTCCTGGGGAGGCTTGAGAATAATATACCAACCAAATAGGTAAACAAGGTGAGCACCGACCAGACCCTTGGGTTTTTAGGATACTAAAAACTAATCAGATTCTTAAAAACAGAACTTTATTATAAAGAAAAAGTAAAAGAAGCACCTCTGTAAAATCAGGATGGAAAATAATTTTACAGGGTAATCAGATTTAAAACACAGAGGACTCCCCTCTAGGCAAAACTTTAAAGTTACAAAAAACAGGAATAAATCTCCCTCTTAGCATAGGAAAAATTCACACGCTGAAACAAAAGATAATCTAAGGCCTTTCCATGTTATTACTTACAATTTGTAATCTTAGATGCTTATTTCAGGTAGGATTTTAGGAGATGTGTTTTTCCTGCCCTGCTCTCTTTTTGTCCCTGAGAGAGCAACAAAAGACCACACAAACAAAGTCTCCCCCCACAGATTTGAAAGGATCTTCTTCCCTTATTGGTCCTTTTGGTCAGATGCCAGACAGGTTATTTGAACTTCTTAACCCCTTACAAGTGAAGGAGGGATTTTATGCTACCCGTAGCTATATGTTTATGACAGGCTGACAGGCCTATAACTACGCAGGTCACCCCATCTTCCCTTTCTAAATATTGGCACAAGATCCACTTTCTTCCAATCTCCTGGAACTTCCCAGTGCTCCAAGACTCACTGCAAATCCACATTACTGGTCCAGGGAGCTCCTCAGCCAGTTCTTTTAAACCTCTTGAATGTAAGTTATCTGGACCTTTTGATTTAAAAATGCCTAGTTCGAGTAGCTGCTGTTTAACACCCTCCAGAGATACGAGTGGAATGATGAGACTGTATCATCTGTTCCCCCCCAATACAGAACAGAAACATTGATTGAACATGGGGTCTGCCTTTTCCGCATTATTATTGATATTTCTACCAGGTTCCCTCAGTATTCCCCACCTCACTCCCCGGTCTCACCATCTCACTCACCACTCCCTGCTCCCCTCCCCCTGAGTGGCTCAGTCCAGGGGTTGCAGCCACCTGGGCTAAAAACTCACTTCGTTTTACTAAACAAGAGCCAAGAATCCCAAGCCTGCGTGCGCTGCAGGTACCACATAATTACAAAGCTGTTTGCTTCGTCAATATCTTGGTACAAAACTTCAAAGTGCAGTTCTGATTTTAGAAGTTTATTGGCAGGAGACACCTGTTGCACCATCTGTGTGGGAATTAAATATTATAAATAAAACCCTGCCTTCTAGGTTGGCTTTTTATAGGTCCACAGCATCACCAGAACCTTGAACAGCGCTGCATGATAATTATAGAACAAATATGGTTTCAACTCCATCCTTAATAGCATGTTTTAATGAGAAGGTTAAGAGGTGACTTAAGCACGTGGGGAGAAAAATTCTGACAGTCGAAGACTCTTTAATCTGCAAGACAAAGATATAATGAGATCCAATGGCTGGAAGCAAAAGCAAAACAATTCAGATTAGGAATAAAGGCCTTTTTTAAAGCGAGGGTAATTACAGAACAACTTCCCAAGGGGTGTAATTCTCCATCACTTGTAAGGTTAAAGTCAGGGTTGGGCTCCATTTCAATCCGAAGTTAAAGACTTGGTGCAGGAATAAAGGTGAAATCCTACAGACTGCCCTGCAGTAGGTCAGATTAGATGGCCATATACTCCCTTCCGGTGTTCGAATCTACGAAAAATACTATGAAAATCAGCTGTTGCGAGACTCACAGGACCACAGGGGGTGGCAGTGTGACACCCCCAGCGGTCATGGGCAGGGCTGGGACTAGCCCCTTGCCCCAGAGGCAGATTGCTCCAAGAGAGTTGTGAAGCCAGGCACCAGCACTGGGTAGGGGGGTAGCAGCCAGGGGTTACTACTGTTCTTTGGCTGCAAAGGACTGAGGGGCCATGGGAGACCTCTGGGTCGGCCAGGCCCTGTCCGACTGGTCTCAGCCCCAGCCCCCCAGCTTTGAGTTCTGCGTTTTGAGGCAGTGACGGTTCATGAGGAGGCCTGGATGCGCTACCTTAACACCAGAGCTGCTGCTGCCGTGGCTCTGCGGGGACAGGCCTCTCCTGGACAAGGGCCAGTATCACCCAGTCGGGTTTGTAACAGTGGTTATTTGCACACGTCCCATTAACGCCAATGTCACAACTGCCCGCCCCCCGGCCAAGGGCTCAGCCTGGGAGCCGAGTCAGGCCTGTGGCATCGGCGGAGGCCTCTGCTGGGGCTATAATCAGGATTTACCTGGGATTGCTCCAACAAAAGTTGTGTCCAGCCAGCCAGCTCCTGTCCTCTGGAGTCAACCCAGCAGGGAAGGCCTGATCCCCCCACAGCCGGGGAGGGGCCTTATATAGCAGCGTTAGGAGGTGGAGTTGGGAGGAAAGGGAAGGAGTCACCTGAGGGGGCAGAGCTACAACAGGCTCATGATGGGACCTGGCTAGGGGGAAGCTTGGAGCCCAGAGGCAGCAGTGGGGGGAAGCCCAGCGTCAGGCCCTGCGGACTCATCACGTCACTCGCACTCGAGCCCCGTGCGCGAAGGTCTCTCCGCAGCCCCCGAGAGCGAGGAGCCCCTTTGCTTGTCACTGGAAGCAGAGATGCTGGAGCGTCTGAGCATGGGAGGCAGGGCACCGCGCAGGGCAGAGCCGGCCCCAGGCTACGTGCCCCATCCCTGCCGGAGGGCCGCTGTCACAGTGGTTACCTCACCAGCCCAGCCCGAACTGTGCCAGGAACGTCCCTGCCCCCTCAGGGACACACACGGACCCTCTGCTCACGCAACTGCAGCCTCTGAGCTCCCCCACCCAGACCCGCCCCCCCTTTCCTTCCAGCTCCACCTCTTCACTCTCCTTTATAAGCGCAGAGTGGGCCCCTTCCTCCCCTATTAGGGGAGTCTGTCTGTCCGTCCTGGTGGGGAAGGGCAAAGCCTGTATCCAAAGGAGACCGTCTCGCCGGTAGGAGTTGGCCTAGCGTGCCCCAGAGATTTCCCCTGGCCCTGCCGCAATGGCCTCTCTGTGGGATGGTCTGTGTCAATTATGTGATAGGTGTATTTGCATAGAGACATAAACCGCAGCTTCTGGTCAATACAATCTGGCCCCAAGCTGGGTGGTGGGGGGCAGGGTAGAACTGGTCTCTCCCCTTGCTGCTGCCTGCTCTGACCATCATGGCCAGGGAACCAGTGAGGTGGGAGCCGGGACCAGCGGCCCCCCTAGCTAACAGAATGCTGGGAAGGAACCAGGCGGAAAGGGGCAGCTAAGACAGTAAATATCATAATGCCGGGGTGGCAGGTTTGTATAATTTCTGGGGGTGCCCAGAACGGATCCAAGTCCTTCCTCCGCCATATCTGCCTAAGGCTCTGGGAAGGAGTTTGGGTGTGGGCTCTAGGAGGGAATTTGGGTGCTGGGTGCGGGCTCTAGACAGGGACAGGGGGTTGGGGTGCAGGAGGGGATTTGGGATGCTGGGTGCGGGAGGGAGTTTGGGTACTGGGTGCGGGCTCTGGGAGGGGGTTTGGGTGCTGGGTGCGGGCTCTGGGCTGGGACAGAGGGTTGGGGAGTGCAGGGGGGTGTGCAGAGCATGGGGCTGGGCCATGGATAAGGAGTTTGGGGTGCAGTAGGCAGGCTGCTCTGGGGCTGGGGTGGGGGACCAGAGAGGAGGACTCCCCCCAGCCCTCTCCCTGCCAGCAGCAGAGAGCTCCGAGGGGGAAGGGGGCATTTCCCAGGTTACTGGGTGCGGGCTCGAGCCAGTTCTGTGTTGAATCAATGGAAAGGAACCCCTAGATACTGAACCTGGCCCTGGCTGCTGCTGGTTCCACCCTGCAGAAGGGTTACACGCGTGAGGAGAGATTAGAAAGACTGGGGCTGTTCAGTTTGGAAAAGAGATGACTAAGAGGGGATATGACGGAGGTCTATAAAATCATGCCTGGGGTGAAGAATGTGACTAGGGAAGTGTCATGTCCTCCTTCACATACCACGAGAACCGGGAAATTATTAGGCAGCGGGTTTAAAACAAAGAGAAGGAAGTACGTCTCCACCCAAAGCACAGTCAACCTGTGAAACTTGATGCCAGAGGATGGTCAAAAGTATAACTGGGTTCAAAAAGGCACAAGATAAGTTCCTAAGGACAGGTCCATCGATGGCTATTCGCCAAGATGCTCATGGATGCAACCCCATGCTCTGGGTGTCCCCAAACCTCTGACTGCCAGACACTGGGACTGGACAACAGGGGATGGATCACTCACTAATTGCCCTGTTTTGTTCATTCCCTCTGAAGTATCTGGCACTGGCTACTGTCAGAAGACCGGACACTGGGCTAGCTGGACCATTGGTCTGACCCAGTCTGGCCACTCTTATGTTCTTAAAAAGAAAAGGAGGACTTGTGGCACCTTAGAGACTAACCAATTTATTTGAGCATAAGGTTTCGTGAGTTACAGCTCACTTCATCGGAAGTAATTGTTGGCATTCCCATGGCCCTGCTGGATGCTTGAGCTCTTGGCTGGCCTGGGGGATCTGACAGTACTGCCAAGCACATGCACTTGGGGCTGCTGGATGCTTGGCGGCCCTGGGTCACGCCCAGTGGAATCCACTGTTTGGGATGGGTTGACTGGGTGCCTGGGATGGACCAGACTGAGAATGCCACACACAGGCCAGCTGTGTATCTTGGGCGAAGGTCCCGAATATGGAGCCATTCGCTCTGCCTATGGCTGACACAGGAGGGGTCGGGGTGGCTGGAGCTGGCGTTCTCTAGGATATCAGCTTTGATGTCTCTTTGAGACAGGATCCAGCCCCTGCGTCTGTAACAGCCAAGGATTTGAATCCAGGGAGCTGAGGCTGACGATACCAGGTAGTGTCAGGCTGGCGAGAAGGGGACAATTTTCCCCCAGGCTGGTACCTAAAGGAAGAGCTGCTAAGCTGAAACTCAAGACACCTGACACACCAGAGCCCCAGAGATATGGCCTGGTTAAGATCATACGCGGAAGGGAATCACCCCCTATTCTAACCTGGGGTGAGGATACCCCAGGCTGCGGCAGGACCATTAACACAGGGAGGGATGTGGGCTCACTGCCCTACCCACTCGCTGGCAGACAAGAGAGAGGAGGCTGTGGCAGGACCCTATCCCAGTTTGAAAACCAAAGGTTTTGGAGGTGGCAATAGGGCATGGGGCCTCATAAAAGCTCCCCATGTGCCCCCTGCGAGTGTCATCACTGGTGGACCAGACCTAAGGGAGGATGTGCAGCTGCTCTGAACTGTGTATGGTAAACTGGAATTGTAACTGCAAAGGTGCTGAGGAAATCTTGAAAGGGCCTGATATAACAATTGCCAAGGGAATGGGAAAGATGCTGTGGCATCTATGGGTAACATTGGTGGGTTTGAACTTCTTCAGGTCACTGGCTAAAGTGACCCTGCTCAGTTCAGTCTCAAAGGGGGGAGAGCTGCGAGAAAGTGGGATATTTTCAGAATATTTTGTATGAATATTGTGTGTGCCTCATGTGTTGCATGATTAACTAGGGGTGTAGGAGGGAGGTGTTTTCTTTGCAGAAGAAACCAGAGGTCCAGTAGGGCCTGGGGATTTGTTACTTTGAAACTCTGCGAGAAGCCAACCAGTTTGAGCAGCTAGAGAACAAAAAGCAAGTCAGGAGGCAACCAGGTGACCCTGTTTGCCCAGGAAGAGGAAGTAAAGGCTGAGCAAGAGCCAGGGGGTGGCGACGTATGTGCTATGGGCTGCTGGAGACACACTTCTGGACTGGGGGAAAAAAGAGGGGTCTGAGTACATCTGGACTCTGGACCCACCAGATGGACTTTGCTGTAACTTTTCCGTTCTCTGTGCTAACCATTATCAGGAGCTACATGGAGGAACAGATCGGACCAGGACAACCTCTGCAGGGTGAGACCAGCAGAACAAGCCCAGAGTTGCTGATCCTGGAGCTGCTACTGCGGCTGTTTGCTGGCAGGAACCGGGGCGAAACCCGTAACAAATTCTCTGATTCCATTTACGACGGGGAGCCTGGAGCCTCCAGCTGGATGCAGTGCCAGGCAACCCTCCAATGGCCTGCCGGGACATATTCACAGGCATGCAACTGTACATTTTGCATGCAAAATAGCGTCCTCCGCACACCATGACCTCACATTCCCCATGCAGAGATGTCCCAAAGGGGTGCAATCCAGCGCAGCGAGGACTGTGTCACTGCCTGCCCAGCAACCCTGGGTGCCTTAAATTGCTCTAATGGTGCAGCGCCCTGTCCGGATGCTCCCAGTCAGCAGACAAGCATGCACCGAGTGGTCTGGGTGATAAGTAAACTGGGCCCGGCAACTCTGATACCAGCAGCCTGCTTGCTGCACCCCAGCCACACTCTGGTATCCACCAGCTTTTTGGTTATACCTGGCAAGGTGACCCCAGCACCGCCTAGTCCCGAATGTTCCCCAAACCCTGTGCTCTACTGTCAAGGTTCCTCCCCCACTCTGAACTCTAGGGTACAAATGTGGGGACCTGCATGAAAAACCTCCTCAGCTTATCTTTACCAGCTTAGGTCAAAACTTCCCCAAGGTACAAAATATTCCACCCTTTGTCCTTGGACTGGCCGCTACCACCACCTAACTAATACTGGTTACTGGGGAAGAGCTGTTTGGACGCGTCTTTCCCCCCAAAATACTTCCCAAAACCTTGCACCCCACTTCCTGGACAAGGTTTGGTAAAAAGCCTCACCAATTTGCATAGGTGACCACAGACCCAAACCCTTAGATCTGAGAACAATGAAAAAGCATTCAGTTTCTTACAAGAAGACTTTTAATAAAAATAGAAGTAAATAGAAATGAAGAAATCCCCCCTGTAAAATCAGGATGGTAGATATCTTACAGGGTAATTAGATTCAAAAACATAGAGAACCCCTCTAGGCAAAACCTTAAGTTACAAAAAAGATACACAGACAGAAATAGTTATTCTATTCAGCACAATTCTTTTCTCAGCCATTTAAAGAAATCATAATCTAACACGTACCTAGCTAGATTACTTACTAAAAGTTCTAAGACTCCATTCCTGGTCTATCCCCGGTAAAGACCAGCATATAGACAGACACACAGACCCTTTGTTTCTCTCCCTCCTCCCAGCTTTTGAAAGTATCTTGTCTCCTCATTGGTCATTTTGGTCAGGTGCCAGCGAGTTTACCTTTAGCTTCTTAACCCTTTACAGGTGAGAGGAGCTTTCCCCTGCCAGGAGGGATTTCAAAGGGGTTTACCCTTCCCTTTATATTTATGACATCTACAATGCCCAGCCCTCTCCTGGACTAATCAGAGGAATAATTCATTTTGTTTGCTCCTCTAAAGAGACAAAGGTGCACAGCTTAGCACTGGAACTGGAGTTCGCCATCATTCAGTTCAAACCCAGCACTGGGCTGCTTTAGATTAAAAATAAGACAGGGTGTGAAGCGAGTTCAGGTATGAAGGACAGAGTTAGAAATGGTCAGGAGCACCATAAAAGTAAAAAAACACTTTCTAGAGACTAAGACATAACAAAACCACAGTCCTGGTTCAAGGTAAGATTCTTACCACACCTCCAGCAAGATGGCTGATCACCCCCACAAAGTGCTCAGTTCCTTTGTCATCTGAGGTGAAAGATAACTTGTGGGGGTTTGCCCCTCTCTTTTAGGGTCCAGGGAAGCTTTGGAGTGGATTCTTCGGAAGGTTACCTCTACACAAGAGTAAAGTTAATTGAAGCTGTGAGGAAGGAGACATAGTCTCCGGGTGAAGGAAGTTCCAGACTGGTTTCTTTCTCGCTGTTGTTTGCTAAAATGCAAAATGTTCCTGTAGTCTCCCACTGCTGCCATGAAATTGACTGGTGATCTCCTCCCCTTGTTAGCTTGATGGTTTTGTTTGCCTTTTATGTAAATGCATTCCCATTGCCTCTTACTGTATCTTAAAAGGTACCTTCAAAGGGGCAGAAGCAGAACCAAAAATTCTTTGTCTAGGGTGGGGTAACTTCAGCCCTGCCTAGTAGACTCACTTTAAGAACATAATTTCCACTATGTTTGTAATTTTGAATTGTGGTGCACACACCACACAAGAATAGTAATGATCAGTGTGATATTAGCTTGTTACCCGCACAAAATTCTCTGTCACTCACACACTCTAGGGGTACCTACCTTTACCCAGTTCCTAGGGCTCAAGGTGTAACCCTCTAAATTTAGGCACCCACCCTCCCCCTTCTGTGGGCTCAGGCATAACCTTACACTCTAGGGCACCCACCCTTACCCCGTTGCTAGGGCTCAGACGTAACCCTGTCAATTTAGGCACCCATTCCCTCCGGGCAAACACCCATTCCCTCCAGGCTCCGGGCTTAATCTTTTGCAGATTTACGGGGTCTTTTACCAGTGAAAGAGCCTTACACAGTAATATCCGTCTTAACCTCTATTTATTAACAATCACCAAAACAGAATGCACATGCTACACATACAGTGCTCACCACTCCCAATAAGGCAGATGAACTTTTCTTCATGGCCAGTCAGGATCAGGTCCATCTGGGGGACTCCAGTTTCTGCACGGTGTCATTGGCAGTGTTGAGGTCTGGCAGCTCTGTTCTTGGGGCTGTGTCCTGGAGTTGGTTCCCCAAGAACTTCCTTTTGGACCCCAGTTTCTATAGTGAAACTTGGGTCCTGCTTAGCTCTACCTTAACCAATCGTTATACTAACCGATCCTAACATAGTGTAACAAAATTCTCTAACCAATCCTACCCCACCACCTTAATTCATTTACACCTAGCACAATTAATTGTGTAACAGACAGAAACAATCAAAGAACCAGACAGAGACCATACAGTCAAACAATAGGGAAGTGTGGACCATAAACACAAAACAATAAAGAAATGAGAATTTCACAATCACAACTATAAGTGATTGCTTGCCAGACAGGATGCTGTCAAACTAAGTTTTCTTTAACCATCTTAAGATCTGTTTCTTTACCTGGTGATAGTGGGGGCCATTAGGACGGGGTCTCCTTCTTAACAGCCTGATATTACATTGTTTTAATGCAATTTAGATGGAATGTGAGGGTGTGACTTCCTGCTTCTCAGCTAATGGCTGCTGCTCTTGTAAACTGGCTGCAGACAAAGGCCTTACAATATGGCTACAGGAAAAGGCCTTATCCTTCCAAGTTTTCTATTGATTTTCTTACGTGATACCTTTTAGATCAGGTTATGACATTAAGTTGGGGTACACTGAACTGGTCAGGCTAGTTGAAACTCACTAGCCAATAGCAGTGAGCCCAATGCCATTTTGTTCGTGCATTGAGGGGCCGGACAGAATCGTCCTGTGGGCATGACCAGTCCTGGAGCGTGCAATGCATGCCTTGCACATGACAGCATCCCTGTTGTAGTTGAGGGCTCCGACACAGCTGGGGCCACTGACAGGTTTGAGTGAGAGGCAGCGTGCAGAACCCAAAAGCTCATCCCCGCCCCTCTCCAAAGGCTGCCTGTAGCTGTTGTGGCTCCCAACGTGGCAGAGAGCTTGCTGCGCTCCAGCAACACTCGCAGCCAGCACTGAAACGCCTTCCTGGAGATAATCCCTTCCTGTAGAAAATATCTGCCCTTCCTACCATGGGCCCGTTCCCCTGGGAGCCAGAGGCTGCATTTGAAAGGGAGATACGGCCCATTGCATCAGCCAAGGATAAACCCATCCCCATATGTTTGGACAGTGGCTTTATCTCCTCTAAACCCATTAATTAAAGGATCCAGGTTTGGTCTAACTCTTCCAACCTCCCTGTCTTTTTCCATTCTCCCTCCCCCCATTTGAAAGGACAAGGGTTACTGCATCAAATCCTCTCTGGTATAACGGCTGTGAATCACCAGAGGTGAACGTGGCCCAGTGTCCCCTGGGGCATAGCTTTGCTCCCCCATATCAATGTAATTCTATCTCTTGAAATGATTCCCGATCGAATCTGCCAGCTGCTCCCTGTTGGACCTTGTAGCTCTTGGGCCAAGGCAATGTCCGCTCCCATGTGCTGTTGGGGTTTCTGCTGCCCTGAGATACAAACGTCCTGCCTCATAATGGTCAGAAATAAGGGTCTGGCTGGAGCTGCTGCTGCTGCAAGGGTGCAGCTGAATAAAGAACATTATTGAACAAATCGAAAGGCGGTGTCTCTTTACTTAAATCACGGCACTTTGGGAACAGGAGTTGGAGCCCTGCAGGACCTGCTTCCCCTGTGTGGATGAACCACAAGGCCTGAACTGGTCACAGAGGCCAAAACCTCTTTCCCGGCCTCTGCTGCATGCCCTGTGCATGGGAATAGGGGATCCACCAAGCAACAGCACACCCCACATTGGGACAAGGGGGACGGCCCGTGGTTGTAGGGCCACGCCAACAGAGGCCCTGGGAAGAGTCCTGGCCTGCGCTGCCTACTGGGGGCTGGCCTGCAGCTTCGTGGAGCACAGGGTCTGGGACGGGGGTAGGAGAGTTGGGTGCATGGGGGGAAGTTGGGGTGTATAGGAGAGTTGGGGGTGGGTGCAGGGTAGTGGAACTGGCAGAGGTGTAGAGGGGAGGGTGTGTGTGGTCTTGGGGCTGTTGGGGGAAGGGTCTTTTTGGGATGCTGGGGAGGAGGGGTGCTGGGGGTCTCTGGGGTGCTGTGGGAGAAGGGCAATGTGGGGGACAGGTGTTGGGGTCTCCGGGGTGTATGGGGGAGGGGCAATGTGGGGGACGGGTGTTGGGGTCTCCGGGGTGTATGGGGGAGGGGCAATGTGGGGGACGGGTGTTGGGGTCTCCGGGGTGTATGGGGGAGGGGCAATGTGGGGGACGGGTGTTGGGGTCTCCGGGGTGTATGGGGGAGGGGCAATGTGGGGGATGGGTGTTGGGGTCTCCGGGGTGTATGGGGGAGGGGCAATGTGGGGGATGGGTGTTGGGGGTCTCTGGGTGCTGTGGGGGAGGGGCAATGTGCTGGAGGGGTGTTGGGGTCTCTGGGGTGCTGTGGGGGAGGGGCAATGGAGGAGGAGGGACTTGGCGGAGGTCTCGGATGCTCGGGGGAGGGGCAGGGGGTTCATGGTCCCACCGAAACCCCCAGAGCCTGACAGACCCACTCCACTGCCGGGAGGGCGTCGGCCCCTTTACGAGCCGGCGCAGAGGCCGGGCTAAGCCCCGCCCCGGCTGAGCCTGACGGGCAGCGGGTCGCTCCAATCGGGAGCTGGGAGCCGAGCAACGCGTGGCCGTTGGGGCCGAGGCCCCCCCCCCGCCCCCCAGTATGGAGCCGGCCGCCCGCGCGGGCCCTCGCGCAGGTGAGAGAGCGGCCGGGGGCTGCGGCGCGCGGCAGCGTGACGTCGCGCCCAGCGATGGAGTGACGTGGGCAGGGGCAGGCCCAGGGAGAGGGGCAGGGAGGGTAGAGACAGGTAGCGGCCCAGGGGCAGGTGGGGATAGGGGCTGGCGGGGAGCAGGGCCAGGGCCAGGGCCGGGGGGGGGGATAGGGGCTGGCAGGGGGCAGGGAGCAGGGGCAGGTGGGGATAGGGGCTGGCGGGGAGTAGGGGCTGGCGGGGAGCAGGGAGCAGGGGCAGGTGGGGATAGGGGCTGGCAGGGGGCAGGGAGCAGGGGCAGGTGGGGATAGGGGCTGGCAGGGGCAGGGCCAGGGCCAGGGCCGGGGGGGGATAGGGGCTGGCAGGGGGCAGGGAGCAGGGGCAGGTGGGGATAGGGGCTGGCAGGGGCGGGGGCAGGGCCAGGGCCAGGGGGGGATAGGCGCTGGCAGGGAGCAGGGGCAGGTGGGGATAGGGGCAGGGGCAGGGGTTAGGGCCTGGCAGGGAGTAGGGGCAGGTGGCGATAGGGGCTGGCAGGGGGTCGGCCCAGGTGCAGGGGGGGATAGGGGCTGGCGGGGGCAGGTGGGGATAGGGGCTGGCAGGGAGCGGGGGCAGGGACAGGTGGGGTTGGGGCAGGCAGGGGCATGTGGGGATAGGGTATAGGCGCTGGCAGGGGCCCAGGAGTAGGAGCAGGTGGGGATAGGGGCAGGCAGGAGATGGGGTTGGGGTAGGGACATGTGGAGATAAAGGCTGGCAGGGGCTCTGGGGTAGGAGCAGGTATGGATAGGGGCAGGTGGTGGCATGTGGGGATAGGGACTGGCAGGGGGCAGGGGCATGTGGGGATAGGGTACAGGGGCTGGTAGGGGCTATGGGGTAGGAGTAGGTGGGGATAGGGGCAGGCAGGGCCCAGGAATAGGGACAGGTGGGGATAGTGGCAGGCAGGGGTTGGGGTAGGGGCTGGTAGGGGCATGTGGGGATAGGGTATAGGGGCTGGCAGGGGCTCGGGGATAGGAGCAGGCAGGAGATGGGGTTAGGGGTAGGGACATGTAGGAATTAAGGCTGGCAGGGGCTCGGGGTAGGAGCAATAGGGGTGGGTAGGGGCAGGCAGGAGATGGGGTTGGGGCAGATGGTGGCATGTGGGGATAGGGGTTAGTAGGGGCTCAAGGGTAGGAGCAGGTGCAGATAGGGACTGGCAGAGAGTTGGGGCAGGGGGGTGGGATTAGGGAAAGGTAGGGGCATGTGGGGTTAGGGTGTAGGGGCTGGTAGGGACTATAGGGTAGGAGCAGGTGGGGATAGGGGCAGGCAGGGCCCAGGAATAGGGACAGGTGGGGATAGTGGCAGGCAGGGGGTGGGGTTGGGGCAGGTAGGTGCACGTGGGGATAGGGGTTGGCAGGGGCTCCAGGGTAGGAGCAGGTGGGGATAGGGCCAGGCAGGGGCAGAGGCAGAAGGGATAGGGGCTGGAAAGGGCCCGGCCGAGGGGTAGGCGGGCAGGGCCCAGGGGGACACTGGCGGTCTCTGTGGTGGCTGTGCAGTGACCGAGGGGCGGCACAGGGCTCCCTGCCAAGGACCCCAGGGATGGTGCTGCTCCCTGGGCAGAGTCTGCTCCCCTTGGAACACCAGCTCAGCACCGGTCTGAGTGTGGAGCCCCCCCAATGCAAGCTCAGAATCTCTTGGACAGCAGCATCTGTAGGGGTTGCACATGCACTGTGCACTTGTGAGATCATAAAGGGTAAAGTGGCTACAATCGTTCCTCAGTTTCCTCTTCCCATCTGTGGCAGCGAGAAAGCTGTTGAGTTCGCCTGCTACCCTGTAACCGTTTTTCTCTGAGCTCTCTTTGGATCAAGACCTATCCTGTATTTTGTCTTATGTTAACAATTTTGAATTTCTGATAATTTTAAAAACAAAACAAAAAATCCATTTTTGTTTTGTGCCCTGTCCACATGTAATGGCAGACTTGCAGGCTTTGGGCTACAAGGCCTGTCCATCCTGTGATGGATTCATCCTGTTAGCTATCAGCCACAGCTGGTCTTTTTTGCCTCAGGGAAATATATGTACCTGGCCGGTGCTCAGTGTGAACACAAAAATCCCATGATACCTGCCTCAAGTTTTACCTGCTGGAGAAATCCATGTGGATCATCTCCGTTCCAGAAGAGAGAGGATCTTCCTCTAGATTGGACCAGGCTCCCATGAAGTCATCCTCTGATAGTGCCCATACTTGCTGGCGCACCACTCCTATAACCACTGTGGACAAGAAATTGATACCAGAGAGAGACTCCGCACTAGTGACGTCTGCGTTTGTAACCCTGGTTTCAAATCCAGCACCAAGAGACGAAGGAAGTCGGAGCACAGAGGCAGACATGGATCCAGGAACCACTCAGTGTCCTTCCATAAGGAGAGGTGGAGACAAGGATCAGCCCTCCAGGGTCATGACTACTAAGCTCTCTACAATTGCAAAGGCTAGTGAACGTCTCTCAGTCATAAGCTTGGCTCTGGAGAAACATGTCCCAGTACCGATCTTAACACCATCCATAGGACTGGTACTGACATCAGCAACACAGTTGTGAATGGAACCTGCGGACTCCTTATTAGAGGAACCAGTACTGACGATGTCCCAGGTACCACTGCCTCAGTTGGCACCAATGCATGCTCCCATCATGGCACTGAAATCGCTGTACAAGTTGGCACCAATCATTGAGGACATTTCTTCATCATCCCTATCTCCAGGGCACTCATGCTTGCTGATCTCATAGAGAACCCTTCCCTCTGAAAACCAGGGAAGGCTCTATAGAATGGTCTAGAGGCTTGTCCCTCCAACCCCTCTATGGGTGGCACTAGACTGGCCAACCACAAGCAAGCTAACCATATCGATATAACATACCACCATGGACATGCTGGGGACTCCCATGCCATGCCTCCGGGAGCGGTTCTTCCCAACCTAGAAAGAGGAGATTAAGGTCCGCCTGTGCACCCATAGTCAGGTTGCTATCATCTTTCTTGGGAGAACAGAAGCAGGGAGTTGAGGTGAGTGCATCTGAATGGGGGCACCCTCTCTTCGTGTCCAGATGTAGCTGTCATCTCTGCCAACATCAGCTCTGTACAGCTTCAGGGCTTTCCAGGAGCTGCTTTCCAGAATTGCAGAGACCCTGGATATAGAAACCTCTTTAGAGGTTTGACAACCTGTGCTCAGCTATACCAAGCAGAGTCACCCTTCCGATTAACAAGAGTATCCTAATAGTCACAAAGTCACTGCAGCAAACGCCTACCACCGTACCCCGCCCACAGCCAAACAAGCAGAAAGGCACTGTGTGGTGCCACAAGAGGGTTTTGAACAGTACTTTATGCACCCAGTGCAGTGACCCAGGCCTCAGCTAGTCTGTGCCTACTGTGAGGTGAGCAGAGGCAAACCAACACACTGGGAGGGTTACCTTAAATTTTAAACTGTCCAACTGAAAAATCCCAGAAATTTGGCAGGAACAGTAATAGAATATAAATAATAGAATATAATATAAATAATGTAAAGTAGCATCAAATACTTGCTCAGGAAAATAATAAACTTTAAATTACCATCACAATAAGTTTTTTTTACAACATGCTGTGTCACCCCAAGAGGGAATTGACGACTCCTCTCCCTGGCTGCAAAGTCCAGCTTCACCCCAGCTGTCCCTACTTTTCCTCTCTCTGGCTTTTGATGCTCCATTACTTCAGTGCTACAATGACAGCAGCTCTTTCCAACAGATGCACCCGCGAACAACAGCTCCTCAGCTGGAGGGCCATACAGCTTCCCAGGCACCCAAACTGTATTCCTCTGTCAGCGTCTCAATGGTTACCTCACTGGCCATACGCTCTGTGCCCCTTGTGGCCAGGCTACTTGTACACTGCCTTTCATGGTCCAACTTCCTCTCCCCAGCTTCCTCAGCAAATCCCCTGTTTGCCTCAGTGCAGTTTCTTTTTACCTCCTTCTTCTTGAACTGCCTTCCCATTGCCAATTCTGCGGCAGATTCCAAGCCCCTTCTCCAGCTTGAGCAGCCCTCTTGTCGACTGTCTCTTCCCCCTAGGACAGCACTCTATGCTGCTTCGTGACATATGCAGGCCCTAACATTGCCCTGTTGGTCAAAACTGCAGCAGGTGCACCAAAACTGCACCAGGATTATTACATCCAGCACTAGGCTCATTGGTAGTATCTGCTGTTTGTGAAAAATCAAAACAAACAAAAAGTAGCCCCCAAGATGAGGATCCAAAACAGCTGGACCTTTTTGGGAGGAAGGAGCATAGCTCTGCCTCACTCCAACTTCATATTTCAAACTGCCACTCCACACTTGGTACCAGGCAACAGGTTTGAAACGAGAGTTGAATGCCACATTCACACCAGTGGAGAGTTGACCCTTCCTTTGGATGTCACTTTTCCCCATTCCATTGAATATGGGCTGTCATAGCAACAGACAGATGGATGCCAGACATAGTTGCCTGTGGCCACTCTGTCCAATTCCAACCTCTGCCCCTTTCCCTGTCCTTCAGGGACCCGTCTCATAAGGATACTGGGGGTGAGGGGGGAACCCAACGTTGCCTCCTGCTTTGTCTAGAAGCCATAGATGAAGTACCTCGGGAGTACAGGGGAAGAAGCTGCTATTCCTTGTATTTTCTTATCCTGAAGAAGAAAGGGGAGGTCTGTGTCCTATCCTAGACCAGAGAAGATTGGGGATGGTAACACTTGCCTTCCTTGGCCCATCCCTTCAGGCTCAAGATTGGTTTGTGGCTCTATTACAGTGTGGTCTTGGTCCATGACTAGGGCATCTAGATGCTACCATAAAACAAATTATAATAATACTTACAAAGACACCATAATAGAGGCTCAACTTAAATGTATGCCTAAAATTAAAAAAACACAGTAAAAGAACTAAAAAAGAGCCACCATGGCTTAACAACCATGTAAAAGAAGCAGTGAGAGATAAAAAGGCATTTTTTAAAAAATGGAAGTCAAATCCTAGTGAGGTAAATAGAAAGGAGCATAAACACTGCCAAATTAAATGTAAAAAATGTAATAAGAAAAGCCAAAAAGGAGTTTGAAGAACAGCTAGCCAAAAACTCAAAAGGTAATAACAAAATGTTTTTTAAGTACATCAGAAGCAGGAAGCCTGCTAAACAACCAGTGGGGCCCCTGGACGATGGAGATACAAAAGGAGCACTTAGACGATAAAGTCATAGCAAAGAAACTAAATGAATTCTTTGTTTCAGTCTTCATGGCTGAGGATGTTAGGGAGATTCCCAAACCTGAGCCGTCTTTTGTAGGTGACAAACCTGAGGAATTGTCACAGATTGACATGTCAGTAGAGGAGGTTTTGGAATTAACTGAGAAACTTAACAGTAACAAGTCACCGGGACCAGATGGCATTCACCCAAGAGTTCTGAAAGAACTCAAATGTGAAATTGCAGAACTATTAACTATGGTTTGTAACCTGTCCTTTAAATCAGCTACTGTACCCAGTGACTGGAAGATAGCTAATGTAACGCCAATATTTAAGAAGGGCTCGAGAGGTGATCCTGGCAATTAGTGACCGGTCAGTCTAACGTCAGTACTGGGCAAATCAGTTGAGACAATAGTAAAGAATAAAATTGTCAGACACATAGAAGAACATAAATTGTTGTGCAAAAGTCAACATGGTTTCTGTAAAGGGAGATCGTGTCTTACTAGTTTATTAAAGTTCTTTGTGGGGGTCAACAAATGTGGACAAGGGGGATCCAGTGGACACAGTGTACTTAGATTTCCAGAACACCTTTGACAAGGTCCCTCACCAAAGGCTCTTATGTAAATTAAGTTGTCATGGGATAAGAGGGAAGATCCTTTCATGGATTGAGAACTTGTTAAAAGACAGGGAACAAAGGGTAGGAATAAATGGTAAATTTTCAGAATGGGGAGGGGTAACTAGTGGTGTTCCCCAAGGTTCAGGCCTAGGACCAATCCTATTCAACTTATTCATAAATGATCTGGAGAAAGGGGTAAACAGTGAGGTGGCAAAGTTTGCAGATGATACTAAACTGCTCAAGATAGTTAAGACCAAAGCAGACTGTGAAGAACTTCAAAAAGATCTCCCAAAACTAAGTGATTGGGCAACAAAATGGCAAATGAAATTTAATGTGGATAAATGTAAAGTAATGCACAATGGAAAAAATAACCCCAACTATATATACAATATGATGGGGGCTAATTTAGCTACAACTAATCAGGAGAAAGATCTTGGAGTCATGGTGAATAGTTCTTTGAAGACGTGCACGCAGTGTGCAGCAGTAGTCAAAAAAGCAAAGGGGATGTTAGGAATCATTAAAAAAGGGATAGAGAATAAGACAGAGAATATCTTATTGCCCTTATATAAATCCATGGTGCGCCCACATCTTGAATACTGCATGCAGGTGTGGTCTCCTCATCTCAAAAAAGATATACTGGCATTAGAAAAGGTTCAGAAAAAGACAACTAAAATGATTAGGGGTCCCATATGAGGAGAGATTAAAGAGGCTAGGACTTTTCGGCTTGGCAAAGAGGAGACTAAGGGGGAATATGATAGAGGTCTATAAAATCATGAGTGGTGGAGAGAAAGTGAATAAGGAAAAGTTATTTACTTGTTCCCATAATATAAGAACTAGGGGCCACCAAATGAAATTAATGGGTAGCAGGTTTAAAACAAATAAAAGGAAGTTCTTCTTCACTCAGTGCACAGTCAACCTGTGGAACTCCTTGCCTGAGGAGGTTATGAAGGCTAGGACTATAGCAGGGTTTAAAAGAGAACTGGATAAATTCATGGAGGCTAAGTCCATTAATGGCTATTAGCCAGGATGGGTAAGGAATGGTGTCTCTAGCCTCTGTTTGTCAGAGGGTGCAGATGGATGGCAGGAGAGAGATCACTTGATCATTACCTGTTAGGTTCACTCCCTCTGGGGCACCTGGCATTGGCCACTGTCCATAGATAGGATACTGGGCTGCATGGACCTTTGGTCTGACCCAGTCTGGCCTTTCTTATGTTCTTATGCTACCATCCACCTGGATCACAGGAAGTACCTAGGGAGCCCAGTCATTACATGTGAAAGGGGCCAATTGTATGGCTTTGCCGAAGTGGCAGGTAGATGTTAAAGCTGAAACCTAACAAATTAGATTTGCCAATTTGATAAATATTATAGCCAATATTTTAATGGAATCTAATAATGATAACCCCTTTTCATTGAGTCTGGGGTTTACTAATTTTAACATTGGATTTTTCTCAGGTCTGTATTTACCTTGTACAGTACTTTTCAAGTCAGGACACTTAGTTATTCTTAACCAATCAACAAGTTCATTAATTCATCAACAACCACATAGATATGCAATCAGTAGTTTTATAGATTAAGTTCAGATATCAGAGGTTCTAGGCATGTACTGAATAAAACAGACTCTCCTGCAAATATTTTATATAAACAGCATTGAGGCCATGCAGTTATAGTAGAGAACAACACAAATCACTAAGATTTCTTATTACATTTATTTATCAGCAATCAGTTCTTTAGTATCTCTAATATGTTTATCACACTTTAAGTAGTTCTCCAAGGAGTAAGGATGCACTTAGGGCACGCTTATGGTGAGGTCCTTGCTATTTCTAGTGTTTGGTTTGGACTAGTATAAAACATCAAAAGCAATTACTTAAAGTTAATTTCTGATGTCTAAACCATCCTATCCAGCCTCTTTTTGAAAACCTCCAGTGAAGGAACTTCCACGACTTTCCGAGGCAGTCAGTTCTGTTGTCCTACTGTTCCTACAGTTAGAGCTGGAGCCGTGAAATTGACAAGAATGACAGCCAACAACCCATGTAAGTAACGCAGTGTCTACACCGACACTGCATCGCCCTAACTACGCTGATAGAAGCCCTACGGCTCTCGTGGAAGTGAAGTTATGAAGTCAGTGGAGTAGGGCACTTACATCAGCAGGAGCAGGCTGTAGTGTGGGCACTGATATAATTAGGTCAATGTAAACTGCCTTACGTCAGCCTAACTCCATAGTGTAGACCCAGTCTAAGTCTTAAACTGCTGTGCTGTAGTTTGAACCCATTGACTTGTCCTGCCCTCTAGCAAGAGAGAATAATTTTTCTGCATCTTTTTTATTGCAGCCTTTCAGATACTTGAAGGCTGCTATCATGTCCCCTCTTAATCTCCTCTTTTCCAGACTAAACATACCCAGTTCCTTCAGCCTTTGCTCATATGCCTTGAATTCCATCCCTTTGATCATCTTTGTCGCTCGCTTTTGGAGCCTTTCCAGTTTCTCTGCATCCTTTCTATGCATTGGTGACCAAAACTGGATACAGTACTTCAGCTGAGGCCTAACCAGCACCTAGTAGAAAGATTATATCACCTCCCGTGACTTGCATGCTATGCCTCTGTTAATGCAACCCAAAATTGCATTTGCTTTTTTTGCAACAGCACAGCTCCACCACAACTCCTAGATTCTTCTCAGCAGTGCTGCTGCCAAGCCAGTTATCCCCTATTCTGTATTTGTGCATTTGGTTTTTCTTCCCTGAGCGTAGCACCTTACAATTCTCTTTGTTGAATTTCACTGTGTTGTCTATAGCCCAGTTTGCCAATTTATCAGGATCCCTTTGAATTTTAGCTCTATCCTCCAAAGTGTTCGCAGCTCCCCTTAGCTTTGTGTCATCTGCAGATTTGATGAGTTTGCTCTTTAGCTCTACATCCAGGTCATTAATAAACATGTTAAACAACATCAGACCCAGAACAGATTCCTGTGGAACCCCGCTTGAGACCTCCTTCCAGTCTGATATCACTCCTTTATAGTTACTCTTTGTTTGTGATTGTTTAACCAATTATGTATCCACTTAATGGTAGTTCCACCGAGCCCGCATTTCTCCAGTTTACTTATCAGAATGTCATGTGGGATTGTGTCAAAAGCGTTGCTAAAGTCCATTAATAATATATCCACTGCATTCCCCCTGTCCTCCAAACCAGTTACACTGTCAAAGAAGGAAATTAAGCTGGTTTGGCATGATTTGTTCTTAGTAAATCCATGCTGGCTGCTAGTCATCACCCCTTCATCCTCCAGGTATTTGCCATTGGAATGTTTTAACATTGCTCTAGTAGATCCCAGATATTGTGGTCAGGCTGACTGGTCTGTAGTTCCCTGGCTCCTCCTTTCCCCCCTTTTTAAAGATGGGCACCACTTTAGCCCTTCTCCTGTTTTCAGGACCTCTGCTGTCATCCATGAGTTTACAAATATTATTGCCAGTGGCTCCGAGATTTCTTCAGCTCTTTTCTTCAGCACCCTCAGGTGAATAGCCTCAGGCCCTGCTGCCTTGAGTTCATTCAGATGAGTCAGAAGATCTCTGCCGTGTTCTTATCCCAATCTGCATCCCTTTCCCTTTATTGTCTGTGATAACTTCACTAGTCATCCGTTCACATTATCCTATCATCCTATCCCTTCCTATCATCTTCCATTACCAGCTCACCTTCTCCATTGAGGAGTGGGCCCACACCATCCCTGATCTTTCTTTTTGTCTGACATATTTGTAGAATCCCTTCTTGTTGTCTCTAATATTCCTTGCCAGCTGTAACTCATTCTTTGCCTTGGCTTTCCTGATTTTGTCCTTATATGCTCATGCTATTCCCATATATGCTTCCTTGGTAACATGCCCCTCCCTTTCCTGTAAGCATCCATTTTGGATTTTAGATCGCTAAAAATCTCCTTGTGCAGCCACATTTGTCTCCTGTGGCTCTTCTTATCTTTCCTTTGCATTGGAATAGCTTGCTGTTGAGCCTTCAGTATTACATCTTTTAGGAACTGCCAACCCCCGTTTGACTCCTTTTCTTCCTAATTGATCTTTCCTATTTCTCTCAGTTAGTTGAAATCTGCCTTTCTGAAGTCCAGTATCCTTGTTTTGCTGTTTTCATGTCTTCCTTTCCTTAGGATCTTGAATTCTATCAGATCATGGTCACTTCCTCCCAAGTTCCCAACCACCTTCGTGTCCACAACTAATTCATCAATGTTGTTCAAAACCAGATCCAAAATGGATGACTCCCTAGTTGTTTCCTCAACTTTCTGAATGAGAAAGTTGTCCCCTTTCTTTCTCTGCTAGATTGAAGAGCCCATTAGCAAATACTCATTCCCTGCTAGTTCTCTCGTACTTTTGTTCCAGGGACTCAGTGGTTTTTACTGCTCAATATGAGATCAACATAGATTAGTTATGTTGCTGTCATATTATCACATAATATAATTGAAATAGTCTTGTTTATTTTAATTTTATTTTTTTCAATTGTTACGGGCAACTCCTACTTATTACTGCCTGAAATGTTGTATCTTTTTTAAATCAAAAGGCTTCCTGTTTGTGTTATAATGAAATAGTTTTATACTTAGACACAAATCCAACACAATTGCAATAGATCTTCTACAAAGTATGCCTTGTAAGGTATCAATGGGAATGTTATAGTCTGCTAAATATTATTACCCTGCTTATATGAGTGTATTATCATTGTATATGAAGTTATGAATCTTTGCTGTGTGTTTGTGTCTCAAACATGTTGTGTTCTTGGGTAACCCGCAAGGCAGATTTACATCAAGACCAGCCAGCCATGGTTCATGGGCCATCAAGGAGAATCAATTCTTCCAATGGGCTCCTCCTGAAGATGTCTCAGAGAGGACATAGACAATGGAGGCCCAGTGTCTCAGCAGGGCACATAGGACGTGTGATCCATGACTCCATGTTGGAGAGAGTAACTTTCCATGCGCATGTGCTGAAGGTATAAATGGAGACTTTTTCCTGCTCCACGTCTCTGGACTATGGTTTCTAACAAAGGGCAGCTTTGAACAATGGGCTGAGAACCCCCAGTCTTTTGGGTGATCTAGAGAGACTTACTGTAAGCTAGCAGATTTAACATCACTGCTGTTATCCTGATCTACAAACTCTGAAATCAACTGTAATGTATATGATGCATTTGAATCTTTTAATAACTCTCTTCTTTTATTATATGAATAAATGTTTAGTTTTTAATTTACTAAAGGATTGGCTATCAGCGTGGTTTTTGGGTAAGATCTGAAATATATTGTGACCGGGGGTGAGTGTCTGGTTTTTTGGAACTGGAAGAATCTAATACATGTGATTTCTGGTTTTAATCATCATTTATCACAGAAGTCTGGTCTATCTGGTAGTGCATGAGGGCTAGAGGGCCTGAAGGGGACTGTCTGTGGCTCCATAATAACTAGTACAGTATTTGGAAGCACACATTTGTTACTGCCTTGGTGACATCTTACAATAGAGTATCCACCAGTCTGGGGTCTGTGCCCTGGATTCCAGCAGTCTGACCTGAGATAGGCACTCTTAGCTGTGTCCCATGCCAGGCAGCATGACGATGGGTTTGTGTCAAAGAGTAAAACTATTGAATTACAACACAAAGAGGAGACATGTTGATTATGCACTACTTCTGTAGGGGAAATAATGTAAACATTAAAAAAAAATGAAATTTCCCCAAACAAATTTTCAGAAACGAAAAAAAAATTGTATTGAAATTCTTTCCCTTGGGACGTTGAGTTGAAATTGACATGCTTTAGCATAAATAAAATTGTTGAAATAACTTTTTCTGGCAAAAAACTGACAAATGTTGAGCCAGCTCTTGTCTTCTGTGCCGTACGAGCGAACAGTCCTGACTAATAAACAGATGTGTCACTCCGGCCCTGTAACGTTGTGTGTCTTACAATGCTTTGCTGAAGTAGCCCCTACCTGGGCCGCTCTCAAACAGCCTTCCAGCTTGCAAGCCACATCCCTGGTTCTCACCAGCTTTGGTTATACTGTAGGGTGACCCCAACACACCCCCAGTCTTAAATTTCCCCCCAGAAATATATGTCTTGTACTGCCCTGCCTTCTCCTGGACAATACAAATTATATTAAGTCTGCTATTTCTTTAATAGAAATAATATGCGCATAACTTGCCACCCCAAATGCAGGCTCCCAGACACTTCAATTTAAACACACTGGATTAGATACAATGATAAAGCAAGTTTATTAACTACAAAGAATATAAATAATGAGGCATAAAAGTCAGAAATGGTTATAAGAAAAATAAGATAAAACGTTTACTAATATCTAATTTAATGAACTATCAAATTCAAGCAGTTTCTCACCATAGGCTGTCAGCAAGCTTACTGACCAAATTCTGCAGGTTAGAACCCCTCCCCCAGATTCCAACAAAGGCTTCCTTTGTTGTTACAGGTGCATTGAATGTGATGGGAAGGGAGAGAGAAAGGGGGGTGCCTTGGGGTATTTGTCCCTCCCTTTTATAGTTGCAGTCATTTCTAGCTGGGCACCAGGAGCAGTGTTCCCTCAAAGCTGCGCAGCCGCCCAAGAATCAATCAAGTGCCGCACACTGATTAGCAGAGCCGCGCACATCCGGCACGTGTGTTCAGATGCCCCTCCCCCCGCTGCTCTGCAGCTGCGCTGCTCCTGCCCTCTGCCTTGGAGCCATCTGATCCACCAGCTGATTCCAGGACCCTGCTGCTGGCTGTGCAGAGCGGGGGGGAGGGAGGCGCTGACGTCAGGGTTTTCCCCTCCCCTCACTTCCCTCTGCCTGTGTACCCCATCTCTGCACAGCGGGGGAGGAGGGACAGGGCTCAGGAGCAGGACGGAGCTGCTGTGGTCTGAACGAGGCTTCTGGTGAGTGCCTCTGTGCTTAAAGACAGCGCACGGTCTCTCATATACTTCCCCAGCAGCCAGCACACACTCACACTGTCTCTGTCACACACACACAGTCTCTGTGTCTATGTCTCTCTCTCTCTCACACACACACTGTCTCTGTCTCACACTCACACAGTCTGTCTCTCACACACACACAGACACTGTCACACACTCTCACGCATACACACACACACTCTGTCTCTTTCACACTCACCTCCCAACACATACTTGTGTTGTTGTTACTTCTTGGTACTTCCTTCAATGCACATATATTCTGTGTAATTTTATTCTTTCAAGGTGCTGATGTTTTAGTTTTTCAATTGGTCATAATTTTATTTCTCTCTAATGCTTAAATTTAATTCTTTTGAGTAGTGAATTCTAAAATGCCTACCTTGTCTTGGCTGCAGTAATTTTCCCTATTAGTAACTTTTTTGAAAATATATATTATATCTAGGTTTTCTGTTTCTACTGGTGGCACACATCCGCACATTACCATTGGTGCACATAACCAAATTAATTCTGCACATGGATGGAAAAAAATAGAGGGAATATTGACCAGGAGCGAAAGAATCTATGTGGAAGGATGTTCCCTGCTGCATTTTTTCTCCTATTTGAGCTTTCTTTGTTTCCCTTCCTGCTTGATGGCTCTATTTACTGCTTAAATGCAAATTAAGCAGAGCACATGTTCCTGTGTTTGAGACAGACCTGTTTCACAACCTCAGTTTGGGCAGGGCTGTGGGTTTGGAACATGTGTTGTTAACACCACACAGTGGAATCTAGTAACTTCACATACAAATATTGCCATACACTTTTTATCAAGGTGATACTGACCAGCAAATTACAAGTTTTCAAATGATACCCTACCAGGCATACTTTGTACCAAGTTTATTACAATAGTATGTAGGGTATGAATACAGGGGTACGTTCTGTCACACCTTTACATTGGCTAGAAGCATCAGTGAACCTCATGGCTTACCCTCCTCATGCAGCCTGTCACAAGGAGCCGGTGAAGCCGAGGCCTCATCTGAAGTTTATCCCCAATGTAGTCTCAAAATTTCATCTGAACTAGCCTGTTGGCTTATGTGTGTCCTCTCCCGAGCCTACTCTCTGGATACTTCAGGGGACTTATAGCACTATGCTGACAGAACAAAACCGTCCATCTCCTTGTCTCTTCATAGCCATCTCTGGTGCTTTGAGAGGGCAGGCTCTTTTGCCCCAGAGGCTAGCCGCATAGATCATGCAGTGCATCTTGATGTATTGCCAGATGGCTGATGGGCCTCTCCCTCAGGCCATTGAGGCCCACTCTGCTGCAGCACAATCCACATCATCTGCTTGTATCTGAAATCTTCAAAGCACTGTGCTCTTGACCTAGCTGCAGGTCAGATGCCAAGGACTGGAGAACAATGCTACAATTTCAGTTCAGCTAGATCAGCTGCCTTCCAGATGGAACATTGCTTGCCAGCCTCTTACAGCAGGATCCACACTGATGTGTATTTGAAGCAGTGAGAACGGTCACTTACCCTATGGTAACTGGTTCTCTGGGATGTTATCAGTGTGGATCACATGATCTACTCTCCATCCCTGCTTGTTTGGAGCCCTCCACCTACAGGATTCTGAATTAGGGAACTAAGGGATGGTTGCTGCCTTTCCATGCTTTATGGAGTGCAAGGAAGTGCATGGTGCATGGATGGCCCTGATGGACACGGCTGTTCAAGTCTTTTCTCCTGCACACCTGCAGTAGAACCCACATTGACAACAGCATCTCAAAGATCCGCAGTTACGGTAAGGTAAGGAATGGTCCTTTGCATGGAGGGGGCCATTAGAGAATATATTTTTTTAAAGCGTTCAAATGAGGACGCAGAGAGTAGGAGCCTCTATCCAGGCCTCTTCCTAGTGTTGTTTTCTGTCTTTGTACTATCCCCTCCCTGTACTCTCTTTCATCCAAGGAAGGATTGAGAGATTCACTGCTTTGGTTTAAACTCTTATGATTAGTGATTTATTGGTTACAAACCTTTCCCAAATGTGTGTGTCTCCAAAGCCCAGGGAATGACTTGTGTCTGGATTCTGTTTTTCTTGCAGATAAGAATGGGATGGGGGCTGACAATGAGGAGGCCGGGATAGCTCAGAACGCTCCTAAGACAGTGGATTCTCTCATGGCATTAACAGAAAGGTTCAGAGAGTGTGATTCCCAGGGTCCTGGCAAAGAGGATTCCTCTGGGAGTCCGAGCGGGACACAGTGGCAGCAGCAGGGGGACACTGTAGGGAAGAGACAGAGTAAATCTGACTGGGGCCAGCCAAAGAGCCAACCAAGAGAGAAGCCCCATCAGTGTCCTCAGTGTGGGAAAAGATTTGGACACAGTTCACACCTTATTACCCACTGGAGAGTCCATACAGGAGAGACGCCCCATCAATGTGCTGAATGCGGGAAGAGGTTCAAGCACCGATCCTCCCTCAATACACACCAGAGAGTGCACACAGGAGAGCGGCCCCACCATTGTCTTGAGTGTGGGAAGAGCTTCCGGCACAGCTCCCACCTGATCACGCACCGGAGAGTCCACACAGGAGAGAAGCCCCATCAATGTGCTGAGTGTGGAAGGAGATTCCGACACAGCTCTTCCCTTAACACGCACCGGAGAGTGCACATGGGAGAGAAACCCCATCAGTGTGCTGAGTGCGGGAGGCGATTCCGGCAGAGCTCGCACCTGATCACCCACCAGCGGGTCCACACTGGAGAGAGACCCTACCAGTGCGCTGAATGTGGGAAAACCTTTGCTGGCCACTCCGCGTTTGCCACCCACCAGTGGATCCACACTGGAGAGAAGTCCCACGCGTGCGCCGAGTGTGGGAAGAGGTTCCGGCACAGCTCCTCCCTCCATGCCCATCGCAGAGTGCACACTGGAGAGAAACCCCATCAATGCACTGAGTGCGGGAGGCGATTCCGGCAGAACTCACACCTGATCGCGCACCGGAGGGTCCACGTAGGAGAGAGCCCCTTCCGCTGCCCTGGATGTGGGAAAAGGTTCAGCCACGGCACAGACCTCATTCGACACTGCAGGAAGGTGAGTCCCCAAGCTGCCAGGGCAGGGGCGGGATACAGGGACACGCTGTGACGTTACCCAGGGTACAATCTGGACTGATGAACAGCTGTGTCATTTCAGTGCTCCAACCTGGGGAGCCTTTTACACTCTTTGACAGCTAGCACTCCTGGTCCGCTCACACAGAGCCTGCAGCATGTAAGTTACTCCCACTTATAGTGTCTGAGTGCTGCAGCTAGCCACTTTTGATTTACACTGCAGAGCAACACCAGCAAACTCCCAGACCTGGACCGTCCCCAGAAATGTATGCTTTGGACTCCCCAGCCCACTCCTGCACAATACAAGCTCATACAAAGCCCTCATTTTATTAATAGAAAATGATAGGCACAAATCCTGTTATCCCAAATGGAGTTTCCCCAGCACCTCAGTTCAAACACACTGTTTTAGATAAAACAATGAACAAGTTTATTAACTGCAAAAAGATTTTAAGTGAATATAAGTCATGAGGCATGAAGGTCAGAATTGGTTACAAGAAAATAAAAGCTTATGCTCAAATACATTTGTTAGTCTCTAAGGTGCCACAAGTACTCCTTTTCTTTTAAGAAAATAAAAGTAAAACACAACTAATGCCTAATTAAACAAGTGAATTTAAAGCAGTCTCTCTCACCACGTTACAGCGGTCTTACTCACTGAATTTCTTCCCGTCAGGGTCCGTCCTCCAGTCCAAAGCTGTTTCCTTTGTTCTTCAGATGTTGTGGATGCCATGGGTAGAGAGAAAGGGAGGAATAATTTGGGACATCCACTCTCCCTTCTTATAGTTTCTTTTTCTTCTTTGAGAATCATCTCCAGCTGAGGTTCAGAACAGAAAGTCTGTGTGGATGGAACCCCTAGCTGTTTCTTTATCAAGAGGTAGATTTTCCCCCCACACCCTCTTTCGTGCCAAAGAATGGTGACTTTACCAGGTGATGGTCTATATGATTTTTTTGACACCTGGCTGAAGCGTTGGCTAGCCTTTTCTCTCTGGGGAACTGGTTTGTGACTGCTCCGCAGACTTCAAACATGTCTTAGTAACATCTTATAACTTTATATGCACACACATTTTACTAGGACAATAATTATCAGCAAATTATGAGTTTTCAAATGATATCTCACAAGGCATACTTTGTACAAAATTTATCATAGCCCTGTAAAAGGGGTGAACGTAGTGGTACGGACTGTCACACGCTGTCCTCCCCCAAGTGGTACAACCTGTTCCTGGGCCTTAGGGCTTGTCTACACATAAATGTTAATCCATAATACAGTAGGGTGTGAATGTAAATGGATTAACTATCTCAGATTAACTTGACGTGTGGATACGCTTATTCTGGGATAAATGTGCTTTATTCCAAATTAGCTTAATCCAAAAGTGAATTAAACTAATTTGGAATAAGGCATGCTTATTCTGGAATAAGAGCCGGAATAGTCTAAGCCCTTAGAAAGGCAGCTTTCTCTCTTGTAATAGAACGGTTTCTCTGCCTGTCTTGTCCACTTACTGTAATAAATATTTAAAACGAAACCTGGGTTTGGACAGGGCCAGAATCATCCTGTGTCAGGGCATGAACTACCCGCTAACTATTGGGGGAGAGGAGAAATTTCCCTGGGGGCAGGGCTCCCATATCTGCCTTCTGCAGGGTTTGGGGCACCTTCTTCCAGGCTGTCATCAGAGACTGGATACCAGGCACCAGGCTAGAAGGAGCCCCAGGTGCCTTGAATCCAAGGCCAGAGCCACACAGGCATCACTGCCTCTTGCCTTTTTCCTCTCAACAGAAAGCAAAGCTGCACAGAACACGCAGTGCAAGCCCCTGCTGCTCCGTGCGTGGATGAGCAGTGGGACAGGCCCGGGAGAGGCAGGCACTGAGGAGGAGGCGTTTGTTGTTCCAGGTACCACTGACGTTTGCGGATGTAGCTGTGCATTTCACAGCGGCAGAGTGGGCCCTTCTGGGTGAGAGGCAGCGGGAGCTCTACCGAGACACGATGATGGAGAACTATGGGAACGTGGCCTCTCTGGGTAAGGGATTTGCTTCTCCACATGTATTAGAGTCCAGGCCTTGGCTCAGGGTTTCTCGTCATCCCTTAGCATTCCTAGGGCTCAGCTTCTGTAGTTCCCAGAATCTGGGTGAGAAGCTGTCATCCTCCACTCCCAGAGCCACACCAGCAGGAGATGGGACAGACCAACTTTCCTAGGTTCATAGCGTTTAAGCACAGATGGGTTCATTAGATCATCCAGTCTGACTTTCTGCATGTCACAGGCCTTGACATGTCACCCCAATACCCCTATTTTGAACCCTGTGACTTCAGTTAAACTAAAGTCCTTGAGACACTCCACCATTGTGAATCACAGGCAGAGAGCAGGAGAGATCCAGGCATCACTAGCACCTGAGGCCCCTGCAATGGCAGGGAATTGGTTAGTGGTGATCCGAGCAGGCGACCCTCGTCCTATGCTGCAGTGAAAGGTGAAAACCCCCTGTGGTCCCTGCCAATCTGACCAAGGGGAAGATTCCTTCCCAACCCCAAATCCAGCATCAGTATGACCCCAGACATGTGAGTGAGGGACCAGCCGGGCATCTAGAGAGAGGATTCTCTGCACCATGTCAAACCAGCCCACCCCAACCAAGATCCTGTCTCTAGCTATGGCCAGAACGCTGATGCTTCAGAGAAAGATGGAAAAATTCCCTAGATTACAGTTGAACATCAGTGGGGGGAAAATCCTTCCTGACCCCTTCAGGTGCCTGTCTGAAGCCACGCATCTTGAGGGTGGATTATAGTCATTAGGATCTCCAGTACGTGTCCCCAGAGCACAGCACTGTGCTTGGAAGAGGAGGCTTCTGGGTGTCTTGCCTACTGCCCGTATTGAGAAAGTCTCTAGCTGTGTTTTCGGGTGGGGTGGGGAGCTAGGGGATAAACACTTGCTCTGTGCCAGAATCATAAAGCCTCTCGGGGTAGAGTGGGGATACCCTGGCCCTCAAACAGGGGCCAGTCACAAAGAAAAGTGCCTTGTAGCCTGGGACCAGGATTTCTCAACATCCCGGTGGGCAGTGGCTGCCATGGAAACCCAAGGAGAATGTTTCGGGTTGCAGTGTAAAGCTGTGAGTTGGAGGGGAAGCGCTCACTCTGGGTTGGATGGATGGATGGATGGATGGATGGATGGTTGGATAGGGGAATTCTGGTTAATTCCTGCAGAAAACGGCCCTTAGCACCTGGGGCCTGTTTAACTCTGAGATCCTCTTTTCTCCGGTCTCACTTGCCTCTGGTTTCAGCCTCCAGTCTAGCGATGGGGCGACCCTGAACTCCTGGCCTGTGTCTCTTTAAACTGACTGAATGAGTCTCCCTGCTACAGGGAGGCAGTATACACACTGCAGTGCTAATCGCTTTGGGTTAACCCCGTTGTGTTTGGTTGCCATGCAGCCAGGTTGGCTCTCGATTCCAAGGGCCTCCCAGAGATGATGCGTGGGGAGAGGACATGGGGAGGTCAAGTGCCCCCCCAGGTTGGTCTGCCATGAGCGAGGAGGGAGAGGGGCTCTACCTTCACTCCCTGATCTTTTCCCCCTGTACCTTTGGCTGAATTGGCTGCGCTCCCTGGCAGCCGGGCAGGGAGCAGGACAGAGCCACATCTTCCTGAGACAGCCTGGCTGGGAGGTAGGGCGGCCCACTCCCTGCCTGGGCTTGGCTGTGGTGCAGAGGGATCCCCTCACCGCAGGTAACATGGGGCAGGGAGAACGTGGCAGCCCCAGACTCTGCCAGGGGCTTGTCACTCGACAGGGGAGACACGTGTGTTGGTCACATGTCCTCCCCTTTAGCTTGTGCCCCCTCAGTCATAGCTTGCCCCGAGAGGGGGAGGGATTGGATTTAGCTCTCTGAGTTTGAGATAGAGGGTCCATTGGCATTTAGCAGAGGCGCTGGTGTCTTAACAGGGGCACATCAACTCCCCTCGCAGACACTTCGCCTCCGCAGAAGGCTTCTGTGATGTTTCCCCAGCTGTGCGGATCCCGCCTCCTTGTGAGCATGGGAAGGCTGGCTGGGGTTAAAATAATGGAACAATAAATGCTGAGACGTTTGGCTTGCTGGGACCTTACGTTTGGATTTGCCCATGAGCAGGGATTCCCGTTCACAAGCCTGACATCATCTCCTGCCTGGAGCGGGGGGAGGAGCCCTTTGTCCCAGCTGCCCAGGGCCTTGAGGAACCAGAGATCCTGAGAGGCATCTACGCAGGTGAGGGATGGGATAAAGCACCTCCGAACCCATGGACGAGTGAAATGAAATGTTGGGACCCTGGCAAAGCGGCGTGAGCGCCCCCCAGCTCTGCCTCCTCCGGTGAGCTCTGCGGAGGCAGGTCTTGGGCGGAGATGTGCAGTGTTTGTTGTGGCTCTGAGCAGCCTCTTTCTGCCTGGGCGGATTTGCCCCCCGAGTACCAGAGAGTTCTGGAGCCGTACTACAAAATGTAAACATAGAGTCCTGAGGCCAGAAGGGACCATTAGCCCCATCCAGTCTGGTGTCCTCAATCACCCAGGCCAGAGAACCTCCCTTGGAGAATCCTGCAGCCAGCCCCTTGCGAGTGACTGAGCCAGAAAGGATCCTAGGGATCCAAAGAGAGAGACCCCTGCAGCCCCCCTGCTCTGTCGCCTTCCCTTCACTATTCCCTTTCCTAGCTGTCCTCGTGCATCTCCTCCCCTCGGCAGATGGATGTTGTGCATTCAGCTCTGGGGTTCCTGCCCTGGGAGTAGTGGTTATCGGTGACACACCTGGGTGCGGTTCCTATTCACAAGGTTCCCTGTCTCCCACCCTCAGGGGACGGCTCATACCCAGATGGCCTCTTTATCCCAGATAATGACAGGATTGTGTCTCCGACTCGAGAGTCCTCACCTGGGAATCCCGACTGGGGAGCGAGCGAAGCAGTGGGCACCCTTTGGAGCTGCACAGAGACAAACCCGCTCCATGCACTGACTGTGGGGGGTGTCACAGCTCGTGTTGCATCAGAGACACCCCGCCGGATAGAAACCAGCAGGGCTGCGTCCCCTGGGCCCAGGGGGCCCCGTCCCACCAGACACATTCTGCATCACACACCATTCGAGGCTTGTGGGGTCAGTCGTGAGTTGTGGTCTCAGGGGAAGGGAGCATATTCCTGGGGTGATTAATTGCTTGGGAATCACATAATGGGGGGGCATTGGGGTAGAAACCAGAGGGAAAGGATTCCTGGCTGTATCACTGGCCTGCTGGGTGACCTTGGGCAAGTCACTGCCCTGCTCTCTGCCTCCGTTTCCCTATCAGTAAAATGGGGATAATGTTACTGACCTTTGTCAAACACTTTGGCGTCTAGTGAAAAAAAAACACTAGACAAGAGCTGGGTTTTATTATTTTATTTTATTTTATTTTATTATTAAGGAGCATCTTGGGCTTATTGATCATTGCTTAGGTGCCAGTGATCATGACTTGATTACTTTTGTCATGTGCAAACAGAACAATGTCCAAACCAGTATAATTATATCTACACTTGTACTTTAAAAGGGCCAGTTTCACAAAGCTGAAAAAAGTGACGAGTCAAATGAGCTGGGAGAAAGCATTTAATCAGAAAATTGTGAATGCTGTTTTGGAGTTGTATAAGAACATTGTACTAGATGCCTAAAAAACCCAAATTCCCCAAGAAAGAAATAAAGGCTATTCATGTGGAAAAAAACCAACAACCTGGCTTAGAGACGTGAAAGCAGCTATAAAAAAATACAATATGTAACATCTGGGGGAAAATGTAGAAAATTGCTAAGGGAAGCGAAAGGACACAAGGAGATTATCCCAGCCAGGGCTTTGTCAAGCCGGGCCTTAAAAACCTCTAAGAATGGAGATTCCCCCACCTCCTCCCTAGGTAACCCATTCCAGTGCTTCACCACCCTCCTAGTGAAATAGTGTTTCCTAATATCCAACCTAGACCTCCCCCACTGCAACTTGAGACAACTGCTTCTTGTTCTGCCTCTGCTTAAACCAAATCTGCATCAGAAGAAAGACTTACAAAAAGCAATGAAAAGGCAGTGTGAGACGCACCTAAACCTCTCTGGACAAGGATGACAGGATTCAGGAAGCTCCCCGAGCCTTATTTGCATGGACGATGGGACAAGGAGGCATCTCTATTAGCATACAGAATGGAGAACAGAGATTTCAAGGCAAGAACTGCACAGAACTCTGGGACCAGGGAAGCACTGAATGATGGGGGATCTCTGCTCCAGATGTTAATGAACCCATGCCCGCACACACCGAGCTCAGTAGTTATCAGACCAATTCTATTAATAAATCCTTTATTGGGATCCAAAATAGTGAAGCTCTCTAAGTGCATTGTGAGCTCCCACCAAGGAACACCGCCCATAGCCAGGAATGATCAGCTCCCCTGTCTAGCCTGAACAAAACAACTTTGGTAGTGTCCCTTGTTTACACATAAACAAATCTAGTCTTCTCCCTTGAACCATTGTTGTTTCTCTACAAAAAAATCCTGCTCATGCTCAAGGAAGTGTTCTGATGCCTGGATCCAAAATCTGCATCCGTTCCATTGGGACTTTATGTTCTCCTGACTGATCATGCTGTGGGCTCTGCCTGTCCCCAGCACTACAGACCCTCACCTACCCACCACCACCTGGGACCCCGGATCGATTCACGCTTCATGGAGTGGTGAGAACTCAGTGTGGTCTCTCTCCCCCTACCTCGTGGGTGTTTTTTGGTTTCCTCATTTGCTCTGCAGCAGCGCTCCTCGTACCTAAGCTAAAAGATCCCTGCAGCACCCAAAAATCCTAAGGGGTTTGCTCATCAAGTGGGTCACTACCAGAACAATTGTAACGTGAAAGTGGGGGTAGAGACGTGCTGAACCAGAGACATATGAGGGTGACAGCTTGGAGGTGCTGTTTGACCCACTCTGCTGAGTCCAGGGACATATAAAGTGTCAGCTGGGGAGTGCTGATTAACCCGGTGCTCTCAGATGCGCTCTATTAGTGTGTGCGTGTTCGTCTGATTCTGGGGCTGGAGGAACCCAGCCCCGGGGAACCTGCGTCCTGCCGGATAGCTCCACTGGGAGGGAACTTGCAGCAGGGAGAAGTAGAGCTCTGTATGAGAACAAGTGATACAAGCAGGACATTGATAGAAGTACAGAACCCCGCCCCCCGCTCCGAAGAGTTACCCTAATAAATGAGCATACCCCAAAGCTGGTAACACAGGGGACATTCTGCTCCAGCACGTGACGGGGGGAGAGCTTTCCCTAGACTCTCAGGCTGAGTGGCTGCAAATGGCTCTGAGGACAAACTGCCCGGCCCTGAGGGGGCAGCAAGATGGCATCACACCGTAGCACCAGGCCTGTGCTGGGGTCAAGCCAGAGCCCACGCCACGGCCTGTACTGCGTGGACCACACCTGCCTCCGCCGGCCAAGTCCTGTCCTGTCCTTCGACAACACAAGTAGCGTGTGCTGAGCCAGTAATGGTCGGTACATTTGGGGGGGTGCGCATATGCATGTCCCTCCATCTGCGTCCCTTTGTGCGGATCACGTGAGCGTGTCCCTCCCTGTCCACGTCCGTTCCTCCTCCGTGTCCCTCTGCATGTATTTATCTCTGTGTGTGTCTCTCTCTGTGTGTATCCACTTGGGCGTCCCGCTCCATCTGTCCCCCTCCCTGTGGCCTGGTCTACACTGAAAAATGAGACTGACCTAAATCACTCTGGCCTGTGAAAAACGTCGTGCCCTGAGCACCATCATTAGGGCGATGAACCTCCCGTGTAGCCGTGGCTAAGCACAGGAAAGGAGTCTTCTAGCGACGCACAAACCCCTTCCGTCAGGGTCGGCACTTCAATGCTACCGCGGCAGCCTGGCTGCGGTGCTGTGCAGGCAGCCGCAGCGTGGTGTGCATGTCTGTCCCTCCGGCCGTCCAGGCCTCGGCTGCACCGTCCCAGGTGCCGCCCGAACGAGCCGCGCACTCCAGCCTGCACCGCCCCGGGCACCCTTTCAGCTGGGTCAAAATGCCCCAGTCATCCCCCTGCCCCCGGAGGCCAGTGTGGTGGGGCAGGGCCACGATCCGCCCCCGCCACTGCTCGGGGGGGGAACGTTCTGCAGCTTGCTTTGGCACAGCACGGCGCAACCCCAGCAGCTCCACCTGGAACAAAGCAGGCAGAGGGGGGACAGGATCCTTCCCCCACCCCCTGCATCCTCCCCCCTTCCCCCCAGAGTGGGTGCAATGGGCCGGTGCTGGGACCAGATCAGCTGTCTGCGCTGCCCCGTCTGTCTGCGTGGGCCAGGCTCAGAGGCTGGCAGGCTGAGCCTGCTGGTTCTCAGGGCACAGGAGCTGGGTTGGGGGAGACCAGGAAGGGATTGAACCCCAAAGCTGAGGCCATGCTGTGCACCCTGCAGGGCCCCCCACCAGCACTGAGCCCATCACGCTACGGGAAGGTGACACGGATGACTGTACAGATGGGGGCAGGGCGGTCCCGTGCCATGAGGGGCGTTTAATAAATGCCCTTGGGGTATGAAACCAGGGAACCCACGTCTGTGCCAACACAGCCTAGCAGCCCAACCCGGAGTCCCCAACAGCCTCCACCTTCCCCCCCATGACAGAGCAACTACCTCTTCCTCCCCTCGCCCAGCCTGCTGCCAGGGGCCGTGGGTCACACCACCCACCCACAGGGCCCCTGGCATCGTGTCACAGGTGTGCTCGTTCTGGGGGTCTCTGGGCTACCCCCCCAGCCCATCATGCACTGGTGGGGCTGGGGCATCAATCAGGCGAGGAGACACTCACGACAGGGCAGGGAGGAGATGGGGTTTATTGTGGGTTCAGTATCTGTGCACGGGTTATACACGAGCTCTCTGCAGCCTAAGAACGGGGGAGGCCAGGCCGGGCGTCGCAGTCCCCCAGATTTCACCAGCTCAGGAGCTGAGCAGACGTGGCCCAGGAACGCGCTGCCCAGAGCATCTCGCTACGGGCGGCTCCTGTGCCCATGTGGGGGGACCTGGCTCCTATCTGGGGGAGGCTCCTGAAGCTGGGGTGGGGGAAGGGGGCTGGCTCCTGGGCTCCCATTGCTGGAAAGGGGGACCAAACCCCCATCTACCCACCATCCGCTCCTGGCCCTGGGGCACCTGGCCTGAAGCTCCCTTTGCCAGAAGTTCAGGTCCTCAATTCCCCATCCTGCCTACCCCCCAACGTCAACCTGGGAGCCCCTGGCCACCCTGGGCAGAACTCCCTGAAACAGCAGCCTCTTGAGAGCGAGTCCCCTCCCGCCACTGCCCTAGAGGCATCACCCCTTGGCCCTCTCATGTGGGGGTCACCAGCCTCCCAGCCTGGGCGCTGCATGTGGGCTCGTTCACTGGGTGCTGGAGGTGGTCCCAGCTCCAGTCTGCATTGAGGGCTGCACCCTGTACCCCCACCTGGGCGCAGGACCGGTTCCTTCACCCCGGGCCTCGGCCTCAGCTCCTTGGCTCCCTCTGCAGTGGGGGCTGCCACCTGTGGGGGAAACACACACAATGGCCTCATACAGCAGACCCGGACCAGTGGGAAGAGGGGAGGGTGGAGCGTGACTAGGACAAGGCCTCCCTGGGGTCCATCACCCCCACCACCTGCCCCTGCCCTGTGCCCACCCCCCACTGGAGAAACGGCCCCCCTCTCTCCTGATCCGCTCACCCCAATTCCCGAGCCGGCTGGGACTCACCTGGAGAAGCTGAGAGCCCCAGAGTGCAGGGCCTGGGGAGAGAATCTGGGCGCCGTGGCTGGTGTCCGCCCACGCTGGCCAGACTCCGTGGGAGGGAGGGAGAGTGGGCCAGGGCCATGGGGGCTGGAGCCCAACCCCCCTGAGACCACAGCAGTCTCTTCCCCTCCCCCCAACTCCCAGCAGCCTCTGCATTCCAAGGTGCCCCCACCTGCCCACACCATCGCCCCCCACACCAGCCCCTCTGCCCCCCATGCCCTGGTGTGTACATACAGAGGGGTGGGGAGGGGCATAGGGCCCGGCTCCCGAGGTCTCCTCCTGGGCCCTCTCTTGCTGTCTCTGGAAGAGGTGGGGGGGAGTTACTTTGCATGCCAGGCCCCCTGCCCCGCTCTGAGGGCTCCCTTCCCTCACCCCACATCCTGCAGCTCTGCCATGCCCCCCCTCCCCCAGATTTGGGGCACCAGCCCAGGGAACTTAGGGCCCAGAGGGGGGATGGCACCCTGCACCCCAAACCTACAGATCACTGCACCCACTGGGCACCAGCCAGAGCCCTGAGGTCCCAGACATGGCCCCAGCCCTGCACCAGAGACCCCAGCCATGCTAAAGCAGAGGGTGGGGGGAGGGGGATCCCCCTCCCCGCTATTTCCTGACTTGTGCTCACCACCCCCCCTCACCGTGTCTGTCCATCTCTCCCCTCCCCCCACTGCAGCTGGGGGTCTCTCCCCCAATTCATCAAATTTTCTAGGGACTCTCCCCATCACCAGAGAGCCCAGTCCCCCCTGCTTCCCTCCCCAGCCCCCCAAGGAACCTGCTGAACCCCCCCTGCTTCCCTACTCAGCCCCCCAATGAACCCCGTGCACCACAGGGAGCCCCCCATTTCCCTTCCCAACCCTCCCAAGGAACCCCCAGCACCCCAGGGACACCCCCCCCCCGGGCTCTTCCACCCCAAGCCAGCACCTACCTCTCACTTTTCAATCGTTTCCTCCGAGGCCTGAAAGCAGAGACACGCTGATAAGGGGGGTGCGGGGGTTGAGTCCAGCCAGGGACATGTCTCCCTGTGGGGGATGGTGTGCAGGGTATGGAACCCCCACCCCCAGGGTCCTGGGGCTGGGACCCCGACTGATCTCTGGTGGGGCTCAGGCCCAGTCTGGGAACCAACAGCGAGTCCCTGAGGGGGCGCTGAATGAACAGGGCAGCTGCCCTCTACACCCACAGGCCACCTTCCCCCCCACTGGCCACAACCCACCCCCAGCACATGCATCGGCCCCCTCTCCCTCACACAGGCACTGGCCCCCACTGGCCACACTATCCCCCCCCCCCCGACAGAGAATCATAGAAGATCTGGATTGGAAGGGGCCTCAGGAGGTCACCTAGTCCAACCCCCTGTTCAAAGCAGGCACCAGCCACGTGCCTCTACCCCCCCACAAGCTGCACCCCCCCCCACCATCAATCTGTGTTTCACCTGTGCTTGTACCCGGCCACAGGGCCCCCCTCACCTGCACACGCCGGCCATGCGCCCCCCCGACCTGCACGCGCCGGCCGCGCCCCCCCCCTGCACGCGCCGGCTGCACCCTCCCTCACCTCCATGCGCCGGCCGCGCCCCCCCCACCTGCACGCGCCGGCCGCGCCCTCCCTCACCTCCATGCGCCGGCCGCGCACCCCCCCCCACCTGCACGCGCCGGCCGCGCACCCCCCCTCACCTGCACGCGCCGGCCATACCCCCCCACCTGCATGCACCCGCCGCGCCCCCCCCCCACCTGCACGCGCCGGCCGTGCCCCCCTCACCTCCATGCGCCGGCCGCGCACCCCCCCCCACCTGCACGCGCCGGCCGCGCACCCCCCCCTCACCTGCACGCGCCGGCCGCGCCCCCCTCACCTGCACGCGCCGGCCATACCCCCCCACCTGCATGCACCCGCCGCGCCCCCCCCACCTGCACGCGCCGGCCGTGCCCCCCTCACCTGCATGCGCAGCGGCTGTGCTCTGTGAACCTCATCTCCTCCTGCTGACTCTTCCCCTGGATCGGGCTGAGGCGGACGACCTGGCAGGAGGATGCAGCTCACTGGTACCCTGTCGCCCAGCCTGCCCCGGGCCCAAGTACTGGCCAGGCTGGGGGGCTACCAGGGACAGGGAGCTGGGGGGGGGCAGTGCCCCAAGGAGTCTGCCCGCGGCCCCTAGGCCCTACCATCATACAGAGAATACATACAGTAACTCCACACTTAAAGTCCTCCAGGTTAATGTTGTTTCCTTACTGATCAGTTAGGGAACAGGCTCCTTTACAGTTGTGCAATGGTCACTTGGCAGCCGCCTGCTTTGGCCACTGCTTGCAGAAAGAGCAGCCCCTTGGAGCGAGCTGGTGGGGGCTTGGAACCAGGGTGGGCCGGCAGCCCCCCCATCAGCTCCCCGCTCCCCTAAGTTCCCTGTGCGCAATTGCTGGGCAGTTCAGCTGTCCCTCCCCCCACTGCCTGGGAGCCGCTCCGGGAGCCTCCGGCTTGCTGTGCAGAGGTGGGGGGAAGAGGGGTACTAATGTCAGGGTCCCCCCCTCCTGTATCCATCTCCATAGAGCAGCGGAGGGGGGAACGGGGGGGACATAGTCACGACAGGGCTCAGGAGGGAGGGAGCTTGCCGGCAGCAGCGGCTGTCTCAACTTGCTGGTCTACTTAAAAGGGCAATGTACTTAGAGTGCGGCCAGCCTCCTTAAAGGGGCAATGCCATCTCTCTCTCTCACGCAGGGTATCTGTCTCTCTCTGCCATGCCGTCTCCCGCCCCTCCATTTGTGCCCCCTTGTAGCATATGAGGCTCCATTAACAACAATGTGTTAACCCTGGAGGGCTCAGCCGAGTTAGTGGTAAGCTAACAGTTAGTGGTAAGCTAAATGCCCAAATAAATGTGTGTTAGTCTCGAAGGTGCCTCAAGGACGCCTCATTGTTTTTATTTAGCAGGAAGGCATTCCTGGGAACTATCCCACCCTCTGACTTCAGCACTGCACCCAAGCTTCACAGTCATCCTTGCTGTGTACAGGATTAAATTGTTTATTTAAAACTTATACTGTGTATATGTGTGTGTATATATATATAGAGAGAAAGTGTCTTTTTTTCTAGCAAAAAAATTTCCCTGGTACCTAACCCCCCCCATTTACATTAATCCTTATGGGGAAATTGGATTTGCTTAACATCATTTTGCTTAAAGTAGCATTTTTCAGGAGGATAACTACAGCGTTAAGCGAGGAGTTACTGTCCCATGCTAGGGCACCAGCAGCCTGTAGAACTTACTGCCACAAGGTCTCAGCCAGGCCAAGAGCCGAGCAGGAGCCTGAGCTGGCCAGACGTGCCTCTGGTCCAGGGAACAGCCGGTTACACTCCACAGGGCCAGAGGGCGAGCCGCCCCCATCCCCGCCCTTCATCCCTGGCCATATTATTCCAGAGTTAACCACCAGGGGGCTCTGTGCACCTTCCCCCAAGGCAGCTGGGACTAGTCACTGCAGGAGGCCGGATACCGGGCTAGATGGGCCTGGCAGAGCCAAGGTCTTCTGTCCTGTCAGCACTGGGTGCCAGCACTTCCCCTGTGGCTGGGAGAGCCATGGCAGGAGTACAGGGGGCCATTTGCCAGCCGCAGCCCTACACAGGACAGGGCCGGAGCCCAGGGGTCCGAGTGCCCCCCACCCCCAGGCCCACCTGCATGGCCACGGGGCGGGTCTCCACAGCGACGCACTCCAGGTCCTCGTCGCCGCAGCAGCCCACGCAGCGCCGCAGCGGGACACAGGATGGCTTGAACACGTGCTCAGCCTCTTGCGGGAACTCGCCCAGCACGTCCACCAGGGTCTCCAGGGCACGGCAGTAACTGCGGCTCCACACCTCCTCGAAGGGGACCACTGCGGGGAGCGGGGAGTTACCAGCACTGGGCTGCAACTCGGCCTTCCCCCACTGAGCCACAGGACCCCACTCCCACCTCCTACTCGCCCTCAGCCCCTCCTCAACCCTCCCCCACTGCCCTGTCCTTCCCCTGCCCCTCCTCAAAACCCCCCACCGCTGCCCTGTCCTCCCCCAGCCCCTCCTCAAAACCCCACAGCACTGACCTGTCCTCCTCCAGCCCCCCCCCCTCGACCCTGAGTCCCCTGCCGCTCCGAAAAGCCTTGCACAGCTCTTTCTCCACCATCCCCTCTGCTGCCCCAGCCTTGCTGCCCCCCCAGGGCACTCTGAGTGCGGGGGCAGCAGAGCTGGGACCAGGCAGGGAGCCAAGAGCTGCAGCCGAGGGGCTGGGACACTCACCTGCTGCCGTCTGGCCCAGTGAGGGCGCCACCTGCAACACAGAGACCGGTTAGAAACCAGCACCCCAAAGCAGCCCTATTCCTGCCCCTCCCCCAGCCACCCCCAGCTCCTGCCCCCAGTCCCTGCCCCTAGCTCCGCCTCACCACAGTGACTCCCAGTCCCTGCCCCTCCCTCCCCCCAGTCCCTAGCTCCCCCTCACCACAGCCACCCCCAGCTCGGGCCCCCCAGTCCCTGCACCTAGCTCACCGCTTACCACAGCCCCCAGCTCTAGCCGAGTGGCTCCCAAACTTTAACAACCTGTGAACCCCTTTCACTAAAAGGTCAAGTCTCACGAACCCCCTCCTAAAAATGCATATCTCCAGGGATCTTCTCCTTTATCATTTATAAATGATAAAAGCCGTGACCTTGGAAATATAAAATGTGTTTTTATGACATGCTTATTACACACTATTTATTACTAATTCTTATTTAGCATGACAGTGTGTTTATTACATTATGAAAACGGCAACACTCTTCCAAGATCTCACGTTCGTAGCTTGTATCACTTTGAGTAAGCCTGTTATAAGCCAAGACTCCTACGTGTCATCAGGGAGCATCAGATGTGAAACAGCAGGAAGGGATTTAAGAAGCCAACTCAAAGGCAACACAACACAAGCATTCAGGTCCTGAGCAGTCCAGGCAAACAACGCACATTACAACAAAGCTCAGACTTGTTCTTCATAATAATTTTTAAAACAGCAAAAAAATATCCACCTCCCTTTCCATTTCTTATAAGGAGTCTTGAAGTTTAAATCTGCTCCGAGTGATAGAGATGCTTGCTTTAGACAGATATGATCTGATAGAAATGATCTGCTTAGCTCCTGGAAGTCCAGGGGCTCCGGGCTGCTGGCTCCAGGCTGCCCAGGGTCCCTAGGGACAGCTCTGTCTGCTATTTGGGAATTTTTTCCCGAGAACCCACTGTAACATTTTGCGAACCCCAGTTTGGAAACCACTGCTCTGGCCCCTGCCCTTGCCCCACCTTCACCCCCTAGTTATCCCACCTTCCGGCTCTGGAGGGGGGCAAGCAGAGGTCTGCCCCTCTCCATCACTAGATGTTGCCCCAGGGGCCAGAGTTAAGGCTGCTGGTCCCTTAGGTCCCTGTGTCCTGGCTCCTGCCATGGGATGTGGGGAGGAAGGGGCATGTATGGCTTCTGCCCCACCCCTCCCGGCTGCAGCCCCAGGCTCTGTCACTAGCAGAGCAAGCTGCAGCTACAGAGAAGCCCTGGGAGAGGGGACAGGCCAAGGGAGCAGCACCCAGAGGGGTCATGGTGAAAACTTGGGGGTCTGCTGTTCCCAGTCAGCCACCAGAGGGCGCCCCAGCTCCATGAGAGCAGGTGGGTGCCCAGCCTGCGGCCTTGGGGGTCACCAAGAGCAGCGGGCAGACCCTGAAGCTCCTGACTTGGGGCTCTGGGTTCTAACCCCAGACCAGGCGGCCCCAGTTGCCTCTTCCCAGAGGGCCTGATTCCTAAAAACAGGGCTTCCAGGCCTATCCCGCTGTGCCAAAGAGCAGCCGTCTCTGGGGGGGGGGGAGGCGAAGGAGGTGGCAGCAACAGATTAGGACAAGAAATGAGGAAGAATCTGGGGCTTGGAGATTAGCAGAGTGGGAATGGGGCAGATGACTGGGGCTACACCCCACCCTCTCCATCACAAGCACCTCACCCACTCCCCCTCCCCTCACAAACACCCCACCCTCCCCCACACACCATCCACTCCCCCTCCCCTCACACCACACAACCCTCCCTATCACAAACACTCCACCCTCCCACACACACAATCCATTCCCCCCCCAACACCACACCACCCTCCCCCTCCCAAACACCCCACCCGCCCTCCCACACATACAACCTCTTCCCCCTGCCCCCATATCATCCCCCACTCCCCATCCCATCATCCCAGCCACACCACCCACTCCCCCTCCCCAATACCACCCCTCGACCCCCACTCATCTCTCCCCCTCACACACCCCGCATCCCACCACCCATTCCCCCCGCCCCCACACACCTTCCCTCGCTCCAAGGGCCAGGGGAGCTTTAATGATCTCAATGTACTAATCTCATCCCGCCTGGGGGGGTCACGACTGGCCGCGCTATAACCCAGACCAGTGGCTGGAGGGGGCGAGGTCTTTTGAGTCTCCGAAGCATCCCGGTGGCTCGCCGGGGGGAAGGGGACGCGGGTCTAAGGGCAGACGGGCTGCGGTCGGGGGGAGGGGGGCATCTGAGCATCTGCCCCAGAGCTCGGACTTATGGGGGAGGGGGGAGCCGCTCGACTGAACCCGCGGGGCACCGGGCTTCTGGGGGGGGGGGCGGGGTACCACACACGTCCCGCACCTCCGGGAGTGGGGGCTCAGGGCCAGCGCCGGGAGCGCAGGGAAGGGGGGACACGGGGGTGCCGTCCGGGCCGGTGTAGCTGGAGCTGGAAGCCCCGGGGGAGGGACGCGCCACAAGCAGGGCGGCTGGAGCAGGCTGCTGGGGGGGGGGGGGTGTGCTGGATCCTGGGCTCTAGAGCTGGCTGTGGTGAGGGGGGCTGGATGCGGGGGGTCTGGAGCAGGCTGCGGGGAGGGACTGGATGGGGGCGGCTGGAGCAGGCTGTGGGAACGGGGCTGGATCGGGGCGGGGGGGCTGCAGCAGGCTTTTGGGAGGGGGCTGGAGCAGGCTGCGGGGAGGGGGCTGGATCCTGGGGGTTTGGTGCAGGCTGTGGGGAGGGGGCTGGATGCGGGGGGTCTGGAGCAGGCTGCGGGGAGGGGGCTGGATCCTGGGGGTCTGGTGCAGGCTGTGGGGAGGGGGCTGGATGCGGGGGGTCTGGAGCAGGCTGCGGGGAGGGCTCCTCTGCCTGCGGGACCGTGTCCCACGGAGCCGGGCTGGGCGCGACCCCCGAGCAAGGCCTGGCTCAGCAGCGCGGCGGGATAATGGCCTCAGGGGCGACCCCAAGCGGAGGGGCCTTGGCTCCATGTACCCGGGAAACCGCGGCCACTTCAAACCAGGTCCGCCCAGTCTCCAGCGGGCTCAGCCCGGCCCGGCTCCGAGCCGGGACCTCGGGGGCTGGGCACCGGCCGCGCCCCCCGCCGCGGGGCAGCCGGTGCCCGGTGAGCAGAGCGCAGCTGGCCAGGCTGGGAAAGGCCGGGGCCGCCCGCTCCCCTCCGACCCAGCCGCTGGCAGGAAGCAGGGGGGAGCCGAGCCGGGCACAAACCGGCCCGGGGCAGGGCGCTGCACCCCAGCTCCGCTATCCAGCCCTCCGGGCGCGGTGCCTGGCCCGGAGCGCTGGGCACAGGGCTGCGCCGCTCCCGGCGGGCGCCCCGTCCACCCAGGGCAGCAGGCGGGCCGAGCCCACCCCGCAGCCCTTACCTGGCAGCGGGCTCCCCAACACAGCAGGGCGGCCGCCAGCAGCCACCGGCTTCCCGGCCCCATCCCGGGGGCGGCTGCGGGGGAGCAGGGCAGAGCGCTGTGGCCCGGCCCGGCCCGGAGTTTCTGCCCCCGGGCGCGCCGCGAGCTCCGCCTGCAGCCCGGACCGGAGCCCGGCAGCGTCTGACGCTGGGACTGGGCTGAGCCGCGGGCTCCGGGCTGGGGTGGGGAGAGCGATGGGCAGAGACAGGAACCAAGGAGGTTCCAGTGGGAGGATCCAGCCCCAGAACCGGACCTGCGCTCCCGCCCCCGCCGCCAGCAAGGGGGAACCGGGGAGGGGTTATTTCCAATATAACCCCCTCATTTCCCCCCCAGCGCCCCATGCATCGCCCCCAGCCCCCCTCCCCTTGCACCACCCCATCCCCCATGCATCACCCCAGCGCTCCCACCCCCTGCATCACCCAGCCCCCATGTATAACGCCCAGCGCCCCTTCCTCCTCCATCACCCCAGCCCGCCATGTACCCCCAGCGCCCCCTCTCCCTGCATCACCCAGCCCCCCCATGTACAACTCCCAGCGCCCCCCTCCTTGCAACACCCCCAGCCCCGCCTGCACCACCCCGCCCCCTGCATCACCCAGCCCCCATGTATAACCCCCAGCCCCCCCTTCACTAGGAAGCCCCCTTCTGGAGCCCCTGGAGTAGATCCCCAGCTCTCTCTCCCTCCCGCCCCATGCTCCTCCTGCCTGCAGGCCACTCCGGGCCCCCCGCACACAGCCCCGGACCCCCCACCTCCTGATTCCCAGGGAACCTCGTAAAGGGGCAACTGGTGGGGGAGAGAAAGAGCAAAGTTGGTGGCGAGCGAGCGCTGGAAAGTGGGTCCCGCAGGCTGCCCATGGCCCGGGCCAGGGGGTCCCCTGCTGGGGACAGCAGGCCAGGGGCGCTCCCGACCTCTTAAAGTGGCATCTGCTCCCAAGGTGGAGGCAGGGGGTTGAGTGGGGAGAGGTGCAGGGTTTGCCCTCTGCCTCCCCCTCGCCACGCCCAGGTGGGAGCTGGAGGGTCCGTGACTCAGTCAGGGGCTAACAGGGGGTGGGGACGCTTCAGCGAGGCAAGGCAGGGAGCATGTGGGGGGGCTCAGCAGGGTGCAGTCACTGCTTACACCAATGCCCCTGTGCAGGGATAGGGGGGCGCTGGAGCAGGGAGGGGCAGGGGCTCAGCAGGGGGCAGTCAGGGCTGACCCAAGGCCCCAGCACGGCACTAGGGGAGGTGCTGCCATTCAGCTGTGGTCTAGCCCCTGCGGGTCGGTACGGATCCAGTGGCCCTGAGGTGACCCACCTCCAGCCAAACCGATGACAGGCTGAGTTTCAGTTGGATACGGGCCGGGCCTTTGCTTCCTTTCCCACGCTGTGGCCAGGCTGGGGGGTGTCACAGCCATTGTGTTCCACCTCAGAGGTGGCTGCATTTCCGTGGCAAACGATTGGCTCCCCAGCGCTTCGGTGTCCTGGCTCTGCGGTGGTGACTCAGGGCTGGTCTACACTGGCAATGTACAGTGCTGCAACTTTCTGGCTCAGGGGTGTGAAAAAACACCCCCCCCCCCCAGCTCAGCAAGTGTAAACAGTGCCCCTGCGCTCCCAGCTACACCCCAGCGGTTATTTTATTATCCCGCCACTGCGTTACTGCCCTGCCTGGGGTCTGCCTGGGGGCCTTCGGGATGTCTAACGCCCTCAGCCCAGCCCCTGGGAGCGAACAGCTCTTGCTGAGCAGCTGCTGGGCTCCTTTTCACGGCTTGGTCGGATGGACGCGGGTGGGATCGTCCCCGCTGCGGCTGATAAACATGGCGGAGCTCCAGCAGAAGTGTGCGTGGGGCCTGCCTCTACGGCGATTAGTTTATATCCTCACTCGGGCCCGTCTACACACAAGAGCTAGTCCCGATCAAGGGGTGAATGTAAAGTGGCAGCAGCCCATGGGGACTCACAAACTCTACGGATCGCTGCTGGGAGTTCACCGGCCGCCCCCTTTTCCGGGGCAAGGCAGAGTCGGGAATCGAACCCAGACCTCCGGAGAGCCAGCCCCAACGCCGAACTGCCCTTTCCCCCATGACTGTAGTGAGACGCTTCCTGCCTCGCCTCTCTTGGAAGCTGTGGCTGGTTCCCGGGGTGATGAATCCTGGCCCTGGGGCTGGGGGAGGTCTGGGAAGGACGGGAAGGCTGGGGTGTTCGGGGTGGAAACGGGGAGGGGAGGGGTTGCACCTGCAGGGGTGGACTATGGGCCTGGAGAGTGGCTGGTTGCCTGGGGGCAGGGAGAGGGGGGTGGAGAGCGACTGAGGGGTTGGGATGGAGGAAGAGTCTGGCTGGGGAGGTGGGGTGGGGTGTGGAGGGGGGCTGCAGTGGGATATGGGGCTGGCAGTGAATGGTTGCCAGACGGGGAGTTGAGGAGGTGGGGAGGAGGTGGGGCAGTAGGGCGCTGGGGTGGGGGCTGCGGCGGGCTATGGGGCTGGGAGTGGATGGTTCCCTGAGGCCAGCGGGGGGGCTGAGGGGCATTGTGGGGGCTGGGACCTGGGACCTGCAGTCTCTGGCTCACTCAGCGCCCAGCCCAGGCTGCAGCTTCTGGGCCGGATCCTGCCCGGCTGCTCCCCAGGACAGAGGCCACCGAACAGGAGGAAGAGCCGAGCCGCAGGCAGCCTGCAGGTGGCCGGGCATGCAGCGTTGCCCCGTTAAGGGCACGATTGCATCAGCAAGCTCAATTCCTGGATGCAGCTGCTGTGACGCTTGGCAAGGAAACGGCCGAGCTCCTGGGTCATCGCCTGCCGTGTGCAGTGCAGAGAGCCCCAGCGTGAAGATCAACTGCATGTCAGCTCCTGGGATCCCAAAGCACCACAGGCCAATGGACAGGCCATGTTCTACGCAGAGCCCCCTCTCCTGGAGCTGAGATGCAGCCACCTCTGGGGTGGGGCGCAGGGGCTGCTCATACATGGACCCCTGGCCCAATGCTGAGATCATAGAATACCAGGGTTGGAAGGGACCTCAGTCCAACCCCCTGCTCAAAGCAGGACCAATCCCCAACTTTTGCCCCAGATCTATAAATGGCCCCCTCAAGGATTGAACTCACAACCCTGGGTTTAACAACGCTCAAACCACTGAGCTATCCCCACCCCCTATGCAGGTGCCTCCTTAGATTCCTGGAGTGTAAGGCCAGAAGGGCCCATTAGATCATAGGCTGCCATCCTGTGTAATAATGCAGGGCAACACCGCTCACCCGGCCCCTCTGTCTGTCAGAGCCCAGTCAGTGTGTTTGGCTGAAGCCTCTTCCCCAAAGGGAGCCTTGTCCCACCAGTTAATCCCCCTCCCTGGTGAAGGTTTAGGCCTTATTCCCAGCTGGAAAGTGTCCAGCTACAGCTCCCGTCCCTGGGCTCGCTTCCTGCCTGTCTCCGGGAGATTGAAGAGCCCGGTATCACCTGGATGTTCTCCCCTGGAAGGGGGGTAGACACTGGGATTGTCACCCCCAACCTGCAGGCTGAGCTCGGCCTGCCCCAGCCTGGCAGCCATTTCTCCAGCCTTTGAATCAGTTTTGCGGCTCTTTTCTGCCCCCTCGACCATTTTTCAACATCCTTTTAACACGTGGCCCCCCAGAGCTGGGTGCAGGATCCGGCATCGGCCTCAGCACTGCCAGGGACAGAGGGGAAAATCCTCTCCCAGCTCTAGCCCCCGGCTCCCCTGTTTATCCAGCCCAGGATCCCGTTAGCCTGTCGGAACCCAGTGTCACCCTGGGAGCTCGGGTGTGGCTTGTCCACACTGACCCCTCGATCCTGTCCAGAGCCCGGCTCTCTGGGGTCCTTCCCTGGCTGGAGGTGGGGCCTGCTCAGTTTGGACGGGCCCAGCTCCCCTCACGCCCCAGCTCGCGCTGATGGACAATCCGGCCATCAAATGGTAGCCACAGCGATTTCATCTTTACTGCCAGATCATGGGTGAGAACGTCGAAGGGCGTCGCGCCCAGAACCAAGCCCAGCAGCATGTCCTAGAGCTGCCCGTTCCGGGACGATTCCCCACGGTCACTTACCCAGCCCTTAATCCCCGCGCTGGTGTTGGCGAGGGCGAAGTGTTCAATCAGGCTGCCGGGCGGCTCTAAGCCAAACGTTGGGCAAAAGTCTAAGTCTGTTATCACGCCTACAGTTACCTTTATCAGCCAGACACCATCTCCTCAAAGACTGAAATCAGCTTCGTCTGACGAGACCCATGTTCCAGCAAGCTAACTTTGGGTGGGAAGCACGGGCTGCGTATAAAGGGATCTCTCACCTGGCGCTGAGATGCAGCCACTTCTGGGGTGAGACGTGGGAGCTGTTTGTACAGGAATCTCTCACCCAGCGCTGAGAGGCAGCCACCTCTGGGGTGAGACGTGGGAGCTGTTTGTACAGGGATTCCCACACCCGGCGCTGAGATGCAGCCACCTTTGGGGTGGGGCAGAGGGATGTTTAACAGCTGCACAATTGCATTGCACAACAGGCTAGGAAGGGAAGGGGAATCCTGTACCCAAATGACATGCAGTGGGGAGTTGACGGGGGAGTGTGCCATGCTGGAATAGGACCAGGGCCTGAGGGGCTCAGTGCTGTCCTTCCACTGGGCTCAGTTTGACTCTGTGTAGGGGCCCTTTGCAGTGAGAGGCCCTTAGCTCTTGCTGGGAGGGTGGCACGACCCAGTCACGTGGCTCACGTCCCAGGATGCCCTTGCTTGATACCATCACAGCTGGCATGCAGGGCACAAGTCCCCTGTGTCCATCACCATTCGCTGCCCTGGCCTTTCAGAACTGCACCTGCTCTGCCTACTGGCATCGCCAGAGCAAGAAGGCGAGACAGTTACTGAGGGGATACATCCCCCCCACACAGTCCAAAATCTCGGGCACCAGGTGCTTGTGCCAGTCACTGCCCAGGCCAAGGGCGATGCTAGTTACCAGGCAGTGCGGCCAGAGCTCCCAGGGCTTCAGGGCCCAGCCCCATTTGATGAGATCTGGAGGGGTTTGTGGACTAGGCAAGGCAGCCCTGGTCCACCCAGGACACCTGGGTTCTCAAGGTTCTGGCACTGCCATGGGCCAAGGTTTACCAAAATGGCCACTGGTTTGGGGAGCTCCATTGACCCCCTCCTCACCTCACCCCACCCCAAGACCTGCCTGCCAGAGCCACGAGCATCTGCAGCTCCCACATTGGGCCCCAGGAACAGGCACCTGAAATCAACAGCCATTGGCCTGGGGTGTGACCAGGGATGGTGGGTGTAGGCCTCCTGTCTTGGTGCCTCAGTTTCCCCATGAGGGGGGTGCTGTAGGCGCTCAGATAACAGTGCTTAATGTGTGCTGTGGTGGGCAGACATGGCAGGGTGCTGGCAGAGCTGTAGGGGAGTGGCGAGTGTACCCCCTTCCCCCCCTCCCCAATACTCTGGAGGGGACTGCAGGCTGTTCTGGGTGAATCCCAGGCCAGTCCATGCTCTGTGAGATTGAGACACCAGGGAAGAGGGGGGGCTGGGCTCAGGGCTGGATGCACCCAGGACAGGGAGGCTGGGGCTGGCAGCAAAAGGCAGCCCAGCCGGGGGGGGGGGGGGGGGGGGCGGGACACGGGACGACACGACAGCAGGGCAGCACAGGGGCGCCCTCGAAAGACCCCAGACTATGGAACTGAGCTCTGCCATGAGGCCAGCGTGCATTCACCCTGGCACAGAGGCTGGCGGGGGGGGAAGGGCAGAGGGGCACCAGGGCTGAGGTGCTCCAGGGGAGCAGTTCCCCTGTGCGCCTCTAGTGGGCACCCCCTGGGGCTGAGTTCAGAGCGGCCTTGCTTGGAGGACACACCCCGGAGAGATCCCTGCCACGCTGACATCCTGTGGGAGCGTCTGGTGGGTGCCAGGCCCAGAGTCTGCAGACCCCAGGGACTCTGCAGGGCTGGCCTCCATGTGGGTGGTGCCCAGCGCAGGGATTGAGGGGTCTCACCAGCCCCACCTGATGGCTGGGGTTGCCCCTGCCATTGTGAGCAGCCCTGCCAGGGCTTGGTCCTGGTTCTCTGGTGCCACCTGCCCATTCCCTGCCGCCCACCCGCAGGGGCTGGTGATCTGGGGTGGGTCCCTGAGGCTCACACCATCCTTGTCCGGCCAGAGACAGGAGCTGAACCCAGGTGTGCAGAGGTGGGTGGGCGGGTGCTGCTGGGAGCCGGCCTGGCCTGCGCTGGGCACAGCCCCTGCGGGAGACGGCTGGGGCAATGCAGCACCCTGTGTCCTTTGCACACAACGCGCGATGCCTTGTGTCGCTGGCCAGCCGGAGGATCCGCTCCTGCAGCCTCAGGCCTCGCTGGCCGGGACACGTGCTGCGGCAAGGGCAATCAGTCCCGGGTCCTCGCTGCATGGATCTGCTAGCCCCGGGCATGTGCCCTGCATCCCTCTCTGGTCCCAATGTCGCTGCTACGCAGGGCCTGCAGAGCGCCCCAGGGAACGGCTCCTTTCCCAGCTGGCTCCAGGACGGCCTGTTGTCCCTGAGGCACACGGGTGGAGCAAACTCGGGTCAGGAGACGGGGACATGCCCGGCAGGGACAACCTGGGGCTTCTGCAGCCTCTGCTCTGCCACTGGCCACTCATCCAGCCCAGCTGGGTCCAGTGCCAGGCCTGACATCCCCGCCCCTGATCTCAGCCTCCAGCTGCATCTGTCCCACAGCCCAGCCCAACGGTGAGGGGTGGGATGAGTGGCATACCCCCAGTTGGGCTGGGGGGAGAATCACCCATGCGCTGGGGGAAGCTGATGGGGGAGCGTCGAAGGCTCGGTTGCTGGGAAAGGAGGGATGGACTGAGGCCCCTGGGATCCTTTGAGGACACCCTCCACAGAGTGAATCCGCCCCACAAGCTTGGCCTCTGGGGGGCACCCCTTGCAGGAGATGGTGCTGTGGCTCATTTACAGAGGGCCGCTCCCCTCCCGTCCTGCAGGCTGGCCCCTGTGGAGCGGGGCCGGCGTGGGAATGGCTGGGGAGAGCAGGGCTATTCCCCTGGGGGGCCGCACGGCTCTGAGAAATGCCAGAGGCAAAGGCTGATCTGACGTTAATGCGAAGGGTTGGGGTCACACGCAGTGTAAACACGGCGCAGGGTTATTCCTGGATGTCCTGATCCCTCCCTGGGCCTGGGAGTCCAGCCCAGCCCTCCCCCAGTCCAGGCCCCAGGGAGCCCAGGGGGCCGTGCTGGGACCGAGGAGCCAACGATGGCAAGGGGCCCCGAGTACGAGGCCAGCAGCCGGGCCATGCAGCAAGTGCAGAGCCAGGGGGTCCCCCAGCTTTGGTCAGGGTCACGCAGAGTCGGCCTTGTGACGGGTTGGGTCACAGAAACCCCCTTGGGAGCTGCCACCTGATGTGCTGAGTCTACCTCTGAGCCCGTTTTCCCTGCCAGCTTGGGCCTCCAGAACCCTGCCTGGTTGAGCCAGACACGCTTTCCTGCTGCAAACACAGATCCAGGTCTGAACCAAACCCCCCAAAGCTGCAGGCTTAACTGAAAACCACTTAGCAGGTACTCCTGTCTCCAGCACCCAGTTCCCAATGGGATCCAACCCCAAATAAATCCCTTTTACTCTGTATAAAGCTTATACAGGGTAAACTCATAAATTATCCACATCTATAACACTGATAGAGAGATATGCACAGCTGCTTGCTCCCCCAGGTGTTAATTATTTACTCTGGGTCAATTAATAAGCAAAAGTGATTTTATTAAGTATAAAAAGTAGGATTTAAGTGGTTCCAAGTAATAACAGACAGAACAAAGTAAGTTGCCAAGCAAAATAAAACAAAAACACGCAAGTCTAAGCTTAATACATTAAGAAACTGATTACACATGAAATCTCACCCTCAGAGATGTTCCAATAAGCTTCTTTCACAGACTAGACACCTTCCTAGTCTGGGCACAATCCTTTCCCTGGTACAGCCCTTGTTCCAGCTTAGGTGGTAGCTAGGAGATTTCTCATGACTGCAGCCCCCTTTTTTCTGGTCCATCCCCTTATATAGCTTTGACACAAGGCGGGAATCTTTTGTTTCTCTGGGACCCCACCCCTCCTTCTAAATGGAAAAGCACCAGGTTTAAGATGGATTCCAGTACCAGGTGACATGGTCACATGTCCTGGGAGACCCCCAACCCTCCATTCTTCCTGACATGGCTCATAGAAGGCTTGAAAGTAAACAGAGCCATATACAACCAATTGTCCTAGTTGATGGGAGCCATCAGGATTCCAAACCACCATTAATGGCCCACACTTTGCATACCTATAATAGGACTTCAGGTTTCAGAGTAGCAGCCGTGTTAGTCTGTATCCGCAAAAAGAACAGGAGGACTTGTAGCACCTTAGAGATTAACACATTTATTAGAGCATAAGCTTTCGTGGGCTACAGTCCACTTCATCAGATGCATAGAATGGAACATATAGTAAGAAGATATATATATATATATATACATACAGAGAAGTTGGAAGTTTCCATACAAACTGTAAGAGGCTAATTAGTTAAGATGAGCTATTATCAGCAGGAGAAAAGAACTTTTGTAGTGATAATCAAGATGGCCCATTTAGGCAATTGACAAGAAGGTGTGAGGATACTTAACTTAGTGAATAGATTCAATAGCTCCTGCTGATAGCTCATCTTAACTAATTAGCCTCTTACAGTTTGTATTGAAACTTCCACCTTCTCTGTACGTGTATATATCTCTATCTTCTTAGTAAAAAGAAAAGGAGGACTTGTGGCACCTTAGAGACTAACCAATTTATTTGAGCATGAGCTTTCGTGAGCTACAGCTCGCTTCATCGGATGCATACCGTGGAAACTGCAGCAGACTTTATATACACACAGAGAATATGAAACAATACCCCCTCCCACCCCACTGTCCTGCTGGAAATGGCCCAACTTGATGATCACTTTAGATAAGCTATTACCAGCAGGACAGTGGGGTGGGAGGGGGTATTGTTTCATATTCTCTGTGTGTATATAAAGTCTGCTGCAGTTTCCACAGTATGCATCCGATGAAGTGAGCTGTAGCTCATGAAAGCTCATGCTCAAATAAATTGGTTAGTCTCTAAGGTGCCGCAAGTCCTCCTGTTCTTAATAGGCCCTCAGAGGTATATTTCATATTTCTAGTTTCAGATACAAGAGTGATACATTTATACAAACAGGATGACCACACTCAGTAGATTATAAGCTTTGTAATGATACCTTACAAGGGACCTTTTGCATGAAGCATATTCCAGTTACATTATAATCAAACTCATTAGCATATTTTCATAGAATCATATGGAGCGCAATGTCACAGGCCTCAGCAGCGCCTCCCCCTGGGGCGGCTGGGGCTGGGCTGAGCAGCTGGCCTGCCCCTGTGTGAACGGATGGGAGCCAACACCCAACCCTGGGCTGATCTAAATGGCAGGCTGGGGAGTGGATGGGGCGGGATGGGATTGGCCCTTCACCCCCACGCCCCCAGCCCCTCGCCCTGGCAACTGGCTGCTTTGCCCAGAGGGGAAGCAGCTTCTCTCCTCAAAGTGGCCTCCTCATGGGGGGTGGGAGGGGGGCATTTCCCCTGGCCTGACCCCACACCAGGCTCACCCCTGCCCGGGGAGCGGAAGGGCAGCCAGAGACCTGGGCCCCCCTCGCTTCCTCTCTGGCCTCAGTCCAGCTGTTTACAGGGGAAGTGGTTCCCTCCAGGGAGGCTGCGGTTTGCTCCAGGGCTACGCAGAGGGTAGTGGCAGGGGAGAGGGGGGGAAGAGAGAGAGAGAGAGAGAGAGAGAGAGAGGAGAAGGAGGTGTATGGGGATAGATAGATAGATATATGTGTACAGGGATGGATGGATGGATGGATGGAGGGACAGATGGATGGAGGGATGGATGGAGGGGTGTGTGGCGGGATGGATGGAGGGGTGTGTGGCAGGATGGATGGAGGGGTGTGTATGGGGAAGGATGAATGGATAGAGGAGTGATACGGGTATGGAAGGAAGGAGGGGTGTGTACAGGGATGGAGGGATGGATGGAGGGGTGTGTACAGGGATGGATGGGTGGATGGAGGGGTGTGTATGGGGATGGAGGGATCGATAGAGGGATGTCTACAGGGATGGAGGGAGGGAGGGAGGGGCATGGGTGGGGATGGATGGATGGACGGATAGGTAGAGGGGTGTATACAGGGATGGATGGGTGGATGGAGGGGTGTGTATGGGGACGGGAGTTTGGGGATGGGGTGGGGCCCTAGGAATCGCTGAGCTAGTGTGGATCTGGGGTGGGGAAGGGGGCCCCCGGCGCAGTCCAAGCCCCCTGATAGTGATACCCGGGCACCTGGGGACTGGAGCTCTGCACCCCGGCTCCGTGCCAATGGCTCGGTGTGGGCAGCTTTGCTAGTCCACACCCCACCCCCGTGACAGCCAGCTTTGACAGCCCCAGATGGGTTCCTGGGCTGGGGGTGGCAGCACCCCCTGCTTCCCGGGGAGCCGAGCCCTGAGCCGCCCCCACAGCCCTGCTGTGTCTGTGTCTCCCTGCCCATTGTGGGCACTGTGCCCGCTGCCTGGGACACAGGAAAGCGCCCACACCACAGGCTCCAGCCTGGCTTCTTTCTGGGTAAACAACCCGCTGGGAGCCAGGGCAGCCTGGAGCCTGCAAGGCCCCCTGAGGCAGGCCTGGGACTGGGTGTGTGTGTCGGGGGGCACCCCGGACACCTGGGTCCCCCTGGGACAGGCTTCCCATGCTGGGACTGCAGGGGAACACCCTGGACACCTGGGTCCCCATGGAGCAGGCCTCGCACACTGGGACGGGGCGGGGGACACCCCGGACACCTGGGTCCCCCTGGGACAGGACAGAAGCCCTGCGACTGGGAGGTGGGGAAACAGAACCACCACCCAGCAGACCCCCTGCTCACCCAAGGCTGTTTCAGGTGCTTTTCGCCCAGTTAAGCTCTAAGGGTGTTAACCCTTCACTTGCCAGGTTCCATCCCAGCCCGCAGCCCCTCCCCCATGGGCTCCTGAAGGCCTGGCTCTGTGCCCCTCAGAGGCTGGGTGCTGGGCCTGGCACAGGGGTGGGTGGGGGGACCCAGCACGTTCATGTCACACGCACCCCCCCCATGCCACTCACAATGATCCCCTCGCCCCCAGCCAGGCCTCTGCCACTGGAGCTGCAGGAGGGACTCCACCCAGCAGGAGCAGTAGTAGGCTCTTATCCTCCCCGTGCACCAGGCATTAGTGTCAGGCCTGGCTAGCATGTGCTGGGTGCATGACAGGAGCAAAGGGAGTGGGGGCAGGGCAGGAGTGGGGCAGGCAGAGAAGCAGGAGCCAGCGGCAGTCGGCTTCTCAGGACTGAAAGTTCCTGGTCCAAGGCCAGGCCACCTGCAGAGAGCACCTGGCACAGCAGCAGAGGGTGCTTATGGGTTGTTCACTCTGAACCCTAACAATGACAGACTGTCCTCAGTGTTCCTCCAGGGCCAGGTGTTGAGGATGGGGCTTGTAGCTGTGGCCAGAGCTAGAGTAAAGTACCACCCTCTCATCCGGACCCTGTGTCACTGCGAGCCAGTGACTGTGTGAAGGGGCCACACACTGAGTCTAGCCCTGCCCCTTTCCCCTGTCGGGGCCAGGGCACGTGCTGGGAGCCTGACACCACCAAAGGCAGCAGGAGCTCTGGCAAGGGTGCTAGCATGGAGCCAAGGGCTCTTCACCCTGAGCCAGTGAATGGGAGCATGTCAAGGGCTCCTGTCCACAGCCTCCTGTCGGCTTCACTGGGCACGAGCTGCAGCGGTGGGGCCCTGGCACTGGCCCAGCCCAGCATGGGCTGGAGCAGCAGGCCAGCTCCTGCCACAGGAGTAGTGGGGGGGGGCTGTTTTCTGTCCTTGTCTGCCCCCGCCCCTTGCTGAGGCGGCTCAGAAATGGGGGGAGCCCAGCTGCTCTCCCCCCAGCTGCAGAACAGTGTGTGTGTGTGGGGGAGACCTTCATTAGCAACCCCCCAGGGACCCACAGCCTGGGCTGCTCCCCTCCAGCACAGGCACAGACCGAAGGGCGATGGGGGCCCAGGGGGTGGGAGGCGGGAGGGGCCGGGGGAGCAGAACGGGTGGGTGCTGCAGCATTTTGCCCTGGAGAGCTGGGTGAGACTCCGGTCATGGATGGTTGTTTGCAAAGAACACAAAACCACAGAACAAACTGGCATTTTGTCCAACTGTGCTCAGGAGAGACACCGGGGCTGGGCTAGCGGGGGGCAGCAGGTCAGGACTGAGGGGCCCTGGCAGAGCCGGGGCATGGGGGAGTCCAAGCCTCAGAGAGGGGGCTGCGGGTTGGGAGTGAGGGGCACCGGCAGAGCCAGGGTGGAGGCTGGAGCCTGTTGTTTTGCTCTGGTCTCTGGCTGCTGCTCCCCGCCTCTCCCATAACTAGGCTCCCAGCCTGGCACCGCCCTCAGCCAGGCCCCCTGGCCTAGCGTGGCCTGGTTCCGGCAGGACCATGCACCAGGGTTCATTCGGGTCCCAGGGCGGGGGACGAGTTCGGGTGCCGCGCTCCTGACCTGCGGAGCAGAGCCCTGGGGCGGCACGAGGAGGGTGGCACAGGGAGTGGGATCAGCTCTGGCCTGTGCCCAGCGCCCAGCCAGTCGGGCGCTTCTCCAGCTGGGTCTGTCCAGACTGCCTTGAACCGCTGCAGGCTGGGATCCCCAGAACCCCCCCTCCAGCACCCCCTCCTCCCCCCAAACCGGGATCCCCAGAGCCCCCCTCCAGCACCCCCAGGTTGGGATCCCGGCAGGCCCAGCAGCAGCCCAGCAGGGCCCCTGCACCATGGCGGTCTTGGCCCAGCGGGGGCCGGGGATTTGGGGTTGCCCCTCCCCAGGGACCTGCAGGTCTCTGCTGCCCTCTAGTGTTCAGGGCGGAGCAGTGCCGGCTGCTGCAGCCTCCCTGTGAGCTGGGGTGGGGAGAAGGGCTGGGTCTGGGAGGTCACACAGTTGTGGGCCTCTGTCTGGGGGGGTGTGTGCACACCTGCGGGGTCTATGTCTGGGGGTACACACCTGCAAGCTTGTGTCTGGGGGGGGGGGCGCACACCTGCGGGCCTGTGTCCGGGGGGGCACAGCTGCCGGCCTGTGTCGGGGGGGGAAACACCTGATGCCCCGTGTCTGGGGACATACACCTGTGGGCCTGTGTTGCGGGGGGGCACACACCACGTTTGCCCCTGTGTGGGGGTGGGGGTTGTTGCACAGATGGGGCCATGTCATCATCCTGCATCTCTTCCCCCCCCCCCGATCCTGTCCTGCCTGGTGGAGCCAGCCCGTGTCTCTTACAAGCGATGTCCCCTCTCCAGCTAAGGCCCCTCCTGCGGGGACCCCACAGCCCTGAGCTGCCAGGGCCCCTCGCCCTGTCTTGGGTCGGGGTCTGTCTGGTGTTGGCTCTAGCCCTCTGCTCTCAGAAATGGAGCAAACCCTGCCCCACCCTGGCCCTTTCCAGCCCTAGCACCGTCCTCCCACCCCATCGCTCTGTCCCCAACGTGCCCCCCCCCCGCACCCCACACACTCAAGCCATACAGGAGACAGCAGCGCCCTCTAGTGGCCAATGTCCCAAGTGCAGCCCCCAGCCCAGCCCCTGCCTCCAGGACGGTCAGGCCTGGGACTTGCCCAGCACCCCAGGCAGGCTGGCATCAGCCAGGGCTGGGCTAGGCAGCTCAGCGGGCAGAGGAACAAGGTGGCCTCTAGAGGATGCTTCCAGCCGGATATTTCTATGATCTTCCCTCTGGGACAGCCAGGAATTGAGGACCGGAGACTTGGCCAGGGCCCACCAGCAGGGCCCAGGTGTCCGGGGCCTCGGCCCGGTGCCCTGCCTCCAGCCCATCCTCTCTCTCCTCAGCTCCCTGGCTGTATTTTGCTTGGGTGAGGAAACTCGGCATTGGGGATGCAGCGGGTGCTGCAGGGGCTCAGCACCTTGGGGATCACCCACTCGGAGCCGGCCTGTCTTCTCCCTTCCTCCAGGGCCTTCAGAATGGGGATCGGGGCTATTTTTGCATCTGTCTGAGGGAAAACCATGGCCTGGGGGTGGATTTCTGTGTGTGTTTCCTTTAGGAACGCCAGGCAGGGGCCCCAGGGACATGCACTGACAGGGCTGGGGGTAGAGGGCGTTGTACCTGTATTAACCACGTCTCCCTTTCTCCGCCGTGCTCTGGTGTTAAACCGGGGGTGACCCAAGCTGTTCACAGAGCTTTAGTAATAGCTCTTTGGTAGCGCGTTCCAGATGTTGATCTCAAAGCACTTTACAAAGTAGGCCAGTATCATGATCTCCATTGTACAGTGGGGAAACTGAGGCAGAGAGCAGGGGCCTGCCTTGTCGAAGGTCACCCCACAGGCCAGCGGCAGAGCCAGGAACAGCACCCAGCTCTCCTGCCTCCCAGGTCAGGTCTCTATCCACTAGGACACGCTGCCTGGCTGGAATCACCCCCCAGCCCCGGTGCCAGCACTCATGCTCCTGGCCCCGGTGTGTCACCAGCGTGAGGCCAGCTGGGCGGCTATAAACAACCGCTGGGATTTCTCACCTGCCATACAGTGGCTGGACAGGCCCCAGCCCTTTGGAAAGATCCCCTCTAGGAGCCCATGGTCAGGCCATGAATGACCCCACCAGCGTAGGGCAGGAATCAGGGGTCCTTTAACTGGGTCCCCTAGTGCAGTGGTTCTCAACCAAGGGTCCAGGGCCCCCTAGGGGGCCGCGAGCAGGTTTCGGGGGGGCGCCAAGCAAGGCCAATGTTAGACTCGCTGGGGCCCAGGGCAGAAAGCTGAAGGCTCGCGGTGTGGGGCTGAAGTCCAGGGCTCCCAGCCCTGCCACCTGGGGCTGAAGCCGAAGCCTGAGCAACTTCGCTTTGTGGGGATCCCTGTCGCGTGGGACCCAGGGCAGTTGCCCATCTTGCTACCCCCTAACACCGGCCCTGGCTTTTCTATGCAGAAACCAGTTGGTGCAGCACTGGTGGGCCGTGGAGTTTTTATAGCGTGTTGTGGGGGCTGCAGAAGGAAAAAAGGTAGAGGACCCCTGCCCTAGTGAGTGTCCCGCTGCGCTCTGGCCCCCTGCCCCCGGATCCCTGCTCGGCCACTTGGCCTCCAGAGCCGGAGCCCTGCCGCCCTGGGATGGGCCGTCCCCAAGTCGGTTTGTGTCCTGGGCCGATGCGTTAGAAAAACATCCCGTCCTCATTTGCAATCTGCCAGCGACGGAGAATCCAGCCCGCCACTGGCTGTTTTCCCAACTGTTCCCTGTTCTAAACCCGCCCACGCTGCTCCCGGCACAGACACCTGCGTCTCCTGGAGCGTGCTGGGGCAAACCCAAAGGGCAGCCGGGCACCTGGTAGCTGCAGACACCCTCGGGGGGGGAGGCGGCTGAGCCGGCGGGGACCAGCAGCCCCTTTCAGGCAGGCTGGGCAGGTCAGGGAAGGGCCCGCGGCTCGTGTGTTCTGGGGCAGTGAGATCACGCCCACGGTGAAGGGTGAGGCAGAGGGACACCTGCCTGGGGGCTGAATTGGTGCCGGTTCAGTGCAGCCGGGATGGACACACACTGTCTCCGTGCAGGGCTCCTACCTCCCCTGGGCTCCCTTGTGGCCACAGCTCACACTTTAGAAGCCTACGTCCAACACCGAAGCGCCGCTGGGCACCCACAGAACCCCTGCTCGGGTGCCGCTGAGCGCTGGAGGAGTCCCCCTGGCCCCGAACTTTCCACCATTAACGTCCCCACGGTGCCTAAATTGCAGAGGGGGAACAGAGGCTCGGCTGGGTAAGTTCTAGCAGCCTGACGCACCCCTGGGGGCTTCAACCCCCTAGATGTTGCCCTGCCGGCCTCACCTGGGGGCCCGAGTGGGCTCAGGGCACGTCTGAACCTGCCCCATGCAGCTGGAGGAGGAGGAAGAGGGGATGGTGCCATGTGACCCAGGGGTTGGGGTGATTCACCCAGTGGGAGGGAGGTCCAGGGCCAATCCCTTGCCTGGCCTGGGTGGGAAGCAGGGCTTGCAGGAGAGTGCTGGGCTCAGGGTACAGCAGGACTTCAGTCTCTCCCATGCCAGGAGCGGGCGAGTGCCGGACCACGGGCGAAAAGCATTGCGGGGTGGGGGGGGGGAGCCCTGGCTCCACTTGGAGGGCAGGGCTTAGGCCACACCGCCTCTCCTGGGCCTCTCCCATTGGCTGGCATTTCTCTCCCCATGGATTGCACCTGGCAGCAGGGCACCCACGGCCCCCTGGCCAGTCCCACCCAAAGGAGCCTGGGAGCTGAGCCAGGCCCGTTGCTCGGCAGCTGCTAACCCAGACAACGATCAGCTGGGGGGGAAAGAGCTGCTGCGTTTAAACACATCAACAGGAAGCCGAGGCACTTGCAGCTGTCGACACTGTTCGCCCGGTAGCGGGCGGTGCAAGGGGCTGGTGCCTGCAGAGAACAATGGGTCGTTGTCTGCGGCCAAGGCAGCCAGGAGAGCGAGAGCACCTGTGCTATCTTCCGTCCCCTCTGCCCTCAGACATCCAGACTCGGTGCCCGAGGCGGGGCAGCGTCCTAGCCGTGGAGGCCGTGAGTTCAAGTCTCAACCCAATGCCTGTAGGCGAGACCACCGCAGGCTTCGCGCCTCGTTCTTACCAGCCACGGCCAGGACCCCGGGCAGGCACAAGCCCCCAGCCCTCACTTCCCAAACAGAACAATGAGGTTACACAAAATCCCTCCAGGCGCAGCTGGAGGTAGAAGCCAGGGGGCCCCCAGAGCTTGGTTGGCGCAGTGGCCAGGTCACCCAGCAGCGCTTCGTGCCCATCCAGAGTGTGGAGAGGCGCTAAACGTAACCATCCGAAATCCAGAAAAGACGACCCCCGTCCTCATACCCCTTGAACTCTGCCCCCGGAGATGGCATCAGACGCTGGGAACGGGTCAGGAAGCGGGAAGGTGCCTTATTAAGTAGGCATGAGACAGGACGAAGAATGTGCCATTGTTAGTGTGGGGTTGTGGTGTAACCCCTCTGCCAAGCATTGGGTTCAAACGTCTGGGGCACCTCTTAAAATTCACACAGTCCCCAGCTCCAGCCCTGCGGGGAAGGGTGGAATGTTTGTAATATTCTTCTTATGTGTGACTCTGTTTACCCACCCATGTGGTATTGCTACCCACTGGGTGGGAAGGGACTGAGTATAGTGGACTGTCAGATCCATTGTAGTTAAGTTTCAGACCAGTTTTCTATTTAAAGCTTTAATCCTGTAAGTGCTCAAAAAGCCATACGGTTACTCAGATTGCCTTGAAATTTGGTGTGCCATCTCATGGGCAGTAATCCAAGTTTGGGGTTGTTTCACCAATGGGTTCCCGAGGTACAGGCCTCTAAAGGTGCATGCCTTTTACCAATGGGTTTGTGCCCACGGTTACAGATCCAAGCGTTATGTTCATGGTGCGCACCCAGAGAAGTGAGATACAAACCTCAGTGCTCTGGCTGGAAGGTTGTAACGTGACATGACTTAATTTCTTCGAATTCGGAAGGATAAAGGATCGAAACCAGAGAGAGACAAAACAGGCTGCTCCCTCAGGCAGAGAGGCCCAACTCACCCCACTCCCTTTACTCTAGGCGGACCCTCTGCAGACCAGCTGCTGCTAGACCTTGATCACAGACTGATATAGAGCTGGGAAGAAACCCGGACCCTGCAGGAGCCAGGAAAACCCAGTGGTGTTACAGTGGTAGATTGCTATTTGACTACAGGTTTCAATTTGCCTCATGTCTCCCCAGTAAATTCCTCAGTTAACTAACACCATTAACAAAAATCACAAATTCCGCAGTCTTATGGGAGGTCTGCGATTTTGCTGCAGTCAGTGGTAGCTGCCAGGGAGAGAAACTGACACCTGCCCTCTGGCCGCTGTTCCTTAGCCGTACTGTGCCGATCTCCCCCTGCCGATCCCTCCCCTCCCTCAGCCACCTCCTTTGGCCAACAAAACCTGCCACCATCTGTACTCACTTCAGGGGCTGCCTCCCGCAGCCCTTGCTTGGGCCTGGGAACAGCTGATTGATGGGCTGATCGATTGTCTCCCCTTTGACCTCCCCACCTCGCCCCTTCCGTGGCATTTGGGGCCAACCTAGGCAGTGTCTGTGGCGGGGTTTTCACCGCCGAGCGCTCTCAGGACGTCTGGTCTAAGGAGATCAGATCCAGTCGGTGTCTTTAAAACAACTTGCTGGAGTCCGCGGAGCTCTGGATTTCGGGACGGACAGAGATTTGGCAATGCAGGGTCTCCCAGCACTCTGCCTGGGGCTCCTCTCAGTGTCCCCGCCCAGTGCGCTGCTCGCCCGGCTGATGCGGCCGGCCAAGTGCCCCTGGAAAGCCTCGGAAATCAGTGGGGGGCATTCCTGGAAACAAACTCCCAGGCATCCCAGGGGCGGGAAATGTGCTGTGAAGTGCTCCAGCCCTTTTCCAGGGAGAGGTCGCCCTCATGTGCCCTGCCTCCGCCCACAGAGAATAAGCATCAGCCATGACTAAGTGCATTTGCTTCTTCGGGCATGCAAAGTCAAGGCCCAGCTGTTGCTAGGATATCCCAGCCCACTGCCCTGGCTGTCTGGTGCTGTTTCTGGCACGTTGCAATGGCTATTCCAGGAGTCCCACCGGCAGAAATAGCTTCTGGCTGCCCCCTTTGTTGTCACTAGCCCGTAGTGTTACCCGCACAAAATTCTCTGTTACTCACACACTCTAGGGCAGGGGTGGCCAACCTGAGCCTGAGAAGGAGCCAGAATTTACCAATTTGCCAAAGAGCCACAGTAATAGGTCAGCAGCCCCCCGCCACCCAGCGCCTCCGGCCCACCGGCAGCTCCGCCGATCAGCGCCTCCCCCTCCCTCCCGATCAGCTGTTTCGTGGCGTGCAGGAGGCTCTGGGGGGAGAGGGGAGGAGCGAGGGCATGGCTGGCTCAGGGGAGGGGGCGGGAAGGGGTGCAGTGGGGGCAGGGCCTGTGGCAGAGCCCGGGGCTGAGCAGTGAGCACCCCCCGGCCCATTGGGAAGTTGACACCTGTAGCTCCAGCCCCGGAGTCGGTGCCTGTACAAGGAGCCGCATGTTAACTTCTGAATGTGGCTCCGGAGCCCCAGATTGGCCACCCCTGCGCTAGGGGCACCCACCTTTACCCAGGTCCTAGGGCTCCAGGCGTAACCCTCTTAATTTAGGCCCCACCCTCCCCCTTCTGTGGGCCCCAAACGCAGACACAGCGCTCTGCTCTTTGCACCATCGAGCCGGGGGCGGCCGGCCGCTTCCCCTGGGGCCTTCTGGAACTTGTGTCAGCAAATGGGGGTGAGCGCAGACAGCTCCCGGGACACGTAGGGATAAATCCAGAGCCCCCAGGCAGCTGTCCCCCCACCTCTTCTCCCCCAGCCCCCAGCTCTGGGGCTCCCCATACTAGGGATCCTGGCTGCAGATCTGCACTGCTGCCACCAGGGGGCAGCCTATACCCATTTCAGCTGGGGAGCGGGCTACCAGTACGGGGCGGGGAACCGTCACCGGGTGGGTCAGAACCAGTGCCCTGGGGATGTGCGGGTCTGGATCCGACCTGCTAGTCCAGGGTCCCTTCTCCAGGCCAGACGCCCCTGATGACAAAGAAAGAGCCTGTGAGCACGGGGACTTGCAGAAAGCAGGGCCCCTCCCCCCATGTCCCTGGGGGTTCACCCCACCCAGCCCTGGCGTTTCCCTGCACGCTCAGCACCCCCAGCCAGGCACTCGGTGCAGGATGTGGGACCCTGGCTTAGCCCTCTGGACACTGACACCTTCCAGGCCCCTGTCTGAGGGGAGCAGATGCCCAGCCTGGCTGGGCCTGGATTCAGAGAGGTCAACGCCAGGAGGGACCATTGGCCAAGCTTGGGACGGCCCTGTACACGTCTCAGCGGCATCCCTCTGCCTGTCTGTCCAGCCGGGACGACTGGACACGCATCGGATCCATTCCAACGTTGCAGCAGCGGGCAGAACCCCCATGGATTTGGGGGGGGAATTGCATAACCGAAAGGAAGAAAATGGGGGGGACACCCTCAGTGCCCTGGCCATCTGATTAGCTGATCCACCACCTCAGGCTGCTCTGCCATGGTCTATAGCAGTGGGTCCCACACGGGGTCCCCTGCGGGCCTGCCTGGGCTGTGGGGGTCCCTCCCTTGAGCCAGGCCCAGACTATGCTTCTGCCCCATGGAGGATGCCATCGTGTTCTCCACTTGGTGCCCCAAGCGCAGAGTGCGAGGGAGGTCACGATCCCGTAACACCGGGAAGGAAAGGGGGCTGGGATACTCGGTAATGCACCAGAAGGATCCTTAGGTGAATCGCTGGCCTAGAGCTCAGAAAACTGGCCACTGGCCCCATTAATGGCTCCCAGCATAACACCCTGTCTCATCTCTGCCTGTCTCCCCAAAATCTGCCCCCTGCACCAGGCAGCCAGAAAAGAAATAACTAGACGGGTAGGAGGAGATTGGGGGCAGGTGGGAATGGGGAATGTACACAGCCCCTGCAATAGGGGAAGGGGGAATAAGCTCCACCCAGGCCTCCTCAGGGAGGGGAAATGGAGATGCACACAGCCTCTGGCACGAGGGGAAAGGTGAAAACAGGGGGTAGACTGAACCCCCGGCCTGGGAGTGGGACTGGGGCCACTGATGGAGTCTCTGCCATGGCGGATGCTGAGTTGAGGGCAAGGGAGAACGGGGGGGGGGGGGGGGCACACACAAGCCCTGGCCCAGGGAGAGGCAGGAAGGTGGTGTCACGGAGTCCCTGGGTGATGCTCTGGAACTGCTCCCTACGAAGCCAGGTAGGACTCTGGGGAAGTCTCCTCTCTGTGAGCAGCCTGTCTGCAGGACACACAGCTCACACAGCTTCCACCTTCCTGGGTCTGACCTCGGAGCATTCAGCCTCCTCTGCCCCTCCGTGAGCTTCCCACAGCAAGTCCGCCCAGGCGGGGTCCTGGGGAAGCCAGAGGGTCCTGCCCCCCAACTCTGCAGTCAGACGTGACCGTCAGCCAGCCAGCAAAACAGAGGTTTATTTGACAACAGGAACATGGTCTAAACCAGAGCTTGTAAGTGCAGAGAACAGGACTCCTCAGCTGCGTCCATTTTGGGGGACAGTGAGCCAGACAACCACGTCTGCACTTCACTCCATGTCCACAGCCAACCCCAAACCAACTCCCCCTCCAGCCCCTCCTCCTCTGGGCTTTGTCCCTTTCCGGGCCAGGAGGGCACCTGATTACTTTGTTCTCCAACCCCTTTAGCTCTCACCTTGCAGGGGGAAGGGCCCAGGCCATCAGTTGCCAGGAAACAGGGTGTCAGCCATTCTCTGTGTCCAGACCCCTGCACACACCTGCCCTCTAAAGCTCTGCAATGATCATACACCCTTATCCCACCACCTAGATACTTAAGAACTGCCTAGGGGAAACTGAGGCACCCCCACAATATTCAGAGGAAACATTAAGAACAGTCCCACTTCGGCACATCTCTCCTCCCTTCGAGACCGAACTGAGCGGGGTCACTTTAGCCGGTGACCTGGGGAAGTTCGAAGCCACCAACGTTCCCATGGATGCTCCAGCATCTCTCCTGTTCCTTGGTGGGAGTTACACCAGGCCCTTCCAGTTTCATGCCCTCCCTTAGGTCAGGGTGGTCGATAGCACTCACATGCCGCATGTGGGAAGGTTTTTGCGGCCCGTGCCCTTTTGCCACCCCAAAACCCCCGGGGGTCAAACTGGGATCGGGTCTTCTCCCAGCGCTCCAGTCTGGAGGGCTGCAATTCGGGCTCTCTTGGTTAAGAGCCCCCATCTTGACTTGGGCCACATAATTTTCACTTACAGAACTAGCATGGAGACATCCCTTTCTCAACAACCTTGTCTTCCCAACAAGCTGGCCAAACACAGCCACTTGGTTAGAGGACTGTTTAACTTTCTTAACAGCTTTCACTCCATCTGAGACCTTCTTAAAGCTCTCCACACTGGATGCTTCAACAGGACAGTCAGTGGAACCATTCACAACAGAAAATTTCTGGCTGTTTGGAACTGAAACTTTCTTGATTAAATCACTTTCACACCCTTCAATTGCAGTAAACTGCTTGCAAAGACTCCATGAGGATTCCTTTCCCAAGGGCTTTTCTATGCAACAATTCACCCTTCCCAGAAATTCTGCTCTTACCCTCTTTACCTAGGGCTTGCTCTAGAGAAACACTTTCCTGAGCAACAACAGACTCTTTCTGGGTCTCACTTACATCCAGAATCACCTCTGGCCCATCAGGCGGATTCCAACATAATCCCCTTTCAGGCAAACTGACAGACTTCCTAGATAAAGGTTAGAAGCATTCTCCTTCCCTTTGCCACCCACAAGTTCAGGAATCTTTCCCTTCTTGCTACAGGTTTCCACACCCTCAGTAGGTAACACAATCACACACCTTCATGCTCTCCTTGTGCCCTGGCTAGAATCTCACCCTGATTAGACAGAGTTGCTACACCCTTTCCAACAACACACTAGCAACAGGCAAAATATAAACACCAGAATTGTCTGGGCTCTGGGATTTTACATAGACACTAACTGGATGCGACCTAGTTACAGGGCCATTCTCCCGAGCAGACACAAACTTAGGACCCTTCTCTTCCTGGGCTTTAGCTGAATCCAGAACAAACTCTGAGACAACTGCACCATCCTCCACCATCACAGGCTGAAAGACCCCTTCTGCTCCACAGACAAAGAAGAGCCGGACACACTTTCTCCTTTCCCAGACACACAGCTTGGGATCTCATTCCCCTTGTCCCAGCACACAGGGCTGTTCACAGACAACTGCTTGGAGATCGGGGTAGCTCCCTCCACAGGCAAGTCAATACCCCTGACAGACACAGGCACGTTTCCTTCACTGTCCCAATTCTCCACCCAGCTAACAGGTAAGGTCCAGGGACACTCGTCTTCCACTCTCCTCGCCTTCCCCCACTGCTGACTAGACAAACCCATCAGCTCATAAGGCTGCCTAGGTTCATCCAGACTTTCCTTACCAAGCACCTTGCCACTCCCCACAGATCCCCTGCCCTGCCTGTGTCTCCCCCGACTCAGCTGGGGTCTCAGCTCCCACTGTGCTTAGCCCTGCCCTTGCTGTCCCAGTGGGGGTAGGCAGTGAGCTCGCTGCTTTCCTCACTGCATCAGAGCCAGCCTGAGCCCCCCTTTCCGGTGTGCAAGGGGGCGGGGAGCATCTCTCTGTCCCACCCAACCCCAGGGGTCTGGTTACAGGCAGGCAGGTATCCTGAGCCTAGCAGCTCCTCCCCGCTGCCAGCCAGGTCATCTGCATTTTCATTGACCATTTCCCTCTCTGCTTATTGGTTCCCTGGATTCAAATTCAAACCCTCGGCCGTTACCGGAGCAGGGCCTGGATCCTGTCCCAAAGAGAGACAGTCACCCCACAACAGGGTCTCGCAGCTGGTATCCTGGAGAACCCCAACAGCCAGCCAGCCCCACCCCTCCTGCGTCTGCACAGGGATCTGGGCCATAGGCAGGGCGAGGGGCTTCATCCCTGGGACCCTCACCCTGGTCACACAGCCCCTCAGCATCTGAGGCTGCACCACCCAGGGCCTGACAACAGTTCTCTCTGTCCCAGGATCTCGCACCCCAGGAATTGCTCCCCATTGATCATCACCTTCCGCTCCCACTGGAGGTCCAAGGGGCCTGATCCCAGGAAACTCCACACAGACATATAGGTTGGGGTCAGGAGTGGGAGCCTGTCCACCTCCCCACCCACCTGGCTGACAGAGTCTATGGCCTTGGGACCCAGCAAGGGAGCTAGACACCGGGGCTTTTCCGCAGTGTCCCCCTGGTTCAAATCGCCAGCCTGCTCAAAGGCAGTGAGGTGGCATCCACATCCGCCCCCTTCCTTAACCAGGGGCAGCAATTTAGTCTCGAGGTTCCCTGCGGAACTGGCCCCCCCGGGGTCTATCCCCACTCACCCCGGGGAGGTCCCCTAGGCCTCTCCGCTCCCCCACCGCCAGTTCATGCTGCTGCTGCTTCTGCAGCTATTTCTTGGACTCTCGCTGTCTCTCACAGTCCTCTTGCTCCCTCGGACTCAGCTCCAATCCCGTCTGTCTCCGATCCCCCGATGGGGAACCCGATCGTGAAGACCCCCGTCTGGTCGGGGACAGGAGTCTTGGCGATGCCTGGCTCCCACTCCAGCTGCTCCCAGATCCTGCTATAGCCCCATTTGGGGTCAGGAATCTGTTCCTTAGAGCGGTCATCCTCCTCCAGCTGCACAATTAACTCTGCTTTGGTGAACTATCCAATGCGCAACTCTCTCTTTTTGCACAGGGTTACAACGTCCTTCTTAAGGAGACGGTGACAGGCCATCACTCCGCTCCTCCCAAGTTGTTGTGGACTCACAGGCCTGTGTGCTCTCAGCTCCCCACGGTCTCCAGGGAGAACCCCTAGTGTGCCAGCCCTTCTCGAGGTCACCACCTCTTTGCCAGGGTCGAGCTGCAGACTCCTCCGCCCCTGGGACCACTCGCTGCAATCCCCAGGGGAACCGTTACTGCAAAAGTCCTTCTCTCTCTCAGGGCGAAGCCACAGGCTGCTCACTGCATTCCCCAGGGGGACCCCTTTACTGCACAATCCTTGCTGGTCACACACTCCCAAGGGGTTAACCGCCCCCTGAAACCGCTCCTCTCTGAGCCTTCAGCAGCTCTGGTCCTCGTCAATCCCCCTTCGTTTTACTGCTCCCCAGTCACTTATGCAGTACATCCCACCTCTGCCACCAGTTGTCACGGAGTCCCTGGGCGCTGCTCTGGAACTGCTCCCCACGAAGCCAGTCAGGACTCTGGGGAAGTCTCCTTTCTGTGAGCAGCCTGTCTGCAGGACACACAGCTCACACAGCTTCCACCTTCCTGGGTCTGACCTCGGAGCATTCAGCCTCCTCTGCCCCTCCGTGAGCTTCCCCCAGCGAGTCCGCCCAGGCAGGGTCCTGGGGAAGCCAGAGGGTCCTGCCCCCCAACTCCGCAGTCAGACGTGACTCTCAGCCAGCCAGTGAAACAGAAGGTTTATTAGACGACAGGAACATGGTCTAAAACAGAGCTTGTCGGTGCAGAGAACAGGACTCCTCAGCTGGGTCCATTTTGGGGCCAGTGAGCCAGACAACCACGTCTGCACTTCATTCCATGTCCCCAGCCAGCCCCAAACCTCCAGCCCCGCCTCCTCGGGGCTTTGTCCCCTTCCAGCCCAGGAGGGCACCTGATTCCTTTGTTCTCCAACCCTTTAGCTCTCACCTTGCAGGGGGGAATGGTCCATCAGTTGCCAGGAAAGAGGGTGTTGGCCATTCTCTGTGTCCAGATCCCTGCACACACCTGCCCTCTAGGGCTCTGCAATGATCATACACCCTTATCCCACCACCTAGATACTTAAGAACTGCATAAGGGAAACTGAGGCACTCCCACAATATTCAGAGGAAACATTAAGAAGAGTCCTGCTTCGTCAAGGTGGGCATGCAGAACCTCTTGCAATGGGAAAATTAGGGGAGGGGTTTGCAGGGAGTCCCTCAAATAGCACGTAATGGAGGGAGCGTGCAGGGAGCTTGTTTGGCGGGGATGCAGGGAACCCCTGGGCTGCACAATGAGCTCAGTCTGCAGAGCAAGGAGTCTAGTCTGGTCTGATCTCCTGCCTCACCCACGTTGGCGGAAGCATCTTCCGGACAGGCAGAGCTGGCAGCAGGGCGCCAGCCCCAGGGCGCTCTGGGTGCTGTTAGTTGCCGGGGGCCAGGGGCCAGCTGGAAAATCCTGCATTTCAAGATTTAAAAGCTGAAAAATTCCCAGGGGAAAGGGGTTTGCTGCAATTTGTCATTATCAAAGGGTGACAACTCGCCCCCTGCTCGCCCCAGGAGAACTTGGCACAGATTTTGAGGCCCCTTGGCTTAAAGAATGGTGGGGGGGAGGGGGGGCAGACCCTCCTGGGCACTTCCACCTGAGGTGCCAGCCCTGTTCTCTGCCTGGCTGGAGCGAGTTGAGACCAGTTCTTGCTCCAAGCCAGCCTGGAGCTTTCTGGAGCAGGAGGCAGGGCTCAGGCAGGCAGTTGGCACCCAGGGCCTGCACATTGAGCCGGAAGGCAAGGTGGGCCTCTCCGTTGGCAGGGAAGCTGGGTGTAGAGCTTCCCTTCGTGAAGCCGCTAGGAGACGGAGGTACGGCTGGTCGGCTAGCCAGCTGCCCCCTTCACTGTAAGGAGAGCGAGGAGCAGGGCCTGGGCTGGGAGACCGCCCCTGCAGGAAACTGGATTGGGTCAGCTGCCTGGAACAGGACTGCACCTGTGGGTACAAGGGCCGAACACCAGCCCCTGGGCCCAACGCACTGGCCTATGCCAAGCCCCAGGCCTGCCCTAACCCTGCAACACTGATCCCCCGCTTACATGTAGGGGTGAATAGTCCCGCTATTGTGGGAAACTGTCCTGGTTTTTGCACTACCCCGGTGAAGTGGGCGAGTGAAAGGATCTGAGTCCTCGCTCCCACTTCCTTTACCCAGTGGCCTCCCTGCCCTTGAGGGCTCCCCTTCCACTCTGTCTGGCAGAGTCCTCGTAACCCCAACAAGGCCGGGCGCAGGATGCCTGGGGGGCTCGACCCCCAACCCTTCTGTGGTCACTTAGGACAGGGGCTAGGGTGTCCCCACTCTGGGGGGTTCTCTCTGCACTGGGCACTTCTCTGACCCACAGATTACATACAATTTGAAGCAAATGCAAGTTATTTAATCAACAATTCATTTTAAAAAGAATAAGGAATAATGGGAAAGGTTCAAGGAAACACATCACGCTGCTCTGTGGCAGGGAACATCACAAACAGTGTCTCTGGAACGTCCGGGCAGTTCACAGTCTGTTCCTTGTAGGTCCCAGGCCCCTTCTCAAGCCCTGGCTGGGCTGCAGGGATGCTGTGGGTTGGACACTTGCTCTGGTGGTGGCCACAGGCTCTAGGTGGCAGGGCTTCTTCCCAGCGTTGCCCCCGCCCTGTCGGGGTTACCAATCCCCCTTCGAGTCTGGCCTGCAGAGCCTCCTGGCTGAGGCGTCTCCCTGTGTTGGGCCCACTGCCTGGGGTCCCCCCTCGCTCTCCCCAGCTGCTCACGACACCCAGCTCCGGACTGCTCCAGCCCCAGCCCCAGCATGGCTGCTGCTCTGCCTCCAGCTCCCCGGGCTGCTTCTCTGGCCCCTCTGGCTCTGGTTGCTGCAGCTCTCCTCGGAGGGCAAGTCTGCTCTCTCTGGGCTGTGCCTCTGGCTTTGGGGCTTCAGCTCTGCTCCCAGGACAGGGGCTGCTCTCTCAGGGCTGCTATTTTGGTCCCTCTGGATCTGGCCCAGGGCTGCTCCCCAGCTCCGCTCGGGCCCCTGCTTTCTCCCTAGCTCGGCCCCACTCTATCTGACCCAGGTAATTCCAGCTCACAGGGAGGACAGGACCTCCCTGGCCTCCTGCCTGCCCGGTCATTCAGGCTGACCTGGAGCATTGGCCTCTCCCCATTGTTCCTGGGGGCTGTCAGGCTCAGGGCCCTGATTCCCCATCGACCCTTCCCCTTTGAGTACTGGGAGCTAGCAAATAAGACACCCCACTGAATGTTAGTAAGGTGGCAACAGTCCCCTTACATTCCCCAGTGCTAAAATTCTGCCACAACCACACTATTCACACCAGTACATCCGGCCCCATAGTAACATATACCCACATCATATCAAAAACCCATTAACAATCAGCAGAACATTTAACATACTTAGCATTCCACATCTACTTCTTCATACTATACATAACAATATTCATTAACACACTACACAGAACCAATTACATAATTATGTAAGTCTAACAGGAAGTGCACCCTTATTAGCCCTCTGGGACCTTTTTAAAACTGGTGGTTCATTCCTCATATTTTCTGTTTCCCTATCCTTAGGTAAAACTGGGTGAGTTTGAGGCATCTGGACATTCCTTAGGGTTTGGGTTTACCCCATTGGTTTTAGTCTCCTCTAGAAATGCTGCTCTATGCCTCCTACGAGCCCTGGTAAGACTAAAAGTCCAATGCTTTAGCTGGTCTCTACGTACGACTCTCTCAGGACCTTCTTGTTCAGGCTGGATAACGTACACTGGCAGTTGGGGATTGTTGTGGGTGACCACAGTGTGGGGATTTGGCTCCCATTTGTCCTGTATTTTATTATGTCTCCAGCATCTGTGGCTCCGAGCTGGTACAGTCACCAGGTCTGATGGGAGCCCCACTGGACTTGTGATAAGTCCTTTTCCTACTTTGGGCTGTGTCTTTAGTTGTACGGAGAGCAACTTCACTGGCTGTCTTTGGCCTGTTGTGGACACCTTTGACTCAGTCATCAAAATTGGTCATCTTAGAAAAGGCTTCTTGATGTTTCTCTGGCAACACCCTTAAGTTAGCCACCTGTGCAGGAATTAGCCCTTGGCATGCCGCCTGAACTGGAACTGGCAGTCTCCCACCACATCTTTCCTGAGGAAAGGTAACTTGTTCTCCCCTCTCCCCAAATGTTACCTTCACCTGAGGGATCACCTCCTCAGGCTACAACTCCATAGCTTTCATGCTTGAGTTTAGAAGACTCACTGGTACTCTTCCTTTGACGGCACTAGTCAGTACATTGGCTGACTGAAGTCCATTAGGTAGGTTTTCCCCAGATGTAGGCTCTACAAGAGCTCGATATCTATTGGTATTTTCTGATACACAGCAGTGTTAGTCAAGGATCTTCCCTCTCCGAGGAGGCATAAGAGTCTTCAGTTTTCTGCCCACTTTAACATTTCCAATCCGCCCCGCAGGCCCCAATGAATGGTTTTGTCTCTACTGGCTCGAGCCAGCCCTCTACTCAGCACAGCATTCTTAAGAGTGCCCATGACAGTTCATCCTCCTGGTTCCTTCTACTGGCAACGGTAGCTCTTTCAGCTCACTAACGATGTTCATCCCTAGAATCCCTGGGACTCCTTCTCCCATATGGCTCCCTTCAGAGTGTCTTTCAGGATGAAGATGCATTTCCCTGGCAGTGTCTGGTTCATGTAGTCTAGGTCTGCTTCGAGGCATCCCACCACCGGGATTGCCAGTTCATTAACTGCTGTTAGGTGTACAAACTGTGTGCTGTGCATGGTCAGCTCCTTGTCTTTCAAATATTTTTGAAAATGTCTCAGTAACGGTGGTGACTTCTGAGCCAGTATCTAACAAACATCTGGTCTTCACCTCCTGCTATACATACTTCAGCAGTTAGACAGTTTCCAAATGCCTGCTTACAGAAGTCGCTAGATATGCTGGCACTGCCCGCGTTCCTTTCAACACTATACAGAGTGATTTTCCCATCAAGGATCCTTCTGCCACTGCTTGACCTTCTACTGTAGATGGACTACTCGCTCCTGGTGCCCCATTGGTTTTCAGTGCCTGGGACTCTGTTCTCCTTCTCAGTGGACATTCCCGGCTAGCATGCCCTGGCCTTTCACAAGTGAAACAGATATACCTTCCCAGCTCACCCTTTAGTGGGGCTCTTCGGGATCCTGGTGCCCTTGGATACTTTGACATACTAATGGGACTTTCATTAACTCAGTCGTCACTTTTATCATCTCCTCCTGTTGGACAGCCTCACTTAAACCTTCCAGTGTTAACTGTGTTTGGGGCAGGGCCTTTTCCCCCAGCAGTTGCATTCACTAGACCCCCACTTTGTGTCCGGGGGTTAGGCTTGGCTGTCTCTGTCACAGGAACTTCCTCTTCTTCTGAGCACATAATGGCAGCCTGCATTAGTTCATGGAACTTCTTACTGGGCTCTTCCTTAAACCTCCTTTTCATTTCACGGCGGAGGGAATCATCCTGGAGCCCCAGCACTAACTGCCCTTTCAGAACTGTATCTGGGTCTGGAACTCGTGGAGAGTCTCACCGCTCCACTTTGCTCATTCTCTCCTGGAGGTCATACGCATATGCCCGGATAGTTTCACCAGGCTCCTGCTTTCGCTCAAAGAACTCCTTTAGTCGGGTTCCAATAGGTACCTTATCTCTATACACTTCCAGGAGGAGTTCAAAACACCTTTTCCACATCTTTGTCTGCCACTGCCATGAACTGTACTGTGGCCTTGGTCTGGCCCTTGAGGTGCTTCTCTGTGAAGTCCACATGATCTTCTTCAGGTACTCTTAGCACATGCAGAGCGGCCTTCACAGACTTGACCCACTCCTCTCCCGTAATGTCTCCTGGTCTAGTTGGGAAGCCACCAAACTCCATGACCTTCCGCTCCCGTGGGACACAAATACTAGGGGGTTTCTTAGCTTCTGTTGGTCTATCACCACCTTAGCCAGTGATAAGGCTTCTCTCTGTTCTGTTGTAATGCCTCAGCTTCGTCTGACAATCTGCACTGAAGTTCAGCAAACCGTGCCCATAGTTCTTCCATTCCAGCCATGGTAGGGTTCTGGACAAGGCCCAGACAGTGTTACCAGAACTCAACCAATGGGGTGGACCCTGTGGATAGGATCCTGTTCATGAGGCCAATTATGTAAGTGGGGGGAATAGACCCGCTATTGTGGGAAACTTTCCTGGCTTCTGCACTACCCCGGTGAAGTGGGCTAGCGAAAGGATCTGAGTCCTCGCTCCCACTTCCTTTACCCAGTGGCCTCCCTGCCTTTGAGGGCTCTCCTTCCACTCTGTCTGGCAGAGTCCTCGTAACCCCAACAAGGCTGAGCCCAGGATTCCTGGGGGTCTTGACCCCCAACCCTTCTGTGGTCACTTAGGACAGGGGCTAGGGTGTCCCCACTCTGGGGGGTTCTCTCTGCACTGGGCACTTCTCTGACCCACAGATCATTACATACAATTTGAAGCAAATGCAAGTTATTTAATCAACAATTCATTTTAAAAAGAATAAGGAATAATGGGAAAGGTTCAAGGAAACATCACCCCGCTCTGTGGCGGGGAACTTCACAAACAGCGTCTCTGGAATGTCAGGGCAGTTCACAGTCTGCTCCTTGTAAGTCCCAGGCCCCGGCTTTGCTGCAGGGATGCTGTGGGTCAGACACTTGCTCTGGTGGTGGCCACAGGCTCTAGGTGGCAGGGCTTCTTCCCAGCATTGCCCCCGCCCTGTCGGGGTTACCAATCCCCCTTCAAGTCTGGCCTGCAGAGCCTCCTGGCTGAGGCGTCTCCCTGTGTTGGGCCCACTGCCTGGGGTCCCCCCTCGCTCTCCCCAGCTGCTCACGACACCCAGCTCCGGACTGCTCCAGCTCCAGCCCCAGCATGGCTGCTGCTCTGCCTCCAGCTCCCTGGGCTGCTTCTCTGGCCCCTCTGGCTCTGGTTGCTGCAGCTCTGCTCCCAGGGCAAGTCTGCTCTCTCTGGGCTGTGCCTCTGGCTTTGGGGCTGCAGCTCTGCTCCCAGGACAGGGGCTGCTCTCTCTGGATCTGGCCCAGCTCTGCTCCCCAGCTTGGCTTGGGCCCCTGCTTTCTCCTTAGCCTGGCCCCCCTCTGTCTGACCCAGGCAAATCCAGCTCACAGGGAGGACAGGGCCTCCTGATTAGCCTGCTCGCCCTGTCATTCAGGCTGACCTGGAGCATTGGCCTCTCCCCATTGTTCCTGGGGGCTGTCCGTCTCAGGGCCCTGATTTCCCATCAGCCCTTCCCCTTTGATTACTGGGAAGTAACCAACCAAAACACCCCCACTGAACTTTAGTAAGGGGGCAACAGTCCCCTTACATACAACAGGCAGGGAAGGGCACAGGGGTGCAACCCCAGGCCCTGCTGAGGGGCTCAACTTCCCAGGCTACACCACTGCTGGGGGCGTCCCCCCTACCTGAACTCAGGCTTTGGGATACTCTCCCTGCCCATGCAGGAAGCTGGCCCCAGCACCACCTTGTGCCCCCTGCCAGCACGGGCATGGGGGGGGGAAGGTGTGTGTTAGCAGCAAGGGGGAGGATCAAAGCTCAGAGGAAGCCTGTGACCCCCGAGAGAAGGGGCAGGTGCTCTCTTTCCCCCTCCCATAGGGGAACCGCTACCATCTGTCACCCCGGAAACCATGGCTGGGGCTCTCAGGGCAAGGTCCCCTGCCCCACGGGTGAAAGGCACAGAGGGGAGGAGCAAGCCAAGCAGACACTGGGGTGACACGACCTGCATCGGGCCTTGCTGGACAAACAGACCCGCGTGAATAAAAGCGGAGCATGTTCAAAGCTGTTTTTATTGGCCACTTTGCAGACGAGTCAGCGCGGGCTGGGAGGGACGCTGGGCATTGCCGCAGGACCCCCCCAGCCGCCCAATAAACACAAGTCACAAAATACAGCACAGGAAACTAATAATTAAAAAACCAAAACTCCCCATCCCCCAGCGCTGTTCGAGATGCTAAACGCCGCAGAAACCCCACTCCAGCGCTCAGAACAAAGTTAAACACGGTCAAAGCTTGGTCACGAGGGCACGGAACATCGCACACGGCGGCTGGCACGGGGCAGGCCCCGGCGATAGAAGCAACACGGCTCTCCCGCTCAACGCGCTGGCGACGACGGGGTGGACGGCACGGCCCAAAGCGGCGGCAGGTCTACGTACGCATGGGCACTAGCTACAGGGGACGGCGGGCCCAGGGAGATTCCCGGTTCAGCCCTGGGGGGAGAGGCAGAAATGCCAGTCTTCCCCCAGCAGGAGAGGCTGAGGCAGGCCGGGCACAGACCCTGAGGAGCAGGAGGGACCCCACCTCCTGGAGTTGCCTCCCAGGGCTTAAAGCTGCCAGCAGGGATGGGCTCTACAGCCTGTGTAAGGTCTCAGCCCCACAGGGCCTGCAGTGGGGTGCAGGGGCACCTGGCCTCTTTCCCATGGCATCATCAGGCCGATGCTGTTGGAGGCTTGTGGGGGAGGGGGGGTCAATGGAATATGGGGTTCCCATGGGGGATGTCATGATGGCAGCAAAGAGCCCCCCAGAGGGTATAACAATGGGGGTAAAAGCCACCGGAAGGGAGGGCTCAGCCCCTGATGGGCCAGAGGTGCTGCAGCCTGGGGGGGGGGGGGAAGAAGACGGGAGACGCACACCATGTGCTCACAACAGCAGCGAAAGCAGGGGCTGTACAGGGGCTGGGGCCGTTCACAGTATCTCAGAGGGACGGATGGGCACAAGGCCACCTCCTGGCATTGCTGCCATGCTCGCCAGCTCCCCCACCAGGAAAGCCAAGCAAGGGCAGAGAGGCTCAGACAGCCAGAAGGCAGCACCCAGGGCATCCAAGCCAAGCTCCTGCCCAACCTAGGCCATGGGGCTCTGGCTCAGCCCCGCAGGGAGCTCCTCAGAGCAAGAGTGGAGGCAGCTGGGGACATGGGCCCCTGCCTCAGTGCTCCACAGCTGCCCCCAGCCCAACCTGAGCCACCCTCCTGCAGGGGGATTGGCAGGGCAGGGCCTGCCCAGGCAGCAAGGAGCCACAAGACAGAGTGGGTGGGTATTTTGGAAGTGAGTCAATGCAGGGCAACAGGCCAGTGCGGCCCAATGAGGGACGGGGGGAACCAACCCCCAGCCCAGCCTGCTCCCCACAAGCTCTGTCCCTGGGTCAGCTGCTCACAGTAGGTGGGGGGAGGGGATGCCACACAATCTGCTGCCCCCAGCCCCGCCAAACTAGCACAGACAGACAATGCTCAGCCCCCCCCATGAGCCGGCCCCAGCTCCGCAATCCATCCCGGCGGTGCCAAAGCTTCCTGCTCCTCCAGCCAGATTAAAACAAAGTCCCCCAAAGTATCAGCAAGGGAGGGGGTGGGGAGGGGTCCCCCACGCCGTCCCCTCAGTTCACTAATGGCACGCCCCGGGCAGTGCGGCTGCAGGTTTGGGGGGCTGTCAGTTTGCAGCGTGTCCCACACACACCCCGTTTGCATGTGCGGGTTTGATTGGCTTTGTGTGGTTAATATTTCACAAAGCGAGTAGCGAGGGAGAATTCAAGGAGTCCGAGGACTGGTCGCTGCTGCTGTTCCGCTGGTGTGTGGCTCCGCAGGTAGATCCCTCTGGGTAGGTGAACACAAACGAAGATGTATATGAAGGGTTAACAGGGTACGGGTCGCTCAGCGGCTCACCATGTGTAAAGTAAGAACTAGAAAACGCTACCTCCGCTGGGCCCGGTGCGCCCGGTGCTGGCACGCCCAGGCTTTGCTGGTACTGGAGGGGCACAGATGGGTAGGCAGCTGGCCCGAACGGGTCGTCCTTAACAGGCATCCCCAAAGAGCTCACCTCAGCCGACGGGCCGGGCTGGCCGCCCAGCTCAGGCATGTCCTCGTAAGGGATTTTGCAGCCCGGTTTGTGAGCTACGAGGACAAATTCCAGGCGCTCTTTTTCCTTCTGCAGCTCCGCGATCTCGGACTCCAGCCCTGCCTTCTCTTCCTCCAGCTGGTCTGTCTCCTGGAGGGGAGGGGGAGCCAGGGTCAGCAGGGCCAGGAAGAACAGGACTACGGGCCCCAAGCTATGCCAGCCTGGGAGTCTGCTCTACATACACAGCCTTCTCCCTGGGGGGTCAGCTCCCATTTGCTATGGCCCCTAGCACCCCGATGCCCCAAGCCACCCCCTCACGACCAACCCCCAGCACCCCAATGCCCCAAGCCACCCCCTCACGACCAACCCCCAGGCTGCAGAGCACATTGCTGGGTCTACAGTAGCAAAGCATCAATTCCAGCCTCAGGAACCCCACCTCCCCCACCCCCAAAACCACACTATTGCCCCCGGCAAAGCTCCCCTCCCTGGGGCTGGCAAACAAGAGATACACCAGGTGCACAAGCAGCAGCAGGATGCGCCCAGCACAGCCAGTGCCGCGCCTTCCACTTCAAGGGGCTGTTCTGCTTTTATCGGGGAGACGGAGCCAAGGCTGCCATGCACCCGGCTTTCCCCAGCACCATCCCTTTTGGGGGGCAGGTGCCCTGGGGAACCTAGAATGGTGCCCAGTGTATAGGGCCAGGCTCAGGGTCATCCTGCTTTTTGCAGCTTGGAGGTGGCAGGCCTAGACTGTGCCCCACCCCCACCAGACTGTCTCCCCCCCAGAGCAAAGGGCCCGGGGAGATGCCCACTTTCCCCAGAAACACCCTGCCCAGGTGCTCAGCCCAAGCTGCCACTCTTGCATCCAGACAGCTATGGCACCAGAACAGGGAGCCAGCTCACCGCGAGCTCCACCAGGCACCTTGCTGTGTGTGGCATCAGAGCCACGGCCTCGGGTTCAGGGAGCCAGGGGAAGGGGCCCTGTGAGCACTCACCGCCTGGAGTCGGTCTGTCAGCTCCCGGCGCCGGTTCCGGCACTTGGCCGCTGCCAGCTTGTTCCTCTCCCTGCGGACGCGTCGCTTCTCCTCCTCCTCCGGCGTCAGCTGCAAGAGGCAAGGGGGCTGGTCAGCCAGGGGCTCTGGCCCTGGGCCCTCCCCACCTCCCTCTCATGCAGCACAGCCCCACCCTTCAGTGTTCAGGGCCTCCCTCAGCCCCATGTGTTATGGGGAGTTCTGCCTACGCGCCATTGCAGTCTGTGGCCTCTATCCTGATCCCCCTCCCTTCCCCACCCACCATGGGGATACCCATCTGGCTAGGAACCGCACCAAGTGCTCAGGTACTAGGCAGCCGCCAGGCTGAGACCAGCTCTCATTCCCAGCAGACTGGGGACTGTAGACTCTGTATCCATTCCCCATTTGCCAAGGCCCTGCAGCCTGCATCAGAGCAGGAGGAATCACTGGGTTAAGCCAGCTGGGGAAGGAGTCCGATGGCTCCTCCCCACCTTGGGGGCACAGCTGAGCCAGACTCCCAGCCACACCATGCTGCCCGGTGCAGCTCCCAGGCATCTCGCATTGGGGACTGGCAGGCCCTCCCCCTTGCCCACTCAGCCCTGCCATGCAAGCCAAGGAGCCAAGCTGGTGGCGTGGGTGCCCTACGTTGCTGGGTGCGGTTCCCACTGACTGGGCTCTCAGATGCCAGGTTCCCCACCTACAGGAGGCACCCAATGGGCAGGGGGCACAGTGAGGGGGGTAAGTGATGGAGTTAGTAACCTCATTGCTGATGCCCCAGAGGAAGTGCGACAGAAGAAGAATGTCCCCCAAGTCCGCCCAGCTCACCGTTTCCTCCCGTGTCCTCCGGGGCCGAGCCCGAGCCGAGCGGGACAATGGGGCGGCTGCTTCGGCTGTTGAGGGGCCAGCGCTGTAGGCGCCCATCCCTGGGGTGGAATAGCTGGTCCCGGGCAGGTCATAGGGGTCCACTGCAGGCGGCGGTGGCTGCTGCTGGTGAGACATCTGTTGGCCCTGAGGCTGCGACTGGGCCATGGAAGAGATCAGAGTGGGCTGCACCAACCACTGCAGGTCCTGGCTAGTTGTTATGGCGGTGACTGTGGGCACAAAGGATCCGGGCATCTCCCCGAGGCCACTGCACTCCTGAAACACAAGGACACAGAATGTGGTCAGGAGCTGGGCAAAAGCATGGCAGAAACACGGCTCCCCCAATCCCAGCCTGTAGCAGCCAGTGCCCACTATTGCCAGCCTCTCAGAGTCCCCCCCACTAATCCACAGGCCCCCCTGGCCATGGCCCAGCAGGGAAAGCAACAGACGATGCAGGGGGAAGGTGCACCCTAGCCCACATACAGGCCCGACTGCCAGCCAGCGCTTGCCACAACACATGGTCAGGCCTGACACGGAGACCAAAGCCGGGCAGCCGGTTTCACGTTCCTCTGCCCTCATGGTGGCTGCTGGTGAAAGTTGAATTGCCAGCCCTCGAGACTTGCATGTATTGCCTAAATGCTGCACTGTACAGACATCCCCCTGCCCTGCCCCAGGGGTGTGCCAAATTCAATCACTGTGACTGGGGGGGGAGGGGGGGCACGCGCGGGGGTGTGTGCAGAGAACAGTTAGCAACAGTTGTGGGGCAGTGTAATGTGAGCACCTGGGCAGAAGGAACTGGGATGAGAGCCACCCAACCCATTCCATGCTGGCACCTTGGATCAGGTACTCAGCTACCAAGCTAGAAGCAAATGGCTCTGCGCCCCACTCACCAGCCCCCAACCACTAGGAGAGGACCCCTGTCCTACACAAGTAGCCCTGGCCCCTGAATTAGTTTATTGTAGACCCCAGGGCACCCCAGACCAAAGGGCCCAGCTATAAATGGCTCTGCAGAGAAGGCAGGTCAGGCTCCGGCAGAGCCGACTATAATTCGGCTCGTTAGCTCCCCTCCCTTGTCTCGGAAGAGGGGCTTTGTGCGAATCTCACAGACAGGTCCTAGGAAGCCGCAGGGGCTGCGCTTTTTTGGAGCAGAACAGACCTTTATCTGCAGTCCCGTGCTTTGGTCTTTTTCAGGCCTCGGGGCGCCAGGGTCAGCACAAGCCTAAAAATAACACTCCCGTCTCTGCTGGGCGCATCTTTGGGGATCTGCTGGTGGGACTCCCGCCCCCCGCCAACCTGAGCCCTCACAATAACCCAGCGATCCACGCAGTGGGCAAGGCGAGCCCATTGACTCTGTGAGTGGGACGGGGAACGCTTCAAGACATGACCCGCGCCCCCAGGCTGCGAGTTTTCCAGCCAGCTCCCTTCTGACAGGGCACATGACCTTACCAGCTGCCCCCCTGCCCCAGCCCCACTGCAGGCTTCCTGGTGCTCGGGGTGCACTGACCAGGGTGGTGAGCTCTCCCCCCCCCACCCCCCGTCCTTCGGGAAAGGGGCTGCCCCAGCTGACGGCTCTGCCCCATGCCCGGTGGGGTCACTGACACCAGAGCAGGGGCAGAGGGGCCTGGCCAGGGAGCCCCTTGCGCCCATAACCCCCGTCCTTTGGGGGGGAGCTCCGAGAGGGGGCATGGGGGGCACTCCATTGCTTGCCAGGCATTCTGGTCACCACAGCTTGGGGGCATCACTGACCCCCCCCGCAACAAAAAAGGGGTGAAGCCTGCGGCTCCCCCGGATCACCAGGCAGCACCTGCCCCCCCCAACACACACGGGGGGGGTCAGCCTCTCCCCTGGGGCACCTGGGCGCCGCCCCCCCCCCGGTTCGGCTGTAGGGACTATTATGGGCTGTACGGGGGGGGGCAGCTCCTGCTCCGCTTCCATTCCCCGCACGCTTTCCCCCTTCCCTCCGCCCCACGAGGGGGCGTGGCCTGCCAGGCCAATCAGCGGGCTCGGCTCCCCCACCCGCCCCTTAGCAACGGGGGCGGACGCCGCGTTCCAAAATAACCCGCGCGCCAGAGGGGGCGGAGGAAAGCGCCGTGCGTGCCTCACGTCAGCGCGGAGGGTTCCAGCGCGTCACACGTTACGCACAACCCCGCCCCCCTCTCCCCACGTTCCACCTCCCCCCCCCAGGCCAGGCGCGCAACGCGGGGGAGTTCGGAATGCGGACTGGAGAGGGGACAGGGCTTCCCCGGGACAGGTACCCCGCATCCCTGGGCACCCCGGGTCCCATGGCTGCTCCACTCCCCCCAGTATCATCGCTCCCTCCACGCCCCCCGAGTACCATGCCCCCCACATCCCTGGGTCCCCCGGCTACCATGGCTTCTACACCCCCCCCCCAATCACTAGGCCCCATCTCCCCGTGCATCCCTGGGTCCCATGCCCCACACATCCCTGGGTCTCCCGGCTACCATGGCTTCTACACCCCCCCCCCCAATCACTAGGCCCCATCTCCCCGTGCATCCCTGGGTCCCATGCCCCACACATCCCTGCGTCTCCCGGCTACCATGGCTCCTCCACCCCACCCCCGAAGTATCATCGCCACTAGCCTAACTGGGCCCCATCGCCCCCTGCATACCTGCCCCTCCCCCAGGACTGGTACCGTGGGGTCTTCACCCGCCCCGTACAGCGCCCTCTGCATCCCTAGACTCCATTGGCAACCCCCCCCCGGTACCATCGCCCCCTGCATTCCTGGGCCACCCGGGGGCCATGGTCATCGCCCCTCAAGTACCATCGCCCCCTGAATCTCTGGGCACCATGTACCCTACGTCCCTGGGCCCCATCGCCCCCCCCCCCCACACCCCACCAGCATTATCGCTCACCCGGACCTCCCGGTACACCTCCCCCGCAATCGCTGGGTACCATGTCACCGGGCACCGTGGCAGTCATCCCACAACACCCCACACCATCTGCCCAAGAGGCTCCCCCTTGGCACCCCTGCTCCCTTACCTGCGAGGCGGCGGCGCCCGTGGGGCTCCCGAAGGAATCCACCGAGGACAGGTACTGGGACTCGGCCGAAGGGGACGAGCTGCACCGGGAGGTGGAGTCGTAGTCTCCGGGGAAGCCCTGATACATCTCCCTGGGCACAGGGGGAAGCCTGTGGCCACGCTGGGGGCGCCTGGAAGCCAAGGCTGGTGCAGGGGAGGCTGCGACCCCGGGTCAGGGGGAGCCGATTAGACTGGAAGCAAAGTGGCTGCCAAGTCCCGTTTGCGAGCGGCAGAGCCCGGCAGGCGCGGGGTGCGAGCCGCTCCGCGCCGGCAGGGCAGCGGGGCCCGGCGGTTCCCCCTCTTCCTCCTTCACCGGCAAAGCAGCATCGGGGACATAAGCTCCGCGGCTCAGCAGCCCCCCTTCAGCTCCCTGCCGGGCTCCGGCCTTGGAAGCTGCGCTGGTGGGGTGGGGAGACTCCCGGCTTCCGAGCCTCCTGCTCCACGCGTCTGCTCCCCTCAAAGCCACATCCGCGGGGAAGAAGGGGGGGTCCAAAGCCCCTTCGTAGCTAGTGGGGTAACTTCAACACCGACCCCCCGAAATAATCCAGCAGCCCCTCTGAAGTAGCACAATCCAGAGGCGATGCGGCGTCTTCGCAGGCCCAAGCCCCACAAAGCGGGGGGTGTGGGGCGGGTCGCTGGGGTCCCCTGGAGCCCTGTCCCGTGCGGGTGGCAACGTCTCCCCACTAGGCAGAGACGCTGAAGCTCCGGCTCCTCTCGCAACTTATGAATGAAGCGCGCTCTAAGCCTCTCCCTATTTATACCAGAGGGGCCGGCCCCCTCCTGACGTCTCCACGCCCCCAAAACCGGGCACAGGAGCCACCGTGGGGCCCCAAACTCAGCCTGTCGCTTACCCTGGCCTGCCTGGGGTCCCCCTGAGCCGGGCGCCCCGCTGCCCCCCGGGGAAAGGGGCGATTTTAGGGGTCCAAAGGGGAGGGGATCCCTAGTCCCGCTCAGCGGGAGTTCCTGTGACGCACTTAGCCATATATGGGCTTGTCTTTGCTGTGTTTGTTTGGTATCCTAGCAGAGGACGTCAGAGGGAATCCCTTTCTCAGCGCCCGGGCTGGGGCTGCCGCTGCTGGCGAGCGGGACTGGGTATTAATAGAAACTTTTACTATCGTTCTACAAATGGCCTGAACCAGCGGCCCCGCGTCGCAGTAGGGGGTCGGGGGGGGCAGCCCCTTCAGGGAGCACCCATGGGGGGGGGCAAGATCCCCCTAGAGAACAACGATGGAATCAGCTGCCCTGGGGGAAGCCCCCCTCCCAGCCCCCCAGCTGGCTCCTGCTCGGGCTGGAGCTAGGTTGGGCTTTTGCCCACTCTAGTGCCAGTCAGGAGGTTTTAGCCAGGCCGGCCTGTGTTACCCCCGCAAACGCCTGGCCTCCCTGAGATCTGGTGGCAGCCAGCCCCATGCCTGCAGCCAGCCTGCAGCCTCCATCACCCGAGCTCAAAGCCCTTTAAATGCCCTTCCCTGCACCCCCTCCATGCTTGAATTTAGTATCTCCCTCCCCTGATTTTTAAAACCCTCCCAGATCGAGCCGAGCCCCCCCGGAGATTCACGTCCCACCTCTAGTGCCAGGGGAGAGAAGATACACAAGGGCACCACACTCCCAGAAGCGTGCCTCCTGGTCAGAGCAATGGGCCAGCTGGGCCAGCAGTATTCTGCCTCCAACAGCAGCCAGAGCCAGGTGCGTCAGAGGGAATGAACAGAACGGGGCAATTTTGAGTGACCCATCCCCTGCCATCCCGTCCCAGCTGCAGGCATGGGCTGTTCAGCCCTTGACCCTCCCTCCTTCGGGAAGTTGGCCAATATTTTTTAAATTCTTAGTTTGGGGGAATATTTTGTGCTTCTGGAATTGACTTACACAGGGGCAGCTGCAGCCCTTTCCCTTTAAGAATGTCTTGGTCAAATCTGCCTAGCTCTTCACACCCTCCTGGACTTTGGTGGAATTGCACAGAATACAACTGGTGGAGAATTTGGACAGATATTGCAATATGCTTTGACTGTTTCAAGCCACATCTGTTTCCTCCCCCCTATATATATATATATAGGAAAAAATAGAGAGCATAGGTTAGGGCAGTGCTTCTCAACCAAGGGGGCCAGGAGCAGTTTTCAGGAGGTCTGTCAAGCAGGGCCACTGTTAGACTTGCTGGGGTCCAGGGCAGAAAGAAAGCCAAAGCCCCACCGCATGGGGCTCAAGCCTGAGTGCCACCACCCAGGGCTGAAGCCGAAGCCTGAACAATGTAGCTTCACAGGAGCCCTATGGCATGAGGCCCCAGGCAGTTGCCCTGCTTGTACCCCCTAATGCCGGCCCTGGCTTTTATATGCAGAAAACCAGTTATTGTGGCACAGCTGGGCCGTGGAGTCTTTATAGCATGTTGCAGGGGGGGTGCTCAGAAAGAAAAAAGTTGAGAACCCCTGGGTTAGGGGGTCTGAGATGGAGGACTCAGGACTTGGATTCTGGTCTCCTCTCTGGAGCGCTGCATAGCCCCGTGGTTAAAGCAAGGGAAAGAGACAAGTATCCTAGGTTCTGTTCCAGCTCTTCCCCAAACACATGGAGTGATGTGGTGCAAGTCACTTCCTCTCTGCACTTCACTCTCTGTAGCTGGAGATGATGCCACTAACAACAACCTGCCTCCCTGCGGAGTTATGAGGTGACATGTCTATGAAGAGCTCTGAGCCCTCAAGCTGGAGGGTGCTGGGCCAGGCAGGGAGCTGACTAGATCCCCTAGGGGCACAGGGAGAGTCCAAGCCGTCTCCTGAGTAAGGAATTCCAAAGTCCTAGCTGGCACCATTTTGAAGGCTCCAGCTGTTTGGTTGGGGGGGTGGGGTGGGGGGGAGAGAGTTACAGGTGCTTCAGTTAGACCAATTAACACCTCACTCATCCTTTGAGTTTCTCCTCCTCAGGAGCTGCCTACCCTCCTGTGGCCAGCTGGAGCAAGGTAGCTGGCAGATGTTTAACACCCCCCCCCCCCCGCACTTTCAGGGACAGCTGGCAAGTTATTCCAAGAGCATCTAGACAAACACCAGCTGAATTCTGGCTCACTGTCTGCGGGCCAATCGCCATGCCGCTAGGATTCCTCTCCGCCGCTTCCTGGCCTGTCTGTAATAAGATCCTGCTTTCGGCTGGGATTCCCCAGGTTCCAGCCGGGGTCACAACACAAGTAAATATTTCAGGTTTCTAGGTCAGCAGGTCCTCATGACTGTCCAGTACTCTGGGCAGAAAGCCGCAGTGTGTGGGGTGGATATTTCCCCTGCCTGGCTGTAAGGGGGTATCATTGTGTTGTTGTCTGGGCCGTTGTCCCAGTCCCCCAGCTTCATAAATACCCTTTTCCATACTGACTTTACCTGTCTGCTCAGGGGCAGTGTGGGGCCACTCCCCTGGATCTCAGGGCTCTGATGTGGTACGTGCTGCTCTCCCATAGCCATTCCCGGGCTTCCCAAAGCCCGCTTTGCCCCCGTGCTGCGACTGCCAAAGGGAAGTGATCGCACTAGTGCTGCCGTCTCACTTATCCCAAGGCGAGATCCCACCTGAGCATGCAGCCTGCAGCAGGTGGATGCATGATGATGTCCCATCCACATCACCGGCAGCGGTGGGGGCTCAGCATCTCTGAGAAGGAGGCTGGAGGCATTGCAGCCTGGTCTAGTTGACCGGCACCTAGGACTCAGGACTCCGGGGTTCCAGGCCTGGCTCTGCTGCTGGGGGATCATGGGTAAGTTACTCCCCTCCCACCCTTTTGTCCGTTTAGCTCTTTGGGACAGCGTCTGTCTCTCGTTCTATGTGTGCAGCACCTAGCACAATGGGACTTCGAGGCCCTACCGTAATGCCCCTAGCGAATGAGAAGAAGTTTGGGAAGGGCTGAGCGCTGCTCGAATGCTTACCGTCGGGATGCTGACTAATGAATCCCCCTGCACAGCGTTCGGAAGGGGGTATTTTATGTACTGTTTTCCCTATTCCCTGGAGCCCCCCTCGAGAAGGGGGAAAAGGTCACTGAGCGGCTGGTGGGCTGCAGATGAGCATGGCAGGGAGAGGGGAACAAACATTTTGGGTTTAAAATAAGCTCATCCTCCCACTGCTTCGTGGCTGCTAATCGCCTGTTGGATCAGACACCCGCTTGTTTTTAACAGTTGCTCAACATCTGGTTAATATTTACTCACTTGGTCCCACTGGTTGGCTGTTGCTCTCAGCCCCCTCGCTGCTCTCCTTGACTTTGCCCCCCCCCGCCGCCGCCTTTCACTCCTTGTGTGGGGGAACTAGGTCATGGGGCCAAGTTCACCCCAGTGGGATTCCCTTTGCCATGGATTTTAGGGCTTCCTAGTAAAAACGGTGGAAGCCAATCACAGAAGGACTCTTGAAACTTGCATGGGGCTGAGCAAAGGGGCTCTCTAATCTCATGGGATCACAGGGGCAGCCCAGGTAGGCAGCAGGTTCCTCTCTGGACCTCAGCCTGTGTATTGCATTCCCCCCCAAGAGGCTCCAACCATGTAGCAGGGTCTGCAGCCCATGACAAAATGGGAATATCTTGTCATTCTTTGATGAGGCCTGTTTGTGCCTCAGTTTCCCCTATATGATGCATTGGTACCCAGTGGGTGGAAAGGGACTGTTTGCTCTCAGGGCAGGGCAGGGCAGGAGACATAGGTGTGGGTGTCGCCCAGCTGTCTGGGCCTTGGTCTCCACTTCACTGGAGCATTTGAAAAGACAATAGCAAAACCAAGTGCCCAGAAGTTGACAGGGAGCAGCCAAGGAGCCAGAGGGATTTGAGATCTTCTCACCTCTCAGCAGGGCAACATTCCCCAGCTGGAGAACGAAGGATGGAGTTGGGGCTCTCACTGGGAGTCTGATGAAGGAGGTCAAAGGGAGAGGTGGACAGAGCTTGAACAAAGGGGTTCACTCTACAGCTTGACTGGGCTCTGGGAATGGCATGTGCTGTAGAATGGCATGTGCAGAATGGCATGTGCTGTAGCCTTCAGTTCTCTAAGGACTTCCTCAGCTGTGCTCCAGTCAACGAATAAACCCGACTGTTCTGGCCACACTGTGTGAGCGTCGCTGCAAATGCCGGGTCAGGTGCATTAATCCCTGCAGAGTGTCTCTCAGGGTCGGTCTCAGTGGGACTCGCTGAGCAGAGCTCGCGGTGGGAAGCAGGGGTGCCGCAGGACCACACATCGAGCCCAAGGGACCGGGAAGCTGCAGGGCTTACCCTGGAGGAAGAGCGAGACCCCTAGGGGCTGCGGCACACTGAAGGGTTCTTCCGAGAGCCTGTTCCAAAGCTGGAGCATGGCCCCGAGCCTGCGGATCTGTGGCACAGTTGTCCCAGGGGTCCTGCCTGGGAGCAGCTCCTCCAGGTGTGAGGCAAAGGAGCCGTGCTGCAGGGCCCTGAGATCTTATCAGGGCAGTAGCTGCGCCCACTCCAGGAGCCCCCTGCCCTGTCCTAGCTGCTCCCTGGGCCCCAGCTGCAGCAATGGGCTAGGAGGGGCAGCCTGCCATGTGGGATCACGCTTGTATGCAGGGCGAAGTTGGGGCAGGGCTGGCTGCACTGGGCACAGATGTAGCCTGGGGAGTCCCTCAGGACAGCCCCATTTAGTGCAGGGCTCAGCCTCTCCTGGGTGGGGGGGGCTCCTTGGCTCAAGAGGGAGCGTTGCAGGCTGGGAACCTAATCTGAGCGGAAAGAAAAGGAGGACTTGTGGCACCTTAGAGACTAACCAATTTATTTGAGCATGAGCTTTCGTGAGCTACAAGTCCTCCTTTTCTTTTTGCGGATACAGACTAACATGGCTGCTACTCTGAAACCCGTTAATCTGAGCAGGGCGCCCTCTGAAGAAGATACACCACCGCAGCCCCGGGCTGGGCATCAGCAGAGACTACAGCCCTCGCCCTCCCAGCGGGAGTTGGGCGCCCACAAGCCTTGGAGGATCTGGTCCTAGGTGTCCGCTGGGGACTCCCCCGTTTCACTGGGAGTGCAAATGGGGGGAGTGCTCCTGCTGGAGGGACGTGCGGGCCTGAAAAAAACTGGATGGGGAAACGGGGCTTCTTTCTAAGGGACTCGTTGGCACCCCGGCCTGGCATCACACCCCAGCCTCTGAGCTAGGGCAGCGGGGGTGTTTGGAGACAGGCTTTGTGGTGACCAAAGGCTCAGATCCTGGAGCAGGGATGAAAATCCAGGGCAGAGATGGGGGAAGCTAGAGGGCTAGAAGCTTCGGGGCTAGGTTGTCCAGAACCAGGGGGATAGGGGGTGGCCAGGGGCCAGAGCCAAGCAGCAGCCTTGTCCTTTTGATGCTGTGGGGCAGGCTCCCTGCTGACCCAGCAAGGATTTTTCCCTGCATGAGTGGAGGTGACTCTACCATTGGGTCAGAGGGGGGCCCATTCCCAGCAGCAGGATGGTGTCTGGAGAGAGCCAACTGAGCCTGGCTCCTGTTTACATTCTCCAGAGCATGGCTCATCACCACAGCAGGCCGCATGCGGCAAGAATGGTGGCAGCCGCAGACGTGCCAGGCTGTGGTTTGCAGCGAGGGACGGAACAGGGACTGGCGGGTAAGACGTGAATAATCCTGTAGTGAAGCCTCACCCGGGACCCAAATAGACCCCCCCCTTCCCCCCGCCTGCTTGTCCCACTGTCCCAGCGATGGCAGACGGGACCCTGCTGTGGCAGGTTATTCTGAGCAGCTTCCCCCGCCCCCAGCACCACCCCACTGTCTGCCCAGGGCTGCTGCCTCATGCACCCATCACCGATGAGGAGCTAATGGGCCAGCCAGGAAATCTGGGCAGTCCAGCTCCAACGTAGAGCCCCCTTGTCTGGGACCCCACCCAGGCCGGTCTCCAGCCAGAGGCACTGGGCTTACAGGCTCTGAGTGTGGTGTGTACGGCAGGGATGCCCTGGGACCCCAGTTGGGACTGCGCTCCACAGCACTGGGCACTGACCAGACGTGGTCCCGGCCCCAAAGCGCTGTCTGAGACATAAATGATCAGACGGACAGAGAGGGGATGTGTGGAGGGACAGATGGACAGACACCCACACGGCTCAGACAGCACAGGTGGCAAGAGGCAGGCCCATCGTCTGGGATTTGTTGGCGGATTTATATTTAAATAAAACAAAGCTATAGAGAAATAAGGTCAGATTTCCCCCCACCCACCGATCACACACAGTCCCCCCAAAAGTGCATGCAGCCCCCCATCTCACACTGCTCCAATGGCACATGCAGCCACCCCTTCACCCCATCACACACTGCTCCCCCCTCCAGGGCCACAGGACAATGTGTTACCATGTCGCCCATCTTCTCCCTGGTTGCCAGCCCCTGAGTGCAGCACGCTTGGTGGGTCTCAGCCCAGTGGGGCAGGGATCCACCTTCCTCATGGCTGGCACTGACTGGGCCCCTCTGTAGCAACCTCAGCAGAGCCGCAAGGACAGAACGGCCAAACACGGAGCTACAGGGCTCTCACACCAGACCCTTTCATCTGCACCGGGAGATGCCCCGTTGGCCACTCACCCCCAGCCTGGCTCACCCCAGGCAGCGGGGATCCCCCAAGACCCAGCTGCGGGGAGGGGGCAGGAGCAGCCAAGTGGGGCAGGGGTAACTTGAGTGTTTGTCACTGAGACAGGCCAAGTCTGGGGAGCCCAAAGGGCTTTAACCAGGAACACAGGGTTGAGGTCATGAACTCTGGAGCTGTGGGAAAGCACCAGGGCCAAGTGACACGGCCCAGGGCCGGGTGTGGTTCCCCCTGGGAGCTGAGTCCCAGCTCAGAGTGAGCTGTAGCCAGAAGCAGGAACCCAGACACATGGGAAGCCTGCCCTGCGGGCACCCAGGGGAACCCTGGAGTGACTCATGGTGGCTCCATCCCCAGCAGCAAGCAGGCTTGTGGCAGAAACAAGCGGTGTGAGGTTAGAACAGGAAAGGCCAAGCCACGGCTGCGTCTGGAGAGGCTGGGAGTGAGCAGCACCCAGATCCCGCCCCAAAGCCCCATCCCTCTGGGGACAGATGTTCTGCCGGATAGGGCTACAGCACCCCATTAACCAGCGTCACCCCTTATTATGGGTCCCCCTCGCAAATCATTGCGGGGGGTGGGGGGAAGCCAGGAATCAGCAGGTACTCACAGAGCCACTCTGCCTGCCCAGCTTCACACAGAATAGCAGGCTCGGCTTCATGCCTGTGCAGCCCTGAGTCCACGGTGGTGGGACAAACCCTCCCTGATGGTGTGTGGCAAGCGGAGCGGGCAGGATGTGAGGAGTCAGTGGCTTCTGGGTGTGTATGTGGGGGGATGAGGGGGGTCTCACAGGCGATCCAAGGGCCCTGGCTCTTAATCCCCTCCTCTACCCACTGGGCCTCCCCACCTTCCACAGCCAGGGACTGAACCCAGGGGTCCTAGCTTCCCCCAGCCCTGTCTAGAACAAGAGCACTCAGCCACATCTCCTTCCCCCCGCCGTGGGATGTATGTTGCCTCGTCACACACGTGTCTGCTCCCGGCCTGGCTTGCAGGGGGCCATGGGCTGGGCTGGTGGGGCGGGTTCTGTTGTGTTTGAGTTCGGGGCGCTGACTCACTCACTGCACAGTGACTAAGGGGGTGACCCGGGGCTGGGGCAGCCGGAGGTGGGGGCGCTGGCTGGCGAGGGGGAGCCCTGGGTTCAGCCGGGGCCCTCCAGCATTGATTCAGGTTGTGATTCAGCCCCAGGGCTGGCTGGCACAGACGTAGCGTGGCTGGGGGCAGGAATGCGGCTGTGGCTGACAGCTCGCTGATGTCACTGGCCCGGTATGTTCGCTGCCATTCCACCCCGCTGACTCACGCCTGCGAGGCTGGCGCTGGGCTCCCGCTTCCCCGCCTTCCAGAGGGGAGCCCCGCCTGCCATGGCAGCCCCAGGCAGGCATCTAGACCTAGACTAGTGGTTAGAGCAGGGGGCTGGGAGCCAGGACCCCTGGGTTCTCTCCCTGGCTCTGGGAGGGGCGTGGGGCGTAGTGGTTAGAGCAGGAAGCTGTCAGGATTCCTGCGTTCAGTTCCAACCCTGGGGCCTACTGGTTAAAGCAAGGGGATGAGGTGGGCGGCGAATCAGGATCCTTGGGTTCTATTCCCACCTCCGGGAAGGGAGTGGGACGCACCGGTTAGAGCAGGACTAATCTCCATGGTGTCTAGGTTCTACCCCTCACTCACTGTGTGTCAGTCTTCATCTCTGTCTCTGCCTCAGTTTCCCCTGGGTGTTGACCGGGGCTTCTCCTACAAAGCAGCCTGCACTGCCCAGTTCTCCAGTGGCACACAGCCCCCTTTCCCACCAGCGCCGCACACACCGAGCTCCCACCCCCGAGAGCAAGGAGCGCTGTCCGGGAATCGCCCGCTGTAAGAGGGGCCGGGCTGGGATCCCCCCTCGGAGGCTGCGGGCTGTCCGCCCCCCCCCGTCCCAGCTCAGCTGCCAGGCACGTCGCATCGCGCTGTCACATGGGGGCTCCCCAGGCCGGGAATCCGGAACTCAGCTCCGCAGGCTGCTGGGGCACTGGGAGGCGGCCGCACCGGGCCAAGCCGGGAGCTCAGCCGGGTTGGTGCCTGCGCGGCAGGCGCCGGGGATTCTCGGGCAGGGCTTTGCCCCCGGGCCCCCGGCGGGCGGGAGGCAGCTGGAGCGTGGCAAGGTGCGCTGGGTCCGGACCCAGAGCGCGGGAGCAGCACCGCGGGGCGGGGGCACTAGGACAGGCAGACGGATGGGGGGATCGGGACAGACGGACGGGGTGGGGGGGGGGAGGGAAGGACCTGGGCCAGACAGAGCCCCGGGGGGAACGTGGGACGGGCAGCGCCTCCTGTGGGTGGGGGCGCCCGGACAGACGGACGGACCCGCAAGGGGGGGGCACGCGGGCAGAGCCACCGGGGGGGCACCGGGATGTACGGACCCGGGGGGGGGGCACAGGGACGGATGGACCCGGGGGGGCGCCGCTGTCCGCTCTGTCCCGACCCCCTTCCCCCGCTGTTGCCGCTTCCAGCCCCACGTGCAGCCGCCGGCCCGTCCAGAACAAACAATCCGCCCGTCGCCGTGGAAACGGCGTTCCATCCCCACGTACGTCACCACGTCCGGCGTTCGTTTGTTTACGTTGCGCGGCAACCGCGCTGCCCTGGCAACGGGAGGGGCGGAGCCTCCCCGCCTGAGAGCTCGCCTGGGCCCCGCCGCGTGGAGAGATAGCGGAGGGAGGAGGGGGTCGATGCTGGTTATGGGGGGGGGGAGGTGGTAGGGGTCGCTGGGGGCTGTGCAGAAGGGGCCTGGCTGGGGGCATAACACGCGGGTGGGGGAGATGCTGGTTATGGGGGGGGAGGTGGTAGGGGTCAATGGGGGCTGTGCAGAAGGGGCCTGGCTGGGGGCATAACACGCGGGTGGGGGAGATGCTGGTTATGGGGGGGGGAGGTGGTAGGGGTCGCTGGGGGCTGTGCAGAAGGGGCCTGGCTGGGGGCATAACACGCGGGTGGGGGAGATGCTGGTTATGTATGGGGGGGGCAGGTGGTAGGGGTCGCTGGGGGCTGTGCAGAAGGGGCCTGGCTGGGGCCATAACATGGGGGGTGGGGGAGATGCTGGTTGGGGGGGGAGGTGGTAGCGGTCGATGGGGTCTGTGCAGAAGGGGCCTGGCTGGGGGCATAACACGCGGGTGGGGGAGATGCTGGTTATGTATGGGGGGGGCAGGTGGTAGGGGTCGATGGCAGTGCCGAAGGGCCTGGCTGGGGGCATAACTCGGGTGGGGGAGATGCTGGTTGTGTGTGGGGGGCAGGTGGCAGGAGTTGATGGGGGGTGTGCAGACAGGGCCTGGCTGGGGGCATAACACGGCGGGGGGGCACAGTGACCATGCGGGGGGCAGCTGCAGGTCGCTCTCCCAGCCCACCACCAGGCATTGCCTGGCTGGTTTGGGGCTGAGCTAGTGCGGACTCTGGACAGTCCCTGACACGGTTCACACCAGCTGATGGGGAGCTCTTGTTGCTGACCAGGGCAGGTCCCTTTCCCACCCGGGGTCACCGCTCTGAGAATCAGTGAGTGTCTGTAACTCACTCTGCAGGAGAGAGTGTCTCACTGTTAATGGCGAATTCCTGGCCTAAACCAGGCTCTATATCTTCACTTCCTGTCTTACATTGCTTTTGTCTGTTAAACCTCAGCCACGTTCATCCACCCCAGAGGTGGCTGCATCTGAGTCCCAGGCAAGGGCTCCCTGTATAAACAGCTGCCATGCCCCATGCTAAGGGCAGCAGCATCTCAGTGCTGAGCAAGCAGCCCCTTTATATACAAGCTGTAAAATACTTTATTTGGGGGGGGGAGACCCCTTGGGATGGTGACAGTGAAATATAATACGTCCTCTCCCTTTTCCTCCCATCCCCACGCAATCAAGATGCCACCCTGGGGAGAGCAGCACCAATGGGCCTGGAGCATGCAGGGAGAGGGGCTGGGCTGGTCTCCCTTTGCAGGGCAGCCGCTCGGGATGTTGGATGCAAGCTTCTGACTTCTCAGTTACTTCTCAGTGCAATGCTCCCCACTCTGGCCCTTCCCTGGGGCTGTTGCGGGGCTGGGATGGTCCCTGCGGCTTAGGGGGTTTGAGCTCAGATGGTGTGGTGGATGTTACTTGCAGCACTTCCCCCTTGGCTGATCCCACTGAAGGGATGGTCCTGCCCTGCCGCCCTTGCTCCTGCTGAAGGCAGGGGCAGAACTGCTGGCTTCCATAAGAGCAGGGGAGCCCTTCTCCAGCCCTGCCATCCCGGGCCCTGCTCTGTGCTGCTCCAATGCCCTGTGCAGGTGATCAGGAGACAGACACACGGACTTGTCATGCCATGATGGGGGCACCCAGCTTCTGGGGTTGGGTGAGCTTCAATCTGCTGCCATGCAGGGCCTTTTAGGGCAGGTCCTGATGCTCTGGCCGGTAGGGGACAGCACGTTAATGCTAGGTGAGGTGGGAGAACCCTGTTGCCACCCAGTGACATCCCCCACCCCGCGGTCTCGCGCTGGTTATCCCCGGGGCTTAGCCCTCTCTGTCCAGGCATTTATAACCCACGTGGAGCCCCACGTGCCTGGCGGTGCCTTCTGATCTGAGCTTGGCAGGGTAAGTGCGGGAGGATTGTGCCTTGAGGAGCAGAGGGAGGATGTTGTGGACTAGGAGAAGGAGGCCAATTTAGGCCTGGAGAGCAGGCATGTAACAGAAGGGGTGGAGTGGCAGCGGGAGCAGTGACAGGTTGGGGGGCAGGGGGAGCACGGACAGGCTGGGGCATGAGGATCAGATGTTGTGGGGCAAAGTTGCTGAAACGCTCTGTATGAGGGAGCTGTCCCATGGCATGAGGGCATGGCCCAGTCGGACGCTGACGCAGAAACAACCCAGGCTCCTTTGTGGCACATCCTTGGAATGGCTGAATCTCACATCATGTTGTCCCACCTGTCCCTGGAGTCCTTCTGGCAGCCGTGACGCTCCAGTTGGCGAAGTGCAGAGACTGGGGGTGGTCCTATGCCTGGGAGGGGCGGCACTAGCCATTTCGTGCAGATTCCACTGTTGGAAGGGCCCTCAGAGTTTGAGGGGCTGCCACCCGGAGACCACAAGGAGGGGCAGAAGGGGGAAGAGCTGATTTGTGGGGACAAAGGTGTCTGATGGGCAGGGAGCTTGCAGAAGCCCTTGCAGGGCACTAAAAACCCACTCTTCAGACAGCATCCCCTTCCTTGGACTTGGGAAGTTCTCTGGCCTGTGTTAAAAAGGGGTCAGACTAGATGATCACAACGGGCCCTTCTGGCCTGGGAATGTGTGAATTTAAACCCCCCATGCGAAGCCCAGATTCAGCCCCCCCACCCATGTTCTCTGAAACGGCTCCTCTGTCCCCACACTCAAAGTGAGGTGTTATTTACTAAACTGAGAGTTACCCATTTTGTATAGAATAGCTCAACCCGCAGAGCGGTGCCCCAATTGTCCTGGGGCCAAGAGCTGCAGCCCCATCTGGCTTGTTAGAACTGGGGGCGCTTGAGCCCCCAAATGGAGCTTCTCCAAATCACTGCCCTCTCTTGATGGTGTGGGGCTGCAGGTGTGACGGAGGGGTGTGTCCCCATGCCGAGTGACAGCACTCACTCCAGCCAACTCCCTTCCAGCCTTGGTGGTCTGTTAAGCGGTGTGTTTGTGTGGGATTTTCCCATCTTTGCCCTGTTTTGGGGGTTGGGTGTTTGCACCCAGGGGATCTAGTGGGTAAGGGACCCTCCATTTAAAAAGGGTGGGGGTGGGGGGAGTCATCACCTGCTTTCCCCATAGGATGTTGCCTCCTTGGGCCCAGGGATACAAGAGAAGGGAGCAGGCAGCCCGATGGAGTCCCCCTGGTGATATCACCTTTCTGCATGACACCTGGCTAGGAGTCCCCACATAAGGAGTCCCCAGGAGAAGCCCATGGAGCTGCACTGCCAACGGGTGGGGCCTTGTGCTGGCTCTGGCTGGGTGACCTGGTGTCCTCCCCACGCTATGCTTCAGTTTCCTCATGTGTGAAATAGGGATAATGCTACCAACCTCCTTTGTAAAGCGCTTTGAGATCTATGGATGAAAAGTGTGAGACAAGAGCTGGGTGTTATTAAGCTGCCTCCCTTCCTGGGCTGTGCTGCCACAGATGCTGTCAATGGGGGCATGTGAGCTGGGCCCCCTGCATTGTAAAAGGGGGCCACTGGTCGGGCGGTGTCTGCTGGAACGCCAGCTGCGGACCCTGACCCTGCCACATCCACACGAGTCTGAAACAACCTGGCTCTGCTGATCTTTGAGGTGTGCTATGCGGCTAATGCACTCATTGAGGGCAGTGGGTACCTTGCCACTGAGTGGGGGCAGGTGGGGAAGGGGCTGATTTTTGTGCAGGAGTGGGGTTTGTCTCACTGGGGGTGGGTCAGCTTCAGGGGTTAGTTGGATTCCCTGTGGGCTGGAAAGCAGATGTTAACAGCTCCCCAGTCAGAATGGATTTGCACCTGCTTTGCCCGGAGGGAGAGGGGCCATGGCTGTGCAAGGATGTGGGGGAATTGGGCCCATTGCTGTTGTATCTGGTGTCAAAGGCCCCAAGAGCTTAGTCAAAAGTGCTCAAATAAAATTCCCTGTCTTTGTGTCTCCATCCAGGGTGATTTCTTCATTTAAGCCTGCGCATCCGGGACCTGTCACTGAATTGCTCCTGGGCAGAGCTATGGAAGAAAGATCTTTTCTAGAAGTCGGGCACGTAAAAAGGACGGTCTCATTGTAGGGAGTCCTGCATTCTGACCTGCCTCACGCACTCCTCTGCGTAGGTCCGACCGCAGGAGCGGGGTCTGAGTGGCTCCAATCTCTGAAATTGAGCCCCCTCCCCAACAAGCTGTTCGAAGTTTGACGCTGTCTCCAAACCACTTGGAAATATTTTTTTCTGATTTGCCTGAAAGCTTCAGCAGGGTTAGGGAGTATGTGTATGTCCATGTTGGCTTGTGAGCAGCTTTCCCCGCCTTTCCCAACCTGGTAGCAAACAACCCGTTCTGAGCCCAGATTCCCCATTCCCCGGGGTTTGGCAGCCCGGGCCTGACTGCTCCCTGGGCTCCTCCCTGAGGGTTGCTCAGCCCACACCCTTGGCCCTCTCTCTTTAAAGAGCTCCTCCTGAGCTTCTGCCTTTATGGGAATATGTCAATGGAACTGCAGTGTCCTGTGTGTGTGAGACTAGCGTGTGTGGTTGTGTGGTGCTGGTTTGTGTGTGGTGCGGGATAGGGTCGCGATGCAGGTTTGCAGGGGGGCTGAAGAGGCGTGTGGTTTAGGGCTCTGTTTGTGTGGTATAGAATTATGTGCATATCAGGGTGTAATGTAGGGTATATGTGGTTGTGTGGTGCAGGGATGTGTGTGGCGTCGGGTTGTATATGTATGTTGTGCAGGTTTGTGTGTGTCATGTCTGGGGTGTGTAGTAGGGTTGTGTGTGTAGTGCAGGTTTGGGGGAGTGCGGTTGTGTGTGTGTGGTGCGATATAGGGCTGTGGTGCAGGTTTGGGCTGTGTGGCTTAGGGGTGTGTTTATGTGCTGTAGGCTTATGAGTGGGTGTAGAGTTGGGTGTGTATCAGGGGGTGGTGTACGGTTCTGTGTGTGGTGTACAGGGCGTGTGTAGTGCAAGCTTGGGGGTGCGGTTTTGTGTCCATGGGTTGAGTTTGTGTTGTGCATTGTTTGTATGGTAGGGTGGAGGTACGGTTATGTGTGGTGTATGGTTGGGGGGAGGGTGCAGGGTTGTGTGTGGTGTAGAGTGTGTACTGGGGTATGGTGTAGGGGATGTGTGGCTGTGTGCTGTAGGTTAAGGGAATGTGGGGGTGGTAGTGGTGTTGGATTGTGTATGATTGTGGTGCAGGTTTGTGAGAGGTGTGGGGGGAGGCAGGGGGCAGGTGTCGGGGCAGTTGCGTGTCTGTGTGTGTGGTGTGGGGGGGCACGTGTGTATGTGTTTGGTGCAGGGGGGCAGTTGTGTGTATGAGCGTGGTGCGGGGGCAGTTGTGTGCGGGGGCAGTTATGTGTGTGAGCACGGTGCGGGGGGGGAAGTGTGTGAGCGTGGTGCAGGGAACACAGCTGTGTGTGCGCAGCGTGGGGGGCAGTTGTGCGTGTGGTGCGGGGGGGCAGTTGTGCGCGTGGTGCGGGGGACACAGCTGTGTGTGTGTGCGGTGTGGGGGGCAGTTGTGCGTGTGGTGCGGGGGGGCAGTTGTGCGTGTGGTTCAGGACACAGCTGTGTGTATGTGCGGTGTGGGGGACCAGCTGTGTGTGTGCGCGGTGCGGGGGGGCAGTTGTGCGCGGTGCGGGGGACACAGCTGTGCGTGTGTGGTGCGGGGGGGCAGTTGTGCGTGTGGTGCGGGGGGGCAGTTGTGCGCATGGTGCGGGGGCAGGGGACACAGCTGTGCGTGTGTGGTGCGGGGGGGCAGTTGTGCGTGTGGTGCGGGGGACACAGCTGTGCGTGTGTGGTGCGGGGGGGCAGTTGTGCGCGTGGTGCGGGGGACCAGCTGTGTGTGTGCGCGGTGCGGGGGGGCAGTTGTGTGCGGTGCGGGGGACACAGCTGTGCGTGTGTGGTGCGGGGACGCAGCTGTGCGTGTGGTGCGGGGGCGGGGGACACAGCTGTGCGTGTGTGGTGCGGGGGGGCAGTTGTGCGTGTGGTGCGGGGGCAGGGGACACAGCTGTGTGTGCGTGTGTGGTGCGGGGGGGCAGTTGTGCGCGTGGTGCGGGGGACACAGCTGTGCGTGTGTGCGGTGCGGGGGGGCAGTTGTGCGCATGGTGCGGGGGGGCAGTTGTGCGTGTGGTGCGGGGGACACAGCTGTGTGTGCGTGTGGTGCGGGGGGGCAGTTGTGCGCGTGGTGCGGGGGACACAGCTGTGCGTGTGTGCGGTGCGGGGGGGCAGTTGTGCGCATGGTGCGGGGGGGCAGTTGTGCGTGTGGTGCAGGGGACACAGCTGTGCGTGCGTGCGGTGCGGGGGGGCAGTTGTGCGCGTGGTGCGGGGGACACAGCTGTGCGTGTGTGCGGTGCGGGGGGGCAGTTGTGCGCATGGTGCGGGGGGGCAGTTGTGCGTGTGGTGCGGGGGACACAGCTGTGCGTGTGCGCGGCACGGGGGGCAGTTGTGCGCGTGGTGCGGGGGACACAGCTGTGCGTGTGTGCGGTGCGGGGGGGCAGTTGTGCGCATGGTGCGGGGGGGCAGTTGTGCGTGTGGTGCGGGGGACACAGCTGTGCGTGTGCGCGGCACGGGGGGCAGTTGTGCGTGTGTGGTGCGGGGCTGTGGGTGAAAGGTGACAGCCGTGCTGGAGCTGCGTGCTGGGGGCTCCGTGCCAGGCCTCCTTGGCAGGCCCAGCCTGGCCTCTCCCCGCTCAGCTGTGGGCTCTGGCCCGGCTCCAGGGGCCTGGCGCTCGGCCTGTAAACAACAGCCAGAAGGGAAGCTGAGTCTTGTTGCTAGGAGACAAATATTTAGATCTTACAAACTGGGGACGGGGGTGACCTGGGGATGGGGTTACCTGGTGTCTGCAGGCCGGGGTTGGGGGGGCAGAGGGGCCTACGAGCTGGGGGAGGGGACTGAAGGGGCCTGGAGCAGGGGATGGGAGTGAACTGGGGTCTGCAGGCCAGGGTTGTGGGGCAGAGGGGCCTGGAGCAGGGGATGGGAGTGAGCTGGGGTTGGGGGGCAGTAGGGCCTACAAGCCGGGGTGGGGGTGAAGGGGTCTGGAGCAGGGGATGAGAGTGAACTGGAGTCTGCAGGCCAGGGTTGGGGGGCAGAGGGGCCTACAGGCCAGGGGAGTGAAGGGGCCTGGAGGTGGGGCGTGACCAGGGACCTGCAAACAGGGGTGGGGTGCCTGGAAGCTGTGGGTGCTGGGGGAGAGGAGCTTGTGGCCCCTGTCATTGGGGGGGGGCAGGTGGGAGTGGATATGGGGTCCGGCCCTTGGACAAATTAAAATGTGGGCCCCATGCAGCTCCCCTACCAGCCCTTCTCAGCTGTCTCCTGCCCCCCAGACCCTGCCAGCCCTGCTCCCGTCAGGCTGGGGCGACCCTGGAGGCAGGGCGCTGGCAGAGGCTGGGTCAAGAAGGGCTCCCCAAGCCGGGCTGCCCACCACACCTGCCACCACAGTGCAGGGTGGAAGTTTTAGGGCACCAGCTTCAGTCCCAGTCCTGCCAATCCCTTGGCGTGGGGCGCACCGGCCAGATGCCACTGCCCCCATCCTGATGTGCAGAGGCTGCCTGCCCCAGCATGTGCCCCTAGGCCACCCTGGGGCTTGGCCCATCCCAGGACGGCCCCCAAGCAGGCACATCCCTTCCCTCGGTTCCTAGAGGGAATTCCTGGGGATTTCTTGGCTGCGGGGCCGCATTCTTTGGGGCTGGCTGCCTGGCCTGGGTCACGTGCGCCGCCCGCTTACATAACCGCCCGCTGGCGAGCGCTGAACCAGCCGGTGTATTTGTTTGCTGCCTGGCGGGGAGGCCCCGGTGGGTCGCTAAGGGAGTTGCATGGCGTTGGCTGCTGGGTCAAAATACTGCATGGGCAGAGGGACTGCAAGGGCCTGCCCGCCGAGCCCCTCTCAGGCAGAGCCAGTGCTGGGGGGAGGGAGGGGATGCAGGCCAAGCCTAGCCCCCCCAGCCAGAGCTTGCCAGAACCTTGCCCCTCCCACTGCCGCACCCCTTCCCCGAGGCGTTGCCCCTGCCCCCCCCTCACTCCATCTCCCCTCCCTCCCTCGCTTGCTCTCCCCCACCCTCTCTCACATGCTCATTGTCACAGCTAGGCTCAAACAAGCATATTTCTTGTTTTGGCAGATGATTATGCTAAGTTCTGGTTTTCTTTGTTAAAGGGCACTAGAGCTGGCAGCAAAATAGTCAAAAAGGGTCATTTTTTAAAAAAATGAAATTTCACCAAGCTTTTCACGATTCTTTCCCTCCCCCTCCCCATTTTTCGTAACCAGCTCCATGTTTTTTGTTCACTAAAGTGATTGTAATGTTATGTGTGGAATTAGGACCACACCTTATCACAGCTGCAATGGGTCCATTAAAGGCTCACTCCCGCAGCCCAAATACAAATCCACAAAGCACAACCACAGAAATGCACACCTGTCCGGATACCTACGAAACGAAATCTGTAGAAATGGACTCCCCCCACCTACATGCTGATACACACCTGTATTCATGTGTACACGGCTGGCATGCACTAACGCATACACGTCCACATTATTTATTATTACAATTGTTTTTTAATGCCCAGAGACCCCAACCAAGGTCAGGGCTCCAGGGGGGAAGGTGCTGGACATACACATAAAAAGAGAGAGTCTGCAACAAAGAGTTTATAATGTAGCTAGACAAAGGTGGGGAGAAATGTCTGATACTTCGGCTCTTCTGCGATTACTAGTCAACAACATTCACTTTTTAAGAAATAATACATTGCTTTTAGAGTTCCCTGCTCTTTTAAAAACTTATTATGAAATGAATACACACATATTTTGTGTCATCGATTTTTGTGTGTGTAAGCCAGCGAAAGGAATAAAAGTCAAAGAGTTAGGCTGCAAATTTTATTCACACAGGTATACACCCATGCGGCTATACACGCACTTCCCTACACAAGGACACACAGTCTCTTACACACATGCAATGCATGTATGCACACGCTTGGCTACACAGAGACACTTTTTCATACACTTTTCTAGGGGCTGCCTAAACCACCCATCTGGGAAGGGAGGAGGGTGGGCTGGAGGGGAAAAGATTGGAGGGGGAGGAGAGAGGATGGGGAGGGAAAGAGGCCAAGGACAAGAGTAGGGTGGGGGTGAAAGGGAGCAGAGAAGGAGAGAGGAGGGGGTTTGGGGGGTATGTGGGGTGGATGGGGATGCAGGGGAAGGCAGAAGGCTACAAGTACATGAGGATGTGGGGGGCACAGGCGTGTATAGGGACATAATGGAAGTGCAGCAGTGTATGGAGGTGAATGGGGTGCCAGGGCTGTGTGGGGTGAGGGACGTGGGGGTGGCGTCTCTGGGAGGTGGAGAGGATGGGTGGGAGAGCGCTGTAAGGGGTACAGGGCTGGGATGGGTAGGTGTGGGGGCAGGATGGGATGGGATGGGGATGGATGCAATGACGGGGATGAGGGTGCAGGGGGGAATGGGGAGGGATGCGATGATGGGGGGATGGAGTGCGGGGGGATTGGGGTGGGGAAGGATGCAGTGAGGGGGATGGGGTGCGGGGGGATTGGGGTGGGGAGGGATGCAGTGAGGGGGATGGAGTGCGGGGAGTTGGGATGGTGTCAGGGTTCCTTCCCCACTCTGAACTCTAGGGTACAGATGTGGGGACCCGCATGAAAGACCCCCTAAGCTTATTTTTACCAGCTTAGGTTAAAAAGTTCCCCAACGTACAAACTTTGCCTTGGCCTTGAACAGTATGCTGAACTGTAATCTGTTGGGGTTCTTGGGGCAGTTGGCCTTCACATGCCCCAGCTCATTACATTTAAAACATCGCCCAGTTGACTGGTCACTGGGGCGAAGTGGGTTGCTGGAGAATGGTGCGGTGGGACGATAAGGTGTCTGGGGTTTTCCTTGGGATGTAGGTGGGGCTTGGGTTGCCCCTGGTGATAGGGTGTTGTTTCGGGTTGCCCCTTCTGATATTTGCTCCAACTGCTACTAGTTTTTTTCTTTTCGGCCACCTCCACCCATTTCGCTCCAATCTCCCCCGTCTGGATTACATCTGTGGGCTTCCCATCTAGGGTGTACCTTTCTATTTCCTCAGGAACACCTTCTAAGAACTGCTCCATTTGCACGAGGAAGGGCAACTCTTCTGGAGATTTAACACCTGCTCCTGATATCCAGACATCCCAATGTTTCACAATGTGGTAGGCATGTCGGGTAAATGACTCATCTGGTTTCCACCTTAGGGCTCTGAACTGCTGACGGGAATGCTCAGGGGTTGGCCCCATTCTGACTCTCGCCTGGGTTTTGAAAAGCTCATAACTGTTCATGTGGTCCTTCGGCATTTCAGCCACCACCTCTGCTAAGGGTCCACTGAGCTGCGGCCTCTGCTCTACGGTGTACTGGTCTGTAGAGATGCTGTACCCAAGGCAGGCCCTTTTGAAGTTTTCTAAGAAGGCCTCAGTATCATTACCTGCCTTATAGGTGGGGAACTTTCTGGGATGGGAAGCGGTAGCTGGAGAAGGATTGCTAGGGTTGGTTGGTATATTCTGCTGAGCCCTTGCCTTCTCCATCTCCAGTACATGCTTCCTCTCTTTTTCTTTCTCCTCCATAGCTCTCTTGTGGGCAGCTTCCTCTGCCTCCACCCTGGCTTTTTCTGCCTCAATATCCAAGCGCCTTAAGGCCATCTGTCTATCATGCTCTTTTTGTTTCTCTTCAGCTTCCAATCTGGCCAGCTCTAGTTTATTAGCTGCTTCACTGGTAGTCATTTTCCTGCTTTCTTGTGCTTAACTCTAGCTATACTGGAGAGTTAGGGGGGGAAAAAACTTGTGAATTTCCCTGCAGGAGGTGAGCTATTACCAGCAGGAGAGTGAGTTTGTGTGTGTATGGGGGTGGGGGGGATGTGAGAAAACCTGGATTTGTGCAGGAAATAGCCCAACTTGATTGTCATGCACATTGTGTAAAGAGTTGTCACTTTGGATGGGCTATCACCAGCAGGAGAGTGAATTTGTGTGGGGGGGTGGAGGGTGAGAAAACCTGGATTTGTGCTGGAAATGGCCCACCTGATGATCACTTTAGATAAGCTATTACCAGCAGGACAGTGGGGTGGGAGGAGGTATTGTTTCATATTCTCTGTGTATATATAAAGCCTGCTGCAGTTTCCACGATATGCATCTGAGGAAGTGAGCTGTAGCTCACGAAAGCTTATGCTCTAATAAATTGGTTAGTCTCTAAGGGGCCACAAGTACTCCTTTTCTTTTTGCGAATACAGACTAACACGGCTGTTACTCTGTACCCTGCCTTTAGGTAGAGAAAACTCCAGCTCACAAAAGACAAATCCCTTTGTAAAAAAACTAACACCTCTGTCTCCAGGCAAATAGACAGAAAACCCTCTAGCTGCTCTCAGCTTTAAAAAAAACCTCTTCAGGTCTGTGCTTTTGGTTCAAAATGATCCCACTGCTCTGATTCCTTCCCCACTCTGAACTCTAGGGTACAGATGTGGGGACCCACATGAAAGACCCCCTAAGCTTATTCTTACCAGCTTAGGTTAAAAACTTCCCCAACGTACAAACTGTGCCTTGGCCTTGAACAGGATGCTGCCGCCACCAAGCGTTTTAAACAAAGAACAGGGGAAGAGACCACTTGGAGACGTCTTCCCTCAAAATATCCCCCCAAGTCCTACACACCCCTTTTCCTGGGGAGGCTGGAGAATAATATCCAAACCGAATGGTTCCAAAATCATCAAAGACCCAAACCCCTGGATCTTGGAAGAATGGAAATATCAGTCAGGTTCTTAAAAGAAGGATTTTTATTAAAAAAAAAAAAAGAAAGGTAGAAATCACCTCTGTACAATCAGGATGGAAAATATTTTACAGGGTATTCCGATCCAAAACACAGAGGATCTCCCTCTGGGCAAAGCCTTAAAGTTACAGAAAACAGGAATAAACCTCCCTCTTAACACAGGGAAAATTCACAAAAAACAAAAGTTAAACTAATCCTTCGTGCCTGGCTTATCTCTACTGGTTTCAATAGTGGAGGCTTGGATTAGAATGGGTTGAAGAAGATGGATTTCTGTCTGGCCTCTCTCAGTCCCAAGAGAGAACAACCACGTAAACAAAGAGCACAAACAAAAGTCTTCCCCTCTCCCAAGATTTGAAAGTATCTTGTCCCCTTATTGGACCTTTGGGTCAGGTGCCAGCCAGGTTAGCTGAGCTTCTTAACCCTTTACAGGTAACAGGATGTTGCCTCTGGCCAGGAGGGATTTTATACAGAAAGGTGGTTACCCTTCCCTTTATATTTATGACAGATGGGAAGGGATGCAGTGATAGGGGTGCGGGAGGTTGGGATGGGGAGGGATACAATGATGGGGGATTGGGTGTGGGGGGATGTAGTGACGGGGGGATGGGGGTGTGGGGGATTGGGCTGGGGAGGGATGCAGTGAGGGGCATGGGGGTGCGGGGGGTTGGGCTGGGGAGGGATGCTGTGACGGGGGGATGTGGGTGTGTGGGGTTGGGATGGGGAAGGATGCAGTGAGGGGGATGGGGGTGTGGGGGGTTGGGCTGGGGAGGGATGTAGTGATGGGGGATGGGGGTGTGGGGGGTTGGGCTGGGGAGGGATGCAGTGAGGGGGATGGGGGTGCAGCCCCATTCCCAGGACTCAGAGATGGGGAGACACATCCCTCCAACTCCTTGGTGCTGGCGACGGGGCGACAGGCCGCAGTGTGCAGCAGGCTCGAGCCCAGGCGTGTGAGGAGCAGGGGGCTGGGCAGCAGCGGAAGAAGCATGCGCCATGCGACCCCTCAAGCGCCGCCTGCCGACCGCTCGCGAGTGGCGCTGGGTCCGGCCCTGCAGGCAGGGGGCAGGGCAGCACACGGACCCCCACAGCAGCCCCTCGGGCAAGGAGCCGGACATGCCAGCTGCTTCCGGACCCGGGAGCCCTGCGGGCCGCGGCACTAGCAGGGAGCCTGCCAGCCCCACCGCGGTGCCGTGAACCGGACATTCAACTGCCCGGTCAGCAGTGCTGACCGGAACCATCAGGGTTCCTTTTTGACCGGGTCCCAAACCGGACAACTGGTCACCCTACCAGCTGGGCTCTGGGCTGAGCCAAACCCCCAGCAAAACCAGAGCGGGGATTCAGGTGGAACTGCCCCCCTGAGATCCCACCCCCCGACCCCTGGATTGTTTGGGACGTGCCTCTGGCCCCTCTGCTGAAAGCAAAGATAAAGGGGGTGTTGAGGCTGGGAGCAAGGGCTCGTATCGGGAAGAAAGTCACTCTTATTCTGGGACAGCGTGTCCACTCGGGGAGTTAGAGCCAGCGTGGGAGAGTTACTCCGATTGCCCCTTCCTCGAGCCCTGAACCTTGTCGGAGACCCTGGTGGCGGGGGAGCCCTGGCAAGGGAGAGATGACAAGCCCGCAGGCTGGCCGGCTCGCTCTGGTTCCCGGATTTGTGACTTTCGCCATCTCCTCCCTCATCTTCCTGGGGGAGGCAGTTTCACTTCTCCAAGCTGGCAGCTCAGCTGGAAGGATGCAGGCATGAGCCACATGTCACCGCTAAGGGCAGGTCAAAGCGACCCAAGCACAGGGCCCGGCCGCAAAGGCTGGGAGATGCGGAGAGTCCTCACTGGGCTGGGTCATGTCCAGGCAGGGGCTGGACTGGGAAGGAATTTGAGGCACGGACAGGACCTCGTCATGCTCCGGATTCTCAGCTTTCAGGGAGCAGCTGCTGGGCCAGGCACTTCCAAAGTGATTCTGGAAACCTGCCCTGAGGCTGAATGTTGCAGGGCTGCGCATGTAGCTCCCACTGGCTTGCGCTCCCCTGACATCCGGCTCAACCACAGCTCCCTGGGCTCAGGGGGGGTTCAGGGGGTGCATATGGGGGGCTCCCTGGCCTGGGTTATGCAGGAACTTGGTCTCTTCTGGTCTTAAAGTCTATGGACCTATATTGGACCTGTGGGTGCTCAGTGTACCTGGAACCCAGCACATCTGGAAACCAAGGGGTCTCAAGTTGCCCCTCCCCAATGGGGGTAGTGACCACTTTTGAAATTTTGCCAGCACAGTCCCGCCCTTTGGGTTATGAAGAAAATCTTGAAGACGTGACCAGGACGTAACTGGTGCACCAACATCTGCCTGCCCTGAGTCTGCACACAGCTGGGATGATAGCTCTGGGAGAGGAAGCTGGCCCCGGCAGCTCACACAGTGTTCACTCTGGAGCCTAATAACGATGGCTATGCTCTTAACCATGTTAACTCTTTCTCTGCTGCTCACAGCATAAGAGAGTGAGGATCGTATTATCAATCAGTGATGAATGGTGTCTCGTGGTACCTTGCATGGGCGGGGTATTGGACATCACTGCTTTATTGTCCTGTGTGTGAGGCAGGGTCTAGCCAGCCGTGTCTGTAGATCAGTGGTGCCTGATCCTTGGGGATACATCAAGAAGGGCTTTCAAAGCTAAATGGGCCATTGCAGGTCATCCCAATGCAAAGGCTTTGTGAACTGTCCCTTCACATCCACGATGGGCTCGTCCCATCAGCTGGAATTCTGGAAGAAGGAACTAAGATCAGCCGACAAGAACGTTTTTCCATCTCTCCCCTTTGCTGCTTGGATTCTCACAGGGCTGGAGCTACAAAAAGAAGCCGAGATCCCCAGCCTGGATAAGCCCTGGAAGGCGTTCAGAGCTGACAGATTGCGACAACTCGGTCACCTTTTTAAAACCATAGACTGTAACTCGTGTATGTCGACATGTTGCCTGCTTGAACCTGCACTAAATCTCTTGTATCTTGGTTAATAAATCTCTGGTTCGTTAATTACAGGATTGGCTAGCAGCATCTTTGGTGAGAGATTTAAGGTACAAATTCAGTGGGGGTAAGTGCCTGGTCTCTTGGGATTGGGAGCAACCTGCACATTTTGTGATCTTTGGTGTATGGCAAAGTCCAGCTGGCCCGGATGGCAGGAGAGAAGAGCCCAAGAGGACTGTCTGTGGCTCCATGATAAGGCTGTTACAATGACCCAGGAGTTCACATTTGTTACTGGGTTGGTGAAATGTAATTATGGAGCATGTCACCAGTGTGCGGTCTCTGCCCTGCTGCTGACAGGCTGCCCTGAGGGTGACATTCCCAGGCGTGACCCACTCCAGGCAGCGTGGCACTTGGTGGGGGTGTCATTACTGTTATTTGATTTTTAATATATGTGAGGGTGCAACTCTGCTCTCAGTTACCCCTGCCCTGACCCCGAGAGTCCGGCCTTGCCGGCATTGCAGTCAGGGGGTGACTCTGGATTGACCCCGGGGGGCTGAGATCAGAATCCAGCCCTGCCCCCATTGCAGTCGGGGGGATAACTCTGGATTGACCCCGGGGGCGGGAGGGCTGAGATCAGAGTCTGGCCCCATACATCCGGCTTGATGCACAATCCTGCAGATGCCTCTGCATGGATTTGTGGTGGGTGCCAGGTGGGGCCCCCGATCCCAGACACTGTAACACCGACACACTTGCATTTTTAATACAATGGACCCCAAAGATTTTAACCCTAAGGCAAGAAGGTTTCTCCACAATCCTGCCATGTGTCACAGCCCCCGCTCCTAGGGTCACCCCATCCACTTCCCCCCGGGATGCACCTCAGCTCCGTCCCCTCCCCACCACCTGCCAGCTATTGTGCAATAGGGGGTCCCAGAGACTGGCACCAGGAAGTGAGACCCAAGGTGGGAACTGTCACATCTGCAGCTCATGCCTTGGCTTCAGGCAGGGCAAGAGGAGGTTGTCTCCCTAGGTGGCTGCCCTGGCTCTGCCCCCACTTTGGGGGCACGCAGGGGCCTGTTTGGGGGCATCTGCCAGAGATGAGGGCCACCCCCAAACTGTAGCTCCTGGGTTCTCAGGCTCTTGGGTGGCTGTGCTGAGCCCAGTCCCTGATCCTCTGGGCTCGGAGCTGGACAGTGTCTGGCTCTGTGCTGTGCAGATACATGCTGAGAGCGCTCAGATTTGAGGGACAGGTGCACCCAGTTCCTGCCCTAAACTGCTGTGTGGCTTATAAACAGCCTTCATGCCCCACCCCAGAGGTGGCTGCATGTCAGTGCTGGGCGAGGGATCCCTGTATAAGAACAGAAGAGCAGCCATAGTGGGTCAGACCAATGGTTCAGCTAGGCCAGTGTCCTGTCTTCTGACAGTGGCCAATGCCAGATACTGCAGAGGGAATGAACAGACAAGGAAAATTTGGAGTGATCCATCCCCTGTTGTCCAGTCTCAGCTTCTGACATTTAGAGGTTTAGGGACACCCAGAGCAGGGGGCTGCATCTCTGACCATCTTGGCTAATCATCACTGATGGACCTGTCCTCCAGGAACTTAGCTCATTATTTTTTAACCCAGTTATGGTTTTGGCCTTTACAACATCCCCTGGCAGTGAGTTCCACAGGTTGACAGTGTGTTGTGTAAAAAAGTACTTCCTTCTGTTTTAAACCTGTTGCCTGTTAATATCATTGGGTGACCCCTGGTTCTTGTGTTATGCAAACTGGTAAATAAACACTTCCCTATTCATGTTCTCCACACCAGGCATGATTTTATAGACCTCCGTCATATCCCCCCCTTAGTCGTCTCTTTTCCAAGCTGATCAGTCCCCGTCTTTCTAATCTCTCCTCAAACGGAAGCTGTTCCAGCCCCTTACTCATTTTTGTTGCCCTTCTTTGTACCTCTTCCAGTGCTAATATCTCTTTTTTGAGACAAGGCCACTGGAACTGCACCTAATATTCCAAGTGTGGGCATATCCTAGATTTATGTAGTAGCATTATTGTATTTTCTGTCTTAGGTATCCCTTTCCTAATGGTTCCTAACACTGTTCTCTTTTTTGGCTGCCACTGCACATTGAGTGGATGGTCTCAGGGAACTATCTGTGATGTCTCCAAGGTCTCTTGCTTGAGTGGGAACAACTAATTTAGACCCCATCATTTTGTATGTATAGTTGGGATTATGTTTCCCAATGTGCATTACTTTGCATTTATCAACATTGAATTTCATCTGCTATTTTGTTGCCCAGTCCCCCAGTTTTGAGAGATCCTTTTGTAGCTCTTTGCAGTCTGCCTGGGACTTAACTATCTTGAGTAATTTTGTATTGTCTGCAAACTTTGCCATCTAATGGTTCAGCCCTTTTTCCAGATCATTTATGAATATGTTGAATAGGGCTGGTCCCAGTACAGACCCCTGGGGGACACCACTAGTTATCTCTCTCCATTCTGAAAACAGACCATTTATTCCTACCCTTTGTTTCCTGTCTTTTAACCAGTTACTGATCCATGAGAGAACCTTCCCTCTTATCCCATGACAGCTTACTTTGCTTATGAGCCTTTGGACCTTATCAAAGGCTTTTGAAAGTCCAAATAAACTATATCCACTGGAAAAAGAGCAGGAGGACATGTGACACCTTAGAGACTAACCAATTTATTTGAGCATAAGCTTTCCTGAGCTACAGCTCACTTCATCGGATGCAGCTCTAAGGTGCCACAAGTCCTCCTTTTCTTTTTGCGAATACAGACTAACACAGCTGCTACTCTGAAATATATCCACTGGATCACCCTTGTCCATATGTTAGTTGACACCCACAAAGAATTCTAATATTTGAAGTGTATGGATTCCCTTTACAAAAGCCATATGGACTCTTCCCCAACACGTCGTGTTCATCTCTGTGTCTGATAATTCTGTTCTTTACTGTAGTTTCAATCTGTTTGCCTGGTACAGAAGTTAGGGTCACTGGCCTGGGATTGCCAGGCTCATCTCAGGAGCCTTTTTAAAAAATGGGTGTTACATTAGCGATCTTCCAGTCACGTAGTACAGAGGATCATATAAGCCATAGGTTCCATACCAGAGTTAGTAGTTCAGCAATTTCGCATTTGAGTTCCTTCAGAACCCTTCGGTGTTACCATCTGGTCCTCGTGACTTATTACTTTAATTTATCCATTTGTTCCCAAACCTCCTCTATTGACACCTCAGTCTGGGACAGCTCCTCAGATTTGTCACCTAAAAAGAACAGCTCAGTGTGAGAATCTCCCTCATCCTCTGCAGTGAAGACCAATGCAAAGAATTCAGATGTTTTCCCTGCAACAGCCTTGTCGTCCTTGACTGCTGTTTCAGCGCCTCACTGGTCCTGTGGCCCCACAGACTGGTTGGCAGCTCCCTGGTGCTGATGTACTTAAAAAAATTTTTTGCTGTTAGCTTCTGTGTCCTTTGTTAGTTGCTCTTCAGATTCTTTTTCTGGCTGGCCAAATTACACTTTTACACTTGGCTTGCCAGAGGTTCTGCACCTTTCTATTTTCTCCCCTAAGATTTGATTTCCAATCTTTAAAGGATGCCTTTTTTGCTTCTAACCACCTCTTTTACTCTGCTGTTTAGCCATGGTGGCGGTTTTTGGGGGTTTTTTTTGGGTCTTCTTACTGTTTTCTTTTTTTTATGTGGGGTTTAGATTTAGTTTGAGTCTCTATTATGGTGTTTTTAAATAGTTTCCAAGCAGCGTGCAGCCATGGCATTCTTATGACTGTTCCTTTTCATTTGCATTTAACTAGCTTCCTCATTTTTGTGTAGTTCCCTTATTTGAAGTTAAACGCTACTGTGGTGGGTTTCTTTGGCATTTTTCCCCCTACAAGGATGGTAAATGTAATTGCATTATGGTTGCTGTTACTGAGCGGTTCAGCTAAATTCTCCTCTTGGACCAGATCCTGCACACCGCTTTGGACTGAATCAAGAATTGCCCCTCCTCTTGCGGATTCCAGAACTAGTTCCAGGAAGCAGCCATTTATGGTGTCTCAAAATTTTATCTCTGCATCCCGTCCTGAGGTGACATGTTCCAGTCAACATGGGAATGGTTGAAATCCCCCGTTGCTGTTGCGTTTTCTGCCTTTGTAGCCTCTGTGAAATGCTCAGGGAGATTACAGTCACCGTCCCCATCCTGGCCAGGTGGTTGGTAGTGTATTCCTATTGCTCTAGTCGAGTCTGGAATTTCTAGCCAGAGAGATTCTATGGTACAGTTTGATTCATTTAAGATTTTTACTCTATTGGCCTCTGCTTTCTTTCACATACAGGGCCACTCCCCCGCCAGCACGACTCACTCCGTCATTCCTATATATTTTGTACCCTGTTTACCAGCCCCCTGTATAAACAGCTTCTGTGCCACACCTCAGAGATGGCTACATCTCAGTGCTGACTGAGGGATCCCTGTATAAACAGCCCCCACGCACCACCCCAGAGATGGCTGCATCTTAGTGCTGAGTGAGGGATCCCTGCATACACAACTTCTGCTGCACCCCACCCCAGAAGTGGCCATGTCTCTGCGCCAGACGAGGAGTCCCTGTATAAACAGCCCCACCTCAGAGGTGTCTGCATCTCAGAGCCAGGCAAAGGATTCCTGTATCCACAGCCTCCACTCCCCAACCCAGAGGTGGCTGCATTTCTGCACCAGGCTTGAGCGATACCCCAGAGTCAGCTGCATTTCAGTGCCAAGTAAGGGATCCCTGTATACACACCTCCCCTTTCCCCCAGGTGGTAGTACTTCAGTGCCAGGTGAGGGATCCCTGTATACACAGACCCTGCTCCCCAACCCAGAGGTGGCTGCATTTCAGCGCTGAGCAAGGAAGCCTGGTATAAACAGCCCCCATGCCCTACCTGAAAGAGGGCTGCATCTCAGAGCCAGGCAAAGGATCATTGTATGACCAGCCCCTGAACTGTACCCAAGAGGCAGCTGCATTTCACTGCTGAGGGAGGGATCTCTATATAAACAGCCCCCACACCCCACCCCAGAGGTGGCTGCATCTCAGTGCTGGGCAAGGGAGCCTTATATAAAAAGCCCCCACACCCCCCCCCAGGCGGCTGCATCTCAGTGGTGAAAGGACCCCCTTTGGGGTTAGGAATAACGCCCCACCCGGGGGTGCCCAGGCAGGTACCCCTCTCCTGGGCTTGCGCATGGCATGGGTGGCTAGCGAGGGCCCAGCGGGCCGCTGCGCCGGCGGGAGGAGCCGATGACCGCATCGCCTTGTCCCCGCGGTCCCGCCGAGGAGGACAAGGGCAGCGGGCCGGAAGCGGGTGACTCTCCTTCCCCGCCCGCCCGCGCTATTTCGGGCTGCAGCGCTGCGGGGCCGGGCGCTATTTATAGCCGCGAGCGGCTAAAAATAGAAGCGGGCCCAGTGCGCGAGCTTATGCGCGCCCGGTCTGCGCCACGGGCAGGTCGCCAGCCCCAGAGCTCGCCCCCCCCCCCAACTTCGGGCAGTGGCAGCCCCGCGGCCCCCCAAGGGAGCGCAGCCTGCCTGCAGGGACCAGCTGTGAGCGCGGAGAGGTGTGTATGGGGCGGGCTGGATACAGGGACCTGTGGGTGGGGCTAGGTAGCTAGATATAGCGGATAGCCGGGGCGGGGGGGTCGCTAGCCAGAGAGGGGCGTGTGGGGTGCATGCAGGTGGGGGTGTATTCGCTGCTCTAGGCAGCTGGGAACTCGTCCAGCCGGGGTATGCAGGGGCAGGTGGGGATTGAGGGGCATGGAGGGGGGCTGCAGGTCGGGATTGATGAGCATCAGCGGAGCTGGGGGCGGGGAACTCTCCCAGTTCAAATCCCCCACTCCTCCTTTGTAGCCGCAGATGGCCTGAAATCCAGTTCTGGTTTTACTCCTCGCCCCGCGTTTCTCACGGCCTCACAGCTGCTGCCAGGGGGGTCCCAGTGAATCCCGGAGTGGATTTTTCCATCGACGCCGGACCCGGTTCCCACCTCTGGGCCTGTAGGGGGGGCGCGGGCCCCGATCCTGGTGCCAAGGGCTCCTTGTCATGCCTGATGCGGGGGGCAGGTGCCAGCCCGGGGGAGCGATGGGAGTGGTGCCCAGGCCCCTATCACCCCAGGACCCCCTCCCCCCAAATGGGGGTTGCACAGGGGTCTCGCTAGCTCCTCCACAGCTGGCGGGGCCCCTGGGGCGCTGGATCAGTTTAGAGGGGGCAGCTGAGAGCCACTGATGAAACCCGTGCATGCCGCCTGTGGTGGAAGCCAGGTATTTGGGTGCTATCACAAACCAGGGGTGCTAAGACCCGCCCCCCAGGACTACTAGGCCCAGCACCCATGCTGGGTGCCCCCTCCTGGCACAGGGGAGCTATGTTCAGGCTGCTCCTAGCACTGGGGACTCACCCAGGCAGGGCAGGGGGAGCTGGGTTCAATGTGCCCACATCCTGGGCTGGGGTCTGACCCTAGCAGTGAGTCTCCAGGCACTGGGGAGGGGTGTCCCTCCCTTCAAGACTTGACCCTGCAGCCCGAGCTCCGTGACCCCACTCTGGGCCGCCCACTCCACCCTCGGGACTGCCCCGGGGCTCCCATGGCAGGAGCAGTAATGACCGCAGCCTGTGAGAGACCCTGAGCCCAGCCGGGGCTCTGTGCCCCTACGGGCTGTACCAGGTTAAAGAATCAGTGGAGGCTGATGAACCAGCAAGGCGTCTATGGCATGGGGGGATACTCCCCCCCCCCCGCCCCATGGGGACACTTCAGGCCCTGAGTCCTTCAAGGCATTTGCCCCACAGAGCTTGTGATTGAAATAGACAGAGAGCAGGAGGGGAAGGGACTTGCCTAAGGTCACCCAGCGGGACAGCGGCAGAGCTGGGAAGAGACCGTGGTCTCCTGCCTCCCAGCCCAGTGCACTAGGCCACCCTGCCTGACACAGCAGCAAGGCCTGGGTGACTGTATCCCCAGGGATTCCTGTCGTGGGGTGGGAGGGGTCTCCCAGACAAAGGTCCCTAATGGTAAGAAGTGATTCCCCAGGCCCCCATTTTGGCGAAGTCGCTGGTGTTACAAACCTCAGGCAAGGCAGGTGTGGCCGGCGTCAGAACACAAAAAGAACAGGAGGACTTGTGGCACCGTAGAGACGAACCAATTTATTTGAGCATGAGCTTTCGTGAGCTACAGCTCGCTTCATCGGATGCGTACCGTGAAAAGCGTAGAAGATCTTCTTATACACACAAAGCATGAAAAAGTACCTCCCCCCACCCCACTCTCCTGCTGGTAATACAGATCACAGACGCTCCCGCCTCTGAGGAGGGACTGGGAAGGGTGGAGCAGGGGGCATCAGGAGCAGCTCCCGCTCAGGAGTCGAGCTAAGTCCCGGGACCTCCCCTGGCACGACTCCACCAGCTGCTGCCACCTGGGCTCCAGGGGAGGGGAGGCTGCAGCTCACCTGCTGTACAGCAGGGGTAGAAACGTCTGAGCCCCCCATTCCCCGGGTTACATAAACACACCCCATTCTTAGCTGGGCAAGCCCAGAGAGGTGGTGGCCCCAGCTGAGCTGCCCAGACAGCGTCTGCCCCTCCCACAAGTCAGTGGGGCCTTTAGCCTGCTGAATTAGGAACTACTGGTCAGGACCAGAGCCGCGCCCATCTTGCCCGGTATCCCGTCTCTGACAGAGGCAGCACCCGCTGCTTCAGAGGAAGGTGTGAGACCCCCAAAGTGCTGGGCAGATGGGGAGAAGCAGCTGCCCCCCACATCAGGTCTCTCACCCTGGTCTGTAATAGTTAGAGATCAGCTTCAGCCCCTGAGCAGAGTGCGTATTTGCTGTGATAATTCTGGATAGTCTTGTTAGCTGTATAAATATCCAGTCCCTATTTTAATCTGCCTCCACTCTCTGCCTCGGCGATTTCACGTGGCCGTGAGTTCCACAGGCTAGTCCCACATTGCGTGACAAGGTATTTCCTTTTATCAGATTTGAATCCCCCACCTTTTAATTCCCTGGACCATCCCTGTCTTGTTGTGTATGAGGCACAGAAGCTCCTGATCTCCCTTCTCCAGACCGGTCGTTATTTCATAGACAATTGGCATGTCCCCTCTCACTCGTCCCCTCTCTGCAATAGCAACCCCAATCTTTCCCATCTACATCCAGGAGCTTAGCCAGGCTTTGATCAAGGCTGTTGCTCATCTCTGACCCCCACTTTGTACAGCACTATCCTGTGTGAGATGGGCCCAGGGTTACATACACACACACATAGCCCAGATGGGGCTGCCCCATTGATTTATCTGGAGGCATCAGAGCGTTCTCTGCGTTTTTTCTCCACCCCATTCCTTACGCCCCCGGAACATCTCCTTAGCACTTTTGAGCGCAGCTGCTCGCTGGGCAGAGGTCCCCACTGGACTGTCTCCACTGATGCCAGGTCCCACTCCGGAGCTGGCCTGGTTCAGTTTGAGCCCCGTAAGGGCAATGTGCATTTTTCAACAATGAATTTCAGGTGCCACCCTGTGGCGGCCGCCCCCGTGGCTGGCTCAGGTCTCTGCAGACCCTCACAGCCCTCCCTGCTCCTGACTCATGGAAATCATAGAGCTGGGCAGAAAATGGAAAGATTTGGGGAGAGTGATGTTTGCTATCCCCAAATCATTTTAGTGCAGGGGGCCCAAACTTTTTACCTCATGTCCCCTCCCCCTTACCCCATCCATGCCTCTCCCCGCCACCTGGGGCTGGGAGCGGGGCTGTGGCTCTGGGTAAGGGGGCCAAGGCTGCGGCCACCGCTGGGGCCGGCAGCTGGGGCTAGGGCCAGGAGTGGAGCAGGGTGGGGCTCCCTCCCTGCTCCCCAGGGGGGCTGTCCTGGCCCCAGCCACACCCCTCCAAATGTTCTTTGGTGCCCCCCTAGGGGCACACCCCCCCCAGATTAGGCACACCACCTCTGTTTTAATGCTATCGGCAGCTGTTTGCCGTAGAAGTTTAACCAGCGGCCGTGGGCAGACACATGCCTTTAGCTTTACCACAGCACCACCATGTACCGGAAGGAAGAGCTTTCCTGTGCGCCGAGTCCCACGCACTGTGCATGCATCTTTGATGGAATGAAACACGAGCTGTCATAAATATAAAGGGAAGGGTAAACCCCTTTAAAATCCCTCCTGGGCAGAGGAAAAATCCTCTCACCTGTAAAGGGTTAAGAAGCTAAAGGTAACCTTGCTGGCACCTGACCAAAATGACCAATGAGGAGACAAGATACTTTCAAAAGCTGGGAGGAGGGAGAGAAACAAAGGGTCTGGGGCTGTCTGTATACTGCTTTTGCCGGGGATAGACCAGGAATGGAATCTTAGAACTTTTAGTAAGTAATCTAGCTAGGTATGTGTTAGATTATGATTTCTTTGGCTTTTTTCTTTGATTTTCTAATGGCTGAGAAAAGAACTGTGCTGAATAGAATGATTATTCCTGTCTGTGTGTCTTTTTTGTAACTTAAGGTTTTTCCTAGAGGGATTCTCTATGTTTTGAATCTAATTACCCTGTAAGGTATCTACCATCCTGATTTTACAGAGGTGATTCCTTTACTTCTATTTACTTCTATTTCTATTAAAAGTCTTCTTGTAAGAAAACTGAATGCTTTTTCATTGTTCTCAGATCCAAGGGTTTGGGTCTGTGGTCACCTATGCAAATTGGTGAGGATTTTTACCAAACCTTTCCCAGGAAGTGGGGTGCAAGGGTTGGGAGGATTTGGGGGGGAAAGACGTGTCCAAACTACGTTTCCCAGTAAACCCAGTTAGAGTTTGGTGGTGGCAGTGGATATTCCAAGGGCAAAGGATAAAATTAATTTGTATCTTGGGGAAGTTTTAACCTAAGCTGGTGAAAGTAAGTTTAGGAGGTTTTCATACAGGTCCCCACATCTGTACCCTAGAGTTCAGAGTTGGGGAGGAACCTTGACACAAGCGTATAAACGGAGAGCAGCATGTGCTGCTGTGCCCGACCATGGAGACGCCCTTACAGTGTGCACCAGGTCGTTGTCCCAGGATTTAGTAATAACTTCAGGACTCAGAGGGTCCTTTTTATATCAAAAAGAGCATCCATGGCTGCCATGGGTCTGGGGAGTTTGTGAGGCACCTCTGTTACCCATGGTACTTCAGGGGTGTCAAGCTGTCCCAGGGCCACTGGGTCAAAGTGATCAGTCACTAAATGTTTCATAGATTCCAAGGCCAGATGGGACCCATCCCGGGTAGCACAGGCCAGAGAAGTGCCCCAGAACAATCCCTAGACCAGAGCCTTTAGAAACACAGCCCAGCTTGATTGGCACATAGATTCATAGATATTTAGGTCAAAAGGGACCATTATGATCATCTAATCTGACCTCCTGCACAACGCAGGCCACAGAATTTCACCCACCACTCCTGCAAAAAACCTCTCACCTATGTCTGTGCTATTGAAGTCCTCAAATTGTGGTTTAAAGACTTCAAGGAGCAGAGAATCCTCCAGCAAGTGACCCGTGCCCCATGCCACAGAGGAAGGCGAAAAACCTCCAGGGCCTCTTCCAATCTGCCCTGAAGGAAAATTCCTTCCCGACCCCAAATATGGTGATCAGCTAAACCCTGAGCATGTGGGCAAGATTCATCAGCCAGATACTACAGAAAATTCTTTCCTGGGTAACTCGAATCCCATCCCATCTAATATCCCATCACCTATTCACCATGAATATTTAATTACCAAAACCATGTTATCCCATCATACCATCTCCTCCATAAACTTATCGAGTTTCATCTTAAAGCCACATTGTCAGGCCTGTTCTACGCTGCCGATTTAGACTGACAGAAGCCGCTTTGTGTCACCATAGTTCTGCTTGTATCGACACGTCCGTCTGTCTCCTGCCCTGTTACGCTGACCCAGTAACACCGCCTCCCGCAGCGGCGCTGGGCCCCGGTCGATGGGCTGAGGCAGATGCAGCGTGAGTGGAGAGGCGCGTTACTTATTGTAAGGGGACAAAATTCAGTGGGGGTGTTTTGGTTGCTAGCTCCCAGTACTCAAAGGGGAAGGGTCAATGGGAAGCCAGGACCTTGAGCCTGACAGTCCCCAGCAACAATGGGGAGAGGCCAATGCTCCAGGTCAGCCTGAATGACCGGTGGGCAGGCTGATCAGGAGGCCAGGGGGGTCCATGTGAGCTGGAATTCCCTGGGTCAGACAGAGTGGGGCCCAGCTAAGGAGAGAGCTGGGGCCCGAGCCAAGCTGCCAGCAGAGTCACAGAAGCAGCCCGGAGAGCAGACCTGCACTGGGAGGAGAGCTGCAGCAACCGGGGCCAGAGAAGCAGCCCAGGGAGCAGCCGTGCTGAGGCAGAATGGAGCTGGAGCAATCCAGAGCTGGGTGCGGTGAGTATCTGGGGAGAGCGAGGGGGACCCTGGGCAGCGGGCCCAGCGCAGGGAGATGTCCTGTCACCCCAGCCGAGAGGCCTTGCAGGCCAGGCTTGGAGGGGGACCGTAACCTCGACGGGGCGGGGGGCGATGCTGGGAAGAAGGGTCCTGCCAGCTAGAGCCTGAGAGCGTGCGGCCACCGCCAGAGCAAGTGTCTGACCCTCAGCATCCCTGCAGCATGGCCAGGGCTTGAGAAGGGGCCTGGGTCGTTTGAGGAACAGACTGGGAGCTTCCCTTACATCCCAGAGACGCTGGTTGGGACGTCCCTGTGCCACGGAGCGGGGTGACGGGTTTTCTTTAACCTTTCCCAGTTTTTCCTTATTTTTTTAAATTAGTTGCTGTTTAATAAATTGTATTTGCCTTGAACTGTACCTAATGATCAGTAGGTCAGGGAAGCATCCACTGCAGAGAGAGCACCCCCGAGTGGGGACACCCTAGCCCCTGCCCTAAGTGACCACAACAGGGTTGGGGGTCGAGCCCCCCAGGAATCCTGGGCCCAGCCTTGTTGGGGTTACAAGGACTCTGCCACACAGGAGAGTTAAAGGGGAGCCCTTGAAGTCAGGCAGGCCTCTGGGTAAAGGAAGTGGGTGCGAGGACTCAGATCCTTTCTCTTGCCCACTTCACCGGGGTAGTGTATAAGCCAGGAAAGTTCCCCACAATAGCAGGACCATTCCCCTGCTTACATTATGTCCTCCAGCAGCTGTCCCACAATGCTCTGGTCACAGTTGTGAGCTCCTCTGCCCAGGGATCAGGTAGACCGGGAGGCCTGCCTCCCTTCCCCCATGAATTTTTGAAATGCCTTTTCCTGCTTGCCCAGCTTGGTGATCACACCAAACCACTCTCCACTGTTGTGTGCAACTGCCCAGCTGGCCATGCCAGCTACATGCGCTGGACACGCTCCAGCCTGGAGCAGACCGGAGATACTGGATCTCCTGGACCTGGGGGTCTGTGCAGGCCCAGCTCTGACCTAGCCATAGAAGCGTCGACCTCTACGGGCAGATTGCTCGGGGGATGCAGAAGGGGCACCACGGCGACCAGCAGCAGTGCCGCAGGAAAGCCAAGGAGCTGCGGCAGGCACACCAGGCGGCCAGCGAGGCCAACAATCGATCGAGTGCCGAGCTGAAGACCTGCCGCGTTCACAGAGAGCTGCGTGCCATCCTTGGGGGAGAACGGCTTTGAACTGCACCGCAGTCCCGGCAGCCGAGCGACGGGCGAGCCCAGTGCAGAGGGTAAGTGGGGGACTGCATTTCCCATGACAGGGATGGCACCCCCAAATGAGTGGGACACAGACTTGGGCCTTTCCTTGATCTACTCGTGCTGGAAGAGGTTGCAGTACAACCAAGAGAGGCGGAGTTGCTCTCTGCTTATCATTTATCTCATGCTTCTCTCATTCAAGAAAGGTCCCTTGAATCTTCCTGAGAGACCTCCATGAAACTTCTCTGCAGGTACCCGTAGTCCTGTCTCAAAGGTTTCCAGGCAGGGCTGCCTTATTTCATCCCCTGGGGTAGGTCACTTCCCCATGCCAGGCGGCGATAACTTTGGCATGCACCCTGCAGTCAACAGGCTGGTGGCACGTGGGGCTGGGTGGCTTCCGGACACCCGCAGCAGCTGTGCTCTCTCCACCTTTGTTACCCTCAGGTGAAATACAGCTACCACCACCCCCTGCGGAAAATGGGGCCGTATTCAGGGCCAGTGCCCTACCCTCGTAGGTTCATGCAACCCAGAAGTTCCCTCCTTCTTTAACACAGCGGGAGTTGAGCACTGGAGACCAGGGACGGCCAAGAAAATGGACACCGATGTTCCTTCCTCTGGTTTATTTATTACTGTTATCATGTCCCTGTCAGTCTTCTCTTCCACCCCCAACAATCTTCTAGTCATTGAACTTTCTGAAACTTTGCACTTTTAGGGAGAGGTGAGGGATTGACTCTGTGTACACAAATTTGCAGAGGGACAATAGGGTTGAGGTCTGTTATTTCTCACCTCTATATATTTATTTATTTTATTTATTTTAAACCATTTTTGCTGTTAACAAGCATGTTATCTCTGGAGACACAAATCCACAGTCTGAGAACTGCAAAACTAAGCATCTCTGATGGTATCTTCTAGACGGAGCACTGAGTCCCATTGGGTAGATAGAAAGATTAAGCTAAATAATCTATACAGAAGCCCCTGGAACCCCATAAGATTGGGTCCCTAATCCATGAATTATTGGAACTCCTTGACAAAACTTCTTAAACATTACACAAATATATTGTCTCCTACGATAGAATTAGAATTTATAATCCCTATTCCATGATGAGACATCTTTGGGCTAGAATGTACCTTAATTAAAACTATCTTTAGATAGGTTTTTTCCTCAAAAAGCATTTTATCAAAAAATCCAATTTAAATAAAAAAACACACTGATTTTTATCCACCCTGGTAGGACCTGGAATGGAACCACAGAGAGGGCTACAATGCCTCTGTCTGCCTTCCCCTGCTGTAGGATTGGTCGGTTGCCAATCTCTGAGTCAGAATTACCCCAAATGGGGTAGTGAAAGTGTAATCCATTAGCCAGAATGGCCCGGACTCTCCGAGAGTTCCCTCTTTTACTCTCTAAGGCAGGATGCCAAGAGCTCCGAGAAGGAGATTGGTTTCATTAATTGGCTCTTCCAGTTCACACCAGTAAGGGGGTGTTATTGTTCATGGGCTGGAAGGATGGGAGGGGATTTGGAAGGGAGAATCCAAATGAAATTTTTCAGCTTCCTGGCCACCTGCCTGGGAAAGTGACACTGACAAGAGCCAAGTTTCAGAGTAACAGCTGTGTTAGTCTGTATTCGCAAAAAGAAAAGGAGTACTTGTGGCACCTTAGAGACGAACCAATTTATTTGAGCATAAGCTTTCATGAGCTACAGCTCACTTCATCGGATGCATACTGTGGAAACTGCAGAAGACATTATATACACAGAGACCATGAAACAATACCTCCTCCCATCCCACTCTCCTGCTGGTAATAGCTTATCTAAAGTGATCACGCTCCTTACAATGTGTATGATAATCAAGTTTGGCCATTTCCAGCACAAATCCAGGTTTTCTCACCCCCCCGCCCCCCCCCCCCAAAAAAACCCACACACAGAAACTCACTCTCCTGCTGGTAATAGCTTATCCAAAGTGACCACTCTCCCTACAATGTGTATGATAATCAAGGTGGACCAACTTGATTATCATACACATTGTAAGGAGCGTGATCACTTTAGATAAGCTATTACCAGCAGGAGAGTGGGATGGGAGGAGGTATTGTTTCATGGTCTCTGTGTATATAATGTCTTCTGCAGTTTCCACAGTATGCATCCGATGAAGTGAGCTGTAGCTCACGAAAGCTTATGCTCAAATAAATTGGTTAGTCTCTAAGGTGCCACAAGTACTACTTTTCTTTTTACTGACAAGAGCCTTCCTACCCAGCACCAGAGAGGCAGAGAACCTGGGTGCTCGGCTTCTCCGGCCCCAGAGCCAAGGGGGAGGCAGGAGCCCTCCTGGACAGCGTTAATCAGTCTTGCTTTCTAGTCTTTCTCGTCTTGATTTTCCCAACAGAAAACTGACGTTTTACAGCAACATGGATGTTTTCCCAGAGGAAATTTAGATTTTTGCCCAAATGGCCTTTTCCATGGGGAAATTATTCCAACTGCAAACTCCCCACAGGCTCCACTGAATAACTTGGTTCACCTCCCCTCTCCAGATCCTCCTTAAATTCATTAAACACCTAGGAACCTAGTGCACAGCCTCTTGCCATGATGAACATTCACCGGTTGACCACCTCTTAGCTTCCTCTCCGTGGGCCAGTTTTTACTTTGCCTCTCGCCCATGACAACGTAGGCTTGATTTTAGTGGAACTTGGGAGCCAGAATACTTTTGCAGATCTGGGTCTTCACTTCTTAGTATCCTCTTATGCAGGACCTTGTCAAAGGCCTTTTGAAAGTCTCGGCAAATATAGCACCTGTCTACAAAAAGGGGAATAACGACAACCCAGTGACCGAGAGACCAGTCAGCTTAACTCCAGTACCTGATAATGGAGGAAATAATCAAACAATCCATTTGTAAACACCTAGGAGAAAATAAAGGGATATGTAACAGTTAACATGGATTTGTCAAGAACAAATCATGTCAAACCAACCTCATATTCTTTTTGGACAGGGTAACAAGCCTTGTGGATAGAGGAGGAGCGGTAGATGTGGTATATAGGGTTACCTAGGGAGGTGGTGGAATCTCCATCCTTAGAGGTTTTTAAGGCCCAGCTTGACAAAGTCCTGGCTGGGATGATTTACTTGGTGTTGGTCCTGCTTTGAGCAGCGGGTTGGACTAGATACCTCCTGAGGTCTCTTCCAACCCTAATATTCTATGATTCTATATCTCAACTTTAGTAAAGCTTTTGATACTGTCTCGCATGACCGTCTCATAACCAACCTAGAGAAATATAGCCGTAGTGAACCTGCTATGAGTTAGGTGCCCAGCTGGCTGGAAAACTGTACTCAGAGAGTAGTTCTCAATAGTTCACAGTCAAGCTGCAAGGGCATATTGAGTGGGGTCCTGCAGGGATCTGTCCTGGGGCTGGTTCTAGTCAATATCTTCATAGATTATTTGGATAATGGCATAGAATCATAGAATATCAGGGTTGGAAGGGACCTCAGGAGGTCATCTAGTCCAACCCCCTGCTCAAAGCAGGACCGATCCCCGACTAAATCATCCCAGCCAGGGCTTTGTCAAGCCTGACCTTAAAAACTTCTAGGGAAGGAGATTCCACCACCTCCCTAGATAACGCATTCCAGTGTTTCACCACCCTCGTAGTGAAAAAGTTTTTCCTAATATCCAACCTAAATCTCCCCCACTGCAACTTGAGACCATTACTCCTTGTTCTGTCATCTACTACCACTGAGAACAGTTTAGAGCCATCCTCTTTGGAACCCCCTTTCAGGTAACTGAAAGCAGCTATCAAATTCCCCCTCATTCTTCTCTTCTGAAGACTAAACATCCCCAGTTCCCTCAGCCTTGCCTCATAAGTCATGTGTTCCAGTCCCCTAACCATTTCTGTTGCCCTCCGCTGGATTCTTTCCAATTTTTCCACATCCTTCTTGTAGTGTGGGGCCCAAAACTGGACACAGTACTCCAGATGAGGCCTCACCAGTGTCGAATAGAGAGGAACGATCACGTCCCTCAATCTGCTGGCAATGCCTCTACTTATACATCCCAAAATGCCATTGGCCTTCTTGGCAACAAGGGCACACTGTTGACTCATATCTAACTTCTCGTCCACTGTAACCCCTAGGTCCTTTTCTGCAGAACTGCTGCCGAGCCATTCAGTCCCTAGTCTGTAGCGGTGCACTGGATTCTTCCGTCCTAAGTGCAGAACTCTGCACTTGCCCTTGTTGAACCTCATCAGATTTCTTTTGGCCCAATCTTCCAATTTGTCTAGGTCACTCTGAACCCTATCCCTACCCTCCAGCGTATCTACCTCGCCTCCCAGTTTAGTGCCATCTGCAAACTTGCTGAGGGTGCAATCCACACCATCCTCCAGATCATTTATGAAGATATTGAACAAAACCGGCCCCAGGACCGACCCCAGGCACTCCACTTGATACCGACTGCCAACTAGAGCCATTGAGCCATTGATCACTACCCGTTGAGCCCGACAATCTAGCCAGCTTTCTATCCACCTTATAGTCCATTCATCTAGCCCATACTTCTTTAACTTGCTGGCAAGAATACTGTGGGAGACCGTGTCAAAAGCTTTGCTAAAGTCAAGGAACAACACGTCCACTGCTTTCCCTTCATCCACAGAGCCAGTTATCTCATCATAGAAGGCAATTAGATTAGTCAGGCATGACTTGCCCTTGGTGAATCCATGCTGACTGTTCCTGATCACTTTCCTCTCCTCTAAGTGCTTCAGAATTGATTCCTTGAGGACCTGCTCCATGATTTTTCCAGGGACTGAGGTGAAGCTGACTGGCTTGTAGTTCCCCAGATCCTCCTTCTTCCCTTTTTTAAAGATGGGCACTACGTTAGCCTTTTTCCAGTCATCTGGGACCTCCCCCGATTGCCATGAGTTTTCAAAGATAATGGCCAATGGCTCTGCAATCACATCCGCCAACTCCTTTAGCACTCTCGGATGCAACACATCCGGCCCCATGGACTTGTGCTCGTCCAGCTTTTCTAAATAGTCCCAAACCACTTCCTTCTCCACAGAGGGCTGGCCACCTACTCCCCATGCTGTGCTGCCCAGTGCAATAGTCTGGGAGCTGACCTTGTTCGTGAAGACAGAGGCAAAAAAAGCATTGAGAACATTAGCTTTTTCCACATCCTCTGTCATGAGGTTGCCTCCCTCATTCAGTAAGGGGCCCACACTTTCCTTGACTTTCTTCTTGTTGCTAACATACCTGAAGAAACCCTTCTTGTTACCCTTAACATCTCTTGCTAGCTGCAACTCCAGGTGTGATTTGGCCTTCCTGATTTCACTCCTGCATGCCCGAGCAATATTTTTATACTCATCCCTGGTCATTTGTCCAATCTTCCACTTCTTGTAAGCTTCTTTTCGGTATTTAAGAGCAGCAAGGATTTCACTGTTAAGCCAAGCTGGTCGCCTGCCATATTTACTATTCTTTTTACATATCGGGCTGCTTTGTCCCTGTAACCTCAATAAGGATTCTTTAAAATACAGCCAGCTCTCCTGGACTTCTTTCCCCCTCATGTTATTCTCCCAGGGGATCTTGCCCATCAGTTCCCTGAGGGAGTCAAAGTCTGCTTTTCTGAAGTCCAGGGTCTGTATTCTGCTGCTTTCCTTTCTTCCTTGTGTTAGGATCCTGAACTCAACCATTTCAAGGTCACTGCCTCCCAGATTCCCATCCACTTTAGCTTCCCCTACTAATTCTTCCCGGTTTGTGAGCAGCAGGTCAAGAAGAGCTCTGCCCCTAGTTGGTTCCTCCAGCACTTGCACCAGGAAATTGTCGTGTAGAGCATACACGTATAAAGTGGTGGATGATACCAAGCTGGGAGGGGTTACAAGTGCTTTGGAGGACAGGATTAGAATGATCTTGACAAACTGGAGAAATGATCTGAAATAGGATGACAGAGCCGTAACTAGGCATTTTAGCAGCCGGGTGAGCAAGCCTATTTGCACCCCTTACCAGGGTTTTGTGTGTGTGTGTGTGTGATTTTCTTCCCCCTTTTTCCATCCCTGGGCTTTGTGTCCTGGGTGGCTGCCCCACTCACCCCGCCCCGGATACGGACAAATTCAATAAGGACATATGCAAAGTACCACACTTGGGAAGGAAAAATCAATTGCACACATAGAAAATGGGAAATGACTGTCTAGGAAGAAGTACTGCGGAAAGGGATCTGGGGGGTTAGACTGGATCACAAACTAAAAATGAGCCAACAGTGTAACACTGTTGCCAAAAAAGCAAACATCATTCTGGGCTGTGTTAGCAGGAGTGTTGTAAGCAAGACACGAGACGCAATCCTTCCATTCTACCCAGCACCGGTAAGGTCACAGCTGGAGGATTGTATCCAGTTCTGGGCACCCACACTTCAGGAAAGATGAGAAAGTCCAGAGAAGAGCAACAAAAATGATTAAAGGCCTAGAAAACATGACCTATGAGGAAAGAGTGAAGAAATGGGGTTTGTCTGGAGAAGAGAAGACTGACAGGGACATGATAACAGTCTTCAAGTACCTAAAAGGTTGCTAGGGGTTATAAATTGTTCTTCTTAACCTCTGAGGCTAGGACAAGAAGCAATGGCCTTAAATTGCAGCCAGGGCGGTTTAGGTTGGACATTAGGAAAAACTTCCAGTCAGGGTGGTGAAGCACTGGAATAAATCGCCCAGGAAGGCTGTGGAATCTCCATCACTGGAGGATTTTAAAAACAGGTCAGAGAAACACCTGTCAAGGATGGTCTAGATAATACTTAGTCCTGCCTCAGTGCAGGGGACTGGACTAGATGACCTATCAACAAGGTCCCTTCCAGTCCTATGATTCTAGGTCACCTAGGCTCCTTTATCCACAGCTTAACTGAACTGTTCAAAGAATCTCAAGAAAGTAGTGAGACACGATTTTCCTTTGCTCAACCCATGCTGGTTAGACCCTGTGAGACCATGATCTTCCAGAGTGTTATTCGGCTTTTAATTACCAATCCAACCTATTTGCCGGGCCCAGAGGTGATGCTCGTGGGGCCATACTGCCCCACATTCCCCTTAGATGCTTTTTATAAGTTTAGGCACAAGATTTGCTACCCTCTGGAATGGTGGCTGTGTTGTAGCTCACGAAAGCTCATGCTCAAGTAAATTTGTTAGTCTCTAAGGTGCCACAAGTACTCCTTTTCATTTTGCGAGTACAGACTAACATGGCTGCTACTCTGAAACCTGTGTTTAGTGAGAAATTGCTTATTTTCGTTAAAAGCTCAGCTGCTTCTTACTCGAGCTCCTTCTAAACCCTTGGCTGGACCATCTGGGCCTGCCACCTCGTTCTCTTTGTTACCAGGAGAAAGCAGGCCTGGGCAGGAATCACTCCCCACACCAGCATCTTCCGTGGTGAAGATGGATGCAAAGAAATAATTTCACTTCTCAGCAGACTTGTTTTCTTCCTTAATTGCTGCCTTTGACCCCCATGATCTGGCTGACGCCTGATTCTTTAGCAGGCTTCCAGCTTGCCGTAGACTTGGAGAATCTCTTGTTTCTTTTTGCACCTTTAGCTATTTGCTCTTTGAACTCCGCTTTGGCCCTTCTGACTCATCGCCTCCTGTAATGGATGCTTCCATTTGTGGGGTTCACTTGGGTTGGTTTTTCAGATGCCAAAGGATGTTTATTTGGCTCCAACAGCTTCTTGAACCATTTAGCCAGAATGATTTAACTCCTTGCCTTCCTGGCTCACTTTTGGTGTGGATGCCTTATGGGACAGTATCAAATGCTGGAGGATGAAGAGGTTGAACACTAGCAACCAGCCTGGATTTACCAAGAACAAATCATGCCAAACCAGCTTGATTTCCTTCTTTGACAGGAAAAAGAAAAGGAGGACTTGTGGCACCTTAGAGACTAACAAAATGTATTTGAGCATAAGCTTTCAGTTGCTACTCTGAAACCATTCTTTGACAGGGTAACTGGTTTGGTGGATGAGGGGGATCCAGTGGATATAATATACCTGGACTTTAGCTTTTGACACAGTCCCTCATGATATTCTGATAAGTAAGCTGGAGAAATGTGGGCTCAGGAGAACTACCATTGAGTGGATACATAATTGGTTAAACAACCACAAATAAGGAGTAACTATAAATGGAATGATGTCGGATTGGAGGGAGGTCTCCAGTGGGGTTCCACAGGGATCTGTTCTGGGTCTGATGTTATTTAACATCTTTATTAAAGACCTGGATGTAGGACTAGAAAGCACCCTGATGAAGTCTGCAGATGACACAAAGCGGGGGTGGGGTGGGGGGGGGGTTAGAAACACTTTGGAGGATAGAGCTAGAATTCAAAAGGATCTTGATAAATTGGAGAACTGGGCTATAGACAACACAATGAAATTCAACAAAGACAATTGTAAGGTGCCACCCTTGGGGAAAAACCCCAAATGCACAAATACAGAATGGGGGATAACCAGCTTGGCAGCAGCACTGCTGAGAAGGATCTGGGAGTTGTGGTGGATCACGACCTCAACGTGAGTCAGCAAAGCGATGCTGTTGCAAAAAAAGCAAATGCAATTTTGGGTTGCATTAACAGAGGCAGAGCCTGCAAGGTGATCGTGCTGCTCCACTCACCACTGGTTAGGCCTCAGCTGGCATACTGTGTCCAGTTTTGGTCACCAATGAATAGAAAGGATATAGAAGGCAAGTGACAAAGATGATCAGAGGGATGGAACGCAAGCCATGTGAGCAAAGGCTGAAGGAGCTGGGTATGTTTAGTCTGGAAAAGAGGAGATTAAGGGGGGCCATGATAGTGGTTTTCAAATACTTGAAAGGCTGCCATAAAAAAGATGGAGATAAGTTGTTCTCTCTTGCCACAGAGGGCAGGACAAGAGGCAGTGGGTTCAAACTACAGCACAGCAGATCTAGATTAAAAATTTCCTAGCTGTAAGAACAGTAGGACAATGGAAGAGATGCCTAGGGAGGTTGTGGAAGCTCCTGGACGTTTCAAAAGGAGGCTGGAGCCACCTGTTCAAGGCATCAGTGGGCAGAAAGTTGTTGATCTGGGGGGAAACTGGAAAAACACACAGAGCCCTTCACACCTGGTTTCTTCTTGACTGGGGCAGTTCTGCCCTAGAACATTCCCTGGGATTTTGGAATTGCTGGGCTGTGGATTTGAAGAGTTCTCATGTTACAGACAAGTGGACAGAGAGATGCCATGGTGGTGAGCGTAAGGTCTTCGCAAGCTCAGCCAACAAGCTGTTCCAAACAGCAGCCAAGGAATCATCCTCTCCACTTGATCCTGCTGGGCTGTTTGATCAGTGCATGATCCTCTGCGCTCAGAATTTCTCTTTCTCGATTCTATGGCTCCGTTAGACAGAGCTTGGCTCCCCCAGCTCTTCATCCAACTCCGTCTCTCCTGGATCGCTTGTCCCCAGGTATCCCAGCACCCACTGGGTTTTGTCTTGCCACCATGTTTCCATAATGCCTGTAGCACCAAGCTCCGTGCATCGCCAGGCGTCTCGTCCACTGCAGTTTGGCTGCGAGCTTCTCCTATGAAGACCCAGACATTTATCGCTTTGATTCTTGGCGAGGTTTAGTATTGATCCAATTTTATTTGACTCCTTAATCCAACACCTGTCCTGGTACTAGAGGGGCACTTGTTTCCTTGCTTATGTAGGCTGAGCTGAAGCCCTTGCTAGCCCTGAAGTGAGGGGCCCAGCTGGAGGGATAGTCCTAGTGGGGGGTGAGGGGTCCAGTTGGGTGTACAGCTCGGCCATAGCAATGAAGCGTGTGACCCCCTGTGACTAGACAGCAGCAGAGAGTCACGGCCCAGGCCCCTGCTGTGCGCTAGGCCCTGAAGAGAAGAGAACCATCCCTGCCCCAAACAGCTTTCTCAGTGGCTCTCTTGTGTGGCCTCCGCCCCTCCCTGCTCTAGGCCAGCCGGGCTTTGCTCCCTCCCCGTGACTGGGCACTTGGAGATGGCCGGCTCTGTTACTGCCCTCGTTAGCCACCACCCCACTCAGGTGCTGCCCCTCCGGCCACCCACCCCCAGCTCTTCGATCGAATGTGCCCAACACATGCCAGCAGCTTGGCTCCACTTTGCTTCCTGGGGGCCCATCTCCCTCCCCCTCCCCCTCCCCATGGACTGCCCCTGCCCCAAAATGTTCCCTGGAGCCCAATAAACTGAACCCTCCACACCTGCTTTCCCACCATGCCGTGGGGCCTGGCAGCCCCCTCTCTCTGGCTGCACCTGCCTGCCGCCTGAGGCAGCTCCCCCAGCACGACACCCAGGTTGGCTCTCGGCTACTCATCTCTTTACCCATGAGGTCAGGATCTGCCAGGGGGGTTGGGCTGGTCGACAGGCCCTTGGAGGATCCAGCCAGCGTGGCAGAGCCCCAAGGGGTCCCGCTCTTCCTCCAGGGCAAGCCCCACAGCCCCTGAGCCTTGGCTCCAGCCCGTCTGCTTGGGGACATGTGGGGGGACCCCTTTCCTCCCGGTGGCTGGGTGTGAATGTTCTGGGGTGCTGATACGGGGCCGCTTTCAGCATGTTGCAGCCAGCTCCTTAATGACCCAGCCATTGCGCCCCAGATCGCCAGGCAACCCCCACGCCTGCGCCAGCCCAAAACAGACTTAACCCTTCTCCCCGCACTGGGGAGTAGTGCAAAGCATTGCGGGAAACTGAGGCACGCATGAGATCCATAAAAACATTACCGAAAATGCCCCCTTCGTCCTAGGAGCATTGTTCCCATTCTGCAGACTGGGAAGCCGAAGCTCGGAGAGGGGAAGTGACTCCCACCCCCAAGCTGGAAATCAATCTCTGGATTTGAGTCTGGTGCTCTAGCCATTACCCCACACTGCTGCCCTGTACAGCTGGGGGGTTAGTGCTCATGTGTTTTGGGAGCTATGGGCCCAGCTTCCCTAGAGCATCGCCCACTCCTGCTGAGCCAGCCCTGGAAACCAGGCAGCATGGAGGAGGGGACTGGGATTTCCCAGCACCCTCTGGGGCATCGCTCCAACTCCCCATACCAGCCTCCTGGGTGCTACAGAAATCTGGACAGAGGCCCTCTGGGTGCCCCTGGTGCCGTGCCCAGTCCTGGCTGGCATTGCCACGAGCCACCCCTTCCCATCCAGTAGCCAAGAAAGCAGCCCCAGGCACAGAGGGGTGCTGGCCGGCAGTGTGTGCAAGTCATTACGCAGGAGCAGAGCTGGCCGGAACTCGGGGGATGGCTCCGGAGACGTTTTGGTATCCCAGATGTGAGCGGAGTCAGAACGGCAGCAAATGCACCCACTTTCTTGGCCCGCCGGTGACCGAAAACACCGAAATAGGGTGGGCCTGGAAGGAAATAGGGGAAAGCTGGTCTCCCTCCCGGCTCTTCCCTCCCCCACCTTGTCCCTTAGACGGTCAGTCACAGGCTCTGCAGCGTCCCTGCCCTACAGCTGGGAGCCTGGAGGCTGCCTGGGCTCAGGCACTGGGAGGAGGATCCAGCCCCGGCCCCTCCAGCGGCTGATTCAGCCCCTGCGCCGCTGCCGTCATCGCCCGGCCTCTGGCTCGCTGCTATTTTTAGCCGGGCTGCGCCAGGAATAGCGCGGGGGCCGCTGCGCGCAGGGCCGGAGCCTCGTCAGCGCAGCTATTCCGGGCCCGGCCGGCGCCCCCCCGCCGCGGAAGCCTGCGCCTGCCAGACCCCTGCCCCCCCTCCCCTGCCAGACCCCTGCCTCCAGCCCTCTGCCCCCCCTGTCTCCCCCACCCCAGCCCTCTGCCCCCCTCCCCTGCCCTGCCTCCAGCCCTCTGCCCCCCCTGTCTCCCCCTCCCCAGCCCACTGCCCCTCTGCTCTGTCCCCTCCGTCCCCTCCCCTCCCCAGGCAGGCTCCCTTTCCAGCCCTTTTCTGCCTCCCCATGTCTCCCCTGCCCAGCCTCTGTCCCCTCATCTCCCCCTCCCCAGCCCTCTGCCCCCCACATCTCTCCCTCCGCAGCCCTCTGCCCCTCCCCATGTGTCCCCCTCCCCTGCCTCCAGCTATCTGCCCCCCCATCTCCCCCTCCCCAGCCCTCTCTCCCCTCCCCCCAGCCCTCTGCCCCTCCCCTGTGACCACTTCTCCAATGTCTCAGGATCATTTTGAAGTCTCCTGAGGTTCTCCATGGCGCTTCAGGCCCCTCCCAGCACGGTGCTGCCTGGGGCATGTTATACAGACTCCCCACTCTGCCCTCACCCTCTCGGGGAGCCCCGCACCCCGCCAGAGCCCTGCGGGGCCCACTCGTGCTGCATCCCTGGCTGACAGTGGCCCCCGGAGCGTGGTTTTGCAACCAGTTGCTCACCCCAGGGCCTGAAGGGCTCTTGGACCCAGGGGAGGCAGGACAAGAGCCCAGGGCTGGGGGCTGCAGCTGTTCACTAGGGAGGGGGATTAGCCCAGGGTGGAGGCTTCATCTCCGGGTGGTCCCAGGCCAGTCTGGCTCCTTTGGAGAAGATGCTTCAGCCAAGCCCGAGTGATTGGGCCCAGTACAGAGGGGCCGGGTGAGATGTGATGCCCTGCATTATGCCCGAGGCCAGGCTAGAGGGTCTCGTAAGCCCTCTGTCAGAGCTGGGGCGGGGGGAGAACGATGACTTTTTTGGGCAACTAGCAAATTTGCTGAAAAATGCAGGTTTCATGGCCTCTAACTGATTTAGAAATTCCGGTCACACCTGGCAACTAGCTTTGGACAAAAAAACTAAACGGTTTTTAAGTGTTTCAAAAGGGTGTTTTGCTCAGGAGCTTATTGCACCCAGCAACAGCAGTGCCCAGCCCCCTCCAGCAGGGGGCAGCAGTGGTGCACGTGCCCACACACTTGTGGAAAACCAAACCCCCCAACCCATTTCACTTGGGCGCAGGACCCAACAGCCCCCAGCCTGCACTGTACCATGGCTCCCACAGTGTAGGGGAGGAAACTGAGGCGCGGGAAAGGCCTCATCGGTGTCACAGCTGGGGCAAGAGCCCTGGAACCCTGATTCCCAGACCCCCCCCCTGCTCTAACCACTAGACCCCACAGCCCTTTGATTAGCTCTAAGAGACACTTGGAGGAAAGGGGCCACTAGAGGAGGTGCTGACAGCCCCCACCCCCAGGACCCTCCCACGGGAGGCAACACTTTGCTCACGGTGACAGGTGTTGGGAATTGGCTGGTGTGGGGTCGCCACCTAATGGTGGATCTTAGGAATGCAGAGAGCTCCCACTCACCCAGAACCACCCACCACCCCACCCCCATGGAAGGGGGCTCAGCCCTGTCACTGAGCACCCAAGCCCTGGCACCCGGATCCCACGAGCTGGGCATCACACAGGGCAACAAACAGGATAGCTGGGCACCCAGGGTGGGGGAGCCTCTGCCACCCTCTGAAAAGTGGGGCAGAAGCACTGCCCTCAGGGGGCTCTGCTCGGTCTCGGGCAGGTGTTACACTGGGAGATGGGGGGGGTCTGTACTGCTGCCAATTTAAGGAGCTGATGAGGTTCCCCCCTCCCAGTGCATAGACTGGGAGAGCCAGGCCTGCCCACACCTCAGCACCTGTCTAGAGGGTTTGGCCCTGGGCAAAGGGCTTGGCTGCACCTTCCAGTGGGGGTGAATGGGGCACTGCCCAATCCTGGCACCCCAAACTCCACCCAGGGCCCTGATGGAGCCAGGCAGGTGGATGAGGGGGCAGCCAGGGCACAGTCGAAAAGGACACCTGGATGCACGCCTGACAGGGGTGGCTGAGACGCTCCATTGGCTGCGGAGAGGGAGCATCTCCCAACCCCCAGCTCAACCCAATGTCCAGGCTAAGCCCAGTCCTGGACTTCAGAATCAGCCCCTCATGGACATAGACGCCCCCTCTACATTTGGTCACCAGCCTCGGGAGACCTGGGCTCAGTTGCCTGCTCTGACACAGCCTCTTGAGCAACCCCATCTCTGTGCCTCCAGCCCCCTCTGTTTACTAGGGTCCTGACCCTGCTGGGAAGTGACCCACTGCACCCCAGATCCCTTAATTGGATAAAATTCACCCTGGGCTATTTAAGGAACTGGCCGTAGCCGGCTCAGAACCATTAGCAATTCTCTTGGAGAGCTCCTAGAGGGTGGGTCAGGTCCCAGACAACTGGAGAAGGGAAACACACATCATACTTATCTTCCAAAGGGGAACAAAGACCCCAGGAATTCTAGACCAGGCAACCTAACTCTGATAACTTGTTCCAGGTATTAAACCCTGTTCACACTGGGAGGATAATTCAGTGATAGTTACAGCCAACATGGATTGGTCAAAAGCAAACCATGCCATAGGCGCAGATTCCAGGGGTGCTCGGTGGCTGGACCACCCATGGAAAAAATAATGGGGACTCAGCACCCACAGCTGTTTAGCAGCACCCCATATCAGCTAATCAGGGGTGCCACCAAACAGCTGTTTGGCTGCTCAGGGAGGGTGGAGAGCAGCAGAATGGTGGGAGGTGGGTGCAGAGTGGGGGGCAGGGCCTCGGGGTGGGGCAGCCCTGGGGGAAAAAACCCAAACGTTGGCACCTATGAATCATGCCAAACCAACCTAATTTCCTTCTTTGACAGGGTAACCAGCCCAGTGGCTGGGGGAAGCAGAGACTTGCTTTTAGTGCAGTTTTGATACAATCCCATGACATTCTCTAGGGCTGTCATAAATATAAAGGGAAGGGTAACCACCTTTCTGTATACAGGGCTATAAAATCCCTCCTGGCCACAGGCAAAACCCTTTCACCTGTAAAGGGTTAAGAAGCTCAGGTAACCTTGCTGGCACCTGACTCAAAATGATCAATGGGGGGACAAGATACTTTCAAATCTGGAGGTGGGGGGGGGGGGGAAGAGGGAAACAAAGGGTTCTGTCTGAGTGATGCTTTTGCCAGGAACAGATTAGGAATGCAGCCTTCCAACTCCTGTTAAATTAGTAAGTAATCTAGCTAGAAAATGTGAGAGATTTTCTTTTGTTTAATGGCTGGTAAAATAAGCTGTGCTGGAGGGAATGTAGATTCCTGTTTGTGTCTTTTTGTAATTTAAGGTTTTGCCTAGAGGGATTCGCTATGTTTTGAATCAGATTAACCTATAAGGTATTTACCATCCTTATTTTACAGAGGTGATTCTTTTACCTTTTCTTTAATTCAAATTCTTCTTTTAAGAACCTGATTGATTTTTTCATTGTTCTTAAGATCCAAGGGTTTGGGTCTGTGTTCACCTGTACCAATTGGTGAAGATCATCATCAAGCCTTCCCCAGGAAAGGGGGTGTAGGGCTTGGGTGGAAGAGGTCTCCAAGTGGGCTCTTTCCCTGTTCTTTGTTTAAGATGCTTGGTGGCAGCAGCATACTGTTCAAAGACAAGGCAAAGTTTGTACCTTGGGGAAGTTTTTAACCTAGGCTGGTAAGAATATGCTTAGGGAGTCTTTCATGCGGGTCCCCACATCTGTACCCTAGAATTCAGAGCGGGGAAGGAACCTTGACAAGGGCAAAGTAGGGCCATGTGGCCTAGGTGAAATTGCTATAAGGTGGGTACACAACCGTTTGGAAGACCTTACTCAAAGAGTCGTCGTCAATTGTGTGGTGTCAGACTGGGAAGGTGTCTCTAGGCGTCCTGCATCCCGTGCTATTCAATATTTTCATTAGCAACTTGGAGGAGGGAATGGAGAGTACGCTTATAAACGCTGCTGGCGACCCCAAGCCCGGAGGGTTGCAAGCACTTCAGTGGCCAGTATTCAAATTCAAAGTGACCTTGAGACGTTGGAGAAATGGTCTGAAATAAAGTCAGATGTAATTCAGTAAAGACAAGTGCAAAGTACTGCACATCGGAAGGGACGCTCAAACACACGACTACAAAACGGGGACTAACTGGCTAGGCAGGGGTACCACAGGAAAGGATCTGGGGGTTATAATGGAGCTGAACTGACTAGGAGTCAACAGTGTGATGCTGTTGGGAAAGAGGCGAATATCACTCTAGGGTGTATCAAGACACGGGAGGTAGTTGCCTGCTCTACTCAGCCCTGTAGGACCTCGGCTGGATGCTGTGATGTTGGAAGAAAATGGGAGAGAGTCCAGAGAAGCGCAACAAAAATGATCCAAGGTTTCAAAAACCTGACCTCGCCGAGGTGGAGTTCTTGAGCAGTGCAGTGAGTTACTTACATGCATAGGCGCCGACTCCATGGGTGCTCTGGAGCTGGAGCACCTGGGGGGTCGGGGGGAATTAGTGGGTGCTCTGCACCCACCAGCAGCCCAGCTCCCCACCCCCCTCCTCAGCCTCCACCTCCTCCCCTGAGCATGCCTTGTCTCCGCTCCTCCCTCCCAGCCCTTGCTGCTGCCAAACAGCTGTAGCAAGCTCCAGGAGGGAGTGGGAACGTGGTGCGCTTGGGGGAGGAGGCGGGGCCAGGGATATAGGGAAGGAGTCGGAATAGGGGCAGGGAGGGGGTGGAGACGTTGGGGAAGGGGTGGGATGGGGGCAGGGCAGGGGCAGAGTCGGGGGGGGGGTGTCCAAGCACCCATGGGCGCCAGGAGAAGTCGGCGCCTATGCTTACATGGACAGGAGCAGCATTGGAGTGTAGACGCTTATGGAGTTGGGTTGATGTAAGCACGTCACCCTAACTCTGTAGTGTAGACCGGGTCTAAGCCCTAAGAGCCTGCCCTGGAACAAGGAGCTGGCAAGAGAGCCCCGGGGAGCAGAGCATCTCCTGAGGTACACCTAGAGCCAGGTAAGAGAAGATGGAGAGGCTGGGTAGGAAGGAAGGAACCCAGGGAAACAGCACCAGGGACAGGGACTGAGCAAGGTTGCCAACTTTCCAATTTTTCAAAACTGGCTGGTACAGGCCTCCCCCTCCTGTCGCTCGCTCCCCCGTCAATTGGTCCTCCCTCTCCCACCATAAGGATAAGGCCTTTTCTTGTAGCCATATTGTATGGTCCGAGACCTTTATCTGCAGCCCTATTAGGAAATCAGCAAATTACATTAAAACAACGTAATTGTGACACTGCACCTCATTCTCCATGGTGATAGTATGACAGGATTATGACATAATTATGATGCATTTGTACAAGTCAAGTCATGTAAGGTGTCCTTGGAGAGGTTATGATTTGCTGAATTTGATTATCCTATTTGTATGCATGTATCATTTTTGTATCTGAAGTGATGAATATTGACTATGTATCTGTATTTCAAATGTAGTCTAGTGGGCACTACCCAGGGTAACAAGATGCTTTCAGTCTAGATAATGGGTGGGGAAGGGCCTATTCAGGGCGATGGGCCATTAGGAAGAACAGACCTGAGGAGAATCTCATCCCTCACCTGGTGATGAGCCTTCCTGAGAACACTCCAAACAGCCTGCGAGTGATGGCTGCTATGACACTACAAGGACATGTGATCAGGCCACATGATGCTGGACTCCATCTTGGGATGTCAGGATTATTCCACTGATTGGTCTGGGAACCAAGCTTTGGAACAAAGGGTTCCTGCCATATGCAAAAGCCATATAAGACAGGGAGTGACATCTGGAGTTCTTTACTCCCCACACAAGAGGGCTCTGGGGAACATGTGAGGAACAAAAACTGAACTGGAGGAAGTGCTGGACCCAGGCTAAGGGATTTCCAGCCTGTGTATGAAACACCTGGAGATTCCAAGCTGCAAAGCAATTGTAGATCCTTGAGGCACAAGCTACAAGTGTGTCTGTACCATCAGTTAGGGTGAGAATCTGCTAATTTGTATCCTATTTAGTATTATAACAGGGTCACACTCACCTCTTGCGAGCACCCCCAGCCAAGTCCACACTTTCGGTTTGTGGGGGGATCTTCAGTGACTCAGCCAAGTTATACACAGTCTGTTTGGGATAAAAGCAACGCAAACCCCTTTTCAGGGTACAAGTCCAACAGGAGTCTTTCAGTTTCTCCCTGCTCTGGACTAGAACAGTGCCCTATAACTCCTTCCCTGGAGGCAGTGTCTTCACCCCCTCAGGGCCTTTCAGGCCCCAGCTCTTCAGCTGGGCCACTACAGGTCAGTTCCCCTTCTTGGGTGCCTCAAAGTCCAGGCCACTTTCCTAGCGGTCAGTGGTGGACCCAGGCCCACCCTCTACTCCAGGTCCCAGCCCATGGACCTTATAGATAGCAGCCATCCATAATGTCCCCTTAAATAAACTATGTTACTGCTATAAATCCCTGGACCGCTTCCCCCTTGCTTCAGGGCCTTGTCCTGGCAGAGTCCCAGCAGCCAGCCTGGACCAGCAGCCACCCTCCTCCAGCTCTAGCAAGGAACTTGCAGGGGCCCTGAAGCTCTTCTTATACTGACCTGCTGGACCCTGATTGGCTGCTTCCCACACAGCCACTCTAGGCAGCTTGGAGGACCTCTATACTGCCCTTTTCTGGGGCGGGGTGTGGCAGGGCCACAAGGCCTCCAGCAGGGGGCCTCAGGGCCTAGTCCAGCCCATCGCAAGTATATTAAGCTTAGTTTGCATTTTTTGTTTATTTACTAGGTAATCTGCTTTGATTTGTTTGCTATCATTTATCATTAAGGCTTCATTTTAGTCACAGGTATTTTTGGTAAAAGTCACAGACAGGTCACAGGCAGTAAACAAAAATTCGTGGCCCGTGATCCATCCATGACTTTTCCTATATACCCCTGGCTAAAACTTTCGGGGGGCTGCCCGGGGGCACCATGGGTGTTGGGAGAGGGCAGCCCGGAGACTGGGGCGGGTAGGCGGCAGTGGCACGTGGGCGGGTTGGCTCAGGACTCCCGCTGGTGCTGGGGAGGAGGCGGGCAGTGGCATGTGGCCTGGGACCCCCGCTGGTGCTGCGGGGTGGGGTTTGGTGGGAATGGTAGGCTCCCTACCTGGCTCCATGCCTCCCGCTCCCCAACAGCAGCAGAGGAGGCTCAGGTGTAGGCGTGGCCAGCCCAGAGCGCTGGCTTTGCAGCTCCCATTGGCTGGGAACTGCCTCCACCGAGGTGCTGAGCAAGGGGGATGTTGCTGCTTCCAGGGAGTGCCCCAAGTTAAGCACTGCCCAGAGCCTGCTTCACCCCATCCTGTGCTCCAACCCCGTGCCCCCTCCCACACCCAAACTCTGCTGCTGGGTTGGGGTGGGGGTGGCCTGAGGCTGTCCCAGCAGCAGCCAGTGCGACGGGTGCAGTGGCTGCCTGAGCTGCCCCTGAGCCAGGTGCACCGGCTGCTGCAAAAGTCACGGAGGTCACAGAAAGTCATGAAATCTGTGACCTCTGTGACAAACTCGCAGTGTTACTTATAATCACTTAAAATTTATCTTTTGTGGTTAATAAACTTGTTTTTGCTTTATCTAAACCAATGACTTGGACTGAAGTGTGTGGGAATCATAACCCAAGGGTCAAAGGCTGTTGCATATTCCTCTCCACATTGCGGGAGGGGGTGAACTTTATGAGCTTATGCTGTACAGTTCCCTCTGCAGTGCAAGATAGTATAATTTTGGGTTTATACTCCAGAGGTGGTGTATGCCTGGGGACCTGGGGGTTGCCTTGGCTGTAGCCTTTTTATGTAGGGGCTTGTCAGAGTCTGCATGTAAATGCAGCTCAGTGTGTGAATGCTGGTGAAAGTGCAGGCTGGAGGGCTTTGCAGCTTGTCACAGCAGTACAGTGTGAGAAGGGTGATGGGTCAGGGGGCTCAGTGGTACTCCAGTTCCAGGTGGCACCCCAGGGAGAAGCCTGACACAGTAATATTGGGCTGTTAAGAAGGTGATCCTGTCCTAATAGTACCTATCATCACCAGATAAAGAAAAATCTTAAGGTGGTTAAAGAAAACGTTGTTTTTTGGCATTCTGTCTGGCAAGAAATCATGTTTCAACAAGTCGTGGTTGTGAAATCCTCATTTCTTTATTGTTTTGTGTTTATGGTCTTCACTTCTCTATTGTTTATCAGTATGGTCTCTGTTTGGTTTTTTATTGTTTCTGTCTGTTGCATAACTAATTTTGCTAAGTGTAAATCAATGAAGGTGGCAGGGTATGATTGGTTGAAGAATTGTTTCACATTATGTTAGAATTGATTAGAAAATTTTTTAGTAAAATGATTGGTTAAGGTATAGCTAAGCAGGACTCAAATTTCACTATATAAACTGGGGTCCAAACGGAAGTTCTTTGGGAACCAACTCCAGGACACAGCCCCAAGAACAGAGTTCCCAGACCTCAACACCCTGCCAGCCACACCATGCAAAAGTGGGAGTTCCCCAGATAACCTGACCCTGACTGGCCATCAAGAAAAGTTCATGTGTCTTATTGGGAGCGGTGAGCACTGTATGTGTAGCCTGTGCAGTCTGTTTTTGGTGATTGTTAATAAATAGAGGATAAGGATATTAGTGTGTAAGGCTCTTTCACTGGTAAAAGATCCCATAAACCCGCAAAAAGTAAGGTTACGCCTGAGCCCTAGGAACTGGGAAAGGGTGGTGCCTAAATTAAGAGGGCTACACTCTGAGCCCTAGGAACTGGGTAAAGGTGGGTGCCCCTAGAATGTGCGAGTAACAGAGAATTTTGTGGGGGTAACACCAGGACTCACCTGCCGCCCGCAGAGCTGGGTTGGGAGGAGCTGATGCAGAGCCTACCTGCCTGCCCAACTGGGGCATGGCGGGGAGAGAGCCAAGGTCCCGGGAGGCTGAGAAGGCAGGACGGGCCCTCACGGGAGGCAAACCCAACGACCGACCCTGCTCCTCAAAAGCCAGGCGCTGTCAGCATCCCTCCTCCTCCAGCAGCAGCTGCTCTTCCCACCCTCCCAGTGGCGGAGGTCAATGGCATTTACTGCGGGAACCGGACATTTGGTGTCCGGTCAGCATAACTGCCTGGACACTTCATGCATCTCCTTTTGACCAGACTTTCCAGTCAAAAACCAGACACCTGGTAACCCGAGGACTGAGTAGACCTGGGCTGCTTGTTGTAGGGTCCCTGGGCTGGAACCTGGGGTAGCACGCAGGCCCAGGCTCCCCAGCCGGCCATGGGGATAGTGGCCTAAAGCCCAAGGAGGGGCTGAGCACCATATGGAGATGGCCTGTGGACAGGGTCCTGCTGGACTCTATAACCCCAGAAGGGGTGGACTACATGTTGCGCTGGCCGGAGGGCCAAGTGCCTGGGAATAAGGCTATTGCAGAGCAAACAGCGAGGGGGCAACCGCCGCAGCAAGAGCCCCATTCCCTGATCTGGACCCAAAGAGGCTCTTTAGCGGTGGATATCAACCCCATGACAATAGGTGGGGAATGCGGGCAAAGGTTCACCATGAAACGAGGGAAGACTAGGGGTCATCAGTTAGAATATGGAGCCACCATACGTGGAAGCCTTCACGGGAGGAAGGGCTGCGCTCCCAAGCTGCGAACAGAGGGGCAGGCTTAGTTACCTGAGTCCCCTGGTCAGCTGTGGGGAGCAGCCGGAGCAAGTCCAGGCACAGCCCCTGGAAAACCAGCACAGACACAGGCAGGGGCAGGCGGACCTGCGGAGACACCTGCTGCTCTTGGAGGTGCAACGTCAGTGGCTGATGGGGATCCTGTGAAGGGAAACCCCCACAGGCCATGGGCATCCAGGAAGGGAACAGCAGCAGGGTCCAGGAGCCCAAAAGCACAGCCTAGGGTATGTTTGGCCTGTGGCAGGCCCTTATATGAACCACGAGGAGCATGCCAGCCCCGGTGGGGTGGGGGTGGGCAACTGGGTGAAAACGTCGAAGAACGGCCTGCCGGCAGGGCAAGGCTGAGGGTGTGTTTTGGATGCCAAGAAGCCGGGTCAAAAGATGCTGACTTCGCAGGAAACAGAGAGTGGGCAACGGAAAGACTGCAGGGCTGCAACTAGTGGGGCAGGCCCCTGTGGCGATACGGACGTGCTACAGGGTGTGATTCCCAGAGACCCCCCGGGGCAGGCTCCTGTGCAGATACAGACAGGTTACAGGACATCTCTCCCAGACAGACCCCGCCAGGGCAGGCTCCTTTGTGGATATGGACGGGTTACAGGGTGTCCCTCCCAGAGACTGCCCAGGCCAGGCCCCTGTGGGGATACGGAGGGGATACAGGGCGTCCCTCAAAGACAGACCCCAGCTGTAAGACCCTTTAATGCTCTGCCAGGTATGGCCAGGTTCGCTGAAATAAGGTCTGGGAGGGCTGCGCCGCCTGGTGGCAGAACCATACAGTGCAGTTTAGCACCCCATTGCGGCATGGACCCAAGGGGCCAGGAGGGGTGGCCTCTCGCAGGGCCAGGCAGGAGGCAGGCAACGTGGAAGTGGCGGCGACGCCCGTGGACCTCGCCATTCACCCCGCAGTCGCTCGGAGGACACAGAGGGCTAAAAACCAAGGGTGGGTGAGACAGAAGAGGCTGCAATTGGGTCTGGCCCAGACACGGGACCAGCTCCGGTGGGCCTGCAGCCCCGGCGGGGAGGGGCTTGGGGGGCAGTGGAGCGAGCGTGGAGGATTCAGGTGACACTAGTCACCGTAGCACAGGCCTTGTGAGCAGAGGCCCAAGAGTCCCTGCGGAAGCAGGACCGGACATGAGGGAAGAAAAGGAGCAAGTGCAGCCAGTGGCAGGCAACCTGGAGCAGACGTGAGTTGCCCTGTGGGCGCAGCCTAAGACATCTTCCCCCACGAGGCAGGCAGGGTGTGTGGTGGGTGTGCACCCCACACCAGCCCTGAGAGGGTTAACTAGGGCCTGGCCTCTCCTGGGTGGGGGAAGGCCCAAGTTCATGGACATGGAGCCGGGCTGGGCCGGCATTAGATGGCCAGGAAGGCACGAGCAGGAGGGGGCTGCAGTCACTGCCTGGGACAAGGGAGGTCCTCAGGAGGCGGGAGGGCAGGGGGGGACCAAGCCCTGCAAGGCTGCCCTGGAGCAAGGAGTGGGCAAGAAGCTGGGCGAGGTGAGGGAGCCCCTGGGACCCAGGACCAGGCAGGAGAAGACGGAGAGGCTGGTAGGAGGCAGTCCAGGGAAACAGCAACAGGGATGGGGCCTAAGCAGACCTGGCCTGCTTGCTGTAGGGGCCCTGGGCTGGAACCCGGGGTAGCGGGTGGGCCCGGGCTCCCCTGCCGGCCATGGGGATAGCGGTCCAGAGTCCGAGGAGGGACTGAGCAACACCTGGAGATGGCCTTTGGCCTGGGGTCCTGCTGGGAGCAGGGGGAGCTCTGGGGTGCCACGTTCCCAGCTCAGGGTGCCAGCTGCCTTGGGGTTGATGGTGCCAAGTGCAGGGGGCACCTGAGATACAGACCATGGTGTAGACCCTGGGCCATGACCCAGCCCTGCTGGCCCCCACCTCCCCTCCCGCCGGTTCCCCCCTCCCCTCGCTCTGCCCTGCTGGCCCCCCCCTCCCCTCCTGCCAGTTCCCCCCCTCCCCTCGCTCTGCTCAGCTCTGTGCTGGGTTAAGGGATCACGTCTAGGGGGGCATCCCAGGGGCAGCCGCTGCCCAGACAGTGTGGGATGGGCTCCATGCAGCCCCCCTCCCCCACCTGTGTCTTGCTTCTGGACCAGTGCCCAAGCTGAGCATCCCCCTCCCTTCCCCGACTGCTCAGGGGCTGGGTGGGCAGCGATTACGGGGTGGGAGGGCCCCTGCTGTGACCCCCGCCACCTACTCTCCCAGCCTCGGGAGCTCCCCCTGCTGGTGGCTGGGAGCCATTCCCACCCCCTGTGCCCAGTTGTGGCCGCAGTGAAGGACCCTGCCCAGCGGATTTTTCCACCAGCGTTTTTATTAAAGTGTAAATCTGAGTGGAGCTTTGCGGGCGCCAGGGCTGCGCCTGCCCCACGGCACCAGGGGGTGGCCCCAGGCCAAGTCCAAGAAGGGTCCACCGGACTAAAAACAGTGTGGAGAGGCGGCGGGGGGGGGGCGGGGTTGGGGCTCGGACACAACAGGCTGCCAGCCCCTGGGCTCCCAACCAATCACAGACCCTGAATTCACTTAGGTCCAAGCCCCCCTGCCCCCCCGGGGAAACCAGACCCCTCCAGCCCTGAGGAGCCAGGGGCCTGCCCCTTCCCCACCCCCACCTCGCAGGGCCAGGCCCTGCCGGGCTCATGCTGGGGCTGCGGCTTGGAGGCAGGAAGCAGGCAGGGCCCAGCACGCCGTGCCACTCGGCCCAAGGCAGTGGGTGGCATGCAGGGGCCTCTTGTTAGGGCAGGCTGCACCCGGTGCTACAGCCCAGGGTGGTGGCCGAATCACAGGGGCCCCTCTCAGTCACCCCCCGCCACCTCCGGAGCCCTGAATGTCCAGGGAGCTGCCTCCTGCCCCAGCCCCACAACACACAGGGCCAGGGGGGCAGCGCAGGGGCTGAAGTGTAGGCAGGTTCCTGACCAGGAGAGGGGCCTCAGTCCCTTTCCCTGAGGCGGGAGGTGTCACCGGCGAGGAAAGGGTCCGGGGGGGAGCAGTGGGGGGGGGCAGGGGCATCATTGCTGTGAGTCGGGCTGGGGCAGTCGCTCATTCTGGCTTCGCTTTGGCACTTGGAAGCTTGGCCTGAATCCTAAAGGGGAGAAAGAGAAACATCACCACGGCGGTTTAATACCCCCTGGCCTGGGCTGGAGCCCCTCCCCCGCCTCCTCGGCACCCACGCATGGCAAGACGGGCACAGAGTCACTGGGTTACCCATGCTCCAGCCCTGTCTCCCCAGGTCTGACCCCCTGGCACTCAGCCCCCCGGGCCAGCCCCTAGAGGGGAGCATGCTCACATCCCGCAGGACACCTGGGCTGGGCAGGGCTGGACGGGCAAAGGAGTCACTGCAGGGCGTTCAACCCAGCAGCCCCGCAGGGAAATACCGTGGGGACACCGTGCTGCAGGCCCTCTCCCCCTGCCTTCAGTGCTGACCCCAATACCCCAGCAGTGGGGCAGGGAGCTCATCAAGGAGTGCTGTCGTGCAAGGGCAAGGGGCTGGGGGCTCGGCAGGTGACACTGTGCTGCAGGGAGCTCAGCAGGGGGCGCTGTGCTGCAGGGAGCAGGCCCGGGGGCTTGGCGGGGGGGTGCCGCACTGCCGGGACTGGGTGCTCGGCGGGGGGGTGCCGCACTGCAGGGGGTGTCATCTCTGGGCTGTGTTGTGGGGTCACTACAGCTGCCTGGGAGACAATGAGCTGTGGCCCCTGTGTGGTTCCTGGCAGAGCCAGGAGCTCGTCCCCTCCCTCCATGGCAGACACGGGTAGGGTGACCAGCTGTCCCGATTTTATAGGGACAGTCCCGATTTTGGGGTGTTTTTCTTATATAGGCTCCTATTACCCCCCCACCCCCATCCTGATTTTTCACACTTGCTGTCTGGTCACCCTAGACACAAGGGGTGCAGGGGGCCCTTACTTGGCTCTGAGGTTACTCAGCTGGTTCCTCACCAGCCCAACGTACTGGTCGATCTGTGCCTGGAACAGATGAAGTGAGAGGTAAACGGGGGCTGGGGGGGGGTCTGGGCAACAGCCCCCACCAGAGACCATCGCAGAACTATGGGGCCCCTGGAGAGCCAGGACTCACTGCCTGGGGTGCCCCCGACGCCTCCGGGGATCCCTGAACAAAGGTGAGAGCTCCAGGGAATGTTGGGGTTGGTCCTGCTCTGAGCAGGGGGTTGGACTCGAACCTCCTGAGGTCTCTTCCAACCCTGCTATTCTACGATTCTATGAATGGGACACGGGGCCTGTCCCCTCTAGGGGGCGCCATCTCCCATCCAGCCCCAGGGTGGGGGAATAGCTAGCTCAGGGGGGCAGGGAATGGGACATGGGGCCTTTCCCATCTAGGGGGCGCTGGATCCCAGCCGGCCCTAGGGCGGGGGACTCCCTAGCTCAGAAGGTGGGGAGTGGGACATGGGGCCTTTCCCCCCTAGGGGGTGTTGTGTCTCTCCTGCCCTGGGGCGGGTGCAGAGCCAGACGGCTCCTGGGGCTGCAGAACTGCCAGCAGCAGCCCGTGAGCTGGGGTGCGCTGGTCAGGCTAGCCCCTCCCGATGGCGCACGTGGCCCTGAGCCACCCCCCGACCACTCACCTGGTGCTGTCGGTAGAGCAGGGGGAAAGTAAATGCACTTATCACACCTGGGGGCAGAAAGGGGCAGGTCAGAAACACACACCCCCTGCTGCTCCCAGCATCCCCTGCTGGGGGAGGCCCCCACAGCCAGCACTACCCACCTGCTGCCTACACGGTGGTCCTGCCCCGCACACACCCCCTCCCCGACCCCCCTTCACCCCCATCTGCCCTTACCCAGGATGAGCAGCGTCAGCCCGTTGAACACGGCTCCCACGTAGGTGAGGATGTAGAACAGGAAGGCGAACTGCAAGCAGGAGAGAGCACAGTGAGAGTGGGGCAGGCCTCCCTCCCCCCCGCCCGTCCAGGGGCTGCAGCCTGCCCCAGCCTGCCAGGGAGCAGCAGCCCCACGTGGGGGGAAGGAGCCGGGCTGGTTCTGCTCAGCAGAGACTCATGCGGGTCCCTGCTCCCAGCCTCCAGCAGGGGTCGCTGAGCAGCCAGGGCTTCCTGCCCAGGGAAGCTGGCAGGTGCACAGCAGGGCTGGGGAGAGGGAGCAGTTCCCTGCTAGTCTTGTGGGTTCATGGCCGTGGCTCTTGGCCTGACGCCTGAGACCCACAGAGACCAGCGTGCAGCTGCGACCCACTCTGTCCTGGGCGCATCCGTCCAAGCCGGCAGCCCCACCTGGCCCCGCGTGCCCGCTCCCTGCCAGGGATGCTAGTAGCAGGTTTTCGCCCGGAACACCAGGTCAAAAAGGGACCCTGGTGGCTCCGGTCAGCACCGCCGACCAGCCGTTAAAAGTCCGGGTGGCGGTACTGCAAGGCTAAGGCAGGCTAGCCCTACTCCGCTGGCTGTCCCTGCCCCGATCACTGGCTCTGCACTCCCACTGGCCAAGAACCGTGGCCAATGGGTGCTGGGGTTTGGGGCGGTACCTGCGGGCGAGAGCAGCGCGCAGAATCTCCTGGCCCCCCTGCCTAGAAGCCGGACATGCTGGCCGGTTCTGGGGTGCAGCGCAAAGAGAGGACAGGCAGGGAGCCTGCCTTAGCCCCACTGCGCCGCTGACCGGGAGCCGCCCGAGGTAAGCCCATGCCCCAACCCCCTGCCCCAGCCCTGAGCTCCCACCCAAACCCGAAGCCCCCTCCTGCACCCCAAACCCCTCATCCCCAGCCCCAGCCGAGACCCCACACCCTGAGCCCATACCCCCTCTTGCACCCCAAACCCCTCATCCTCAGCCCAACCCCCCAGCCCGCACCCCCAACCCAGAGCTCTCACCCCTTCCCACACCCCAACCTCCTGCCTCAACCCACAGCCCCCTCCTGCACTCCAAATCCCTTGGCCCCCCTCACCCCAAATCCCTCATCCCCAGCCCCACCCCAGAGCCCACACCCCTAGTCAGACCCCTCACATCTTCCCAACCCCAACTCCTGGACCCAGCCCAGAGCTCCCTCCTAAATGCCCCAAACCCCTCATTCCCGGCCCCACCCCAAAGCCTGCACCCCAGCCGGAGCCCACACCCCAGCCTCAACCCCCTGTCCCAGCCCAGTGAAAGTGAGAGCAAGCAATGGAGGGAGGGGGGATGGAGTGGGCAGGGGGTGTGGCCTTGGAGAAAAGGCGGGGCCTCCAGGCAGGGGGCAGGGCCAGGGTGTTCGATTTTGTGAGATTAGAAAATTGACAACCCTAAATCCAACTCTCAGAGTCCCAGGGGCCCAGGTGCTGCAGGCGCGTGGGGGTCGCTGCCCGACAGCAGGGGCAGGGGAGGGCTGTGCGCAGACAGGCCAGCGCTGGAATCCAGAACACCGCACAGCTTGCTGCAGGGTACCAGGTGTCACAACCCAATGGCCCCCTCCCTCAGGGGATCCCCTGGGGAGACAGATCAGCACTGTATGTTGCTAATGCTGTTGCAGGCATCACAAAGCATTTTGGGAAGAGTTAAAGGTGTAAGTGTGGAGTGGAAAATTCCTTTGCAGGTTGCAAAAGGCCGAAGAGGGAGGGAGAAAGACAGGAACAGGTTAACTCAACGATTCAGCTAGGCTTGAAAATAAGGGGCAAAACTGCCGCTCAAGGCCAATGCACACACAAACAAGCTCCCTGCTGCTAAACAGCCAAAAGCCTGTAAAAGAAAAACAACTGAACCAAACAGACCTAAAAATGGGGTGCAAAGCTAGTAAAAATGCAAAGCTCAGCAACTGGGAACATAACAGTCTCACGACCCTGAAGCCAATGTGTTTTGGGGAAACCAAGAAAGCCTCAAAAGGCCGGTTTAAACTGGCACACAGAGCTTAAAAACCAAAGGTCCCCCCCAAAAAAAAACACCCCCAAAAAAACCCAGGGTCTTAAAAACCCTCCCAAGAGCTGAGGCAAATCGGAGATCAACAGCAGATCCTAAACAACCCGTCCACCCCTCCCCTTCTTCTTACATTACACCCCGGCGTGGCCAGCCTTGGGTAGTACGGGTGTAGGTATGAAAGTGGGTTAGGGCTTGGGGCACTAACGCTTCCTTCCTTCCTCTGAGTGACGTGGGGAACCCCCCAGTGCTCTCCGCTGTTATTTTATTATTTTATCAATAAACTTTAAAACTTAAACCCTTGGTGTACTCCATCATCTCCTCCCCTAACAACCCTGCAGCCTCAGCCTAATCACCTGATGCCTCAGGCAAATTGATAACTGAAATCTGTCACGCAGGCAGGGTCAGAGCCCGGGGAGGAGTGGGGAAAGACCGGCCTCAGCTGACTCTGCGCTGGGCCTGAGTGCCGGAGCAGGAGCAGCCCCAGCGCCTTCCAGCTCAGGCAGGGGCATGGGGAGGGCAGCTGGAGGTCTGATCCCTGCGTGCGAAGCCATGGGGGTCAGTTCTGGTGCTTCAAGGCCGGCTGTGAGTGTGTGACGGCTGTGCCTGCATCTTCCCAGTGCCCTGGCCTGGCGCCCGCCCTGCACCAGCCCCAGCCAAGTGGCCTGACCATCACCGGGCCACCTCCCTCGCCCACCTGGCGTGGCCATCACCTGGCCGCCTCCCGACTGGCCAAACGGCCTGGGCATTGCTGGGCCATGTCCCCAGCCTCAGGCTCTGGCTCTCCCGGAACCCCCAAAAACTCTGCAGAGTGGGTATCCCCCTCCAGCAGGCACGGGAAGCCCTTCACCTGCTCCCCACCACCCCTTGCTAATCACTGACCCCCACCCCCATGGAAAGGAGTCCCACATTGCTGACTACCCCCCCCCCCCCAGTTCCTGCTCCCTCCTGCCAGACCCAGGGGTAGGTACCAGCTCCCCACCCATGACTCCCTAATGGCCAAGGAGAGCATATAATGGGGGGCTAGATAAATCCAAGGGGAGAAGGCAAAAAACCTTCCCCCACTGTGCCCCAAGCCCCATGGGAAGGGGGGGTAAACAGAGGTCAACACTTAGAATCATAGAATCATAGAATCATAGAATATCAGGGTTGGAAGGGACCCCAGAAGGTCATCTAGTCCAACCCCCTGCTCAAAGCAGGACCAATTCCCAGTTAAATCATCCCAGCCAGGGCTTTGTCAAGCCTGACCTTAAAAACCTCTAAGGAAGGAGATTCTACCACCTCCCTAGGTAACGCATTCCAGTGTTTCACCACCCTCTTAGTGAAAAAGTTTTTCCTAATATCCAATCTAAACCTCCCCCACTGCAACTTGAGACCATTACTCCTCGTTCTGTCATCTGCTACCATTGAGAACAGTCTAGAGCCATCCTCTTTGGAACCCCCTTTCAGGTAGTTGAAAGCAGCTATCAAATCCCCCCTCATTCTTCTCTTCTGCAGGCTAAACAATCCCAGCTCCCTCAGCCTCTCCTCATAACTCATGTGTTCCAGTCCCCTAATCATTTTTGTTGCCCTTCGCTGGACTCTCTCCAATTTATCCACATCCTTCTTGAAGTGTGGGGCCCAAAACTGGACACAGTACTCCAGATGAGGCCTCACCAATGTCGAATAGAGGGGAACGATCACGTCCCTCGATCTGCTCGCTATGCCCCTACTTATACATCCCAAAATGCCATTGGCCTTCTTGGCAACAAGGGCACACTGCTGACTCATATCCAGCTTCTCGTCCACTGTCACCCCTAGGTCCTTTTCCGCAGAACTGCTGCCTAGCCATTCGGTCCCTAGTCTGTAGCTGTGCATTGGGTTCTTCCGTCCTAAGTGCAGGACCCTGCACTTATCCTTATTGAACCTCATCAGATTCCTTTTGGCCCAATCTTCCAATTGGTCTAGGTCCTTCTGTATCCTATCCCTCCCCTCCAGCGTATCTACCACTCCTCCCAGTTTAGTATCATCCGCAAATTTGCTGAGAGTGCAATCCACACCATCCTCCAGATCATTTATGAAGATATTGAATAAAACCGGCCCCAGGACCGACCCTTGGGGCACTCCACTTGATACTGGCTGCCAACTAGACATGGAGCCATTGATCACTACCCGTTGAGCCCGACAATTTAGCCAGCTTTCTACCCACCTTATAGTGCATTCATCCAGCCCATACTTCCTTAACTTGCTGACAAGAATACTTCTCCCATCCCTACTCCAGGATGCTCACAGGGGGCCCAAACCCCCTACACCAGCAGGGACAGGGAGCTGGGGTGACCCTGCCGGGGGGGGCAACACCCACCTTGATCGAGTCCACCAGATCCTCCACCAGGAAGAGGCGTCGCAGGGTGTGTGCGGCCGCCAGGATGTCCCGGCTGAGCCGTGCGGTGAGGCGCTCCAGCTGCTCCTGGGACAGCGGCAGGTCAGCGTCCAGCTGAGCCCTGCGCACATGGGGGAGTGGGGGGTTAGCGAGTGGGAGGGATCCCAGCCAAGCACCCACCCCATAGCATCCCCTGGGAGAGGCCAGGGATGGTGTAGCTGGAAGCTCCCCATACAGCCAGTGCCCCGCCACACTCCCCACAGTGCCCCCTGCTGGGAGAGGCCGGGGCTGGCATACCTGGGGGCTCCCCACACAGCCAGCGCCCCACCACGCTCCCCACAGTGCCCCCTGCTGGGAGAGGCCGGGGCTGGCATAGTCAGGTGGCTGCTGAGGGAGGAATTCACTGGAAGGGGAGGGGGTACTCATGCGGACGGGGTGTTGGCGGTACCCACTAAAGTGGGAGTCTGGGGGCGAGGGTTAGACCCACCAGAGAGGGGAGGCTCTGAGGGTTAATCTCTGGCTGGGAGGGTGCAGGGTTGTGGGGGATCATTCAGTTGAAGGGGAGAGGATCGGGGGGCTGGCCAATGGTATGCTGGGGGACCAAGGGGACTCTCTGGAAGGAGGATGTCGGGATGGGGGTACTCACTGAAAGGGCGAAGGGTGTGTGGTTGGAGTCTTTGGGGGTCGCGCTCCCTGGCAGAGGGTCGGGGGGGTCACACTCCCTGGCAGGGACCCGGGGGAAGGTCACACTCCCTGGCAGGGCCTGAGGGGGGGTCACACTCCCTGGCAGAGAGTCGGGGGGTCACAGTCCCTGGCAGGGCTCTGGGGGGGTCGCACTCCCTGGCGGGGCCCCGGGGGGTTGCATTCCCTGGCGGGGCCCCGGGGGAAGGTCACATTCCCTGGGAGCGGGTCGAAGGGTCACAGTCCCTGGCAGGGCCCCAGGGGAGGGTCGCACTCCCTGGCGGGGCCCTGGGGGGGGGGGTCGCACAGAAGGTCCGGGGGGGTCACAGTCCCTGGCGGGGCCCCGGGGGAAGGTCACACTCCCTGGCAGAGGGTTGGGGGTCACAGTCCCTGGCAGAGCCCCAGGGGAGGGTCGCACTCCCTGGTGGGGCCCTGGGGGGCGGTTGCACAGAAGGTCCGGGGGGGTCACAGTCCCTGGCGGGGCCCCAGGGGAAGGTCACACTCCCTGGCAGAGGGTTGGGGGTCACAGTCCCTGGCAGAGCCCCAGGGGAGGGTCGCACTCCCTGGTGGGGCCCTGGGGGGCGGTTGCACAGAAGGTCCGGGGGGGTCACAGTCCCTGGCGGGGCCCCAGGGGAAGGTCACACTTCCTGGCAGAGAGCCGCGGGTCACAGTCCCTGGCAGGGCTCCGGGGGGGGTCGCACTCCCTGGCGGGGCCCCGGGGGGGGTCGCACAGAAGGTCCGGGGGGGTCGCACTCCCTGGCGGGGCCCCGGGGGGGGTCGCACAGAAGGTCCGGGGGGGTCACACTCCCTGGCGGGGCCCCGGGGGGCTCACACTCACTGGAAGGGGTTGGCGCCGTCGGAGCGGTGCAGGACCTGCAGCCCCTTGCGGCTCAGCCGCAGCGTGAGGGTGATGCCCAGCACGGCCAGGGCGCCGTAGGAGCCCACGCTGACGATGCTGAAGTGGAGCAGGCTCAGCAGAGTCACCATGATGCCGGTGAAGACGAGCGCCGAGGTGCGGGTGTCCCGCCAGTGCACCAGGTCCGCCACTGAGGGGGAGAGCGTTAGCGGGGCGTGACGGGGGGTCCTGGAGCCAGATGTGTCCATGGCCTGGGGCTTCCCCTGGGGACCCTGTCCCCGTCCCTCAGGACCCCTCCCTCTGCCTGGCCCCTCAGGGACACCCTGCCCCCTTGGGAACGTCCCGCTCAGTCCCTCAGGACCCCCACCCCCCGCCTGGCCCCTCAGGGACACCCTGCCCCCTTGGGAACGTCCCGCTCAGTCCCTCAGGACCCCCACCCCCCGCCTGGCCCCTCAGGGACCCCCTGCCCCCTTGGGAACGTCCCGCTCAGTCCCTCAGGACCCTCACCCCCCCCCCCCACCTGGGCCCTCAGGAACCCCCTGCCCCCTTGGGGACGTCCCGCTCAGTTTCTCAGGACCCCCTCCCCCTGCGTGGCCCCTCAGGGACCCCCTGCCCACTTGGGGACGTCCCGCTCAGTCCCTCGGGACCCCTCCCCCCGCCTGGCCCCTCAGGAGCGCTCTCCACTTGGGGACACTGGCTCCATCCCTCAGGACCCTCTCCCTCTGTCTGGCTCCTCAGGGATCCCCCGCCCCCTTGGGGACGTCCCGCTCAGTCCCTTGGGACCCCCTCCCCCCGCCTGGCCCTTCAGGGAACCCCTCCTCCCTGACCTGGGGACACCCGGCTCAGTCCCCCCTCTTGAGCCCCCTCCCCAAGCTTGGGTCCCTGGCTCAGGCCCTGGCCCAACACTGCATCTCATGCTTGGTCAGAACAACGAAGAGCCCCATGCAGTGAGTGCCCAGCTCCTGGGCACAAACCCTCCAGCCTGTGCCCCCATCAGTCCCCCGCCCCCTGGATATTGCAGCGCCAGGCCAGGGCACGAGCCGCCAGCAGGGCCCAGCCAGCCAGACCCAGGCCTGGACGGTTGCTGAGGTTCCCCCCAGCAGCGCCGCGCCAGGAGGGGCCCTCAGCCACACCCGGTCCCTGCAGGGGTGCTGGGGGGAGGACCCACAGCAGCAGGGCCGAGTCCAGGAGGCTGGGTCTGGGTCTCTGGCGGGGCCTGGGGGGCATCCTTGGGGCCGGGCTCTGCAGCAGGCCTGGGGCCTCGGGCGCTCCACTGGGAACAGCCAAAGGGTCAGGGATCTGGGGATGGGCCGAGGCCCCCATAGGGGTCTGGGCTCTGCTCTGGTGGGCACAGCCCTGGGGCAGGCACTCTGAGCGAGGGAGGGCTGCGGGCACAGACTGGGGGGAGGGGGTGACAGACCCTGGTAGCTGCTGCTTAGCCCAGGTCCAGTGCCCAGCCCTGATTGGGTTGTTCCAGTCCTCCCCACGGGCCAGGCTACAGGATACTTGGGGAAAAGGAATAAGGGGGCATGGAGAGTCAAGGCACCATCTGCTCTGGGCTCCCGTCGCACAGGGGGTCTGAAACTGGGCCAGGCATCCCACAGCAGCTCTGAAACCAGGACACCCCCCGCCCCCCGGGGCCAGAGACAGGAGACTCCCTTCGAATATAGAACTTAGGTGTGTTTTTATCACTTAGTTAGTTATCGAGGTTTAAAACAAAGAATCAAAATCACAGTCCGCTTGTGTACGGGTCTTGTCTCACTAGGATAGTCTGAGGCCTTGTTCTTAGGCTAAGGCCTTTGGCTAAGCACCAGGGGCAGCCAGAAGCTGGGACACGAACAGTCACATCCCAAACCAGATCCTGTCCTGATAGTGCCCATCACCACCAGATAAAGAAAAAGATCTTAAGATGGTTAAAGAAAACTTAGTTTGACAGCATCCTGTCTGGCAAGCAATCACTTATCAGTGGTTGTGAAACCCTCATTTCTGTATTGTTTTATCTTTATGGCCCCCACTTTTCTATTGTTAATCTGTCTGGTTCTCTAATTGTTTCTGTCTGTTGTATAATTAATTTTGCTAGGTGTAAGTTAATGAGGGTAGTGGGATATAACTGGTTAGAGAATTATGTTACAATATTTTAGGATTGGCTAGTTAAATTTCAGTAAAATGATTGGTTAAGGAATAGCTGAGACTATTACTATATAAATGGGTCAAACAGGGAGTGGATGGGAAATTGGAATCGTGTTTGCTAAGGAGAGGGGGAATGGGAACAGGGACACAGGGAAGGCTCTGCGGCGTGGGAGCCAGGAAGGGGACACTGGGGAACAGACTCTATCGGCATATATAGAGATAAGCCCGAGTGGTGTGAAGGGCTTCGGAATATGCTTGCTTGGAAACTAACCCCAATAAACATCGCATTGTCTGCGCCTCGGACTTCTGGTCTTTTGCTGCTTGCTGTCTGCGTGACAACCAGAGGAGAGGGTGAAAGGAAAACCCCTAACACTGGGCCAGGCATCTCACACCAGCTCTGAAACCAGGACCCCCTGGGGCCAGATACAGGAGACTCCCCCACCCCCACTCCAACAGAGCCAGTGCCCCTGCAGTGCCCCCATCTCAGCTCCCCCTGCAGGACCCACACCTCAGTGCCCCCTGCAGTGCCCACAGCTCGGCACTCCACAGTGCCAATGCCCCAGAAGGGCCATCTCAGCGCTCCTAGACAGCCAGTGCCCAGACCCTCCTCATGCTCAGCCACGCCCCACACAATGTCCAAGTGTCACTGAGTCCCTGGGCGATGCTCAGGAACTGCTCCCTATGAAGCCAGGCAGGACTCTGGGAAGTCTCCTTTCTGTGAGCAGCCTGTCTGCAGGGCAAACAGCTCACACAACATCTACCTTCCTGGGTCTGACCTCGGAGCATTCAGCATCCTCTGCCCCTCCATGCGCTTCCCCCAGCGAGTCCGCCCAGGCGGGGTCCTGGGGAAGCCAGAGGGTCCTGCCCCCCAACTCTGCAGTCAGACGTGACTCTCAGCCAGCCAGCCAGTAAAACAGAAGGTTTATTAGACGACAGGAACATGGTCTAAAACAGAGCTTGTAGGTGCAGAGAACAGGACCCTCAGCCGGGTCCATTTTGGGGGGCAGTGAGCCAGACAACCCCGTCTGCACTTCACTCCATGTCTCCAGCCAGCCCCAAACTGAAACTCCCTCCAGCCCCTCCTCCTCTGGGCTTTGTCCCTTTCCCGGGCCAGGAGGTCACCGGATTCCTTTGTTCTCCAACCCTTTAGCTCTCACCTTCCAGGGGGGAAGGACCAGACCATCAGTTGCCAGGAAACAGGGTGTCGGCCATTCTCTGTGTCCAGACCCCTGCACACACCTGCCCTCTAGGGCTCTGCAAGGATCATACACCCTCATCCCACCACCTAGAGACTTAAGAACTGCCTAGGGGAAACTGAGGCACCCCCACAATATTCAGAGGAAACATTAAGAACAGTCCCGCTTCGTCACACCAAGGCATGAGAGTACCCCGGCCACTGGCCCTGCGTGTACAGGGGTAACGCCTGACTCCCTGAAAGGCTGCATGTGCCAGCTTCCACCCCTCAGGGCGTGCCATATACTGCCCCACCAGTGCCCACTCCCCTTCCACACCCTGCCAGTGCCCACTCCCCTCCTGTGCCCGTGCCACATCAGTGCCCACTCCATGTATGTTCCCAGTGCCCTTGTTCCTCCCCAGGCAGATGCCTCTCTCTGTAACACGAGATGCCCAGGAGCTGGGGACACCCTGTTCCCACCCCCATCGCCCATCCTGCTAAGTGCCACCCCAGCCCTGCCCTTTTACATGGTAGTGGGGGGGCCTTGCTTCCCAGGGGGTTGGGGGAGGTCACCCCTTTGTGGACGACTCGTGGCTAAGTTTAGCTGCCGGCCTGCAGCTGTCGGGATGGTGCCGCTCCCCCTCCTCCACCTAGTAACTGACAGGCCCAAATGCCAGGCTGGGGGCATGTTGCTCACAGGCATTGACTGGGGTGGGGTGGTCACAACCTTGAGGATTGGGGCCCCCCAGCAATCACTATGACCCCCAGCTTTGATCCCAACCCCCACAGAGCTTCCATCTGCCCTGCTCTCCCAGCCCAGCCCAGCCCTGCCCGCAACGTCCCCCCAGCCACTCCCTGGCCCCCAAGAATGACCCAGCCCCAGTCCCTGTCTGAGCCCAGCCCCCCAATGCCCCCAGCCGTCCTCAGCCCTGTGATACCCCCCCCGATGGGGCATGTCTAACCTGCGCTACCCATCGCGAGTCCTTTCCCTGCAGCACGGTGCGAGGGTCCCGTCGCCTCGGCACACCGTCTCCGGGTGGGGGCTGGGGGCTGCAGGGCTGCACAAGGGGGGAGCCCGGGGGCTATTTATAGCCAACGAATGCCAGCTGCCATCTCCCATCACCCCATCCCCCTTCCTGTCCTGCACGGGGGCTCGGCCACACCAAGGATGGGAGGGACGGTGCCGATGGGCAGCGGTGGGGGGGCAGGACGGTCCAGTGCCTAAAGCACAGGACTAGGAGCCAGAACTCCTGGGTTCTGCCCCTGGATCTATAGGGGAGTGGGGTGCAGTGATCAGAGCGGGGGGGCTGGGAGCCAGGACTCCTCGGTTCTGTCCCCAGCTCTGGGAAGGGAGTGGGGTCCAAGGGTGAAACGGGGGAAATCAGGACTCCTAGGTTCTATTCCGTGCTCTTCTGTGGACAGATCAGTGTGAACCACAGAATGCCGAGCTGACTCCAGCTGAGAAGGATTCTGCTAACTGGAACCCCTTCCCCTGCAGGGTCAGTCGGATACACCCTGTTCTTCAGTGCTGCACAGCTGTGTAGCAGCCCCTGCACCCCACCCCAGAGGTGGCTGCATTACAGCACTGGGCAAGGGATCCCTGTATAACCAGCCCCTGCGCCCCACCCCAGAGCTGGCTGCATTACAGCACTGGGCAAGGGATCCCTGTATAACCAGCCCCTGTGCCCCACCCCAGAGCTGGCTGCATTACAGCACTGGGCGAGGGATCCCTGTATAACCAGCCCCTATGCCCCACCCCAGAGCTGGCTGCATTACAGAACTGGGCGAGGGATCCCTGTATAACCAGCCCCTGTGCCCCACCCCAGAGCTGGCTGCATTACAGCACTGGGCAAGGGATCCCTGTATAACCAGCCCCTGTGCCCCACCCCAGAGCTGGCTGCATTACAGCACTGGGCAAGGCTCCCTGTAAAACCAGCCCCTGAGCCCCAGCCCAGCCTGGCCCTGCAGGAGGCTGGAGCGTCCCCCTTCCAGCTGTGGCATTCTCTGGGAGGCATGTGCCAGCCCCAGTCTCTCCTCTACTGCTCCGGGACGTGCTGCTGTCAGCACCGGGGCTATGTTTACCCGCTGACTCGCCTGCCCTGGGATCCTGCTCTGGCACCAGCCCACAAGATGGGAGGAGCTCTTGGGGGCGGGGACTGAGGCAGCCCTGCCAGCACCCAGCTGGGGACTCCAGCGCTGCGAGTTCCCCACGGCAATGCCCCATCCAGAACACCAGTGCGGTGAGCTTCCCCAGAGCAGTGCCCTGCCTGGGACTCCAGTGCTGCGAGATTCGGCCACAGCCCTGTTATTCACCTGTCCCTTGCCCCCCCCCCCCCAGCTCCCAGCTTCTGCGTCTTCATTGGCTGCTCACCTATCATGTATACGCCCAGAGTGCTCCCGGATTGGTCCAGCCCATCCAGCTGCTGTTCTGTGATTGGTTCCAAATCTGCCGGCTCCCCCTCCTCCTCTGGCTCCAGCTCCTCCTCCCCTGGGCTGGGGGCGGCTGAGATCTGGGGGGGGGGCTGGCTGCCCTCGGCGTAAGCGAGCCCGGGGGTGCCCCCTGCAGGACACGGCATGAGGGCTTTGGGCCCCGGGCGGTCCCCTGGTGCTGTCTCCGGAGCAGCCTCTGCCACAGGCAGGGGGGTGAGGGGTCATTGCCAGGGTCATCGCCTGCCTGACACCCCACGAGCCCGGCGGTGGTCCCCTCCAGCAACACAGCCTGCTCCAGCCCCCCAAGAGAGCCCCTGCTCCATCCCCCCATCTGCCACCTCCCTTCCCCCCGCCAGAGCCCCTCCTCCATCCCCCTAGCCACCTCCCTTCCCTTCCCCCCCAACAGAGCCCCTCTTCCATCCCCCCATCCACCACCTCCCTTCCCTTCCCCCCGCCAGAGCCCCTCTTCCATCCCCCCATCTGCCACCTCACTTCCCTTCCCCCCGCCAGAGCCCCTCCTCCATCCCCCCATCCGCCACCTCCCTTCCCCCCGCCAGAGCCCCTCCTCCATCCCCCCAGCCGCCACCTCCCTTCCCTTCCCCCCGCCAGAGCCCCTCCTCCATCCCCCCAGCCGCCACCTCCCTTCCCTTCCCCCTGCCAGAGCCCCTCCTCCATCCCCCCAGCCGCCACCTCCCTTCCCTTCCCCCTGCCAGAGCCCCTCCTCCATCCCCCCATCCACCACCTCCCTTCCCTTCCCCCTACAGAACCCCTCTTCCATCCCCCCATCTGCCACCTCCCTTCCCTTCCCCCCGCCAGAGCCCCTCCTCCATCCCCCCATCCGCCACCTCCCTTCCCCCCGCCAGAGCCCCTCCTCCATCCCCCCAGCCGCCACCTCCCTTCCCTTCCCCCCGCCAGAGCCCCTCTTCCATCCTCCACCTCCCTTCCCTTCCCCCCGCCAGAGCCCCTCCTCCATCCCCCCAGCCGCCACCTCCCTTCCCTTCCCCCTGCCAGAGCCCCTCCTCCATCCCCCCATCCACCACCTCCCTTCCCTTCCCCCTACAGAACCCCTCTTCCATCCCCCCATCTGCCACCTCCCTTCCCTTCCCCCCGCCAGAGCCCCTCCTCCATCCCCCCATCTGCCACCTCCCTTCCCTTCCCCCCGCCAGAGCCCCTCCTCCATCCCCCCATCCGCCACCTCCCTTCCCCCACCAGAGCCCCTCTTCCATCCCCCCATCCGCCACCTCCCTTCCCCCCGCCAGAGCCCCTCCTCCATCCCCCCATCCGCCACCTCCCTTCCCTTCCCCCCGCCAGAGCCCCTCTTCCAACCCCCCATCCGCCACCTCCCTTCCCCCCGCCAGAGCCCCTCTTCCATCCCCCCATCCGCCACCTCCCTTCCCCCCGCCAGAGCCCCTCTTCCGTCCCCCCAGCCACCACCTCCCTTCCCTTCCCCCCGCCAGAGCCCCTCTTCCAACCCCCCATCTGCCACCTCCCTTCCCTTCCCCCCGCCAGAGCCCCTCCTCCATCCCCCCATCTGCCACCTCCCTTCCTTTCCCCCCGCCAGAGCCCCTCTTCCAACCCCCCATCCGCCACCTCCCTTCCCTTCCCCCCACCAGAGCCCCTCCTCCATCCCCCAGCCACCACCTCCCTTCCCTTCCCCCCGCCAGAGCCCCATCCCCCCATCTGCCACCTCCCTTCCCTTCCCCCCGCCAGAGCCCCTCTTCCAACCCCCCATCCGCCACCTCCCTTCCCTTCCCCCCCCAACAGAGCCCCTCCTCCATCCCCCCAGCCACCTCCCTTCCCTTCCCCCCCTACAGAACCCCTCTTCCATCTCCCCATCTGCCACCTCCCTTCCCCCCAACAGAGCCCCTCCTCCATCCCCCCATCCGCCACCTCCCTTCCCTTCCCCCCCAACAGAGCCCCTCCTCCCTCCCCCCCCCACAACAGAGCCCCTCTCCCATGGTTCCTACCTGAGTGTGCGGCGAGGGCTCCCGGCTGCTCTGCTGCCCCAAAAGGGCGGGGGCAGGGCCCACCCCTGCCTGGCATGACTTGTGGCTCTTCCCACCCCAGGGAGCTGGGCTCATCCGCGTAGCTCAGCGGGGCATCCCAGGCCGAGAAGGGTTCCAGCCCCTGGCACTGCCCGGCCAGCAGCCCCTGCTCGCCCTCGGGCGACTGGCACAGGCTGGGGATGTTCTCCAGGCTGTCGCCCAGCGCGGGCACCAAGGTCTCGCAGGTCTCGGGGCGGGGCAGGGGGCCCCTCATCCGGCGGGCCAGGGAGTCCCGCCGCCCCCGGGGGCCAGGCTCGCTGGGGGGGATGGCGTCGGGGCCACCCGCGAAGGTGATGTAGGAGAAGGTCAGCTCCCTCGGGGTCCCCCAGTCCAGGGATGTCTCCTCCTCCTCGTCCTCGGAGAACTCCCGCGCCGTCTGCAGCTCCGGGAAATCCGACTCGTCATTGCCGCCTGCCGGGGAGGCGCGGGGGTTACTGGGGCAGAGAGGCCGGGCAAGGAGGGAAAAGGAACCTCAGACCCCTGCCAGGGACTGGACTGTGGGGGATCTGCCCCGCCCCCCTCCCCCCACAACTCCCTGATGAAGACCGGACTGTGGGGGATCCAACCCCCCAAACCTCACCAGGGACCGGGCTATGAGGGGCTCTGCCCCCCCTCAGCCTCCGATGGGGGACTGGACTGTGGGGGATCCAACCCCCCAAACCCCACCAGGGACCAGGCTGTGAGGGGCTCTGCCCCCCTGTGATGAAGTGGGGGCTTTTCTTGTTTTTTTCTTGTTTTTTTCCAATGGTTTGCATGCAGAAGGGGGTGGGACTCAGTTTCCCTGGGTGTTACTGGTTTAACGAGGTGATGGGAGAAGGAGTTTGTTGGTACAGAGAACCCACGAGGGAACTTGGGACCCCGGCCAATGGCCTGGAGAATGGAGACCCCAGCGACTGGTGACCAGGATGCCCAGCTCGGGAGTCACAGGCGGGTCTGGGCAGTGGGAGAACAATGGGCTGCGGAGAGAGGACCCTGGTGTCCTGACCAGCTGGTTCCAGCAAAGGACTGGCTGAGAGGAGAGGAGGCCCAAGCAACCCTGTTTACCTGGATAGAAGAGAATGGACAGAGGTGGGGCTTGTGGGCAGGTGATATCAGATGCCCAGCTGGAAAGGGGAGGTGGGGGGTGGGGGGCTCAGGGCTGGAGGGAGAGAGCAGGCAGAGCCCACCTGGATGCAGGGGAGACTTGGATGTGCTGGGCTGAGGGAGGCCAGGCCTGAGGCCCTGAGAGTTTCCTGTGCTGGGTTCAGACGCTCAATAAACCCTCCTGTTTTACGCTGGCTGAGAGTCGCTCTGGTCTAGAGATCAGGGTGGCATTATTCCCTCTGGGCGTGGGGGTCCCAGGGGTCCAGAGCGAGTGGACTCCCTGAGGGGGCGCACGGCGAGAGACAGGTGTGCTAAGGATCAGAGAGGTGCGGTTCCAGGAGGCGGAGGGGCTTAACCCCCCAGACAGAGTGGATCCCCGAGAAGGGCTGTCACACTGAAGGGGACCATACTGGGCCAGGAGTGGGCAGGACCTGTGAGTCTGTGACACCCCATCATCCCCCCGATGGAGACCAGGCCGTGGGGGATCCAACCCTCCAAACCCCACCAGGGACCGGGGCTGTGAGGGGATCTGCCCCCCACACACTGTCAACCTCCCAATGGGGACTGGGCCATGGGGGATCCAACCCCCCAACCCTCATGGGGGACCAGGCTGGGAGGGGATCTGCCCCCCATCCTCCAGGCTGTGGGGGATCCAAACCCCATCAGGGATGGGACTGTGAGGGGCTCCGCCCCCCGTGCTGGGAGCTCTGGGGACAGGGCATGGGGGGCAGAGACTCACCGTCTGTGGAGTCAGGTGTGGTGGAGACAGTAGAAGGAGATTCTTCTGCAAGAGACAGAGGGAGGCACGAGGGTCAGTCTACTCCAAAGCCCCAGACCAGCAATGAGTCCACACACCCCTGAGCCCCCAACCCCTCCACCCCACTCCCTGCAGCCCAGCGCCCCCTAGCGCCACACTGGCGCATCGGGGCCAGCACTGACTGCCAGGGGAGAGCACCCTCTACTGAGCACCTCAACCCACTCCCTGCCAGGCACTGAGCATTCCTGGGGGCTCAACCATTTTGCATCTTTTACTACCAGACCAAACCCTGAGTAGTGATTCCAAGCAGCGCAATCTAACCCACTGCCTCACCCGATGCCCAGGCTGCGGGCAGGTGCCAACTAGAACATCCATTGCAACAAACTCTCTCCTATTCCCGGCCCTGCTGACCAGCGTCCTCACTAACCCCAGGGGAGAATGCCCCATTCAGCTGCAGGATATAAGTACCTGTATGCAAAGACCCAGGGGATCTCTCCAGCACCCAAGCTGCATCCTTCCCCCACATGCTGTCTCCCACTCTGTTCCCCTTCCTTCCCCCAGCCCCTCCCAACCATCACCACCCCCCTTGCTCTAACTGCCCCCCAATATATGCAGGGGCAGTTTGCTGGGGAGACTCAGAGACAGGCTGATCTGAGCTGGGGTCCTTGGGATGGCTTTACCCTGCAACCCCCCCTATTGGGACACTGACTCTTGGGGCAGCCCCTTGGGGCAAACTTCTTGGTTGGAGGGCCACATCTGGATGGGGATATTGCATGCAGGGCCAAGAATGTAGGGCTGGGGCAGGGAGTTGGGGTGCGGGAGGGAGTGTGGGGTGTGGGAGGAGGTGCGGTATGCAGGAAGGGTCTCAGGGCAGGGAGTTGGGGTGCAGGGTTCAGGAGGGGTACGGCAGGGGGCTCAGGGCAGGGGATTGGGGCGGAGGAGGGGTGTGAGGGCTACAAGGGGGCTCAGGGCAGGGGGTTGGGGTACAGGGTGCAGGAGGGGTTCAGGGTGCGGCAGGGGGTTGGCGTGCCGGCAGGGAGCTTAGGGCAGGGAGTTGGGGTGCGGGGTGCAGGAGGGGTTCAGGGTGCAGCCTCTGGCCTGGCGCCACTTACCTGGAGTGGCTCCAGGATGGCAGCAGCATGCAGCGGGGCTAAGGCGGGCTCCCTTCCTGCCCTGGCCCTGCGCCGCTCCAGGAAGCGGCCAGCACCACGTCCCTGCGGCCCCTGGGTGAGCGGGGGGCAGAGGGCTCTGCGCACTGCCCTCCCCTGTGGGTACCCACTGGCCACGGTTCCCATTGGCCACGGTTCCCTGTTCCTGGCCAATGGGAGCTGCGGGGGGCAGTGCCTGGAGGCAAGGGCCGCACACGGAGCCATCTGCCCCCTTCTCCCCCAGGGGCCGCAGGGACATGGTGCCAGCCACTTCCAGCAGCAGTATGGGGCCAGGGCAGGCAGGAAACCTGCCTTACCCCCGCTGCGCCACAGGGCTGGCAATCCCGCGGGTCAGATCCAAAGCCCTGGTGGGCCGGATCCGGCCCCCGGGCCATAGTTTGCCCACCCCTGCCCTAGCCAGACCCAGGGGGCCTATTTCAGGCTGCCCAACAGGGGGCACCACGTGCGAGCCCCACTGGCTGAGGCAGGTCTCTCCCCACAGACGGTCGGGCAGGTGCTGCCACCTCCCACCACAGTCTGTTCCCGGAACTGACCTCATCCCCTCCCCACGGCTGCTCAGAGCCCCGCCATGTTGAGGCCAGGGGGTTAATGCAGGAGCTGGGCCGGTGCCAGGGCCCTGGCAGGTGAAGGAGCCTCCTCCTGCCCCAAACTGTCCGGTTTCCTGGCAGGTCTGGTCAGGACAGGGGGGCTTAAGGCAAAGCCCAGCTGCTGAGAGGAAAGGGCCAGGGGTGAAGGGAGGGGCACTGTGCTGCAGGGTTCGGGAGGGGGCGCTGTGCGGTCAGGGCAGGGCTCAGGAGGGGGGCACCGTGCAGCCAGGGGCAGGGCTCAGTAGGGGGTGCCATGCGGTCAGGGCGGGGCTCAGCAGGGGGCGCTGTGCGATCGAGGCAGGGCTCAGCCCTGTGGTCAGGGGCAGGGCTCAGTAGGGGGCGCCATGCGGTCAGGGCGGGGCTCAGCAGGGGGCGCTGTGTGATTGAGGCAGGGCTCAGCCCTGTGGTCAGGGGCAAGGCTCAGCAGGGGGTGCCGTGAGGTCAGGGCTCAGCAGGGGGCGCTGTGCAATCGAGGCAGGGCTCAGCAGGGGGTGCAGTGAGGTCAGGGCTCAGCAGGGGGCGCTGTGCGATCGAGGCAGGGCTCAGCCCTGTGGTCAGGGGCAAGGCTCAGCAGGGGGTGCCGTGAGGTCAGGGCTCAGCAGGGGGCGCTGTGCGATCGAGGCAGGGCTCAGCCCTGTGGTCAGGGGCAAGGCTCAGCAGGGGGTGCCGTGAGGTCAGGGCTCAGCAGGGGGCGCTGTGCAATCGAGGCACGGCTCAGCCCTGTGGTCAGGGGCAAGGCTCAGCAGGGGGCGCTGTGCTGCTGGTGGGAGATTGTTGTCCTTTGAATCACTGATGTTAAGGCCCTGACTCCTTCACCTTCCAGTTCCCCAGGCTCTTCCGCAAAGGGCTGAGCCCCGACCCCAGGGCACTGGCCAGCCTCTCACTTGGGGAACAGCCAGTAACGCTGGTGCCTGGGGTCAGCCCTGCCTGCAAATGTGCCCCACAGCACAGCGCCCCCTAGTGTGATTGCGGGAATGGGTCAGCCCTGCCGGTGCCAATAGCACAGCGCCCCCTAGTGCAAACTGCAGGAATGGAGTTAGCCCTGACCACTCCGCCCATCGAGTCCCGGTGAATAATGGCAGGGAAATGAAATTCCTGTTTTACCAAATACTTAAAGAGTTTTTGGAACTTTGTTTTTAATCTCTGACTGGGACCAAACCCCTCCTGCATGTTCCTGAAGCCGGAATGAGGTCGGCTCCCCGAGGCGCATCTAGGGAGCTGCCCAGAACAGAGCACATGATGTCTCGGCCACCCAGGGCCAGAGAAGCCTGGGGGCTGGGAACGATTTTCTGACAGAAAAGGGAAATTTTAGAGCAAAACTGAAATTTTCCTGAGAAATGTTCAATGTTGCAGAAAGTAGTAAATTCCCAGTAGTAAATTCCCGACAGGGACATTCAGCTCTGTGTGTGTGCAGGGCCTGGCACAATGGGGCCTGCCCCATGGCTGTAAGGTCTTAGGCCCTACCATAACACACCTAATAGCTGTAAAATGTACAGCACCTGGCACAATGGGGCCTTCCCCATGGCTGGGGGGGGTCCCTAGGCACTACCGTAATACACCTAATAGCAATTCAAATGTACAGCGCCTGACACAATGGGGGCCTGCCCCATGGCTGGAGTTCCCAGCTGCTACAGTAACACACCCAATAGCAATACAAATGTACAGCACCTGACACAATGGGGGCCTGCCCCATGGCTGGGGCTCGTGGATGGTACCCTAATACACCTAATAAACAATAATCATTCCTGCCAGCACCTCTTGTACCCTGCCGCTTGATCCTTAGCAGCCTCAGGCCTCGGAGTCCCCCCAGCTCCCGCGGAGCCCTGACCGCCCCCGGCCCTGCGTCCTGGGCCGGAGTGGGGGGTGGCTGGGTCACCCACCGGCCCCGCCGTCGAATTTCAGCACTGTCCCCCCGACCCCCCAGAGCAACGGCGGGGAGCGGCCCCAGCCTGGGGATGCGGATGGAGCAGCGCCCCTGGGGGCACCAGCTGCGGCAGGGGCCAGACTCCGCCCCAGGCCCTCGGCTGCCGCTCTCCGCCCAGCCCAGGTGCTGAACCGGCCCGGAGCCCGCGACGCGCCCCGCCCAGGGGCCCTGCAGCCCCCGGGAAGCCGCCTGCCGCCGCGCCCGGGCCACGGCCAGGCCCCGGGGCGCAGAGCAGCTGCCCGCGGAGCCGGAGAGAGATTCCCCCGCGTCGGGTCCCCAGCGGCCCGGCTCCGTCCGGGGACCCCGCGAGCACCGCAGCTGGAGCCGCTAGGCCGGGCGGGGGGCGCACGGGGGCACCGGACAAGATCCCTCCACGCACGGGCCCGATCCTCCCCACGCCCCCCCCCGCCCCGCCCGGGCCCGATCCTCCAGCCTGACCCTGGTCCCGCCCGCCGGGCCGGGCCGATGCCCCCACCCAGTCCCGATCCACCCTCCCGGCTCGGGGCCCGCTCCCCCAGCCTGCCCAGCCTGCCCCTGGTCGCCCCCCGCTCAGGCCCCATCCCACCTCCCTGTCCCGATCCTCCCCCCCGCGGGCCCGATCCCCCGGCCTGACTCTGGTTCCTCCCCCCCCCCCCCCCGCCCGGGCTCGAGCCCCGCGCCCCGCCCCGCCCGCTACGTACTGCAGTGGGCGAACCCCAGGACCTGCCCCATCGCCCCGCAGTTCCCTTCATGGGGCTCGCGGTGCGCTGCGGCGGCGCTGCCCCCCGGCTCCCCCCGGCTCTCATCTCCCCGGCCCCATGCTGCTGCCGCCGGCCGGCCTGATGGGGAAGCCGCGGCTCTGCAGCTCGCTGCCCCCTCCGCGCCGGCCTGCGAGCGATTGCGGGGGGGGAGTGGGGGGGGCTGCGGAGGAGGGAGGGCGGCGGCTCACAAAGGCGAGGGGCGGGGAGTGTCTGTGTGCGGGGGGGAGAGACGCAGACAAAGGGGGACTGAGACAAAGGCGCAGGGGAAGGGAGAGAACGTGGGGGGCAGATCCTGGTGGGGATGGAGAGGGAGGGGTGGGGGTAGGTCCTGGAGGGGTGGAGAGGGAGAGGTGGGCGTAGGTCCTGGGGTGGGGGCAGAGGGAGGAGTGGGGGCAGATCCTGGGGTGGGTGGAGAGGGAGGGGTGGGGGTAGGTCCTGGGGTGGGTGGAGAGGGAGAGGTGGGGGTAGGTCCTGGGGTGGGTGCAGAGGGAGGGATGGGGGTATGGCCTTGGGGTGGGGGCAGAGGGAGGGGTGGGGGTAGGTCCTGGGGTGGGTGGAGAGGGAGGTGTGGGGGTAGGTCCTGGGGTGGGTGCAGAGGGAGGGATGGGGGTAGGACGTGTCTGAGAGCACTCTGGGGAAAGAGGCGTTAACGGCGTGATGGGATGGGAGTGGTGGGGGGGTAGTCGCAGGGGCCATGCTGGGCGAGGGTAGGAGCCCCTCCTCCACCTGGTCATCCCAAACCGCTACCCCCCAGCCCATGCCATGCCCCCCTGGCACTCTGAGCCCCTTCTCACTCACTCTCATGCCACCCCAAGCACCCAGATCTGCAGCTCCTGGGCATGGGGACCGGAGTGCCTGGCTCACCACCCGGGGTGCAGCTGGTAGGGCCTGTGGGGACGGGGCATCTCCATGGAGATGGTGGGACCCCGGGCATCACTTCCCCCGGTGGGTTGAGGGCGGGGCCAGAGATGAGCCCCCACCAGAGGTGCAGCCCAGCCTGGGACTCCTCGCCAGGCTGAGTGGGGTGGCACGGACCCTGCTCTGGGGTGACCAGACAGCAAATGTGAAAATTCGGGACAGGGGTGGGGGGTAATAGGAGCCTATATAAGAAAAAGACCCAAAAATCAGGACCGTCTCTATAAAATCAAGACATCTGATCACCCTACCCTGCACTTCCCCACCTCCTGCCTGGGGGTATACAGCCTGGGGACCACAGGGGACAGCACCGCCCCCTTCTGGGCGTAACAGAGTCAGCACGTTAGTAATGACCCAACACTTCTCTAGTGCCTCTCCCTACGGATACCCCCAGCATGCTATGCAGCCACCTCTGGGGTGGGGCGTGGGGCTGTTTATACAGGGATCCGTCGGCTGGTGCTGAGATGCAGCCACCTCTGGGGGAGGTAGGATGCATAAATACAGTCATCCAGCAACTGTGATGAAGTGGGGGAGTTTCTTGTTTTTCCTTGTTGCCTAGGTGGAATTTTCTTGGTTTTCCTATAGTTTGCATGCAGAGGGGGTGGGACTCAGTTTCCCTAGGTGCTACAGGTTTAACAAGGTGATGGGAGAGGGAGTTTGTTGTTACAGAGGACCGGCGAGGGAACTTGGGACCCCAACCACTAGCCTGGAGAATGGATACCCCAGAGACCGGTGACCTGGTGACCCGGAGGCCCAGCTCAAGGACCGGCGAGGGAACTTGGGACCCCAACCACTAGCCTGGAGAATGGATACCCCAGCGACCGGTGACCTGGTGACCCGGAGGCCCAGCTCAGCAGTTGCAGCCGGTTCTGGCCAGTGAGAGGACAATGGGCTGTGGAGAGAGGACCCCGGTGTCCTGACCAGCCGGTTCTGGCCCGTGGGAGAACAATAGGCTGTGGAGAGAGGAGAGGAGGCTCAGGCGACCCTGTTCACCTGGAGAGAAGACAAAGGACAGAGGCCAGGGTTGGGGCTGGTGATAGCAGATGCCCAGCTGGGAAGCAGGGGGGCTCAGGGCTGGAGGCAGGGAGCAGGCAGAGCTCACCTGGATGCAGGGGAGACTTGGATGTGCTGTGCTGAGGGAGGCCAGGCCTGAGGCCCTGAGAGTTTCCTGTGCTGGGTTCAGATGTTCAATAAACCCTCCTGTGTTACGCTGGCTGAGAGTCTCTCCAGTCTAGAGAACAGAGGGGCATCATCCCCTTCGGGGGGTGGAGGCCCCAGGGGTCCAGAGCGAGTGGACTCCCTGAGGGGGCCCACGGCGAGAGACAGGTGTGCTAAGGCTCAGAGAGGTGCGGCTCCAGGAGGCGGAGGGGCTTAACCCCTGAGGGAGAGTGGACCCCCGAGAAGGGCTGTTGCACTGAAAGGGGCACCCCCTATGGACCGCACAGGGCCAAGAGTGGGCACGACCTGTGAGTCCGTGACAGTAGGGCCTGTGGGGATGGGGCATCTCCATGGAGACAGTGGGACCCCAGGCATCACTTCCCCACGGTGGGTTGAGGGTGAGGCCAGAGCTGAGCGTCCGTCACAGGTGCAGCCCAGCCCAGGACTCAGCGCTGCCCCTCACTGAGCTGAGCGGGGGGCACGGACCCTGTGCTGCCCCCGCCCCCCACCTTGGGACCACCAGGGGACAGCACCGCTCCCTTCTGGGCATAACAGAGTCACTACATTAGTAATGACCCAATGCTTCTCTAGCGCCTCTCCCCACGGATACCCCCAGCATGCCATGCAGCCACCTCTGGGGTAGGGCGTGGGACTGTTTATACAGAGATCCGTCGGCTGGTGCTGAGATGCAGCCACCTCTGGGGGGAGGTAGGATATAGAAATACAGTCGCCCGGCAACGCTGCCCAGCAATTTGGGACAGGAAGTGAAAACAAGTCAAGTTTCTGTGTGAAGCTGTGTGGGGAGAAGCCCTGAATTCAACCTGGGAGAAAAGCAGCATATGCCAGCTGGGCCCTTCTGCTCCCCCATCCCCAGCTGGGCCCTGCTGCTCCCCCGCAAAAGCCCAGCTGGGCCCTGCTGCTCCCTCCCCCCACAACCCCAGCTGGGCCCTGCTACTCCCCCACACACAACCCCAGCTGGGCTCTGCTGTTCCCCCCAACCCCCCAACCCCAGCTGGGCCCTGCTGCTGCCCCCAGCGCACAACCCCAGCGGCGCCCTGCAGCTCCCCCCACCCCCAGCTGGGCTATGCTGCTCCCCCTGCCCAGAAAGGAACAACCCCCAGACAACTCGGCCAATGGGCCCCAAATGGACACTTTCGTGATGGCACCGTGGGCCTGGTCCCGCTTGCCAGTCTGGCTGCACTCTGCAGAATACCCACAGTGGCTAGGGCGGGGCTGGCCCTGGGTCCCGCTACCCACACCCCAGCTTTGCATGGCCCATGCTGCGTGCTGGGCCATGACCGGGCAGGGATTAGGAGATTTAACATTCCATATTTAGCTGCAGGATGAGGAATTATGGTGCCAGGGAGGACAGAGCCACCACAGCCCCCGCAGTGCATGTGTCCCTGGGGCTGCCAGGGGGCGAGCCAGCCGCACAGCATCATGGGGGTGCCAGGAAGGCCCCGGGGAGTCGGCAGGGGCAGGGTGCAGCCCCTGCAGCTGAGCCACTGAAACCTACCGGAGATCAGAGGGCTGGTGCCAAGCGGTGACCGGGCGATTCCCCAGGGCACTTGGTCGGGGGCACCAGGCTTGGCAATAGGGTGAGTACCCGGGGCACAGGATGGCGACCTTTGTGCGACTGCTGGTGTCACAGGCAGAGCGGATGGTCTCGCGTCTCTTCAAGGCGGAGCGTGGCGAGGGGCCCGGCTCCTTCCTGGAGGCTCCGCGGACGGAGAAGCTGCTGGAGCAGGGCGAGGGGGGCGGGCTGCGCTACGGGCTGGGCGCCATGCAGGGCTGGCGGGCCCACATGGAGGACGCGCACACGGCTCAACCCCAGCTGCCGGGCAGCCTGGCCACCTGGGCCTTCTTTGCCGTATACGACGGGCATGCGGGAAGCACGGTGGCGCAGTTCTGCGCCCACCACCTGCTGGGGGAGCTGGTGGTGGGCGAGGCCTTCACGGGGGGCGTGGAGTCGCCAGAGGCGGTGAAGAGGGCGGTGCGGGAGGGCTTCCTGCACATTGACAGCCGCATGCAGGCTCTGGCGCGTGCCGAGGGCTGGGAGCACGCCGGCTCCACCGCCGTGGCCGTGCTGGTCTCACCGCGCCACCTCTACTTCATCAACCTGGGCGACTCGCGGGCCCTGCTGTGCCGGGCCGGCCGCCTCACCTTCTACACGGAGGACCACAAGCCCAGCCGGCCGCGGGAGCGGGAGCGCATCGAGAACGCCGGCGGCACCGTCCTGCTGCAGCGCGTCAACGGCTCCCTGGCCGTCTCCCGCGCCCTGGGCGACTTTGACTACAAGGCCGTGGCCTGGCGGGGCCAGACGGAGCAGCTGGTGTCCCCCGAGCCCGAGGTGTACGAGCTGGCGCGCTGCCCGGGCGAGGACGAGTTCCTGGTGCTGGCCTGCGACGGCGTCTGGGACGCCTTCGACACCGAGGGGCTCTGCGCCTTCGTCCGCTCCCGCCTGCAGCTCGGCAGGGACCCGCAGGCCGTGTGCGAGGAGGTCCTGGAGGCCGGGCTCTACAAGGTGAGGCAGGGATGGGGGGCAGGGCCATTGGCCTCTAGCGGTCGCTGGTTTCCAGCTGCAGGGTGGGGTGGGGCAGGGAACGGGACATAGGACCTTTCTCCTAGGGGGCACTGGTTCCCATCCGGCCCTAGGGCAGGGACTGGCTGGCTCAGGGGGGCGGGGAATGAGGCACAGGACCTTTACTGTCTATGGGGCACTGACCCCAGGGCAGGGCACTGGCTAGTGTGGGGAGGTGGGGTGGGGAATAGGACGTGGTTATTTTCCACTCTAGGAGGTGCTTGCTCCCAGCCAGCCAGCCACAGCATGGGGGCGCGGGGGGAATGGCACATGGGGCCTGTTCCCTCTAGAAGGCGCTGACTCCCATCCGGCCCCAGGGCAGGGACTGGCTGGTGCAAGGAGGTGGAGGGGAGGGACTGAGACATGGGGCCTGTCTCCTGTAGGGGGTGCCGGCTCCCATATGACCCCAAGGCAGGGACTGGCTGGCTCAGGGGGCAGGGAATGGGACACAGGGCCTTTCCCCTCCAGCAGACAGTGGTTCTGTTATCTCTGCCTGGCCAGATGTTTGGGGCAGAGGGGTTGGGGGGAGATGAGGGACCCCCCTGCCCAACACTGTCTGGTTCGATGGATTTCCTGCTCTGGGCTGGGGTGGTACAGATCCAGCTGCTCTCCTTGTCTGGCTGTTGTATGGGCCCTTGGGCTCCATGCTGGGCTGTATCCGGGCATAATGCCCCCTTGGGCTCCCACCATTCTAATGACCCATCAGGGCCCCCTACAGCCGCCTGTCCCCACGCTCGCTGCCCCCTGACCTGATTGGTTCTCCCCTGCCCAGGGAAGCCGCGACAACATGACCTGCATGGTGGTGTGCTTCCGGGGGGCCCCCGGCACTTCCCAGGCCGCCCTGCAGAAGGAGCGGGAGCTGGACGCCCACCTGGAGAGCCGGGTGGCAGGTGGGTGAGGTTGAGCCCTGGGCAGCACCAGGCCCTTGGCTACAGGGCAGCTAGACCAAGGGACCCAGAGCGGGGCACCCACGCCTGCCTGTGCCAGCTACTGCCCGTCAGGTCATGGGCGGGAGCAGAGACAACAGGGAGGGGAGTAGGGGGAGGGCAGGGGCAAATGGGGTGAGAACGGGACGGGGGGGCAGGGGCAGTGGGGAGGGGGTAACCAGGTGCAGTGCAGGGGCAGAGCGGGGCTTTGAGTGCCTGGGCAGAGCCAGTCATGAGCCAGCCCCTCTCCCCACAGAGCTGTATGGGGAGCTGCAGGAGCAGGGGGCTGCCAGCCTCGTGGCCATCTTCCGGTGCCTGGCGTCCGAGGTGAACCCCAGCCTGCCCCCCGGCGGGGGTCTTGCCAGCAAGTGAGTACAGATTCCCCCCCCCACAGCGAGCACCCCCACTACATGGAGCCCCCGGCACACAGTGCCTCTGCCCCAGGCTGGGGTCTGGCTCACAGTCCCATGTGGCTCCATGGGAGGGGAGGGGGTGAGAAGCCCCGGGCCCTTAGGGGACCCCGAGGGGGTGGGGTAGTGAGGGGCCAGGCACTGCCTCAGGGCTGACCCCTGCTATCCCCTTGCAGAAGAGCCGTGATCATGGAGGCCTACGAGCGCCTGCGTCGGAGCTATGAGGCCCAGCTGCCAGTAAGGACTGAGCAATCTGCGGCCCCCACCTCAGCCCACACTCCCTCCACCCCACGGCCCCCAGCCCAGCCCCCGCTCCGTCTGCCCCACAGCCCCCAGCCCTGCCTCCTCTGCCTCATCGCCCCCAGCTCCTACCTCCCCCAGCCCCTATCTCCTCTGCCTTGCAGCCCCCAGCCTCTACCTCCCCCAGCCACTATCTCCTCCACCGCACGGCCCCCAGCCCCCGCTCCCTCTGCCCCATGGCCCCCAGCCGTGCCTCCTCCACCCTACTTCCCCCAGCCCCTACCTCCTCCACATCGCAGCCGCCAACTCCCGCTCCTTCCGCCTCCTGCCCCAGCCCTTGCCTCCCCCAGCCCCTACCTCCTCCGCCCTGCAGCCCCTACTTCCTGCGCCCCGCAGCTTCCAGCCCCCGCTCCCTCTGCCCCACGGTCCCCAGCCCTGCCTCCTCCACCCTGCAGCCCCCAGCCCCTACCTCCCCAGCCCTTACCTCCTCCGCCTCATAGCCCCCAGCCCTGCCTCTTCAGCCCTGCGGCCCCCAGCCCTGCCTCCTCCACCCCATGGCCCCCAGCCCCTACCTCCCCCAGCCCCTATCTCCTCCACCCCATGGCCCTCAGCCCCTGCCTCCTTCGCCCTGTCACCCCCAGCCCCTGCTCCCTCCGCCCTACATCTCCCAGTTCCTGCTCCCTCCTCCCTAGGGCCCCCAGCCCAGCTCCCTGCCCTCTCTGCCCCAGGGCTCCCAGCCCCCAGCCAAGCCCCCTTCTGCTCACCCCATGATCCCCTTCTCTCTCCACCCCACAGCCTCCAACCCAGCCCCTCCACTCCCCACCCCAGCTACCTTGTCCCCCATCCTGTTCTCTCCCCCTCCACCGCACTCCCAGCGTTCCCTGTAAACCCCGACCTGTAGCCCCCACCTGGGCCTGGGCCCATGTGACATCCCTGTTGCTGTCTGCTCCATTGCAGGGACGCTGTGAGAGTGGTGTCCCCTGCTGAGCAGACCTCCTGGGGCAGAGGATGGGAAGAGGATACTGGACCACCCCTTTCCCTGACAGCTCCACGTGCCCCCCCGCCCGATGGCTCTGACAGGCCCCCTGACCTTCCCCAGCCCCGACGGCTCTGCCAGGCCCAGGGCTCCCTGCCTGGCTCTGCTCTGGTGCCAGAGGAAAGGCCGCAGCACAAGGGGACGGATGCTGCCGGGGCCTGCGTGGGTCCCCCCATCACCGCACGGGAGTGCATGGCACAGGGAGGGGGCGTTGGAGGTTAGGGGGCAGCCCGGGGCTCAAAGGCAGGGGCAGGACTGAGAGCAAAGGACTCCTCCCCCCCAGCAAAGACTGATGCTCGTTGACAGGCGCTCAGATCCTGCCGCAGCCTCCCTCCAGGGCAGCTAGAGACCTCTCCCCGTCTGGTGCCCCCAAAGTGCCACTCACTCCCCGTCTGGTGCCGCTCACAAGTGGAGCAACAGACACGTCACCTGCTGGCTTCCGCCGTCCCGTCGCTGTTTGCAGTGACCCCAGTGTCCCCCTGTCCCGAATCCCCCCAGACCAGCTCCTGGCCATGCCCAGCCCTCACCCGGACGCTCCCGGGAGTGAATCAGGTCGCTGCACCTAGAGCTCATCGCTGTAATGGGGGCTTGACACACGCTCTGAGCTCAAGCCCAGCCCAGCCCTGGTGTGCAGGGAAAGCCCAACAGAAAGTCCCGGCCCCCCGGGATCCCCAGCCCGAGGAGCAAAGCGTGAACCCGTTTCTCCCCCGTACTTGGCTCCTCGAGACGCCAGCCCCCTTTGGCTGAGGGGCCCCAAAGTTCTGTGGTTTCAGGGACTCTGGTCCCTCGAATCCCCCCTCCATGATGGACGGCTCCAGCGGCTTTGTGCCCCCCACCTGGTACCCCAGAGTGGATTGTCTCTGTTTGGAGAGCCCAGGAGGCCTCCTCTTCCTGGCTGTGGCCTTCCCATCCCATGCTGAATCATATGGAGACAGGGGCTTCCTTTGATCCCATGCTGCTCAGTCTCACTGGGGACAGGTCGCCAGCCACGCCCGTCCCTCCTGCCTGGTCCTCCCTGGGCTCGGCCACAGCCGTCCAAGCAGAGTGTCGGTGAGTGTCCATAGCTCCCCGTGCAGCGGGAATACAGCCCTGGCACAGGGATATTCCTCACCAGCTGCCCCGGCTTTTGGAACCGACCGCACTCGCTGCGATTGACAGCCCAGTAACACCGCCCCCCAGCCAGGATCGCCCCCAGCTCAACAGCCCGGTAACGCCTCCCCCCAGCCAGGATCGCCCCCAGCTCGACAGCCCGGTAACGCCGCCCCCAGCCAGGATCGCCCCCAGCTCGACAGCCCGGTAACGCCGCCCCCAGCCAGGATCGCCCCCAGCTCGACAGCCCGGTAACGCCGCCCCCAGCCAGGATCGCCCCCAGCTCGACAGCCCGGTAACGCCTCTCCCCAGCCAGGATCGCCCCCAGCTCGACAGCCCGGTAACGCCTCCCCCCAGCCAGGATCGCCCCCAGCTCGACAGCCCGGTAACGCCGCCCCCAGCCAAGATCGCCCCCAGCTCGACAGCCCAGTAACGCCGCCCCCAGCCAGGATCGCCCCCAGCTCGACAGCCCGGTAACGCCGCCCCCAGCCAAGATTGCCCCCAGCTTGACGGCCCGGTAACACCGCCCCCGCCCCAGCCAGGATCGCCCCCAGCTTGACGGCCCGGTAACACCGCCCCCAGGTTTATAGCCCAGTAACTCTGCACGCAGCCAGCTGCTGCAACGGCTGTTCGCTCGAGGGTCAGTCCCTGGCTTTATAGCCCAGTGACCCTTTGCAGTGGATTCTTTGGAAAGGAAAATGCAGACCAAGCTGTTCTCTCTGGCTGGGTCGATGTCCAGCTGGCTCCTCCCCGGCTCGAGAGCTCTGGTTACCTGCTGTGTAAAAGGTCCTCCTGAGGGCCTTCTGCACCATAAAAATAAAAATTCTGCGCACGATATTTTAAAATGCTGCAAGATTCTGCAAATTTTATTTGTCAAATATGGCAGCTCCAGCATGGCATTGGGGAGCACAGGCCATTGCCTGCACAGAGGTGGGAGATCACTCTGCTGTACCCAATCCTGACACAGCGCAAGGACCGGGCCTGCCCCAGAAACACCCCAGGGCCCTGCCCCTCTGTGCCAGGTGCACCAGGTGTGAGCAGGCAGGCTCAGCCCGGCAGGATCGAAGTGTGGAGGGGCTTAGAGTGGGGGGATAGAGCTTGGTAAGTGGGTCTGGGTGTGGGGGACTTAGTGGGGGGTCCAGATGCTGGGGGAGTGGGGCTCAGTGGGGTGGGGATCCAGGTGTAGCTGGTCGGGGCTCAGTGAAGTTGGGAATCTGGGTGCAGGTGGCTCGTCATCCAGCCGTAGAGGGAGTGGGGCTCGTCAGGGGGGTTTCTGAGTGCAGGGGGGTAAGTCATTATTCCGTGGGGAAGCAAAGAAATCTGCGGGGGACATGAATTCTGCGCACACGCAGTGGCTCAGATTTCCCTCAGCGGTAGAATAGGCCTTTGGCAGCTCTGCTTGACAAGCGGGTTGGTCAGAGAAGCAAATTGAGGTTCCTGGGGCTCGGGCAGCCTGGGCTCGCGCACTGGTTGCCAAACACATTTGAAGCATATGATTGTAGCCCATATACAGAACTCTTTCTACACAGGCTGTACATGCACCCCCCTGTACACACACACACACCCCTACACACTGTATACATACACCCTCTGTACACACACACACGTACACACCCCCACACCCCCACACACCCCTACACACTGTATACATACACCCACTGTACACACACACGTACACACCCCCCCACACACACACCCCCCTACACACTGTATACATACACCCTCTGTACACACACACACGTACACACCCCCACACCCCCACACACCCCTACACACTGTATACATACACCCACTGTACACACACACACACGTACACACACACACACACTCCTACACACTGTATACATACACCCTCTGTACACACACACACGTACACCCCACACACACACACACCCCTACACACTGTATACATACACCCTCTGTACACACACACACGTACACACACCCCCCACACACAAATTCCCCTACACACTGTATACATACACCCACTGTACACACACACACGTACACACACCCCCACACACACACACCCCTACACACTGTATACATACACCCACTGTACACACACACGTACACACACCCCCACACACACACTCCTACACACTGTATACATACACCCTCTGTACACACACACGTACACACACACACCCCGTTCACACACAGACAATACACATGAACCCTGTACACACACTGTACACACACACACACGCTATACATACACCCACTGTACACACACACACATTCCTACACACAGTATACATACACCCACTGTACACCCCCACACACACACACACTGTATACATACACCCTCTGTACACACACACACACGTACACCCCCCCACACACACATCCCGTTCACACACAGACAATACACATGAACCCTGTACACACACTGTATACACACGCTATACATACACATACATACATACCCCATACACACTCACACCCCCCACACACACACGTACACACCCTGTATGCACACACACGCACACACAATACACAGGCAGCCTGTACACAAGCATGCTATACGTACACTTGTACACACCCCAAATACACACATGTACACACCCCCCTACACCATATACATGCATACACCATACACACCTACAGACACACCCTGCACACACACACACACACACACGTCTAAATCCTATACCTCCCCCCCCCCGAAGCATTGGTATGTGGTGAGTTTCCCAGTGCTATGTTACATGCTGCCCTTTGAGTAACAATCAGGACAGCCGAGCACGAGGTGTGGTACGACCCACTGACGGACGTCTGTGACACCAGGGGACGGTGCCTGTGGGGGAGCATGTCTGAGCATGCGGGGGGGGGGGCGGTTGGGTGTCTGTGTGGGGAGGCCTGTGGGAGGGGACACAGGGTACACGAGGAGGTTGGATGTGTGTGTATTGGGGGCATGTGAGGGAGTGTGTGTATGTCAGGAGACGGGCGTGTGTGTGGGGGGGTAATGGGGGTAGGGAGTGCATGGGGGGCTGTGTGTGTGTATGGGGCTGTGGGGGGCATGTGGGGGGGGCTGGGTGTGAGTGGAGAGCTGTGGGGGGGCAGTGTGTGCATGGGGGGACTGGACTTGTGTGTGTATGGGCCCATGGGGGGCAGCGCGTGCATGGGAGGGCTGGACGTGTGTGTGTATGGGGCCGTGGGGGGCAGCACGTGCATGGGGGAGCTTGGTGTGTGTGTGTGTGAGGGTCATGGGGGGCAGCGCGTGCATGGGGGGGCTGCGTGTGTGTGTGGGGGGGGGTCGTGGGGGGCAGCGCGTGCATGGTGGGGGATTGGATGTGTGTGTGTATGGGCCCATGGGGGGCAGCGCGTGCATGGTGGGGGATTGGATGTGTGTGTGTATGGGCCCATGGGGGGCAGCGCGTGCATGGGGGGGGCTGGACGTGTGTGTGTATGGGGCTATGGGGAGAGGCGCGTGCATGGCAGGGCTTGTTGTGTGTGTGTATGGGGGCCGCGGAGGGCAGCACCTGCATGGGGGGGCTGCGTGTGTGTGTGGGGGGGGGTCGTGGGGGGCAGCGCGTGCATGGGGGGATTGGACGTGTGTGTATGGGGGTCGTGGGGGGCAGCGCGTGCATGGTGGGGGATTGGACGTGTGTGTGTATGGGCCCATGGGGGGCAGCGTGTGCATGGGGGGGGCTGGGCATGTGTGCGTGAAGGAGGGCTGTGTGATGGGGGGGTTGTAACATATAGTCCTGTGCTCCGAAGCGTACGCTGGGGTCACCCACCCACCCACCTCGTGGCCTGGGGAGGCCGTGGGGTGGGGCCCTGGGGCCGCAGGGCTGAGCTCACCTGGCTCGGCCATCCCACGTACCCTTCCCTTTGCCAGGGGCCGGCGCTGTCTCCTAGGAGGGTCCAGGCCAGCTGGCAGCAGCCCAGGGTGGTGGGTCCTTTCCCTGCCCCGTGAGAGGGGAAGGTCTGGGCAGCTGGGCCATGCAGCTCGTGCTGGGGCATGAGGTACAGGACCTGTTTGGACTCGGGCGCTGAATCCATGGCTCCTGATGTGCCAACCCAGAGTTCCCAGCCATGGGTGGCTGTCACCCAGCCCAAAGCTCCCCACAGTGCAATAGACAGGGGGCGTGGGGCACCAGGGGTCTCTGGGATGGATACAAGACTGGAGAGAGATGGGCTCATGCCATGGGGGTCGGGGTGGGGGCTCTGGGACTTTGCCTGTCTGGGGGCAGGGAGTGGGTGGATTCCTGCTCCATCTGGGAGCTTAGACCTGGAACCGAAGGGGTCCTGGGGACTGACATTCTCAGCCCTGACACAGAAAAACAGTTGTGTTTCGTACATATTTTGTGGTTTGGGAAGAATCAGTATGGGGCTTCCCTATCTTACAATGATGAGACCATCCTATTCCAGCGAGAACTGAAGTCAAACATCTGTTTCAATTGGCAGGACCAGATAACTTGCACCCAAGAGTATTCAAAGCATTGGCTGAGGAGCTCTCAGAACCATTAGTGGGGTTTTCTAACAGATCTTTGACCTTTTGGGGAAGGTCCAGGGATCTGGGGAAATGCCATGGTTATAAATGGGATGATTTGCCTAATAGGCCGGTTAGTGGGTGTCACGGAGTCCCCGGGCGATGCTCTGGAACTGCTCCCTACGAAGCCAGTCAGGACTCTGGGGAAGTCTCCTTTCTGTGCGCAGCCTGTCTGCAGGACACACAGCTCACACGGCTTCCACCTTCCTGGGTCTGCCCCTCCGTGTGCTTCCCACAGCGAGTCAGCCCAGGAGGGGTCCTGGGGAAGCCAGAGGGTCCTGCATCTCAACTTCGCAGTCAGACGTGACTCTCAGCCAGTCAGTAAAACAGAAGGTTTATTAGACGACAGGAACATGGTCTAACACAGAGCTTGTAGGTGCAGAGAACAGGACCCCTCCGCTAGGTCCATTTTGGGGGGCAGTGAGCCAGACAACCACGTCTGCACTTCACTCCATGTCCCCAGCAGGCTCCAAACTCTCTCCAGCCCCTCCTCCTCTGGGCTTTGTCCCTTTCCCGGGCCAGGATGTCACCCGATTCCTTTGTTCTCCATCCCTTTAGCTCTCACCTTGCAGTGGGGAAGGGCCAGGTCATCAGTTGCCAGGAAACAGGGTGTCGGCCATTCTCTGTGTCCAGACCCCTGCACACACCTGCCCTCTAGGGCTCTGCAATGATCATACACCCTTACCCCACCACCTAGAGACTTAAGAACTGCATAGGGGAAACTGAGGCACCCCTACAGTATTCAGAGGAAGCATTAAGAACAGTCCCATTATGTCACAGTGGGACATTGATCCTGGGTAAAATCCTGGGAAGGCTGATCCAGGAGACGATCAGTACTGCACTGAAGGGCGTCAGTGTAATGAACAGGGAGCACACGGGACATAGGGCTTGGCAAACGCTTCTATGGCTTTTTGATGAGCTTATAAATGTGCTAAAAGCTAAAAGTGACTGTGTTGGCAGAAGAGGGTCAGCCTGTGTCAGGCACTTGACTCCATATGATGGAAAATTTCCACGCTCCGGGAGCCACAGAGTCCAGATTATATGTTGGCTAGCGCTCAAAAAGACACGGGAAAGGGGGAATTGTCCCCTGTGGGGCACGTCTACTAGGGGACTGGGTGTCAGCCGGACGCATGTTAGTGTCTTTATCAATGATCAGGAGGAAAATATCAACCCGTAGCTGGGGGAAGCTGCAGATGCCACAGTAGCCGGGGAAGTAAATGATGGCATCACATGGGGCCAAGCTGCGTTTTCACTGCCAAATGGCAGGTCACGTCTAGGAGCCGGGGCTGTCGGTCACGCGGCCAGGATGGGGATCACCCCCTCAGGAGTAGCGACTCTGGAAGTGTGTGTGTGTGTGGGGGGTGTCCCGGTGAACCAACTGACCTTGAGCTCCCTGAGGTACCTGAGCAGAGAACTTGTGGGCTGGCCCTCACTGCACCAGCCTTAGGGTACGAACCCATGCTTCATGGTGCTCTAACATTCACCCGCTGATGCAGACAGTTTTGCAAATTGCTGGGCCGCACCAGGTCCAAGGGGAGGGTTAGTGGGGCAAATTGGGGTCCACTTGAGCCCGGGAGGCCAGAGACAAAGCGACAGGAACACAGGAGGGTCGATATGTTCTGCGCATTCTAAAGTTTTGGGGTGCACACCTGGGGCGTGTGCTCCGGCTCGGCACCAAAGGGCCTTCCCCAGAGGCTGTGACTCACAGCACCGGGACAGGGAACCTATATCTGCAGCAATATTCAAGGCATGACCAGCTCTAGGAATTGGACCAGCTTCGGGGTGTTCGTTGGAGAGACAGTTTTGTGAAGGTGCTGGGAGCCCGTGGGTCATCAACTGGTCGAGACACTTAGCTGGTGTTAGGATCGATGACATCACCTCTTGGCCTCTCTCCTCCCCCATCTCAACACCTGGAAGACAGAGACTTTGAACTGGGGAGATTGGTCCCAGGCTGGCAGGGAACCCAGCCTGTGTATTGAGACCTGTGAGCTGCCTTTAACGTCTATGAGGGCAAGACACTGCTTAATTCAAATCTTGCTTAGTCTGTAGAATTTACACTGCAAATTAGTTTTTTCTTATGTAACCAACTTGGATCTCTCACTTGTTACCTATAATCATTTAAAATCTGTCTTTCTGGAGTTAATAAATCTGTTTTATATTTTACCTAGAACAGTGTGCTTTCGGTTGACGTGCTCGGGGAATTTCCTTTGACGAACTGGCTGTCACGGACTCACAGGCCCTCGTGCTCTTTCAGCTCCATGTGGTCCCTGGGGGGAACCCCCTTCAGTGCGACAGCCCTTCTCGGGGGTCCACTCTCCCTCGGGGATTAAGCCCCTCCGCCTCCTGGAACCGCACCTCTCTGAGCCTTCAGTGCGCCTGTCTCTCGCCGTGGACCCCCATAGGGAGTCCATTTGCTTTGGACCCCCGGGGCCTCCACTCCCAGAGGGAATAATGCCCCCCTGTTCTCTAGACCGGAGCGACTCTCAGCCAGCGTAAAACAGGAGGGTCTATTGAGCATCTGAACCCAGCACAGGAAACTCTCAGGGCCTCCCTCAGCACCATACATCTAGGTTCGTCCAGCCTCCAAGGGGGCTCTGGCTGCTCTCTCCCAGTCCAGCAGCCCCCTCCTTCCAGCCGACCATCCTATATCATCTCCCCCAACAGCTCCTCCCCTGTCCTTTGTCCTCCGTCCCAGGTAAACAGGGCGCGGGAGCCCTCTCTCCTCAGCCCTTTGTCCTCCCACTGGCCAGAACTGGCTGGCTCCCAAGCGGGTCTGGGCTGGGCCTCCCAGTCACCCGTCGCTGGGGTCCCCAGTCTCCAGGCCGTTTGTCTGGGGTCCCGGCTGCCAGGCGAGGTCACACCTGGTCCCCTGCAACAACAAACGCTCCGCCACCACCTTATGCAGCGCACGGGGAAACCGCCTTTGCCCACCAGAGGCCGCTGTGGGGCCATAACAGCCAGCAACAGCTGGAGCCTCTTCGCCTGGCGCCGAGGGTCTTAGCAAAAGTCACCCACACTTATGCCCACCACCGAGGCATTGGTGCGGCACACAGGGAAACTGAGGCACCCACAGTATTCATGCAAAACAGTAAGACTCACATAGGCTCCCATACAACATAATAAGGAGGAAAAATCCACTTTGTCACAGGGGCACCGACAGAGCTGGAGGAGGGGAGCCCAGGGCTGGGCTGGCAGGGGGCTGCGGGTCGGGAGTGAGGGGCAGTGGCAGATCTGAGTGGGGGACTCCAGGGCTGGGCTGGCAGGGGGCTGTGGGTCAAGAGTGAGGGGCACTGGCAGAGCTGGGGGGAGCCCAGGGCTGGGCTGGCAGGGGACTGTGGGTGGGGAGTGAGGGGCAGTGGCAGATCTGAGTGGGGGACTCCAGGGCTGGGCTGGCAGGGGGCTGTGGGTCAAGAGTGAGGGGCACTGGCAGAGCTGGGGGGAGCCCAGGGCTGGGCTGGCAGGGGGCTGCGGGTCGGGAGTGAGGGGCAGTGGCAGATCTGAGTGGGGGACTCCAGGGCTGGGCTGGCAGGGGGCTGTGGGTCAAGAGTGAGGGGCACTGGCAGAGCTGGGGGGAGCCCAGGGCTGGGCTGGCAGGGGGCTGCGGGTCGGGAGTGAGGGGCAGTGGCAGATCTGAGTGGGGGACTCCAGGGCTGGGCTGGCAGGGGGCTGTGGGTCAAGAGTGAGGGGCACTGGCAGAGCTGGGGGGAGCCCAGGGCTGGGCTGGCAGGGGGCTGTGGGTGGGGAGTGAAAGGCATCGGCAGAGCTGTGTCTGGGGAGGGGCACTCTTCTGGCCACGTCCGTGGGCCGAGCCCTGTGCTGGGGGCTGGGGGGTGCAGGATTCAGCCCCCTCTGAGCCAGGCCGGAGTGTGGCTGGAGCAGGTGCCCCTGGGCCAGGTGCCACAGGGCCCCACCAGCTGAGCAGGGATCAGGGGGAGGGTCAGGCTGGTCTTCGCAGGACAGAACTCTGTCTCGGGGGTGGGGAACCAGTAGGGGCCTTCATCCACCTCCTGCTGGGCACCATCCTCTTCACCCATCTGCCCTGCCCCCCCTGCTGTCAGGAGTCACAGAATCACAGAATATCAGGGTTGGAAGGGACCTCAGGAGGCATCTAGTCCAACCCCCTGCTCAAAGCAGGACCAATCCCCAAATTTTGCCCCAGATCCCTAAAGGCCCCCTCAAGGACTGAACTCACAACCCTGGGTTTAGCAGGCCAACCCTCAAACCACTGAGCTATCCCTCCCCCCAGCCTTCCACACCCCCATCTCCCCTGACTTGGGTGGTGAGGGTTGCGGGGAGCTGGGGGGGTGAGTGTGGGCCTGCCGGGGCGGGGGGGGAGACAGGGACCCACATGGCCCCAGAGCAGAGGGTGGGTGGTCAGGGTGACCAATGTCCCAGCACTGACCCCACTAAGGAATTGGGAAGCAGCAAGGGCGCAGACATCCCCCCTAATGCCCCAGCCCACAGTGGCAGGACCCTCTTGGACTGGGGGGGAGGTGGGAAGCCCCAATCACAGTTGTGGGGCCAGGTGGTGGTGAGGCCTGGGGGACCCTAGGAGCTGCCTTCTAGGAGGGGTGAGAATCAGGGTGGGGGCCCCCAAACGGTAGATGAAGCGGGGAGGCAGTTCCTCATGCCCCAGAGAGCCAGGGTGAGCGGGGGAGTCAGGTGCAGCTGGCGGGGAGGGGGGCCTGGGGCAGTAGGCAGGGGTTGGCCCGCGGCTGCTCTCTACTGCTCGCTGTGTTAGAAATCAACAGGAGGGACCCGCCAGGTTAGGGGGGCTGAGGGAGGCCAGGCCCGGAGCCAGCAGAGTCTGGGGGGCAGGGGGAGGGGGTATCACAGAAGGGGCTCAGGTGCCTCAATCAATGTCCCCATGAACCCTGACCCCCATCAACCCCCGGTCCCCCAATTAACATTCCCCTGAACCCCGGCCCCCCACCAACTCCCTGCCCCACAGTGAATGTCCCCCTGAGCCCTGGCCTCCCATCAACTCCCTGCCCCCCAGTCAACATTCCCCTGAGCCCCGGCCTGTCATCAACTCCCTGCCCCCCAATCAACGTCCCCCTGAACCCTGGGCACCATCAACCTCTAACCCCCCAATCACTGTTACCCTGAACCCTGATCCCATCAAACCTCGGCTCCCCAATCAATTTTCCCATAAACCCCGGCCCCCCATCAACTTCCTGCCCCCCCAATCAACGTCCCCATGAACCCTGTCCCATCAATTCCTGGCCCCCCCATCAACACTCCCCAGAATCGCAGTCCCCCATCAACCCCCTGCCCCCAATCAACATTCCCCAGAAGCCTGGCCCCCATCAACCCACTTTCCCCCCATCAACGTTCCCTTTGACCCTGGCCCTCCCATCAAATCTCTGCCCCCCATTCAGCAATATCATCATCCTCACTCTATGCGGGGCATAAGTGTTCCCATTTGCGAATTTTTGGAGAGATGGGAGTCGTCAGGGTTGAGGGGTTCTGGTTCTGCTTCTCTAGCAGGTCCAGTTGGTGTTTTCACTCTCTCTCTCTTCCTGCTTTCTCTCATTTTCTTCCATGGCCCTTCTGCATGCAGCTTCCTCTTCTTTGAGCCTCGTTTCTGCCTGCCACATTTGATACTCCCGGTCCTTTGCCTTCTCTTCCACCTCCAGTCTGGCCAGCTCTAGGTTTGTAGCTTCCTCTCTGGTTGTCATTTTCCTGCTTTTCTCTTCCTACTTCCCCTTCCCGAAATAAACAAACAGCAAATAACAAATCTGTGACCTCCTCCTGACTGCTCTTAGCCACTGTACTTAAGACTCACTTAGAGTCACAAATATCAGTGCTTAAAGGGGAACTTCACTTGGAGTAACAAGCCACACATACACCCTGCTCACTGCACCGCTCTGACGTTCCCCTCTGGGGTTATCTGGACCTGGTGATCTGCTAGGTCACTCCAGTCCTTGACTCTGGGAGCCAGCCTGACCCTGCTCTGCTGTGAGAACCCCCACTCCTGGGCTGTTCACGCACAGCCCCTGGCATGTAAGCTGTTCCCAGCTGCTTGCATCCGAATGACACTAGCCAATATCTCCAGTCCCAGACACAACCCTGGGAACCGCCGTCTTGCAGGGTCCAGTTATACCCGCTGGAAGTTTATATAAGTTCATCAATTTAACCAAGAAATGGATGTTTACCAGGCCTGTTCTCCGAAGGGGGGCCTCTGACACACTGCAAACCAAACACATTGCTTCAGGTAGAATAAACAGACCAATTTATTAACTATAAAGGTAGATTTTAAGTGATTATGAGTCAAAGCGTTTTTGGCAATTAATTGATCTTTAACTATTCATGGTAAATAGGCCCAATGGCCTGTGATGGGACACTAGATAGGGTGGGATCTGAGTTACTACAGAGAATTCTTTCCTGGGTATCTGGCTGGTGAATCTTGCCCACATGCTCAGGGTTCATCTGATCACCATTTTTGGTGTCGGGAAGGAATTTTCCTCCAGGGCAGATTGGAAGAGGCCCTCGGGTTTTTTCGCCTTCCTCTGTAGCATGGGACATGGGTCACTTGCTGGAGGATTCTCTGCACCTTGACATCTTTAAACCATGATTTGAGGACTTCAATAACTCGGACACAGGTGAGAGGTTTATTGCAGGAGTGGGTGGGTGAGATTCTGTGGCCTGCATTGTGCAGGAGGTCAGATTAGATGATCATAATGATCCCTTCTGACCTTAATATCTATGAATCTATGAAAGCATAACAAGTCAGATTTGGCCAAATGAAATAAAAACAAAACGCATTCTAAGCTGATCTCAACACTTTCAATGTCCTTAAAAACTTAGATGCTTCTCACCACAGGCTGGCTGGTTGCTCTTCAGTCAGGCTCTCCCCTTTGATCAGCGCTTCAGTCACTTGGTGGTGGTGGTGTCTGTAGATGTAGGTGGAAGAGAGAGCATGGCAAACGTCTCTCCCTTTTATCATGCCCTTTCTTTCCTCTTGGCTTTGCCCCCCACCCCTTCCAGAGTCAGATGACCATTACCTTATCGCAGTCTCAAACTGCCCAAAGGAAGGGGGTGACTTGCTCAAGGGTCTAACAGATTCTTTTGTTGCTGCCTAAGCCAGTGTCCATTGTTCCTGTGAGGCTGGGCTGGGTTTGTCCCATCCATGCCCTGATGAGGTGTGAACTGCCTCTCTGTTCTTGGAGAGTTTTGTCTGGGCTCGCTTTAGGCCATGAGGATACATTTTCAGTCTTATAACTATATATGTGAAATTATAACCTATAACTTCACTATAACATTACTGTAACAATTACTATAACATCACTATAACATTCATGCTCCGGGCATCATGAACCTTCCGAAGACACCCAACATGACTAACTTTGCATTGGATACCACACAATCACTTTATGAAGATGGACATGGGGTGTAGGGTGTTACCCCGAGGCACAGAGCATCACACCTCCCCTCTTAGTTTACTGCAAGAGGGTTAGTCACTGATGATCTTGAAGGCAGTTTGTTGTTACAGTTCTCTTGGCATCCAGCCATTAAGGCCATGAGGCAGCATGCCTCAGATTCCCCATTCACACACAGTAAAACAGGTTTTTATGGTTTCTCTACCGTGATAAGCTTTAGACCTGTTTACAGGTACTAATTGAGAAGTAGTATTATCATAAGGTTTAACATCTGTGTCAAAATACTTACCCCAACTTAACATTAACACCAAAATTTTTATCCCAGCTGTGCGTTTACAAGTATCTTTATGATACCACACTCTCTGTTCAGTTAGTGTAGTTTGAGGTTACTTTGTTCATTACTCATGGTGTCCTTTGACTCTCTCCCATGTAATCAGTCACTGGCTTAGAATCATAGAATCATAGAAGATTAGGGTTGGAAGAGACCTCAGGAGGTCATCTAATTCAACCCCCTGGTCAAAGCAGGACCAATCCCCCAACTAAATCGTCCCAGCCAGGGCTTTGTCAAGCCGGGCCTTAAAACCCTCTAAGGATGGAGATTCCCCCACCTCCTTAGGTAACCCATTCCAGTGCTTCACCACCCTCCTAGTGAAATAGTGTTTCCTAATATCCAACCTAGAACCCCCCCACTGCAACTTGAGACCATTGCTCCTTGTTCTGTCATCTGCCACCACTGAGAACAGCCGAGCTCCATCCTCTTTAGAACCCCCCTTCAGATAGTTGAAGGCTGCTATCAAATCCCCCCTCACTCTTCTCTTCTGCAGACTAAATAACCCCAGTTCCCTCTGCCTCTCCTCATAAGTCATGTGCCCCAGCCCCCTGATAATTTTTGTTGCCCTCCGCTGGACTCTCTCCAATTTGTCCACATCTCTTCTGTAGTGGGGGGACCAAAACTGGATGCAATACTCCAGGTGTGGCCACACCAGTGCCGAATAGGGGGGAATACTCACTTCTCTTTCCCTCCAGTGTTTCCCTTTGTATGGGCTGTTAATTTAATCATGTTTCTGGCATTTTGATATCTCAGGGGCTGGCAAGATAAGGGTCCAGGGGGATCCTGCACATTGGTTGGCCCTTTGGGGAGCAGTCTCCCAACCCCAGGACTGTACATATGTAGAAAATCCAGCTCCCCTTTTGGGGTTATCCTGTAGTTCTCCCTCCCAGCACTGAGTCCTCCCCTGCCCCCTAGAGGGCTGTGATCGGTGCTCTCTGGGCTAGGTGTTTACCCTTCGATCAGATTCACCTTTTCCCGGCAGCTTTCCCATAACTGCTCCCTGCCTCTCACCAGCCTGGGGGGAAACACCCCCCTCTCTGTCAGTTGAGTCATTTGTGTTCTCACAAACCACCACCTGGCAACGTCCTGGTCTCAACTCCTCTTCCGTCACAAGCGTTGGAGCTGCATCTTGATGTAAAGAGACACAGTTACCTTCCAAAACCTTATCAGAAATAGCATCCTGAAAAACTAGGACCTGGATTGGGGTACCCTCCGCCACCCCTTTCTCTATCCCCGAGAAGTCAGCTGCTCCCCTCCAGGAGGCCGGTTACACAATTCCCTCTCAAAACCTGGGTCACAGGCTGAGTGCCTGGGTGCATAGAGGCTGACCCAGCCATCCTCCTAGAGTCCTGGGCATCCCGCCCCAAGTGACCAGTGAGGAGACATTCCTGTACACCCACTATTCCTTCCCCAGTTTATGCCCCTGGGCCCCCTCCTGAGACACATTTCTCTGTGCTCCCGAGGAAGGGCTCTATCTCTTGTTCAGCTGCAATAATCTCCCAGCTAACAACTAGGACAGTTTCCTTAACCACTGACAACACCTCTCCTGCCCCTGGCCCGAGGGCATGTTGCCTTCTGCCAGAAAGGAGCTAGTCTTGCCCCCTTCCATGCTGGGAAACACCCTGCTTCCCTCTGTTACAGAGTCACAGGAATCCTCACCCACCTTAGTGGTTTCTGAGGTCCCCAACCCCTTCTCTGGGCTCTCCTCTGGAACACATTGTTCTCTGCTCCCCCAGTCAATGTTCCCCTGAACCCCACCCACTCATCAACTCCCTGACCCCCAATTAACAGTCCCCTGAAACCCAGACCCCATCAACACCCTACCCCCCAATTATCATCCACATGAACTCTGCCCCCCCAAACTGCCCAATGGCCCCCAATCCACATTCCCCTGAACCCCACCCCCATTAACCCTCTACCCCCTAATTAACATCCACATGAATCCCAGCCCCCATCAACTCCCTACCCCGCAAACAATGTCCCCAGGAACTCCAACCAGCCATCAGCTCCCTGCTCCCCTGTCACGGAGTGTGGGGGAGTCCAGGCCCTGCACCCCTCTTCCTGGGATTCACTGAGACTCTCAGCCAGCCAGTAAAACAGAAGGTTTATTGGACAACAGGAACACAGTCCAAAACAGAGCTTGTGGGTACACCCAGGACCCCTCAGTCAAGTCCTTCTGGGGGAGCAGGGAGCTTAGACCCCAGCCCTGGGGTTCCCTGTGTTCCTCCACCCAGCCCCAAACTGAAACTAAACCCACCCAGCAGGTTCCCTGCTGCAGCCTCCGTCCACATTCCTGGCAGAGGTGTCACCTCCCCCTCCCGGCTCAGGTGACAGGCTCTCAGGTCTCCCATCCCCAGGGCACATTCCCAGGTCAACACTTCCCCCTCCCTGCTGAGTCACATCGTCACATCCCCAATCAACGTTCCCCTAAACCCCAGCCCCCATCAACCCCTGTCCCCCAATTAACATCCCCTTGAACCGCGGCCCACAATCAACCCCTTGCCCCCTAATCAATGTTCCCCTGAACCCCAACCCCCGTTAAGCCCATGTCCCCCAATTAATGTCCACATGAACCCCAGCCCCCATCAACTCCTGGCCCCCAAATAACGTTCTCCTGAGCCCCAGCCCCCCCATGAACTCCTGGCCCCCCAATCAACATTCCCCTGAACCCCAGAACCCCATCAATTCCCTGCCCCCAATCAATTTTCCCCTGAACTCAGCTCCCCATCCCCTGAACCCTGGCCCCCATTAACCCCATGCACCCCCATCAATGTCCCCATTAACCCTGGGCCCCATCAACTCCCAGCCCCCCAATCAACATTCCCCTGAACCCCGACCCCCCATCAACTCCCGTCCCCCAATTAACATTCTCCTGAAACCCACCCCATCAACACCCTGCCCCCCAATTATCATCCACATGAACCCCGCCCCCCCAACTGTTCCCTGCCCCACATTCCACGTTCCCCTGTTCCCTGCCCCCAATGAACTCCCGGTCCCCCAGTCAATGTCCCCATGAACCCTGGGCCCCATCAACTCCCAACCCCTAATCATTGTTACCCTGAACCCCAATCCCATCAAACCTCTGCTCCCCAATAAATATTCCCATAAACCCCGGCCCCCCGCATCAACTTCCTTCCCCCCAATCAACATCCCCCTGAACCCCAGCTCCCATTAATCTCCTGCCCCCCAATAAACTTTCACTTGGCCCCGGTCCCCCATCGACTTCCTGCCCTCCCAATCAACATCCCCCTGAACTCGTCCCCATTAACTCTGGGACCCAATTATCATCCACATGAACCCCGGCCCCACCCCAACCACCCCCTGCCCCCCAATCCACGTTCCCCTGAACCCCGGCCACCCATCATCTCTCTACCCCCCAATCAATGTCACCAGAAACATCATCTGCCATCAACTCCTTGCCCCCCAATAAACATTCCCCTTAACCCCGGCAGTCCCATCAACTCCCTGCCCCGCAATTAACATCCACATGAACCCCAGCCCCTATCAACTCCTGGCCCCCCAGTCAATGTTCTCCTGAACCCCAGCCCCGCATTGACCCCCCTGCCCCCATCAACATCCCCATAAAACCTGGCCCCCATTAACTCCCTGACCCCCAATAAATGTCCCCCTGAATCCCAGCTCCCCATCAACTTCCTGTCCCCCAATCAACATCCCCATGTACCCCGGCTCCCCATTAGCCCCCTGCCACCCAATCAACATCCCCCTGAACCCGGCCCCCCATCAGGCCCCTCGCCCACAATCAACGTCCCCATGAACCCTGGCTCCCATCAACTCCCTGCCCCACAATCAGTGTCCCAATGAAACCCAGTCCCCACATCAACCTCCTGCTCCCCAATCAACATTCCCCTGAACTCCAGTCTCCCATCAACTCTCGGCCCCCCAATCAACATCCCCATGAGCTCCGGCCCTCCATTAACCTCAGCACCCCATTAGTCCCTGCCGTCCCCCCGCTGCTCTTGCCCAGGTGTGTAGGGCTGCCTAGCCTGGCTGCAGGGGCTGCAGATTCAGGCCCTGGTGCTGGGCCCCGTCCTGGAGGGAGCCGACACCCCCCTCCCCAGGCCCAGCCTGGCCTATGGCTCCCCATAGGCTGGCCCAACTGAACGGTGCGGGACTGGCGGGCTGGTTTGGGGAAGCCCCCGCCTGACCCCTGCTGTGGGAGGGGTCTGAGCCAGGTGGTAGTGGGGGGAGATGGGAGCCCCCAACACTGCAATGGGAGGGGTTTGCTCAGCTCCAGGGGAGGCTCAGAGCAGGGCCCTGGGGCAGCCTGGGAGAGGAGTGGGGGGGAACCTGGTGCCCCCCCAGTCCAGCAGCTGCTAGCTCTGGAGACCCCTGGGAGTGCTGGGTGGTCCTGAGAACTGGTGGGCGGGGTGGGGGGTGCCTGGGCACAGCTGGAGCTGGGGGGGGCACAGGCTGGGCACACGCAGAGCTGGGTGGGACAAAATCCAGGCAGAGGTGAGAGCTGGAGCGGGATTGGCCAGGCACAGCCAGAGCTGGGGAGGCACAACTGGGGCTGGGGGGGGGCACAGGCCAGGCACAGTCAGAGCTGGGGGGGCACAGGGAGGGAACAGTGAGAGCTGGGGGGAGTGGCTGGGCACAGTCAAAGCTGGGAAGGGCACAAGCCAGGCACAGTCAGAACTGGGGGGGTGCAAGCCAGGCAAAGTCAGAGTTGGGGGTAGACAGCAGGCACTGTAGGATGTGGGGCACAAGCCTGGGATTGTGGGGCACAGGGAAGGGGGTGCTGTGGGGTGCAGGGCAGGGGGCAGGGCAGAAGCCCTGGCACTGTAGGAGATGTGGGAGGGGGCGCTGTGGGGTGTCGGGCAGGGGGTGCTTTAGGGGATGGGGTAGGCAGTCTTTGGGGAGTAGAGCAGGAGCCCTGGCATTGTGGGGTGCAGGACAGTGTGTGTGTGTGTAGAATAGAATCGTAGAACTAGAAAGGACCTTGAGAGGTCATCTAGTCCAGTCCCCTGCATGACTCAAGGCAGGACTAAATATTATCTATTCTAGACCATCCCTGACGGGTGTTTGTCCAACCTGCTCTTAAAATCCCCAATGATGGAGATTCCACAACCCCCCCAGGCAATTTATTCCAGTGCTAAACTAACCTGACAGTTAGGAAGTTTTTCCTAATGTCCAACCTAAGCCGCCCTTGCTGCAATTTAAGCCCATCGCTTCTTGTCACAGCCTCAGAGGTTAAGAAGAACAATTTTTCTCCCTCCTCCTTGTAACAGCCTTTTGTGTACCTGAAAACTGTTATCAGATGCCCTCTCAGCCTTCTCTTCTCCAGACTAAACAAACCTAATTTTTTCAATCTTCCCTCTTAGGTCATGGTTTCTAGACCTTTAATCATTTTTGTTGCTCTTCTCTGGACTCTCTCCAATTTGTCCACATCTTTCCTGAAATGTGGCGCCCAGAACTGGACACAATACTCCAGCTGAGGCCTAATCAGCGCAGAGCAGAGTGGAAGAATTACTTCTCCTGTCTTGCTTACAACACTCCTGCGAATACATCCCAGAATGATGTTTGCTTTTTTTGCAACACCATTACACTGTTGACTCATATTTAGCTTGTGATCCACTGTGACCCCAGATGCCTTTCCGCAGTACTCCTTCCTGGGCAGTCATTTCCCAGTTTGTATGTGTGCAACTGATTGCTCCTTCCTAAGTGGAGTACTTTGCATTTGTCCTTATTGAATTTCATCCTATTTACTTCAGACCATTTCTCTAGTTTGTCTAGATCATTTTGAATTTTAATCCTATCCTCCAAAGCACTTGCAACCCCTCCCAAACTTTATAAGTGTACTTTCTATGCCATTATCTAAATTGTTGATGAAGATATTGAACAGAACCAGACCCAGAGCCGATCCCCACTGGACCTCACTCATTATGCTCTTCCAGCATGACTGTGAACCACTCATAATTACTCTCTGGGACCGGTTTTCCAACCATTTACGCACCCACCTTAGAGTAGCTCCATCTAGGTTGCATTTCCCTAGTTTGTTTATGAGACAGTCATGGGAGACAGTATCAAAAGCCTCACTAAAGTCAAGATATACCACTTCCTTCCTTTCAACAAGGCTTGTTACCCTGTCAGAGAAAGCTATCAGGCTGGTTTGACACAATGTGTTCTTGACAAATTAGTGCTGACTGTTATTTATCACCTTATTAGCTTCTAGGTGTTTGCAAATTGATTGCTTGATTATTTCTTCTATTATCTTTCCGGGTACAGAAGTTAAGCTGACTGGTCTGTGTGCCGCAGCAGGGAGCGGGGAGTGTTGACCTGGGAATGTGGCGGGGGAGTTTTACTGGGGATGACAGGTTTCAGAGTAGCAGCCGGGTTAGTCTGTATTCGTAAAAAGAACAGGAGGACTTGTGGCACCTTCGAGACTAACCAATTTATTTGAGCATGAGCTTTCGTGAGCTACAGCTCACTTCATCGGATGGGGATGGGAGACCTGAGAGCCTGTAACCTGAGCCGGGAGGGGGAGGGGAAGGTAACACCTCTGCCCAGGAAACTGGACAAAGGCTGCAGGAGAGAGCCTGCTGCGGAGTGGGGGGGGGTAGGGTTTCAGTTTTGGGCTGGATGGTGGAATGCAGGGAACCCCAAGGCTGGGGTCTAAGCTCCCTGCCCCCCAGAAGGATTTCACTGAGGGGTCCTGGTTGTACCTACAAGCTCTGTTTTAGACTGTGTTCCTATTATCCAATAAACCTTCTGTTTTACTGGCTGGCTGAGAGTCACGGTGAAACCCAGGAAGAGGGGTGCAGGGCCCGGACTCCCCCACACTCCATGACAGTCTGTAATTTCTCGGGTTGTCCTTATTTTCCTTTTTATAGAAGGGCCCTATATTTGCCCTTTCCCAGTCTTCTGGAATGTCTCCCGTCTTCCATGACTTTTCAAAGATAATCGCTCATGGCTCAGATATCTCCTCAGTCAGCTCCTTGAGTATTCTAGGACGCATTTCATCAGGCCCTGGTGATTTGAAGACCTCTAACTTATCTAAAAAAGAACAGGAGGACTTGTGGCATCTTAGAGACTAACAAATTTATTTGAGCATAAGCTTTCATGAGCTACAGCTCACTTCATCGGATGCATCCGATGAAGTGAGCTGTAGCTCACGAAAGCTTATGCTCAAATAAATTTGTTAGTCTCTAAGGTGCCACAAGTCCTCCTGTTCTTTTTGCGAATACAGACTAACACGGCCGCTACTCTGAAACCTAACTTGTCTAAGTAATTTTTGATTTGTTCTTTCCCTATTTTAGACTCTGATCCAACCTCATTTTCACTGGCATTCACTATGTTATACGTTCAATCGCCACCAACCTTCTTGGTGAAAACTGGAACAAAGAAGTCATTAAGCACCTCTGCCGTTTCCACATTTTCTGTTATTGTCTTCCCCCCCTCATTGAGTAACGGGCCTACTCCGTCCTTGGCTTTCCTCTTGCTTCTGATGTATTTGTAGGGTGTTTTCTTGTTTCCTTTTATGTCTCTAGCTAGTTTGATCTCGTTTTGTGCCTTGGCTTTTCTAACGTTGTCCCTACAGACTTGTGTTTTTGTTTTTATTCATCCTTTGTAATTTGACCGAGTTTCCACTTTTTGTAGGACTCTTTTTGAGTTTCAGATCATTGAAGATCTCCTAGTAAAGCCAGGGTGGTCTCTTATCATACTTCCTATTTTCCTACGCAAAGTAGGATAGTTTGATCTTGTAACCTTCATAACGTCCCTTTGAAAAACTGCCAGCTGTCTTCAATTGTTTTTCCCCTTAGACTTGCTTCCCATGGGATTTTACCTACCAACTCCCTGAGTTTGCTAAAGTCTGCCTTCTGGAAATCCATTGTCTTTATTGTGCTGTTCTCCCTGCTACCATTCCTTAGAATCACGAACTCTACCATTTCATGATCACTTTCACCCAAGTTGCCTTCCACTTTCAAATTCTCCACCCGTTCTTCCCTATTTGTCAAAACCAAATCTAGAACAGCCTCTAGAACCTTTATAATCAAATCTAGAACCTCCTCTAGAATAAAATCTAGAGCCCCCACTCTGTGTATGTGTGTGCACATCCCCCTACTCCATGTGTGTGTGCGTGCACATCCCCCGCCCGTGTGTATGCATACTGTGACAGGGTCTGGCCAGATGGCTACAGGAAAGTAATAGAAGCCAGATATATTAGCCCCAGGCTAAGTAGGTCCCTTTCCCTGGGTAAGGCAACAGGGAAGTTTCCAGAACAATCAGCAACCTTCTGGAGACAATTAAGACAGGCTGATTAGAACACCTGCAGCCAATCAAGAAGCTGCTAGAATCAATTAAGGCAGGCTAATCAGGGCACCTGGGTTTTAAAAAGGAGCTCACTTCACTTTGTGCTGTGCGTGTGAGGAGCTGGGAGCAAGAGGCACTAGGAGCTGAGAGTGAGAACGCGGACGGTTGGAGGACTGAGGAGTACAAGCATTATCAGACACCAGGAGGAAGGTCCTATGGTGAGGATACAGAAGGTGTTGGGAGGAGGCCATGGGGAAGTAGCCCAGGGAGTTTTAGCTGTCACACAGCTGTTCCAGGAGGCACTCGGGACAGCTGCATTCCACAGGGCCCTGGGCTGGAACCCGGAGTAAAGGGCGGGCCTGGGTTCCTCCCAACTCCTGGTCAGACACAGGAGTCGTCGACCTAGACTGTGGGTTCAGAAAAACGGCCAAGCTGAGGGCTGCCGTGAAGCTCCAAGGCGAGCAAATCCGCCAATAAGCACAAGACCCACCAAGGTCTCGGAGGAACTTTGTCACAATACACACAGCTGCCTCGTGAGAAGCGAGTGCTGCTCCCTGCTCACGGGGTTGCCCCCTTAGCCCTTGCCCAGTGGAGCTGGATTCAAATCCCAGGGACACACTGTGGGGTCCTGACAGCTGCTCCCCAGGGACAAACCCAGCATGGGCCTCTGATTTCACAGTGTGATGCAGTGGAAGGAAATGGTGTCATCTGGTCGGGGCTGTGATGTAACGAGTCCAAAGCAGCATGCGAAATGATCTCCCAAAGCTGGGTGATTGGGCAACAAAATGGCGGCCGAAATTCAGTGTTAAGAAATGCAAAGGAATGCACATTGGAGAACATCATCCCAACTGTACCTACAAGATGACGGGGTCGCAATGAGAGATCTTGGAGTCACTGTGGATCGTTCTCTGAAACCACCTGCTCGAGGTGCTGCGGCAGTCAAAAAAGTGAACAGTGTTGGGAAAGGGATAGATAAGACAGTACATATCCTATTGCCTCTAGAGAAATCCATGTGCGCCCACTCCTGTACTATTGTGTGCAGTTCTGGTCACTCCATCTCCAAATGGGTGTATTGGAATTGGAAACGGCACAGAGAACGGGATGGAACAGCTTCCGTATGAGGAGAGATTAAGGAGACTGGGACTTTTCTGCTTGGAAGACAGAGGACTAAGGGGGAATACCATAGACGTCTATAAAATCATGACTGGTGTGGAGAAAGTAAGGAAGGAAGTGTTGTTTACTCCTTCTCATAACACACAAACTAGGGGTCAGCCGATGAAATTAACAGGCAGCGGGTTTAAAATGGACACAAGGGAGTACTTGTCCACACAACGCACAGTCACCTTGTGGAACTTGCTGCCAGGGGATGTTGCGAAAGCCAAAACTATAACTGGGTTCAAACAAGAACTAGATAAGTTTATGGAGGGTAGGTTTATCCATGGCTGTTAGCCAAGATGGGCAGAGACGCAACCCCATGCTCTGGGTGTCCCTAAACCTTTGACTACTAGAAGCTGGGACAGGGGATGGATCACTCAATAATTGCCCTGTTCTATTAATTCCCTGTAAAGAATCTGGCACTGGCCATTCTCAGAGACAAGATGCCGGGCCAGTAGGGCCATTGATCTGACCCAGTGTGGACAGTCTTATGTTGAGTTAAAAATAGGTATAGCTGGGAATACAACCCAAGAGTCCTGGCTCCCAACCCCCCAATCTCCGCACTAAGCTGGGCAGAGAACCCAGTAGTCCTAGCTCCCAGCTGGGCAGAGAAACCAGGAATCCTGGCTCCCAGCCCCCTGCCCCCTCAGCTGGGCAGAGAACCCCGAAGTCCTGGCTGCCAGCTCCCCCGCTCTCAGCAGGGCAGAGAGGCCAGGAGTTCTGGCTCCCAGCCCCTGCCCCCTCTCTGAGCAGGGCAGAGATTCCAGTAGTCCTAGCTCTCAGAGCCCCGCTCTCAGCGCTAAGCTGGGCAGAGAACCCAGGGGTCCTAGCCTCCAGCCAGGCAGAGAACCCAGGAAACCTGGCTCCCAGGCCCCAGGCTCTCAGCAGGACAGAGAACCCAGGAGTCCTGGCTCCCAGTCCCCCGCTCTCAGCGCTAAGGTGAACAGAGAACTGAGGAGTCCTGGCTCTCAGCCCCACCCCGCTCTCAGCTGGGTGGAGAACCCAGGAGTCCTGGCTCCCAGACCCCTGCTCTCAGCGCTAAGCCAGGAGGAGAAACAAGGAGTCCTGGATCCCAGTGCTAAGGTGGGCAGAGAACCCAGGAATCCTGGCTCCCAGCCCCCCACTCTCAGCACTAATTTGGGCAGAGAACCCAGGAGTCCTAGCTCCCAGCCGGGCAGAAAACGCAGGAGTCCTGGCTGCCAGCCCCCCGCACACTCCGCAGGGCGGAGAACCCAGGAGTCCTGGCTGCCAGCTCCCCCCCCCCTTCCCCTTTGCAGAGGGGCGGCGGCTGGGGGCGGGCCGAGCCGAGCCGAGCGGTGCATTGTGGAGCCGCCGGAGCGCAGCAGGGGGTTGGAGCCCGCAGCAGCCGGGACCGGGATCGGGACCGGGACCATGCGCCCCCAGAGCCGGGGCAGCCAGGGGCCCAGGTAGGCGGGAGCCGCAGTCAGCCCATGGGCCCCCGCCTCCGCTGCGGCCGGGAGTGAGCGCCCCGAGCCCGGCCCTCGCGCCCCCCGCCCGCTCCGCCGCCCCCCGGCCCGGTTCCGAGCGGCACCATGAGGTGAGAGCCAGGTCGTGCGCCCGGGGCGCTTTGTCCGCGGCCTGGGGGTCCCGGAGGGGGGGGCTGGGGGTCCCGGAGGGGGGGACGCGGCCCTGGCCGGAAGCGGAGCCCGGAGCCGCCAGATCGGCGGGGGGGGGGTCCCCTGGGAATCACTCAGGTGCCTCCTTCCCCCGGCCTCTCTCCTGCCCCCACCGTGGGGGGCGGGAGACGCCTCCCGTGGGGCCTCGAGCCCCCAGCGCTCCTGGCAGGGACTTGGCCCCCCTGCGCCCATCCCCGGGCCCCCCCGCCCAGTAGCTGAGAGCCCTGAGGTTGGCCCAAGGGGAGCATAGAACCCAGGCGTCCGGGACGGGGTGGGGTGGGTGTTGTGCTGCCAGCGTGTCTGGGGGGCGGGCAGCTGCGGGCCCCCCTCCCCGGATCGCTCCTGGGGCAGCCTCTGCCTGGTTCCCTGTGTCCCTCCCCCCCAGGAGACCTAGAGAGGTTTGAGCTGGATCCTGTGGGGCAGGGGCTGGCTTGTCTCTGATGTCACAGCCCGCTGTGGCGGGAGTGAATGACATCACCTGCTCAGGGCTGTGATGTCATGGGTAACGACTGGCAGAGCTGGGGATAGAACCCAGGAGTCCTGGCTCTCAGCCCCCCCTGCGTTCCAACCACTAGACCCCACTCCCCTCCCAGAACCAGGGACAGAACCCAGGAGTCCTGGCTCCCATCTTCCCCCACAACCTCCAGACCCTGCTCCCAGGAGTCCTGGCTCCCAGCACCCCCGCCACACACTAGACCCCACTCCCCTGCCTGCACTTGGAGTCTAGCCCTGTACCTCATTGTCCCCGTGAAGCTGGCTATGGATGCAGCCCCCCCGCAGGTGGTTGGGACGGGGGGTGTGTGTGTGTGGAGGGGGCCACAGCTGCGTCTCCAGCTGCTGGAACTTACCCTACCCTGGCTACGGCTGAGGGGGAGGAGAGATGAGGATCCTGCAACCCCTGTGCAGGGCAGCCCCCTCCCTCCCTTTGGAAACAGGCCCCCCCCAGTGCTCACAACTGTGCTTATGAGGGGGGGGGTCGTCCCAGGAAAGCCCCCCCCCCATTCCCGTGCTCCGCAGCTAAGCATGCCCCCAGCTGTCTGTGCCAAGGGGGGGGTTGGGGCTGCCTGGAGGGTGACCCTCACTCCTGCACCTGGGGGCTGGGCTCAGCTGTTAGTGCTGAACATTCCCAAGCCACTGGGGGGGGGACCCAGCATGGGTGGAGGGGGGGAGAAATGCTCCTGGTGCTTGAAATTCCTGCTCTGTTGGGCGGGAGGGGGTGGACCCGTTCCTGAGCTGCCCTTTGACCCCCAGGCCTGGGCTCCAGCAGCTGACGAGATTGAGGGTCCTGACCCCCATGAGATCAAAGGGCAGAGTCCCCAAGTCGGCGTAGAGCGATTTGGAACTGCGGGACAAACGGTGGGGGGGCTGCGGGTTGGGGCACTGGCAGAGCTCGGTGTGGGGAGCCCAGGGCTGGGAGCGTCAGGAGTGAGGGGTGCTGGCAGAGTGGGGGGGAGCCCAGGGCTGGGCTGGCAGGGGGCTGCGAGTCGGGAGTGAGGGGCAGCAGGGGGAGAGCAGACTGGTATCTTCCCAGGTCTGGTGCTTCAGCTCTGTCCTGTGGTTTGGCCTGGGGCGGTGCAGGGGCCATGGGGCCGACCGTGGGGCCCGTCTGGCTTGGAGGGTGCCGGAGCCGCAGCGTCTGCATATTGCTAAAAAGCAGGAAATGGCCACAAGCACATCCTGGCTTTCCCTTCCCGTTTGTGTGTGTGGGGGGGTGTCCCGGTGGGGGGCTCTCCACAGGCCCCTGGCCTGGGGCTGGCCTATGGGTGAGGGGCCTGGAGGCAGCCTGGGCTGCTGACCCCTGAGCTAGAGCAAAAGGAGGGGTGATCTTGGGAGGGCCTGGGGCTGTGCCCCCCAGATGGGCCGAGCCCTGGCACTTCCCTGCCCCAGTGCACTGGGGCCCTGCTCATGAACGCCAGGGCCCGACCTCCACCCGGTGCATTCTGGGATCCTGGGCACTCCTGTCTCCGTGTGCTGGGAGCAGAGGCTGCTGGGAGCATGGGGTGGGGGGGTCGCATTGGTGCTGGGAGCAGCTGCAGTGGCCAGTGCTGGTTCCGGGGGGGGGGCCTGGCCAGGCTGTCTGCTCCCACCTGGGCCACAGGTATCTGGCTGCTGCTTGGACCAGGCGCTGGGGTCCCTGGGCAACAGACTGTGGGGGGGGGACCCCCTTGGCTGCTGTCTGGCCTGGGGCAGGAGATGCTGCCAGGAGGGTCTCGTGGGGTATTCGAAGGGTGAATGAGGGTCTCCCTTCCCCCACCCCACCCCTGGTGCCTGCGGACACACCCAGCCCTACTGCGGGGTTAGCGGGACCCCAGATGGGGGCTCTCCCCATGGTGCCCTCAGAGCAGGCACTGTGGGTGGGGGTGGGGAGGGTCTGTTACACCAGAGCAGCCTGATGCAGCTCTGGGGTCTGTCCAAGTGGGTCCCCTCTGTCCCCTGACCCCCATGGCCAGCCTGGGGAGAAACCCCCCTCCCCCAGGCACTGTACCACAGCGAGCAGGAAGTGACTCAGGGTCTCACCCAGGAAGTGGGTGGGGGCTGGGGAACAGGGACAGTCCCATGGGGGTGGGGGGCGGCTCCTGAACTCAGGCCCCAGCTTGACCAAAGCCGAAACCTCTGGACTCTGGGGGTGGTCGAAGCCAAAGACCCAGGCCTGCCTTCACCCCAAACCCACACAGATGCAGAGATGGGGCCTCCGGCCGACCCCACCCCACAGGGCTGGGCTAGCAGGGGCTGCAGGGTGGGAGCCCAGGAGCAGGGAAGGTTGCCCTGGGCCTGACTTCTGCACACTAGCACGCTCCTCCCCAGAGGCAGCTGCCTCTCCCTCCAGCTTTGGTGCCTCCTTGAAGGTCAGGCCAGGCCTGATCCCAGCCCCCCACCCCACCAGTGACCAGTTGCCTGTGGGGGGGCCAGGGGATGGGTTGGGGGCTGCAGGATCTCAGCCCTTCCTCTCATTTGTTTTAGGGGTGGGTGGGTTCCTGACCCCCCACAAACAGGGTGATGGGGGTGGGGGGCTGTGCCTGTTTCCCATCCCCCCCCTCCTCCTCCCCCCCACCCCATCTGAGACAAACAGGCTCTGGCCTTCAAACCTGCCCTTATATGGTCACAGATAGCCGCTCCCCCACCTCTTCCTGCTCCGGAGTCTGGCCCCCCCCAGGTGCTGCCTCCGGGGCTGGTGCCCCACCCCCTGGTGTCCTGGGGGGGGGGGGGCTGGGAGGAGCCTGTGGGAGGTTAGGCAGGGAAGCCTGGTGGTGGTGGTTGGGGAGTCAGGCAGGCAGGGAAGCACGAAGGGGGGGGCGGGAATTGTCTGAGCCGGGTCCCTGGCCCACAGCCAGCGCTGCCTCAGTCCCTGGGCCGGCTGGTCGGGTGCTGCAGCTGGCTGGGACCCACTGCCTGGTAGCCACTGCCACCACTCCCAGGGCAGCTGGACACCCCATAGGATCCTGCTGCAGATGGACCTTGTGTCCACACCCCCCCCCACCAGCGGCTGGGGTGGCGTTCTCCTCTTGGCATGGGGGAAACTGAGGCACAGAGGGGCAGGGACTAGCCCAAGGTCACGCAGCCAGTGGGGATAGAGCCCAGGAGTCCTGGCTGCCAACCCCTCCCCCTCCCATGCCCGCAGGACATTGGGAAAGAGCGGTGACTGGCGGAAGTGGCTCGTGGTCAGGGCCTGTTGGTCAATTGCCACCCGGCAGACAGCCTGCGAAGCGCTCCGTGATGGGCAGTGCCGGGTGCGGGGGGGGGGGCGGGTCTCAGGGAGCCCCTGGGGACCCAGCAGCTCTCAGGGTGCTGCTGGCTGGGGAGCTGCCAGGCTCCCAGTGTTGGGGTGTCACGGGCCGGGCAGGGAGGGCCTGGGGCACAGGGAGGAGTCAGCAGCCTGGGCTTGCCTGGCCTCCCCTCCCCCGCAGCAGCTGGGCCAGGCCTGGGGCTGCCGCGCCCTGTTTGGATTGTAGGAGCGGCAGCTGCTTCCGCTTGGCCCGCGGGTGCTGGGGAGGGGCTGGGAGCTGGCGACATGTGTCTGCCCCCCCCCCCCAGCTGTCGGGCACCCTGGCGCTCGTTGTGGGAAGGGTGGGGGCAGATCTGGGCCCTCAGGGCGGCTGAGCTTCCCCTTGGCCTTCCTGTGGGAGACATGCCAAGATCCCAGGTGCCCCTGTCAGGCTCAGAGACCATGGGTGGGGGGAGGTGCCCCAGCTCCTGGGGGCAGCGGGGGTGTTCAGGGGCCTCCAGTAGCAGCGACTCAGGGTGTGAATTGGTGTCACCCCCCCCACGCTGCCAGCGCCCCTCAATCCCGACCTGCAGCCTCCTGCAATCCCTGCCCTGCCCCCCACTCTGACGGCGCCCCTCAATCCCGACCTGCAGCCTCGTGCAATCCCTGCCCTGCCCCCCACGCTGCCAGCGCCCCTCAATCCCGACCTGCAGCCTCCTGCAATCCCTGCCCTGCCCCCCACTCTGCTGGTGCCCCTCAATCCCGACCTGCAGCCTCGTGCAATCCCTGCCCTGCCCCCCACTCTGCCGGTGCCCCTCAATCCCGACCTGCAGCCTCGTGCAATCCCTGCCCTGCCCTCCCACTCTGCCGGCACCCCTCAATCCCGACCTGCAGCCCCCTGCAATCCCTGCCCTGCCCCCGACTCTGCTGGTGCCCCTCAATCCTGACCTGCAGTCCCCTGCCAGCCTAGCCCTGCCCCCCCACTCTGCCAGCGCACCTCACTCCTGACCCGCAGCCCCCTGCCTGCCGAGCCCTGGCAGAGACGGGGCCATAGATGAGCCGGGGTAGGTGGGGCAGGCTGGAGCTGGCTGGGCAGGCCACAGGCAGGATGCTGGATGCTCCCCCTCAGCTGCTCCCTGCGGCCCCTTCCCTGGCTGTTGGTGCCCCCCCTGCCAGCAGGGCCCATGTGCAGGGCGGCCGGCCTCGCGTGACTCGGTTCCTGTGCGGTGGCCTGTGCCTGGCATAATCTTCCTGCAGAGGAAACCCCCAGCCCCCGCCCTAGCGGCTGGTGTCTCCTGGAGGGTCAGCCAGTGCCCCATGGGGCTGGGGGCCTATGTGAGGCTCTTGCGGCCTGCTGGAGTGATACCAGCGATGGCAGGGGGCTCGGGGGAGGGGGGGGCACGCTCTGTGTATAGTGGGGGAGGCCCACGGCCCCAGGATGCACGTCCTGGGCGGACACCCTCGCTCGGTCCCCGGCGGGGCTGGGGCTGTGGGGCTGGGAGAATGGCTGAAGGTGGAGGTGCTGCTAGTTCCCCTGGGCGCTGCTGTGGGCCGGGGGCAGGGCAGCAATCTTGGGGGGGGGGCTTCTGTGCCCAGGGGAGGGACGTTCCCTCCTCATTGGGCAGCCTGGCTTCGGGGCCAGGAGCTTTGAGGTTGCAACCCCAGGGATGGTCTCTCTGCTCCCTGCCCTCAGTCAGGAGGGACCTGGGCCTGCTTCTCTCTACCCCCCCAGGCAGTGTGTGTGTGTGGGGGGGAAGGGGTGTCACCTGGGGGGGGCGCTTCTCCCCCTTGGGATCCCACCACTGGCACCTGTGCTGCCTTCAGCACCTCCCGTCCCCAGGACCCAGCAGCACAGGGACACCCAAACCAAACATCCCCTGGGCTGGGAGTGGGACCTGAAGCCCTACTTGGGGGGAGGGGGGGGGCTGAACTACATCAGGGGGCTATTTTCCAGCCTCCCCAGAGAGGGGTCCCCCAGCTGGCTCCCACCCACACACTTTGGGGTTTGGGGGCTGTGAAGGTTCCTGGGATTTTGTGACTGATCCCACCAACTCTGAGCTGGGGGGGCAGAGCCGGGATGCTGGGGTTCTGGGGGGGGGTCTAGGGGTTAATGTGGGGGGGGGGATGGGAGTCAGGACTCCTGGGTTCTGTGCCTGATTCTGCCATTCCATTCCCCTCCCTGTGCCTCAGTTTCCCCTGTACAGTGGGCTGATCCCTGTCCCCTGGGGTGCGGTGCCCCCCTGAGTGTCTGGGCCTGGAGTGCACTGGGGGTTCCCCTGGTGCTAAAGGGTGAGCTGCCGGCTGGGCTTGCGGGGGGCTCAGCTGGTTCACTTTGGCGTGGGGAGGGGCCTGCAGGAGCTCCTCCCTCCACATTCACCCCCTTCTCCTTCCGCAGCGAGACGGTTGTCTGCGCCACCCGTGCCACGGTGATGCTGTACGACGATGCCAACAAGAAGTGGGTGACGGCGGGGAGCGGCCCCCAGGTTGTCAGCTGGGTGCAGATCTACCACAACCCGGGCACCAACACCTTCCGCGTGGTGGGCCGTAAGATGCAGTCGGACCAGCAGGTGTGGGGGCTGGGCGGGGAGGGGGGCCCTGGGACCAGCCAGGCATCAGGGGCTCAGGCTGCGCCCCAGGAGAGGGGCTGTCGGAAAAGGTGGCCCCAGGGCCCTGCACCCCCTGTGATCTGCCCTTGTGGGAGTCCTGGCTGGGGGGGATGGGGACTGGATCCCCCTTGGGTGAGGCAAAGCTGGGCATTGTGGGGCTGGCTCTCCTGGCCAGTGTTCCAGTCGTCCTGCCCCGGTTCTCCCCAAGTGCCCTGTCCCCAGAGTTTGCAGCTTGTCCTGTCCCCTAGGCTGCCTCCCCCTCAGGAAATGTGTGCTGGGCCCTGACCTGTGGTTTGGGGCTCATCCTGGGAGCCCCCCTGCAGAGCTGAGGACTGGGTGGCCCAGGAGCTGGGCGGGGGGACGGGGGACCTTCTGCAACCCCCTGCTATGGGAATTGTAGGCTTCCCTCTGGTGCCGGAGGGCACTGCCAGCCCCTCGTGCTGTGCTTGGCAGAGCCGGTGCCAGGGCTGGTGGTCTGGGCAGGGGCAGGCCAAATCATCCTACCCTTGATGCTCTCCTCCGCCCCCCCAAACTCAGGTGAGAAGCCAGGGGTCCTGCCCCCCCATACCCCCCCTCCAGAGCTGGGGTTGGAAGAACCCGGGGGGGTCCTGGCCCCAGCCCCTCCTGCCCTCTGAACAGGGACATCCCCATACCCAGGCCAGTCCCTGGGTGGCAGCTGCTCTTGTTTGTGTCTCACCTCCCCCCCGACACCCCCCCCCCCCCCCGTGGCCTTGGTATGGTCCTTGGGGGGGCTGGGATCCCATGGGCCCCCTGCTGACCCGGCTCTCTACCCCCCCCCCCCCCAGGTGGTCATTAACTGTGCAGTAATGAAGGGGATGAAGTACAACCAGGCCACACCCAACTTCCACCAGTGGCGTGATGCCCGCCAGGTCTGGGGTCTCAACTTCAGCACCAAGGAGGACGCCAACCAGTTTGCCAGTGGGATGCTGCTCGCCCTGGACCAGCTGGAGGCGGGTGAGCGGTGCCCGGCCCTGCCCCCATCGCCCAGGGGGTTGGACACAGCTTGGGTGGGGGCTCAGGCTGGAGATGTGGGGGCTTGGTCCCACCGCAGTGCCAGGGTTTGGGGGGCTGGAGGGCGGGTCGCCCTGTTGGAGCTGTGGCCGGGGGTGGGGAGCCAGCGCTCGGATCTCTGTGGGGGAAGCTGCGGGGTGGAACCTGTTGCTGACCCCCACCCCCATTGTGTGTCCCGGTGCAGGCTTGGCTCCGTCTGGGCCACCCCAGAACGGCCCCTCCCCAGATGAGATGGAGCAACAGAAAAGGTATGGTGTCTCTCTCTTGCCCCCCCCCCACCTGCGCCCTCCCACCAGGTCCCCCACCCCTTCCCAGACCTCTGGTGGGCTTGGTGGGGTGGGCAGTTGCAGGGGCCGTTAGCAGGAAGGGTCTCTCAGGCTTGGGGGGCAAAGGGGAGTCAGGGTGGCCCCGGGGTGGTGGTCGGGGGTACAAGGCACCTTCCCCCATCCCATCCTGGGCCCCTCGGTGAGGGCTGCCCAGTCGCTGACGCCTGTGCCCCAGGTGATTACTGAAGTGACCTCTCCCCCCTCCCCCTCCACCCCCGGCTAAGCCCCCGAGCGGCTGGAGCGGACGCTGCCGGCTCAGCCCCTAATCGGCTTGCGGCTGGCGGGGCGAGCAGCTGCCCAGCATGTGTGGGTTCGTGGTGTCAGGGATCCTGGACCCGGGGTCCCCCCAGGCCTCGCCACGCACGTGAGTGACTGGGGGGAGGGGGGAGATGCCCTGGGGGGGGGTCCCTGGGTATTTGTGTCCCCCCCCCCTTCCAGTTCTCACCCCTCTTTGTCTCCCAGGCAGGAGCAGGAGCGCCGGGTGGCCAGTGCAGGTGGGTAATGCAGGGGGGGCAGGCGGTGGGGAGTCGGGGGGCAGGTGGCCCAGCTCCGGCACTGGGAGTCGGGATTGGTCTGTCGCACACGATCAGCCCCCTTCCCCCCCCCCCAGCCATATCTCTAGCCCCACAGGACTGCGCCCGTGGGAGCGTGGGGGGTGTCTCCCCACCTCTGCCTCAGCCCAGCAGGGTTGCTGCAAGTGGTGGTGTTGGCGGGAGGGGGGTGCCTCAGGGATTTCAACAATTCACGTAGTGGGATTAGTTCTGGGTGCTGGGGGAGGGGGGGGTCGCGTGGGGCCCCCAGTCCCCAGGGTGGTCTTGCCTGGCTAAGAGGGTCCCAGTGGCATCTGCTTAGACCTCTTCTCCTCCCCCCCCGCCCCCCCCTCCCGGTGCTCCAGCTCCCTCTAACCCCCCTTGGTCTTGTGTGGCAGGAGCTCCAGTGACCCCTTCGGGGGGAGGCCCCCCGCCGCCCCCAGGGCCGCCACCCCCGCCAGGGCCGCCTCCACCACCCGGCCTGCCCGCCACTGCTGGGGGGCCACCCCCTGCGACTGGGGGGCCACCTCCCGCCCCTCCTCTGCCTGCTGCACAGGGCCCGGGGGCGGGAGGCGGGGGGGCCTCCGGCCTGGCAGCTGCCATCGCAAGCGCAAAACTCAGGAAAATCGCCAAGGTGGGTGGGGAGGAGCAGGATTGGGGCGGGGGGGAGTGGGGTGGGGGCGGAGTTGGGGGGAGGAGGGGGGGTTGGAAGAAGGTAGGGGTCGGGCGGCCCCAGCCCAGGCTGGGTCTGGCGCTGGAGGCGGGTTGGCCTGTTGCGGGGCGGGGGTCCCTGCGGAAGGGGGGCCCAAGGCATCGAGCAGGGCTAGAACCGGGGAGTGTGTGTGTGTGTCTGTGGGTTAGTGGGGGAGGGATTGCGGTGCTGGGCCTGGTAATGACTCTGCTCCCTGTCCCCCAGCAGCAGGAGGATGGCGCTGGGCCGGCGGGGGGCAGCCCCAGCCCCGGGACGGCCCCAAAGAACGAGGCCAGCCGCGGCGGGGGGGGCGGGGGCCTGATGGAGGAGATGAGCGCCATGCTGGCCAGACGGTGAGGGGCGGCAGGGTGTGTGTGTGCTGGGTCTCCATGTTGGGGGGGGCGGGGGGGGGATCTGTGTTGTGGGGCTGGGATGGTGGTGGTGGGGGACGGGGCTGTGCTCTGGGAGGCTGGGGGCTCTGTGCCGGGGGGTAGGAGGTGCTGCCCTGTGGGTGTGGGGCTGGGGCATGGGGGGAGATCCCAGACGTGTCCCCAGTGCTGACTCGGCCCTGCCAGAGGGTCGGGGGCTTGCCCGAGAGGGATCTGTGCCTCCTGGCCGGGGGCGGGGGTGGCGGCTCTCGGGGCGGGGCAGGCCTGGGTGGGCGCTAACCCCACTCTCCCTGTCGCCCCCCGCAGGCGGAAAGCCACGCTGCCGGGCGAGAAGCCTGGGCCGAAGAAAGATGAGGACATTTCCAGCGTGAGTGTCCTGCCCCCTCTCCGTCCGGCAGCCTGTTCCTGGGGAGGGGGCAGGTGGGCTGGGGCCTGGCCAGGCTTGGCGGGGTCTGTGCTGAGTCCTGGATCTGCCCAGCAGTGCAGGAGGGAGCTGGCCCCACTTCTTGGGGGGGAAGGAGATTCCCCTGGGGCTCCTTGGGGGGAGAAAGGGGAGCTTGCCCAGGGCCACAAGACCCACTGACACACCCCCCCCCCCCTTCGTTCTGCCCCCAGCAGCAAGACACCGCCGAACCCTCAGGTACTAGGACCTCGAGCCTGCAGAGCGGTGAGTGTGGGGGGGCCCCCGCCAGCCCCAGAGACCCCTGTCTCCCAGCATGCCCAGGGGGAGGACAGGTGGAGCAGGGCATGCTGGGAGCGGACTGAAGGGGGGGCAGGGGAGCAGGGGACAGGCAGCCCTTCACCTGGGCATTGTGCTGCCTGGCACTGGCTGCGGGGGGGGAGGCCCACGGATGGGGGTGGTTCACACCTTGGACTCTCTGCTGGGGTGGGGGGGCTGTGTGTCTGAGGGGCCCCCCCTCCAAATTCCTCTTCCCATGGACCTCCCCAGTGAAAGCGCCAGGCACCCATTTCTCCCCTCTCTTGGCAGACTTGGTGCGGAGGCCCTGGGAGAAGAACAGCTCCACCCTGCCCAGGTGGGTGCTGCCCGGCTGGGCCATGGGGAGGGTGGGGGTCCAGGCGGCTGGAGCCAGGAGGGGCCGGGCTGGGCCGGGGGTCTGTCTGCCTCTCTCTTCCCCCCAGGCATAGTGAGACCCAGGAGAGCAGAGAATCCCCCAGTCCCGCCCGGAGTAGCACCAGCCTCTCGGGGTAGTGCCCGGGCGTGGGTTGGGGGACCGAAGCCATGGGGCAGATATGGGGCAGACTGAGCAGTGGGGGGGCACTAGGCCTTGCTCCAAGGGAGGAGGAGGTGGGTATCCTGGACACAGGGGCTGGTGGAGCAGGTGGGCCCCTGGAGGGAAGTGTGTGTGTGTGTGTGGGGGGGGGGTGGATGGGGACACCATGGCCAGGGGCTTTCCGGCTGGGCAGTGGTGCCAGGGCCCAGAGCTGGGCATGGGCCTGGCTGGGGGGCGGCGCATGCGCTGCTGGGGGCAGGGGCGATGCAGAGCCCAAGGCGCAGGGCTGGGTAGGGCTGCGGCTCCCCGGAACCGTACCCGCTGGGCAGCAAACAGAGCCACACCGCCTGGCTTGGCCTCCCCTGATCCTTCTGAATATCTCCTCGCCCTGCTGCGCCCTTGGCCACGGCGTGATACCTCAGGCCTACCGTGAATATCCCCCCACCCCAATTGCACGTGGGGAAACTGAGGCACCAGGCTTGGGAGGGACTTGCCAAAGAGCACAGTAGCACAGGTGGGGAAAGAGCCCAGGAATCCTGATGCCCCTCCCGTAAGTGGGCTGCCTGTTAACTCTGGAACCTAACGCTGTCTGTGTGTCACCCCAAGCTGTGGAGCCCCCTCAGTGGCAAGGCTCTCAGACAGGGGTGGGATCCCTGCCAAAGAGGGACATAGAGCCTCGTGGAGCTTCTCACCCCTAACCCCTGCTCCGTTCTCCCTCCTCCCCCCCCCCTCCCGCCCAGGATGAAATCAGCTGCCCCCAGCAGCACAGAGCCCCCGGCCAGCACAGATGAGTCCGGCCTGGAGCGGATCAAACAGGTACCAGGGTGGGGGAGGAGCCAGGAAACCCAGCCCTGGGGTGACATGGGGTTCGTTCCTAACCCTGGGACTCTGCTCGGTGACTGGAGCAGGACCCCATGACCCTGAGCATGGAGGTGGGGGTCTGGATTGGGCTGTTGCTGGGGGAGGGGTGTAGGGGTGGTGGTGCTGGAGGTGGAGTTTGCATGGGGGGGCAGTGGGGGGGGGCTGTGCAAGTGCCCGGTGTTGGGGGGGAGGCATGCTGGGGGCTGTTGCAAGACTGTATGTGGGGAGGCATGGGGGGACACTGGGGGGAAGAGAGGGTGCCAGGGGGCAGGAGTGGCTGTGCACAGGGGATGGTGCGGGGGGGGGGTGTTCCAGGGGGGAGGGGTGCCAGAGGAGGGGGCAGGGCTGTGCGTAGGAGGGGGTGCTGGGGAGGTTCTGGGGGTGGGGCTGCATGTGAGGGGGTGCCAGGGGAGAGGGGCAGGGCTGCACGCAGGGGTGGTGGTGGGGGAAGGGTTGTACACGAGGGGGTGCAGGGTGGGCCGCGCCCCCTAACGCTGCGCCCTCACCCAGGAGCTGCTGGAGGAGCTGCGCCGGGAGCTGCAGAAGCTGAAGGAGGAGATCATCGAGGGTGAGCCACCTGTAGGGGTCGCTGGGCTCGGTTCCTGCCTGCTTGGTGCGGGGGGCCCGTGGCATGAGGGATCCAGGGGGAGGGGGGTGTTCTCTGTGCGCGGCCCCAGTCCCCTGCAGATGCCCCAGCTCCTGAGCAAGGGCTGCTTCAGCTTGGAGCCCCCTGGCTGCTTCCTGGTGGCCGTGGGGCCGCCTGGCCTGGCATGTCTTCCCCTCTCCCCCCCATCTGGCTCCTGGACACTTACCACCCCCCCCTTCTCTCTCTGCAGCATTCGTCCTGGAACTGAGGAAGCGGGGCTCGCCCTAGCCCCCCATCCCACCCGGCCGGCGGTCCCAGGGCTGCCGAGGCTCCTGTGCCACCCACGGGTTTATCGTCTTTGACACGCGCCCCGCCCCCTCACACTTGAAGCCCCTCCCCCATGCACCCCCTCCTCCGGCCGATGGTTACCGGGGCGCCAGCCCCACTGTGCAATTCCAGGGGGTGGTCCAAATTCCTGGAGATTCCCCCCCCACCATCCCTCTGGGGCTGCCCCGGAGCTCCCAGGCTGTGCCTTACCCCTGGGGCAGGAGCAGAGCAATAGCACCCCCTGCAGGCTGCTGCCTACCAAAGGGCCCCTCCCCCCCAGACAGCAGGGCTTGGGGGGTCTCTGGGAGGAGTCGGCGTCGTTCCTGCCCCCCAGGAGCAGCGCAGAGCTGCCTCCCCCTGGGGGCCTGGCATGATGGAGAGATTCCCTGAAACACCCCTGCCCTGCCAGGAATTGGAGGGCCGGGGATCCCCCCCCCCAGTCCCGCCCTGTGCCCACTCACTGCTTCCTGGCCCCCAGCTCTGCTGGGTTCAGCTTATTTTATATTTTTTTACACGGGGGGGGGAGGGGGAGTTTTTTTATCTTGGGGGTGGGGGCCCCCAGCTGGGCAGTGACAGGAACTGTCCTGAGGTGGGGTTGATCCTTTACCCCTGGCTGGGGAGGGGCAGACTCTCCGCTCTTTTCTATGCGGCTGTTAATGTTCACTTTATTTTTTTGGGTTGTTGGTTTTTTACTGATTTCTGGGGCATTTGTGCCCAGTACCAGGGAGAGATGCTTTTCCCCTCCCCTGCGCCGTGCCGCCTGGCACCGGGCCCCCCCGCCTGGCACCGGGCACGGACCCTTGGTACCCAGTTCTGGAATAAACCTTTCCTTTTTGTAAGTTACACTCCTCCCTCTGTCTCATTGTGGGGCAGGACGCCTGGGTTCTATCCCTGGCTTGGGGAGGGGAGTGGGGGCTGGGGGTTAGAGTGGGGTGTGGGAAGGGGGTTCAGGGGTCACAGCAGGGCCACTAGGCTCTACTCAAAGATAGTTTGTGCCTTTGGGGGGGGGTGTGGGGTGGCTGCATCAAACCCTCCCACCCAGCCTGTGCCGAGGGGGGACAGAGGGGCTGCTGGAGTCCAGCGTCGTTGCCTGAGCGCCACCCCAATTATCCCCCAACGAGCGCCTCATTAGCCAGGGCTGGGCCTGGGCCCGGGCCCCCCATACGCTCCTCAGCATCCTCTGCCTGCTGTACCCATCCCCCCAGGCTGGCAGCAGGGCCAAGCGGGGCACCTGGGCCCTCCTAGAGCTGCCCGTGCCAGATGCCTGCCTCGGAGCCCCACTCACCCTGGCAGGGTGAGAGGAGGGGGGCAGCGGGGGTTGGGGGGGTGCACCTGGGGCGTTGCTGCTGCCTCCAGCCAGGCTGGGGTGCATGGGGCGGGGAGGCCACAAAGGCTGGGACTAGAATAAATTCCAGGTGCCCTGAGGGGAGTGGGGAGGGGGGGGTCAGGGCAGCCCCAGGAGGCTGCGGGGTTGTAACGGCCATAAAGGGGATCCCCGCTCTGCCTGGAACCACCCCCAGCACCAACAGGGGCGGGAGGTGGGGGGGCCCCACTACAACCCAGCTGTGGCCCGGGCAAAGGCCTGGGGAGGGGTCCTGCCCCCCAACACCCTCCGCCTCGGAGCCAGGGGAAGCCAGGTGCCTTGTCACCGCATGGCCTTCTCATTAAGCACTAGGAAGGGTGGGACTGGGGTTGGGGGGTGGGAGCAGGGAGCGGGCTGGCCTGGCTCCAGGTGGGGGTGGTGGGGTGTAGGGCTTTGCCAGGGACACAAGCTGGGCTGTTGCTGGAGTCGTGTCCCCCCCACCCCCCGAACCTGGCCACCTGCAGGCAGACTCAGGCCTGGACCAACTTGGTGGGGGGGTGGGGGAATCCATCTCCCTCGAGGGCTGGGGTGGGGGGAACAGGGCGCAGGGCCCTGACTGGGGTCCAGCACCTCCTGCTGCCCAGGAGCTGCCATTGCTGGGCAAATTGCAGGGGTGATGCCATTTTCGTGCCTGCCCTCACCAGGTGCCAGCTGGCAGAGACACACAGCCCAGCCCTCGCCAACCTCTCCCTGCCTGGCCAGGCCTGTCCCACCCCCTGCCAACCTCTCCCTGCTTGGCCCCAGTCAGGCCCACACCCAGCCACCTGAACTCTGCCCCCTGGCCAGGCCTGGCCCAGCCAGCACCCCCTCCCCACACAGTTGTGGGGTGTGACTAAGTGGGACTGTTCTTAATGTTTCCTCTGAATAGTGTGGGTGTGCCTCAGTTTCCCTTATGCAGTTCTTAAGTGTCTAGGTGGTGGGGTAAGGGTGTATGATCGTTGCAGAGCCCTAGAGGGCAGGTGTGTGCAGGGGTCTGGATACAGAGAATGGCCAACATCCTGTTTCCTGACAACTGATGGCCTGGGCCCTTCCCCCCCCCCACCAGGTGAGAGCTAAAGGGTTGGAGAACAAAGGAATCAGGTGCCCTCCTGGCCCGGGAAAGGAACAAAGCCCAGAGGAGGAGGGGCTGGAGGGAGTTTCAGTTTGGGGCTGGCTGGAGACATGGAGTGAAGGGCAGACATGGTTGTCTGGCTCACTGGCCCCCAAAATGGACCCAGCTGAGAGGTCCGGTTCTCTGCACCTGCAAGCTCTGTTTTAGACCATGTTCCTGTCGTCTAATAAATCTCTGTTTTACTGGCTGGCTCAGAGTCACGTCTGACTGCAAAGTTGGGGGGCAGGACCCTCTGGCTTCCCCAGGACCCCGCCTGGGCGGACTCGCTGTGGGAAGCGCACGGAGGGGCAGAGGAGGCTGAATGCTCCGAAGTCAGACCCAGGAAGGTGGAAGCCATGTGAGCTGTGTGTCCTGCAGACAGGCTGCTCCCAGAAAGGCGACTGCCCCAGAGTCCTGACTGGCTTCATGGGGAGCAGTTCCAGAGCATCGCTCAGGGACTCTGTGACAGGTGGGGATGGGGAGCGGGCAGCTGGTCCCTAGGGCTTCACTCCAGCAGGGCAGCTGTCGGCCAGTTTCTCCAGGCCCAGCCATGGCGTGGGGAGGTCTGGCAAAAAGTTATCCTAAATCTGCCTGCCCCAGCCCTGCTCCCTGCAGCTGCGGGTGAGGGCCAGCAGGGCTGATGTGCGGGGCAGGTCCTTGGGCAGGGTGCTCCCATGGTGGGCACATGCCCTGGGCATGGCACCCCCCCAATAACTGCTCGGAAACCAGCCCCAGGCCTCTGAAGCAACTGCAACCAGGACTGACATCTCTCCCTCCAACTCTCAACCCCACACTGCCCATCAAGCAGGACCCTTCTTGCTCAAGGCCCTGTGAGCAGGTGTTGCCCCCCACACGGGCTGCATGGCCAGCAAATGGCTTCCCGCCAGCAGTGCCAGGGGGCTCTCGCTAAGGTCCAGAGTGGTGGGGCTGACAGGGCACCTGGGTTCTGTTCCCAGGGCTGGGGCCTCGCACTGCCCAAGCCCTCGGCACCGTCCAGGGCCAGTGTGGGCCTTTCCAGCACCCCTTCCCTCCGCCCCAGAACCGGGCCTCCCCAACATCTCTGCCCCCTCCCCAGCCAACTCCCAGAACCGGGCCTCCCCAACATCCCTGCCCCCTCCCCACCCAACTCCCAGAACCGGGCCTCCCAGCCCCCCTCCCCATGGCTCCTCCCCCTCCGGGCAGAGCCAACCTAAGGAAGCAGCCAGCCCAGGCTGGTTCAATCCCTGGACCAAGCCAAGGATGCCCTTGCTAACACCAGCCACGGGGGAATCCTGGGGGAGCAGCCCCACCTCTCTGGGCTAGGGCAGAAAGTGTCCAGGGCAGCCCCTACCCCTGCTAGACCAGCAGCAGGGCCTGGCCATGTGGGTCCTGTTGGACTGGAGGAGCTGGAGGGCCCTGGGCCTGCATGGAAGGGGGGCGCATAGAGACCTCCAACCCCTGCCCCACTGCATTAATCAGCTTTGCCCATGCAGCCCCGCCCAGTGGCTCCCCCTAGGAATCACTCTGGCCAGGCTGCCCCATGGACTGCGCCCCATGGAGTGCACCCTCGGCCAGGCACCCGGAAGGGAGGTGGCTCTGGCTGGGCCCCCTGCTGCCCGAGCCATGACAGGCCCTAGGGAAGGGGCCGATCCCAGACCCCGGGGAAGGATGAGCTGGGACCAGTTCCACTTTCTATGGGACCCCCGGGCCCAAAGGAGTGCTGCTGGCAGACCTATGGCTCCGCCCCTTTTCCCCAGCCCCGCCCCAATCATGGCTCCGCCTCCTCAGCAGCAGGTGGGTTTTAATGGATGACTATTTACACTGTAGAAAACTCAAACTCTGCAGGCGAGGAGGCTGGTCATGAGCCGGGACCCCCCAGCCCACACGGGGGGCCTGTCTCGCTCGCTTCGTCCAGCGCAGGCTCCTCCCGGCCCCAGCCAGCTCTGCGCCCTGGCACCGGGGGGCAGGGCCCACACGCGCCAGGCTCCTCCTTGGCAGCCTGTCCTGGGGGGGCCCCTATTTCTTGGCGCTGGTGGAGACGTCCAGCAGCAGGCGGTTCACCTCACGCAGCTGCGCGTCCAGGGTCTCCACGGCCAGGCCCAGCTCGGCCACCTGCTCCTGCAGGCCCAGCAGGGTGCTGCTCTGCTCCTCCTCCTTCCTCCGGGTGTTGGAGGCCTGGCGCGCGTACTCCAGGAAGATGCACAGGCCGCCCACGCCGAAGACGATGGCTTCGCCCAGCAACTCCGCGCCCAGCTCCGCTGCCGCCTCCTCGTTCAGGGGCTTGATGGTGGCGCCACGGAAGCCCATGATCCGCATCTTGGTTCGCATCTCGACCCAGTGGTACACTGCAGGGGGGAGGGGCATGAGTGGGGGGGCTGCCAGCCCAGCCCCCCGCCGGCCCGGCCCCGCCCCGGGCTCCCCATAGCCCTGCCGGTGCCCCTCGCTCCCAACCCGCAGCCCCCCGCCGGCCCGGGCCCGGGCCCCCCATAGCCCTGCCGGTGCCCCTCGCTCCCGAGCCGCAGCCCCCCGCCGGCCCGGGCCCGGGCTCGGGCTCCCCATAGCCCTGCCGGTGCCCCGGGCTCCCCATAGCCCTGCCGGTGCCCCTCGCTCCCGACCCGCAGCCCCCCTCCGGCCCGGCCCCGGGCTCCCCATAGCCCTGCCGGTGCCCCTCGCTCCCGACCCGCAGCCCCCGGCCCCGGGCTCCCCATAGCCCTGCCGGTGCCCCTCGCTCCCGACCCGCAGCCCCCCTCCGGCCCGGGCCCGGGCTCCCCATAGCCCTGCCGGTGCCCCTCGCTCCCGAGCCGCAGCCCCCGGCCCCGGGCCCCCCATAGCCCTGCCGGTGCCCCTCGCTCCCGAGCCGCAGCCCCCCTCCGGCCCGGCCCCCCTATAGCCCTGCCGGTGCCCCTCGCTCCCGACCCGCAGCCCCCGGCCCCGGGCCCCCCATAGCCCTGCCGGTGCCCCTCGCTCCCGAGCCGCAGCCCCCCTCCGGCCCGGCCCCCCATAGCCCTGCCGGTGCCCCTCGCTCCCGAGCCGCAGCCCCCGGCCCCGGGCCCCGGGCCCCCCATAGCCCTGCCGGTGCCCCTCGCTCCCGAGCCGCAGCCCCCGGCCCCGGGCCCCCCATAGCCCTGCCGGTGCCCCTCGCTCCCGAGCCGCAGCCCCCGGCCCCGGGCCCCCCATAGCCCTGCCGGTGCCCCTCGCTCCCGAGCCGCAGCCCCCGCCGGCCCGGCCCGGCCCAATCAGGGAGCTGCGTGGGGACGTGTCAAGGGTCACTTCACGGCTTTGCTTTGTGGGTGCCTGTTCACGGTGAGCCGTGGGCCCGCCCTTGGGCTCCGCCTATTGGCCCTCTGGACCCACGCCCCGCCCTCAGTCTCCAATCATTGGTTCAAGGGACCCCGGTTCCGCCCCGCGCCCCCATTGCCCAGCTATGCTCTTTGCCCCGCCACCGCAACAATCCCATTGGCCTGCAGAGATCCAGCCCCGCCCCCGCATCGCCTCCATTGGCCCGCAAAGCTCTCTGTCCCGCCCCCGCATGCGCCCCGTTGGCTCCCTGTACTCGCAGCCCCGCCCCTCCGGAGCCCCATTGGCCTGTAGCCCCGCCCCATTGGCTCAGCGCCCCGCACGCGGCCTGTCACTCACGCTGCGCGGGCGGCCCGCAGACGTAGGCCCGGAAAAAGGGGCTGGCGCGAGCCCCTGCCTTGATGCGCGCGGCTAGGGGCCGACTCAGCTGCCGCACGCCCAGGTACAGGAGCTTCGCGATGGGGAACGCGCCGGCCACCATCCTCCCACCCGGCGGCCCCGCGCCGCGCCGCCGTGACGTCAGCGCGCAAGCCCCGCCCCGTCGCCTGCAGCGCCACTGAAGGGGCGGGGCGCATAATATGCAAACGATGCTCATGAATATGCGAGTTTGCGCCGTGCGCCCGCCGGATAAGTCTAATCAATATGCAAATTAGAAGGTGGGTATGCAAAAGACGTCATGAATATGCAATAGCTGGGTATGCATTCCAGACGTGCGGCGCCCGAGTATAGGCAAATCCTTGCCCGAGTATGTAAATTAGCTCATGGGTATGCAAATTAGAACACGGGCCTCCTCCCCACGTGTCTCCCACCCCACTTCCCGCCCACCCCGCAGGAGCCGAGGTGGAGCGCGGGGCCTGACGGCTTGTCAGAGCCTGGGGGCGGGGCCAGGAGAGCGGGGCGGGGTCTCGGCAGGGGGCGTGTCCCCGGCAGTCAGGACTGAGCACTAGGGGGCGCCGTGGAGCTGGGTCCGGGGGCTCGGCAGGGGGACTGGGGGGCGCCGTGGAGCGGGGTCCGGGGGCTCGGCAGGGGGACTGGCGGGGCACCGTGGAGGGGGGTCCGGGGGCTCGGCAAGGAGACTGGGGAGGCGCCGTGGAGCGGGGTCCGGGGGCTCGGCAGGGGGACTGGGGGGGGCGCTGTGGATCAGAGCAGGGGCACTGGGGGACGCTGTGGAGCGGGGCCGGGGTCTCGGCAGGGGGACTGGAGCGGGGCCGCCGTGGAGCGGGGTCCGGGGGCTCGGCAGGGGGACTGGCGGGGCGCCGTGGAGCGGGGTCCGGGGGCTCGGCAGGGGAACTGGGGGGGCGCTGTGGATCAGGGCAGGGGCACTGGGGGACGCTGTGGAGCGGGGCCGGGGTCTCGGCAGGGGGACTGGGGGGGGCGCTGTGGATCAGAGCAGGGGCACTGGGGGACGCTGTGGAGCGGGGCCGGGGTCTCGGCAGGGGGACTGGAGCGGGGCCGCCGTGGAGCGGGCTCCGGGGGCTCGGCAGGGGGACTAGGGGGGCGCCGTGGAGCGGGCTCCGGGGGCTCGGCAGGGGGACTAGGGGGGCGCCGTGGAGCGGGCTCCGGGGGCTCGGCAGGGGGACTAGGGGGGCGCCGTGGAGCGGGCTCCGGGGGCTCGGCAGGGGGACTGGCGGGGCACCGTGGAGGGGGGTCCGGGGGCTCGGCATGGGGACTGGGGGGCGCCGTGAAGCGGGGTCCGGGGGCTCGGCAAGGAGACTGGGGAGGCGCCGTGGAGCGGGCTCCGGGGGCTCGGCAGGGAGACTGGGGGGCGCCGTGAAGCGGGGTCCGGGGGCTCGGCAGGGGGACTGGCGGGGCGCCGTGGAGCGGGGTCCGGGGGCTCGGCAGGGGGACTGGGGAGGCGCCGTGGAGCGGGGTCCGGGGGCTCGGCAGGGGGACTGGGGAGGCGCCGTGGAGCGGGCTCCGGGGGCTCGGCAAGGAGACTGGGGAGGCGCCGTGGAGCGGGGTCCGGGGGCTCGGCAGGGGGACTGGGGGGGCGCCGTGGAGCGGGCTCCGGGGGCTCGGCAAGGAGACTGGGGAGGCGCCGTGGAGCGGGGTCCGGGGGCTCGGCAGGGGGACTGGGGGGCGCCGTGGAGCGGGCTCCGGGGGCTCGGCAGGGGGACTGGCGGGGCACCGTGGAGGGGGGTCCGGGGGCTCGGCAGGGGGACTGGGGGGCGGCGTGAAGCGGGGTCCGGGGGCTCGGCAGGGGGACTGGGGGGGCGCTGTGGATCAGGGCAGGGGCACTGGGGGACGCTGTGGAGCGGGGCGGGGGGCTCGGCAGGGGGACTGGGGGGGGCGCTGTGGATCAGGGCAGGGGCACTGGGGGCCGCCATGGAGCGGGGTCCGGGGGCTCGGCAGGGGGCGTCTCCCCGGCTGTCAGCGCTGGCCCCCTTGCTCCACGCAGCCCGCCAGCCCTGGGCAGTTGGGGGCTGCGTTTGATAGGAGCCGTAGAACAGCTCCTGACTCTGCCCCGCAGAGGCCCCTCCCACGGCTCTTCCCCCCACCCCGCCTTCGGCCACTTCCCTGGCTTCGAGATTCTCCCTAACTCCTTGTCGGGCCGGGCTGTTGAGACGCTGCCGGGCTCTCCCCAGAGGGGGCTGCATGTGGGTGCTGGGTGAGAGCCCCGGGGGTGCTGCGGGAGGCGGTCTGGGGCCCTTCCCTAGTGTGCAGGGACGGGAAGGACCCTGCACTCACAGTGTCTCCCCACAGGCGCAGTGGGGTCTGTGTCTCCTGACTGCCCCTGGTGGCTGGGGAGGGTTTGCGGGGCACTGCGGGGGTTTCCCTATGATTTGGGAAGGAGTATGGGGGGAGGCCCATGAGCTATGGCTGGGGTCTCTTCCCCTGATGAGCTGTAACGAACCCCCCGGTGCTTCCCTGACCTTGGGGGCCCAGGGACAAAAGGAAAAGGAGGGTCCCTGGTGGGTTTATCCTCTTAAGCCCCTGCCCCCATCTGACCACTCTCCGCCCTACCCCACCAGGTCCTGACTCCCCTCTCACCCCCCCACTCATGGGCCCCCTCCCGGCCGGAGTCTCGCCCCGGATCGGACTAGCCTCCCTGGGGCATGCTGTTCCCATCCATCACCCCCATCACAGGGTCCTTCTCCGCTGCCCCTGCCTGCTGCAGCCTGGAGTCTGCTGGGGCTGATCAGAACGGAGTCGGGCCCTCCCCCAGACCAAACCCCCAGCACAGGACGGGGGGTTTGGCTATCCATGGGGCTGAGCTGTGTTCAGCGCTGCACAGTCTCACCCAGGCTCCCCACCAGCTGCTCACCCCCTTTCTGGGGTCACGGAGTTCGTGTGAGGACAAGGGCCCAGCCAGGCCAGGTGGCTCCTAGCCGGGGGCTGCTCAGGGTCGGCCCGTGTCACCAGGGCCGTGCGAACAGCCTGGAGAGAGCTGCAGGGCTGGCCGGAAGCGGGGTTGGAGTGAAGAACAGCAGGGCTCCCCGCCCCCAGCTGGCCGCAGCCATTGGCTCAGCTCCAGGTTTTTTCTCCCCGGGGGAGCTCCAAGCACTGAACGAATTCCCCAGTCCCCAGTGCGTGAAGGGAAACAGGCAGGGTAAATGGGAATAGAACCCAGGTGTCCTGGCTCCCAACCCCCCCTGCTCTGACCACTAAACCCTACTCCCCTCCCAGAACCAGGGATAGAACCCGGGAGTTGTGCCTTCCAGCCCCTGTGCTCTAACCACTAGACCCCACTCCCCACGTCAGGGGTAGAACCCAGGAATCCTGGCTCCCAGCCCCCCCTGCTTAAACCACTAGACCCCCTTCCCTCCCCAGAGCTGGGAATAGAACCCAGAGGAGGTCTGGGCGGAGGAATGGCAGGGCCAGTGCCCCCCTTCCAGCCCCGGAGGTCCCCTGGAGCGGGTGGGGAGCTCAGGCTCCATGGCCCATTGGCTGCTGGGTTCTCTACTGTGGCTGCAGGAATCCGTCAGGGCCTGCGTGGGGTTCCTTGCTCTCTTGGGTGGGGCGCAGAGCTCTGAGGGGAGCAGCTGGGGGAGGAGGACGATGGGGTCACCGTTGCCTTGGGCTGGATCTGGGCAGCACCAACCGAAGCTGGAGACCCGGCAGTGTGTCTGCCATACAGGGCAGTCCGACTGTGAGGGCTGGGAGCCAGGACTCCTGGGTTCTCTGGGGGCGAGGGAGGGCACTGACCTTAGGGAAGTTGGGTGGGTGGTAGGATCAAGTGGAATTAGGTAAGAGAGAAAACTAAACAAACAGGCAAAGGGAAAATCTCCCCCTTTGACTCCACCGCCAAGACGCTGGCTGAAGCAGCGCTGAGGTTACCGGTGTCCCAGCTGTGCTTCCCCCAACTCAGGACCACGCAGGGAGAAACCGCTGCTGCAAAGGGGTCATGGGGGGCAAGCAGGGGGGTGGGGTAACTCCCCTCACCAGGCAGCAGGGGGCGCCTCATCTGGCACGGGGAGCGTGGGAGATTCCTGGGCTTGAGCGCTTCCTGTTTATTCCTGGGAATGTTCCCATTGCAAAGCCCCCTGCCCGGTGACGTGGGGAGCAGCGCCGGGGTCAGGCAGCCGCTGCTTGGCCGGTCACTGCCTGTCACCCTCTGACCCCTCTGCCCCCGGGAGAGGCAGCGGGGGGCACGGGGGGCACCTTTACCAGTCAGCTCAAGGTCAAGGAGGCTTTATTAAGATTAGACCGAAGAATGGCTTGTTATGCAGTGCTGAGATGCAACCACCTCTGGGGTGGGGCATGGGGGCTGTTTATACAGGGGCTCTGTGCCTAGTGCTGAGATACAGCTGCCTGTCTAGTGGGGAGGGCATGACCCACAGCTCATGCTGAGTGCCAGCACTAGGGTGGCACCTTTGTGGGCAGTGTAGGATTCCCAACAGCAGGGCAAGGAAACATCTGGGACACGCTTGGGACCAGAACCTTGGCCCAACCCAGCCATTACCCCCCACTTCTGTGCAGGACCTTGGTTCTTCTGCCCCCCACCCCCCGTTCTGACAAAGAGGGCCCTGGCTGGCCCCTGCGCATAGCCGGGGCTGGGTGGCTCACGTGGGGTGAACAGCCCATGACAATGGCTGGGTCCCACTCGGTGGCTGAGCCCCCATTCACTGGTGGGGAAGGGAGCAGCCTCGTGGGGGGGGGCATCGCTGTGCTTGCTGCACCAGCCCCTTGGGCTGCTCCAGCGAAGGGAGAACCAGGCAGGATGGCTCACGGGCCCCGTTCAACGTACAAGGCAGTGGAGGGAGGGGAGTGTGGTCCAGGGAGTAGAGCAGGGGAGAGCTGGAGGTCGGGACTCCTGGGTTCTCTGTCCCCTCTATGGGAGAGGCCTGACAGCTGGTAATTGGCGCTGGAGGAGCCAGGACTCCTGGGTTCTGTCCCTGGCTCCAGGATGGGAGTGGGGTCTAGACAGAATATAGAAATATAGGTTAGAGCAGGGGGGCTGAGAGCCAGGACTCCTGGGTTCCCATGCCCAGCTTTGGGAGAGGAGTAGGGTTTAGTGGGGGAAAGCGAGGCGGGGGGGGGCGCTGGGGGCCAGGACTCTTGTGTGACCTTTGACCTGACTCTCAGGGCCCGGGGCCAGGACGCGAAGCCTTGTGGTGCGGGGCTGGTGCCTGGGCGCACGGTGCCCCCCTCTCATCCCTTGCAGAGCTGCGTCCTGCCCCTCCAGCATCCATCTGCCTTCCCCGTCGCATTAACAAACCATCTGCTGGAACCTGGAGCCAGGCGTTGGAGCAGGGTCGGGGCAGGGATCCCCCTGCCCCCACCAGGAGCAGCACGCAGGGCAGATGGGCCAGACCTGCAGCCTCCTGGCTCAGTAACAAACCCAGCCCAGCGCTCCTGAAAGACCCTACAATAACAACCGCGTGGAGGCCCCTCTTAGGGGAGGGCTGAGCAGGTGTGCTGGGGGAGCGCTGCACAGAGCCACCCCCTGAAATCCCATGAGTGGCCAACACCGTGGCCTGCAACACACTCCGCTCCGGGGGACATGCGTGGGCATAGCTGCCTCCCCCCCGCCGCCTAGCCCTTCCCGTTCCCAAGCCCCCTTCCTCCCCCAACGCCAGGGATGCTGCCGACTGTGGTGCATTCTGGGAGCTCAGGCCCAGCTCCGCCAAGCTCTTTAGGCTCCCAATTCCCACCGGGCCTCGCCGAGCGGACGCTCCCAGCTGGTGCCCGAAGAGCAGAGCCAGGCCCCCCATTCGCCAGACTGCCTCCGAAATCAGGAGAGCCACAAACCGTTGTGTGTGTGTGTGGGGGTGTGTGTGTGTGTCTTTATTCTCCCTGCAGGGCCTGAGCCCCCCAACCTTTCCCAGCTTTTCTCCCCAGCCGGGAGAGCCGGAAACAGCCTGATGCCAGCGCGATCCCTCGCTGGGCCTTGACGAAAGCGCCCACCCAGTGCCAACGCGAGGTTCCCACGTCTGCTGCCAACATGGGCTTGGCGCTGGCTGGGGCCATGGGGAGACGCCAGCATGGGGCACCGAGAGACGCCCGTGGCAGACTCGAGATCCCTCCTCAGCTTTGTCTCAGATTGCCCTCAGGCCATGGGGCCTGCAGTAGCACCAACCCCAAATGGGGCCCCATGGGCCGGGCGCTGCCCAGACACTGAGGAGGAGACAGCCTGGCTCAGGAGAGCTACCAGGCTGGACGGACCCGGGGCAGACTCACAGAAGGGAAGGGACTCGCCTAAGGTCACCCGGAACATTGGGCCGAGCCAGGCATGGAACCCAGGTGTCCTGGTTCCCCAGGGCAGCTAGAAACCCAGTTCAGGTAGGTTGGAGAAGTTCCTGGGTCGGCCCTGGCTCTGCCCAGGGAGATTCTGTGCCCACTGAATGCCAACAGGGTAGCTGTTCCCATCCACATGCTGACTTTTAGCTGTGGGGTTTTGGTGGTAGCCGTGGGATCCCTGGGACAGACTGGAGGACCTTAATGACCCACCTTCGCGCCCAGCTAGCCGAACCTGCAAGGGATTCTGGGAGGTTTGGGGCTTGTGCCCTTTGCTTTGGTTTCTTTATGAGGGAGGAAGAGTCTGAAAGTGTTCAATTAAAACACCGCTTTGTTCATCCTTCCACACACCAGCCAGCGCTGCCTGCCCCCTGGCATGGCCAGATCTAGCAGCAAAATTGCTCCCTTTGGGGCAGGGACTATTTGCTCCAGAAATGTACAGTGCCTGGCACGTCTGGGCCCTGATCCCCCCACGGAGCCCCCCTATCCTTCAGAGGGGCCCCTCCAGCCTCCCCCCAGGAAAAAAATAATCCTAATTAACCATCAGGTCAGCAGCATTGCCTGGCACGAGACAGCCCCATCGACACGGAGGGGCACCCTCTGCTATCCACGCTGCAGACAGGGCTCCCCGCTAACGCACGGTCTGCCACCTAGGCGCACCTTCAGCCGGCTGCAGTAGTAGGCTCTTTTCTTCTGTAGACCAGCCACACCAGGGGGACTCATCCGTCCCCAAAGAGCCCCCTTGGCAGCAGGGAAGCAGGGCCCAGTTCCTGTAGCTGAGGACGTCTGCCATGCCAGGGTAGTCTCTAGGCTGATCAGCAGCCCCGGTCCGTGCATCGCTGGGCTCTGCGTGGTGCCCTTGGCGGTTTCCCTGGGGTGCGTGTTTGGGAGCTCGTCCTGCTGCACAGCAGCGCCCTCACCTGGCTGGCCACAGGGGGCACTGCCTGTACCAGTCGGGCGGGCAGCCCCAGCCCCCGCCTCCAGAGCAGGGGTAGGAGAAATCGGCTCTGGGTGGGATGCAGCCATGCAGGGGCACTAGGAAAAGCCACAGCAGAGCCGGGCACTGCCCAGATGCTTCTGCTCTGCAGTGCCCCATCCCATACCAGCCTGGGCACGGGGACAGGGGTGGGGCTGAGTCTGGGATTATTAATGGGAAGGGGCCAGGAGCTTCGCCCTGAAATATGGCGGGATGGCTCCTCTCAATCCCCAGTCACACACCCCATCCCTCCATCCCCACTCAGACCCTCCATTCATCCACCCCTCTCCAGTCACACCCTCCATCCGTCCCCAGTCACACACCCCATCCCCACTCACACCCTCCATCCATCCATCCCTCCCCAGTCACATCCTCTAACCTCCCCATCCCGTCACACTCTCCATCCAATCCCACTCACACCCTCCAACCTCTCCAGCTGCAGTGACACCATCCATCCCGTCACATCCTCCAACCTCCCCATCCCGTCACATTCTCAATCCATCCCCAGTCACACCCTCCATCCCGCCCCATCCCCAGTCACACCCTCCATCCATCAATCCCGTCACACTATCCATCCCCATTCACACCCTCCAACCATCCCCATCCCAGTGATGCCATCCATCCCCAGTCACACCCTCCATCCATCCATCCCTCCCCAGTCACATCCTCTAACCTCCCCATCCCGTCACACTCTCCATCCAATCCCACTCACACCCTCCAACCTCTCCAGCTGCAGTGACACCATCCATCCCGTCACACCCTCCAACCTCCCCATCCCGTCACATTCTCAATCCATCCCCAGTCACACCCTCCATCCCGCCCCATCCCCAGTCACACCCTCCATCCATCAATCCCGTCACACTATCCATCCCCATTCACACCCTCCAACCATCCCCATCCCAGTGATGCCATCCATCCCCAGTCACACCCTCCATCCAGCCCCATTCACACCCTCCAACCATCCCCATCCCAGTGACGCCATCCATCCCCAGTCACACTCTCCATCCAGCCCCAGTCACACCCTCCATCCATCAATCCCCAGTCACACCCTCCAGCCATCCAGCCCCATTCACACCCTCCAGCCCTCCCCATCCTAGTGACACAATCCAGCCCCAGTCACACGCTCCATCCATCCATCCAGCCCCAGTCACACCCTCCATCTATCCAGTGGCTCTGTCCACCCATCGTTCTTCACAGCCTCTGGGTCAACCCAGCCTTATATATACCCCTCCATCCATTGCTCCAGCCCCCCCACCCCTTCATCCATTGCCATACACACCCATCATCATCCATCCCTATACACACACCTCTGACAATCTGTCTATCCCCATACAGTCATCCATCGCCAAACATCCGTTTGTATCATCCCTCCATCCTCCCCTCTCCCCCCCCCCACCTCTCTGTCTGTCCGTCTGTCTACCCTGACACTCCTCTAGCCTGCCCAGGACCTAGCTGTATTTCGGCCATTCCCCCTTTCTCACGTGCCTGCAGAACCCAGGTGTCCGGCAGTCCTGGCAGAGCCCCCGTCAGGCCAAGCAGCCCCCTCCTGCGCCGTCCCCCCGGGGCCTCACTGGGCATGGCCGTATTGCACTGGGCCCCTGCATTATTATCATTAAGAACAATACTGTATTTACATCTCGTTTGCATCCAGGGCCGTGGTGCTGACTGGGGAGCGCTCAGGGGTTGAAAGTCAAGATCTTCATCTGCAGCTCCTCGTCGGGTGGGCCCAGGGGGGGCAGGGGCGGGGGCTGGGGGAGCGTGGGGAGCCGGCAGAAGCTGCTCTTCTTGGAGGAGAGCGGGGTGTCCAGGGTGAGCGAGGCAGTGGCCATCTCCTGGGGCTTGGAGCTGGTGAGGAAGCGCAGCAGGGTGGACAGGGCCTTGGCCACGTCGCTGCGGGCCCCCTCGTTGACGAAGCAGTACAGGATGGGGTCGGCCACGCAGTTGAGGCTGGTGAAGGCCAGCGAGCTGTGGTAGGCCACGAAGACCTTCTCCTCGAAGCTGCAATCGCAGGGCTTGCTGAGGTAGACGGCACTGCGGGAGAGCAGGATGACATGGTAGGGGGCGAAGCAGAACAGGAGGATGGCGATGAGGCTGAGGGCCAGCCGCTTGATCTTGGCTTTCTCCTGCTGCTCGGTGGAGACGTTGCCACGCACGGCCCGCAGGATGCCCTGGTAGGAGAAGAGCATGAGCACCCAGGGGAAGAGGAAGCCGATGAAGACCCGGTAGAGGTTCATCCAGGCCACCCACTCCTCCATGGGGTACTTCTCGAAGCAGAAGGTGTGGTTGTAGCGGTCGTGGAAGAGCTCGTTGTGGAAGAGCGGGGCCGAGTTGGCCCCGATCTCGATGGCCCAGACCACGGCACTCACCGCCACGGCTGTCTTGACCCGGCGCACCTTGGCGAAGCGCAGCGGGTGGGCCACGGCCAGGTAGCGGTCCACGGAGATGCAGCACAGGAAGGCGATGCTGATGTAGATGTTGGTGTAGAAGACGAAGCCGAAGAGCTTGCAGGACTCCTGCCCGTGGATCCAGTTGTCATAGTGCAGGAAGTAGTCGATCCACAGGGGCAGGGTGGCGATGTAGAGCAGGTCGGCCACAGACAGGTTGAGCAGGTAGATGCCCAGCTCATTGTGCTGCCGGACCTGCAGGTAGGCGGCCCACAGGGCCATGCAGTTGGTGGGCAGCCCCATGGTGATGACCATGATGTACAGCGTGGGGGGGAAGAGGTGGTCGATCTTGGAATCCACGTTGCAGCTCACCAGGGTGGTGTTGCACATTCTCAGTGCCAGCGGGTCCCCGGCATGGAGAGTCCGGCAGGCGTGGGGGGGGCTCCGCTCAGAGCAGGGGCTGCAATTCCCACAGGACCAAGCGGATCGTCCTGCAGGGGCGGCACTGGGGCAAGGTCTCCATAGCCCCAGGCTGGGCCCTGCTGTGGGGCCCCCTCACCCCAACCCCATCCGCCCTCCTCAGAGAAGCAGCCCTGGGTGCTCGTGGGAGGTCTAGCTGGCAGGGATGATCCAGGGGGTCAGAGGAGCTGCCTGCCCCACAGGTGGGGAGCCTGGGACACAGCTCCTGGGAAAGGAGGAGAGAGAGTTAGGGAGAGTACCAATCAGGGCACGTGCAGCCCCACATAGCCCCAGCCAGCTCCCCATGGCTCCTCACTCAACACCCCCTGCCAAGACCCCCAGAGGATCCTGTCTGCAGCCCCCCACATGACCCCCCAGCCAGCTTCCTGGCCCCCCCAGACCCCCTGCCCCCAGCCACCCCCCCACATGACCCCCTAACAATCACCAGCTGCCCACATCCTCCCCTCACAGGGCCTTACTCCAGCTCCCCACCCCATTGTCAGTGACCCCCGGTAGCCCCCTGACTAGCCATCCCCAGCGGGTTCCAGATCCTGACCAGGGAGTGAGGGTCAGGCTGCATTGTGCCCCATGCCCTAGGGTCCCCACCCCTACCAGCCCTCCTGTGCATGGGAGAGGTCACCCTGCCCCGCTCTGGGAAATGCCTCACCCCCACTCTGGCAGCCCTGACCTCCCAGGCTGGGGGTTCCCAGGTCACGCGTGATTCTGCCTGGTAATTGGCATGTGCCCTGCACTAGTCACTGCCTGCCCACCCCCCATCCCCCTAGATCTACCTGGGAGTCTCTGAGCAGATCACCTACCCCCTATCCCACAGCCAACCCCCAGGGTTGTCCCCTGCACTGCACTGGTATGGCTATCCCACAGGCAGACATTTAAGACCCTACAATAACAAACCAGCACCATGTCCAGCATTCCTGAGAGACCCTCTAATAATAGATCTTTGCAGAGCCCAGTGCTCTTGAGAGAGACTACAATAACAGACCGATAGGGAGCTTGGTGCTCCCGAGAGACCCTACAATAACAGACCAGCACAGAGCCCAGCTGTGATGAAGTGGGAATTTTGTAATATTTTATGAAGCCTCTGTGTGCCTCAGTTTCCCTATAGCTGCATTGTTACCTAGTTGGGGGAGGGGGGAGTGGGGAGGGTGTGGAGGTCTGTTGGTTCCCTGGGCAGGCTAAAACCCAGGTCTGAGCGGCACCCAGCTGGCTGGGACTACATGGACCTTAATCCCCATGTCAGTGGAGAATCCATGAAGACAATGGCAAACCCAGTCACCGGGACTTTGACACCTTGCAACTGACCACCAGGGCTGGCCCCTCTTGGTGGGATGCTGGCAGGGTTTGCCCAGCTGGGGGACACTGGACTGGGGCGGGGAGGGGTGAAGTGTGGGCTGCAGGAAGCAGCCGGGGGCACACACCTGAATTGGGCCGGGGTGGGCAAAGGGCCAGGGTTCTGGGCTGGCCCGTTGCTCCCCAAGTCTGTACGAGTCTCCCCCAGGGCCTGACTCAGTGGGTCTTGCTGAGCGGAGCTCACAAAGGGAAGCAGGGGGCTGGCGGCCCAGGGGTCCAGCCTAGAGAGGCCATGAAGCCATGGGGCCTGACCCGGAGGAAGAGTGAGACCCCCAGGGGCTCTGGTGCACTGATGGGGCTTCCCAGAGACTGTTCCAAAGCTGGGCCATAGCCCTGACCCTGTGGATCCATGACACCAGCGCTTCCGAGAGACCCGACAATAACAGACCAGCGTGGAGCCCAGCACTCCTGAGAGACCCTACAATAACAAACCATAGCAGAGCCCAGCACTCGTGGGACACCCGACCATAACCGATCAGCGCTCCCAAGAGACCCGACAATAACAGACCAGCATGGAGCCCAGCGCTCCTGAGAGACCCTACAATAACAGAGCAGCATGGAGCCCAGCGCTCCTGAGAGACCCTACAATAACAGAGCAGCATGGAGCCCAGCGCTCGTGGAAGACCCTAAAATAACAAAGCCGAGCCTTGCCTAGCACTGCAGGGCCCCAGCCTCAGAGCCACTCTCCATTCGGAAGCATATCTGCGGTGGAGCCCTCCCGGGTTTATTTACACAAGCAGGAATGCAGCAACGTCCAGGGCTCAGGCTGCAACCGGCCCCCTTGGCCCACGGCCCATTCACACACAGCCTGGGAGCGAGCGTGGCAGGACGGTCCCATGGGTCAGCGTGACCCGGCTGCCAGGGTGGGAGGCCGGCCAGCCGCCAGCCCCCTGGCTGTGCTGGGAGCGCACCCCCGCAGGGCAGGCTGGATGGCGCAGCAGCCCCAGCATGGCACCCGCTCGCCGGGCCCACAAGCCGGGCTGCTGCCACATGGCACTAGCGGGTCTGGGCCTGTCCCGTGTCCCAGCTGTGGCCGGGGCCAGGCCGGAGGCCAGTCGCTCTCGGGGCTGGGGGCGTCCTGTGAGCCATGGAGGGGAAACTGAGGCAGGGAAGGGGCACTGGGGCAGGTGATGGCAAGCCCACGCCGGGGCCAAACAGAGGGGCAGGGCTGGGGCCGGGCATGACGCAAACGTCTGCCCCCCCGGCTTTGGCACCTCCCCGCTCCTCCTTTCTCCTCAGTGGCCTGGCAACTAATGACCTGATCACTGCACAGAATCCCGGAGCGTGGCTGGGGCCGGGAATCCGAGCCAGACCCTCACCCGCCAGCCAACCTCCCCCTGCCCTCCAGCCAGACCCCCTCCCAGACCCCCCTAAACCCTCAGCCAGCTGCCTCTGCCCCCCAGCCAGCACCCTCTCTCACCCTGCCATACCCCCTCAACCCTACAGCCAGACCCCCTGCCCTGCACCAGACCTCCCAAATCCTCAGCCAGATGCCCCTGCCCCCACTAGCCTGATCCCCCCACCCCATAGTTTGCCTCCAGCCAACCCCCCTCTGCCCCTGCCAGATCTCCCTAAATCCACAGCTAGATTCCCCCCTGCCCCACGAAACCCCCCAGCCAGCCCCCTGTCCCTCACCAGAACCCCTCACCCCTGCCAATCCCCGTGTCCCACCACCTCCTCCCCCCAAGCCACCTTCCAGACAGACCCCCAGCTTGAGTCCCCCCCTGCCCCTGCCAGTTCCACCCCCAAGCCAGCACCACCTCTCACCCAGTAACATCAGCATCCCCAGCTTCCCTCCCCCTCCACCAGCCAGCGTCCTCCCCCCAGCCGGGCTCTCCCTGCCCACAGCTCCCCCTTACTGTGGGGGGGGGGGAGAGGGAAGCCACCGGGACTGATCAGGTGCAGCTTGTGTGGCTGCTGGAGGAAAACCGGAACCACTGGCCATGGGCACGAGCATCTTTAGCACGGATTAGCTGGGCGCAGTGTGGGGCTGCCCTCCCGACGGCTTCCTGCCTCCCCGGGGCCCTGGCACCCCCAGGGCACCCCGACATGCCCACCCTGGTCCAGATCCCCCTCCGCTGGCACCTGACTGCGCCTTGGGTGGGGGCACCCCGCGAGGGAGCAGCACCAGCACCAGCCAGAAACCAGGAGCCATGTCACCACTGCGCGTCCGACTGACAGGACAGTGCCGGGGCAGAGTCAAGGGTGGGGGGGTGTGAAGGGGCAGAGTCAAGGGGTGACAGGGAGGGGAGTGAAGGGGGCAGAGTTAAGGGTGGGATGGAGCAGGGAGAAGGGGCAGATAAGGTCAGTTGGGGAAGGTGCCAGCTGCCAGGGGGCAGAGTTAAGGGTGGAACCAGGGGGGCAAAGGGGCAGAAATAAGGGTGGAGTGAGACAGGCAAAGTTAAGGTCAGCTGGGGATGGTGCCCAGGGCAGAGTTAAGGCTGCAAAGAGCTCTGCTGGGAGGCTCGGGCCTGTTCAGAATCAAGGCAGGAGAAGGAGTTAATGTAGGGGAAGTGAATTTCACCTGAGGGTGGGGCCAGGGGCTGAGCTGGGAGGGGCGATGGCTGGAAGCTGGGGGAGGAGGCTGGAGACCAGGAGTCAGGAGGGGCAATAGATGGGAGCTGAGAGGGGGTGGGGCTTCAGGCTGGGGACTGGGCCAGGGAGTTGGGGGGTGATGGCTGGAGAATGAGGGGTGTTGATAAGGGCCAGGAGACTGGGGCCGGAGCTGGCTGGAAGTGGAGGGGGGAGGGGGCTGGGGAGTGGTGGGTGGAGGCTGGGAGCCAGGGGGCCAGGCAGGGTGGGGGCCGGCTGGAGGGTGATGGCTGGGGGCAGGGGCTGGGGCCAAGAGGCTGGAGGGTGATGGCTGGGGGCAGGGGCTGGGGACCAGGAGGCTGGTGGCCGGGGTCCAGGAGGCTGGGGGGTGATGGCTGGGGACCAGGAGGGCGGGGCTGGCTGAGGCCAAGCGCAAGGGGCCCAATGGCGCTGGCTGGGCCGGCAGCCACGGGCAGGTGAGCGCGACCTTTCCAGGCCCCTAATCCACTAATCCCCCCGGCCGGCCCGGAACGCCCCTGCCGGGCGCCAAAGGGCAAAGGCAAGCGAGCCAGCAGCCCTGTGAGACGAGATTCCAGGGCCCAGCGCAGCCCCAACGGGACCCCCTGGCCCCAGAGCACCAGCGCCAGGCCCAATCCCATTGGAGCTCCCCCAACGGGGCCCTATCCTGCCAGAGCCCTGCATCCTCCCCATGGGGCCCGATCCCGCTGGAGCCCCCCGCAACATGGCCCAATCCTGCCAGAGCCTCGTACCCCCCCCCCGAGGGACCTGATCCCACCAGAGCCTTGCATCCCCCCCAGCGGGGCCCGATCCCACCAGAGCCCTACATCCTCCCCATAAGGCCCGATCCTGCCAGAGCCCCCCCAACGGGGCCCAATCCTGCCAGAGCCTAGTACCCGCCCCAGAGAGGCCTGATCCACCAGAGCCTCGCACCCACTGCAATGGGGGCTGATCCCACCAGAGCCCCGCAACCCCAATGGGGCCTAATCCTGCAAGAGCCTCGCACTCCCCCCAGCAGGGCCCGATCCCACCAGAGCCCCCCCCAACATGGCCCAATCCTGCCAGAGCCTAGTACCCCCCCCCAGAGGGGCCCGATCCCACCAGAACCCTCCCAAGGGGCCCGATCCTGCCAGAGCCCCCCCATCCCCCCCAACAGGGCCTGATCCCGCCAGAACCTCGTACCCCCCCAGCGGGGCCTGATCCCACCAGAGCCCCCCCAATGGGGCCCAATCCTGCTAGAGCCCCGGATCCCCCCCAACGGGTCCTGATCCCGCCAGAGCCCCACACACCCCCAGCGGGGCCCAATCCTGCCAGAGCCCCTCGCCATGCCCCCATCCCAACAACAGCCCTGATGGTTCTGTCCTGGCTCCTCTCCAAGGGCCCGGCAGCCCCGGGCCGCTCCCTGGGGTGGGTAACAGCCCACTACTGCTGCCATCTGGCAGCTCCTCGGTGCCAGGTTCTATCCCCACCCAGGGTTGATAGAATAAAAATTAGTGGCATGACCTGGCTCCTTTGGCTGGGGCTAAGGACAGAGAGCTCATGTCTGAGAGCATCTGCACTGAGGGTGGGGGGGCACAAGCCAATGGACCTGGCTTGGCTGGGAAGGGGAAATTCCCCTCCTCATAGCATGGAGTGACCGGAGGGTAAAGACTGGTGGGGATCAGGGGTCAGCAGCACCAGGGTGAGGTGAGGGGGTGGCTCCATCTGTCCCTGCCCCCATCCCAGCCCTCTTATTGCCAACCAAGGCCAGACCCAGTTCCCTGGCAATGGGTGCTTTATTTGCATCGCAATTCATGCCCGATTAGATAGCGCCATCCCCGCACACCCTGTACCTTTGATCCCGGTTACTGGCTGTGGGGCTGGACTGCGGGGCCTTTGCTCCCATTGTTTGGGGCCTTGCGGTAGGGCAGGCTGGGATCTTGGCCAGGCTGGCCTCCTCCAGGGGGGGTTCTTAGATTACCCAAATTCAGGCAGGGGGGCAGCATCCTTCTCCATATATCACAGATGGGGAAACTGAGGCACTGATTGGCAGGAAGGGGTCCGCATCAAATGAGTGAGTGACAGAGCTGGGTTAGAAACCAGGAGTCGTGGCTCCCAAACTCATAAAGCAAGCTGGGGGGTTAAAGTGAGTGGTTAGAGCTGGGGGGTCTGGGAGTCAGGACTCCTGGGTTCTAGTCCCAGCTCAGGGAGGAGAGGGGCACCCAGTGGGTTGGGGGGTCTCTAAAAGGACCTGTTGATTGGGCCTCAGGGAAGCTGCTGGTCAGATCCCAATAAAAACACCGAATTTTTACTGAAACAAAGGAAAATGCTTCACCCCTCACCCACTGGCCGGAGCAGGTGCCCTCCGGGCTCCATCCCTGGGCTCAGGCCCTGGTGCCAGCTGGGCTGTTAGCAGTAACAATCCCCCCATCTCATGGCCAGACCCCCCAAGGGGCTGCAGCCCCAAAGCCACTAATAAGGGTTGTAAACAGGGTTTGGGGATAGAACGCGGATATCCAGATACGGAGGCCTCCTCGGGAGGGCTGGGGGCCCTGGGCACAAGAGCAATGAAGGGGATATCCCACAAAGCACCTGGCGTCCCCGGGCACGAGGAAACCACCCACAGTGCACCTGGCCTGCCCCCTCACGAGGGGACAAGGGAATATCCCACGATGCACCTGGCTTACCGCCACATGAAGGGAGGAGGGAATATTTTATAATGCACCTGGCCTCCCCCCACGCACCGCATGAGGGAATGGCCCACAATGCACCTGGCCCGCCCCCACACAAGGGGAGGAGGGAATGGCCCACAGTGCACTTGGCCTGCCCCAGGCAGACAGCTCCCGAGGGGTGGATTGGCCATGGGGCCAGTGAGGCCCATGGTTTGGCTCTGGGCTGACTGGAGGAGATGGGGAGCCCTGACCCATTTCTGAGGAGGGACCGCATCTTGGGGCTAGGACGCCTGAGTCCTGATGCCCCCACCTGGGCATTGGGGGCACCCCTGTGGGACGAAGAGGGACCCTGCTGGGTGGGAAACTCCCTGGGAACATTGCCAGGGACACCTGGGGCGAAGGCAGGGGGTGCCTTGGGTTGAGCTAGGGGCTGACGTACTTTCTGCCCCTGTCCCCAGCGACCCGGCTTAGGCCTGGCCAGTGGGGTGGGAAGCTGTGGGATGCAGGGCTTGGCCAGTGGAGGCTGTAGGACGGGGAACTGCAGGGCTGGGGGCTCTGGTCTGGCCGCACCCTTATCGAGCCCCCAGCCCTGCAGAGGAGGGGGTAACTGAGCTGCTGCTCCAGAATTCTGGTTCTCCCCCCACCCCCAACCGCCGCCTTCCTTGGACATTTTGGGACTTTCCAGGGTTGGGAGGAAACTGGCCACTTGTCCACTTCCTTCCCAGTCAGACCCATCCTGCCACCCCACTGCCCAACCCCACTCCCCCGGCTGCCTGACACCCCCCACCACGCCAGTGTCCAACACCCCCCCACTCCCGCGGCTGCCCAACACTCCTCACCCGCCAGGGTCCAACACCCCCCCACTCCCCCGGCTGCCCAACACTCCTCACCCGCCAGGGTCCAACACCCCCCCACTCCCCCGGCTGCCCAACACTCCTCACCCGCCAGTGTCCAACACCCCCCCACTCCCCCGGCTGCCCAACACTCCTCACCCGCCAGTGTCCAACACCCCCCCACTCCCCCGGCTGCCCAACACTCCTCACCCGCCAGGGTCCAACACCCCCCCACTCCCGCGGCTGCCCAACACTCCTCACGCGCCAGGGTCCAACACCCCCCCACTCCCGCGGCTGCCCAACACTCCTCACCCGCCAGTGTCCAACACCCCCCCACTCCCCCGGCTGCCCGACACTCCTCACGCGCCAGTGTCCAACACCCCCCCACTCCCGCGGCTGCCTGACACTCCTCACGCGCCAGGGTCCAACACTCCCCTGGCTGCCCGACACTCCCCACCCCCACTACCCAACACCCCCCCACACTCCCCTGGCTGCCCGACACTCCCCACCCCCACTACCCAACACCCCCCACTCCCTCGGCTGCCCGACACTCCCCACCCCCCTCTCCCCAACACCCCCCCACACTCCCCTGGCTGCCCGACACTCCCCACCCCCACTACCCAACACCCCCCACTCCCTCGGCTGCCCGACACTCCCCACCCCCCACTACCCAACACCCCCCCACACTCCCCTGGCTGCCCGACACTCCCCACCCCCACTACCCAACACCCCCCACTCCCTCGGCTGCCCGACACTCCCCACCCCCCACTACCCAACACCCCCCCACACTCCCCTGGCTGCCCGACACTCCCCACCCCCACTACCCAACACCCCCCCACACTCCCCTGGCTGCCCGACACTCCCCACCCCCACTACCCAACACCCCCCACTCCCCCGGCTGCCCGACACTCCCCACCCCCCACTACCCAACACCCCCCTACTCCATCAGCTGCCCGACACTCCCCACCCACCAGTGTCCAACACTCCCTCGGCTGCCCGACACTCCCCACCCCCCAGTACCCAACATCCCCCCACTCCCCTGGCTGCCCGACACTCCCCACCCGCCAGTGTCCAACACGCCCCCACTCCCCCGGCTGCCTGACTCTCACCCCACTCCCCATTGCCAACCCCCCCCCCCCGACACACACACACCCGGCCGCCTGATGCTCCCGACCCCCCTTCACCTCCCTGCTGCCTGACACTCCCTGCCCCTCAGCAGCCGGACACCTCCCCTCCTCCCCTCCCACACAGCTGATGGTAGAAGGGAGGTGGCTGAGCGCTGGGGAGCATTGAGGGGTGCCCTGGCTGGCTCTGCCCCTTCTCAGGTCACCCAGAGGAAGCAGGGAGCTGGCGGCTCTGGGCTGGGCTAGCCAGGAAGCTGCTTGAGGATGGAAGCCTCTGGGCTCCCAGGACGAGCCAGAACTTGCGGCCCCCACTCTGCCCCCCAGGCCTGCTCTCCAGCTGGGGACCGCCTGCCCCATTGCTCCAGCGAAAGCGCTAACCCAGGCCTGCCCCACCCGCAGGAGCCCAGGAATTCGTCCCTCCAGAGACTTGGCTGGATGGACTCTGCCCAGTCCAGCCCCACAGGCCAAGTGGCCTGGAACACAGAGAGCGGAAGGGACGTAACCAAAGTCTATAGGGAGTCGTTCGGAGCCATTGGAATGGAACCCAGGAGTCCTGGCTCCCAGGCCCGAGCAATCCCCACTACACCCCACTCTCGTCTCAGAACTGGGCGTAGAACCGAAAAGTCCTGGCTCCTAGCCCCCTGCTCTGACCACTAGACCCCACTCCCCTCTCAGAGCTGGGGAGAGAACCCAGGAGTCCCAGCCCCCAGCAATACCCAATAAGCCCCGCTCCCCTCCCCGAGCTGGAGCCTGGCGGGGCTGAGCAGCGCTGTGTGAGCCGGGTGAGGCCGGAGCTGTGGTGTGTTAGTGATGCCGGTTACTGTGTAACCAGCTGGCTAGCGGCTGGGCTGGGGAAGGGGGGCTGGAGAAGGGGGGCTGGGCCCACCCGACGCCTGGGGCCATATCCTGGTCACTGTGGACCCCTCCCCATCACGTGGCACGTTGGGCCCCGTCTCCCCACCATTTCATGAGATCCAGCGGGCAGCGCATTGGCATGGCCAGAGAGGGCCCGGTGCCATGCCCGGGAGCGGGCCCAGGGACCTGCCCCACAGCTTCCAGGGGGCCCTTTCCTTCCGATGAAACCAGGGGCACGACAGCTCAGCCGGGAGCTGTGGCTGGGCCAGTGCGACTGTATGATGCCCCTCACTCCCAACCCACAGCCCCCTGCTAACCCAGCCCTGGGCTCCCCACAACCCAGCCAGCACCCCTCACTCCCAACCCACAGCCCCCGGCTGGCCCAGACCTGGGCTCCCCACAACCCAGCCAGCACCCCTCACTCCCGACCCACAGCCCCCGGCTGGCCCAGCCCTGGGCTCCCCCCAACCCAGCCAGCGCTCCTCACTCCCGACCCGCAGCCCCCTGCTAACCCAGCCCTGACCCCCTCCCTACCTCTGCCAGCGCCCCTCACTCCCGACCCACAGCCCCCGGCTGGCCCAGCCCTGGGCTCCCCACAACCCAGCCAGCGCCCCTCACTCCCGACCCGCAGCCCCCTGCTAACCCAGCCCTGACCCCCTCCCTACCTCTGCCAGCGTCCCCCACTCCCGACCCACAGCCCCCGGCTGGCCCAGCCCTGGGCTCCCCCCAACCCAGCCAGCGCTCCTCACTCCCGACCCGCAGCCCCACTGGTATTTCTGCCAGTACCATTGAGCAGAGCTAACATTACCCTGCTCCGAGCGCAGCGTCCCGGAGCCCGAAGTGTGTGGGGAAGGAAGGGGGGGCCCCTGCCCCGTGGGCTCACCCGGAGGGTCCTGCCGACTGGCCTGTCAGTGGGGCCACAAGGTCCCAAGGAAGGCGGGATGGTGCGAGGACGAAGGACGCTGCCTGACACAGAGAGAGAGAGACAGTGGATGAGATCCTGGGGGGCATCACCCCAGGGTAGGGGGCTCCTGTCCTCAGCCCCCCACCAGCCCCGCCCAGTGGGCCCCCAAGGCCATCCCCGGTAGGTTTCAGCACCCTGAGGGTGGGGGCCCAGAGGGAGGCAGCGTGTCCAGCCCCAGCCCCCCTTTCCCTCCCCCGCTCAGGGCTCCTCTGTCTGCCCATTACCAGCCGCAATGACATTAGCCCAGCCCAGGCCCCGCTGCCCACCTGCTGCCCACGCAGATGGACCTGAGGGAGAGACGCTCCCTCCCCAGCCCCCTGATTGTCCCCCACACCATCCCCTCCTCATGCCAGCCCACCTTCCCAGCCCACTCCACAGCCCCTCATTCCCCAGACAGCCACCTCCTCCCCATGCCAACTCACCCTCTCAGCCCCCTCCCCAGCCCCATATCCCCCCCACGGCCACCCCTTCCCCAGCCCCCCATATACCACACAGCGACTCCCCTCCCCAGCCCCCTTATCCCCCCCACAGCTACCCCCGACCTAACCCCCCAGCCAACCCCAGCCAGCCAGACCCACCCTGTCACACACACACCCCACGGGCATGAACTGGGCCTCTGCTGGTATCCCCAGCACCTGAGTCCCCCTCCTGCCCTCTGGCGGTGAGGACTGGGGTCCCACCCCCCTCTCCTCTGAGCATGCAAGCAGTCCCAGGCGTGAAGGGGTTAAAGCGTCCCCCCAGGCTGGCCCAGCCGGGACCAGCCCCCCAGCTGGTGCACTTGCGGCAGCCTGTGCTCTCAGCCCAATTCGATTACCCCAGTGCGGGGCTATTTATAACCTGCTTGCCCGTCTGCGCGGCCGGATGTGCCAGGGTCTCGCGCTGCAGCCCAGCTGGGCCCCGGCGGCCACACACCAGGACAGAGCCGCACCAGCCTGTCCTTGGAGTCTGGGCAGGGGAGCTCGTGGCTATGCCAGGCCTGGCCTCTGCCAGCAGGGGGTGCTGTGGGGAGTGGGGCAGGAGTTGGCTTGTGGGGAGCCCCCAGCTACCCCAGTCCCTGCATGAGGCCATCGCAGGGGACTCTCAGGAATCACTTTCCGGAAGCTGGGAGGCAAGAGATGGGGGTGGGCAGATCAACTCCAATTGTGCCAAACTATCTAGACTCCTGCTGTGACCCCTCCCCACATGGGTGCCCCTCAATCCCTACACACAGCCCCCCGCCATCGCAACCTGACCCGCCCAGCTCTGCTCCAGGCAGAGGGCAGCAGGGCTGGGTGCTACCCACACGATGGGCCTCATTGCCATGGGCCAACCGCTGCCCTGCAAAAACCACGCAAGAGTCTCGGCGTGTCAGTCCAAGCCCAACGGGCAGCCCACGACTGTAAACTTGGCTCTTAGCCCTGCCCCAGCTCCGCCAGCCGGGGGCACGGGTGTGTGCGGGGGGAACCAGGGAGACTGGCATCGGGGGTGCTCTAGGAATGGCTCTAGTGGTCCTTCCACAGCTATCCCACAATGCCTTGGGGCCCATGCTGCACCCCACAGCTATCCCACAATGCCCTGGGGCCCGTGCCACACTCCGCAATGCCCTGGGGCCCATGCCACTCCCTACAATGCCCTGGGGCCCGTGCTGCTCCCCACTGCTATCCCACAATGCCCTGGGGCCCGTGCCACACCCCACAATGCCCTGGGGCCCGTGCTGCACCCCACTGCTATCCCACAATGCCCTGGGGCCTGTGCGAAATCATCTGCACCCGAGTGCTGTTGAGAGCGAAGCTGGGAATTGTGGAATAGCTTCCAAGAGTGCATTGCTGCCAACCTGGCCCTGTGCCCCAGGAGCGCCTTGGCCCCTCCCCTGCCCACTGGGAGGGGGAGCCGTGGGGCTGGCAGCAGGGCCCTGGCCGGGGACAGGACAGCCCCCTTGGGGGGATTCCAGCCCCCGCCCAGGGCGCTGCCAATGCCCGGGCTCCGAGGCCTGGCCGCTCAGCCGCGGCTGGCACCCTAGGGGTTAATATTCCCCAGGGGGCAGCTGGCTCCGGGCAGCCAGTTCAGAGCTATGGGGAACAAGTCGGCAAATTAGTTTGTCTCAGGCGACGTCACCGTGGGCAGTTCTGCCACGGGGGGAGGGGAGGGGACATGCCCCCTCCCCCCATGGGTCAGCCCTGACCATGCCCCACAATGGGGATGAAGGGCCGAGACCAGCCAGGCCCCCGACAGACCTCAACGGCCCAGGCCCTGTGCCCAGATGTCATCCCAGCCCCTTGGGCGACCAACCCCTGCTCTGACCAGCCCCTGGCAACGGGATTATGGGGAAAGGTGGGGGCTATGGGTGCTGCCTCTAAACAGCCACCGGGCAGGCAGTGCCCAGGAGCTGGGTCTTGGGGGGGGGGCTGGCAGAGCTCCCAGCATGGGGGAGGGTTAGGGGTCAGAGCCCAGGGACTGGCGGAGCTTTCTGCAAGGGGCTGGAGGTCAGAGCCCAGGGGCTGAGGCTGCAGGGAGGGACTGGCAGAGCTCCCTGAAGGGGCTGGGGGTCAGAGGCTGGCAGTGGGGCTGGCAGTGCTCCCTGCAAGGGCCGGGGGTCAGAGCCTGAGGTCGGGGCGGGGGCTGGCAGAGCTCCCTGAAGGGGCTGGGGGTCAGAGCCCAGAGGCTGGGGAGTTTGGGGCTACCAGAGCTCCCTGCGGGGGCTGGGGGTCAGAGCCTGAGGTGGGTTTTGGGGGCAGCTAGCTTCTCCCGAACCCCCCAGGTGCTGGGTCACTGCCCCCTGGCACCAGTGTCGGCGGAGACAAGTCCTGGGGTCTGCGCTGGCAGGGAGGGGAACCCTGGCAATGGGAGCTGAGCTCAGGGTCCCCTCCCAGCCAGAGTCCCTCCTGGGTCCTGTTCCCAGCCATGTCCCTGGCTCTGTGGGTTGGGGCCAGCCCCTGCCCCTCGGCTTGGTGCCTCAATTTCCCCCAATGACCCGGACACTCCTCCCTGCAGGGAACGTGCTGGGAGTGCGGCTGGAGGGGTGGGGTCTGGCACCAGGATTCCTGCAGGCTGCAGAGGTGGCCTAGGAAATAGGGCAGGGCCCCTCTTCTGGGGGCCAGGGGCCTAGAGTGAGGGGTCATGTCCTGCCAGCCCTCATCCTTTCGCCCCTCCATAGGGGCTGGATACAGCCGTCACAGCTCATCCTACCTTCCCGGCACCCCGAGGAGCCAGGTTTGGGCTACTCCCAGCCCCTGCCGGGCAGGGCCCATCTTGGCCATGTCTGGGCAGCGCCCGGTGGGAAAGGCACTTGGGCAGGGCTGGGGCCCCTGGTGTGCCAGCAGCACAGAGAATTAATGGCTCAAGTCTGGGCACCCCCTGCAGCTGCCGCTCCGAAGTCTCCTCTCTGGCCTGTCACACAGACATGGCACCTGCCCATCCTGCCCGCAGCACTGGCCAACACCCCTCAACTGGACCCCCCCACCCCAAACCTGGCCAGGGTCCCTCCACGCCAAACCCAGCTGCGGGGTGAGCCAAGAGCAGCCCGGGAACAGCCACGTTTTCACTCACTTTGCACCCATATTTGGGGCCAGGCCCCCAGCCCCTGCAATGCCCCCAGCCCCCCCAACCCATTGGGAAACTTCGGCCCCAGGTGAAAGCACCCTAGCTCCAATTTACCCCAGTCACCGGTCCAGCACCACCTGCCCAGGCTGCGCCCAGCTCTGGGGAGGGCTCCCAAATTCACTGTTTATTTCCAGTGTCCAAGGCGACCCGGCTTTGGCCGCTTGCTGGGAGCCCCAGCCCAGGTCTCCGTGTGGGGGTGCTGGGCTCCTCTGCTGCTTCGCGCGGTGAGTGACGCCCTCCCCCAGCATCGCTGCCCACGGGCTATGCTGCCCTTGGGGCCTGGCACATGTGCTAGGGGCTGTCGGTGCCTCCTTGGTTCCTGTCCTGTGCGCCCCTCCCGGCCCCTTGTCTCCCCTGCAGAGCTGAGTCAAGTTACAACCCACGTCCCCCAGCTCCTGCCCTGTCCACACCTGACCCCCCTCGCTCCACGCTAGTACCTGCTGGGGGGCAGGCCAGTGCAGAGGGAGCCCAGCCATGGACGCCTGCTCTGAGTGCATAGTGCGGCACGGCCACCGTCGCTGGGCGAGCTGCAGAGAACTCCGGGCCCCACACACCAGGACTCTGGTGCCAGGCCCCTGGCAGAGCTGGCCGTTTGTCATGGCACACGGGCCAGGACCCAGTGTTGTTCCCTGTCTGGGGCTCAACACAAAAACTGGCCTCATTTCCCTGCGGCCCCTCAGGCCAGAGCCCGCTGGGGATGTCTGCGGGGGTGGGATCCTGGGCGTGGCTGGCTACCGCCCAGTGCCGGGCACTCACCCTGCAGCGGGCAGCACTCTCAGATGGTGCCACTGGTCCTCCCCACCCGGCCTTACACCCTGTGACCGCCCCCAATGAGACCCCGAGTCAACCTGCCAGCTGCCTCCCAACCCCTCCCGCTCTTCTGAATGGCTCCACCCAAACTCATATCAGCTACATGGGGCAGGACAGCTCCCACCCCACCACTGCAAGTGCCCCGTAGCCCCTGCTACCCCAGCCCTGGGCTCCCCACATCTGCCAGTGCCCCTCACTCCCGGGGAGAAGTGACCCAGGCATCGGGGTCACCTGACCAGCAGGGGGCGATGCTGCCCCAAACCTGGCTCCGAGCCTTTAGCCCGACAGGTTCTGGGAGGGGTTAAATTGGCAGAGGATTGAGCCATGGGGCAACCCCCAGAGCCCAGGAGGGGACACCTGGCCCAGCCCCACCAACTCTCTTCCCAAAGTGGCGAGTTCTGCCCTATTCAGGAGCCAAGAAGGACACCTGCCCCAGGGGAGATGGACTGATGGGTGGGGGCAAGAAAGGGCAGGTGAGAGCATGGGAGTATCCTGAGGGGCAGGGGGGGCAGGGGGAGCAGGGATACCCTGGAGGGAGGGGATCTCCTGGGGGCAGGAGGGGGGCAAAGAGCGGGAGGAGGGCAGGGGGGACTTTGCCCTCCCAGGACAATTCCCCAACTCCCTGCCCCCCGGCCATCCCCACACCGTGCAGGGCTCTGATCTCCCCTGAACCCAATGTCTTGACACCCCTTTCTCCCCCCCATGCCCACACCCGGGCACCCCCAGCCCCACATGTCAGCACCCCCCCCCGTGTCCCCCTCCTGGGCACCCTCAGCCCCACATGTCAGCGCCCCCATCAGCCCGTGACGTGGTCTCACCGTGCAGGACTCCCAGGACAGAGGGTCACCGGAGGGGGGAGCGCAGGGGGCAGGGTCCGTACCCCCCAGCTGGGCCGTCTCCGCCTGGTGCCATGGGGCCCCTCGTGCCAGCCCAGCCCCTCGCCCTCCGTGGGTCAATCCTGGGGCAGCTCCGGGTCCGGGCGGCGTCCAGAGGCGCCGGCTCCGCGCGACTGAAGGACCCAGGGAGGGAGCCGCAGCCTCAGCCCGGCCCCGCCGGCGGGTTAACCCCTGCGCTGCCGGACCCCCCCCCCCCGGCGGGTGAACCCCTGTACTGCCGGATCCCCCCCCGGAGGTGAACCCCTGAGCTACCGGATCCCCCCCCCGGCGGTGAACCCCTGTACTGCCGGATCCCCCCCCGGCGGTGAACCCCTGAGCTACCGGATCCCCCCCCGGCGGTGAACCCCTGTACTGCCGGATCCCCCCCCGGCGGGTGAACCCCTGTACTGCCGGATCCCCCCCGGCGGTGAACCCCTGAGCTACCGGATCCCCCCCCGGCGGTGAACCCCTGTACTGCCGGATCCCTCCCGGCGGGTGAACCCCTGCGCTGCCGGACCCCCCCCGGCGGTGAACCCCTGAGCTACCGGCTCCCCCCCCCCGGCGGGTGAACCCCTGTACTGCCGGATCCCCCCCCGGCGGGTGAACCCCTGAGCTACCGGCTCCCCCCCCCCGGCGGTGAACCCCTGAGCTACCGGCTCCCCCCCCCCGGCGGGTGAACCCCTGTACTGCCGGATCCCCCCCCCCGGCGGGTGAACCCCTGCGCTGCCGGACCCCCCCCGGCGGGTGAACCCCTGAGCTACCGGCTCCCCCCCTCCGGCGGTGAACCCCTGAGCTACCGGCTCCCCCCCCCGGCGGGTGAACCCCTGTACTGCCGGATCCCCCCCCCGGCGGGTGAACCCCTGAGCTACCGGCTCCCCCCCCCGCCGGCAGGTGAACCCCTGCGCTGCCGGACAACTCCCCCCCCCCGGCGGGTGAACCCCTGAGCTACCGGCTCCCCCCCCCCGGCGGTGAACCCCTGAGCTGCCGGCTCCCCCCCCCCCCGGCGGGTAAACCCCTGTACTGCCGGATCCCCCCGCCCCCGGCGGGTTAACCCCTGAGCTGCCGGATCCCCCCCCCCCCGCCGGCAGGTGAACCCCTGCGCTGCCGGACAACTCCCCCCCCGGCGGGTGAACCCCTGAGCTACCGGCTCCCCCCCCCCACGGCGGGTAAACCCCTGTACTGCCGGATCCCCCCCGCCGGCGGATGAAGCCCTGAGCTACCGGCTTTCCCGCCCCGGCGGGTGAACCCCTGTACTGCCGGCTCCCCCCGCAGGCCGGCGAGTGAACCCCTGCGCTACCGGCCTCACAGGCAGGTTAACCCTTGAACTGCCGACCCCCCGCCAGCAGGCTAACCTCTTCTCTGCCAGCCTCCTCCAGCGGGTTAACCCCTTCACTGCTGGACTCCCCGTGTTGCCGAGCTCCCCAACCAGTGGGTTAACTCCTGCAGCGTCAGCCCCTGATGAGCAGTGTCAGCCCCTGCAGCGCCCCCGCCTCCCCGTGAGCGGGTTTAACCCCTTCAGCACAAGCATGGCGAGGAAACGTGATTAACCCCTTCAGCACCAGACTCCCAACAAGCGGGGTTAACCATTTCACTGTCAGCCCCCCCAGCGAGTGGTGTTCACTGACAGCCTTCCTGAACGAGGTTAACCCCTGCAGTGCCAAACTCCCAGCGCCAGCAGGCTCAACCTCCTTCACAGCCAGCCTCCCCGAGTAAGCAAGTAGATTTAACTCCTGGAGTGCCTCCCCAGCGAGCCAGGTTAACTACTTCCATACCAGCTTCCCTGGTCTGGACCAGGGTTATCCTTTTCTGTGCCAGCCTCCCCAATTTGAAGTGATCTAACCCATGTGGTGACAGCTTCCTGTGCCAATGAGTAATTTAAATAGCACTTACTAAAGTTAGAAATTTTTACATCAGCAAGTCTGGATATCATCCAAGAGTTTAAGAAGAGTTGGCTGAGGAGCCTGCTGGGCCATTAATGTGGATTTTCAATATGTCTTGGAGCACTGGGGAAGTTCCAGGTGACTGGAAGAAAGTGAATTTTGCCAATATTTAAAAAGGGCAAGTGAGATGACCTGGGTAGTTATTGGTTTGTCAGCCTGACACTGATCCCAGGCAAGATAATGGAGCAAGTGATCCAGGACCCTATTAATAAAGAATAAAAGGAGGGTGATGTAATTAATACCAATCAACATGGATCATGGATCCTGTCAAGCTAATTTGATATCTTTTTTTAAAACAAAATCACAAGTTTGACTGACAAAGGTAACAGTGTTGATGTCATATCCTTAGATGTCAGTAAGGCATCTGGCAGTTTGATTAAAAAACTAGAACAATATAAAATGAACATGGGGACCATTAAATGGCTTAAACCCAGGCTAACCGACAGGCCTCAAAATGTAACTGTAAATGGGGAATTGTCACTTAGCAGGTGGGTATCAAGTGCGGTCCTGTTCTTGGCCCTAAGCTATTTAACATTTTTATCAGAGCCCTGAAAGAAAACATAAAGTTACCAGTGATCATGTCGGCAGATGGCGCAAAGCTTGGGGAAATAGCGTCTGTCTGCCGGTCACTGATACAAAGCAGTCTGAACCACTTGGTCAATGGGGTGCAAGCAATAAATATGGCTAAATATAAATGGATCCACCCAGGGACAATGGCGATAGGCCATACCTACCTGATGGGGGACTCTATCCTGGGAAGCGGCAACTGACAAAGATTTGAGGATCATGATGGACAATCAGCTGAGCCAGGGCGATGCTGGGGCCAAAAGAGTTAACAGGATTCTGGGATGCATACAGAGCAGAGAGGTGATTTTCCCTCTGCAGTTGGCGTGGCTGGGATCCTGTGCCCAGTGGTGGCGCCCACAGTTCAAGAAGGACGTTGATAAAGAGAGAGAAGAGAAGAGCCACCGGAATGATCAAAGGCTTGGAAAACCTGCCTTGCAGTGAGAGACACCAGGAGCTGCAGCTCTGCAGTTTAACAGAGAGAAGATGAAAGGGCAACTTGGTCGCAGTCTCTAAGTACCCCTGGCGGGGGGGACACAAATATTTAACCCTGGGTACTTCAGTCTAGCCGAGCCAGGTGGAACACGAGCTGATGCCTGGCAGCTGAAGCTGGCCACATGCAGATGGGAAAGATGGGGTATGTCGGTATCAAGGAGGGGAATTACCATGGGATGGTGAGCTTGGCCCTAGTTCATACAGAGATGAACTCAGGGCCTCTGTCCTGCGAAGTAGCCCATCCTTGGGGAGTTAATCCTCCTGGCACCAGCCTCCTGGAGTGGGGCAGGGTTGACCCCTGCAGTGCCAGGCTTCTGACGCCACCGCCAGGTTTAACCCCCTCAGCGCCAGGCATGGGGTTTGAACTTTGAGGAGAAGGGATTAAGCTCCAATCTGCCAAGCAACCTGTCCTGGGATGAACCCTTGCTCTGCAGGGCTCCAGGAATTAACCCTCTCTGTGCCAGGCTGTGAGGAGCAGGCTGTTCCCCCAACCCCTGCCTGGGTCCCATTCACAGCGCTAACCCATCGCAGCCTCTGGGGACAGCTGTGGTCTCTGCCTAGTGCTGCCCAAGGAGGCTGGGTTAACCATGCTGCTGCCAGAGCCCTGTGGGGAGGGAAATGACCCTCTTGCCCCAGCCCTAGAGGAGGTGGGGCCTCTCTCCCACGGCTCAACTGATGGATTTACCTGCCATGGCCCCGCCCACTTATTGAAGGGGTGGGGCTATGTAAATTAGGGGACTGAGTCATTGTGACAGGCAGACCCTCTGTCGCCTTAGTAACCCCGATTCCCCCCCCCATGGGGAAAAAAAGCAGCTGCCATGGGGGGGGGGAGCTTTCCCTCTTCTCAGCCAAGGAGCCCCAGAGCTGTGGGGACAGGAAGGAAACCAGCTTCACATGTGCTTCACAGAAACACATGTGCTAGGAGGGTCCCAAGGCTACACTGGGAGAACCCAGGAGTCCCGGCTCCCAGCCCCCCTGCTCCAACCACTACAGAACACTTCCCTCCCCGAGTCAGGTATAGAACCCAGGAATCCTGGTGCCCAGACCTCCTCCTCTGACCACTAGACCCCTACCCGCTGCCAGGAGTCTTTGTTAACCGCACGTACATCATTTTCCCATGGTCAACAAGACAAACATGTTCCCGCCTGCAGCCCCCTGCCTCCACCATGCCCCCTGTGCCATGAGCTGGTCAGTGCTCAGCAGTGCAGCAGGAACCTTGATGGTGGGTGAGAGGGGCTTGGGCCGGAGGCCGGGGAATGAGCCATCGGGTCATGGAGGATTCATTTCCTCCAGCTCATAAAGTATCTATAAACAAAGTTTCTGCAACAATGAGTAGATTGTTCCCGGCCTGGAAGTGACAAGGGGGCAAAGGACGCGCCTCCCTGGAAACCACAGAGTGCGGCAGTGCTGGGCAAGTGACGTAGCCAGGGGTGCGTTGCCTCCATAGTCAGTGTGGTGCTGGGGCCTGGGCTGTGGGGAGCGGGGCGGGGGGCGCTGGGCGGCGGGGAGCCGGGCGGGGGCTCAGCGGGGGGCGCTGGGCTGTGGGGAGCGGGGCGGGGGCTCAGCGGGGGGCGCTGGGCTGTGGGGAGCGGGGCGGGGGCTCAGCGGGGGGCGCTGGGCGGCGGGGAGCCTGGCGGGGGCCCAGCGGGGGGCGCTGAGCTGCTGGAAGCAGGGCGGGGGCCCAATGGGGGCACAGTTCCCAGAGGCTGTGCTGAGCCGGGCTCTGCTCCACGTGTGGGCTGCAGACCGTGCACGAGCTGGAGCGACGAGGGCCCAGCAGGGACACGCTGCGTCGGGGTGGCTACTCCAGCCCTGCTCGCTGCGTGCACCGGTGCAGAGCACTGGGCTGGCTCCAGCAGCGTGGCTGGACCCTGTGCAGACAAGGCCGGGGGGACTGACCCATCCTACCCTTCCGCTGCTGGTGGGACTGTGCCTGGCTGGGGGAAGCACCTGCTTCGGGCCTGCTCCATTCCCCAGCTGCTCCAGGGGCTGGAATCCCCTCCCCAGTCAGCTCCTGCCTGTCCAGCTCCTCCAGTGCTGAGCACAGGCCCGGGGGCTGGGTCAGGGGATCCCCTCCCCCCCCCCATTCACAGTGATCCCAGCATGTGTTTCCTGCCCATTGACATGGAACCGTGCCAGGGCCCTGCCACCCAGCCTGGCAAGGGACCATCTTGGGCAGAGAGCCCTGAGGCCCTGGCCAGAAATCGCCCCCAGGGGAAGGGCTGGGGCCCCCATCGTTCCCCAGTGGGGAGCAGCTCCAGCCGGGAATCGCACCGTGTCATGTACTTCTTGACATGACAGATCGCCGGGCTGGGACTAGCCTGCAGGGTCCCGGCCCTGGCCCCGGAGCTGCCTTGCCAGAGGGACGCCCCTGGAGGTTCCCCTGAAACGCTCCGCTGGGGTTCCCTACAATACGGCCTGTGGCACTCGGCGCCACCTAGTGGCTGAGCTGCGCAATACAGTTTAACATCCCATACTGGGGTCGATGAGGTCGTGGAGAAATCACCCTTTTCCTGCAGGTTGGTCGTGACATAAATCGCAAATTTCGCGGACGTGTGATCAAGCCATGAGAAAGTTGTGCTGTCACCGCAGGGGGCTCTGACCCAAAAGGGGACGGCAAACCTTTCGTAGGGGGGTGGCGGTATTTCCACCCTTACTTCTGTGACGGTGCTGTTGGGCGGCACTGCCTTCAGAGCTGGGCAGCCGGAGACCAGATTTCATGGGGGAGACCAGATTTCACAGTGTGTGACGTGATTTTCATGGCTGTCCTGACATCTCCTCCTTTAAGTTCTACTTCCTACCATCCGCTCTATTTTCACGCCGTCTGTGAAGTTCACTGTGGCTCAAGTCTGTCACGTGTCTCTGAATCGTGCTGGTTTTCTAATTACACGACCTGAACGCGTAACGACTTGGCCATGTGGCCATCGGTTGCAAAGGCGGGCTGTGGTCAGTTTGGGATCCTTGAAGCATCGTCGTCTTGTTCTGCAGCTGCCATCGGTAGAGTTTAGAACATAAGAACGGCCAGACTGGGTCAGACCAAGGGTCCATCTAGCCCAGTGTCCTGTCTTCTGACAGTGGCCAATGCCAGGTGCCCCAGAGGGAGTGAACAGAACAGATCATCATGAAGTGATCCATCCCCTGTCACCCGTTCCCAGCTTCTGGCAAACAGAGGCTAGGGACACCGTCCCTGCCCATCCTGGCTAATAGCCATTGATGGACCTATCCTCCATGAACTTATCTAGATCTTTTTATTCACTTTGCTCTGTCGATCGCTCTTGCTGTCGATGGTGATGGTTTCTGTTGACCTCTCCACTATTGGTCTCCATCATGTTCAATCCGGGCCCTGAATTCTTTGTCTTTATGACAATGGGAGTTGTCAGTTTTTTTCTCCATCCAGTTTGACCTGAACACAGTCACCGGGTTCTACACTGAGCAGGTCTCTAATGAGTGACATCTCTTATAAAAGAGTTCAGAAGCTTTTTTTTTTTTTTGCCTTTTTATGCGATTTGGCTACTAGTCTCTTCGTGTCTGGTGACTTTGGAGAAAGATTCTTTTCCAGAACTGGATCAGCTGTCTCCCCATCAGCCAGTAGCTGATATTGGAGTTGAAGAACAAGGAATGGTGTAGGATGTCCTTGCCTGTCTGCACAGCGCTCTCAGCCTCTCCATTCGCTTGTGGGTATGCTAAGAATGTGGTCAAAATCATATTTCGTTCAGAATGACTTAAATTCTGCTGCAGTGAATTGTGGGCCGGGTCTGTTACTAGCTGTGCTTCAGTACTAGAGTGAGCAAAAGTGTACACCAGCTTCTCGATAACACCGCAACATGTTATGTCTTTCAGTACATTACTTCCTTTTACCTGGAATTGATGACCGGGTAATGATGTCTCTGAATCGGCAGCTAGTCTTTTCCAAGGCCTGTCTGGGGTAGTGGTGTTGTTATTCAAGGTTCTTTGGGTTGGGTTGGTCTGTTCGTTCTGCAATGTTCACATGCAGACACTCTATTTCTTTAGGTTCTTGCTAATGCCTGGCCACCGTACTGACCGGTTGGCCCGTTCGTGACATTCAGATAATCCTTGATGTCCTTCAGGGTTGAGGTTTAGCATTTCTCCTCTCATTTTGTTTCGAATTCCGCTGCAATTGCCTTTAATCATGAGTCCATTTGACTTGCCTGATTGTCCATGCACGGCAAAGCAGTTCCTTGGTGCCCCTTAGACACCTGGGCCAACCGCGCCTCACGTGATTTAGAACTTCCTGAAGTTGCGTGTCTGTCACGGTGGCTTTCCATAGCTGGAGTCGTCTCTTTTCTGACACTGGTCTGGAGCACCCACGGAAACAGGGGGCTGCACCCACGGCAGCCCCCCTATGAGCACCTCTTCCTCCCCCAGCACCTCCCGCGGATCAGCTGTTCTGCAGTGTGCAGGAGGTGCTGGGGGAGAGGGGGAAGGAGCAAGGGCCGGGTGCGCTCGGGGGATGGGGCAGAATGGGGTGAGAAGAGGCAGGGCAGGAAGAGATGGGGCAGGAAGAGGTAGGGTGGGGGTGGGGCTTTGGGAGGAGGGGGGCCGGGGCCGGGGCCTGAGGTGGAGCTGTGCGGGAGCGCCCCCTGGCACATTAGAAAGTCAGCACCTATGCACCGGTGCGTCTGTGTCCACAGCATCCACATACACCCTGATCTCCTCTTCCAGCTCACGAGTTGCTGAGTGAGATGCCGGGCTCCGTGACAGTCTCCGCTACCTGCCGGGGGAGGGATAGCTCAGTGGTTTGAGTATTGGCCTGCTGAACCCAGGGTTGAGAGTTCAATCCTTGAGGGGGCCATTTAGGGATCTGGGGCAAAAATTGGGGATTGGTCCTGCTTTGAGCAGGGGGTTGGACTAGATGACCTCCTGAGGTCCCTTCCAACCCTGACATTCTATGATTTTCCCCCGGAACATAGTTAACAACTGGATTAAATCACATTAACTTTAGCAATCGACACTGGCATCTCAGCTTGATCCAGGTCTTTCCCGTTGATGAGGGTTACAAGTGGGTTATGGTCTGTTATCAGTGAAAGGAATCCTGTCCACACAGATCTCTGTGAAAGGTCTCATCTGCCCATACACTTGCCAGGCACTCCCGTTCCATCGGTGCATGTCGCTCTTCTGCTTGCGGCAGGGTGCGAGAGCAAAACACGGTTGGCTTCCACCCCGAGCCATGTTGTTGCCACAATTCACCTCCTAGGCCACAGCTGCTTGTGACCACACCGCCCAGTGTGGGTTTGTTCACCTTGTAGGACTTGAGAGCTGGAGCTGTTGCGATCAGTTCTTTCACCTTTCAGAAGCCAATTTCCTGATTGGCCTCCCATAGCCAAGATGAGTTGCACCCTAACAGTTCATTCCACGGTTTTGTCACTGTAGAAAGGTCTTGTAGGTAGCAACCAAGGTAATTTACCGTCCCCAATACGTCTCACTTCTGGTTCCATTCCTTGGTGCATTCCGTTCTCAAATTGCCTTTACTTTCTCAGGGCTCGGGCTGACTCCATTCTTTATTGTCTGTGCCAAAATTTCGATTTGGGGTAGGCAGAAATTGCACTTTTCCTTGCGTAGCGTCAGTCCAGACTAGTCGAGGAGGGCTAGGAATTTGTTGAGGGTTTTGTTGCGTTCTTCCGTCAAAGATCCACATATCAGAATATTGTCTATGCAAACTGCAGCTCCATTTGTGTTCATTAGCAGTTCCGCCATCTTTCTTTGGAAAATTTCAGGTGCACTGATAATCCGGAAAGGTAACCTTCAAAAGCAAAATCTCCCAAAGGCTGCGATCCATGTTGTCAATTTAGAACTCTCCTTGGCTAAAAGAATTTGCCAAAATCCACTTGAGCTGGAAGAATACTGCAGATCCTGCCACTTTGTAGAGGAAGTCATCCAGTGAGGGGAAGCTACATCTTCCTCTCACAACGGCTTCACCAAGAACAGATTTGTTTTTTCCCATATAGCTGGTACCATGGGGGCACACACCATTATGCCAATCTGCTCCCTTCTTTTTAACTCAGTGCCCGCTTGATAAAGTAACGGGCTAGGAGGTGTGTGCAGGCTATATGGCTCAGCACTGTATCTTCAGGTGATCGGTGCTTAATCTCCCTTCAGAAGTCCAAAGGTACTATTGGGATGACGGATTCTGCCTAAAAGTGGGGGGCCCTGCTGCCTCTCCTCTTCCCCCGAGGCCACGTCCCCTGGATAAGCTGGAAGCCCCAAGAACAGCCCCTGGCCCGTGTCCCTGCCCCCTAGTCCCCCCACCCAGACCAGGTGGAGGGTCCACAGCTTCCCACAGCTGCCCAGGCTCCCTGAGTCAAGCTTCACTTCTGGCCTGGCCATGGGGTGGGGTCTCAGAGAGAAGAGGAGGGGCAGGGGGCCTAGCCCGTAGTGAAAAGTGGACAGTCCATGGCCTCTTGGCACCCCCTGCTTCTTGGGTCCCATTGAGTTCTTCCACCTGTCTCACTAGGCCCATCCTGGCTGCCACACTGTGGCTGAGAGAGCTGTCGCTCCGTGGTTCTTTGGTCATATGCACTCCGAATGCAAAGCTTTTGTCCTTGGAAGTTGTTTCTGTGGTGAAATGGCCCCTGCAGTTCAGGATCCCTCCAGGGCTACTCAGGGCTGCGCCAGGTGATTCCAGCTCCGGGAGGCGTTGGAGGTGACTGTGAGCTCCTTCTGAGATGACTGACGTCAGCTCCTGAGTCAGTTTTAAAGTCAATAGCCTTGACATGAATATTCAGTTTCACTCTCCGGGAAGGCTCTGTGTCCTCACATGTGATAGATCCCAGAAACAACCACCTGTGATTGTCTGGAATATTGCTTCGGCACAGCAAATGGCTGACAAACGTCGCTAGTTTGCACACTTTTTATAACCTGTGCCTTTGGCGATACATCCATCCGTTGGGCTATGGCTTTTTCCACACCTCGGGCCCATAGGATGAAAGTCTTTCAATGTTGCCTGGAATTTGTCCCTTTTAGCGTCAGAGATCTTATGACAGGTATTTTTAGCCTTCATGCTATTTGCAGCTTTTATGCAAGTTTCAGGTTTTTCACGTTGCTCCTGCACACTGCTTAGCTGTGCATAGGGGTCAATCTGTTTTTGATTTTTGTCCGTTAGCCCACTAACCAGCCTGGCTCTGATATTTTCATGTTTTTCATTCTGAAAATTACAGTTTTCAGTCAACACATACAGAGCTCTTATAAAACATTCAACATTTTCCCCTCGTTCTTGAATTCACTGGTGGAAACATGCTCTTTCATACCCCCCATTTCTCAGAGGTATAAAGAAACTGTCAAACATTGCCAGGCCTTTTCATTGTCATCTTTGTGATTGTCTTCTGTAAAACCGAAGGGATTAAAGATATGTTCTGTCTTTATGGGACAGCATAAATTAAAGATGACACCCGAATATCTCCAGTTTCCTGGTGACGCTTTGTAGCCATTCAGAATCTTGCACCATACTGCTTCTGGTTTGTCCGCTGTGAAGATTTTTCAAAGCTGAAGTTCTCTGGAGTGCTGAAGAGTGGTATGGTGGTGCCATCCTGCAACCTTTCATAGAATATTAGCATTCGAAGAGACCTCAGGAGGTCATCTAGTCCAATCCCCTGCTCAAAGCTGGACCAACACCAACTAAATCATCCCAGCCAGGGCTTTGTCAAGCTGGGAGTTAAAAACCTCTAAGGAAGGAGATTCCACCATCTCCCTAGGTAACCCATTCCAGTGCTTCACCACCCTCCTAGTGAAATAGTGTTTCCTAATATCCAACCTAGACCTCCCCCACTGCAACTTGAGACCATTGCTCCTTGTTCTGTCATCTGCCACCACTGGGAACAGCCAAGCTCCATCCTCTTTGGAACCCCCCTTTAGGTAGTTGAAGGCTCCTATCAAATCCCCCCTCACTCTTCTCTTCTGCAGACTAAATAACCCCAGTTCCCTCAGCCTCTCCTCATAAGTCATGTGCTCCAGCCCCCTAATCATTTTTGTTGCCCTCTGCTGGACTCTCTCCAATTTCTCCACATCATTTCTGTAGTGGGGGGACCGAAACTGGACGCAATACTCCAGGTGTGGCCTCACCAGTGCCAAATAGAGGGGAATAGTCACTTCCCTCGATCTGCTGGCAACGCTCCTCCTAATTCAGCCCAATATGCCACTGGCCTTCTTGGCAACGAGGGCACACTACTGACTCATATCCAGCTTCTCGTCCACTGTAATCCCCAGGTCCTTTTCTGCAGAACTGCTGCTTAGCCAGTCAGACCCCAGTTTGTAGCAGTGCCTGGGATTCCTCCATCCTAACCTTTGTTGCTGTTTTCCCGCTGGTTCTGTTCTCGGGCACTAGTTTTAACTTCCAACCCAGGCCATGTACACCTTGTACACGGTCGGTTACAGGGCTGCTGGTAGCAGGTCAGGTTTCTGTACCAGATACGGGCTGGTTACAGAGCTTCCTTCTCAGAGAGAGCCACACCAGATATGGTCACTGTATCTAATGCTCTGCCCGTACCATATGACTGAGGCTAACGTAAATATGGTATGTCGCACACAGCACCAGCAGGTGGTTACCCGGTATAATACAGTCAAGCATCCATTACACCCAGGGGCGGGGCTGGGGGCTCCATCGCTCCCCAGTAGGGGGATGGATCCAGCCCAGAATCACCCCCGAGGACCACCTGGCAGCCCCATGCCTGGGTCCATCAAATCCAGCCTGGCCATACCCTTGGAGCGGCTGGCAGGGTCTGTGGGGCCCACCCCAGCGCAGAGCTCAGCAGCTGTCACTCGGTCAAGGCTGGGCCCTCCCCGCGTGGGTGCTGGCGGCTGGCAGACCACGCACCCCTAGAGAAGGAGCACGGCGCGCAGGGGCATTTCTGCAGCCAGCGCGGGGCCAGTCCCAGCGCCAGGCAAGCGCCCTCATCCGAGCGAGTTTGCTCCACTCGGGGCCTGTGAGCAGAAGCTTAGCAGACACCACAGCCCCTGCAGCACAGTCCCACTCTGGGGGCCCGGGCAGTGCCCGCCCCCCACCAGAGCTGGGGAAAGTGCCCCGGGTGGGACAGAGCCGGGGGGCTGAGGAGCTGGGCAGGATGGGGGGATGCCTAGCAGGGATGTACTGTCCCAAGCAGGACAAATTGCTGGAACAACACGTATAGTGGGGGTGATGTGAGCCATTGAACCAAACTGTACACCCTGGAGAGGCTGGAAACCACTTCAAGTCCAGGGGTGCGGCCACACGCCCAGCACCTCTGGTCCCAAACAAAGTCCACAGCCCAGGGGCATGGCTGTATTTTAAAGAAGCCTTATTGGGGGCACAGGAACAAACCATCCCGATGGGCAGAAAGAATAGCAAATATGGCAGGTGACCAGCTTGACTTAACAGTGAACTCTTCGGAGAGCTTAAACTCAGAAAGGAAGCTTACAAGAAGTGGAAACGTGGACAGATGACGCGGGAGGAGTATAAAGATATTGCTTGACCATGCAGGGGTGTAATCAGGAAGGCCAAAGCACACTTGGAGTTGCAGCTAGCAAGGGATGTGAAGGGTAACAAGAAGGGTTTCTACAGGTATGTTAGCAACAAGAAGAAGGTCGGGGAAAGTGTGGGACCCTAACTGAATGGGGGAGGCAACCTAGTGCCAGAGGATGTGGAAAAAGCTGAAATACTCAATGCTTTTTTTGCCTCTGTCTTCACAGACAAAGTCAGCTCCCAGACAGCTGAACTGGGCAACACAGTATGGTGAGGAGGTGAGCAGCCCTCAGTGGCGAAAGAACAGGTTAAGGACTATTTAGAAAAGTTGGATGTGCACAAGTCCATGCTGTCACGGACTCCCTGGGCAATGCTCTGGAACTGCTCCCCATGAAGCCAGTCACGACTCTGGGGAAGTCTCCTTTCTGGGAGCAGCCTGTCTGCAGGACACACAGCTCACACAGCTTCCACCTTCCTGGGTCTGACCTCGGAGCATTCAGCCTCCTCTGCCCCTCCGTGCGCTTCCCACAGCGAGTCCGCCCAGGCAGGCTCCTGGGGAAGCCAGAGGGTCCTGCCCCCCAACTCCGCAGTCAGACGTGACTCTCAGCCAGCCAGTAAAACAGAAGGTTTATTAGACGACAGGAACATGGTCTAAAACAGCGCTTGTAGGTGCAGAGAACAGGACCCCACAGCTGGGTCCATTTTGGGAGGTAGTGAGCCAGACAACCACATCTGCACTTCACTCCATGTCCCAGCCAGCCCCAAACTGAAACTCCCTCCAGCCCCTCCTCCTCTAGGCTTTCTCCCTTTCCCAGGCCAGGAGGTCACCTGATTCCTTTGTTCTCCAACCCTTTATCTCTCACCTTGCAGGGGGGAAGGGCTTAGGTCATCAGTTCCAGAAAACAGGGTGTCGGCCATACTCTGTGTCCAGACTCCTGCACACACCTGCCCTCTAGGGCTCTGCAATGATCATACACCCTTACCCCACCACCTAGAGACTTAAGAACTGCCCAGGGGAAACTGAGGCACCCCCACACTATTCAGAGGAAACATTAAGAACAGCCCCACTTCATCCCATCTCTCCCCCCTTCAAGATCGAACTGAGCGGGGTCACTTTAACCGGTGACCTGGAGAAGTTCGAAGCCACCAACGTTCCCATGGATGCCCCAGCATCTCTCCCATTCCTTGGTAGGAATTACACCAGGCCCTTCCAGTTTCACGCCCTCCCTTAGGTCGGGGGTGGTCGACAGCACTCGCAGGTCGCATGTGGGAAGGTTTATGTGGCCTGTGCTCTTTGGCCACCCCCAAAACCCCAGGGGGTCAAACTCGGATTGGGTCTTCTCCCCAACAAGCTGGCCAAACACAGCCACTTGGTTATAGGACTGTTTAACTTTCTTAACAGCTTTCACTCCATTTGAGACCTTCTCAAAGCTCTCCACACTGGATCTTTCAACAGGACAGTCAGTGGATCCATTCACAACAGAAAATTTCTGACTGTTAGGAACTGAAACTTTCTTGATTAAATCACTTTCACACTCTTCAGTTGCAGTAAACTGCTTGCAAAGATTCCATGAGGATTCCTTTCCCTAGGGCTTTTCTATGCAACAATTCACCCCTCACAGAAATTCTGCTCTTACCCTCTTCACCTAGGGCTTGCTCTAGAGGAACACTTTCCTGAGCAACAACAGACTCTTTCTGGGTCTCACTTACATCCAGAATTACTTCTGGCCCATCAGGCAGATTCCTACACAATCCCCTTTCTGGCAAACTTACAGACTTCCTAGATAAAAGGTCAGAAGCATTCTCCTTCCCTTTGCCACACACTAGTTCAGGAATCTTTTCCTTCTTGCTACAGGTTTCCACACCCTCAGTAGTAACATAATCAAATCACCTTCATGCTCTCCTTGTGCCCTGGCTAGGCTAATCTCACCCTGATTAGACAGAGTTGCAACACCCTTTCCCAACCACACACTAGCAACAGGCAAAATACAAGCACCAGAATTGTCTGGTCTCTGGGATTTTACATAGACACTAACTGGATGCGACCTAGTTACAGGGCCATTCTCCCGAGCAGACACAAACTTAGGACCATTCCCTTCCTGGGCTTTAGCTGAATCCAGAACAAACTCTGAGACAACTTCACTACCCTCAACCACCCAGGCTGCTCCATAGACAAAGAGCCGGACACACTTTCTCCTTTCCCAGACACACAGCTTGGGATCTCATTCCCCTTGTCCCAGCATACAGGGCTGTTCACAGACAACTGCTTGGAGATCAGGGTAGCTCCCTCCACAGGCAAGTCAATACCCCTGACAGACACAGGCACGTTTCCTTCACTGTCCCAATTCTCCACCCAGCTAACAGGTAAGGTCCAGGGACACTCGTCTTCCACTCTCCTCGCCTTCCCCCACTGCTGACTAGACAAAGCCATCAGCTCACAAGGCTGCCTAGGTTCATCCAGACTTTCCTTACCAAGTACCTTGCCACCCCCAACAGATCCCCTGCCCTGCCTGTGTCTCCCCCCACTCAGCTGGGGTCTCAGCTCCCACTGTGCTCAGCGCTGCCCTTGCTGTCCCAGTGGGGGTAGGCAGCGAGCTCCCTGCTTTCCTCACTGCATCAGAGCCAGCGTGAGCCCCCGCTCCGGTGTGCAAGGGAGCGGGGAGCATCTCTCTGTCCCACCCAGCCCCAGGGGTCTGGTTACAGGCAGGCAGGTATCCTGAGTCTAGCAGCTCCTCCCCCCTGCCAGCCAGGTCATCTGCATTTTCACTGACCATTTCCCTCTCCGCCGATTGGTTCCCTGGATTCAAATTCAAACCCTTGGCAGTTACCGGAGCAGGGCCTGGATCCTGTCCCAAAGAGATACAGTCACCCCACAACAGGGTCTCGCAGCTGGTGTCCTAGAGCAATTCAATGGCCAGCCAGTCCCACCCCTCCTGTGTCTGCACAGGGATCTGGGCCTGCACAGGGATCTGGGCCATAGGCAGGGCGAGGGGCTTCATCCCTGGGACCCTCATCCAGCTCACACAGCCCCTCGGCATCTGAGGCTGCACCACCCAGGGCCTGACAACGGTTCTCTCTGTCCCCGGATCTCACCACCCCAGGAATGGCTCCCCATTGACCATCACCTTCCGCTCCCACTGGAGGTCTGAGGGGCCTGACCCCATGAAACTCCACACAGACATATAGGTTGGGGTCAGGAGTGGGAGCCTGTCCGCCTCCCCCACCATCTGGCTGACGGAGTCTATGGCCTTGGGACCCAGCAAGGGAGCTAGACACCGGGGCTTTTCCACAGGGTCCCCCCGGTTCAAATCGCCAGCCTGCTCAAAGGCAGTGAGGTGGCATCCACATCCCCCCCTCCTTAACCAGGGGCAGCAATTTAGTCTCAAGGTTCCCTGCGGAACTGGCCCCCCGGGGTCTATCCCCACTCACCCCTGGGGGGTCCCCTAGGCCTCTCCACCCCACCACCGCCAGTTCATGCTGCTGCTGCTTCTGCAGCTATTTCTCGGGCTCTCGCTGTCTCTCACAGTCCTCTTGCTCTCACAGACTCAGCTCCAATCCCGTCCGTCTCCGATCCCCCGATGGAGAATCCAATCGTGAAGACCCCCGTCTGGTCGGGGACAGGAGTCTTGACGATGCCTGGCTACCACTCCAGCTGCTCCCAGATCCTGCTATAGCCCCATTTCGGGTCAGGAATCTGTCCCTTAGAGCGGTCATCCTCCTCCAGCTGCACGATGAACTGTGCCTTGGTGAACTTTCCAATGCTCAACCCTCTCTTTCTGCACAGGGTTACAATGTCCTTCTTCCGGAGACGGTGACAGGCCATCACTCCGCTCTTCCCAAGTTGTTGTGGACTCACAGGCCTGTGTGCTCTCAGCTCCCCATGGTCTCCAGGGAGAACCCCTAGTGTGCCAGCCCTTCTTGAGGTCACCACCTCTTTGCCAGGGTCGAGCTGGAGACTCCTCCGCCCCTGGGACCACTTGCTGCAATCCCCAGGGGACCCTGTTTCTGCAAAAGTCCTTCTCTCTCTCAGGGCGAAGCCGCAGGCTCCTCCACCCCTGAGACTGCTCACCGCAGTCCCTAAGGGGACCCCATTCCTGCATAGTCCTTCTCGCTGGTCACACACTCCCAGGGGTTAACCGCCCCCTGAAACCATCTCTCTCTGAATCTTCAGCACACCTGGTCCCCGTCAAAAAAAAACACTTACAAGGATTAAGCATCGAGACTAATGTTCTTGGGGTCCAGCTTAAAGGTTACAAGCAAAACAAAAGCATTTGGGGTTGGCACAGAGGAGTCCACAAGCCATAAAGAAATAAAAGGGGTAAACCGAATCGCATCTTCCTGGACATTCCCTGATCTACTTACATCTCTGGGGTTTTAAATGAGTAGCTTCTAGGTATGATTTTTGCATACCTGGCCCCAAGCTTCTTACAGCAGAGCTCTGCCCTGTTCCCTTGCTCTGGGAAAACAATCACAGACAGACAAAAGGGGAGGGTTTTTTTTTCAATTTTAAAAAGTTCTAGCCTTCCCATTGGCTCTCCAGGTGCCCACTCACTTCTTTTAACCCTTTACAGGTAAAGCAAGTAGAGAACAGCTACTAAGAGGGATTTTATAGCCAACTGGCTGGCTGGGTCCAGAAAAGGGAACTACCCCTCCCCGCTTTCAGTCCTCACAGCTGGGGGAGCTGGGGAGACCATGCAGTTCCCATAGAAGCGCTGGTGAGCCCTGCAGGGCCCATAGGGGAGTCAGGCTGAGTGAGAGACGCAGGAGCACATCAAGACTTTCCGCCACTATGTTGACCACCCTCCCCGGCCCACCTGGCTTTCGTGCCCATGTGAAACCCCACCTTGGCCACCTCCTCTCCTCCTTGGAGTTGGCAGAGCACCTGGCATGCTCTGTGTTGGGTACATGCCCCCCCATTCCCTGCATCAGCACCCTCGCCCCGTGTGACGAAGTGGGACTGTTCTTAATGGTTCCTCTGAATAGTGAGGGGGTGCCTCAGTTTCCCCTATGCAGTTCTTAAGTATCTAGGTTGTGGGGTAAGGGTGTGTGATCATTGCAGAGCCCTAGAGGGCAGGTGTGTGCAGAGGTCTGGACACAGAGAATGGCCAACACCCTGTTTCCTGGCAACTGATGGCCTGGGCCTTCCCCCCTGCAAGGTGAGAGCTAAAGAGTTGGAGAACAAAGGAATCAGGTGACCTCCTGGCCCTGGAAAGGGACAAAGCCCAGAGGAGGAGGGGCTGGAGAGAGTTTCAGTTTGGGGCTGGCTGGGGACATGGAGTGAAGTGCAGACGTGGTTGTCTGGCTCACTGCCCCACAAAATGGACCCAGCTGAGGGATCCTGTTCTCTGCACCTGCAAGCTCTGTTTTAGACCATGTTCCTGTCGTCTAATAAACCTTCTGTTTTACTGGCTGGCTGAGAGTCACGTCTGACTGCGAAGTTGAGATGCAGGACCCTCTGGCTTCCCCAGGAGCCGGCCTGGGCGGACTCGCTGTGGGAAGCGCACAGAGGGGCAGAGGAGGCTGAATGCTCTGAGGTCAGACCCAGGAAGGTGGAAGCTGTGTGAGCTGTGTGTCCTGCAGACAGGCTGCTCCCAGAAAGGAGACTTCCCCAGAGTCCTGCCTGGCTTTGTAGGGAGCAGTTCCAGAGCATCGCCCAGGGACTCCGCGACAACTGGTGGCAGCGGTGGGATCTACTGCACCCCGTGAACGGCGCTTCCTGCAGTAAGTGACTGGAGAGCAGTAAAACGAAGGGGGATTGACGGGGACCAGGTGTGCTGAAGATTCAGAGAGAGACGGTTTCAGGGGGCGGTTATCCCCTAGGAGTGTGTGACCAGAGAGAAGGACTTTTGCAGTAACAGGGTCCCCTGGGGGATTGCAGCAAGTGGTCCCAGGGGCGGAGGAGTCTGCAGCTCGACCCTGGCAAAGAGGTGGTGACCTCGAGAAGGGCTGGCACACTAGGGGTTCTCCCTGGAGACCGTGGGGAGCTGAGAGCACACAGGCCTGTGAGTCCACAACAACTTGGGAAGAGCGGAGTGATGGCCTACCACCGTCTCCTTAAGAAGGACATTGTAACCCTGTGCAAAAAGAGAGAGTTGCGCATTGGATAGTTCACCAAAGCAGAGTTAATCGTGCAGCTGGAGGAGGATGACCGCTCTAAGGAACAGATTCCTGACCCAAATGGGGCTATAGCAGGGTCCGGGAGCAGCTGGAGTGGTAGCCAGGCATCCCCAAGACTCCTGTCCTCAACCAGATGAGGGTCTTCACGATCGGGTTCCCCATCGGGGGATCGAGACGGACGGGATTGGAGCTGAGTCCGAGAGAGCAAGAGGACTGTGAGAGACAGCGAGAGCCCGAGAAAGAGCTGCAGAAGCAGCAGCAGCATGAACTGGCGGTGGTGGGGTGGAGAGGCCTAGGGGACCCCCCAGGGGTGAGTGGGGATAGACCCCGGGGGGCCAGTTCCGCAGGGAACCTCAAGACTAAATTGCTGCCCCTGGTTAAGGAGGGGGGGATGTGGATGCCACCTCACTGCCTTTGAGCAGGCTGGCGATTTGAACCAGGGGGACCCTGCGGAAAAGTCCCGGTGTCTAGCTCCCTTGCTGGGTCCCAAGGCCATAGACTCTGTCAGCCAGATGGGTGGGGAGGTGGACAGGCTCCCACTCCTGACCCCAACCTATATGTCTGTGTGGAGTTTCATGGGGTCAGGCCCCTCGGACCTCCAGTGGGAGCGGAAGGTGATGGTCAATGGGGAGCCATTCCTGGGGTGGTGAGATCCGGGGACAGAGAGAACCGTTGTCAGGCCCTGGGTGGTGCAGCCTCAGATACCGAGGGGCTGTGTGAGGGTCCCAGGGATGAAGCCCCTCGCCCTGCCTATGGCCCAGATCCCTGTGCAGACCCAGGAGGGGTGGGGCTGGCTGGTTGTTGGGGTTCTCCAGGATACCAGCTGCGAGACCCTGTTGTGGGATGACTGTGTCTCTTTGGGACAAGATCCAGACCCTGCTCCTGTAATTGCCGAGGGTTTGAATTTGAATCCAGGGAACCAATTGGTGGAGAGGGAAATGGTCAGTGAAAATGCAGATGACCTGGCTGGCAGGGGGGAGGAGCTGCTAGGCTCAGGCTACCTGCTGGCCTGTAACCAGACCCCTGGGGTTGGGTGGGACAGAGAGATGCTCCCTGCCCCCTTGCACACCAGAAAGGGGGGCTCAGGAGGCTCAGGCTGGCTCTGATGCAGTGAGGAAAGCAGCGAGCTCACTGCCTACCCCCACTGGGACAGCAAGGGCAGTGCTGAGCACAGTGGGAGCTGAGACCCCAGCTGAGTGGGGGGAGACACAGGCAGGGCAGGGGATCTGTTGGGAGTGGCAAGGTGCTTGGTAAGGAAAGTTTGGATGAGCCTAGGCAGCCTTGTGATCTGATGGCCTTGTCTAGTCAGCAGTGGGGGAAGGCGAGGAGAGTGGAAGATGACTGTCCCTGGACCTTACCTGTTAGCTGGGTGGAGAATTGGGACAGTGAAGGAAACGTGCCTGTGTCTGTCAGGGGTATTGACTTGCCTGTGGAGGGAGCTACCCTGATCTCCAAGCAGTTGTCTGTGAACAGCCCTGTGTGCTGGGACAAGGGGAATGAGATCCCAAGCTGTGTGTCTGGGAAAGGAGAAAGTGTGTCCGGCTCTTCTTTGTCTGTGGAGAAGACAGAAGGGGCCTTTCAGCCTGTGATGGTGGAGGATGGTGCAGTTGTCTCAGAGTTTGTTCTGGATTCGGCTAAAGCCCAGGAAGGTAAGAGTCCTAAGCTTGTGTCTGCTCGGGAGAATGGCCCTGTAACTAGGTCGCATCCAGTTAGTGTCTATGCAAAATCCCAGAGACCAGACAATTCTGGTGCTTGTATTTTGCCTGTTGCTAGTGTGTGGTTGGGAAAGGGTGTTGCAACTCTGTCTAATCAGGGTGAGATCCTAGCCAGGGCACAAGCAGAGCATGAAGGTGATGTGATTGTGTTACCTACTGAGGGTGTGAACCTGTAGCAAGAAGGAAAAGATTCCTGAACTCATGTGTGGCAAAGGGAAGGAGAATGCTTCTGACCTTTTATCTAGGAAGTCTGTAAGTTTGCCTGAAAGGGGATGGTGTAGGAATCTGCTGGATGGGCCAGAGGTAATTCTGGATGTAAGTGAGACCCAGAAAGAGTCTGTTGTTGCTCAGGAAAGTGTTCCTCTAGAGCAAAGCCCTAGGTGAAGAGGGTAAGAGCAGAATTTCTGTGAGGGGTGAATTGTTGCATAGAAAAGCTCTAGGGAAAGGAATCCTCATGGAGTCTTTGCAAGCAGTTTACTGCAACTGAAGGGTGTGAAAGTGATTTAATCAAGAAAGTTTCAGTTCCTAACAGCCAGAAATTTTCTGTTGTGAATGGATCCACTGACTTTCCTGTTGAAAGATCCAGTGTGGAGAGCTTTGAGAAGGTCTCAAATGAAGTGAAAGCTGTTAAGAAAGTTAAACAGTCCTATAACCAAGTGGCTGTGTTTGGCCAGCTTGTTGGGGAGAAGACCCAATCCGAGTTTGACCCCCTGGGGTTTTGGGGGTGGCCAAAGAGCACAGGCCACATAAACCTTCCCACATGCGGCCTGCGAGTGCTGTCGACCACCCCTGACCTAAGGGAGGACGTGAAACTGGAAGGGCCTGGTGTAACTCCCACCAAGGAATGGGAGAGATGCTGGGGCATCCATGGGAACGTTGGTGGCTTCGAACTTCCCCAGGTCACTGGCTAAAGTGACCCTGCTCAGTTCAATCTCGAAGGGGGGAGAGATGTGAGGAAGCAGGACTGTTCTTAATGGTTCCTCTGAATAGTGTGGGGGTGCCTCAGTTTCCCCTGGGCAATTCTTAAGTACCTAGGGGGTGGGGTAACGGTGTAGGATCGTTGCAGAGCCCTAGAGGACAAGTGTGTGCAGGGGTCTGGACACAGAGAATGGCCAACACCCTGCTTCCTGGTAACTGATGGCCTTGGCTCTTCCCCCCTGCAAGGTGAGAGCTAAAGGGTTGGAGAACAAAGGAATCAGGACCCTCTGGCTTCCCCAGGACCCCACCTGGGCGGACTCGCTGTGGGAAGCGCACGGAGGGGCAGAGGATGCTGAATGCTCCAAGGTCAGACCCAGGAAGGTGGAAGCTGTGGGAGCTGTTTGCCCTGCAGACAGGCTGCTCACAGAAAGGAGACTTCCCCAGAGTCCTGCCTGGCTTCGTAGGGAGCAGTTCCAGAGCATCGCCCGGGGACTCCGTGACACCCCGCTCTGCACCTCCCTGATTCATGGTACCAGCACCCCCAGTGCACTCCCTGCATGGGCTCTGTGCCTCTCATACTGGCAGCCCCCCCACCCCCCTCCAAGTGATCTCAGAAAGGCGCCACCCCAGGAACCCCAATGCCCCAGCGACTTCCAGAGCAAAGCCCCTCAATCCCACAGGATGGGCCCCGGCTCTAAGTTAGAACTTAGATCCCAGACTCCTCCCCAGGCTGAGCCGGGGTCCCCCCACAGTCAGAGGGAGCCTGTGGAGTGGTGGGGAGTGGAGCCTGGTGACAGGGATGGAGTCTGGGGCAGGGGGGACCCTGTGGAGGTAAAATCTGGGGCAGGGGGGACCTGCAGGGGCAGAGCTTGGGGGAGGGGAGGACCCTGCGGGGGTGGAGCCTGTGGGAGGGGGGACCCTAGGGGCGGTGCCTGAGGCAGCTGGGTGTTGCAGGAAGCAGAGTATGGGGCAGGGAGGATCCAGGAGGCAGCCAAGAGCCAGGTCAGCATCCTGCTCCAGGCAGCGTCCAGCCCCTCTGAGCCGGAAAGTAGGAGCCCGAGTCACTTCCTGGTTGGGAACAATGGGCCACAAATCACGGGTGTCCCTGGGAGGATGCCCTGCCAGGAACCTCCTGCTGCCCCATGGGACCCACTTTGGGTGAATACGGGCTTGTCCCTTCCAGTTCTGCTGCATCTTGGTGCTGGGCGAGGGGCCCTGTATAAACACCCCATGTGCCCTGCCTCAAAGGTGGCTGCATCTAGGTGCAGGGACCCTGTATAAACAGCCCCCATGCCCCACCCCAGAGGTGGCTGCATTGGGGTTCAGAGTTCCTATATAAACAGCCCCACTCCAGAAGTGACTGCATCTTGGCACCAAAGCCCTGTGATGGAATGAGGTGATTGTGAGATGAAATGTCTGAGACCCTCTGCCCAGGCCCTTCGGGGAGGTGGAGGGCGGGCAGGGAACAGGCCTCACTCCAGGGACTCCCCGGCAGGGTGACTGACAGCTAAGACTTTCACGGCTGTTCAGTCTGGCCGCAGAGACCTGGGCGCTGCCCTGACGGGCCTCCAGCCCGGGGCATGTGCTGCAGCGACCCGCTGGGGATGAGCGCAGCCGGCTGGCACGTCCTGGTGCAAGTGGCCGGCCCGTAGCCCTTGCACACAAACGCCACCCCAGGGCTGCGAGTTCGGGTCCCGCCCTCGCAGGTGACTGTCAGCAGCGACTGGGGGACGAGGGGGGGGATCTGTGGCAGTGACAAGCTCAGAAAGTTGCTCTAAACTCCCCCCACTGATGTGACAACGGGTGGGCCTTGTCAGGGCAGGGTCAGTAATGGGGGGGCGGATTTGGTGAAAGGCTTCCTCCTGCACAGGCTGTCTCAGACACTTTAACTTGTGGAAAAAGAAAAGGAGGACTTGTGGCACCTTAGAGACTAACCAATTTATTAGAGCATGAGCTTTCGTGAGCTACAGCTCACTTCATCGGATGCATACTGTGGAAACTGCAGCAGGCTTTATATATACAGAGAGAATATGGAGAATACCTCCTCCCACCCCACTCTCCTGCTGGTAATAGCTTATCTAAAGTGATCATCAGGTGGGCCATTTCCAGCCCAAATCCAGGTTTTCTCACCCCCCCCCCCCCCAAATTCACTCTCCTGCTGGTGATAGCCCATCCAAAGTGACCACTCTTCACACAATGTGCATGACAATCAAGTTGTGGAGCGCTCAAAAATTCCCATGCTGTGGGGGATGGGCTTGAAAATTGGTTGGTCACCCCAGGGCCAGGCCGCGACTCGGGGGAGCAAATTTTGTGGCAGTAGCTCAAGGAGCTCCTGAGAACCAGCCCCCCGCCGGTGAGCTGGCGTTAGCCGCCCCCGTGCTCTCAAAGCCTGTGGGCTTGCAAGCGGGTCGGTCAGGTCGCAGCAGTTGGTGCCAGAGGGGTCACTTGGGGCAAGGCTTCCCCAGACACAGTCCCGCGGCACATCACGCCCCGCAGCTGATTTGAAAATATTCACTCTTTTGATGCAGAACGAGGGGGGGAAAGCAGCCCCCCCCCCGCTGCCCCCGAGCTCAGCGCATCACCGTTCCATCGGGGCACATTAGAAATATTGCCAACGTCACCGCCCCAGCCGCATGTCGGCACCTCTGCCAGGCACGGAGCACGTGCCCTCCGGAGCACAGCCTGGCCCGGGCTCACGCGGTGGCCGAGAGCTGCCCCCCCCCCCCAGGCGAGCTGGGCTCCAGGCGTGTGGCCCCTCGGGGCAGGGCGGGCGAGAGCACCGCTTGAGGCCGCGGAGATCGGACACTGGTCTGAATGTCGGGGGTCCCTCACCACCCCCACAGCTGCCTGCCCCCTTGCCCAGCAAAGGCTTCTGCCCCGCAGCCCCAGCTCTAACTCCTGGGGCTCCTCCCCCTCCCAGCAGGATGAGGGACTGCCCTGCTCCTGGGGGGGACAATGGTGGCCCAGGAGAACAGGCAGGGACCCTTGAACGAATGCCCCTGGGCCAGGGCCAGCTGGGTGCTCGTACGTTGGAGCTCTCCCCCGGCGGCACTGGGGCTCCTCTCGGAGGGGCCGGCGAGAGGAAGCTGCCCGAGTCCCAGCCGTGGGCCGGGCTGCCCTGTGGTCTCCCGCTGGGGGTTCCCCCGCCCGAGCCTGGGGGCAAGCGGTGATTCATGCCACCGCACTGCCAGCATGGGGGAACGGGGAGCCCTGCCGGCACTGTACCAGCCGAGCGCCCCCGTTCCCTTCGTGGATCCCTGGCGGGGACGGCGAGAGCCGGGCTGGGTGGGGCTACACGGCGCCCCTTGCACCCTTCCGCATGCCCAATGCCCGTGGCAATGCCAAGGGCGGGGGCAGCTGGTGCAGATGTTCCCGGGGGGCAGAGGGGGACGCGGCGTCTGCTCCGTGCGCTGAAGGGCCCTGGCAGGGCGAGCTGGAAGCCGGCTGACAGCGCAGACAGTAAATCGCCACCGTCCCAAGATCTTGTTCCTCGAAACCATTTGGCCCATTTCCTCTCCAGCGCTCGGAGCCAGGATCTTCTCTGGGTCCCTGGGGCTCATGCCGGGGCCCATCACCAGGGTCTCTGGGCAGCGCCAGCCAGAAGGAGCCCTTTCCCACCGCCCTGCTGGTTTGTGTCTCACAGGCCTGGCAGGCCCTGGGGGCTGCAATGCCGTAAACCCCTACAGGAGGGGGTGGCACCATCACTCAGCTGTTGGTCCCTGCTCCCGCTCCCCAAAATCACCTCACGTTCCAGAGGGGCCTGGTCCCAAGGGGGGGCTGAGCACCTGCTCGTGGATGGGGCCCAGCCCCTTCTGGGTTTCGGCGTGTGGGGCGGTATGGCTGCGGGTACCACCTTGCGCCCCCAGCACTGAGCCCCACAGGGGCTGGCCCTGCAGATCTGGGCCATGGGGGTGTCACAGGCTTTGTCCCCCTCTAATGGCTATAGGCTGAGCTCCTGCTCCCGGCGCAGGGCCGGGTTGGCCGTCACCTGCTGCAGGCCGCAGCTCTGTGCCGTAGAAGCGACGCCGCAGGGAGGGATGCTGGCCGGCACTGCACTACAGCTGACAGGCAGCATGGCTCTGAGACTTCCCGGCCCAGTTCCTCGGGGACAGGAGGGGCATCGGACTCCACCACAGCACCACCGAGGACTCCACCCATCAAATCGCCCCGTGCACTAGTCCTGGGAGATCAGTGCCCCCGGGCAAGCCCTGCTGGGCATCCAGTGCCACCCATGGGCTCCGGGCTCTCACCAGCTCATGTCCCCAGCTCCGTCCCTCCCCTGCTGATCTGGCCGCATACCTGCCCGCGATGAGGCGGCCAGGGCCCTCTGGTGCCTGGCTTGGGGCCATTCTCCAGGGGCCGTGGGGCATGCTGAGCCCCAGTTGATAATCTCAGACTGGAGCAAACGTGCTGGTCTGGCCTGTCTGTCCCTCGGGGCTGGGCCAGGCCCTATGCTGGTTATTTAGCCCCAGCCAGTCCCCGGAGCGGGGGGCGGAACGGGACGGGACGATTCCCAGCTAGACTCAAGCCTGTTGGGGAGCCCCAGGGCTTCCAGCTGGCTCCATTCACCTGCAGATCCTGGAGGCCTCCGTGGGTGCAGCCCTTGGGTCTCCACCCACAAGGGCATCACCCGCAGCTGCTGCAGGAGTTATGCCCCCCCAATCCTGCTGCTATGGGGCCTCACCCCGTTTCCTGTCACCAGGGTACCCCCCCTCGAGGGGCTGGCAATCCCCACGGGGCAGCCCCCAGGGGCTTGTGAGAGGGGGAGGGAGCGACTGAGACCCCAGTGTGGGGACTGTGGGCAGAGGCCCCCTCATGGCAGCCCCAAGGCTGACAGCTTGTGTCCCTCCTCCAGGGGGTGCAGGCGAGTGCTCTGCCGCCAGCCCTGGCCAGCCCCTCACCCCACAGCCTGAGGGGTAGGGGGGGAAACTGCCCTGGGTTTTTCTTTTCTCAGAGGGGAGTCGTACAGCTCAATGGCACCACCTAGGGGCCGCAGCTGGGATGTCACTGCTTGGCTCAGGGTAACATGGGGGATACACACTGGCAATTCCACCTCCCCCCCATGCATGAACCCCTGAGTGCATGTCCCCCGCAACACACACACACACAGCCGGTCCCTGAGTGCGTCCCCCCTCAACACACACACACACAGCCGACCTCTGAGTGCGTCCCCCCCAACACCCCCCCAGCCCCTGAGCACATCCCCCCTGTGACGAAGTGGGACTGTTCTTAACGTTTTCTCTGAATATTGTTGGGGTGCCTCAGTTTCCCCCATGCAGTTCTTAAGTCTCTAGGTGGTGGGGTAAGGGTGTATGACCATTGCAGAGCCCTAGAGGGCAGGTGTGTGCAGGGGTCTGGACACAGAGAATGGCCGACACCCTGTTTCCTGGCAACTGATGGCCTGGGCCCTTCCCCCCTGCAAGGTGAGAGCTAAAGGGATGGAGAACAAAGGAATCAGGTGCCCTCCTGGCCCGGAAAGGGACAAAGCCCAGAGGAGGAGGGGCTGGAGAGAGTTTCAGTTTGGGGCTGTCTGGGACGTGGAGTGAAGTGCAGATGGGGTTGACTGGTTCACTGCCCCCCAAAATGGACCTGGCTGAGGGGTCCTGCTCTCTGCACCTGCAAGCTCTGTTTTAGACCATGTTCCTGTCGTCTACTAAACCTTCTGTTTTACTGGCTGGCTGAGAGTCACGTCTGACTGTGAAGCTGGGGGGTAGGACCCTCTGGCCCCCCTGGACCCCGCCTGAGCGGACTCGCTGTGGGAAGCGCATGGAGGGGCAGAGGAGGCTGAATGCTCCGAGGTCAGACCCAGGAAGGTGGAAGCTGTGTGTCCTGCAGGCAGGCTGCTCCCAGAAAGACTTCCCCAGAGTCCTGACTGGCTTCATGGGGAGCAGTTCCAGAGCATCGCCCGGGGACTCCGTGACACGCCCCAACACACACACACAGAGCCGGCCCCTGAGTGCGTCCCCCCAACACACACACTCAGCCGGCCCCAGTGGTTCATATACACCCCCAGGGCGGTTCTCACACACACACAGAGCCGGGCCGGTTCAGTCACTTGCCTTTACTGGCTGGGCTGGGCGCAGAAGAGCTTGATGCCCGCAGCCCCGTGCCCGATCTTTGGAAATACAGGTTCATGCTTTGGCCCCTGCCCTTGGCCCCCCCCCCCCCGCCAGGGACGCCAGGACCATCCCTGGATCCAGTGCAAATCCGGCTGGCTGGGGAGGGGGGGGTGACCCCCATACTCAGCAGCCTAGTGGGGGTGGGGAAGGGCAGAGCCAGCCCCACTCCTGGCTGGGGGTAGATTCTGGGTCCCTCTCCCAACCCCACCCCCAGGGAGGGGCACGTGTGACCCTTGATCCCTCTACTATTCCCCTTGGGGGGGAGCCAGGCACCCTCCCTGACAAAGTGCCCCCCCACCCCCGATCTGGGTCTGCCCCCTGGGCCCCATCCCGCCCCAGCCTGTGCAACCTCCAGCCTTTCAATATAGCTCTGGATATAGACTCAATACATACACAGATCTCTGGAAAATACAGCCCCCGCCCCACGGCCCCCACCCCGCCCCCTAGACCAGGCGCCACTGCAGGACGCTAGTGTCGGTGCCGCCGGTGGAGAGCAGCAGGCTGTCGTCGGGCAGGAAGGCAACGTTGGTCACGTGGCTGCTGTGCCCGCCGGCCACGTGGCTCGGGGCCTGCCGAGGAGACGGGCGGGGTCAGGGCCGGGAACCGGGGGGACAGGGCGCCCCCAAGCCCCGAGGGCCTGCAGCAGCCGGGGCCGTGGCTGGGCGCTCCCCAGGGATGAGGGGGGCACATGGGTGCCAGAGGGGCTGGGTTGGGGGGGCGGGGCAGGGCTCACAAGCCAGAGAGGGGCAGGGAACAACCCAGAGGAGACTCAGCCTGGAGAAGGGGCCCCCCACAGCTAGGGGCAGTGAGAGATGGGGCAGCGGGGGACACGGCTGGCACTGGGGGGGCCCAGGGCACTTGGAGATGTGGATGCCACTCACCCACAGCAGGCGTGGGGCACCGGGAGAGTGGGGCTTGGGCTGGCGTGAGGCACCAGGGGATGGGGCATGGGGCTGGCACTCACCCGCGGCTGGCAGCAGGGGTAGGAGAACAAGTGCACTTTGCCGAAGTCGTCGGCGGAGGCCAGGAGTTTGCCATCGTGGGAGCGACACGCAGCGTTGATGTCTGTCCCATCCGCGCCCTCCGGCCAGATCCCTGTCAGGGCAGGGCAGGCCAGGCCTGAGCACGGGGCCACCCCAGAGCCCCCGCTCCCTGACTGAGCCCCATCCATCCCCCGAGCCCCACTCCCCGACCAGCCCCTAGCCCTGCTCCCCGACCAGCCCCCGAGCCCTGCTCCCCACCCAATCCTGCTCCCCGACCAGCCCCCCAGCCTCACCCACAGCCCAGTCCCACTCCTCGACCAGCCCCCGAGCCCCGCTCCCCACCCAATCCTAATCCCCGACCAGCCCCCCCAGCCTCACCCACAGCCCAGCCCCACTCCTCAACCAGCCCTGCTCGCTGACTGAGCCCCATCCACACCCCAGCCCTGCTCCCCGACCAGCCCCAGCCCTGCTCCCCACCCAATCCTGCTCCCCGACCAGCCCCCACAGCCTCACCCACAGCCCAGCCCCACTCTCCGACCTTCCACCACAGCTCCCTACACCACTCCCCAACCAGCGGCCCACTCCCCGACCTCCCCCCAGCACAATCCACCACCCAACCAGACACCTGAGCCCCGCTCCCTAACCTTCTGCCCCGCACCCCCAGTCCCCTGCACCGCTCCCCAACCTGCCTCCCAGCACAATCCACCCCCCAGCCCCACTCCCCAACCAGGCTCCCAGCCCTGCTCTTTGACTGAGCCACATCCACCCCCCCGTCCTGCTCCCTACCCAGCCCTGCTCCTCAAGCAGTGACTCCAGCCCCACCCTAGCCACTCTCCCGACCAGTCCCCCCAGCCCCACCCATGCCCCAGCACCACTCCCCAACCACCACCCACCCCACCCTGCTTCCTGACCAGTCCCCCAATCTGCTCATCGACCTTTCATTCACCTGCCACCCCCAGCCCCTGCAGCCTCCCCCAGCCCTGTTCCCCGAACAGCCTCCCCAGCGCAGGGTGTCCTGAGTGGGGCTGGCCCCCAGCTCCCTGCTGCCCCGGCACTCACCGAAGACCCCGAAGCCCAGCACGCAGCTGGCCGTGGCCCACTCCAGGTTGCGAACGGCCCCGGTGTTGGGGATCTGCCGGCAGGTGGTAGGGTCCCCTGGAGAAAAGGGGGCTGGATGAGCAGGGGACCCTGCACCGCCCAATGTGGGAGGGACAGAGAGACGCCCCACAGAGCAGCCCCAGAGCTCCCGACCCCAACAGCCAGTATACTCCCCTGGCCGCGGGGGCCTCCCTGTGCCGCCCCAGGGGGGAGGGCAGTCCCATAATCCCACCATTATGGGGGGGGGGGGACCAGGGTGCAGTTCTGTCACTAGCCAGCACCAGGAGCAGAACCCAGGAGTCCTGGCCCCCTGCCCCCTCCAGGTCAGCCCTGAGCTGGCTGCACCTTGGGCCCCGCAAGGACCTTCCTGCATTAACCGTTTACTCCCCAGGCTGAGGATGTGTGTGTCTCTGGGCCCCACTGCAGAGATGCCCCACTGGGGACATAGGACAATTTCTCTCTTCCCAGGGGGGAAGAACACACCTGCCCCTAGTTTGATTTGTCCCTGACACCTTGGGGCCAAAGCATCCCAGCCTTTAAAGGGGTGGTGCCCAGCATGACTCCAGCTCCTGGCACGGTGCCCAGCAGGGTCCGATCCCCCCAGCCTGATGCCCAGAGCCTAGCACGGCGCCCAGCAGGGCCCAGCTCCCCAGGCCGATGCCCAGAGCCTGGCACAGCGCCCAGCCACACCCCAGGCCACACTCACAGTACAGGATCTCGTAGTCCCCAGAGTTGGTGACGAAACAGCTGCTGTCGGCTGCCCAGTCCAGGTGAGTGATGAAACTGGAATGACCCTGTGGGGGAGAGGGTTAACAGGGGGGAGAGAAGTTGACTGACCCTGGGGGGCAGGGCAGGGGGCTAGCGGGGGGTGTGACCGACCCCAGCGGGAGGATTGACCTGGGGGTGCCCGTGCTACAGAGAGAACGAGCGTCTGGTTCCAGAGGGACCCCGAGAGGCCCCTGGCTGGCTCCCCGCCCCCGGCCCGGGCAGCCCCGGGGTGAGCCTCACGGGGCAGACACTCGGCAGTGCCTCCCGCTGGCCGCCCCCTGCACCGCAGGGCAAGTGGCTCTGCTAGCCCCATTGCTGCCCCCCACCCAGGGCCCCTCGTTCCCCGCCTGGCCCCCACCTACCGAACACTTGCCGACGCGGCTGTACTTCCTGCCGCCCTCGGAGACGCCGTACACGTAGACGAAGTTATCGTGGGAGCCCACGGCCAGGTAGCTGCCATCTGGGGGCACAGAGAGGGGGAGCTGCGCCGAGCCACACGGGCTGCGGAGCAGGGCCCGGCCCAGGGGCGGGCAGAGGGACGCTCCCCCACGGGAGCCGAGGAGCTACTGGAATTGGGGACGGGAAGGGCTGGGGATGCGGGGTCAAGGCAGGCGTGACAGGGTCGGCTCCCCTCCCCTGCATCTCCCAGTGCCCTTCACTCCTACCCGCAGCCCCCTGCCATCTCAGCCCCGTACTCCCCCCAGCTCTGCCGCTGCCCCTCACTCCCGACCCGCAGCCCCCAGCCAGCCCAGCCCTGGGCTCCCCTCCTCCAGATCTCCCGGTGCCCCTCACTCCCGACCCGCAGCCCCTGCCAGCCCAGCGCGCTGGGGGTCCCCTACCTGGCGAGAAGCTGACGACGGAGATGGGCTCACTGCCGTCCGTGTGGATTGTGACCAGGTCCCGCGTCTCCGTGTCCAGCACCAGCCACCTGGCGGGGAGAACGGGACTATGGTCCAGGACCCGCCCAGCCTCTGTGTGATGGGTGACAGCTACCCAGAGGGGGCAGGGCCTGGTACCCCCCCCTCCAATAATCCTCCATCTTGGGGTCTGGCCCTCGGGAGTGGGGGGTGTTCAGGATGCAGACCCCCAAACTGGAGCAGCGTGTCCTGCCCACAGGCAGCGTGGCTGGAGCCGGCTGGCGAACCCCCAACCTGGGGGTGCCCAGACACAGCTGCTCAGACAGGGGTTGGGGGTCATTACAGCACCGGCTCCCAGGCCAGGCCTGAGCTCTGCCATCCGCACCCGGCCCTGCCAGGCTCTGGGGCTATACAGGGCGCCCACCACCGTCAAGGGGCTGCCAGCTCGGGGGCAGCGGCATGGACCCTGCACCCTCCCTCACCCCACAGGAATGAGGCTCCGTGCTCCACTCCCCACCAGGCCCTGGGCTCCCCATAGGGCTGCAGCACCCCCACAGGGCCAGCCCCTTCCACTCCCCACCCCCATACCTTCCCGTCACCGTCCCCACCGCCAGCACGGAGCCGTTGGGATGGAAGCCAGCTGAGCGGGCCGCGTCCTGGGGGGCAGAGAGAGACAGGTTCACTCCAGGCCTAGGACAAGTGCCGCAAATGCCCCACCCCCACCCCACGGGACCCTCCCAGCCAGGGGGCCCCCCAATCTGCTCACCTCGATGGCTTTGCTCCACAGCGGCCGGTGGGTGGCCACGCTCCACAGATGAACCTGCCTGTCCTGGCCGCAGGTCAGGAACTGGTCTAGGCTGGGGTGGGTGGCCAGGCCCCAGAGCTCCTCCGTGTGACCCTGGGGAGAGATGGGCCTGCTGAGTGCCCAGCATTCCCAGCCTGGCTATGCCCAGCCCTTCCCACCCAGGGCCCCTCCGTGCCTCAGCAAGGTCGGCATAATCCCCCTCAGCGATGGGGATAGAACCCAGGAGTCCTGGCCCGCTCCCTGCCCTGAGCACTAGACCCCACTCCCCTCCCAGAGCTGGGCAGAGAACCCAGTGTCCTGACTCCTGACCCCCAAACCAGGTTGCAACGGTTTTCTATGTTCTGTGTACGTCACTATGGCTGCGACCCCTACATTGCCCCCCATCCCAAGTGCTCACCCCCACACCCAAGGCCCTCATGAGCCATCCCCTCCTCCCAGGTGACCACAGAATCACAGAAGTGTGGGACAGGAAGGGACCTCGAGAGGACAACTAGTCCAGCCCCCTGCACTCACGGCAGGACCACATAATAACTCGCCCACCCCTGTCAGCTCTTCGTCCAACCTGCTCTTAAAAACCTCCAGGGACGGCGATTCCAACCCTCCCTGGGTGATTTGTTCCAGGGCTTAACCACCCTGACAGGAACTTGTTGCTAACGTCCGACCTAAACCGCCCTGGCTGCAGTTTAACCCATCGCTTCTTGTCCTGTCTTCAGAGGTTAATGAGAACAATTTTTCTCCCTCCTCCTTGTGACAGCCTTTTGTGTACTTGAAAACTGTTATCATGTCCCCTCTCAGTCTTCTCTTCTCCAGACTAAACAAACCCAATTTTTTCAATCTTCCCTCTTAGGTCATGTTTTCTAGACCTTTCATTTTTTTGTTGCTCTTCTCTGGACTTTCTCCAATTTGTCCACATCTTTCCTGAAACATGGTGCCCAGAACTGGACACAATACTCCAGCTGAGGCCTAATCAGTGTGGAGTAAAACGGAAGAATTACTTCTCCTGTCTTGCTTACAACACTCCTGCGAATACATCCCAGAATGATGTTCGCTTTTTTTGCAACACCATTACACTGTTGACTCATATTTAGCTTGTGGTCCACTATGACCCCAGATCCCTTTCCGCAGTACTCCTCCCTGGGCAGTCATTTCCCAGTTTGTATGTGTGCAACTGATTGCTCCTTCCCAAGTCCAGCACTTTGTATTTGTCCTTATTGAATTTCATCCTATTTCCTTCAGACCATTTCTCCAGTTTGTCCAGATCATTTCACATTTTAATCCGCTCCTCCAAAGCACTTGCAACCCCTCCCAGCTTGGTACCGTCCGCACACTTTATAAGTGGACTCTCTCTGCCATTATCTAAATCACTGCTGAAGATATTGAACAGAACCAGACCGAGAATCAACCCCCGGGGGACCCCACTCGTTTTGCCCTTCCAGCATGACTGTGAACTACTCATAATTACTCTCTGGGAACGGTTTTCCGACCAGTTCTACCCCCACCTTATAGTAGCTTCACCTAGGTTGTAATTCCCTAGTTAAATCGATCTAATGCTGCTAAATTCGATCTAAACTCGTCGTGTAGACCAGGGCTTGGTTGTATTTCCCTAGCTTGTTTAGGAGAAGGTCACGCAAGACAGTATCAAACGCCTTACTGCAGGCAAGATATACCATAGCTCTCCCCACCCCCATCCACAAGCTTTGTCACCCTGCCAAAGAAAGCGGTCCAGGTGGTTGGACCCAATTTGTTCTTGACAAATCCATGCTGACGGTCACGTATCACCTCATTATCTTCTAGGTGTTTGCAAATTGATTGATGGATTATTTGCTCCATTCTCTTTCTGGGTACGGAAGTTAAGGTGACTGGTCTGGAATTCCCCGGGGTGTCTTCATTCCCCTTTCTACAGGGGGGCGCCATATCTGCCCTCTTCCGGTTCTTTGGAATCTCTCCTGTCTTCCATGAGGTTTCAAAGATAATCGCTAATCTCTTCAGTCAGATCAGGGAGTATTCTAGGCACGCCCTACCTGCGTTCGCTCCCCACAGCCTGATGCCCCCAAGAACCAGGCATGTGACCCCAAGTATTCAGACCCCAAAGCGCAGAGAGCCCCACCCGCACCTCGCCAACCAAGAAGGCAGAGGGAGGGGCTGAGCCACCACAGAGCTCTTCTATCGGCTGTCAGGGAAGCCAGTCTCAGCATCGTTTGTCCCGCCCCGGACTCCTACTCCAGGCCATGGCAGGGCATCCTGCATGGGGGGCGGATATGGATACCTGTGGGGGTGTGGGGTGGGGATGAATACCTGCTGGTGGTTGTGGGGGGTGAGGGGATGGGTACCTGCAAGGGTGCGGGGTGGGGATGGATACCTAAGGGTGGTTGGGGTGGGGGTGAGGGGATGGGTACCTGCAAGGGGGAGAGAGGCAGAGGGGATGGGTACCTGCAGGGGTGGAGGGGATGGATACCTGCAAGGGAGAGAGGGGGAAGGGATAGGTGTGTTGAAGTGGGAATTTTCTGTAAACATTTAGTATGAATACTGTATGTACCTCAGTTTCCCCTCTACGCTGCATTGTCACCAAGGGGTTGGGAAAGGGCTGGTTTCTCTCAGTGGAGGCCTAGAGATGTGGGTGTGAATGGTGCCTGGTTGTCTTGGGTTTGGGGGCCCAGGTCAATGGAGAGTCCCCGAAGACAATGGCCAATCCAATCAGCTGGACACTTGGTACCTAGCAACTAATGACCATGGAACCCCCACCCCCTGCAGAAAGTCAACCAGGTTTGTGCAGCTGGGAACAGGAGGGGCCAGGTGGGATGGGCTTGGGAACTTGAATGAAGATGACACGGAGGGACAGGGCAGGAGCGAAGGGGGTCACACCACTCGGCTGGGCTCTGGACTGACCACAATGGGCCAGGCTGTAACTTTCCTCTCTTGGCTGACCAAACACTTTCTATGCTGGGGTCCGGTCGACTAATACAGCTGACTGTTTAGACAACGCTGGCTGAGCATCCTTGCAGATGCTGAGTGAGATGCCTTGCTCCCTAAGATTGTACAACTGTCCCTCAGGGTCTGCCTCAGTGGGTCTCACTGACTGGAGCTCACAGTGGGAAGCACAGGGGCTGGCAGCCCAGGGGTCCAGCCTAGGGAGGTGGTGAAGCTGCGGGGCCTGCTCTGGAGGAAGAGTGAGACCCCCAGGGTGTCTGGCACACTGAAGGGCGCCTTTCCAAATCTGGGGCCAGAGCACCAACCCTGTCGATCCGTGACTGGTGGTGGGAGCAGTGGGATGCTGAATACACAAGAAGCTGTTTGCAATAAGTGACGTGCAGCAGTAAAACAAGGGCAGTCAAAGGAAATCTCCCTAAGGACATTGCAACCCAGGCAGGGAGACGGGGTTAGGCGTCGGGATACTCAACAAGGAGCAGCTGATTACACGGCTGGAGAAGGACGATGGGTCCATGAAGCAGGTCCGAGAGGGGAGGCAGCAGCCGGGCAGTGACACACAGCGACTGAGGCAGCAACAGGACGTCCTCAAGACCCGGTTCCCCGTCTGGGTCTTGATGACCTCTCGCCCCTTGCTCCTGCTCTTCCGGGTCCTACAGCTCCTTCCCACTGACAGCTCTGAAGTGGTGGGAGCTGGAGCTGAGAGGGAAGGAGCTGTAGGACCTGGAAGAGCAGGAGCAAGGGGCAAGAGGACCCCCTGAGGGGCAAGTGGGGAAAGGCAACTCCACAGGGAGCCTAGATACCACATCATTGCCCCAGTTTAATGGGGCAGGGGTATAGCTATAGACCCCCCTGCCTTTGCCCGGGCCTGTGATCTGAACCCGGCTGGTCCTGTGGCTCAGCTGTCTCACCCCTCCCTCAGCCCCAGAGCCATAGAGGGGCATGGCCAGATGGATGGGGTGGAGACGGGGGACTATGGACAGTTCAAACAGGCTCCACTGGGATGGACCCTGCGGCGTGGAGGAGGTGGTTTCGGGGCATGCAAAGACACCCACAGAGAAGCTGGGAGAACCTCTCCGCACCTCGGATCAGGGTGCAGGGGCCCCCAGGCTGGAGGAGCAGGACAACCTGGCTGGGGTAGAGCCACGCCGTGAGATCTGTCCCCACGAGCTTAAACCGTGGCTAGCAGACAGGGAGCCAAAGGATCTCCCCAGTGCTGGTTGGCTGGCAGAGGAGTGGGTGGGCAGCAGGGCCAGGTATGGAAAGAGACCCAAAGGAGACTGGCCTGAGCAAGGGTCTGGGGAAGGGGAACCAACACCGGCATCCCAGGACGGGGACTCAGGGAAAGCCACAGTTGGGGGAGGTCAGACCTCCTCCAAGGGACCTCACAGACCTAAGGGGTAATACCTGCAGGCGGACAGGGCGTAAGTGGGCCAAATGCCCACAGCTGGTTTGGCCAGGACAGAGGCTGAGTCGCACTCGGCCAGCCCAGGCAGACAGCCTGCAGCCAGGCCCCCAGAGTGAACGAACTCTGTGATTGAGAGGAAGCAGTGACCCAGCCAGCCCTGGGGGGCACAGACAGGCTTCCAATGCAGCCACCAGGACACGGGTCCTGCTGCCCTCCCCCGGGCTCAGACGCAACTGAGTGGGCATGGATGGCGGTGGTCGGGGGAAGACATTCATGGGGTGGGGAGAGATGCTGGGACTGAGAACCCTGCTCAAGCCCTGTGCGGTGCAACCCCACCCGATGCTGAAGGGCTGGGGCCAAGGATCCAACCATGAAGCCGTTCACTCTGCTGATGGCTCAGATCCCTGTGGGTCAGGAAGGATCGGGGGGCTGGTCCTTGGGGCTCTCCAGGATATCAGGTTTGATGCCCTTAAGGGAATGACTGTATCGCTCCAAGACAGGATCCAGGCCCAGCTTCTGTAACTGCCAAAGCTCTGAGTCGCGCCAGTCAGGTGAGAATGCAGCTATCCGTGAACAGCAAACAGCTGGGCTGGCAGGGAGGGGGGGATTTTCCACCTGGCTCAGGACATCTGAGATCCAGTCCCCGCCCAGCTCCACACCGCAGATGTGAGTCACACAGCTCCCAGGAGACCCCAGCTGAGCTTGGGCACACACAGGTGGGGCAGGGGGCAGCCAAACCGGTTTGCCTTGTGCAAGGGGGAGAGAAGCCCCGGGGAAGGGGGAAGCAGCTGGAAGGCTGTGGCTGGCATGGCCATGGGAATCCTAGCAGGGGATGGGGGGGAGGGGGAGACGAGAGGACTCTGCCCTGGGGGCGAGGGCACAGCTCCAAAGGGAGGTGGCCCCTGTTGGGGAGCCCCCTGCATCCTGGCCTCACCAGCCCCTGGGACACCAGAACCCCAGATATACAGCTGGGGCAAGGAGTCCCACCCCAGGCTGCCCCCAAGGCAGAATGGGGGTCACTGCCCTCCTTGCTCCCTGGCAGATGAGGGGGGCAGGGAGTGGCAGGACCCCAGGCCAGTTTCAAACCCAAAAGGTCCTGGCAGGGCAGGGGCTTGGAAAGGTGAGGCTGAACTGCCTCAGGTCACTGGCTGAAGCGATCCCGATCAGTTCGGGCTCAAAGCGGGAAGAGATGTGACCAAGTAGGAATTTTCTGCAAACATTTGCTATGAATACTGTGCGTGCCTCAGTTTCCCCCCTGCATTGTTACCGAAGGGGTGGGAAAGGGCTGGTTACTCTCGGTGGAGGCCTAGAGATGCAGGTGTGAATGGTGCTGGGGTTTGGGGGCCCTGGTCAATAGAGAGTCCCCGAATACAATGGCCAATCCAATGAGTAGGACATTTGCTACCTAGCACCTAACAACCATGGAGGTCGCCCACTGCAGGACCCCAGCCCGCTTTGAGCAGCTGGGAACAAAAGACTGAGAAGACAGGTGGGACGCCTGGGAATGTGAACAAAGATGACACACAAAGGGGGTTGCACTGCTTGGCTGGACTTGGGACTGACCCAGATGGGCCAGGCTGTAACTTTCTTCTCTCTGCTCACCAAGGACTTTCTGTGCTGAGGCTAGTTGCCTAATAACCCTGCCTGTGCCCGCGCTCTGAGCGTCCCTGCAGATGCTGGCAGAGGGGCCGTTGCTCCCCAAGTCTGTACAAGTCTCCCTCAGGGTCTGCCTCAGTGGGTCTCGCTGAGCGGAGCTCACGGTGGGATGCAGGGGGCTGGCGGCCCAGGGGTCCAGCCTAGAGAGGCGATGAAGCCGCGGGGTCTGCCCTGGAGGAAGCATGAGACCCCCAGGGGGTCCAGCGCACTGAACAGTCCAGAGACTGTTCCAAAGCTGGGGCCAGAGCCCTGTAACAATGAGTATTTACATGGGGGGGCGGGAGGTACCTGCATGGGGGGAGGGGAGGGGTACCTGAACCAGGGAGGAGAAGCCGGTGGCCAGCGAGCCCTGCAGCACCGAGTTGCGGGTCGTTCCCACGAAGAGGGTGTCATCTTTGCCTTCTGCGATGGTGCGCACCGGCCCAAAGCTCTCTGGGACCTGCGGGAGAGGAGAGCACTGAGCCATGGGCATAGCTGGGGCTAGAACCCAGGTGTCCTGGCTCCCAGCCCTGCCCCCCCGCCCCCACCCCCCCTCTAACCCACTAGCCCCCACTCCCCTCCCCGAGCTCGGGGCAGAACCCTGGAGTCCTGGCTCCCAGCCCCCACCTGCTCTAACCACTAGACCCCACTCCCCTCCCAGAGCTGGGGAGAGAACCCAGGAGTCCTGGCTCCCAGCTTCCCCCCGCCCAAGCTGGGGAGAGAACCCAGCAGTCCTGGCTCCTGGGATTCTGTCCACCCTCCCTCCTGCCCCGTGGTGCCTGCGTGGCGGCAGGAACACTGCACCCCAATGGGGACCCGGGGGGGGGGAGAAGGCAACACAGTAGCTGCTCCCCCCTTCTGACCCCCTCACCTCATTCTCCTGCAGCTTCTGGTAGTCGCGCCCCCAGAGCACGACCCGGCGGTCCTTGCCGCCACCCGAGACGATGGTGCCATTGTGCAGCACGCAGAGGCCAAAGACGCCACCCTCATGGGCCCCTGGCACCGCCTGGCTGATCCGGTTCCCCCCTGCCAGCAAGGGCACAGTCAGCAGAGAGACCCCCAGCTGGGACCCACCATGCCCCCCACTCCACAGGACCCCCCTCCCTGCTGGGACCCACCCCCTCAGGATCTCTCCCCCCCTCCCGCTGGGACCCTCCAAAGGGGACCCACCATGCCTCCACCCCTGCAGGACCCCTCCCCCCTGCTGGGAACCAGGCCCCCACCCCTGCAGGCCCCCTCCACTGAGACCCATGCCCCCCTCTCCAACCCGTGACCCAACGCCCTTCCTCCCCCACCCTTGTGAGGGGGGAGTCAGCTGTAATTTAGGGTTCCCAAGAGGTGGTTACAGGGTCAGAGGTGCTGCTATGACTCCAGCCTCCCCCTCCAAATCCAGATGCTCTTTCTGGTAGCTCCTCCCACCTTGAATTCTCCCTCCCCCAGCCAGTCCCCTCCCCAACACTGGTGCCCTCTCCCTGGGCCGTTCCCACTGCCCCCCCCCCGCACTGACCTTTGCCCCAGATGTAGAGGTTGCCCCCAGAGTCCCCGGTGACCACATCCCCGTTCTCGGTGAAGGCCACGCACAGTACGTACTTGGGCTTGTCGTGTTTCTGGAGGGGGAGGAAAACGCAGGTGACCCACCTGTAACTGGTCTCTGCAGGCTTGGGACCGAGTCAGAACCGACCAGCAGTGGGTGGGCTGCTCTGCCAAACCCAGCTGCCAGGCTGCCAAACCCAGCCCTGACGCACCACGTCTTGTCTAGTGGGAACCGTACCACATGGAGCAGCAATAAGGGGACTATGCTGCCGGTGTAGCGGTTCCTCTAGCCAGTGAGCTCGGAGAGGAACACCAAGCTGCCCGAGAACACTCTTTGATGCAAAGCCTGATCCTTCTAGCTAGGGACTGTGCTAGAAAGAAACATCACCCGTATATGAAATGACCCGAGTTCTACCTCGAGAATACGAAGAGCGCTCTTTCCACATCCACCTAGCGTGATCTACAATCCCCTTCACTGCTACGAGGTTTAGGAGAAAACCCAGGTAAGGTTACACTTTGATTAACCCGGGAATCCAAAGCTACCTTCAGAAGGGATGTAGGATGTGGTCGAAGAACCACTTTATCTGGGGAGTGCACCATCGGTGCATGCAGAACAAGGAGCAATGGTCTCAAGTTGCAGTGGGGGAGGTCTAGGTTGGATATTAGGAAACACTATTTCACTAGGAGGATGGTGAAGCACTGGAATGCGTTACCTAGGGAGGTGGTGGAATCTCCATCCTTCGAGGTTTTTAAGGCCTGGCTTGACAAAGCCCTGGCTGGGATGATTTAGTTGGGGATTGGTCCTGCTTTGAGCAGGGGGTTGGATTAGGTGACCTCCTGAGGTTCCTTCCAACCCTAATCTTCTATGATTCTATGCAGCTCCCTGATTCTCCTGGTGGAAGCAATTGCTCGTATAAAGGCTGTCTTGGCAGAAAGATGAAACGGGGAACAACCGTAACGGCTCAAACGGGAAAGACATGAGCCAAGTTAATACTCAATTCAGCTGCCATGTAGGGACTGGAGGATAAAGATTCAATAAACCGTCTACAACCTCCCTCACCAGCTTGTGCGAGAACATGGATTTACCCTGAAGAGGAGTATGGACGGATGCAAAAACTGCTAGATGTACTTCAACAGGAGAAAGGTAAAAGAGGGAGTCTAAGCACAACAGATATTCTATGATGAGTTGAACAGGGGTTGAAACTGGGTCCACATTTCTATTAGTTGCCTGTATAATGAATCTTTCCCATTTAAAGTAATAACTTCTCCTAGTAGAGAGTTTCCCAGCACTAACGAGAATTTGCTGGCCCTCAACAGAACGTAACTTTTCTAGGTCCCTCAAAGTCCTATCGCCCTGGCTGTTAGATGTATGATTTGAGATCTAGGGGGAGGACAATGGGCTGCGGAGAGAGGACCCCAGTGAGGACCCCAGTGACGTGACCAGCCGGTTCCAGCCAGAGGGGAAACAAAGGACAGATGACAGGAGAGGCTGAGAGGAGCGGAGGCCCAGGCAGCCTGTTTACCTGGGACAGAAGACAAAGGACAGAGGCGGGACTTGGGGGACTGTGATATCAGATGCCCAGCTGGAAGGAGGGGCGTTCTGGACTGGAGAGAGCAGCCAGAGCCCACCTGGAGGCTAGACAGACCTAGATGTCATGTGCTGAGGGCAGCCAGGCCTCAGGCCCTGAGAGTTTCCTATGCTGTGTTCAGATGCTCAATAAACCCTCCTGTTTTACGCTGGCTGAGAGTCGCTCCGGTCTAGAGAACAGAGTTGCATTGTTCCCTCTGGGAGTGGAGGCCCTGGGGGTCCAGAGCGAGTGGACTCCCTGAGGGGACCCACGGCGAGAGACAGGTGTGCTGAGGGCTCAGAGAGGTGAGGTTCCAGGAGCTGGAGGGGCTTAACCCCCGAGGGAGAGTGGACCCCTGAGAAGGGCTGTCGCACTGAAGGGGGTTCCTCCCAGGGACCGTACAGAGCCGAGAGAGAGCATGAGGCCTGTGAGTCCATAACAGTAGGACCCAGAAGACTGAACACTCGATGGGAGGTCTCCTTGAACGCTACTGATGCCATCCTACCAACCGATTCGTAAAGCTGAATTGCATCTTCAGAGGAGACAATGCTGTTGCTACTCCAACGTTGTCATCAGCTGAGTCTGGAGTTTGACATCGCATTCAGGGTCACCCTGTGGAGATCCCACCCGGGAATCCTCTTCCGAGAATACCTCCTGGTCTTTGGGGGGGAGCTGTGACGAAGTGGGGAATTTTCTTAATGTTTTGCATGAATACTGTGTGTGTCTCATTTCCCCCCCCCCCGCCCCCATCTGCTGCATGTTTAACGAGGTGGTGGGAGAAGGTTTGTAGTTGCAGAGGACCAGGTGTGACCTTGCCTAGCAGCCAGGACCCCAGACAATCGCCTGGAGATTGGGGACCCCAGCAACTGGTGACCTGGTGACTGGGAGGCCCAGCCCAGCTTGGAAGTCAGCTGGTTTTGGCCAGTGGAAGGACAATCAGCTGAGGAGAGAAAAACCCGGTGGCCCATTTCAGCCAATGGGGGAATAAAAGATGGAAGAGGAGGCCCAGGCAGCCTGTTTACCTGGGGCCGAAGACAAAGGCTGTTTGATAATCTCCTGTTTGGAGATGATATAGGATGCTCGGCTCGAAGGAGTGGGCTTCTGGACTGGGAACAGAGAGAACAACCGGAGCCCATGGGGATGGAGACAGACCCAGTTAGACTGTGGTGAGGGTTGCTAGGCCCTGAGAACTTCCTGTTCTGGGTTCAGTCGTTCAATAAACCCTCCTGTTTTATGCTGGCTGAGAGTCGCTGCAGGCAGAGATTGGGGGGCATTATTCCCTCTGGGTGTGGAGGCCCCGGGGTCCAGAGCGAGTGGACTCTCGGAGGGGCCCACGGCAGAGACAGGCGTGCTGAGGGCTGTTCCAGGAGGCGGCAGAGCCCAGGGCTTAACCCCTGAGAGTGGGCCCCTCAAGAAGGGCTGACACACTGAAGGGGGTTCCTATCATATGGAGCCGAGAGAGCCCAGGGCTGTGAGTCCGTGACAAGTGGTCTGTAATTCTCTGATCCGAACGGCCCAGATCCACAGACTTCTTTCTGGCACCGGAGAGTCTGGTAAGGGGAGAGAGAGGAGTTGGCCAGTATGCCCAGGCCATCCAAGGAGGCACAGGCCAGTCCTGCCAACTTCCCCAGCAGGACAAACCGGCAATCCAGTATTACCTCATGCACAAAACCTGCGTTTGGGGAAAGACCGTCTCTTCGGCATAAGTACGCAATCTCGTTCCCCATCTGACAGCGGATCCAATCCTGAAGCTGATAGCGTAGGTGAGCGCTGCGATGTAGGGATCCTAACCACCGAACAGTGGAGAAAAGGTCTCTTCCGGCAGCCCAGGAAGGGTTCAAGGCAGTGGCGGCAATAACCCCAGAGACCTCTCTCTCGGCACCCCTCGCCTCGGTCTTTTGCCCAGCAGGAAATACAATCCAATCGGATCTGAAGAGGGGTGAGGAGCCAGATGAATTTAAGCCATAACCTGTATCGTTGGCTTTGTCCAACCAGATCTGAAAATCTCTCCTGAGTCTTCAGACTTCGGATCTGTGAAATGCGAATGATCCGAGGAGCTGCTGGAGACAGGTTGCAGACTGGGGAACTCTTCTGGGGAACAGAGGGAGATGCTCCTGAGACGCTCGGGGGATCCATCGATCGCTTGTCCAGACCTGCGCCAGCAGGGAATGTTCCGAGGTTACAGCCAGATCTGCGAATGAGCTGGAACTACAGCCTGGCACCAGAGCCAAGCTCCTGTTTCTGATCAGGAGGGTTTCTTGGGTCCGGACATGGCCAGAGCCAATTCCAGTCTCCTATTCTTAGCCTCAGATCCCTTAGATCTATCGGGTTTCAACGCTTTAGCGACTGAGGGCTCTTGTAACACAAGAGTCTGCCGTGTGTTCTGTCTCCCCCTTGTGGCCCGGGAAGCGAATGTGCCGCACACCCGACAGCCTGCCAACAAATGATTTTCACTCCAGAATTTCAGGCGCCAGGCGTGGGCATTAGAAGATGGGAAGACCATAGGACATGATGAACTTATCTTAAACCCTGCTTCTTTGCAGGAACCTGCCTCGCCCAGCTCGGGACAAACACCCCCCTGCCTGAGACCAGGGACCTGCCCCCCCAGGCCAGGACCCCCAAATCCCCATTATTAGGGACTTGACCCCCCCACCAAAAAAAACCATTACTGGAGCACAGGCCTCAGTACCCCCGATCTCCAACCTTGAAGGCACAGAAACTGAACCCCCCGAACCCCTCACGAGGGCAAAGGCCTCCCGACTCCTTCTGGTGCAGCCCTAGTGGCCCCCCACAATTTCTGATCCCTGGCTCAGCTCCCCAGGCCCCCCTCACCTCAAAGATGCCCTGCCGTTTGCTCAGGCTGCCCTTGTCCAGGCTCCAGAAGTAGATATGTGACTTCCCGCAGGTGATGAGCAGTGTTGGCTCCGTGGGGTGGAAGGTGGCGGCCAGGACTGATTCGTTTGAGCACTGCAGGGGAAGGAGAGCGTGAGGGGGGGCAGGTGCCGGGGGAGAAGGAGATGTGGGGGGAATATCGGGGGGGGTTACCTTGACGTCAGCGATTTTCTGCTCCTTCTGCCAGTCCCACACTGACAGCACGTGCTCGTTGGAGTCATCGACGGCACACAGCAGGCCCCCGCCATTCTGCGGAGAGGTGGGGTGCTCAGATGGGGGTCACCCCCCACTTTACAGATGCCCCCTGCCTGCTGACTCTCCCCACTGTGCACCTAGCCCCCCCATGCCCTCTGACCCCCTCAATGCTGCCCCCCCGCTCACCAGCTCTCCCCCCATTCTCCTGTCTCTGTCACTCCCAGCACTTCAGCCCCAGCCCCGCTTCCCTGCCGGGGGTATGGGGGCACAGGGAGTACAGTTGGATCATTGGCTCCCTTTTGAAGAGGGGAAGGGCTGGCTCAGTGGGGCGGGGGGATCCTCCTCTCTAGTGCAAGGCGGTTGCCCCTTGTGTCTCCCCAGGACCCTGCAACCAGGAGATTCACCCAGCCGAGTGCCAGCTGCCCCCCCCCAGGACTGAGAGACAGAAGGGAGCCCCCCAGCTCTCCACTCCTTGCACCCCAGAACCCCCCAGTCCAACAGACTCCTCCTGCACCCCCAGAACCCATAGGCCCATGCACCCCCTGTACCGCAAATCCCCTAGTGCAATGCAGTCCCTTGCACCCCAAGACAGGGGGCAGAGGGAAAGGGACCATCTGATGGGGCAGGCCATGGGGAGAGGTCTGCAAGGAAGGGGGGAGTGGTGAAGGGGCCAAAGGGAAGGGTCGGGGAGGTGAGGGGCCAGTGTAGGGGCAGATAATAGGTGAGGGGGTGGGGTCAGGAACCCGGCGAAGGGGGGTCACTTACGGACTTTGAGAATCCCACGCAGCTCACGGCTCGGTCGAAGGCCCCCAGGCCCAGCACGTGCAGCGTGTTCAGGCTGACCGAGTCCCAGACCCGCACGTGGGGCAGTAGGGGCTGCAGGAGAAGCCGGCGGCAGGGGAAGGGGGAGACCATCAGTCTGGCCCAGCCCCCGAACTGCTCATTGGGGGCGGGATCAAATCCCCTGGGGATACGCCCCCCCGCACCAGACCCCTCTCCCATCCAGCCCCTTCCCCACAGCCCAGACAGCCTGGGGACTCCCCCTTTGCTATTGCCACCTCCATAACCCCACACCCAGGGACTGGCATTTTCCCGCCCCATAGGCATCTGCCCTGTCCTCACTGCAGACCCACGGTGTGACGAAGTGGGACTGTTCTTAATGGTTCCTCTGAATAGTGTGGGGGTGCCTCAGTTTCCCCTAGGCAGTTCTTAAGTCTCTAGGTGGTGGGATAAGGGTGTATGATCCTTGCAGAGCCCTAGAGGGCAGGTGCATGCAGGGGTCTGGACACAGAGAATGGCCGACACCCTGTTTCCTGGCAACTGATGGCCTGGCCCTTCCCCCCTGCAAGGTGAGAGCTAAAGGGATGGAGAACAAAGGAATCAGGTGCCCTCCTGGCCCGGGAAAGGAACAAAGCCCAGGGGAGGAGAGGCTGGAGGGAGTTTCAGTTTGGGGCTGCCCGGGAACATGGAGTGAAGTGCAGACGTGGTTGTCTGGCTCACTGGACACAAAATGGACCTGGCTGAGGGGTCCTGTTTTCTGCACCTGCAAGCTCTGTTTTAGACCATGTTCCTGTCGTCTAATAAACCTTCTGTTTTACTGGCTGGCTGAGAGTCACGTCTGACTGCGGAGTTGGGGGGCAGGACCCTCTGGCTTCCCCAGGACCCCGCCTGGGCGGACTCGCTGGGGGAAGTGCATGGAGGGGCAGAGGAGGCTGAATGCTCCGAGGTCAGACCCAGGAAGGTGGAAGCTGTGTGAGCTGTGTGTCCTGCAGACAGGCTGCTCACAGAGAGGAGACTTCCCCAGAGTCCTGCCTGGCTTCATGGGGAGCAGTTCCAGAGCAGCGCCCAGGGACTCCGTGACACACGGTGCCCCCCATCTCCTCACCTTGCCATCCTTAGATGTCCCGGCCACCTGCCCAGTTGCTATGGTTACCATGTCGGGGTGCACGGCCAGGCTAGGAGAGAGAGGAGCAAGTTCAGGCCCCACAAGTGACATGAACTGCTGGGTCTCAGCAGCTCTCCCTCCCCCCTGCCATCCAACCCTCTTTGTGGCAAGACGGCCTGGGGGGGATGGGGGGCAGGGATTGAAGTTCTGTTCTCCCCTTCCTTCATTGGGGCTGTGGGTGGGACTCGGGGCCTTTCCCCTCTAGGAGGCACTGGCTCCCATCCAGCAGCAGGGCAGGGGGCAGGTTGAGGAGGGGACTCGGGGCCTTTCCCCCTCGGGGGGCGCTGGCTCCCATCCAGCGGCAGGGCAGGGGGCAGGTTGAGGAGGGGACTCGGGGCCTTTCCCCCTCGGGGGGCACTGGCTCCCATCCAGCGGCAGGGCAGGGGGCAGGTTGAGGAGGGGACTCGGGGCCTTTCCCCCTCGGGGGGCGCTGGCTCCCATCCAGCTGCAGGGCAGGGGGCAGGTTGAGGAGGGGACTCGGGGCCTTTCCCCCTCGGGGGGCGCTGGCTCCCATCTAGCTGCAGGGCAGGGGGCAGGTTGAGGAGGGGACTCGGGCCTTTCCCCCTCGGGGGGCGCTGGCTCCCATCTAGCTGCAGGGCAGGGGGCAGGTTGAGGAGGGGACTCGGGGCCTTTCCCCCTCGGGGGGCGCTGGCTCCCATCCAGCGGCAGGGCAGGGGGCAGGTTGAGGAGGGGACTCGGGGCCTTTCCCCCGCGGGGGGCGCTGGCTCCCATCCAGCGGCAGGGCAGGGGGCAGGTTGAGGAGGGGACTCGGGCCTTTCCCCCTCGGGGGGCGCTGGCTCCCATCCAGCGGCAGGGCAGGGGGCAGGTTGAGGAGGGGACTCGGGGCCTTTCCCCCTCGGGGGGCGCTGGCTCCCATCCAGCGGCAGGGCAGGGGGCAGGTTGAGGAGGGGACTCGGGGCCTTTCCCCCTCGGGGGGCGCTGGCTCCCATCCAGCGGCAGGGCAGGGGGCAGGTTGAGGAGGGGACTCGGGGCCTTTCCCCCTCGGGGGGCGCTGGCTCCCATCCAGCGGCAGGGCAGGGGGCAGGTTGAGGAGGGGACTCGGGGCCTTTCCCCTCTCGGGGGGCGCTGGCTCCCATCCAGCGGCAGGGCAGGGGGCAGGTTGAGGAGGGGACTCGGGCCTTTCCCCCTCGGGGGGCGCTGGCTCCCATCTAGCTGCAGGGCAGGGGGCAGGTTGAGGAGGGGACTTGGGGCCTTTCCCCTCTCGGGGGGCGCTGGCTCCCATCCAGCGGCAGGGCAGGGGGCAGGTTGAGGAGGGGACTCGGGCCTTTCCCCCTCGGGGGGCACTGGCTCCCATCTAGCTGCAGGGCAGGGGGCAGGTTGAGGAGGGGACTCGGGGCCTTTCCCCCTCGGGGGGCGCTGGCTCCCATCTAGCTGCAGGGCAGGGGGCAGGTTGAGGAGGGGACTCGGGGCCTTTCCCCCTCGGGGGGCGCTGGCTCCCATCCAGCGGCAGGGCAGGGGGCAGGTTGAGGAGGGGACTCGGGCCTTTCCCCCTCGGGGGGCGCTGGCTGCCATCCAGCGGCAGGGCAGGGGGCAGGTTGAGGAGGGGACTCGGGCCTTTCCCCCTCGGGGGGCGCTGGCTGCCATCCAGCGGCAGGGCAGGGGGCAGGTTGAGGAGGGGACTCGGGCCTTTCCCCCTCGGGGGGCGCTGATCCAGGACAGACCCATGTGCTGCGGCACGTCCACCCGCCTGGGCGCTGGGGCCCCCCAAGGTTCGCCATGGGGCCCCCCCTCACCACTTGATGTCGTCGTTGTGGCCCAGGTAGTGGCGCTGGTGCTGCTCCGCCACGTTGTACAGCACGGCCACGGCTGCCACGAAATAGACGATCTCCCCCGTGGGCAGCAGGAAGAGGTTGGCCCGGCAGTCGCGGCCCCGGTACCCGTAGCTGGGGCGACGGGTCAAGGAAAAGAGGGCAGGGCGGCTCCCCTTCCCCTCTGCCCGCCTGAGGGATCTTTGTTCTGGGGCCAATAACCCTGCAGCCCCCGCAACTCCAGGAGAGGCGGAAACTGAGGCACCAAGTGGTGTCACCCACCCCTTCCCCATCACCCAGGAGTCCTGGCTCCCAGCCCCCTGCTCTAACCACTAGACCCCACTTCCCTCCCCCCTCACCCCCCCCCTCCGAGCTGGGATAGAACCCAGGAGTCCTGGCCAGTTGTTAAGCTCTGTTTGCCACCCCGGGTTATCCGGCAGTGCGTGGCCCCTGGTTATACCAGTGTAAATGGTCAAACGTCTCTGGCTAAACTGGGCTCTAGGGGGTCAAAAAAGTTTTGCTTAAAAAAATTTCATTTCAAACTTGTGGATATTCCTCCCGCCCACCCCCGTGGAGCCAACCACGGGGCCCAATCCACCCATCTGTAGCGGGCGGTGGGCGGGGGGGGGGCACTGTCATGAGCAGCGGATACACCCAGTCCAGCTTCAGCTTCTTGGGTGGCAGCTCTGGCTTGGCGTCCAGGCTGTAGGTGGCGACGAGGGCATCGGGGATGTACATGGGGACGGGACGGCCCCGCAGGAACATCTTCACGTAGCCATCCTCTGTGTAAGGACGGGGCTCATGGGGGGGGGGAGCCACTGCCCCTGCACCCCACAGCTCAGATCTACCCTCCCCCCACGCCCTGGAGCCAGCCCCTCGCGCACCGCTCCCCACCATCCCACACAATCCAGGGTTCTCCTCCTCACACCTGTCCATCGGTGGCTTCCCCATCCTGCCCCCTGCCAGCTGCCCCATAACGCCCCCCGCCCCGCCTCACCCTGCCCAGCCCTTTCCCAGTGTGCACGGCGCACCCACTCACCAGCGCTGAAGGTGGCCTCCTTGGGTTTGCTGCAGGTGAGAACCGGAGAGATTACAACCGGGGACCCTGACTGGCACCCCATCACACCCCCACCCCCCGCCACCAGCAGGGAGCGGCGTCCCCACCCCGGCATGGGCCTGTCCCCTGCACTCGGGGCCAGCTGAGCTGGGGATCAGGACCCCCCAAAACACCCTTGGCCACCTCCCTCAGGCCTCTGGCGGCCAATGCAAGCGTGTGTGGGAGGCTCTCTTCCTACAGGGCTCAGCCAGCCTGTCCCAGAGATCCCTCCTCCACCCCACAGACCCCTGCCCCCCACACAGTCACACGCCCATCTCCCCTGTGGCCAGGATGGAAACTCCCAGCAGAGAAGGGGTTAAGGCTCCCAGCACAGGGCGGCTCCGTCTCCCTGCCCATCTGCTGCGGCTTTGGCTTTTATCTCCACCGTTGCAAGCGGCCCCACCCCACTTCCCCAGCCCGCCCCACAACTCTTCCCCTCCCACTGCACCAGCCTGCCCCTCCCCCCTTCCCCAGCCCACCCCACAACTCTCCCCCCCCTTCCCCAGCCCGCCCCACAACTCTTCCCCCACTGCGCCAGCCTGCCCCTCCCCCCTTCCCCAGCCCACCCCACAACTCTCCCCCCCCTTCCCCAGCCCGCCCACAACTCTTCCCCACTGCGCCAGCCTGCCCCTCCCCCCTTCCCCAGCCCACCCCACTGCGCCAGCCTGCCCTCCCCCCCGCGCCAGCCCGCCCCACAACTCTTCCCTCCCCACTGCACCAGCCTGCCCCTCCCCCCTTCCCCAGCCCACCCCACAACTCTTCCCCCCTTCCCCAGCCCGCCCCACAACTCTTCCCCCACTGCGCCAGCCTGCCCCTCCCCAGCCCGCCCCACAACTCTTCCGCCACTGCACCAGCCTGCCCCCCAACTGCACCAGCCTGCCCCTCCCCACTTCCCCAGCCTGCCCCACAACTCTTCCCCCACTGCGCCAGCCTGCCCTTCCCCCTTTCCCCAGCCTGCCCCACAACTCTTCCACTCCCCCCTGCGCCAGCCCACCCCACAACTCTTCCCCCACTGTGCCAGCGAGCCCCTCCCGCAGCCAGCCCAACTCTTCCCCTCCCCCCTGCACCAGCCCGCCCCACAACTCTTCCCCACCCCACTGCGCCAGCCCGCCCCACAACTCTTCCCCCACTGTGCCAGCCTGCCCCTCCCCCCTTCCCCAGCCTGCCCCACAACTCTTCCCCACTTTGTCAGCCTGCCCCTCCCCTTCCCCAGCCTGCCCCACAACTCTACCCCAATGCGCCAGCCTGCCCCACAACTCTTCCCCTCCCCCATTCTCCAGCCAGCCCCACAACTCTTCCCCCACTGCGCCAGCCTGCCCCTCCCCCAGCCCGCCTCACAACTCTTCCCCTTCCCCAGCCAGCCCCTCCCCCCTTCCCCAGCCAGCCCCACAACTCTTCCCCCACTGCACCAGCCTGCCCCCCTTCCCCAGCCAGCCCCTCCCCCATCATTCTCCCAGCACCTTCCAGCCCCACTGCCCCTCCCCCATCCTGCTGCACTGCCTGCCCCATCCCCATTACACTAGCCTGGGTCATTGCCCCTCTTCTGCCCAACCAGCCTGCCCCCAAGACCCTCACTACATAAGCCAGCCCCATAGCCCCTCCCCCGCTGCACCCACCCGCCCCACATCAACTTCCCCCCTGCACCAGCCTGCCCCACAGCCCCCCACCCACAAGTCTATCCCATCAGCCTGTCCCTCCACTGATCCCCATTGCACCAGCCTGCCCCACAGCCCCCACCTGCCCTTCCCTGCTGCACCAGCTTGCCCTGCTCTCTCAGCCAGGACCCCCTTCCCCTCCACCTGCCCCACTTCCCCATGGCACCCTCACCACCCCCGACCCCGGCAGTCTCTGGAAAGGCGCAATAGGGCCCGACCGCGCTGCACCCCGATCGGGGGGGTGGGGGGCAGGAGCCTGAGCTCCAACGATGGGGGCATGTGGCTCCTTACAGGCTGCAGCGGCACCCCCGGGTAGGGGGCCCGTGACCCCGGCCGGGGCAGGGAAAGGGGCGGGCCCCGGGGCCCATCAAGGAAGGGCTGGCGGGCAGGTGGGGGGAAGGTGGGGGTGCGCGGGAGGGGCGGGGGGGGGTTACCTGGGGCTGGCCCCGGCCCCTGCCGCTGCCTTTCGCATGGTGCCGGCTGCCCTGGGGTCCCCGGCTGCGGGGCGGAGCTGCGGGCTGGGGCCCGGGCCGGGCGCTTCCCGGACGGGCCGAGGTCCGGCTCCACCCCCGGGAGGCTGGAAGGGAGCCTCGGCGCGGTCCCTCCCCCGGCCCGGCTGCAGGGCGGAACGAGACCCGCCCAGCACCCGGACCCCGAGTTCCCCGGCACGCGGGTCCCCCTCCCTACCAGCGCCTGGGTCCCCCAGCACCCGGACCCCGAATTCCCCCAGCACCCGGGTTCCCCCCCCCAGCGCCCGGACCCCGAGTTCCCCGGCACGCGGGTACCCCTCCCCCCCAGCGCCCGGGTCCCCCCAGCGCCCGGGTCCCGAATTCCCCCAGCACCCGGGTCCCCGCCCCCCAGCGCCCGGACCTCGAGTTCCCCCAGCACCCAGACTCCGAGTTCCCTGGCACACGGGTACCCCTCCCCCCCAGCGCCCGGGTCCCCCCAGCGCCCGGGTCCCCCCAGCACCCGGACCCCGAATTCCCCCAGCACCCGGGTCCCCGCCCCCCAGCACCCGGACCCCGAATTCCCCCAGCACCCGGGTTCCCCCCCCCAGCGCCCGGACCCCGAGTTCCCCGGCACGCGGGTCCCCCTCCCTACCAGCGCCTGGGTCCCCCAGCACCCGGACCCCGAATTCCCCCAGCACCCGGGTTCCCCCCCCCAGCGCCCGGACCCCGAGTTCCCCGGCACGCGGGTCCCCCTCCCCACCAGCGCCCGGATCCTCCCAGCACCCGGATCCCCCCCCAGCACCCAGGTCCCCCCCCCCAGCGCCCGGACCTCGAGTTCCCCCAGCACCCAGACTCCGAGTTCCCTGGCACACGGGTACCCCTCCCCACCAGCGCCCGGGTCCCCCCAGCGCCCGGGTCCCCCAGCACCCGGGTCCCTGCCCCCCAGCGCCCGGACCCCGAGTTCCCCGGCACGCGGGTCCCCCTCCCCACCAGCGCCCGGATCCTCCCAGCACCCGGATCCCCTCCCAGCACCCGGGACCCCGGGTCCCCCCCACATCGCCCAGACCCCGAGTTCCCCAGCACCCGGGTCCCCCGCACAGCGCCTGGACCCCAAGTTCCCCAGCACGCGGGTACCCCCCCCCACCAGCGCCGGGATTCCGGGTCTCCCAGGGCCTGGGTCTCCTGCCCAGCACCCGGGACCCCGAGTCCCCCCCAGAGCCCAGACTCCGAATTTCCCCAGCACCTGGGTCCCCGCCACAGCGCCCGGACCCTGAGTTCCCCAGCACGCAGGTACCCCCCCCACCAGCGCCGGGATCCTGGTCCCCCCCCCAGCACCTGGGACCTCGAGTCCCCCCCAGCGCCCGGACCCCGAATTCCCCCAGCACCCGGGTCTGCCCCCTCAGCGCCGGGATCCCAAGTCCCCCCAGCCCCTGGGTTTTCCCCAGTGCCCGGACCCTGAGTCACTACCAGCACCCAAACCCCCAACACTTCCAGCGCCCAGATCCAGAATCCGCCCCAGCCCCTCACAACCCCAGTCTCCCGACCCTGAGTCCGCCAGCACCCGGCCTCCCATTCCCCCTGACCTCCTGGGTCTCCCCAGCACCCGGCCTCCCATTCCCCTCCACTCCCTGGGTCTCCCCCCCAGCGCCTGGACCCCTGCACCCCCAGCACCTGAACCTCTGCACCCTGAGTCCCCCCACCCACCCCTGGGAGTCCGCCAGTCACCTCCAGAACCTGGATTCTGAGGCACCCCCAGCCCCTTGGTCACCCCAGTGCCCAGACTCTGAGTCCCCCCGCCCCCACATCTGGATCCCACATCACCCCTATTGCCTGGCCTCCCAGCCCCCGAGTCCACCCCCCTGGGCACCCAGTGTCCTCCTAGTGCCCAGCCTCTCAATCCCCCCTCCCTGCCCCCAGGTCCCACCCAGTGCCCCCAGATCCCCCCCAATGCCTGGTCTCCCAGTCCCCCCCAGCACCCGGGTCCCCCCAACATTGAGACACCGAGTCCCTCCCAGCACCTGGACCCCGAGTCACTGCCAGCGCCCAGATCCAGAATCACCCCCAGTCCCTGACAACCTCAGCGCCCTGAACCCGAGTTCCCCCAGCATCCGGCCTCGCAGTCCCCCTGCCAGCACACGAGGCTCTCCAGCATCCGGCCTCCCAGTCCCCCCTACCCCCTGGTTCCCCCCACCGCCCAGACCCCTGCACCTCCAGCACCTGGACCCCTGCACTCCAAGTCACCCCCAGCCCCACAGTACCTGGCCCCTCACAACCCCAGTGCCCAGACTCTGACTCACCACCAGTCCTGGACCCCCACGCCTGGACTCTGAGTCACCCTCAGTGCCAGACCCCCCGCCCCACATGAAGTCACCCCCAGCCTCCAGTGCCAGCCCTCCATGGCTGGACCCCCATATCCTGAATCACCCCCAGGTTTCAGACCCCCTGCTTCCTGTGTCACCCCAGCCACCCCCAGTGCCCGACCCCATGCTCCAGGTCACCCCCAGTGCCAGCCCCCCAGTGCTGGCCTGAGTCACCCCCAGACACCCCCAGTGCTAGCCCTCTAGTGCCAGGGACTCTGCTCCCCAAGCCCCTGCCAGACATGGACCCCTGTCCCTCCCATAGTGCTGGCCCGCCCACACCACCAGTCACCCCCAGACCCCCCCTATCTCTCCAGACACTCCTCACACCAGCTCCCTGTCCCTCCTGAAGTGCCTGGTCTCCAGGCCCTCAGCCACCCAGTGTCAGGCCCCCCACACCCGTGAGTCACCCCCAGGCCCTTAGACATCCCTAGGGCCAGCCCTCCAGTGCCAAGTCTTCCTGGGTCACCATCAGCTCCCCTCCAGCACGAAGCCCCGCTATCCCTGAATCACCCCTCCCAGAAACCCTCCAATGCCAGGTCCCCAGCACCTCCAGATATCCCTCCTAGACACCTCCAGTGCTGGACCACCCCAATCCCCCAGGGCCCCCAGCTCCCCTCAGTCTTAAGTCACCCAAGGGCTGGGCCCCCAACCCACTGAGCACCCCAGGCCCCTTCCAACCCCCGCAAAGGGCCCCTGGCACCATGCCTCCAACTCCCCGAGAGTCGCACTGGGGCCCGAACCCCAACGCACCCAGCATCCTGACCCTCCCCAGAGCCACCTCACCGCTGAGCTCCCCCAGCAAGATGCTGGGGCCCGGTACCCCACCCGCACAGTATGACCCCCAAACAGGCCCCAAACACGAACACCAGAGCCAACCTGGCGCTGAGTCCCCGCCTCCTGACCCACCCCAGCCTCACCCCTGGACTGCCCCAGCCCTGGGGGCTTCACAGAGTCCCGGGAGCAATTTCTCTCGACCCCGTCTGGCTGGGTTGCCCCAGGGCCCATCCCTCTGAACCTGGCCCACCCCAGCATCCCTGAACTTGGGTGGGGCCTGGCTCCCAACCCCAATTCCACCCTACAGCCTGGCTCCCAGCCGTGGGCCTGGCCTGGGGCTCTCCCTCTCTGACCGCTCACAGCACTGCTGGACGGCCTGGGTGCCACTTGATGACGGACTGGCTGCCTGCCCCACACTGGAGCCTGCCCCAGTGCAGCCTGGCCAGCCCAGCACCCCAGCCCAGCCCCACTGGGAGACAGGTCCCAGGGGCACTGCCGGCCCAATTGAGCCACCAACTTGCCACTGAACCCCTTCCAGGGACAGGCTAGTGCCCTCGGGGGGGGGGGGGGCTAGGAAGGGGCAGGGGGCCCTGTAGCAGGAGTGGGGGCCTGTCCCCAAAGGGTCTCTCTGGGCATCCGGGCTCGTGCAGTGTGGCTTGGCGCCCTCTAGTGGCTGCAATCCGTGTCTGGCCGCTCTGGGGCCTGATTCTGTAGCTCCAGGGGCAGAGCCTCGAGCCGTCAGCTCCTGAGGTCGCAGGTTTGGTCCCCGCCGCGGGTGGTCCAGCAGCGCCGGCGGTTCCTTGGGCACGGGGCCATCGCACCGTGGCACAGCCTAGCGCGGCGAGGAGGAAGCCCAGCTGGCACTGCCGCCGATAGCAAGGAGGACGCAGGGTTCAGAGCACGGGTAGGAGCCTGGCAGAGAAGGGTGCAGCCTGGGGCAGGGGGGTGCAGGAGGAAGGGTGGGGTCTGAGACACGTACCCTTCGCGCTGCCCGCTGCAGGAGCTGCTGGACGAGGTGGTGCGGCTCCTCTGCTCTCTGAAACAGTCGCGTCTGAGCGCGGCCGGCCGCTCCAGGGAGGGGCACCTGTGCCCGCTGCAGGAGAGAGAGCATCAGCCAGCCGGAAGGGGGCCAGCCGGGGGGGGGGCAGCCAGCAGGATAGCAGGGGGCACAGGACATGAGCGTGCAAGAGGCACGGGGGGTGGGTGGGCTGCAGGGGCTGAGTACCAGGATGGGGCCAGAGCCCCGTGTCATTGCTGGGGGGCTGCACAGAGGGTCAGGCTGGGTTTGCCTGGGCATTTAATTTCCCAGTGCACCCCTCCCCCACGACATCTGTGAATGTGGTGCCCCGTCTCCCTGTGACCAGGCAGCGGGGTCCATGGTGAGATCCCCACCCCCAGGAGTGACCGGCCGAGGCAGGACGTGGGTACTGGGTGCAGCAGGAGAGCAGGAAGCACGAGGCAGGACGTGAGCCCGAGGCTGCTGGCCCCGGGGGTGGGAGAGTGCGACGGAAGCCGAGCCACAGCAATGGGGGAGCCTGGGCACGTCAGCGCTGACAGATGGAGACGCCCCCCCCCTCCCCCGCTACACATGGCCCTGGAGCCCACACAACAACCTGCCCCCCCCAACACACAGACAACCCCCGCCCAAGTCCCCAGACACACACTGCAGAGATGCAGACCCTCCAGAGCTGCTACAGCCCCCCATGCACTGTACATATACAGACCCCCCCCTGCACCCGCCTGGGTCCCAGCCACACCCCAGCGTCCAACACGTGCACCCCTGCTCGGCAAGCCCCAAACCCCCAACCAGGCAGCTGGCGCCAGGCAGCATTAACCCCCGGAGTACCGGGCACTGGACAGTGGGGATGGGGAAGCTGGTAAAACCTTAATTTCCCTCCAGGCTGGGGCTGGGGCTGGAGCCGGGGCTGAGAGGCAGAGCCGATGAAGGGGAGGGCCTGGCTGGACACGCAGGCCCAGCCACGATCACACAGGATCTGGCCCTTACTTCTCACCTTCCTCCATCTCTCTCTAGCTCTATCGCAGCCCCCGGCGTCCCCCCCCCGCCCCCCTGGGCTGTTAGCCCCCCAGGGACTCGCACGCCGGCTGTGCTGGGAGAGAGCAGCGGGGTCAGGCAAAGGCAGAAGCAGCTGTTGCTATGGGGCATTTGGGGCCCAATCCTGCCCCCACCAACACTGGGGGAGGGGTCGGCGCTGCTTGCCCCAATGGGAGCAGGACAGGATGCCAGCTGGGGTTTGTCGCCCCCTGCTGGCTGCGGCACCGCTCACGGGCCTGGGTGCCTGGAGCTGCTCGGTCGGTTCTAGGCCCGTCAGCGGCTGGCCCAGCCCTGCTGCTCCCGCTCCCAGGGGAGCAACGCAGGATGGGTCTGGAGAGACGGGGAGACCTGCCAACGGCACCTTCCCACCACAGCTGGTGGGTGCTCCCAGGGTCTGAGCCTTCGTCTGCCCAGCCAAACCCCAGCAGCTACGCTGCAGCCCCCCCAGCCCCGCCCACTGGGCCATGCTGCAGCCCCCCTAGCCCCGCGCACTGGGCCATACTGCAGCCCCCCCAGCCCCGCCCACTGGGCTATGCTGCAGCCCCCCCCAGCCCCGCCCACTGGGCCGCGCTGCAGCCCCTTAACCCTGCCCCATATTATACTGCAGCCCTGTAGCCCTGCCCACTGGTCCATAGTTCAGCCCCTAGCCCTGTCCCCCAGGCCCTACTGCAACCACCAGCCTCTACCTCTGGGGATGTACTGCAGCTGCCCTTCCCCCAGGGCCCTGATGCAGAAGGTTCCTTGCCCCCCAGTGTCCCAAGGGGCCTCCCAGTTCAGGAGGGGAGGGTGACACTCCCCTCCCCCAGCAGCCACCCTGCATCTCAGCCCCCCACCCTCCAGGGCAGGGTGGGCTGGGCCCAGCACCTACCTCCTTGTGGCACCGTGGGCCGGCTCTCTCTTGGGGGATGACGGGGAGGTGGAGTAACCCCCAGATCTCTTCTGCGGCAGGATCCCGTTGCTGAGGATGGGCTTGGAGGGCAGCCCCTTGAGCAGCTGGCACACTGCGGGGGTGGGGAGACAGAGCAGGGGGGGGTCACTGCTCAGAGCCTCAGCCCCCACCAGCCCCCTGACTGCTGGGGAGCTCTTCCCACAGCCTTTGTTGTTCCCAGTGGGGGGGTGGGGGGAAGGGACCCCCAGGAGCTGGCCCTGCTTCTGCCCCAGGCTCCCTGGGGACTGGCACCTCCCTGCCGGCTCAGCCCCACAGCCTGTCATGGGAAACACTTGGCTGGGCTCACCCAACAGCCCCCCCCCCCCCCGCCCCCAGCATGACCTCAGTCCCATGGTGGGGAGCGAGGGCAGCACGGAGACCCCTTACTTCCTTCTAGAGCAGGAGGGGTCCAGGCTGGGCCCTGGGACCCCGGGAGCTGGAGGGCTACCACCAGCTGTGGGGCTGTCAGAGCTGCCCCCCTGCTCTGGCCGTGGATCTCAGAGGTGGGAGTGGGGGGGAACGCACCTTTGTCCAGGCCCCACAGGGCTCCATGGGGCTCAGCCCTTCCCCCAGGCTCCATGGGGCTCAGCCCTTCCCCCCACTCCTCAAGGTGGGGCTTGGCCCCTCCCTCCAGGCACTGGGGTAACCACCCAGCCCTCCTGGCTCTGCTCTGGAATGGAGGACAGCTCCTTTCAGAGCTGCTGATGGAGGGATAGCTCAGTGGTTTGAGCATTGGCCTGCTAAACCCAGGGTTGTGAGTTCAATCCTTGTGGGGGCCATTTAGGGATCGGGGGCAAAAATTGGGGCTTGGTCCTGCTTTGACCAGGGGGTTGGACTAGATGACCTCCTGAGGTCCCTTCCAACCCTGATAGTCTATGATTCTATGGGGGGGGGCGCTGCATAGGTCGCAGGGTGGGCCCTGGGGCTGCAGTGCAGCCCAGCCCCCTCGGCGCTCTCAGTCTCAGCCAAACACGTGGGGCAGGGGCTGCCGGATGTTCCCCAAGGCAGGGATAGCTTCAAGTGGGGGCGAGGGCGCTGATCCTGCTTGGAACAGGCTTGGCAAAGCAGGTGACCGGATCCAGGGGAAGCGAGAGGGGCTCTCTGGGAAGAGAGCACCCAGGGTGTGGGCTGAGTCGCCCGGAGGGAGGAGCCCAGTACCTTTTGTGGGCCCCTTCCTCTGCAGGCTGAGTCCGTTCTCTTCACAGGCACTCAGGCGCCGCAGCACGTCAGCCAGCGCTGCCTTGAGCACCTGGATCTCGTCCTCCTGCAGCTGCAGCCGCTGCTCCAGGTACGAGATGCGGTCATCCACCTCCATCCCGCTGGTGCCCGACAGGTTATCATCTGGGGAGGGGGGGCAAGCAGAGGGACCGATGAGCCGCTGCCCTGGGACCTGGGCCCCTCCTGCTCCCCCCAACAGAAACGCCCCCCCCCTAGGATCCCCACCCACAGCATAATCCTCATCAGTGCCCTGGAAGGGGAGCTGGGGGGAGGAGCTGCCGACTCAGAGGTGGGACCCAGGAGCCCAAGCCACATTAGTATTTGTACCCCAGCCTGTCGCACGGGCCTGATAAAACATGACACAGGCCAGGCACAAGGGAGCACTGCGGCCCGGGGAGGGGCACTGAGCCACCAGCCGGCAGCCTGGGGTCTCTGATGCCAGCGGTTCAGATTCTCTGCACTGCCCCACCCTGATTAACGGAGCCCCCTGGCCCCTGCATCCCCCCGCTGCCTCAGTGCAGGGAGCGATCCCTCCCGCACAGCCAAGGTAAGCAAGAGGATAGCCAGGGTCGCCTCAGGCACAGCTGGGGACAGACCCCGAATTCAACAGGCCAAAGTCTCAGCTGCTTTGCCTTGCAGAAGAGACCGTGCAAAGCTGTGCCATTGTAAGCCCTGCTAACACGGTGCCTGAGACTGCTCCAGCCTCCGTGCCAACGGGCATTGTCCTAGCGGGAGGGGCAGACGCTCAGGCTTGTAGGTACGGCGAGCCCACGTCCAACCCCCTGCAGATAATCCAGACGGGCATTGTTACACTTGGCTGTGCTGTCTCTAACCACTAGACCCCACACCCCTCCCAGAGTCAGGCAGAGATCCCAGGAGGAGTCCTGACAATCAGAGAGGGCAGAGTCCTGGGGATCGGACTGGAGGGGCTGAACCTGCTCCAGGGGATGGAGGTGGCAATTCTGCCCCACGGGGATGGAGGGGGCAATCCTGCCCTGGGGGTTTGTGGAGGGGGTGATCTTGCCCCAGGGGATGGAGGGGGTGATCTTGCTTGGCCCCTTGGGGATGAAGGGGATGATTCTGCCTTGGGGGGTGGTGGAAGGGGCGATCCTGCCTGGGGTGTGTGTGGAGGGGGCAATTCTGTCCCAGGGGGAGGGGAAGGGTTGCTCCTGCACTGGGGGATGCAGGGGATGGTCCTGCCCCAGGGGGAGTAGAGGGGGTACTCCTGCCAGGAGCCGTGGGGCGGCGGTGGTGGAAGGGGTGAACCGGTCTGACATGAACAAGATGAAATTCAATACAGACAAGTGCCAAGTACGTCACTTAGGAAGGAAAAACCCACCACCAAGTACAAAGTGGGGCCTGGCGGCTAGGTGGCAGAGCTGCTGGACAGGATCCGGGTTCTAGTGGATCACAAAGTAAATATGAGCCAACAGTGGGATGCAGCTGCAGAAAGGGCCAGTATCATTCTGGGTGTGTTGCAAGGCGTGCAGGTAAGATGCGAGAGGTACGGGCAGTCCTCGACTTTATGACGTTCAAATTATGACAAACGGCACTTACGATGCTTCTACATTGACACCCAGATTCGACTTACGACTATAAGTTTTGAGTTTATGACACTTGGTCCCACAATGGAGTAGATTACGGCTCTGAGTTCCGACGTTCCGACTTATAGAATCATAAGAATCAGGGTTGGAAGAGACCTCAGGAGGTATCTAGTCCAACCCCCTGCTCAAAGCAGGACCAACCCCAACTAGATCATCCCAGCCAGGGCTTTGTCAAGCCTGACCTTAAAATCCTCAAAGGATGGAGATTCCACCACCTCCCTAGGTAACCCATTCCAGTGCTTCACCGCCCTCCTAGTGAAATAGTGTTTCCTAATATCCAACCTGGACCTCCCCCACTGCAACTTGAGACCATTGCTCCTTGTTCTGTCATCTGCCACCACTGAGAAGAGTCTAGATCCATCCTCTTTAGAACGCCCCTTCAGGTAGTTGAAGGCTGCTATCAAATCCCCCCTCATTCTTCTCTTCTGTAGACTAAATAACCCCAGTTCCCTCAGCCTCTCCTCGTGCGACATGTGCCCCAGCCCCCGAATCATTTTTATTGCCCTCCGCTGGACTCTCTCCAATTTGTCCACATCCCTTCTGTAGTGGGGGCCCAAAACTGGATGCAATATTCCAGATGTGACCTCACCAGTGCCGAATAGAGGGGAATAATCACTTCCTTCGATCTGCTGGCAATGCTCCTACTAATGCAGCCCAATATGCCGTTAGCCTTCTTGGCAACGAGGGCACACTACTGACTCATATCCAGCTTCTCGTCCACTGTAATCCCCAGGTCCTTTTCTGCAGAACTGCTGCTTAGCCAGTCGGTCCCCAGCCTGTAGCAGTGCATGGGATTCTTCCTTCCTAAGTGCAGGACTCTGCACTTGTCCTTGTTGAACCTCATCAGATTTCTTCTGGCCCAATCCTCCAATTTGTCTAGGTCACTCTGGACCCTATCCCTACCCTCCAGCATATCTACCTCTCCCCCCAGCATAGTGTCATCTGCAAACTTGCTGAGGGTGCAAACCATTCCATCATCCATATAATTAATAAAGATGTTGAACAAAACTGGCCCCAGGACCGACTCCTGGGGCACTCCACTTGATACCGGCTGCCAACTAGACATTGAACTGTTGATCCCTACCCATTGAGCCTGACAATCTAGCCAGCTTTCTATCCACCTTATAGTCCATTCATCCAATCCGTACTTTTTTAACTTGCTGGCAAGAATACTGTGGGTGACCATATCAAAAGCTTTGCTAAAGTCAAGATATATCACGACCACCACTTTCCCCATATCCACAGAGCCAGTTATCTCATCATAGAAGGCAATCAGGTTAGTCAGGCATGACTTGCCCTTGGTGAATCCATGACTTATGATGCAATTGTAAGGAACCAATTGTGTCATAAGTCCGAGGACTTTCCATAATTGTCCCTGGGGAGGGCCAGGCCCAGCTCTGGGCGCTGCCCTTTAGGGTTGTTATAGAGCGGACGAGGATCGAAAGTTCTCCATGGCCACCGAAGGTAGGGCAAGCAGCAGTGGGCTTATGCTGTAGCAAGGGGGCAGAGAGTAGCACAAACTCTCTAATGCTCAGAGGAATTCAGTTCTGGGACGGACCGTGAGGGAGGTGGGGGGATCCCTGTCACTGGAGGTTTTTAAGACCAGGTCGCACTGAGTTGGTGACTTCTGGAGGGCCCTTCCAGCCCCACATTTCTATGATTCTGTCTGCTCTTCCTGTGGCTGCAAAGGGGACGTGACCCCTGCAGCAGCCTCTGCCTGCGTCTGCAGACAGCCTGGAATGCCAGCTCTGAGCAGGCGAGCTGCCCCCATTCAGTTCAATTGGGTGTTAACTCTGAAACCTGCTGATGACACATGATCGCTGGTAGCGATTTCACTGCAGACGCACCAGTCTAGAGGGTTAGTTTGTCAGTGCAGGAGGCACTGGCAAATGGAGGGGAGGCAACTGCCGGCTACAGGCCGATCTTGCTGCGGGTCGGATGAGAAATTCATCTCCTCCCCTTCTCAAAGTTTTAAGTCCCATCCACCTGGCCCAAAATGAAAAGAAAGAGAGGAGTCGCCTCCCCGCCCCCAACTGTAACCCCCTGCTAGTCCATGGATCCCAACCCTGCCCTGGGAACGGAAAGCCCCGACTGTACCCTCCCTGGCCGGCCTGGCACCTTCTATGGGGGCAAATCCAGGCCAGATCCATCCCCACATCGGGGAGTGATGGGGCCCACATCCAATCCCCAGGAGCTATTTCGGTTTTGCCTGATATTCAGCATAGGTTTCTCTTTCTAAACACCCCCCACCCCAGCTGAGCTGGGCCAGGGTCATCCACTGACTCCCCTCACCCACGTGTACCAAGAGCCTGCCTTTTGCAGCCAGGTTGCCCCCGCAACCCTTAAAGGGAAAGCAGCTGTAGTCACCCCTGTTCCTGGAGCATCTCCATGGGCCTGTGGGGAGGGGTTTGGCCTTGTGGGACAAGAAATAATCATGACACCTGCCCTTCCCCTGCCAGAATCCTGCTGCTCAGTGGGAAGTGCCGAGGCTGCCCTGGCCCCATACCCATTGCCCACCCTGCATGGGGACCCCAGCCCTAGGGCCCACAGACTGGGCAGAGAGTGGCCTCCCTGCACCTGGGCCCTTCATGCCAGGAGAGGCCAGATGCTGCGGGCGGGTGGGGAGGGGGGGCACAAAGCTGAAACTGTCCAAGATCTAAAACTGTAGCTCACGAAAGCTTATGCTCAAATAAATTGGTTAGTCTCTAAGGTGCCACAAGTCCTCCTTTTCTTTTTGCGAATACAGACTAACACGGCTGTTACTCTGAAACCTGTCCAAGATCTGTCACCCTGAGACAGACAGACACAGAAACCCTCTGGGAGATTTCCAGAGACACTCAGCTGGGGAGCACCCATGGGCCATGCCCAGCCTAGGTGGGAGCACCCATCTGAACAAGCCTTGCCTGTCCCTGACACCCCCCACAACCAGCTGTGCCTGTCCCTGTGAAATGTCCCCCCCAACCAGCCATGCCTGTCCCTGAGCGCCTCCCCCACAACCCACCATGCCTGTCCCCAAGAAATGCCCCCCTCCGACCATTCATGCCTGTCCTCACGCAAACTACACGCCCCCCCCAACCGGTCATGCCTGTCCCCAAGCAACCCCCCTGACCAGCCATGCCTGTCCTTGACACCCGCCCACTGCACAAACCATTCCCATTCCCACATGCCCCCACTCCTGGACTGGCTGTACCCATCCCCAAGTGCCCCACCAACTGGCCGTGACCATCCTCAAGCCACCGCCCCATGACTCGCTGTGTCCATTTAACATAAGGGAACTATGAGCCCGGCTCATCCTGCCCCCGGGGTGGGAATCTGTCTCTTGCTGGCCTGGCTGGGCAGCTGAGATCAGCTAAATCAGACTCTGACCCCTCCCCAGGCCGGGGCAGCCAGGTCCTCATGACACCCCCCTGCAGTGAGTTTGGCCCCCAGGCGGTGACACCCCCAGAGCATGCGAGGGGAGCAGATGGGTGACAGGCAGGGTCAGATCAATGGCCCAGCTAGCCCCATCCTGTCCCGCTCCATGGCCGCCCTAGCAGTGGTGGATGGTCGGGGGTGGGGATTTCCTTCCTGCCTGAGTGGGGATAGGTCTGGGTCCTGGAGTCCGGGGGGGCCACAGGGCAGGGTGGAGGTTTCTGGTACTTCCCAGCCTGGCTGGAGACCAGTTCATCTCTCTGCAAGGTCAGGCTCTGAAGAACTTTACAGGTCCCCATGAGAGCCGGAACCAACCCCCGCTCCTGCCCCCTGCAGCCCCCCCCCCCGCCACCCGCTGGGCAGAGCCTGCTGGAGCCTGGCATCCCCCCATCCCCTGGAGATGCTGACTCCCCAGGGCCCCCCATCCCTGGGAGCCCCCTGGACATGCTGCAGCTCTCTGCAAAGCCAGCCACAGCCCGGGCACCGGGAAGGGCACAGGGGCTGGTACCCACCTGTTGTGCTGGGAGCCCCCCGGGGGCCCCATGCCCTGCTTGCGCTGCCCCCCCAGCCCTGCTCCCAGCCTCTGCAGTGGCAGCTCCTCCGTCCCTGCCTGCTCTCTCCTCTGCAATCGTATTTCACGCCTTGGCCCGCCCTCCCTGCAGCATCCCGGCCGCCAGCCCAATGGCAGCCGCCCGCTCCTCTCCGGCTGGCACCGCTCCCGTGGGAACAGCTGGGGCTGGGCTGGGGGCAGCACCGCCCGCCCGCTGCAGCCAGAGTGCCTGAGCTGGGCACCGCTGGGCTCCACCTTAGCCCTGCCCTGCGGGGAATCAGCTGCAGGGGGCTCGAGGAGGGGGCCTGGCACTGGGGGCTGGGGTCCAGGCAGCCCAGAGCACGGGGAAGAGCTGGTATGAGAGAGGATGGGGAGTGGGGGCACTGAGTGGGCTGGCACTGGGGGGCCAGGACAGGGAACTGGTGGCCCTGGCACCGGGGAGGGGAGTGCCAGGCACTCCAGGCGCCAGGAGGGCGTGTCTGGTTCCTGGCAGTGGGAAGGGGCAGAGCTGCACCAGCTGATCAATAGCTCTGAGAGCCGGGCTCTGGAACCAGGCCAGGGCTTGCCCTCCCTGCTGCAGCATGGGCGAGGGGCACTCCCTCCCCTCTCGCCTGGGCACAGCAATGCCCTAGGCCTGGGCACGGAGCCATCAGCCCCCCAGCTAGTCGAGAACGTGGCAACGTCTCCTCAGTGACCTGGGCTGCCACGAGCCCATCGCCCTGCCCTGCCTCCCTACGCTGGCTGCCCGCAGGCCAGAGACGAGGCCGAGGGCTTGGTCCCGATCCCCGGGGCCTGTGCCTGGGGATCTACAAGAGCCCAAAGCTCCAGCCCCTCTGGTCCAGAGGGACCCACCCCCATCTGTGCAGGAGCAGAGCGGCCTTGGGGGCCTGTCCTAGGAGGTGGAATGAACTCCCCCAGGAGCTAAGGACCATCCCAGCCCTCCCACCTCCCGGTGCCAGGGGCCCTTCGCTGAGCGGCCTGCACAGAGCAGATGCTGTGGGGACAAGCACGGTAAAGGAACATGTAAAGGATAGAGCAGCCCCAAGGTGCCCCCTCAGCCAGCCCCATAGTCCCCCTCCCTCCCCTGCTCTCCCCACTACTGGGGCTGGCAGCGCCCCAAGGAGATGGGCAGCCCCAGAGTCTAATGAAGCAGGACCTGGCAGAGCCCTTCCCCCATTGATCCTGGCTCCAGACCTGGATCCCCAGCCCTGGAGAGCCATGCACTAGTCACCCCCAAGGGCTGCATCAGCGCCTCGGGGGTGGGGTAGCTTGATAGTGCCAGGCTAATGGCTTCCCCTAGAGCAAGCACTGGGAGGGAACTGGCATCCTGGGGACTGGCCACCCTGAGAGCCAGGAGTGGGGGTGGGGGTATTCCCTGTCGGGTCCAGGACTGGCCCTATAGACACTGGGACTGGGGGGTCATATAGTGACCGGGACCACCCCCTACTCCAGGGCCTGCTGTAGACCCTCCTTTGGGTTTGTTGCCATGGGGATCAAGCCAAGGTGTCAAGGCCCCACCAGGGGCTCTACCTCTATGAATTGTGGGAGTTCAGTGCCCCAGAATTCCCCCTGTGCCCCATGCAAACACACAGGGGCACCATAGCCAGCCCCACTGCAGCCAGGGGATGGGGGGGGTGTTAAAGCTAAAGGGGGTCAGAAGAGCCCTCTGCAGGGCAGAGAGCGGACAGAGCCCCAGAGCTAGCACAGGGGAAATACCCCTGCCCCACCCCTCTCCTCTTTTGCCCCACCCTCACACTCCTCCCCTTTTCTCTTGTCCCTGAAGCATCACAGCAGGGTGGCCCCAGGGGACGCTGTGCTACAAGAGACGCCTTCTTCCGTAGGACAAGTCCAGAGGAGGGTCTGGATGCTCGAGGTGTCTGAAGATGCCCGAACAGGTCATTAAGGATTTAGCCCCAGGATCCTCATCAAATTCCAGCTCCCTGTGCCCCCCGGCCCTGCAGTTTCGGCTAGATAGGGGGCCCTTGTACACTTCCTGCCCCATCCTGTTGGGCAGGGGGGCTGTTAAACGGCTTGTGCGCCCCACCCCAGAAACAGTGACCACCCAGCAACAGGCGAGGAATCCCTGTGTACATGGTCGCTGTGCCCCTCCCCTCCCCAAAGGCAGCTGCATCTCAGTGTCTGGCAAAGGACCCCTGTATAAACAGCCCCATGCCCTACCCCAGAGGTGGTTGCATCTCAACACCGGTCAAGAGACCCCTGTATAAATAGCCCCCACGCCACACCCCAGAGGAGGCTGCATCTCAACACTGGCCAAGAGACCCCTGTATAAACAGCCCCATGCCCCACCCCAGAGGTGGTTGCATCTCAGTGCCAGGTGAAGGATCCCTGTCGAGAGTCTGCAACCTATAAAGAGCTTAGAAATGGTGTAAGCTGAGAAAAGCCACAGAACGGGGCGGTATTGCAATATTCTACTCACAGTGGAGTCTGGGGCAATGCCAGGAGTAGAAACAGGGGCGGGATCCCCGAGACCCCTGCAACGGGCTCTGGTGGAACCAGGTTACATTGTCCTCAGCAGCATGCGAAGGAACCTAGTGGATGGCTGGTCCTGCCCAGATGAGTCCCCCCTGCACCCTGCGGGGAGGTGCTGAGGGCCATGGGCCATCGCGCCAGGGCCAGATGGAATGTCCAAGCTGCTGGGACATGGGCCCCGAGTCCTGCTGCAAGGGAAAGGGGTTGCTGCAATCCGCAGAGTCCTGGCGAGAGGTCACACATGCAGCGAGTTTGGTGGGGCTCAGACGAGCCCCCACAGGATGTTTATTCTGCTCTGCATGGCCATCAAAGCAAAAGCAATCCAGCATCCGGACAGGATCGGCAATGTGAGATCAGCGCAGGAGAGGGCCCAGGCTGCAACAGCAGTGGGGTTGCAGGTCGGGAGGGAGGGGCATCAGCACAGCTGTGCGCGGGAAGCTTGGAGGGAGCCCAGGGCTGGGATAGCAGGGGGCTGGGGGGTCAGGATTGAGGGGCACCCACTGGCAGAGACGCCCCTTTCTCTATGGCTCTCTGCCCAACACTGCAATCAGCTCTGGTGCTGCCCGAGAGCGAATCCTGCCCAAATGCCATTCTGCCACTTCGTCCCCATAAACCTGCCTCCTCTGCAACCCAGCACGACCCCCGTGTGCGGGGCAACACTGGCCCCCCGGAGCACCTGTGGGGTGACGGGGGGGGGGACTCACAGCACCGGGCGGATGGATCTGTGCTCCGTGACTAGCACCCATAGCCGGGCAGAAGGGTGCCAGCCCTGGGCACCGTGGGGGGAGGAGTAGAGGGTGCCAGCCCCGGGCATGGCTGGGGGGTGCTGGGTGCCAGCCCCGGGCACGGCTGGTGGGGGGGCTGCGGATGCCAGCCCTGGGCATGGCTGGGGGGTGCTGGGTGCCAGCCCCGGGCACGGCTGGTGGGGGGGCTGCGGATGCCAGCCCCGGGCACGGCTGGGGGGTGCTGGGTGCCAGCCCCGGGCACGGCTGGTGGGGGGTGCTGGGTGCCAGCCCCGGGCACGGCTGGTGGGGGGCTCTGGGTGCCAGCCCCGGGCACGGCTGGGGGGTGCTGGGTGCCAGCCCCGGGCATGGCTGGGGGGGTGCTGGGTGCCAGCCCCGGGCACGGCTGGTGGGGGGGCTCTGGGTGCCAGCCCCGGGCACGGCTGGTGGGGGGGCTCTGGGTGCCAGCCCCGGGCACGGCTGGGGGCAGCGGGCTGGCAGCAGGGCCCGGATCGCGCTCACTCACCGTGGCAGAACTGGAGCAGCGTGGCCGTGTCGTAGGGGCCAGCGCAGCCCGCAGCCCGCTCGGCCATGCCCGCACCCGGCCCGGCCCGGCCCCGCCGGCCGCTGCCCCCCGCCCCGCGCCTCCCTCCCTCCCTGCCCGCCGGTCCCTCCCTGCCTCCCGTTCCCATGGCAACCGCCTGTCTCCTGCATCATCTCTGCCTGCAAGGGGCGACATCGCGGAGCGCCCCGCCCCCCTGAAGTGCGCCCCGCCCCCTCAGCCCCCCATTCTGCCCCCCCACGCCCTCAGCCCCCCTTCGGCCTCCGGCCCCTTGCTGCCCCTCTCAACCCGCATGCGGCCCGCCCTCTCAGCCCCGCCCCCCCACTGTGGCCCCTCCCCACCCTCTCACCCGCCCTCAGCCCCCCACGGCCCCTTCCGGCCCTGACACCCCACTGCACCCCCGCCCCCGCACGCCCCTGTCAGCCCCGCCAGAGGCCCCAGGGCGGCTCCCCACTCAGCTCTCCCCCTCCCCTCTCCCCGAGCTACCCCGCCTCCCCATCTCGGGCTGCCCCCGCGGGACGGACGGACAGACCTTAGAGCTGGGGGGCGGGGGGCAGATCAGATGCTGATTGGAGGATTCCCGCCCTCCAGACTCACTGAGAACCAGGGGGCAGGGTGTCACGGAGTGTGGGGGAGTCCAGGCCCTGCACCCCTCTTCCTGGGATCCACTGAGACTCTCAGCCAGCCAGTAAAACAGAAGGTTTATTGGACAACAGGAACACAGTCCAAAACAGAGCTTGTGGGTACAACCAGGACCCCACAATCACGTCCTTCTGGGGGAGCAGGGAGCTTAGACCCCAGCCCTGGGGTTCCCTGTGTTCCTCTCCCCAGCCCCAAACTGAAACTAAACCCACCCAGCAGGTTCCCTGCTGCAGCCTCTGTTCACATTCCTGGGCAGAGGTGTCACCTCCCCCTCCCCCTCCTGGCTCAGGTGACAGGTTCTCAGGTCTCCCATCCCCAGGGCACATTCCCAGGTCAACACTCCCCCCTCCCTGCTGCGTCACATCGTCACATCTTTCCCCCCTTCGAGACTGAACTGAGCGGGGTCACGCTGACCAGTGACCTGGGGAAGTTCGGGGCCCCCTCTCCGGGACAGCGCATCCGCTATCAGGTTGGCACTTCCCTTCACGTGGACCACGTCCATGTCGTAATCCTGCAGGAGCAGGCTCCATCTCAGGAGCTTGGCGTTGGCTCCTTTCATCTGGTGCAGCCAGGTCAGGGGAGAGTGGTCGGTGTAGACGGTGAAGTGTCGCCCGAAGAGATAGGGCTCTAGTTTCTTGAGGGCCCACACCATGGCCAGGCACTCCTTCTCGATGGCCGCGTAGTGTTGCTCCCGGGGTAGCAACTTCTTGCTCAGGTACACGAGGGGGTGTCTCTCCCCCTTTTCATCCTCCTGCATTAACACCGCCCCCAGTCCCGTGTCTGAGGCGTCGGTGAACACCACAAAGGGCTTGTCAAAGTCTGGGTTTGCCAGAACTGGGCCACTGACCAGAGCCTTCTTCAGCGCCCGGAAAGCCACCTGGCACTGCTCGGTCCAGACCACCTTGTCTGGCTTCCCCTTCTTGCATAGCTCCGTGATGGGGGTGGCGATGGCGCTAAAGTGGGGCACAAATCTTCGGTAGTATCCTGCCATCCCAATAAAGGCTTGGACCTGCTTTTTGGTGTGGGGAGCGGGCCAGTCTCTGATCACCTCCACCTTGGCTGGTTCCGGCTTTAGGCAGCCGCTCCCCACCCGATGGCCCAGGTAAGATACTTCCGCCATCCCCACCTTGCACTTCTCCGCTTTTACAGTCAGCCCAGCCCCCTGGAGTCGGTCCAGCACTTGTCTAACCTGGGACACGTGGTCCTCCCAGGTCTGGCTAAAGACACAGATGTCATCAATATACGCCACAGCAAAACTCTCCATCCCCCTCAGGAGCTGGTCCACTAGGCGCTGGAAGGTGGCCGGCGCTCCCTTGAGGCCGAAAGGCAGGGTCAGGAACTCATAGAGCCCCAGAGGGGTGATAAAGGCCGATTTCAGTCGGGCATCTGCATCCAGCGGCACTTGCCAGTAGCCCTTTGTAAGGTCCATGGTGGTAAGGTACCGAGCTCCTCCCAGCTTGTCTAGGAGCTCGTCCGGCCTGGGCATGGGGTAGGCATCAGATACAGTGATGGCATTGAGCTTCCGATAGTCCACACAGAACCGGACCGACCCGTCCTTTTTGGGGACCAGCACCACTGGCGAGGCCCAAGGGCTGGCCGATGGCTGGATCACCCCCAAAGCCAGCCCCGCCCCTCCCTCGCCCCGCCCCCCTGAAGTGCGCCCCGCCCCCTCAGCCCCCCATTCTGCCCCCCCACGCCCTCAGCCCCCCTTCGGCCTCCGGCCCCTTGCTGCCCCTCTCAACCCGCATGCGGCCCGCCCTCTCAGCCCCGCCCCCCCACTGTGGCCCCTCCCCACCCTCTCACCCGCCCTCAGCCCCCCACGGCCCCTTCCGGCCCTGACACCCCACTGCACCCCCGCCCCCGCACGCCCCTGTCAGCCCCGCCAGAGGCCCCAGGGCGGCTCCCCACTCAGCTCTCCCCCTCCCCTCTCCCCGAGCTACCCCGCCTCCCCATCTCGGGCTGCCCCCGCGGGACGGACGGACAGACCTTAGAGCTGGGGGGCGGGGGGCAGATCAGATGCTGATTGGAGGATTCCCGCCCTCCAGACTCACTGAGAACCAGGGGGCAGGGGCCAGTGGGGCGCTAGCTGCGGGGGTGCTGATTGGGGAGTCAGCAGGGGCATGTCAGGTGTTGCCCATTTTCTGACGCCTTTTCTCTCTCTCATTCCCTTACTGGGCTTGGTCCCCATTCCCCCTCAGCCCCCCTCCGCCCCTTCCCCCCTCAGCCCCCCTGCATTCCCTCCCCCTCAGCCCCCCTCCGCCCTTTCCCCCCTCAGCCCTCCTGCATCCCCTCCCCTTCAGCCCCCTCCGCCCCTTCCCCCCTCAGCCCCCCTGCATCCCCTCCCCCTCAGCCCCCCTTAGCCCCCCCATGCCCACTTCATCCTCTTCCCCCCATCCCCTGAGGCCCCGTCAGCCCCTGCCCTCAGCCCCCTGCACCCCCTGCACTCCCCTCAGCCCCCCATGCCCCCTGCATCCCCCTTATCCCCCTGCATTCCCCTCAGACCCTTTCAGCATCCCCATGCCCCCTTCATCCCCTCCCCCTCAGCCCCCTGCACACCCCTCACCCTAGTCCCCCTCAGCCCCCCCTGCCCCCTTCATCCCCTCCCGCTCAGCCCTTCCTCCTCCTCAGCCTCTCCTCTCTCAGCATCCTCATGCCCCCTTCAGGCCCTCCCTCTCAGCCACCCTGCGCCCCCTCAGTCCCCTGCACCCCTCAGCACCCCTCAGCCTTTTCCCCATCAGCCCCCCTGAACACTCCTCAGCCTCTCTACTCAGCCCCCTCCACCCATTTCAGCCCCTGAGGAGATGGGGGAACTGAGGGGGGGTTGGGGAGGATCAGGGTGCCCACCCTCAGTACAGAGCCTGAGCCCTTCTGTGGTGATCCCACTGCCCCCCTGGCCCCTGAAGGTCACCTTGTCTCCCTGGGACCCCCATGGGGTCGGGGGCTTAGATCTATTGCATGCCCCAGCCTGGTGGGGCGCACAGAGTCCGTGGCAGGCAGGCAGGGCGTGCCAGGCCAGTGGCGGACAGGCTGGTGTGTGGGTGCCAACTGGGGGGGGGGGCCTGCCAGAGCCATTGCGTTCGCTGGGAGCAGGGACGGGGGTGGGGGCTTGGAGAGGGAGCTGCTGCACCAGGAGGAGACTCCCCCGTCTCCCCGGACAGTGTCTGTCCCTCTATCCACAGCGTCTGACTATCTGTCCTTCCTGCCACAGTATCTATCCCCGTACACCCCTCCCACTTTATCTCTCTATCCATCCCCATACACCCCCTCTATCTATCTATCTATCTATCTCAGGGCACCCATGCCATTCAGCATGGAAATCCACCCCACCTGCACCCTGAGCTACCCCTGAGCTCCCACCCCCCCGGTACACATTCCCCTCACCTTATAGCATGGCATCCATCCCGCCACTCCCCTGTAGTATGGCATGCATCTGCCCTCCTCGCCGCCTTTGCAGTGCACCCATCCCCTCTCCTCCCATCCCCTATAGCACCCATCCCCCCTCCCCATGCATACAAACTGTTTAAAATTCATTTCCTCTAAGTCCTTGGTTCCTACTGCAAAATAACAGCCCCTTTGGTGGGAGCAGGCAGCTGGGTAGCTGACCCCCAGTGACAGGAACAGCAGGGGTCCAGCCCCGTTGGACTTGCTGGGTCAGCATGGTCAGTAAATGGGGTGCACCTCCTGAGCTCAGGAGAACTGAGAGATCCCAGCCCAGGTGGAGTAAAGGCCCAAGGCTTGACATTGGTGGGATGGGTAAAGGGCGTCTGGCCCTTTAAGGACCAGTGTCTTGGGCCCAGCGACCCTGCTCATTAATCAGACGTGACTGAGAAGGCGACAGGTGTAAAGAGCAGGGTGTCACTGAGGAGCAGGAGCAGGAATGGTGCTGGGAGAGGCTGCCAGAGGCCCTGACGAGGCAAAGCCGGACAAACAGAGAATTTTGGTAATGTGTTTAAGATGCCTACGTATGCCTCAGTTTCCCCCTGGGCTTTGCACTGCCCTGCACAGAGTGAAGAGGGTTAAACAACTGCAGTTGGGGCAGAACAGGGGACAGGAGGGTGGGGGGGTGTCACCTTGCTGTCTGGGTCCTTAAAGGACTGTCTCGATTCATCATTGCAGCTTCTGAAACAGCTCAAGGCAACATTCACAAAGTTTGGGGGCAATTAAATACAGACACTGCCAGACGCCCGGGAATATCGATTCCTAGACAAGAACTGCACCCGTTGCTAGGAGGTTGCAATTAGCCCAGAGCCACAACTACAAACTTTACAATTAAGGTGAAATTTAAAAAGTCCCGATACATTAAGGTCTGGGAATGCACAGGCTGGATTCCCAACAACCTTAACTCCGCCCTGCTGCAGAACATGCTCGCCCAAACTGCCTGACATCTGGTGTACAGGCTGTAGGTAAATACTTTGGCATTAAGGGTTAATGGTCAGTTCCCCTTTATGCATAACGGAAAGCGTCTCTTTTGGCAAGAACCTTGACTCACCCCAGCTGATGCAATGCAAAACCCGCTGATTCCGGCAATTCAGTGTCTCTGGGACCACTTCAGCTAAAGCACGTCAGGTATTTCGTTCCCTCTCCCCCAGCAGTATCGCTCCAGCTGTGCATTTCTAGATGTCAACGTGCTGGGATTTCTTTTGCGTTGGACAGGAGCTCAGAAAGTTTTGGGTTTTGGACGCACGGTTCCGGGACAATTAGCACATCCCCATCAGGTAGTTCACCCTAAGTGGCTGATACGGGTGCTCACCTCAGGCTATTGGCATCATGAAGTACCAGCCTTCAGTCATTTGTTACATTTGAACATTCGTGGAGTGGGGTGTCTCAGATGCTCTGACACTGCTCCGTATGAAGCCAGCCAGGACTCTGGGGAGCGTGACTCCCCACGGGACACGTTGTCCAGGACAAGGAGCCTCCTTGGCTGCAGCCTTCCTGGGTCTGACCTTGGAGCATTCAGCACCCCTGTTCTCGCCGTGCGCTTCCCACGGCAGGTCCACCTGGACGGGATCCCTGGGGAAACCAGAGGGCCCTGCACCCCCACTCCACAGGCAGTTGTGACTCTCAGCCAGCGTGTAAAATGGAAGGTTTAGTAGCTGAAGGAACACAGCGTAGAACAGGGCTTGGCAGCACAGAAATCGGTGACTTTCAGCAAAGTCGAAAGCGTTACAGAGAGAAGGAGAGGCGTTACAGAGAGGAGTTCCACTCCTGTTACCAAGTCGGTTCCTTTTCCAGCCCACGTCCCAGCTGCACAAAGCACTGGAGAGGATCCAGAATCCTTGTTGTTGCTGTGAGTCGCCTGGATGGAGGCAGGTACCAGAGGGGCGCGGGCTCTCTGCAGCCATCCAGCCATGGAGTTCAGCTCCCCCAGCACCAGGGAGCCAGGAGGGGGCTTGCATTTTTGCCCAGCGTATGGCTTCAGTGCTATTCAGAACCACAGGGGACGGCAGCTACGTCAAACGAACAGAACAGGGCAATTATTGAGTGATCCAGCCCGTCACCCATTCTCAGCTTCTGGCAGTCAGAAGTGTAGGGACACCCAGTGCACGGGGTCCAGCCCTGCCCATGCTGGCTAATAGCCGTTGATGACCTATCTTCCACGAACTTATCTAGTTCTTTTTTTAACCCACTTATAGTCTTGGCCTTCACAACATCCCTTGGCAGCAAGTTCCACAGGTTGACAGTGCGTTGTGTGAAGAAATATTTCCTTTTGTTTGTTTTAAACCGGCTGCTTATTAATTTCATTGGGTGACCCCTAGTTCGTGTGTTATGAGAAGGAGTAAATAACGCTTCCTTCTTTACTTTCTCCACACCAGTCACGATTTTATAGACCCCATCACATTCCCCCTCAGTCGTCTCTTCCAAGCTGAAAGGTCCCAATTTTATTCATCTCTCTTCATCTGGAAGCTCTTCCATCCCCCTAATCACTTTTGTTTCCTTCTCTGAACCTTTTTCAATTCCAATATATATATATATATTTAGATCAAGAGACCAGAACTGCCCGCAGGATTCCAGGTGTGGGCGTACCATGGATTTATATAGTGTCATTATGATATTTTCTGTCTTGTTATCTACCCTTCTCGTAATGGTTCCTAACAGTCTGTTGGCGTTTTTCACAGCCGCTGCACACTGAGTGGCTGTTTTCAGAGAACTCTCCACAGTGACTCCCAGATCTCTTTCTGGAGTGGGAACAGGCAATTTAGACCCCATCATTTTGTATGTATAGTTGGGACAATTTTTTCCATTGTACATTACTTTGCTCTTATCACCATTGAATTTCATCTGCCATTTTGTTGCCCACCACCCAGGTTAGTGAGGTCCCTTTGTAACTCTTCACAGTCTGCTTGGGACTTAACTATCTAGAGCAGTTTTGTATCATCTGCACATTTTGCCACCTCACTGTTTGTTTACCCCTTTTCCCAGATCATTTGTGAATATGCTGAATAGGGCTGGTCCCAGTACAGACCCCTGGGAGACACCACTATTTACCTGTCTCCATTTTGAAAACCGACCATTTATTCCTACCCTTTGTTTCCTGCCTTTTAACCAGTTACTGATCCATGAGAAGACCTTCCCTCTTATCCCAGGCCTGCTTACTTTGCTTAAGTGCCTTTAGGGATGGACCTTGGCAAAGGCCTTCTTAAAGTCCATGTAGACTATATCCACCCTTGTCCACATGCTTGTTGAGTCCCCTCAAAGAATTCTAGTAGATTGGGGAGGCATGATTTCCCATTACAAAAGCCATGTTGACTCTTTCCCAGCAAATTGTGTTTATCTATGTGCCTGATAATTCTGTTCTTTACTATAGTTTCAATCAATTTGCCTGGTGCTGAATTTAACCTTATGAGCCTGTAATAGCCAGGATCGCCTCTGGAGCCTTTTAAAAAACTTAGCACCACATTAGCTCCCCTCCAGTCATCTGGTACAGAGGCTGATGTAAGTGATAGGTTACATACCACAGCTAGTAGTTCTGCCATTTCATATTTGAGTTCCTCCAGAACTCGTGGGTAAAAACCATCTGGTCCTGGTGACTTATCACTGTTTAATGTACCAATTTGTTCCAAACCTCTAATGACACCTCAATGTGGGACAGTTCTTTAGATTTGTCACCTAAAAAGAATGGCTCAGGTTTGGGAATCTCCCTCACCTCCTCTGCAGTGAAGACCGATGTAAAGAATTCATTTAGTTTCTCCGCAACGGCCTTATCGTCCTCAAGTGCTCCTTTAGCACCTCGATCAGCCACTGGCCCCACTGATTGCTTAGCAGGCTTCCTGCTTCTGATGTACTTACATTTTTTTTTTTTTGCTGTTACATTTTGAATCTTTGGCTAGTTGCCCTTCAAATTCTTTTCTGGCCGGCCTAATTATACTTTTACACTTGACTTGCCAGAGTTTATGCTTCTTTCTATTTTTCTCAGTAGGATTTAACTTTTAAAAGATGCCTTTTTGCCTCTAATCACTTCTTTTACTTTGTTATTTAGGCACAGTGTCACTTTTTTGGTTTTCTTACTATGGTTTTTAATTGGAGGTATGCATTTAATCTGAGCCTCTATTATGGCATTTTTAAAAAGTTTCCATACAGCTTGCAGGCATTTCACTTTGGGGACTGTACCTTTTAATTTCCATTTCCCGCATTTTTGTGTCATTCCCCTTTCTGGAATTTGTTGGTGGCTTCCAGGCATCTTTGCTCTATAGATAGTTATAGAGGGGGTTGAAGCTACAGGGTTTGCTAACCAGGCCATGGGTTCCCCATTTCCCCCCCTGGTTTTCTGATCTCCCCCCAGATCAGGAGGGTTTTGCCTCCTAACATCCCCTGGAGTTCTGGAAGTGGCTTTCGGCAGTGATCGCATTACAGACACATGCTGTAGAGTTGCGTGCAGGACCTTGCTGTGCTTGGCCAATAAGCAACGAAACACCCTGATCCGCAGCCCAGGAGTGGGGTCAGCCACCCCACCTTAATAGTGAATGTCCAGCGGCTGGAGGGACAGAAAACCTGCCTCACCACGAGGCTATGCCCACGGGGCATCAGTCTCTGGCAGTCTCCTCTGCTCTGCTCCAGTCTGGATAGACCCACTCCGCCAGATCCCTCCCCCACAAGCAATCTGCTCCAGTTCAGCCAGTTCAGCTGTGTGCCCACGGGCCAGCTGGGCCGATGCGCAGTGCAATGGGTCACCGCTGCATTGATGGCGTCAGCTCTCCTCTGCTGTTGCCCCGACCTGGGCAGTCCTGCTGGGATCCTTTGCACAGGGACTAGACTCTTCGGAGGACCCAGCATGACCCAGGCCTTCAGCCAGGGCTTCGGCTGGACCAGCCCCCTCGCTGCCAGGACAAAGATGTGTCCTCTTTATTGCGTCGGTACCGGAGCTGGGCAAATAATAGGTTTTCTGGTTCTTTGGAAACTTCCAAAACAATTTTTAAAAATTGGTTCAGGTTGGATTTAAACCAAACCTTGCCGGCATTTCTGGGCAATGGAAAAGTCAAATCTCTCTTCTGAGTTGGACAAACGTTTAGTTTTGATTTTCACCCTTTTTAAACAGTTCTGAACTTTTCCAAAATAAAATGAGAGGAAATTTTGCAACAAGCCAAAACATTCTGTCTCAAAAACACACACACAAGTTTTTTTGGGAGAAGACCCTTCATCTGCCAATATTTGTTACTAGCCCAAGTCTGATTCTTGTCCGGTCGGGGTGTCCGTCACCCTGGCCACATCCAGCACAAATCCATCTGTCCTGGCATGAGCACATCACAAATAATCCTCAGTTATCACAGTCACACATCAAAATGGAAACAAAACTCAGCCAAAACCACAACCCCAAATCAGTGGAATTATGGGTAAATCCTATCTGAATTCATGTGAATGAGCTTGCAGGGCTGTCTTTCCCCTTTTCTCCAGTAGCAGGAGCAGAAGGCCCTGTCCCTCCATGTCTTCTAGCTCCTCCCAAGCCAGCCATGGCATTGGCATCTGGATACAGTTCCGTCAATAACAGCTGTCTCCCCTAGGAGTGTCTGAGAGAGCAGATGCAGCCCCCTGGAGACATTGGCCCCCAGCTTGGATGGTAGGAATAGCATCTTGGTAAGAAGACAGTTCATAAGTGATTTCTTTGCAGTGCTATTCACGATGATTCCTGCACCTCTTTCATGCTTGGTTCCACCTGAATATAACATTGTTTTTTCTGCAGATGTTACCATGCCTTGATCTTTCCATCTAACTTCACAAAGTCCTCAGATGTCAATTTTATATCTGTCCATTTCTTGGATTACCTGTGCTAATTTTCTGGCACTATTCAGGGTTTGCACATTCCAGGTAGCTAAGGATGTACTCTTTTTGGCCATCAGAATTTGGACCACTGAGTGGGTGACTTCCCAACGGATTGACCATCCGCTGTCCTATGCGCATCTGAACGCTTTCCATCCTCCTCAGGCCATGAGTTTTGGCTTATGCGAGTAGTTTCTGTAGCTAGAATTTTTTTTTTATGGTGACGGGAAGCCACCCCTTTGACCAATCCTCCTCCTTTTGGATCCAGGCTTGGGACCGGCACTGGCAGAGTGAGCTATTCAGCATCAAGACAGGTGGAAGGCAGGGGTGCGTCCGGTCTCCTTTTTTGTTTATGCTAGTCATTGACTATGGATTAAAACAATGCAACAGTGATACACATGGCCTACACTGAAACAATTCAAGGCTATTTGATCTAGACTTCGCTGATGACAACATTCTTATCAGCAAAAAGAAAAGGAGGACTTGTGGCACCTTAGAGACTAACCAATTTATTTGAGCATAAGCTTTTGTGAGCTACAGCTCACTTCATGCATCCGATGAAGTGAGCTGTAGCTCACGAAAGCTCATGCTCAAATAAATTGGTTAGTCTCTAAGGTGCCACAAGTCCTCCTATTCTTTTTGCGAATACAGACTAACACGGCTGTTACTCTGCAACCACTCTTATCAGTGAAGATGCCAACGGGCTACAAAAATGCACAAACCAAGTAAAAGAAGTAATGGAGAAGATAGGTTTGAGATACAATGCAAAGAAATGTAAAGTCCTGTTAATGGGGACTACAGGGACAGAAATCAAAATTGAAGAAGCAGGGCTTGAAAAGTGAAAAAAATGAAAGGGCTGCAAAGTAGCGAGCACATTTCTGTTTCAAAGCAAGCCAACTTGACCATGTTTTGGGGAAATTTTTTTTCACAAACATTTATACCCTGCTGGACTTTGAAATTTGAATCAAACCCATTATCAGAATAGTCCCTATGTGTTAAAAATGGGTGATTTGATAAAAGTTTAGAACAAGAACCCTTCAAGAGGCACTGAACTTTTTGCAACAAACCCCTAAAAAACAAACCATACGAACCCCCCCGAACTTCCCCCCAAAGGCCATTCGTCTACCAAAACCAAAACATTTTGTTTGGAAAATTTTTTGCCCAGCTCACACGAAGCCTAACACAAGTGCTGGTCCACACTGGCCTGGGGTTAATTGATATTAGTTATTCCCAGAGACTCCACTTGTGCTCAGGGACCATCTGTTTGTACAGCACCTTGCACAGTGGGGCTCTGACCCTTGCCCACTCTCAGGCATGATTGTAATAAACCAGTGGTTCTCAACCTGTGGCCCGATCAGCACCCAGCTGTGGCCCATGTGACATCCTCAGGGTCATACAGGTAGTGTATATATTGCGTGAATGAAGCCCACATAACACACAGAGAGCGGCATATGTGGCCCACACCGGTACGTACATGGGTTGAGAACCACTGTAATAAACGACTGATTATTAATAACAAGGTAAGCGAGGTGCTATGCCCATGGCCACCCCAGGAGGGCGGCATCGCCCCATATTCTCAGCCATCAAATTGCTGTTCCTCCTGTCACCACCAGAGGCCAGCGCCTACCCCTGGGAATCCCTTCTTCACCAAGGGGCTATTTCTAGTGGGTGGCCTGGCCGGACCCCCTATGCCCTTGGGTTGTTTGTCGCTTGCTGGATCGATGCCTCGCCAGGGGGAGAGGCGGGTGCCTGGAGTCTCTGGCTTTGCGGGGCCGGATGGCAGGTGCTTCCTGCGTCACGGCACCGGGAATCAGTGTCATTTATTGTTAGTGTTACCCGAGCACCCTGCAGGCCTGCCCCACCCCTGGGCTCTGGTGTAAATCAGCCAGGACTGCACCCAGATCCCCGGGGTCATGCCAGTGTCAGGGAAAGGGGAATCAGGAGCAGAGAGGCTCCGACCAGGGAACACTCAGGCACTCAGCACCTCAGAGACAGCATCTGACCTGCGCAGGGAGGGCTTGGGGGCCGGAGGGAGGGGCACAGAGTTAATGAATTTTAAAGCATCTGGGGCATGATCCAGCCATAGTTCCGGCAAGATCCGGGCGGTCCTGGGGGTGGTCGCTGTCTGTGCCGGGCGCAATGTTAGGGAGATTCATGGCATCGCACTAGAGCACAGAGCCCTCATGGAGATGCCCTGCCCTGGTGCTAGGCCCCTATGCCAGGGTTGGGTATTAGTGCAAGGCCCCCGTGCTAGGTGCACTCATCTTATAGGATGGGACACTGGTTTCCTGACCATCTCTAATGGTAACGCAAGAGCACCACCAGGCAGGCGCGCCATGCCAGTGCCCACCCCTACCGCGGACGCCTGGCATGAGTGCAGGGCATTTGCACTCAAGCTGGGCACTAGTGCGATGCTGCATAGAGAAAGGGACATATCAATGCCACTGCACACGGCTCTGGTATCTGCTGTGTCCCCTTCGGGTCTCCCGTTCTAGAGCGAGAAGAGTTCCCACCGGAGCAGGTGCAGAGCAGGGGACCGCAGAGCCGGTCTCCCGAGAGGGGATGGAAAGAGCTGGGCTCAGTTAACCTTGACCGCAGGCTGCGGGGGTGTGTGTGTCTCTCTGATTGCTCTGTAGAAATACTTTGGGGTGGGTGGGGAAGAGCCACTGAAGCTAGAGGAGGATGTTGGCCCAGCCATTGAGGTTAGAGATTAGAAACTTTCCAGCCATCCAAGATAGGAGGGTCTGGAAGGGCACCCCAAGACGAGTGGGGGAAAGCGGGGCCAACAGCCAATCTGGTTTGAAGCTGAAGCTGGAGAAGTTTCTGACCGGGCTGATCGCACAGGGTTGCTGCGATAGCAGGGCCTGGACTCCATGAGCCAACAGGGCCCGTCCAGCCCCAGGTCCTTGTATCAGCGGCAGTGGGGGGGTCGGGTCCATCATTTTAAAAGGTTTCGTTTTAATTTCCTCCTTTCCAAAGAAAACGTTCAGTTCGGTGTCAACCGCAGTTTCCCAGCGCCCTGTCATTTCCAGCCAGGCCCGTGAAACTCATCGCTTGGCGGCTGGCCACGGGGCGGGCTCGGCCCTCTCCGAGCATCCTGCCCCTTGCACCTGGAGGCGGGAGGCCTGTCGGCTCTGCCCCATCCCCACTAGCCGTTATGCCTGCGACAAATTGGCTTTGCAGAGTTCCCTCCCAGCAGCGGGCCCGAGGCACGTCCCCAGTGCAGCCCCCGAGGCTGGGAGCAACTGGGGCCGGACGCCGGTGATAAGTATCTATGCAGCACCCAGCATGCCGGGGCCCCAATCCCAGCCCTGCTGCCAGACACTGAGTGATAACAGCAGCCAGGACACTTCTGATATTGACATCCCAAGCCTGTTTCATGTATCCCGTCCCTTTACTGCTGGTTCCACCCCTTCCCCTGCAACATCCCACCTCCCTCCCCTCTGGCAGATGTTTACAACCTCTTTCCAGCCCCCCAGAGTCCAGCGCTCTGTCTCCAGGGCCCAGATCGTTCTGCTGCTCCGGGCCCAGCTCTGGGCTGTCGTGGTGTCCTGGGGGGTCTCCAATGGGAGTGAGAGGCAGGGTCAGGGCAGAGGTGATGGCACGGCTGGCTGCGGGCCCCAGGGCCCGGGATGTCTCCCCGCTCTGGGAAAGGGCAGAAAGGGCAAGGCGACAGCACGGGATGCTGCACACACCCGAGTGTCCCGGCCTGTCTGAGGTGGCAGCCCCAGCCCCAGGCCTCCCATTTGACAGGGTGCCCCAGACCGAGTGGGGTTGCAGCCTGGCGCGCCAGGTCACGATGCCACTCGCTGACACTTGGCCTGGCAGCCCCTCCAGCGTGACCGCGGGGCCGCCGGCCCAAAGCTGAGTGGGATCACGCTAAGAGAAAGTGAGAGTGGCTCAGCTGTGGGTACCACGTGTAAAATTTCTGGGATTGCCCCGGCCCGTTCCCCTCCCTCAATGCAGCCAGCAGCAAGACCCCCTTTCAGAGATCACCTGCCCTGTGCAGTCTCAGGGAGCCCCCCACACACACTTCCCGGCCTCTGGCTCAGGGGAACATGGGCTCCTCTGGGGCTAGTCACATGAGCAAAGACCACCTACCTGTCCCTGACTGTGGGCTCTCCCCCACTGCCAGCCATCGACTTGTGGAGCAGATGCCAGGGACAGGGGGAATGTCACCCCTGGCCCAGCCTTGCTCTCTGAATGGGCACCGGTCTAATCTGGGTGGATCTCACTGGCGACTCAGCCCCTGGATCTAGGCAGTGACCGATCCCTGCCCCTAGCTCAGGGGCTCCCAGAGGCAGACACCCTCCTTGAGCAGGAGAACCCTGAAGTCTGACCACCTGTGCCCCAGAACCAACATCCCAGCCCTCCTGAGCCCCCCGCTGCTTAGACATATCCCTCCCGTGTCTTTCTGGTTGGGGAAGCGCTGGTTGCTAGTTAGGGGTGGCACGAAAACAACGGGCATCCAGCGAAGGGATTTCTGAGCCTCAGACACTTGACTCTCAAAAAAGCACAAGAGAGTTACAGGTCTAGGGAAGCAGCAGACTTTGGAACACAGCCCCCCTCAGTGTCCTCACTCCATGTTGCTGGGGTTGGACCAAGCTCTTTGGGGAACCAAGAAGGGCAGGGACCCGACCCCATGCTCTGGGTGTCCCTAAGCCTCTGACTGCCAGAACCTGGGACTGATCACTCGATAATTGCCCTGTTCTGTTCATTCTCTCTGAAGCACCTGGCCCTGGCCAGCGCGAGAGACAGAACACTGGCCAGGTGTGACTCCAGACCTCCTCTCCCTCTCTGGTCTCCAACCCCCACCTGACTCTGACCCTGCCTCTTGCCTGGGGTCACACTATCTGGAGAAGTGACAAAGGATCCTGTGGCACCTTATAGACTAACAGACGTATTGGAACATGAGCTTTCGTGGGTGAATACCCACTTCGTCGGACGCATGGAGTGGAAATTTCCTGAGGCAGGTATAAATTTGCAAGCAAGAATCAGGCTGGGGATAAGGAGGTTCATTCAGTCAGGGAGGATGAGGACTCTTCTAGCAGTCGAGGTGTGAACACCAGGGAGGAGAAACTGCTTGTGTAGTTGGCCAGCCAGTCACAGTCTTTGTTTAATCCTGAGCTGATGGTGTCAAATTTGCAAATGAACTGAAGCTCGGCAGTTTCTCTTTGAAGTCTGGTCCTGAAGTTTTTTTGCTGCAGGACGGCGACCTTTACATCTGCTAGTGTGTGTGCAGGGAGGTTGAAGTAGTCTCCTACAGGTTTTTGTACATTGCCATTCCTAACGTCTGACTTGTGTCCATTTATCCTTTTACGTAGGGACTGTCCAGTTTGGCCGATGTACATAGCAGAGGGACATTGCTGAGCTTCAGTTCATTTGCAAGTTTGACACCCATCAGCTCAGGATTAAACAAAGACTGTGACTGGCTCGCCAACTACAAAAGCAGTTTCTCCTCAGCTTTGCCCAGTCTGAGCAGCCTCACGAGAAGCGGGGCTGGGAGGGCCCAAGAACAGAGCTCCTGAGGCAACGAGCCCAGTGCAGACCCCCCCACCCCGCCCCAGTAGCCACTGCAATGCACGGACAGTTGTAGCTGCCCGGCTCCCGGTTGTATTCCCCCTGCACATGCTGCCAAGATGCCAGCACAGGCTGCCCCCTTGACCCTTCTGCTCAGCCCCCGTGGGCACCCAGGACAATGGCTCAGCTCCAGGCACCCAGCCCCGCCAGCCAGGCAGCTGGGCCCCCTGGCACTTTGCCCCACAACATGGAAAGGGGTTTAGAGATGTTCTTTCCTTGTTTCTGGCTGCGCGGTGAAGGCGGGGTTGGGATTTATTTGCTGTGTTTTACAAACCGGGCAGGGGACACCCCCAGATCCATGCCCCCCTCCCGCCAGACTAACCCCGGTCACATCCTAGACAAGCCAAGCGCAGGACGTGACCCCAATTAGCAGCACCCCGGCCCCGGCATGGCTTCTTCTGCCTCCCTCGGCCAGGATATGGCCCCGCTGCACGACTGTTCAAAAGGCTTTTGCTTGTCCCGCGTCACGGAGACATCGGGCTCGCCAAGATCCAGTCGAGTCAGGAGGCCGCTCCGGTGCCCTTCCCATGTGCCGAAGGCGTATGCCAGGCTCAGCCCGCGCCAGCTCGGAAAACAGCCCCGTCTTGCCTGGCTGCTGTCCAGAGATGGCTGCATGAGCCGGGGCAGGGGCGCCTCGGTTGGGTACCCCAGAATCACAGGTGCTGACTTTGGTTTTTCCTGGTGGGTGCTCTGCGCCCCCCCGAGGCCCCGCCCTCACTCGGCCTCTTCCTCCGTGGCTCCCCCCCGCTCCGCCTCTTCCCACCCCCACTCCGCCCCCTTCCCCGGAGTTCCCCCTGCCCGCCACTCGCTCCTTTCTGCCCCCCCACCCGAGTGCCTCCCGCCTGCCGAACAGCTGATCATCAGCCAGCACCTGGGCCGGAGCCACTGTGGCTGGTGGGTGCTGAGCACCCCCTGGCTTTTTTCTGTGGGTGCTTGAGCCCCAGAGCACCCGCGGAGTCGGCGCCTGTGCCCAGAATCACGATCAGCATCGCAACGCCACCCGTGTGAATGTACCTGGAAAACTCCCCCTGCCTGCAGCCTTTGCTAAGGAGAGAAAAAACACCTTTTGTAGTGATAATCAAGGTGGGCCATTTCCAGCAGTTGACAAGAACCTGTGAGGAACAGTGCGGGGGGAGGGAATAAACATGGGGAAATAGTTTTACTTTGTGTAATGACCCATCCACTCCCAGTCTTTATTCAAGCCTAAGTTAATGGTGTCCAGTTTGCAAATTAATTCCAATTCAGCAGTCTCTCGTTGCAGTCTGTTTTTGAAGTTTTTTTGTAATATGGCCACTTTTAGGTCTATAATCGAGTGACCAGACTCCAACGAGAGACTGCTGAAAATGGCCCACCTTGATTATCACTACAAAAGGTCCCCCTGCCCCCGCCCACTCTCCTGCTGGTAATAGCTCACCTTACCTGATCACTCTCGTTACAGTCTGTATGGTAACACCCATTGTTTCATGTTCTCTGTGTATATAAAATCTCCCCACTATATTTTCCACTGAATACATCCGATGAAGTGGGCTGTAGATCACGAAAGCTTATGCTCAAATAACTTTGTGAGTCTCTAAGGTGCCACACGTCCTCCTGTTCTTTTTGCGGATACAGACGAACACGGCTGCTACTCTGAAACCTTTCTCAAGAAGCTGACCAAATGCTTTTCTAAGGCTACGTCAGAATCAAAACACCTTGAGTTACAAGTATGGAGCCAATATTCATAACTTCAACTACAAAAATGATACACCCATACAGATAGCATAATTATACCCGGCAAATCATAACCTTCCCATAGCCACCTCACATGACAGCCTTTGTACAATATTTGCTGCAAATATATAACAGTGGTTGCACTAATGATCTATACAGTCACAGGTTATATTAATAACATCCCACCGCCCCCTGGGGGAATCATTGAAATCGTGCAAGTCTAGACAGCTCAGTGGCCCTGTGATCTGTCCGGCCCCCACGCTAACGCAGGGAGACAATGGAGAGTTCGGGAAGCAGCCGGAGGCTGAGCTGCTTCTGGGGTGCAATGGAGGGACTGTGGGAACTTTACAGATGAGGGGAAGGAGAAGTTCATGGGATGGAGCAAAGGGAATTTGTAGGAACTTACAGCCAAGCTCCCACAATTCTCCTGCAGTGCAGCCAAGCTCCCACAATTCCCCTGCAGTCCACCAGCAGCTGCACCGCGACCCCGTCTGCCCAGTAGGTGTCACCTGCCTGCCTCAAAACGAGCTCTCGCGGCCACCCCCGGCAAACAGGCACAGCCCCTGCCCGTCCTGCCTCCCCGCCTGCCCCTGATCTTAGCGCCCCTGGCAGCTCCCTCAGGCGACAGCCAGTTCTCCCAGGGCTGGGGATGCCCAGGGCAGAGCTCCCTGCACTCGCGTGACCTGAGATGCACCTGCCAGACCTGGAGCACACCACCAAAGGGGGAGCGGAGAGGGCAGGGGGAGAAGGGAAGTGGGGAGAGCCTGGGCCCAGCTTGGCCTCCTGTCTGGGGAGTGAAAGGCCAAAGGGAGCAGAAGGCGGACGGGGGAGAAGGACAGACAGCAAGAGGTGCTAAAATCCTCCAAGCATCCTCCCTATATTGCTTCTCTCCGGACCTGCTGCCCCTGCTAGCCCAGCCTTGGGCTCCCACCTGCTCTGCTGGTGCCCCTCACTCCCAACCCACAGCACCCTGCCAGGCTTCAGCCCAGCCCTGGGCTTCCTGTAACCATTAATGTAAATATCTTCAGTTTGCATTTGAAATGTGGATCACAACACCAGTAACCAAATTCAATGAGTTACGTTCAGCCCTTTGGTGCGGTCGGTCACAGTTTCGTGCCATGGTGACCTGCGGGGGCTGCAGCGTGTGAGAGAACCGAGGCCTTTATTTTAACTAGAGTCGCTGGTTCAATGCCAACAGGCAGTAAAGCCATATGCTGCACGGATACCCGCAGGCCGAAGGGAAATAACTCATCTGGGGTGATCTTAGAGCTGCAAATTTAAGCAAATAAGAGATGCGACTTGGTAAAAGACAGAATTTTTTTGTTAACTGGTATAGGTGTTGTCATATTGAAGAGATAAAAATGTCCATCGATATTCATTAGTGCGTTCACACAGAAAAAGGCTAGAAAAGCATTTGTTAAATAAAAAAAATATTCAAATTATGTCTCACTCTTTTTTGGGGTGCCTTATTTTGTTTTCATGTGTCGTCATTTTTTATTTTTATTTTGGCGAAGGGGCCTCGAAAGCTGGAAGTGGCCTTGATCTCTCAGAGGGCCTGGCTGAGAAAGGTGGGTCCCTAACCCGAGGTGCTGAAGTCTCTGGCTGGCGGTGAAGCCTGTAACTTGTGATGTTTTTTAGTCTCGGCAGCTGATGGTTGCTTGGATTTATTTATCGCCCGTTCTAGCCTGATCCCCGAGACCCGAACTCCCGGCAAACCTCTCTCTGACCCTGTTAGCTGCGCCAGCCCCGAACGCTGAGTGACCGAAGCCTTGGTTAACGCCAGCCAAGCTGACAAGCTGCTGTTCCTGTCTCTTGAGAGGCGCAGCGACCGTAGGGCTGGGCACGGCCAGGAGCTGCTCTGGGGGGGATTTGGGATGGGGGGGACATTGGGGTCACTCTGGAAGCAACAGGGTGGTGGGAGCCAGCGGGTGACGTGCTGGCTGCTCTGCTGTCCCGGATGAGGCAGAGCTGCAGAGCGCTGAAGGTAGGCAGGGGTGCAAGGCGGGGGGGGGGGGTGACAGCCCCTCGAACCCCACAGTGTCACCCAGCGTTTTGGAGGGGCGGGCGGCTGGCTCCAGGCCCTGCTGCCCCCGGGCATTTGAAGGATGTGTGCCTGCAGCAGGCCGCCCCTGGAGGTACCCCTCGTCCCTCAGGCCCCATGTGGCGTTCGGATCGAGTGATTCTAAAGGAACTGGCGGCTGTGATTGCAGAGCATTGGCCATTATCTTTGAAAACTCGTGGCGAACAGGGGAAGTCCCGGATGACTGGAAAAAGGCTAATGTAGTGCCCATCTTTAAAAAAGGGAAGAAGGAGGATCCTGGGAACTACAGGCCAGTCAGCCTCACCTCAGTCCCTGGAAAAATCATGGAGCAGGTCCTGTCAATCCTGAAGCACTTACATGAGAGGAAAGTGATCAGGAACAGTCAGCATGGATTCACCAAGGGAAGGTCATGCCTGACTAATCTAATCGCCTTCTATGATGAGATTACTGGTTCTGTGGATGAAGGGAAAGCAGTGGATGTATTGTATCTTGACTTTAGCAAAGCTTTTGACACGGTCTCCCACAGTATTCTTGTCAGAAAGTTAAAGGAGTATGGGCTGGATGAATGCACTATAAGGTGGGTAGAAAGTTGGCTAGATTGTCGGGCTCAATGGGTAGTGATCAATGGCTCCATGTCTAGTTGGCAGCCGGTGTCAAGTGGAGTGCCCCAGGGGTCGGTCCTGGGGCCGGTTTTGTTCAATATCTTCGTAAATGATCTGGAGGATGGTGTGGATTGCACTCTCAGCAAATTTGCGGATGATACTAAACTGGGAGGAGTGGTAGATACACTGGAGGGCAGGGATAGGATACAGAGGGACCTAGACAAATGGGAGGATTGGGCCAAAAGAAATCTGATGAGGTTCAATAAGGATAAGTGCAGGGTCCTGCACTTAGGACGGAAGAACCCAATGCACAGCTACAGACTAGGGACCGAATGGCTAGGCAGCAGTTCTGCAGAAAAGGACCTAGGGGTGACAGTGGACGAGAAGCTGGATATGAGTCAGCAGTGTGCCCTTGTTGCCAAGAAGGCCAATGGCATTTTGGGATGTATAAGTAGGGGCATAGCAAGCAGATCGAGGGACGTGATCATCCCCCTCTATTCGACATTGGTGGGGCCTCATCTGGAGTACTGTGTCCAGTTTTGGGCCCCACACTACAAGAAGGATGTGGATAAATTGGAAAGAGTCCAGCGAAGGGCAACAAAAATGATTAGGGGACTGGAACACATGACTTATGAGGAGAGGCTGAGGGAACTGGGATTGTTTAGTCTGCAGAAGAGAATGAGGGGGGATTTGATAGCTGCTTTCAACTACCTGAGAGGTGGTTCCAGAGAGGATGGTTCTAGACTATTCTCAGTGGTGGAAGAGGACAGGACAAGGAGTAATGGTCTCAAGTTGCAGTGGGGGAGGTTTAGGTTGGATATTAGGAAAAACTTTTTCACTAGGAGGGTGGTGAAACACTGGAATGCGTTGCCTAGGGAGGTGGTGGAATCTCCTTCCTTAGAAGTTTTTAAGGTCAGGCTTGACAAAGCCCTGGCTGGTATGATTTAGTTGGGGATTGGTCCTGCTTTGAGCAGGGGGTTGGACTAGATGACCTTCTGGGGTCCCTTCCAACCCTGATATTCTATGATTCTATGATTCTATGATTCTCCCGAGGTCACAGGCTGCTCTTGGACGCTGAGCGAGGGGGGACAGAGCAGGGGGAGGGGGGCGCGTCCAACAGGGCTGCCGAGCCCAGGGTCGGCTGCGGTGGCGCTGACAGAACTGTGCAAACTCCTGCTAATAACAACACTGGGTGTTTAGCAGGACTTGGAGCCTGGGAGCCTCCACGTGACTCCCCAGAACAACCGCTCCCCTCCAATCCATAAAAATGTGCCCAAAGGGCCAACACTGGAGCTGCACTGGAGAGATCCTGGGGCTCCCCGGCAGCCAAGACACCCCCAAATCGGTGGCCGCTTTGCCAAGCCGGCTGTGTGTAAAGTACCATGAGCCTATCTGAGCTCAGCTGCCGGGGACAGGGGCCGAGCGAGCTGGAGGAGAAAGGGGGGATCCAGCTAACTCAGCCCTTGCCCCCAGCAGGCAACTGAGCCTGGGCAAGGAACCAGCTACCGCTGCCTCTCAGCCAGGCTCCCTGGCAGAAGCGGTTCCCTACTGCTCCCCGCCCAGCTGCCCGGGAATGCAGCCAAACGGAGAGGGGAGGCTCAGGGACAGTGGTGGATTAGTCACTGGGCCAACAGGGCCTGTGCCCAGGGGCCGCGGCCAATTGTGGGGCCCCGGGAAAATAGGCTCCCCCATGACCCGACCCGCTCCGCTGGGACCGGGGGAAGCCCCTGTGCCCTGACTCCGCTCCCCAGAAGGAGTTGGGTGCAGGGGGGAGACTGCAGGCTGAAGGGGTGGGGAGGGGCTCCCACTTGCTCTGGCCCCGGGCCCCACATTAAACCCCTAATCCACCTCTGCCCAGGGAGAGAAGGATACAGAGCCCCTTCTTCCCCCGCAGGTAATGTGGGGTGGGGGCAGTGGCCCCAGGCTGGGTGCATGGCGGGAGGGGTCACTGGGCAGAGGAGACACATGGGGCGGTCACGTGTCCTCCCCTTCAGCTTGGGCCCCCCTCCCCGGTATGGGAAGGCTCCAGTCGTCTTTGCCCAGGACTGTGTGTGACACTGGGGGGCCGATGCAGAGCTTAGCAGTCACCCACCGGCTGGGTCCAGCTGCCTTCTGGTGCCGGGAGAGCCAGGAGTTTGGGTTGGGGGCTCAGAAGGAGCAGAAACAGGAGCCTCCCCCCCCCTCCCCCCCGGCTCCAAGTTTTGGAGCATCTTTGTAATGACGTTTCCCCTACCAGAGCCCGGAATAGAACCGAGAGTGGCAACAATTTTGTCATTTTCTTTAAATGCCCCTCGCTCGCTCGGAGCCATTTCACTAATGTGTTTACGCGCTTGTTCCCTGCCACCAGCGGCTCCCTCCGGGCGCTGTGCTCCCGGCCCACCTCGCAAATGGAGCGTGCAGCCTTGTGACTTGCTCCGGCGCTTGCCGCTCTCCGCTGAGCCTCCGGGGACCTGCCTGCGGGGAGCTGCTTTCTGCAAGGCCTTGTCTGTGCAGCTCCTGTGCCTTCAGCCATGCCCGTGGCACCTCGCGGCGTGCCGCGGTCGAAGCTGCAGGGCCACATGGCATCCCAGGCTTCCTCGCCCTGCTCCCAGCCCTCTGGGCGGTGGGTTGTGGGATACCGCACGTTGCAGGCCACAGACCCTCAGCCAGCCACCCCTGCAGTCGACCCCTAACCTCCTGCTGAGTTACTGAATCCTCAAATCTGGATTTAAAGACTTCAAGTTTCAGAGAAGCCACCAGCTACACTAGTTTAAACCTGCAAATGACCCCGTGCCCCACGCTGCAGAGGAAGGCAAAACCCCCCCAGGGTCTCTCCAGATCTGACCCAGGGGAAGATTCCTTCCCGACCCTAAATATGGCAATCAGTTAGACCCTGAGCACGGGGGCAAGACCCCGGAGCCAGACAGCTGGCAAAAAATTCTCTGTAGTATCTCAGAGCCCCCCCCCCCCCAGTTATGCGCCCCATCCCTCCTGCTGCACCCCAGAAGTCACTGTGAAAGCGTATCCCGCCCGAAGAACCGGAGCAGGCCGGCAGCACACGGAACTGCCGGCCTCAAGAGAGAAAAAAATCGTGCTTTGGCCCCGAAAAGATCATGAGGGGTTTTTGCGGGTTGTGGACTGCCTCAGCTGCTGGTCTCCCCCTGCCCACCCCCTGCCTGTCTCCTGCCCAGCAGTTAATTCTGTCCTGTCCCCATCAGTTCCCTCCCCCAGCCTCCCCTGTGCTCCTCCCGGGGTTCTTCATCCCCTCTCTCCCAAGCCTTGGGGGGGGGCTGCAAAGGGGTCCCCTCTTCCAGGCTGGGGGGAGGGGCTTTTCACCCTCCTCTGCCCCTTCCCAGGTGGGTGCTGCGGGGGAGGGGAGAAGAACAGTGTCACTATCCCATCCCCATTGCTCACAGGACGGGGAGGGAGGAGCTGCCCTGAGCCGCTGGCCTCTTTCTGCTCCCCCCTCCCACGTGAATGGCTTCAGGTTATGGTGGGGAGGGGGAGGGAGGCGGGCAAGGGGGGCCGGCAGCCATCCGAAGGCTCAGATTTGCCAGCGGGCCGGAGCGTCTCACGTCATTGCCATCCCCATGAGACCGCCGCGAGGGCGGGCAGCTCCGGGCTCAGAGCACCAGCTCCACCGCCAGAGGAGGCCAGACCCACGACTCCGGCCCAGCACCAGAGCTGAGAGAGGGAAGGACAGGGCACCCCAGTGCCCGGGGCAGGGGCGCGGCTGTTCCCGGAGCCAAGGCATCGGGATCTCAGGGCTGACACTACTGGACTACGGGCAAGCTCCAGGCTCCAGCGTCTGAGTGCTAATGGATGTCTCGGTGCCAAAGGGCTGGTGCCCCGAATTTGCCAGGTGACAACAGGGATGAAATAGTGGCATCGCTGTGTCTTTTGCTCATGGCGCAACAAAAGCAAGATGACGGGCGCGGTCCTGGAGCAGCCTTAACGAGACGCTGCGGAGAGAATCCGCGCAGAGCGGGGCTGACTGTAGCACCGGGCATTTCAAGGGAGACCGCGCCATTCCTACACATTGCAGCAGTGAGCTGGTATATGGGTGGGGGCGTGGGCGTGTGCAAACGTGCCCATCCGCTGGATGGAATCAGAACCCTCCACCGCCTGTGTCATAGGCCCTATATCGCCGGATTCAAACAGGGATTCTCCTTTAGCTCAAGAGGCGGGGCTGGTGGAGCAGGCAGTTCAGCATTCGAACCCTGCTGGGATGTCCTAAAAGTGATGTAAAGTAGTGGCAGCTGTGGACGAGAAGGATCTGGTCATGTTTCTTGCTTCTCATCCCCAAAGACAGCACAGGGGCTCCCGATGGCCATGTTATGTCCATGTTAACCTAGCTGTATGGTCCCAAAATCAGGAAATGCCAATGGGAGAGATCCCCTTAACTCTGCCCCTTATGCACAGTGATGAGGAGCTGACAGCTGTACGGAAGCTGAGGATATTTAACGGCGACATCGGTGCACTGAACAAAACCCAACGTTAGAAAAGCCGGGTTTGGTGGGGCGTCCGCCCTCCTGCAGGGCAGAGCAGGTTCAGTTAGGTCGATGAACCTTCTACATTGCACCTGGAGGAGAGCCAGGGCCAATTAAAGCCCAATGGAAGACGAAGGTCGGCTGGGAAGGACCAGGCTGGGCCTGTATAAGGAGGAAGCTGTGAGCAGAAGGGGGCTGCCGGGAAGCAGCGTGCTGTGATTCCCTGGGGAAAGGGAGGTTTGTTTAGGGAGTTAGTCTGCAGTCCCTGGCTGGGACGAGGGAGTTTGGCTGGGAAAATGGGGGTGGGGGCAGAAGAGCAGGAAGGAGTCCATGGAAATAGCAGCAGCCTCGGGGAGCAAGCAGATTGTGGTGGCTGGACACAGGGTCCCTGGGCTGGGACCCCAAGCCGTGGGCAGGCCCAGGTTCCTCCATCAGCCACTGGGGAAGCGGTGCAGGCCCTGGCCTCGAAGTGGAAGCAGATCAGCGTGGGGAGAGCAAATCCAGGGGGACTTTGATACCCCAGGAGGGGAGGACGTCCCAGTGCTCTGGCCGGGGGGCTGAGTCAAGGAGAGGTAGCACCTGGAGAGTGAGGAGGGATGCGGTGCCAGCCACAATCGGAAGGGGGCATCTGACCAGCTGCAAGGAGGTCCCCCAGCGGTAAGTGACCCTGAGGGAAGGTTCTGGGTAGGAAACCCCTCAGGTGTTTGAAAGTCTAGCAATGCGGAGCTAAGGATGCCCAGAGACACCCGTAACCCCGGTGCCCGTGTGCGCTGGTGTGCTAAGAGCACACTAGACCGTTGCTCATTCCGGGGCGGGGGGACAGCTGAGAAGACCCCTCCCGATGCAAGCTGGAAGGACAGACGCGGACATGGGCGGTTGGATGAGTGTCCTCATGCGGGGACCCATGGCTCACGGGGACCACAAGGGCGTGTAGGCCGTGTGGCTGCACTGCGACGGGGCTGAGTATACCCCGTGGGGGGGTACGTACTGAGGATCCCACAGACCGGTAAGGGGCTGTCACTGCCTGCCCTGCAACCTTGGGGGCCTTGCTGCCCTGGGGTTCGATCACCAGACACCACAAGCTCAAGGTCTCCCCCTGGCTTCTGCCAGCCTAGTTACTCTTTGCAGGGTCCGGTCCCGAGTCTCCCCAAAGCCCCTCCCCCCCCCAGATTCTGAACTACCAGGCGCTCAGGCCGTTCCCCTCTGGTTCGTGCCCCCGAAGCTGTAAAACCAGCCCCCCGATGCCAGCTTGCTTCAGGGTAAAACCAAACAGGGCCACGGATACAAAGAGGAAGGAAAGGCAGACAGGGAGCAGCTATGCGGCTGAAGGTGTTGGCACCTCTGGAATGCACCCCTTCCCTTTTCTGACGCAAGCTGCCCGTTCCCTGAGATCCACCCTTCCCGGGCAGAGACTCTCTCGCAGTTTCTGGTTAAAAAACCCCTCAGTCCCAAGGCTGGTTTGGAAAGGTTCTCTTTCCTTCCCTCTCCAGGCATGGTGACTCATGGTGATTTAGAGTGGATAAATCTGGAGATGTCAGTGTCTTCCCATTAACCTAATGGTCCATCATTGTCTTTTCCTCAGGGGGGAGATGATGGACGGTTGCTTGGAGCCGGCTTGGGAGCAGCCCCTCCCGCCGGTGAAGTTGTCGTGCAAGTTCAGAGCACAGGTTTCTATGGACATGAATTCCTCCCACGCCAGCCTGGCCGCACGTCTCCCGGTGCCTAGCGGGTTCAGAACCTGACAAGCTCACGTCGAAGACCTCACTTGTGTAGCTCAACATTGCTGTCTGCGGTTGGTTGGTTCAAAGGCTCATGTTGGGGGTTCAGGCCTTCTGTTCTCACCTTCAGGTGCCTCACCTGTTCTCAAAAAAACCTATTGATGGGGCAATCCAGCCTCCCTGAGTGACGTGGTCTGGTGCTTACCTGTCCTTAGAGCTAGAAAGTTTTCCTAATAGTCCACCTGAATTTCCCTCGCTGCAAACCGAGCTGATTCCTTCTGGTTTTACCTCCATGGACATGGAGAATAATGGATCACAGGTCTCTTGATAACAATCTCTTCTGCATTTGTCTGGGCCTCCCTCAGCCTTCTCTTCTCTAGACTAAACAGGCCCCACTTTCCTTGCGGGTCACGTTTTCTAAATCTCTCATGAGTTTGGTTGCTCTCCTCCAGACTCTCTCCAAGTTGTCCCCCTCTGTCTGAAAGTGCAGTGCCTGGAACCGGACCCAGTGCCCCAGCTGAGGCTGCACAGCGCTGAGCAGAGCCGGACAATTACCTGCCGCCAATGCACCGGTGTACAGCCCGTGCTACCGAGCCTAAACCTCTCAGGCTGAAGGGGCTGGGACATAACTTTCCCTGTGGGCAGGTTATTCCCACCTGGAGCCTGATTCTTCTCCACTAACACCACAGACCTCAGTGGAGTTCCTGCGGATTTACCCCGGGGTATGTGAGAGGAGAATCTGGCTCAAGAGCCCAACTAAATATTCCTGTCCCACTCAGTCGCTCAGGAGTGGTTTCCCTGCCTTATGATAATGCTGATAGATCCATAATCTTCCATGGAGAGATCTCTTCACCCAGCACCAAAATGCAGCTGCCTCTGGGGTGGGATGTGGCAGCTGTTTTACACAGCAGTGGACATAAGAGTTTAGGACAGGAAGTGAAGCAGGATAGGGTGAGACTGCAGGGGGCAATGAGGCCAACAGACTAGCTAGCCCCATAGCTTATGGGTTCCTGAATCCAGTATCTAGTTCTGTGCAAGGCTGCACTCCAGAGACCAGGAAGAGCCGATACCAGCAGGCTGTATCTTGTGACTCAGCCCTCCTGCCCCCACTACTCTGGAGGGGCTGACGTCAGTCCCAGGTGGCGCGAGCCTCCTCCCTGACACAGGTGATGTGCTTGGCACATGCTTCTCTGCACAGCCTTGACCCACGAGGGGCTGGGAGGAGGAAGGAAGAATACCAGCTCGCCCTGGGGGGTGGAAGGACGGCTCTAGTGGTGGGTGCAGGGAACCCGGCCGGCCCTGTTACTTATTAAAACTTCCTGCAGCTGCGACAGTCACTGGCGGATTGCCAAGGCCGGGGCCGATCAATATCTGAATGGAGCCCGGCGCCTCGGCTCTCTCCCTGAACCCTCAGCTCGCTGCCTTTGGCGACGGAATCGACGCAGCCGCAGCTCAGTGCGGGAGGTCTCCAGATGCTATAATGTAGCAGAGGAGAGGGAGACATAGATTCCAAGGCCAGAGGGGACCGTCTCGTCTGACCTCTCCGGGATGACATGGGACAGTTCTGAATTCCTGGTGAAAACGGAGCTGATCTTTTAAAAAAAACCATCCCCTCTTGGTTTTAAACTTGCCGCTGACGGAGAATCCAGAGAAACATAGAATCATAGAAGATCAGGGTTGGAAGAGACCTCAGGAGGTATCTAGTCCAACCCCTTGCTCAAAGCAGGACCAATCCCCAATTAAATCATCCCAGCCAGGGCTTTGTCAAGCTGGGTCTTAAAAACCTCTAAGGATGGAGATTCCCCCACCTCCCTAGGTAACCCATTCTAGTGCTTCACCACCCTCCTAGTGAAATAGTGTTTCCTAATATCCACCACAGCCCTTGGGAAGTTGTTAATTATCCGCCTCACCGTTCAAATTTTACACCTTATTTTCAGTCTGACTTTGTCCAGCCATTGGATCGTGTTAGACTTTTCTCGGCTAGATTGAAGAGCCTGTTTTTAAATATTTGTTCCCTATGTAGATACTTATAGCCAGCGATCAAATCACCCCTTAACCGTCTCTTTAATAAGCTAAATAGATTGAGTCATGCCTCAGTGCTGGGGAGGGGTTTAGGGGCTAGGATATAGCGGGGGGAGGCAGTCGTGTCTCCGTGTCGGGGGTCCCTGCGGGCTGGGGCGCAGCGGAGGGGATGAGATGTTTTAGGCCATGCCTTCTTGCATGTAAATGCACAGCAGTGAACTGCACAGCAAAACAAACCAACCCCTCCCCTGCTCCCCCAAAGCCAGACACCCCCGGCACACACACGGAGAGAATCAACAACGTGCCACCAACGTTCCCTGCCTCACTTAATGCATGACTGGAAGGGGCTTGTAGTGGATAATAAGACCCCACAGAAAACAGAACAATGGTGGAGGGCTGGGGCTGCTAGAGATAGGGTGAAGAATTCCTTCCTCCTTCGGGGTCGACTGTGAACCCTGCCGGTGACTCATATTGCTTTGTGTGAGCTGCAGGAGGCTACAACCCTGAGCCCCAGTATCTAGTCACAAGCAAGGCTGAGCTGCCTGGAGTCCTAGGCCTTTGGGAAGCCAAAGATTAAAGAGAGAAATGTGCCAGCCCTTCTCCTTTCGGAGAGGGCTCTGCTGGCCAAGGCCTGTAAGCTGCATCCAGGGGCTGAGTTGCAGTCCTGCCCCTTCAGAGTGCCCCACCAGCGGGGGGCACGGTAGGGTTAGCAATCCAGATCTGGAGTCATTTAACTAAGGGGTTCCTGAGATATAACCCCCCCTAAAATCTCCCCCCCCCCCGCATTTCTTAACGCTGACAGATTCCACCTATGGTTTTCATGTAGACCTTGTGATCAAACCATGGTTCTGATCATGCCCTAAATGGCCCCAAATGTGCGACATTTACCCCCGCTAGCCCATGGCACCCACTAGCCCGCTGATGCGGTGTGCAGGAAAGAGTTTGGCTCTCTGGATAGGTGCAGCCTAATGCTCCCGTGCCAAAGAGATTGCCCAGGGCGTGTGTCGGCAGAGCACCCCAGAGGGGTCTAGCCAGGAACGACTCGCAGCACCCACTGGCTCAATGCACCATGGCTGTGAGTTCAAATCCACCAGCTCAGGCATGTCACTGCGACCTGCCTCTGTCGTGATGGGTGGGGTTCAACTGTAGGGGAAGAGAATCTGCGAGCGCTCAAACTGGGTTTGGAAATAGAATAAGTCACATGCCCACGTGTGCTGGGAGGGGAGGAGGTCTTAGGGGCTGCAGTGAAGGGAAGGGCAATTATGGGGAGGGGGATGAGTAAGGGTGGGGAACACTTACTGAGATGGATGGAGCAGTCCACCCCTCTCAGAGCTATTCTGTCAGGCTACATCCTCCCCATGGGGCGGTCTCCTTCAGCGGAGCCCATTGCGTTGAGACAAATGGCCCCCCTCACACCTCTCCAACCCTCCCGTATTTCCAGGCTCTAGATCCAGCAAAGCCGTCGCGGTGGGTTAATGCACAGACGGCTCCAGGACTGGCCCTCGTTGGGTCTCACTCCGAAGCCAGCAGGCCTGTTGAGTCACTTGTTTGCAGTGTTGGGGTAGCCGTGCGGGTCCCAGGATCTGAGAGAGACAAGCCGGGTGAGGTCAGATCCTTCACTGTCGGGGTGAAGTGATGGAGGCCGCTACCAGCACGGGTGGCGGGTGAACCCCCACTTCGAGGAGGCTAATGTGCTGGACCCGCCACTTCCACCCGCCGGAGCCCTGAGCTCCCCCCGTCCCCAGACACACATGGCTGGAGTGCCCTGACCCACCCAACTGTGCTGGGCCGAGCCACCAGCCACCCCAGCACCAGGCTGAGCCACTGGCCACAGCGTCGGGCCCAGCTCAGTTGCAATCAGTTGAGTGAGGCCCCCCGCCTCTGGCGTCAGGGTGGAGGTGGGCCTTGGGGCGGAAGATGGGGGGGGGGCGGCTGTGGCCTGGGTCAGGGGAGGCAGAGCTTGCCCCGGCCTATGGCACCAGCCGCCCATGGCTACAAGCATGGCTGAGACACTGTCACCAGCCTCAGCCGTCGCTGGGGGTCGTGGCCTGTTGCCGTCCAATTTTGAAGATCTCAGCCATGTCCAGGTTATGAATTGCACCCGTGCGGTGCCCCGCGGCAGCGGGACCCATGTCTGTGCCAAGCGCCCTACCCCATCGTGACAGCTGTTGGCTTGGTGGAATCTCCTTGCCATGTCGATGGACCCTCGCAAGGTTTATCTGAAAGCGTTTTTTTTAGATTTTTATTGAATTAAACGTTAATAGTTGGAGGAAATTGGGGGGTGGGGGGGAAGGGTCCGGACAATTATTTAATGACAGTGGACGTTGAGATTCAAAAAAGTTAAAGCTTTATAACCATTAAAATGCAAGTTGTCAACATCACATGTCAGAATATACCACGTAGACCTCGTTAAATCAGCAGCTCCTGGCTGGGTTTGCTTTTCATTCACTAAGAGAGACAAAGAGGGGAGGGGATATCTGTTGTTGGACCGACTTCGGCTGGCGAGAGAGACCAGCTTTCCCGCCCCACAGAGCTCTTCTGGGAAAGGGCAAATACGGAAGCAGAGTGTGTATGCTACATACAAATTGGGACCGATTGTTTAACACATTGGAGGTGGTCATTTCAAATGACGTGAGCAATTGGGGTGAAGATCGGGGGTGCCGGAACAGAGAGGGCTGGGGAAAGTGGGGTCCACGGCCCTCCCCACTTTTTACTGGCAGTAAGGGCAAACGATCAGAGGAGTGGGCGGAGAGGAGCGAGTGGGGGGGGCGGGGCCTAGGAACGGGCAGTGGGAGGGTGGGAGCTTGGGAAGAAGGGCGGGGCCTCAGGGGATGTGGCGGTGTGAGGGTAGGGGTTTGGGGGAAGGGACAGCAGGAGGGTGGGGGCTCTGGCCAATGAGCGGTGCAGGGCTGGGGCCTTGGGGGGTGCAGCATGGCATGTGGGGGCCTATGGCCCCTCACTTTTAGGGTGCTTCCACCGTCTTTGGTTAAGATGGTCACGCATAAAGGGTTTGAAGCGGGCAATCAAGGGTAGCCGGGAGGGTGATGTGTCCTGCTCGTTGTACTGTAATGAGCCATGAAACCAGCATTCCTGGTAAGTCCATGGCTTTTCGTATCTCGCGGAGTTGTGAATGTGAAGTTCCCCCACTCGCCTTTTGAAGGCGTTGGGCAGGTTTCCCTGGGGGACGAGTACCGAAATACCAGTGATGGTGTGATCGCTTTGTGCAAAGTGTCTGCCCCCAGGGATGCGATGTTTTCACCTCGCAAGTTCATTCAAGAACTCGTTCGTTCGCCAGCCTGTCTGCAAGAAGCCTAATTCAAACATCTAAATCGCTCGATTTTGACTCTAATAAATTCTCAAGCAGCCTTTTGCTTCCGTTGCCTATCTGTAAATTTAGCCTGTTATCGATGGAAATATCTTTCCCTCGGTTTGCGTGTGTACCGTGAAATAGATGTTTACAGACATTTACCGAAAAATATCTAATCCTTGCAAGCCGAGATATCATTTAATTCCACCAATCATGGGCCTCGCTCGCTGTACAGCTAATTTGTATGCAACAGTTTCATTGGCTGTGTGAGGGAGACTGCACAGATGGCAGATTACTTGGGCCAGTTGCCACATGCACGGACTTGTAGCTACCAGTTTCAGCCAATATTTTAGTGGCGAACTCGCTCGGCCACAGTTTATATTGAGAAGTCTTTTCTGTTTAAAGGTTGAGTTTTCCCCCCAAAGTGCTCTAAAACACACATGCTTATGCGGCTTGTCTTGAAATCTGTTATGCCTCCTGGAGGTCTGGGGTGGAATTAGTCACCAAAATTTGGGGTCTTTTGAGAAAGAGGTTCCGGAAATACAGCCCCATCAAATAACATCAAATCACCCCCATTTTGAAGGTCACAGAGTCTATCAAATTTTTTAGCGCTCACCTGGCTCCTACAGCTCTAATGGCTTAATGGGATGAGATGGGGAGGGTAAGCTGCAAAACGCTCAGGTAGGACAGGTCCCCTCCCTGCTCACTGCCTCAGTTTCCCTAGCTAGATGAAGATACTGACCAGCCTCACAAAGGCTTTGCAATGCATGACACTCCCTTCCACCCTAAAGGGGATGAAGATACAACAGACCAGCGCTAAGTGCTGTCAAGTGGCTCCCTTTAATGTGACTAATTGCTGCATGTCTCCCAGGCTCCAGGCTTCTCCCCACCAGGCCGGGATCAGCTCCAGGGCAGGACCTGGCTTCTCAGGAGTTGTCACCGCAGGGGAAGCATCAGGGCCAATCTACGCTGGGAGCTCTTATTGGCATGACTACGTCTCTCGGGGGGGAGGGGGTGTGTGAAAACTCTGCGCCCTTCGGAGATGTAATTAAACTGGCCTAACCCCTGGTGTAGACAGCGCTTCGCCGATGGGAGAATTCTCCCACCAGCCTGGCTGCCGCTTCTGGGAGCACTGCAGCGTTTTAAGCATCGACACACCCTCAGCCGCAGTTCAGCTCCTCAGGGCCTGGCTACACCAGGAACGCTCCCACAACAGTGCTTTGAAGTGTGAGTGTGGCCACGCGCCACCTCCTGGTAACCCACCTCCAGGAGGGGATTCGCTCCGAGCGCTCGGAGCCTGTCTACACTAGCGCTTTAAAGCGCTAAGACTTGCTGCATTCAGGGGGAGTGATTTTTCACACCCCTGAGCCAGCGAGTTAAAGTGCTATAAAATGTAAGTGTAGACAAGCCCTAAGACACGCCACGCACCAATGCCTACAGGGCAGGGTGGCCTGCTAGTTAAGGTTGGACTGGTATTAAGGGGACCAGGGTTTGAGGCCTCACCCAGCCCGGGACTCTCTACCTGACCCTCACACCTCTCTCAGGCCCATCTCTGAGGTCTCCCGTTGGTTTGGGCCCTGTGTCTCGGGTCCTGCTCTGTAGCATGGGGCTCATGGCCCGTCCATGAGTGACCCCTCCCCCCCGCCTAAGGGGGTCACAGTTTGGGCCAAAGCAACTCCACGTTTGGGGCCAGGCTTTGAACAGGGCTCAGCTCTCCAGAAAATCTAGCCATGAATTTTGGGTGCCTAACGGGTGCTGCTGAATCCTTCTGAACATCTGCCCTCAAGTGTGAGTGGCCCAGGTTTTCACTGCCTCGGCCGGCTTCTTTCCCCTCCTTTCCTGCTGCCCTTGGAGTCAGCGGTGTGAAACCAAACCAACCCCTCCCTGCAGCACCTGCCTTTACCTCCAGGAAGCGTGGCGCTTTCAGCGAGTCCCAGACCACCGGGGAAGCCCGGCCAGCCGGCGGTGCCTTCAGCCTGTCCCTGCGGGTTGAGCCGGATCGTGTCTCTTAGACAGACTCCAAGGGGTGGAGACTTGCCTCCGGCCATGGGGCAGTTGTGCTGATGCTTTGTTTCCATCACCGCGACGAGCTTTCCCCTCTTGCCAGTCTGAATTCGGCCAGCTTCGGCTCCAGGCGCTGGATCCCCCCCTGCCCTTGTCTGCTGGATTGAAGGGCCCTCTGCTCTCAGAGATCTCCCCCCATGGCAGGGGGTGGGCAGAGGCTGGCCCTGTAAAGACTTTCTTTTCTCAGGCTTTCAGCTGATCTCCCACCATCCTCAAGGCCTCCTGGCATTTTCCTCTCACCCCAGCCTGCCGGGAGTTTCCGGCCAGTTTGCAGCTGATCCGGGGGGTAGCCCTCTCTGACCGCCTGGCCTGCCGCCTCGTATCCCAGCTGCTGCTGCTGGTCAACCATTTATCCGCCGCTGCGGAGGTAGCTCCCTTGTCTTTCCCCGCCTGGAGGCTGTGGCAGGACGGAGTCCCAGGACTTACAGACCCTGACCAAATCCCCTCGCAACCTCCCCTTGGGCAACCTGAACAAATCAAGGTCTTTGCTCTGTGTGGAGTACAAGGCATCTTCTCCGAGCCCTTTCCAGTCGGGAGCATCCAGGCCAGGTACGGAGCCATGACTGGGCACGGCAGTCAGTACAGTGCTTGGAGAGCCCAGGGGGATACGCACCAGGGACAGCCGTCCTACGGGCTGAAGGACCGTTTCCCCTGCTGTATCCACACAAGTCCAGTGAGGGGCCCGTCACTTGGGAGCTGGATGGCCCCGCACTGGAAAGCAGGCAACGGGCAGAGAAGAAATAAAACCTTTAGCGCCCGATACTTCGTCCTCTTCTTTACATCAGTGCTACTCCACAACTGCCAGTGTGGTTACGCCCCATGCAATGGGGGAGCCAGAGGGACCCCCGTGGAATTACTGCTAACACCTGGTCTACACTGAAAACGTATCCCAGGGTACAGTGGTTAGGGGTGTGAAACCGCCCCAGCCCCTAGCCGGGACAGCTCTGCCACCCAAACCCGCCGTGTGGACGCAGCTGTGTGGATGGAAGAGGGCTTCTGCCGGCACAGCTAGCATGGCTCAGGGAGGCGGTGTTCCCACACAGCAGAGCTCCTCTGTCTGTCAGCGGACACTGCGTCTCTGCTAGGGGGCTCTGCCTGATCCCCAGCTGGTGTCAATGGGCCATGGCTCCATGGGAGTCAATGGGCCAGATCCCAGCTGGGGTCAATGGGCCGTAGCTCCATGGGAGTCAATGGGTCGGATCCCAGCTGGTGTCAATGGGCGGTAGCTCCATGGGAGTCAATGGGCCAGATCCCAGCTGGTGTCAATGGGCTGTAGCTCCATGGGAGTCAATGGGCCAGATCCCAGCTGGTGTCAATGGGCTGTAGCTCCATGGGAGTCAATGGGCCAGATCCCAGCTGGTGTCAATGGGTCGTAGCTCCATGGGAGTCAATGGGCCAGATCCCAGCTGGTGTCAATGGGCCGTAGCTCCATGGGAGTCAATGGGCCGGATCCCAGCTGGTGTCAATGGGCCGTAGCTCCATGGGAGTCAATGGGCCGGATCCCAGCTGGTGTCAATGGGCCATAGCTCCATGGGAGTCAATGGGCCAGATCCCAGCTGGTGTAAACTCTCATAGCTCCACTGATGTCACTGGAGCGCCACCACTCTAGACCAGCTCAGGATCAGGGCGTAGGTGTGTAAAGTGACTGGTTAAAAGTAACCTTCACCTGCAGGTAAATTAGTAACTTCTCACTGAGCTGCCGCTCCCTCCCTCCCACTGGGGAATGGGAAGAGGAGACTGGGGAGGGCAGCTGTATTGGATCCCTCTGCCTCCAAAGCCAGGAACAGAAATCCACATTTAGGCACCAAACTAAGGTCTCGTTCCAAAGTCCCCTGCAGCCAGCGGGCCTCCTTCCATCCGGTGAGCTGTGCATCAGGTCCCCTGCATGGTCTGATAGCTGGGGCCCGGGGGTCTGAACTCTGCCAGCTCCAGTCAAGCCAATGGGCAAGTTGGCTGCTCAGCACTGCACAACACAAGAGCCCCTCTGAACGGCCCTTCGAGCGCAACATCCCGGCTCCAGCCCTGGGGCGAGGACCGGAGAAGGAAAGTGCAGCTCATGCCCCTGAATGGGTGATAGTGCGGTAACCTGCCTCCAGGGGATGTGACCTTCTGGCCCCTCCGGCGCCTCAGAGCAGGAGGGGTTAGAGCCCTTTCATACTAAAAAAATCCTGACTGATGTTCTCACCCTCTGTGTAGGTGTCGGGTCTTCTTGTGAATCCTGCTCTGTTCCTGGCCCGGCTGCTGTCCTGTGGTGGGGAGTTCTGCAGGCTCATGGGACGTGGGGGAGAAAAGTACGTGAAAGCCAGGATGGGGCCCTGAGTCTGGTGGCTCAGCTTGTCAAAAGAGCCCAGAGCCCACGGTGAGCAATGGAGCATCCCTACCTCCACCCCCATGGGGAGCAATGGAGCATCCCCCTTCCCCCCCGTCCTGTGAGGAGCAATGGAACATCCCCCTTTCCCTCCGTGGGGAGTAATGTAGCATCCCCGCCACCCATGGGGAGCAAGGGGAGCTAAGTGCTCTCGAAACCTTGGCTTTGGGCATTGCCAGTGGGGTGCCCGGAATAGGTGGCCATTCCCCCCAAGGTTGCTCTGTCCCTTTGAAGTGATAAACTCCAGCAGCTGCCTTTCCCGGTGAGCCTCCTGCTCCGGGGCTGGAGCCGATCGCTAACTATCAGAGAGCAGGATGGGACCAATGTGCGGGGAGATTAGCCCCATGTGCTCCTGCAGGGTTCTCACACCTTCCTCTGAAGCAGCTGGGGCTAAGCTCTGTCAGAGACAGGACACTGGGCTGGATGGGCCTCAGATCTGGTTCCTAGCAGCCCCCAGTGACTGACAGGGGACGGACCAATGGGCCAGAGACTCTTGAAATCAGAGGGTTAAAATCTCTCCTCTGTCCTAGCCGGTCCCTCCCTCTCCTCTGGTCTGAGCAGGGCTGCTCCCCCTTTCTCCCAGTGCTGGGCTCCCACCTACCCTCCAGCCTCTTCTTTTCTCATCTGTGCTGCTGATTTAATCCCCACCAATGGACGTCCAGTGGTGGGAGCGAGCACAGGACAGGGGTTAGGAGCCTGGCTTCAGGGATTTCCTTACACACTCACACACCCCAAGCTCTCCTATTGCCCCCCTCCTGGTGTGGTCAAACCATCCAAGATGAAGAACATACCAAGAAGCAAGAATATACCAACATGTCATCTGAAGGTTCAAGTGGTGTATCAACATCTGACCAGCCCAAAGCACAAATCCAGCTACCTACTGAAGAAACAGCATCTCCACAACCTTCCTGATGTTTGTCGGTCAAACATTGCCCATTTATTGAAGTTACAAAAGATGGCTGGCTGGCGCATCTCTTGCAAAAAAGAAAAGCTAGAAGAAAAGCTTCCCAATGCTATAACTGGTAAACGTGGAGGAGCTTGGTTTGCCAGACTGATCAGCAAAGCCAATGCTGACAAGCTGCGTGAAGAGGCTACAAAACACCAAGCCTCTGGACTGCATGGGTATGCAGAAAGCATGATAAGCCAGTCACTGTCACAGCCAATTTTAGAAGTACTTTATGAGGCTGTTAAGAATGCTGGAAACACGACACGGTTTATGCAAACAAACAGGAGGGTAAATTAAAGGAGGGCTGTCACATCGTACTTCCTATTTAAGCAAGAGATACCGCACCCTACAAACTGGAGGGCAATGTTAAATGCACTGACACTTGTTAACCCTGGAGTTAGACGCTGATTCCAAACAAGACCTGCAAATGCTCACTGTCTTTCTGTAAGAAACTTAACTGACTGGTTAGAAGCATCTGGCGCAACAGGGAAAGATGCAGCCGTTGGAAAAGTGAAGGACTCTCTCACCACATTCAGAAAGTGTGCCTACGTGGCTGATGAATGCACCCATGCAAATGGCCATCAAGTATTAAGTCATTGTGTACGTTATCTTGATGCCAGTGTAGCCAGTTGATGCATTTCTAGCTGTTCAGATTATAGAAGACGCAGGGGCTGCATCTGTGACATCTTAGGAGGGTTCAATGCTTGCCCACGGGACCCCAGACAGACGGCTGCTTGTGCATTTGATGGCGCTAGAAACTTCTCCAGAAGACCTAGTGGATGCAAGCTTCACGCAGAGAAAAGAAAAGGAGGACTTGTGGCACCTTAGAGACTAACCAATTTATTTGAGCATGAGCTTTCGTGAGCTACAGCTCACTTAAAGAGTAACCCTCATCTCTCCTATCCACACTGCAGAGGCCATCTTAACTTCAGTACCTGGAAAGAGAATGGAGCAAATAATAAAGCAATCAATTTGCAAACATCTAGAAGATAATAAGGTGATAAGAAACTGTCAGCATGGATTTGTCAAGAAGAAAGCATATCAAGGCAACCTAATAGCTAGGGCCCTACCAAATTCAGGGTGCGATTTGATCAATTTCATGGCCAAAGGGTTTTTTAGTTAGTCAGTTTCACATTTTCAGATGTTTACCTCTGAAATGTCATAGTGCTGTAACTGTGGAGGTCCCTCCACGAAACGGGGTCATGGGGGTCACAAAGCTGTTGTAGGGGGGTCGCGGGATTGCCACCCTCACTTCTGCACTGCCTTCCGAGTTTCCTGCAGGCAGGGGAGGTTCCCAGAGGTGGGTCTGATCTCCCCTGTACTGCTGGAGGCTCCTAGCTGTTAGTCCCAGCCAGGCTGGGGCGGGACGGGACCTTCCTCTTCCTCTGCATGGCTCTCGGGGGAGATCAGACCCAACTCCGGGTACCTCCCCTGGCTGCAGGAAGCTCCGTATCTGCGCTGCCTTCAGAGGTGGATTCTGAAGAGCCGCAGAGTTTCCTGCAGCCGGAGAAGGTACCCCGAGAGGGATCTGATCTCCATCGAGAGCCATGCAGGGGAAGAGAAAGATCCTGTCCCTCCCCAGCCCATCAGACTAGCAGCTGGAGCCCAGTGAATCGTAGGAGCCCCCAGCTGGGGTGCCCCCAGCTCTGCTCATCCCTCTTCCCTGCAATAGCTAGATTTCACAGGGGTGGTCTGATTTCATGGTCCGTGAAATGTTTTTCACATTTGGAAATTGTGGAATTGGGAATTTGGTAGGGCCCTACTAATAGATTTCTTTGACAGGGTAACAAATCTTGTGGATGGGGAGAAGCAGTAGACGTGGCATATCTTGACTTTAGTAAGGCTCTTAATACTGTCTTGAATGACCCCCTCATAAACAAACTAGGGAATTATAACCTAGATGGAGCTACTATAAGGTGGGTGCATAACTGGTTGGAAAATCATTCCCAGAGAGTAGTTATCAGTGGTTCACAGTCATGCTGGAAGGGCATAATGAGTGGGGTCCCACAGGAATCGGTTCTGGATCTGGTTCTGTTCAATATCTTCATTAATGATTTAGATAATGGCAGAGAGAGTACACTTATAAAGTTTGAGGACAACACCAAGCTGGGAGGAATTGCAAGTGCTTTGTAGGATAGGCTCCAAATTCAAAATGGTCTGGACAAACTGGGGTAATGGTCCGACGTAAATAGGATAAAATACACTAAGGGCAAATGCAAAGTACCACACTTGGGAAGGAACAATCAGTTGCACACATACAAACTGGGAAATGACTGCCTAGGAAGGAGTACTGCGAAAAGGTATCTGGGGGTCATAGTGGACCACAAGCTAAATATGAGTCAACAGTGTAACGGTGTTGCAAAAAAAGCGAACATCATTCTGGGATGTATTAGCAGGAGTGTTGTAAGCAAGACACGAGAAGTAATTCTTCCGCTCTACTCCAGCTTCAACTTGAGTATTGTGTCCGGCTCTGGGTGCCACACTTCAGGAAAGAAGTGGACAAATTGGAGAGAGTCCAGAGGAGAGCAACAAAAATAATTAAAGGTCTAGAATACATGACATACAAGGAAAAATTGAAAGAATTGGGGTAGGCTGTTACAAGGAGGAGGGAGAAGAATTGTTCTTAACCTCTGAAGCTGGGAGAAGAAGTGATGGGCTTAAATTGCAGCAAGGGTGGTTTAGGTTGGACTTTAGGAAAACTTCCTAACTGTCAGGGTGGTGAAGCACTGGAATAAATTGCCTGGGGAGGTTGTGGAATCTCCATCAATGGAGATTTTTAAGAGCAAGTCAAACAACCACCTGTTGGGGATGGTCTGTATAATACTTATTCCTGCCATGAGTGCAGGGCACTGGACTAGATGACCTCTCGAGGTCCCTTCCAGTCCTACGATTCTATGATCTACTCAACAAGCACTAATATGAGCTGCAGAATCTTCAAAATACATTTTAAAAGCCATAAATGTAATGTCTTCATTACCCTCTTTTTTTCAACAGAAGTCCAAAAGGACTGAACGTCTTGGAAGAAGTAGAAGATGCTCTGGGTTTGAAGTTCAAATTAATCCAAGCTGAGAAAACCCGCTGGCTTGCTCATGATCGATCCTTGGCGGTTGTCTTAAAAACTACTGCAACCATTACGACTGGCTTTGGAAAGCATCTACCGAGATGGAACGGATCTAAATCGTGAGGCTGGTGGGCTACTTTTGCTACTACGTTCAGAGAAGACTATCTCCATTCTCTCTCTTGTAAGTCTACTGTTGAAACCACTTGGTTTAAACAATGCCATCCAAGCATCTGCTACAACAATAGCAGATCTCTGTCCAGCAATAGAAGCCACAATTGGATCAATGGAGAATGATCCATTGACAGTGGTAGCTGATGACAGAACAAGGAGTAATGGTCTCAAGTTGCAGTGGGGGAGGTTTAGGTTGGATATTAGGAAAAACTTTTTCACTAGGAGGGTGGTGAAACACTGGAATGCGTTACCTAGGGAGGTGGTGGAATCTCCTTCCTTAGATATTTTTAAGGTCAGGCTTGACAAAGCCCTGGCTGGGATGATTTAGTTGGGGATTGGTCCTGCTTTGAGCAGGGGGTTGGACTAGATACCTCCTGAGGTCCCTTCCAACCCTGATATTCTATGATTCTATGACAACATACTGGAAGAAGCAAAGACTTCCGTCCAGAAGTTGACTCATGAAGGCACTTATATTGACTCCTTAAGTGAAGAGGACAAGAAGTGTTTGTTAAGCCAGCTGAAAAGCACAACAGACTTGATTCTTACAAATCTACAACAGCGACTTCTGGATTCTACTCAACCTCTAACTCTCTTTTACAGATCCCTGTCTTATAAAATATGGACAGTCGAGTGGAGTGAGGCATTACCAGCAATGGGACTGCCATTTGCTCAGGACAGAATAGAGAATTTGAACACAGAGAGGAATATCCTATGATGAGTGAATGAAGATTTGACTTCAACTTCTTCTTTATCACTGGTGGCTCAATCCGATCTTTGTGCTATGTTTTCTGGGATGAAAGAAGTAGGAATTCATCTCTTGTTATTCCTGGTCATAACAGCTACAGTTGAATGCTCTTTTTCTATCACTGAATAGAATTCTGTGTTCTAAAAGAAGTCGCCTTCTTCCTGATCATGTGAATGAACTAGTGAGCATATCACTTGAAGGAATGGAAGTACTGGGCACACGAGAAGCCACCAGAGATGAACACACTGCTTTCGAGAATTTCATTAACAGAGTTGTGCAAAATTACAACACGAAACCAAGAAGCATGTAGACGTAGTGTTCCAGAGAAGGCTTGAGTAGCCAGCTTTCATTTGTGTGGTGATTTTAAAACATGAGTTAGATCTAATAAAATGGTCATGAAACATTTTTCAGTTTTTACTGTGGTGCCATACAGCCCACCTTCGCCCTCACGGTCCCACCCCTCATCGGCCCTGACCTCCCCTGTAAATTCGACCCCCACCCCCAATTCAGTTCCAGGGGGAAATACTGCCTGGCTTCAGCTGCTGATCTTGGCATAAGTCAGTGGCGCACTCAGGGCTTCGTGACTCAGCAGTAAAGGGCCCAGGGTATGGGCCCCAGGCTGAGAGTCCCAACTCCTGGGGGGCATTCCCGGCTCTGCTTCCCTGTGGAGCCCTGGGCAAGTTACTCCTGAGCTGGGTGCCTCGGTTTCCGCACACCAACCCCCCCGTTGTGAAACTGCAAGGTGCCTCTGAAAAAGATGCAGGAACAGCATCTGTCTAGTAAAATGGCAACATTCTTTCTTTCTTTCTTTCTTTCTTTCTTTCTTTCTTTCTTTCTTTCTTTCTTTCTTTCTTTCTTTCTTTCTTTCTTTGACACAAGCCCCCTCCGCCCTTGCAAGGGTTAATACAAATTGACTTCACCTCCCAGACTGGCACTTGCACTGCCCAATGAGCGCCCCTGCGCCACCCCCTCCCCCGGGCACCGGCTCTGCGCGGCTGGTCCCCACCGTGCGCCTAGGGCGAGGTGGCTTGGGGAGGTGCCGCGCTCTGGCGGGACGTGCGATTGAGCTGCCGCGGGGAGGGAGAGGGTGGGATCCCGGCGAACTCCAGGGTGTCCCGTGCGCCCCCCCCCCGCCCCCCAACTCTCTTGCATCAATCCACCCCCGCCCCTTCCCCAGTCACCCAGGCGCTGCCAGCTCCAGCCGGGCGGGGGAGAGCGCCCCTTTAAACTTCGCTGCGCGCTTGGGGCTGCGGGGCTTGGGGCTGGAGGCTGCGGGCGCAAGGCGGCGCTTGGCAGGAGCGCACAGGTAAGGGGCTGCGTGCACCGGGGGGCGCCGAGGAGCCGGGGGGAGCCGGGGGGCGCTGCGGAGTTCGGGAGCGCTGGGGACCCGGGGGCGCTGTGGAGTTCGGGGGTCGCCGAGGAGCCGGGGGGCGGCGAGGAGCCGCGGGGCGCTGTGGAGTTCGGGGGTCGCCGAGAAGCCGGGGGGCGCTGGGGAGTTCGAGGGGCGCTGGATTGGGCCCGGGCAGCGGGATCGCTTCTGCAGGGCTCTAGGGGGTTAGCAGGGCTCGGGCTGTCTGCGCTCCCACCCGTGTCTCTTTAGCAGAGCTAAATCCAGCCCAGGGACCTCAGAGATACTAGGTCACATTAGGGGACCATCTGGAATCTGGTCTGTGTCCCGGGGATCAATCCGGATTCTGGTCTCTGTGTATGGGTCAGTTTGGATCTAGATCCCCATTTCCAGCAGGGGGCATCAGAAATCTGGTCTGTGTCCACAGGGATCAATCCGGACTCTGGTCTCTGTAGCAGAGATCAATCTGGATTCTGGCTTGTGTACACAGGGATCAATCCGGATTTTGGTCTCTGTACAAGTCAGTTTGGATCCGGATCCCTGTTTCCAGACAAGGCTCTCTGGAGCCTGGCCTGTGTATACAAGGATCAATCCAGATTCTGGTCTCTGTCCATGGTCAGTTTGGATCTGGATCCCCCTTTCCAGCAGGGGCCACCCGGATTCTCATCTCTGCATATGGGGAGGTCAGTTCAGATGCTGATCTCATTTCACATGGGGCTTAATCAAGTTTTGGATGGTGGCTCTCCCCAGGGTGGAGATGAACTCTTCCATCAGCTTCCCCTGGCTCCGGTCCACAATCGGTCCACAATTGCTCCCTTGACACAAGCCATGCTACTGCAGGGCAATGAGATCTGGGTTGGGCCCCACTGGTGTTTAGTTTAAAGGGGTGCACTTCCAGAAAAGGGAGCTGCCATTTATGGGCAAGAGCCACGGCTGAGGGGTTGGGGGGACTGGCTGGCGGGGGGTGGGGAGGGTTGAAGAATGGGGGATGGAGGCTCTTCAAACCCAGTGTCCCCATCTGGGCCCCGACCCTGTGTGCCATGAGGAGGCATGCTGGCAGGGGCTGGGGGGGCACAGGTGTGGAAAGCTTGCCCCTTGGATGAGCCTGGCCTTCTTTGGGGCTGTCACCCAGTGCCGGCCACCGGGTGGGATTAGAACAGATTAGAATTCACTGCCAAAACCTGACTATCCCAGCTCACGGGGTAGGCATGGGGGGTCATATCCCTCCAGAGGGGCAGGGTCCCCCAGATCCTGGCACACACCCAAATGCCGAGAGAGGGGCTCAGACCCCGCAAGAGAGACTAGAATAAAGCCTTTACCTTGTAGTCAATGGAGTTCCTCTGGCTTCACACCAGAATCTGGTCCAGAGCAGAATCAAGCCCCTGCTCAGCTTCCTGGCCTTTGCTGTCCATTGGTATAATGGGGATGGGTGCCCAGGGCTGGGCAGGGGAGTGTTCAGTGCTTGGCTCCCATTCCCAATTGCAGCTGGGCTTTTTAATCAAATCAGAATGTTTTTATTTAGTTTATAAATGAGGAGAATGGTAGCCGCAGAACACGGCTCTGCCAGGGGGCCAACATGGGAGGCAAAGCTGGGCTGGCCAGGGTTCAGGCAACGAGCCATGTGTATGAAAGAGACTGAGACCAGAGCAGAAGTCCCCCTCAGAGCTGGGAACAGAACTCAGGAGTCCTAGCACCCAGCCCCCGCTGCTCTGCCCACTAGACCACCCCTCTCCTCCCAGACCTCAGAATAGAACCCAGGAGTCCCAGCTCCCAGCCCCCCCTGCTCTGACTACTAGTTCCCACTCCCCTCCTGGAGTAGAACCCAGGAGTCCTGACTCTCTGTGCAGTGTCCTGTCCCCCCAGACCACATTGCCAATCCTTCACCCCCAACACATGGCTGAGTGATTTGGCTGGGAGCTGGGGATCTTCACATATGGAATGGGGAGGGGGGAAGGAGACTTCCACCACCAGGCCTTGGTGTGAGAGGGGCTCTAAGGGCTGGACTAGACTCTGGCCCGAGCGCCCCCTTGTTTCCCAGGGGAGGGGACTGGGCAGGATTCCTCCCTTGGAGATTGACGGCTCTGATCCTTTAGAAGGAGCTGGCGGTTAGGGTGAGGGGGAATTGGTCTCTCTCTCTCCCGGGTTCCCAGCGCCCCCATCCCTGCCCCCCCTTGTACCTCCCCCTACTCTGACGCGAGTGGCCGGGTGCTGGGAGACGCTGAGAAGTTAACACTGATTTTTTTAGCTTCCCCGTGGCTTTTAGCTGAGTAAATATTATTGCACAGTGTCCGGGGAGCTGGCGGGTGATTGATTAGATGGGAACATGGAGCAGCCGGTCTGCATGTCTGGCTCCATGCTGCTCCTGTGGCTGATTTCCTCCACTGCCATCTCCTCAATGGTGGGGGCCTAAGAGGAGAAGTAATGTCTAGGGGTTAAAGCACAGGATTGGGCATTAGGACTTCCATCCATCTCCTTATACACCCATCCATTTACTCATCCATCCCCATACACATCCATCCATCCCTACATGGACCTGTCCATCCATCTCCTTATACACCCATCCATTTATTCATCCATCCCCATACACCTCTGTCCATCCATCCATCCACACATGTACCTGTCCATCCATCTCCTTATACACCCATCCATTTACTCATCCATCCCCATACACATCTATCCATCCATCCATCCCTACATGAACCTGTCTATCCATCTCCTTATCTATCTATCTATCCATCCATCGCCATACACATCCATCCATCCCCACATGGACCTGCCCATCCATCTCCTTATACACCCATCCATTTATTCATCCATCTCCATACACATCCATCCATCCATCCATCCCCACATGGACTTGTCCATCCATCTCCCTGTACACCCATCCATTTATTCATCCATCCCCATACACCTCTGTCCATCCATTCATCCACCCACCCATCAATCCCCAGATCTACCTGTCCATCCATCTCCATATACACCCATCCATTTATCCATCCATCCCCATACACATCCATCTATCCATGCATCCATTCCCATATGTACCTGTCCATCGATCCCCATACACATCTGTCCATCCATCCATCTCCATATACACCCATCCATCCACCCATCCCCTTATATACCTGTCCATCTCCATATACAACCATCCATTTATCCATCCATCCATCCCTATACACCTCTGTCCATCCATCCATCCCCATATGTACCTGTCCATCCATCTCCTTATACACCCATCCATTTATTCATGCATCCCCATATACATCTGTCCATCCATCCATTCATCTTCTTACACACCTATCCATGCATCCAACCCCATACACACCATCCATTCATCTGTCCATCCATCTCCATATACACCCATCCATGCAACTCCTTACACATCTATCTATGCATCCATCCCTGCACAAACACATCCATCCATATCCATGCTCATCTATCTATCATACATCCGTCTGCCCATCCATCTCCTTACACATCTATCTATTCACCCATCCACCCCATACACTTCTGTCCGTCCACCTCCATCCACACCCATCTATCCATCTATCTTTCATTCATCCTCATATACACCTATCAATCTCTCCATCCCCATACATACCCTGCTGTCTGTCTGTGGTATCTGGGGCTGTACATAGGTTACATGTTGCAGCAAAGCCCATTGACATAGAGCCATCAGCTGGCTGGCTCTGCTGGTGGGTTCTGACCTGGAGCGCACTCACCGGGACCCCTTTGCTCAACTCTCGTTGATCCCTTTTCACCCAAGCACTTTCTGCCACTCCTTGCTCAAGCATGGGGCAGTGGGGCCTGTGGTTAGATCACCTCCCTGGCAGTCAGGACAGTCCAGAGGCTAATCCCAGCACTGGTACTCTCAGAGGCCGTGGGACCGCAGCAAACCACACGCCCTCTCTGTGCCTCGGTATCTCCAGCTGTACAACAGGGATAATGACCCTGACCTGGTGAAATTCCCCAAGATGCTGACAGCCCTCAGGAGATCCAGCCTTTGGGACTCTGGGGAGCCATGCCACAGAGTCCAAGTTGGAGACTGATCAAGAGCCATCTCCAAGCTAGGTTAGGAGTTTGCCCCCTGCTACTGCTATGAGGAGGCTGACCCAGGCTCTCCCTCCTCTGATGGTTAGAACCCATCTCCTTTCCAGCCTCCATTATTCCTGGCCAGTTTATCCCCATTTGACTCCCTGGGGTGCCCTTAACCTTTGCAAAGTGCTTTGGGATCCCCGGCGGAGAGGGGCTCGCAGCGTGCCATAGGGCAAGAGGAGACAGGAGTTTCTTTGCTGTGTGCATGGTGCTCGTGTCATGGGCCATTGTCCAGGGAGGCCCCCTGCTCCCCAGCCAGCCTCCATGGGTCACGACTCCTTCTGCTTGTCTGAATGACCCTCCGCAGGGGCCCAGGGTCCGGGGCTGGTTCTTACCAGACTTGAGCTCCCCGGTCCTTGGTTCCAAGGAGAAGCAGCCATATAGCCACTGCTCTGGGTATTCTCCCTGCTGCCGTCCCTGCATCCCCAACAGCCCACACCTGGCCCAGGCATCCCAGGGCTGCCCTGACTCCAGGTTTCCACAGGACAGACACTGGGGGGGTTGGCGTGGCCCACACGAGGGGAAGAGGGTCTTTGCCTCCCCACGTGTGGCTGCTGCACTGTTTCTGGGTCAGCTCTAGCAGCCAACTCTGGGGCTTGGCTCTTCAGTTCTGCAGCAGGGTATTCAGCACAGGGGGTTGCAGGTTCAAACCCCACTGTCAGCCCAAGTGGGGCCAGTTCCCTCACCACCAGGTTTCCAGCAGCCTTTGGTGCTTTCTCCATGGGCATTCTGGGCAGGTCTGGGTCCCCCGTGTCTGCATATCCCAGGCAGCCCCACCCACCCGCTGCATCTCATCAGCCTATCCCGGGAGCAAAGTCCAAGGCCAGCTGTGACGCTCCCCGTGTGTCCTGAATCTCAGACAGCGACACCCAGGGCCTCTCCCGCCCAAGCCCCAGGATGTGCCATTCCCTTCCCCAGCCGTAGTGATATATCCTGGTGTCTGCACCAGAGGGACTAGCAGGGGCCAGACTTTGTGGTCACATGCGTGGGGCACAGAGGGTCTTTGGTTTTCCCACCCCCTAGGGCATCTGATCCCTTTAGAGCAGTGGTTTTCAACCTGGGGTCCGCAGACACTGTGTCTAAGATTTCCGTACCTCCATCTGAAATATTTTTAGGGGTCCGCAAATGAAAAAAGTTTCAAAACCACAGTACTAGAGCTTCACCTGACATCCCAACCACTTGGAGAGCTGCTTCTCTCCCACAGGGGGCGTCAGCCCCAGTCAGCGCACCCTGGGGTGGGGGGACCTGGTAACCGTGGGGCAGAACCTGGGGGAGTCCGCCTGTGTAATACCCTGGCTTCCCAGCCCTCAGCCAGGGCAACACCTGCTGCTGACCCAGAGCTGGAGGAGTCAGCTCTGCAAGGGCCGCCTCCTTTGAGGTGCAAAGCCCCAGGGCGTCTGGGGCGGTTCTGAGCTCGTCCAGCTGGCGCTGGACACCGTACCAATTTCCCAGCACAGCTACCCCCGAAAAGGGCTAGGCAAAGCTGGCCAGGCAGCAACCCTCACTCAGGCTGTAGGGGATTGTGCCTTGGCTGCTGAAGGGTGAGGGTTCAAATCTCCATCCCCCACACACTTGTGGGTCTGACACTGTCTGGATTTCCTCTGGGATTCATTTTTCTAGCATTATTTCCAGGCCTTTGCCAAGAGGCAGGGTTGTTACAGGACAAGACCAGTGGGAATTTGCTACTCAATTAATTAGACCCCTCTCAGAGCCAGGGACAGAACCCAGGTGTCCTGACTCCCAGCCCTCCCGCTCCAACCAGTGGACCCCAGAGCCCGGGACAGAATCCAGGAGTCCTGACTCCCAGGCCCAACCACGGGCCCCATCCGCCAGTACTAGGGAAGAAGTAAGACAAGTGGCCTAGAAGGAGATGTTCCCCTGGACCTGCCCCCCAGGTCAGCCCCGTCAGGCTAACAATGCCTTGGGAGCGCGAAGAAGCCAGGGAAGGGTTTGCACGGGGAAGCTGAGGTCTGGCGAACTCAGGACTGGGATGGGCTTATCGGCTTGGGAGCTGAGGGAGCTTCTGGCCCATGCGGCGGGGGGGGGAGGGCAGAAGGGAGGGTTGGTCGGGGACAGTGATGCCAGGCTGGGGTTGGCTCTTTCTTTAGGCCTGCGTCCCCCCACAGGGAGCTGGGGGGAGAGAGCAGCTTTCCGCTCTGGGGCCCCAGGGCCCCCCAGCACCATGGAAACCATGGTTACATCAACGCCATCCACTCTGGGGCAAAGACCCTCTGGTCTCTTGTTGGGGCAGCGGAGGGGAGCGGCACCGGGGGCTGGGGGTCAATGGCCCATCGACACCTCCCAATCGGTGTGAGCTTCCCTGGCACCAGGAAACGCAGCTGTTCCGAGAAGGGTGCGGGTGGGTAACGAAATTCCTGCCTGCTGCAGTTTCAACAGGAGACAAGAGTCTTCGCATCCTGTCCTCAACTGGGCTGCAGGACAGCGGTTGAGCAGCTCCTGTGCCCCACCCCAGAGGTGGCTGCATCTCAGGAACCTTATTAGGGTGACCAGATAGCAAGTGTGAAAAATCGGGACACTTTTTTTTGGGGGGGGGGCATAGTTGCCTATATAAGACAAAGCCCCTTATATCGGGATGGTCCTCCGAAACCCTATAGACTGGGAGGAAAACCCCTTATTGTTGCCCCCTGTAGAAGCGGCCTGCTCCACTGCCCCCAGGCCTGTCTGTGGACAGTGTACTGGAGACACTTCCCTGCCCCGATCTCCCTCCCTCCGGGGAGCTTCCTCCCACTGTCAGGTCTCAGGCGCTGTATTTATCCCGGGCTCCCTGCTGAACCTCCCACCCGCCCGAACCCGGCTCACTCCGTCAGGGCCCTGGATCGCAGCAGGACGACACGTCTAATGTGCCCTATAAATAGTCCCTTCCCACCAGCTGCTGCTGCCTGCAGGTTCTCACGGGAACCAGGTCCTGCTCAGGAGGGCGGGGGGAAGCAGAGGGGGTGAGAGCCCTGCTTGAGGGTGGGATCTATCTGTGTCCATCCCCGTGGCATCAGATCCCTCTGCTTGAGGGCCGGGAGGGCAGAGCTCCCGGCTTTTCCGATGGGAGATCTGTTGGAGAGGGGGACAGGTGCCCTGGCCTCTGCTCTGCAGTTGAGACCAGCAGGGAGCCCCATTGCCAATCCATCCCTGGGTTGGCTGCTTCTCCCTAGGGCGCCTCTCCCCGGGTGCACCCCAGCTCCGCTGGAGAGGGACAGAGACAGCTGCCAGCGCCTGCAGGATCCCTGAGCCGGATGCCGCTCGCTGGCCTCATGTCTGCACTGCCGCCGAAGCATGTGGAAGCCTCTTACTCTCTTCCTGCTGCTTGCGACGCTCCAGGGAACAGTGGAGGTGAGACTGTGCCCCAGTGCCCCCCCCCACGGCTGGCGCTCAGCTCAGTGCCCCCCCCAGGCAGCACCTCAGACCCCCGTTGTTCCATCTCAGTTCCCACCGCAGCTGGGAGAGGCGGCCCACAGCCAGCTCCTGCCCCACTCCCCACAGCTCCCCCTACAGGGTGAGACCGAGGCTGGAGTAGCTGGGAGCTCCCCCGCCGCCAGCGCCCCCCCACCCCACAGTGCCCCCTGCTGGGAGAGGCTGGGGCTAGCGTAGCCGGGAGCTCCCCGCACATCCAGCTCCTGCCCCGCTCCCCACAGCTCCCCCTGCTGGGAGAGGCTGGGACTGGAGTATCCAGGAATTGTATTTTCCCCCACGTGAGCCCTTGGGCTGCAGTCTATTCAGGGGAACAGGGACCCGGCTGCGCCCCGAGCCCTTTGCCCTGACTCCAATCCCGTTGCAGGCGAGCTCCTCAGAGAAGTCAGCCAAGGATACATTTGCGGCCTGGAGGCAGTACCAGCAGGACTGTGAGCGCAGCATGGCCGAGGAGCCGTATCCCGCAGGTGAGAGGAGCGGGTTGTTCCTCCTGGGCTGGGGCTGGGGTGGGGGCCAGCGGGTCTCATGAATGCACCTGGCACTCGCTCATGCATCCCAGCTCCTCCTCTCGGCACGTGCTGCCATGTTTGCGAACCCACGTTGTGTGTGCTTCCATGGGATAGTGTGCTGGTGTGACCCACGTGCATGCCTGAGTGTCGTGTCTGTGTGTGTACCCTCTTTTGCGTGTGCACGCGTGTGGCTGGCATGTGCCTGGGGGAGCTGCCTGGATGGGGATGGCTGTGCAAGTGCGTTTCTATGCGTGTGTGTGATTTGTGTGTGTCTGTGTGTGCAGAGGCGTTTGTGGGTGTGTGGTTTGCACACCTGCATGTGATTTGCACGTGTCTGTGTTTGCAGAGGGAAGTTTGTGTGTGTGAGTTGCACACGTGCACATGATTTGCACATATTTGTGTAGGTGAGTTTGTGTGTGTGGTTTACACACGTGCGCGTGACTCACAGGCGCTGACTGTGGTTTTTCCCGGTGGGTGCTCTGCCCCCACTCCGCCTGGAGGCCCCGCCCTCACTTGGCCTCTTCCTCCGTGACCCCCTCTCCCTCCACCTCTTCCCGCCCCTGCTCTGCCCCTTTCCCGGAGGTCCCCCCTCCCGCCACTCGCTCCTTTCTGCCCCCCAACCTGAGTGCCTCCCGCCAGCTACTTGCTGATTCGCGGCTGGCCCCTGTGCCTGCTGAACAGCTGATCAATGGCCAGCTCCCGGGCCAGAGCCACTGTGGCTGGTGGGTGCTGACCCCTGGTTTTTTTCTGTGGGTGCTTGAGCCCCGGGGCACCCCCGGAGTTGGCGCCTATGGCGTGACTTGCCCATGTCTGTGGTCGTTTAGGCCCGCTTGCTGTGCATGGGTCACACATGTGTGAATGTGATTTGCACATGTGCGGCTGCGGCTGCCCAGGCCTCCGTGCCTGGCGTTTGCCCGGCTCTGTGACGTGCGAGTCTTTTAAACAGCCTCTTATCTTCGTCCCCTCCCAGGCCTGGTGTGTAACCGGACCTTCGACATGTACGCCTGCTGGAGGGACACGCTGCCCAACACCACCGCCATGGTGCCCTGCCCATGGTACCTGCCCTGGCATCACCACGGTAAATATCCCTTCCTCCGGGGCTCCTTGCAGCCACACTCTCTTCCCCGCCCACCCCCTCGGGCCGCCTGCTGGGACCTGCCTCCTGGGTGGAAGCCATCCCTGAGCTACGGGGCCCGATGCTGATCTTAGCTACATGCTGGTGGGGCTCCAGGGTAGGGGCCTGGGGCTGCTTTGCAGAGGGCCAGGCCTGCGGGTGTCAGCTCCGAGCTCAGGCCCACGCAGGGTATGGGGATGTTAACCTTTGCGTCCCCACACCCCCATTACGGAGGCTGCAGGGGCCACTTTAAGGGCAGGGCGGGGGACCTCTGTGGGCGGTGGTGGCATGGCTGTGGCTGACCCGCCCCGCCTGCCACTTGGCTCCCTCTGGTCTCCTCCCCGGCAGTTCGTGGCGGGTTCGTAATGCGGCTCTGCGGCCCGGCTGGCCAGTGGGTGACGGACGAGTCGGGGCTGCCCTGGAGGGACCACTCGCAGTGCGAGGATCTCAGCACAGAACACCCCTTCCAGGTCAGTGCCCCTGCCAGCCACAGGCTGCTGCTTCCCAGCCTGGCTCTCAGCCCTCCAGTCCCAGCTCCCCAGCTACGCGGCTTTCTCTCCTGCTGCTCCCAACCCAGCCTCCAGCTCCCTCCTGAGCCAGATTCCCTCCGAGCTCCTGCTGGCTCTGTCCCTCCAGCGCCGGAGGGATCTGTTGGCTGGATGCGGCGCTGGACGGAAGGAGCCGGCACCTGGGGCCCCGCTCTCAGTTTGCAGATCAATGCCTGTGCCAGTCCCTGATTGTCCCAGCAGGGGGCGCCCTCCCCTGTAAATGCTCCGAGTGGCCGGGGTGGGGCGGAGGGAGGGGTCGAAGGAAGGGGCAAGGAGCCTGGACCTGACCCTCCACCGCGTCCCTTTGCAGAAGCAGGTGCGGCTCCTGGAGCAGTTCCGGCTGATGTACACTGTGGGCTACTCCCTCTCGCTGGTCTCTCTGCTGCTCGCCCTGGTGCTGCTCCTGGCTTTCAGGTATGGCAGAGCCGATGGGCATGATGGAGTTCATGCTCCAGATCCTGATGTCAGTGGCTCTTGAGGAAGTGCAGATGGTCATGCACTGAGGTCATTCGGGATTTGCACCCAGGTCGCAGGGCAGGGTACGGACCCATTGGGTTTCATTTGTACTGTCTGCCTAGTAAAAAAGCAAGTTTCCTTTAGTGATGAAGGGCCTGATCCTGGATTTGGGCCTGATGGGGTGCCGGTCCCCAGTCTGACACTCCCTTTACTGGAGGAGTCACTCCTGTTTGACGCTCCATTTGCTCTTGGTTTGCTCCGTGTGGATGGGGCGCATGGAGCCGGGCCTGCAGAGTTGCCCAGTATAAAACCGGAGTGAGCGAGACTGGGATCAGGCCTGGATGGCTCCTCTTGATTTTTAGTTACTGGGGCTGTCCGTTTCTGGCGTTGGCCAGTTTCACTCCTGCTTAGTCGGCGTCATGCCCAGGGCCCCAGCGCTGGGTTACGTGATGCACAGAGCCCGGCGCTGTGCAGTCCAGCTGTCTTCATACGCTGGCTCAGTGCTTGTGCACGGCTCCCTCGAGGGCTGGCTGCACGGCTCCCTCGGCGTAAGGGCCCGGCCCGGGGTCAGTGCCCGGTGAGGCTTGCAGGGGCTCGGTGTAGACGGCCACAGCTGATTCGTTTCAATGCTGGAGTGCAGCTGCCCATGCAGCCCTAGGCAGCCCCCCCACCCCCCTGACTGGTGGTCCCACCCCCTCTGCAGGAAGCTGAGGTGTACCCGCAACTACATCCACGTGAACCTCTTCCTCTCGTTCATGCTGCGGGCCGTCTCCATCCTCACCCGGGACGCCCTGCTCCGCGTGCGCTTCTCCAAAGACCTGCAGCACGAAGGGGAGCTCTTCCATCTCCTCGGAGACCAGGTACTGCCCGGCCCTGGGCATGGCTCCAGCAGCTTCACTCCCAGAGGGGGCCGATCCAGCCAGCTGAGCCCCTTTCTGACCCTGGGGAGGTGGGGCTGGGGGGAATCCCTACCTCCAAGCAGGGCACTGCAGGGAGCACCCCGTACATCGGGGGTGAAAGCCCAGGGACCCCCAAGATCAGCAGCTAGGCAGTCTGGGCCATATCCCAGCTGGCTTAAATCAGCATTGAAATTCCTGGAGCCGCGTCAGCTGTGATCCAGCCCCAGTGGAGCTCTGGCCCGTTTACACCAGCTGGGGACCTGGCCCCAGGCTGACCCACTCCCAACAGGCACCGTGGGCAGTGGGGTTAGGCGTGGGATCAGCGAGGTAATCCAGGGGTGGGAGGGATCCACCTGCGTATCCGTAGAGTGTCCCCACCACAGAGGAAGGGGAATTACTCTGAACGATGGGACGAAAGGCAGTATAGGGAAACTGAGGCTGGATTCTGGGCAAAGCTTCCTGACTCGAAAATCTGTGGGGCAGGGGAGTTGCTCCCCAGAGGAAGGGCTGGGAGCCCATCCCATGAGAATCTGGGCCAAGCCATGGGGGGACTGACTGTAGGGGACGCCCCTGCCCCGAGCGAGGATGGGCTGGCTGTGACCTGACGGGGCTCCTCCATCCGCCACCCTCCAGCATTCCCATCTCTCCCTCCCTCTCTCTGCTCCTCTCCCCGCTTCCCCGGGAGCTCAGGCTGCTGCCGGCTGCCGCCTGGCTCAGGTCCTGACCCAGTACTGCGTGGGGGCCAACTACTACTGGCTGCTGGTGGAAGGACTCTACCTCCGCAACCTGCTTGTGCTGATGGCCATCTCGGAGGAGAGCTGCTTTGTGGGCTACCTGCTTGTCGGATGGGGTGAGTGGGGCCGCGCGGGCACGGCCGGGAAGGGGCGTGGCGGAGGTACTGCAGTGCTGGCCGGGACATAGGAAGACCCCTCTGGTGATCCTAGGCCAGTGGCGGCCAGCCCGCGTTGCTTCCCACGGCTCCCGTTGGCCGGGAACAGCAAACCGCAGCCACTGAGAGCTGTGGGCGGCCATGCCTGCGGACGGTCAATGTAAACAACTGTCTCACGGCCCGCCAGTGGATGACCCTGATGGGCCGCGAGTGGTCCGTGGGATGCAGGTTGCCCACCACTGCCCTAGGCAGCGCAGGCTGGGAGCTGGAAAGGACCCCAGGGTACGTCTGCATCCGGCAGCCCCCTGAAAGGATCCCCTTTAGATGCTTGCCCCAGCCTGGCCCCGCTCCACTGCCAAGGGCAGCGTGGGACTCCACCCACAACTCCTGTGGTGTTTCACAGCAGGTCGAGGCATCCCGGTGGGTAACGCGCCGGAGTCCTGTCTCCACTAGCACTCGTACCCGTGGCAGAGATGCGCCCACCGGAGAGGAGAGGGAAAATCCTAGAGTGCATGACGCTGTACACAGGGGGAAATCTCGCGGGTGGGGCTGGAGAACAAAACCCTAACTGCTGCGTCTGTCTGTCCATCTAGGAGCCCCCATCCTGTTTGTCATTCCCTGGGTGATCATCAGATACCTCTATGAAAACAACCAGTAAGTCCGGTCAGCGAAATCTCTCCAGCTTGGGGTCCAGCACAGAAAGAAAGTGCTTGGAAATCCTCAAACTTGGGGTGACCTTGTCAGAGGAGTCTCCGGGGAGCAGGGCGGGAAACGAGGGGTTTGGTGCCAGGAAACATTTTGAGGGGAAAAGTTTAAAAATCCGTTTTTTGTTTTCTTCAAAAACGTCCAGGTTTTCGTCGAAAATCCAAACCCTGATGTTTAAAAAAGGAACGAGCTTAGGATTTCAGCCAAAATTTCTCAGCCTTCAGTTGCCAAAAACACGAGGGGGGAAATTGGCTAAAAACGAATATTTCCATTTTGATGGAAAAGTCACGTCTTGTCCAAAACCCCATGTCGACTCAAACGCCCTGAGCGACTCCAGCCCAAGACGGGCGCCGGTTTCCCCACCCCTGCTCCACACCCATGTAAACGTGAGCGTGTGACCTCGCTGCATTTACAGCACTTTGCGACCCCAGCTCCACACGTGAGCGTCGCTTGGAGGGCTTGACCCAGCCCTCTGGTGTCTCAGCGAACGGGCTAATTCTGCTAGCCAGCACGAGTAACAGGTCCGAGGCTCTTACGTGCTCCAGCCAGGGGTTCTCGACCTTTTTCTTGCAGTCCTGCATGGCGGGACTTCGGCTTTCTGCCCCGGGTCCTAATGAGTCAAATGCTGACCATGCTTGGCGGACCCCCTGAAACCTGGTTGAGAACCACTGGCTCCAGCCACCTGATTTCCCCCCTCCCCCCGGTGGATTCTGGATTTGGGGTTTTTTAGTCTCCTTCCTCTGAAGCATCATGTAGATAGCTGGCGATGGGACCCTGGACTGGGTGGCTCAGGGCGACGCCGAGAATTCCCTCGCAGGTGCTTGGCTGGCTGGTTCTTGATCAGGGTCGGATTTGGGGTGTGGAAGGAATTTGCCCCCAGGTCAGACTGGCTGTGGCCTTGGGAGACTTTTTCCCCTTCCTGTGCAGTGTGGGGCATGGATTGCCCAATCAGTCCCCTGACATTGGCAGGACCCCCATGCCCATCGGTCCCTGCTGTTCTCTGCCTGTGGCCCATGAGCGTTTAGTCTCCTGGGGGCTGTAATACTTTGATCTAACGCAGGTTGTCGGGCTTGGGGCGGGGGCAGCTGGGTGGGGTTTAGTGGTGGGTGCTCACAGAAGCTCAGGCCGGATGATCTGGTGGCCCTTTCTGTCCTTAAATTCTTTGGCACTGGTGGGGAGCAAAGGCCGGCCCTCAGCAGATCTGGGTCACAGACAGAACTGTGCTCACAGCGGGAGAGAGAAGATTGGTGCCACTTGGAAGGCTGCTAAGTCCCTGTCACCACCCTACCTGGCTGTGCAGGTTCCTCCCTCCCAGCCAGTTTGATGTGAGTTGGTTTTCCAGGTGCTGGGAGAGAAATGATAACATGGCCTATTGGTGGATTATCCGCTGCCCCATCCTGCTGGCCATCCTGGTGAGTTACAAACACCCACTGTTCTTCAGACAGCCAAGAGGCAGCTACTCCAGTCCTGGTCTCGCCCAGCAGGGGGTGCTGTGGGGAAGGGGGAGGGCGCTGGCTGTGGGGGGAACTTCTGGCTTCTCCATTCCCAGTCTCTCCCAGAAGGGGGCGCTGTGGGGAGCAAGGTGAGGGCTCTGGCTGTGAGGAGAGCTCCCGGCTACTCCAGTCCTGGTCTCGCCCAGCACACGGCACTATGGGGTGCGGGGTGGGAACGCTGGCACCTGGGGGGTGATGCTTTCTCCTCCCCATGTATAAAGAACCACTGTCCCTCCCCTATGGAAACACCAGCCCTGCTTCAGGGGCTCCCAGCCCATCCCCAGGGCAGAGGGTACCAGTGGGGAGTGGTGCCCCCTGACTTCCCTGCGGGTAACTTACTCTCTCTCCCCCAGGTTAACTTTGTCATATTTGTCCGCATCATTAAGATCCTGGTCTCCAAACTCCGGGCTCACCAGATGCGCTACACGGACTACAAGTTCAGGTAGGCAGGGGCTACCCCTTGCGGCGCCCCCCGCTGGGCGCCCTGGCTCCCTGCAGCAGCATTGACTCTGGCTCTTAGATCTGGCAAGCTAAGTGAGGTGGTACCACTTGCAGTGGGACAAATCCAGGGAACAGGGCAAGGGCTCACTAGGGACACGCTTCTCCGGCAGTCAGTGCTGGCCTCAATGTCCCAGTGGGGCACTAGGGGGCGCTGTGCTACAAGATGGGGTGGGGGCTCACTCGGGGCACTCTCCCCTCGCAGTCAGTACTGACCCCAGGGTTCCAGTGGGGCACTAGGGGGCGCTGTGCTGCAGAGTGGGGTGGGGGCTCACAAGGGGACACTTGTGATGGGATCCCCGTGGTACAACCTGGACCTGTGGGACCGTGGTGCCCCCTTAACTGTCCACCCAGCAGTGTCACACAAAGCTATGCCAGTGGCAAACAGCAAAACCCCTCCAGGCATCGTGATCACCCAGCCACCAGCCTGTGGAGCCTACACCCAACCAAACTGCATGAATGCTCCCTGTGCCACTCATGAATCCTACAGAGAGAGGCACCAGCCAGTCACCCCAGCCTGGCACTCTGGAAATATACCAGCTCAAGACGCCCTTGGACAGTGCAAACTCATTAATTAGTTCGCCACTTGGTCAAAGGAAAGTGGCCAAGCACCAGCCTTTGTAATCTGAGCTGAGATTTCCCGAGCACTTCAACCGAAAGCACACTGTTCTAGGTAAAATATAAAACAGATTTTTTAACTATAGAAAGACAGATTTTAAATTATTATAGGTAGCAGGCAGAGAGATCCAAGTTGGTTACCTAAGAAATAAAAATAGAAACGCAGTCTAAATTCGAACTTTAACAAACTACGCAGGATTTGAATCAAACAGTGTCTCTTGATTCAACCCTAACAGATGTTACAGGCAGTTCACAGCTCCTCAATACAAAGACTGGGTTCCCTTCCAGCCTGGGACCAATCTCCCCAGTTCAAAGTCTTTGTCTTCCAGACGATTTTCCAGGTGTTGAGATGAGGGGAGCGGGGGAAGAGGCCAAGTGACGATGTCACTGTCCCTCTTTTACACTTTCTTCCAGCTGTCCCTTCTGTGACATTGGGGTCAGACAGTCTCCTTTGAGTACATCAGTGGTTTTCAACCTTTCCAGACTTTATACCCCTTTCAGGAGTCTGATTGGTCTTGCGTTCTCCAAGTTTCACCTCACTTAAAAGCTGCTTGCTTACAAATTCAGACCTAAAAATACAGAAGTGTCACAGCACACTAATACTGACAAATTGCTGACTTTCTCCTTTTTACCAGACAATTATCAAATAAATCCGCTGGAATATAAATATTGTACTTACATTTCAGGGTGTAGTACATAGAGCAGTAGAAACAAGTTCGTCATCTGTATGAAATTTTAGTTGATGCTGACTTTGCTTGCGCTTTTTGTGTAGCCTGTTGTAAAATGAGGCAAACATCTCGATGAGTTGATGGACCCCTGGAAAGCTGTGCGTGCCCCCAGGGGTACATGTGCCCCTGGTTGAGAACCACTGGCGTCAGGGCCGGATTAACTCTCCTGTGGGCCCCTGGATACAAGTCTTTTTCCTAATTTAAAACAAAATGAGCACAATTATGGCATCGAGGCTATTAACGCTAGACTAAACTTGCCTTTTAATGACCATAAAGCCGTTCTGTGGTTACATTTCAGTCTTAAAATATGTAGAATATAGTTAAGTTAATTCAAAATAGCCTATTTCTTACCTTAGAACCGCTTTGATATTAATTTCTTTCTGGGCGGGAGTTTGGGTGCGGGGGGGGGGCTCCAGGCTGGGGCAGAGTGTTGGGGTGCAGGAGAGGGTGAGGGATGCAGGCGCCAGCTGGGAGGTGCTTTTAAAATGATACCTCACAAGGCATTGCCCAAACACATCACAATCATCTCACAGTGGTGAATGTGGGGGTTCCAGGGTGCTGCTTTGAGGCACCGAGCGTCACAGCACTCTTCCCTGGCAGTCAGTGCTGGCACCAGGGGGGCACTATGGGGCACTGTGCTGCAGGGAGTGAGACAGGAGCTCAGTTCAGGGTGCTCTCCCTTCACAGACAGTGCTGACCCTATGCCCCAGTGGGGTGCGGGGGGGCGCCGTGCTGCAGGGAGCGGGGCGGGGGCTCAGCAGGGGGCGCCGTGCTGCAGGGAGGGGGGCGGGGGCTCAGCAGGGGGCGCCGTGCTGCAGGGAGGGGGCGGGGGCTCAGCAGGGGGCGCCGTGCTGCAGGGAGCGGGGCGGGGGCTCAGCAGGGGGCGCCGTGCTGCAGGGAGAGGGGGGCGGGGGCTCAGCAGGGGGCGCCATGCTGCAGGGGGGGGCGGGGGCCCAGCAGGGGGCGCCGTGCTGCAGGGAGCGGGGCGGGGGCTCAGTTGGGGGCAGGGCTGGTTCCCTTGGCATTGTCCCCGGGGGATGGCTGTGGGGCTTGGCAGGGGGGCAATTCACTGCCCCGCTTCCCTATTGCTCTCTCCCAGGTTAGCCAAGTCGACACTGACCCTGATTCCACTGCTGGGCATCCATGAGGTGGTATTTGCCCTGGTGACGGAGGAGCAGGCCCAGGGCACGCTGCGCTACGTCAAGCTCTTCTTTGAGCTCTTCCTCAGCTCCTTCCAGGTAGGGAGCAGAGGCCCCCAGGGCTGGCGGGGTGGGGTCTGGGGCAGAGGGGTGCCGGGGCCACCCTGCCCCGGGGGGATGGGGGTGAGGGCACGGGATGCCCTACGCAGCAGCTGGGCTTCAGCTCTGGGGATTGTTTGCAGGTGCCCCCCTTAGCCCGAGGCCCTTAGCCAGAGATGTGTCCCCAGCATCCCCCACTCAAGCCATGTGGGGCGCTGTAGGGTCAGCCCTGCCCCATGGCACCCAGAGGCCTGCAGGGCACAGGTGCTGCTGGCTGAGTAGGGAGTCGGCCGAGGGCAGCTCTACGCTGAGCAGCCATGGGATCCTGCCTGGGCATGGAGTCCCCCAAAGGCAGCCACACCCCACCTCTCCACCCCTTGTGTCTCCCAGGGGAGCTGGGCCCAGCCCTGCCTTTATCTGCTCTTGTCTTGCAGGGTCTTCTGGTGAGCATCCTCTACTGCTTTGTCAACAAGGAGGTAGGTTCCCCCCGACACACCCCAACAGGGGCTAAGCCGTTTCTGATTCCCCTTAACCCTTCCCACGCCGCAGTGCTGGCTCCCGGGTGAAAGGGTGGGGGACAGCGCCCTTCCCAGAGAGTGGTGGGTGAGGGATCACGTGGTGCAGGCATGCCACGGGGAGCAGGCAGCAGAGCCGGGCTGGGGAGTGCAGGCAAGGCACTGCACAGGAGCTGATGCATTATTTATGGGGGGTAGAGGGGCTGGTGGTCTCAGTGATGACCCCTTTGCAGGGCTGAAGTGGATCTATTTTGTCCAGATCCTCAGCTGGTGTAAATAAGCAGAGCTCTGGTGAACTGCAAGGGAGCTCTGCTCATTTACACCAGCTGGGATCTGGCCCCGTTGACTCCAATGGAGCTACGGCCCATTGACTTGACTTTAGCAAAGCTTTTGACACGGTCTCCCGCAGTATTCTTGCCAGCAAGTTAAAGAAGTGTGGGCTGGATGAATGGATTATAAGGTGGATAGAAAGCTGGCTAAATCGTCGGGCTCAATAGGTAGCGATCAATGGCTCCATGTCTAGTTGGCAGCCGGTATCAAGCACAGTGCCCCAAGGGTCGGTCCCAGGGCCAGTTTTGTTCAATATCTTCATTAATGATCTGGAGGATGGTGTGGATTGCACTCTCAGCAAGTTTGCAGATGACACTAAACTGGGAGGAGAGGTAGATACGCTGGAGGGTAGGGATAGGATACAGAGGGCCCTAGACAAATTGGAGGATTGGGCCAAAAGAAATCTGATGAGGTTCAACAAGGACAAGGGCAGAATCCTGCACTTAGGACAGAAGAATCCCATGCACCGCTACAGACTAGGGACCGAATGGCTCGGCAGCAGTTCTGCAGAAAAGGACCTGGGGTTACAGCGAACGAGAAGCTGGATATGAGTCAACAGTGTGCCCTTGTTGCCAAGAAGGCTAACAGCAGTTTGGGCTATATAAGTAGGAGCATTGCCAGCAGATTGAGGGACGTGATCATCCGCCTCTATTTGGCATTGGTGAGGCCTCATCTGGAGTACTGTGTCCAGTTTTGGGCCCCACACTACAAAAAGGATGTGGAAACATTGGAAAGAGTCCAGTGGAGGGCAACAAAAATGATTAGGGGTCTGGAGCACATGACTTAGGAGGAGAGGCTGAGGGAACTGGGATTATTTAGTCTGCAGAAGAGAAGAGTGAGGGGGGATTTGATAGCTGCTTTCAACTACCTGAAAGGGGGTTCCAAAGAGGATGGATCTAGAGACTGTTCTCAGTGGTGACAGATGATAGAACAAGGAGCAATGGTCTCAAGTTGCAGTGTGGGAAGTTTAGGTTGGATATTAGGAAAAACTTTTTCACTAGAAGGGTGGTGAAGCACTGGAATGGGTTACCTAGGAAGGTGGTAGAATCTCCTTCCGTAGAGGTTTTTAAGGTCAGGCTTGATAAAGCCCTGGCTGGGATGATTTAGTTGGGGATTGGTCCTGCTTTGAGGAGGGGGTTGGACTAGATACCTCCTGAGGTCCCTTCCAACCCTGAGATTCCATGATTCTGTGACCCCAGCTGGGATCTGGCCTTTGATAGCGAACCCCTTTCTTTGCGTACAGCTCGCTCTCTCTCCATTTACAAGACACAGTGGGATATCAATATCACACCATCATTTAACCCCACACTGGTTTGTGTGAAGCCTCTTGCACTGCTATGGTCTCCCTCTGCCCCTCATGAACCAAGGGTCTCATCCCGTCCCCTGGGCATCAACTGACCCTCCCCTCCCACCTCCTTTTCTCTGCCCTGCTCCAGGTCCAGTCTGAGATCAGGAGAAAGTGGCAGAGGTGCCAGCTGAGTGCGGACCTGCTGGAGAAACATGGCCACAGCTGCAGCCACGGGCCGTCCTGCCACTGCCAGCACGGCAAGGCCTCTGAGGTGGGCTGCCCCCGGCGCCCCAGCCACCCGGGGAAGAGGGGGGCCGAGGCGGACTCCAACTGCAGCTCGGAGAACTCCACGGGTGGCTCCCAGCAGCATCGCCTCCCCTACGCCGGTACCATGGGCAGCAAATCCTACTGCTACATCCCGGTCCAGATGCAGCCAGCAGGCAGGCTGGGGGGCAAGGAGCTGCTCCCCGGTGCCAGGGAGTCTGGGGACAACAAGATCTCGGAGAGCTGTTGCTAAAATCAAACTCGGGGCCCTTCCCACCTGCTGGCCCAGGGGCCAGGAGAGAGGAGCCGGGTTGTGGACTCCTTCAGACTTTCCCGGCCTTGGGCAGGGGAGCAGTCACTGAACCACTAGGGATGGAGGGAAGGGGGTGTTGGGGGTGGGGCATGGTGCACAGGGTCTGCAGGACCAGCAAACCCCCACCACCTGGTATCCTTTCCGCAGGGCACAGTGCCCCCCTGGAGTGCCCGTGGACAAATGACGTGGGCGCATATGAGTCCACTGTGGCCCACAGCTGTTGCTGAGACTCTGGGGACATTCAGCTGGGGTCAGTGCAGAGGCATGTCTCCATGGGCCTGAGGTGAGCACACCCTCCAAGCCCCCTGGGAATCCAGCCCCCCACCACCCTTGCAGGAGCTGGCATAAGGGCCCTGCTCTCAACCTCCTGTGTAGAGGAGACTCAGGGCACAGCCAGAGATCACTGCACTGTGGCTATTCTCCACCCCCACACCGGGGCCCATAGTGAGTGGATCGGGGCATGGCCAGAAAGCACTGTGCTGTGGCTATTCTCTGCTCCTCCCCCCAGGCCTATAGGGGCAGATAGAGTATGGAGCTGGAATCCACTGTGCTGTAGATATCGGGCCCTTAGGACATGGAGCAGCAGTTAGATCACCTCTGAGGTCTACCTGACAGAGAATAGGGCCAGGCAGGGCCTAGAGAGTACATTGGAGCTTAAATCCACCTCCCGCCATCCTTGCCTCAAGTGCAGAGATGGGGAAACAGACCCCTGATATGTGTTCACCTGTTTTGAATGGTCTGTGGCTCTTGGCCTCGGTGACACCCTTTGGCAGCGAGTTCCACAGGTAAACTATGTGTGGTATTAAAAAAGCATTGATTTTCTTGTATGTGTTGCCTTTGAATTTGATGGGATTTGAACTCGCAGAGGCGTGGGGTGCTGCCTGTGTAAGTGCAAGGCTTATAGAGGTGAGTGGGAGGGGAATCCAACCCAAAGTGCTGGGGGCTGGTCACCAGTTTACCCCTGTCTCCTGCTGGACCAGGACGATTAGCTTATCTCGCCTGGTGTCCTATCTCCTGCAGTAGCTCAGACAAGCAATGGGCAAGCCTGCGACCAGCCCCCACTCTATTCGTGTGCCGTACTCCAGAGCCTCAGACGTGGGGGCGGGTGTGTGGAAGAGCCTCCAGAAATTTCACCTGCCCCCGCGGTATTTAACGGAATAAAATGAAACCATGGCGACAGCGGCTCATTGCCACGGGCAGCAAAACTGCAGCAACAGGGCGTGGTGCTGCCTTCTAGCTCGCCCAAAAGGCAGGGGCTGCACACCTGGGCTGCTGGGCCATCTGATCTGGGTCAGGATGGGCCCTGCTGGCTTTCACCCGGTGGCTGGTCAGACAGAGGGAGGATACAAGGCCTGTTTCTGGCATCCTGGGGAGCTCCATCCTTAGCTCCAGCAGCAGGGCCTGGTGCGGGGGGAGCTGGGTCTGGAGGTGGTGGGATCTAAGCCTTGTTCCCCGGGCGTGGCTCACAGCTGCCGTGCCCCGGCAGATTCCCAACCGTGGCTCTCCGGTGTCCTGTGCCGGCCACTTCCCCACCCCACCCGCCCGATGGTGAGACAGTGGGCCCCAGGATGTGGGATCTGCCCCGCCATGCCCCCACCTCGGAGAGGAAACCCCTGGCTGTGGCTGATGAAAGAGATCGAATTCAATCCTCGAGGGGCCCATTTAGGGATCTGGGGCAAAAATTGGGGACTGGTCCTGCTTTGAGCCGGGGGTTGGACTAGGTGACCTCCTGAGGTCCCTTCCAGCCCTGATCTTCTATGCTTCGAGGTAGCCCAGTACGGGGAGGGGCTGTGAGGAGAGGGCCAGAGACTACAGCCCCCAGGATGCCCCTGGTTGGAACCGAGACTACAGCCCCCAGGATGCCCCTGGTTGGACCAGAGACTACAGCCCCCAGAATGCAGGGCGGGGCGGCGGCGGGGAGCCCCTGGGTCTGCAGACCCCGGGAGCGCCTGCGCAGTGCAACCCGGAAGCGTTGGGAGGAGGAGGAGGAGCTGCTGCTGGGGGCGGGGGCAGCGCGCCTGGCCCCTGCCCTGGGGTAAGAGCTGGGGAGCGAGGAGAGGGGTGGGGGTGGGGAGGGGAGGGGAGGGGAGGGGCAGGGGCTGGAAGGGTGGGGGAGGGGCGTATAGGGAGGGCAGGCTGGGCTGGGGTTAGAGGCTGTGGGGGTGGGGGCTGTGGATATAGGGGATGGGGCTGGGAGGGTTGGGGGAGGGGCGTATAGGGAGGGGGCTGGGAGGGCAGGCCGGGCTGGGGTTAGAGGCTGTGGGGGTGGGGGCTCATGGGCCGAAGGGATGAGCTGTGGGGGATCTGGGGCAGAGGGGAGGGGCTCCTGGGGGACGGGGTAGAGGAGGGGGATAGGTAGGGGAGGGTCTGACTTTTGACGGTGAGTTACAAGGACTGTGCCAAAAAGAAAAGGGGTACTTGTGGCACCTTAGAGACTAACCAATTTATTTGAGCATGAGCTTGCCCTTACGTGTGTGTCGCTCACTGAGCATCCTGTGGTCAAGGCCCTACCAGGCTGGCGCTTCCTTGGTGGCCTGCAAGCCCCTTCCTACCCCTGCCCCCGCATGACCCGGTCACTGGTTTCCATCAGTAATGCAGGGTGTGGTGGGGACTTGTGCCTCCAGAAACCCGAACCTCCTCTCATCCCTGCTCATTGGCAAGTGGTTTCCCGCTGGTGGGCAGCGAATGAGGTGGGGGTTTGTCTGTCTGGTCTGGTTCAGTTTAAGCGTTTTGGGGCAAGGGCCATCTGTTTATACAACACCTTGTACAACGGGGCCCTGTTCTTGGTTGGTCTTTAGATACGACCGTACTAAGCATCATGATTAATAACAAGGATCCAGTTGTGAAGCGGCACCCAGAGAGCCATCCCATTGCAGGGGGGACCCCCTGTGTACAGCTCTGGGGAGACCTCACCTGGGATCCTTTGTTCTGCTTTGGGCACCTCCTTACCAGAAAGCTATTAATGCATTGGAGGGAATTCAGCCACAGGGAGCTGAAAGGATTGATGTACGGGGCAGCGACGCTGAGAATCAAATATTTAGCTTGGCTAAATGAAGACTAAGACCTCAGTTTTTCCTACAGCTCCATGCGGATGAAGTGGTCTACTGGCAGGGAGTTCCCTGCAGGATCGGGGGGGTGGAGGGCAATGGGGTCTAGTGGATAGAGCACAGGAGTGGGAGTCAGGATGCCTTTTTCTGGCTCTGCCACTGTCCTGCTGGATGACTTTGGGCCAAGTCACGGCCCTCTAGGTGCCTTGGTTTCCCATCTGTAAAACGGGGGAAAGGATTCTAACATTCTCTGTAAAACAGTTTGAGATCTACTCGTGAAAAGTGTAAAGTAGCAAGGTGGGATTACGAATTAAGCCCTGAATTGCTGAAACGCCCAAGGAGGGAAAGGACTAATTTAGGCTGTTACAGATGGGTATAACGAGTGGTAAGGGGATTAAATGAAATTTAGGTTGAGTATGAAGGGAAGCTTCTCACCCATCAGATGTCTCTGACTGCGGAGGCCTCTCCCCAATTGGGGCCTTTAAAACTAGGGCTGGGGAAAGCACTCAGAGCTATTGCAAGGTGCAGGCCTGGAGCGGGAATGGCTCAGGTGTGATCAAACTCACTGGTCTTCCCATCCTATGCTGAGGCTGTCCTAGGGAGTTTGAAACCGATCTTCAAAAGGCAGGGCTGCAAAGGTGGGTGGGCTCCCCGAAGGGGTGTCATCACGGTGAGCTGCAGACTGTGCTGAGCATGGTGTGGTCAGGAGCCCTGTGACTCTGAGGATGGGGTGCTGAGTAGGACCGAGTGCAGGGCTGTGGGGAGCTGGGGCAGCTGCCGTTTCTCTGTAAATGAAGCTGTGGCGGAGTGTCAATTAGCCCCATAGTAGCTAGGGAAGGGATGGTGAGTGGATTACGCAGGATACTGGCACTGAATTTTCCTCAGGCCTGGTCTACGCTGCAGACCTACGTCAGTATAACTATATCACTTGGGGTGTGAAAAATCCACACCCTTGAGCCACGTCATTATATTGACCTTAACCCCCTGTGTAGACAGCACTATGCTGACGGGAGACCTTCTTCCACTGACATAGCTGCTGCCTCCCGGGGAGGTGGATTAACTGTGCCGACGGGAGAATTCTCTCCTGTCGGCGTCAGAGTGTCTTCACTTAAGTGCTACAGTGGAATAGCTGCATCGGTGCAGTGTTTTCAGTGTAGACATGCTTTCAGCCAATTGAAGGGGAAAGGAGTCCAGGAGAGCTGGCTGTATTTCAAGGAATCCCTGTTGAGGTTACAGGGACAAACCATCCCGATGTGTCGAAAGAATAGTAAATATGGCAGGCGACCAGCTTGGCTTAACGGTGAAATCCTAGCGGATCTTAAGCATAAAAAAGAAGCTTACAAGAAGTGGAAGGTTGGACATACGACCAGGGAAGAGTATAAAAATATTGCTCGGGCATGTAGGAATGAAATTAGGAGGGCCAAATCGCACCTGGAGCTGCAGCTAGCGAGAGATGTTAAGAGTAACAAGAAGGGTTTCTTCAGGTATGTTGGCAACAAGAAGAAAGCCAAGGAAAGTGTGGGCCCCTTAATGAATGAGGGAGGCAACCTAGTGACAGAGGATGTGGAAAAAGCTAATGTACTCAATGCTTTTTTTGCCTCTGTCTTCACGAACAAGGTCAGCTCCCACACTGCTGCGCTGGGCATCACAACATGGGGAATAGATGGCCAGCCCTCTGTGGAGAAAGAGGTGGTTAGGGACTATTTAGAAAAGCTGGACGTGCACAAGTCCATGGGGCCGGATGAGTTGCATCCGAGAGTGCTAAAGGAACTGGCGGCTGTGATTGCAGAGCCATTGGCCATTATCTTTGAAAACTCGTGGCGAACCGGGGAAGTCCCGGATGACTGGAAAAAGGCTAATGTAGTGCCAATCTTTAAAAAAGGGAAGAAGGAGGATCCTGGGAACTACAGGCCAGTCAGCCTCACTTCAGTCCCCTGAAAAATCATGGAGCAGGTCCTCAAAGATTCAATCCTGAAGCACTTGCATGAGAGGAAAGTGATCAGGAACAGTCAGCATGGATTCACCAAGGGAAGGTCATGCCTGACTAATCTAATCGCCTTCTATGATGAGATTACTGGTTCTGTGGATGAAGGGAAAGCAGTGGATGTATTGTATCTTGACTTTAGCAAAGCTTTTGACACGGTCTCCCACAGTATTCTTGTTAGCAAGTTAAAGAAGTATGGGCTGGATGAATGCACTATAAGGTGGGTAGAAAGTTGGCTAGATTGTCGGGCTCAACGGGTAGTGATCAATGGCTCCATGTCTAGTTGGTAGCCGGTGTCAAGTGGAGTGCCCCAGGGGTTGGTCCTGGGGCCGGTTTTGTTCAATATCTTCATAAATGATCTGGAGGATGGTGTGGATTGCACTCTCAGCAAATTTGCGGATGATACTAAACTGGGAGGAGTGGTAGATACGCTGGAGGGCAGGGATAGGATACAGAGGGACCTAGACAAATTGGAGGATTGGGCCAAAAGAAATCTGATGAGGTTCAATAAGGATAAGTGCAGGGTCCTGCACTTAGGACGGAAGAACCCAATGCACAGCTACAGACTAGGGACCGAATGGCTAGGCAGCAGTTCTGCGGAAAAGGACCTAGGGGTGACAGTGGACGAGAAGCTGGATATGAGTCAGCAGTGTGCCCTTGTTGCCAAGAAGGCCAATGTCATTTTGGGATGTATAAGTAGGGGCATAGCGAGCAGATCGAGGGACGTGATCGTCCCCCTCTGTTCGACATTGGTGAGGCCTCATCTGGAGTACTGTGTCCAGTTTTGGGCCCCACACTACAAGAAGGATGTGGATAAATTGGAAAGAGTCCAGCGAAGGGCAAGAAAAATGATTAGGGGTCTGGAACACATGACTTATGAGGAGAGGCTGAGGGAACTGGGATTGTTTAACCTGCAGAAGAGAAGAATGAGGGGGGATTTGATAGCTGCTTTCAACTACCTGAGAGGTGGTTCCAGAGAGGATGGTTCTAAACTATTCTCAGTGGTGGAAGAGGACAGGACAAGGAGTAATGGTCTCAAGTTGCAGTGGGGGAGGTTTAGGTTGGATATTAGGAAAAACTTTTTCACTAGGAGGGTGGTGAAACACTGGAATGCGTTGCCTAGGGAGGTGGTGGAATCTCCTTCCTTAGACGTTTTTAAGGTCAGGCTTGACAAAGCCCTGGCTGGGATGATTTAATTGGGAATGGGTCCTGCTTTTGAGCAGGGGGTTGGACTAGATGACCTCCTGAGGTCCCTTCCAACCCTGATATTCTATGATTCTATGATTGGAGGGGCTGTACAGTTACCTGTACACCAATTGTGCAGTTCCCTGAGCAGGGGCTGCACACCTGGGCTTCTGGGCCATCTGGTCTGGGTCAGGATGGGCCCTGCTGGCTTTAACCCAGTGGCTGGTCAGACAGAGGGAGGATTGGCCGTGGAGGTCTGATTTGCATGACAGTTGTGTGGTTGTTTCTCAATAACTGTACAGTAATTATATAAATCCTGGGAGTCTGGAAACTGACCTCAGCCTCCTGTCCATGTGCCCATAACAAACATGGCCTCCTCCACTTCTGGCAACCCTCCCCTCCCTCTCAGCTTCTTGGCCATATTCCCAAGACAAACATGGCCCCTCCAGCTTCTGTCACCCCTTGTTTGGCACTGCACTGCCCCCTCTAATCTGAGAGTACATGTAATCCATCCCCACAAAAATTGGTCTTTAAGCTGTTGGAGTGGAGAGTGTGAAATGGAGCAGAGGCAATGTGATGCAGTGGTTAGAGCAGGACACTTGGGTTCTTTCTATTCTTCTGCCGCCGAGGCAATGTCACTTAATTTCTGCTCATTGATTTCTCTCATCTGTATAATGGAGACCCCAGTTGCCCTACCTCCTGGAGCACTTTGTCTGAAAAAACACCACCTAATGCTTAGTAATGTATTGACAAGGGTGGGATCAAGTGGAGCGCCAGGGTCCAAAGTGGGGTAGCCACGTTTGGTGAGGATGTATGGCTGGTGAGTTCTCGAGGCAGCAGGCGAGGAGGCGAAAGGAAAGAAGCTCAGTATAACAACTGGGAGGTGAACCAGGTAACAGCCTCATGCCAGGCTAACCTGCATCTTGGCCTCAGAGTTCATTCCACTTGGGACATGGGGGTCAACTCATCTGAGCTGCTCAGGTACAAACAAGAATCAGCGGGATAGAAATGCCGTAAACAGTTCCTCCACCCCACGCCATGTGTACAGAGAAATTAGACTTTTTTGTGTGTGTGCTTCCTCCTTCATAGCTCAGCTTGCTTCGTCCATGCCCCACAGTTGGGCTGGGGTTTGAGAGGCGGGTGCTGCCCCCGAAGCATGAATGGGTTGTGTAGGCCTTACACAAACAAATCAAAAGAGCTTGAAATGTTCCTGGAATCCAGCTTGTATTTCAGACTAGGCAAAGGTGCTGCCTTCTGGCCGAGTCCTGAGGCGCTCAAGCTGGATGATCTGAGGGCATTTCCCAGTGGGAAGCGGGTTTTCTGACTGGAGGCGGGGTTCGTACGCGCACTAACCCTCTGGTTTGGCCTGGGGTCATGAGGTTAGCTGGAAGGAGGAAGGAGGAAGGCACGCTGATGCTAATGGGTTTCCCAGGAAAGCCCTGGGGAAGTGCTGGCCCAAAAGGGGAATCCGCTCCTCAGTTGGAGGAAGGGGACTGTCCAAATAGCAACCAGCATTTGCTCTGCTTCAGGACCTTTGCTGCAAATACTCATCAGCCAGGCCTGGCCAGCCTCCTGCAAGGCAGGTATTATCCCCTTTTATGGATGGGGAAACTGAAGTTCAGGGACGGGAAGGGGCTTTCTCAAGTTGATGCCATAGCTGGGAGCGGAACCCAGGAGTTCTGACTCCAGCATATTCTCCTGGAGCTCGGAGTCGAGCTTGTGAGTTCATTTCTCTGGACATTTCTGCACCTAGATGTCCTTTTGGCCTCTTCTGCTACTGCAGGAGGTGGGGCACTGGGCTAGCTGCACCGTTGGTCGGTTCCAGTTCAGTCCTGATTCCAGCGGTAGCCTGTCCTAATTGGTTCAGGAAGAGGTAAACCCCTCCTCCCCCACTATTCAACTGACCAATCAGATAGTACTGTACCACTGTCACCACTGGAGAGGGGGGATACCCTCCTTCCTGCCCTCAAAAAACTGGTGTTGAAGGGCTCCCTGGAAATACCTGAGCTAGATCAAACTGTTTGGCAAATGCGCTGGTACTCGAGGTTCACTAGCCCTTGTGACTTTAATCCTAGTGGATGCTTTCCTTACCTTTAAATGCCTAATCCCTTTCTGAGTTCTTTGCTTCAGTAATACCCTGCTGCAGTGCGTTCCACAGATGAATGACACATGGTGTGTTAAGTATGCTCAGAGATATGCCCTGGGGTTACCATTTTTGATCTCCAGCTTTGCACCACCCTTCTGCTCTCCAGCCCCTGTGTGCTAGATCCCTGGGGAGCTGATGGGGCATGCGGATGCGTGCATCAAATGGGTGGGAGTTCGTAAATGTCAAATTCCTACCTACGCCCTGGCTATAAAACAATTGTCACCTGGTGAGGAAAGGCCTCTGCTGAGCATCACAAGACCAGCCCAGGTTCAGCAGAGTCAGACGCTCCTGTAGGTGTGGCTGGGATTGAGGCTAATCGAAACTCTGGGCTAAGATGATCTTGTGCAAGGAGGTGGCGTTTGTCATCGTGCAGTTTGGGGCAGCTGAGATACTGGAGAGAGAGGATCCCTTTGCTTTGAAGCGTTAGGCCTAACTGCAAGGGGCATGATGCTATCCCTCCATCTGGTACTTATAACACCCTCTTCATCACAGTCTCTGACATGTCCAGGGGTGGGTCGTCTGAATGGCGGGCTTTGGGTTGAGGAGAGGTGGCCGCAGGACCAAGGCTTTGAAAACACAGCAAATCATGAGCATTGTTCTAGGACTGCAGCAGAAAGCGCTACACCTCTCATGCTGCATCTGCTGCTTTCAGCCACCCCGTTCCTAGAGCTGGGAGCCCACTTCCCGCTGGGTGCCCAGCTACGGAGAAGCAGCGAGACGCTGCAGCAATGGGCATGCCGGAAATTCATTGATTGCTGGAGCTTGGGGGGACCTGGGCTGAGTTTGAGAGCAGAGCTGGGATGCTCAGGCAGCTTCCTGTCTGATCTAACTATGCAGCTGGCTACAGGTGTTGGCAGCCAGCTGTGGTCATGGGGGGGACCCGCCCTGGAGTGGCGGGCGAGGAGCCAGATGTGCAGAGCAGAGCTGGTAAATCCCCCTCACTTGGAAGCTTAGGGTGTCGGCTCTGCCCTTGCAAGGTCTTTTGGGGGGGAGTGTTTCAGTTCTTAGATCTATGGAGCCCTCTCCTCTCAGGCATCCCAGACACTCCTCCCTGAGCTGCTTGCCTGTGTACCAGGAGCTGCTGTCCCTTTAAATGCAGCTTGTCAATCAGTGCAGGAAGGCAAGGGAACATCTCAAATTGGTAACTCTGTTGCAGAAGTGAAACGCTCAGGAGGTGCCTAAAGGCAAGGGAGATGGGCAGATGGCACCAGCTTGGCTTAAAGGGGTGTCGCAGAACTCACTGGCCCAGTCCTTGCCCTGCTGAGATCTTGCGCCTTGTCATAACTCCTGGCATTGAGAACTTGGGGGTCCAGAATACTGCGTCTACACTAGGCTCACCTGGGACCATCTTGCCTCCGTCATTTGCTTTCCTCTCTAGCCTGCCTCTCCAGCCCTAGCTGCTTCTCGGTTCCTTTCCTCTGAGTTGCGGTTCTTATGGCACAGGAGCAGACCCGACTTGGAGGAAAGTTGGGGATGGAGGAAGCCCAGAGAGCAGTGAAAATTCAGGGCAACTTTGAATTGGACTTGGAGAGAGGAAGAAAACTAGTGAAAGGAAGCAGGGATGTTGGAACAGGGGAAGCCGGCACAGGGGGTGTTGTATTTGGGAGCGGGTGGAGATGTCTTCTAAGACTTTGTTTGTGTCCTGTTCAGATTTTTTCCTGACTAGCCCCTCTTGGCAAACAAGTGGCCGTCATACCTACACAGTGAGCTCTCCAGGGCTCTGTCTTTGTTACTTGCCTACCACGCTGGGGAGCTGATCCACCACCACTGGGTGCTACTGTAATGGCGAGAATCTCAGGAGGAGAGGGCACTGGGTCTAATCCTGGCTCAGCCACGGACTTGCTGGGGGACCTGGTGCCTCCAAGCTGGGGTGTGAGGATGATGAATTTTTTGCAGAGGTTTCTCTAGAAGCATTGGCTGGGCGCTGAAGGGGCTTGGGTGGCAATTCTCCATAAGCTGGTGTTCAGGCCGTAATCGACCTGCTCCTCCTTTCCTTGCGTATCTTTGCCTTTGCTTTGTGGCGACCCCAAGCCGCCAGCGTCTTCCCCTTCCACAGAGCCACTGTGCAGCTCCAGGGGCAGCATGTGCCCCGGACCCGCTCGCAGTCTGTGCCCTCTTCGGGTGAGTTTCCAATGGAAAGATGCCCAGAAAGGGACACCAAAGTCCCAGACTGATCGGGACTGAAATCATGCAAAGTTCCATGTCCGCCAACATCTCTCCAGCCAGGCCGGCCTGGCTGCGGCTCTTCCGCTACCCCTTCATCATCCCGGGAAGCAGGGGTTTCTTTGGAGCTCAGAGGTGTGCCCAGACATGGGCCGGGGGGAGGGGGGTACAATTAATACAGGCACGGAGACCTGGAAGCCTCCTTGTTCAGGGTACATCCTACCTCTGGCTCTGCCGTTTCTGTGTGGCCGCATTGGAGGGATTGGTCTGATGGACAGAGACTGTGTAATCCCACTGGGGGCTTGTGCGTGGCCTAGAGAGGGAAAAGGAGATTTTACTGCTGCCGGCTCCAGGAGGTCAAGTGTTTACAGAGCGAAAGGACCAGGGTTCTAATCCGGGCTCCCTCCGTGCGTGGGTGGGATGGTGGCTGCAGGACAAGGGGAGCTAGGTGTGTGTCGTAGAGTCCAGCCCTGCCGGGTGTTGCCGTACAGCCAAGATTTGCAGGCTCATGCAGTGGATCTAGCTCCCCGTGGATGGAGTATGAGCATAAGCAGTATGAAGGTGGCGTCAGCCCTGAGGCCAAGGAGTGTGTCTGCTGCTGCAGAAAGGCTGGTAGGGGAAAGAGGACACCCCAGCACACCACCAGGATAACGGGCTGGAGGATTCTCCTTTGCTTGGAGTCTTTCCAGCAGCTGGGGTGTGTCTATTTCTAGCACCCCCAAAATTACTATCTGCTGGGTACATTCTCTGCTCTGGGTTATGCAGGAGGTCGGGCTGGGTGATCCCAGCGGCGTTCCCTTCTACAATTAACATGCACTGGGCCAGAATGCAAGTGCTGGGCGGATCACACCTCGCCATCCTCCCAGGCTGTCTGCAGAGTCAGGCGGACGTTGCGGCATCAGGTCGTGTGTGGACCATGAAGAGATAAGGCCCCCAGCTTTCCAGGGGAGGTTTGCCTGCTGCGTCCCCAGCTGGCTTGCCAAACCGAACCAGGGAGCTCCAGGAAACCGAGATGGGGAAAGACCCTAAAATTTGGATGCTGCCTCTGCTGCCCGTGGGAGCAGAACTGGGGTTTGGTCTGTGCTGCTGTCCCCAGCCCCCTGGGCTCCTGCTTCCAACTCTGCCCTGACCCAGGAGCGCTGAGAGCTGCGCATGGCTCACAGAGGGGGTCCTGCCGGAGACTTTCACCTCGAGGTCACCCGACCCCGCTCCGCGGTGAGCAGACGCGTGACCCCCGTCCTAGTGAGGCTTCATCCGAAGCCAGAGGGTGGCAGGCAGACCCTCCCTGGCCGGGCGGGTGTTGGCAGGGCAAGCTGTGTCTCCAGGCTGGCGCCGAGGCCAAGGAGGGGGCGTTGGCGCTGGATTCTCCATGTGTTCCGCTCCTGGGATAATCCCTCACCCTCCCGCGGCCCGGCCCTGCGCCTGCGGCCAGGCTGGGGAAGAGCGCCACGCTCCCTAACCAGGAAGCCTCTGGGTAGGCTGAGGTTCTGCTGTCAGCCATATATGGGCATGCCCCAAACTCGGCCTTCTGATTGGCTGCCAGCGCCATGCATATGTCTGTCAACAAATGGCTGGAGCGGGCGGGCGGAGAGGGGGGAGGTCGGGATCAAAGGCCCCTATTGTACTGTAGGGACCGGCGGGCCCGAGTGATGGGGGCGCGGCCCCTTTAAGGACCAGGCGCCCCCTGGCAGCCGGAGCGCGGCGGCCCTTGGGGAGCAGATGCCGGCACGGCCCAGCCCTGGGTGGCTCCGGTGCCGGCCCCCCCCAGCCCCGCGCGGAGGCTGCGCTGCAACCTGTGGCTGGCCGGGCCCCAGCAGGGAGGGGGCCGCAGCTGGGATCGGGCGCGGATCGGACCCCCCGGCCTTGGGGGGCTCGGGTAAGGGGGGGCGGGGCGGGGCGGGGGGGGGGCTTGAGGGCGCGCTGGGGGCTCGGGCTTTGAACCCTCGCCGGGGCCCGCCTCGCGGGGCACACGCCGGGCTCCTCACTCGCCTCTTCCTGCCTGGGGCCGAGCCGCCCCCGGCCTAGGCCTGTTGTGCCGTGGGGGTGCAGCTCCACCCCCCCCCTCCCGAAGGTGGATTAGCCCCGTTCTACAGGTGAGGGGGGAAACTGAGGCACGCGGCGACTAAGTGACTTGCCCAAGGTTGCCCCCCCCCCGGGAGGGGGGGCTGTGTGGTGAAGCTCCCAGCGCTGTGCGGTATCCGCCAGATCCCCCCTCCCTGCCCCCCAGCTCCGGGGGCTGGGTCCCTATTAGACCCTGGCAGGAAGCTGAGGCAGGCCCAGCTGGATCTCTGGCATGGGCCTGATCCCTGGGGTTGGTTTCTTCCCAAATTCTGGCTTTTAGTACCAGAGCCGTTTGTTTGTTTTTAACTTCAAAGGGACCCCCCCCCCCCCCTCCCAAATCCAATCCGTGCCAGAACCAGCGAAAGGGGAGGGGAAATGCATTGCTCCTCTTGGGGGGGGGATGCCCCACCTGAGACCCGGGATCCCTCAGGGTGGGGCGGACAGGTGCAACAACCGGCCCCTCTGAGCTTGAAAAGCAAGTCAGCTTGGGAGAGGCAAGGGGGAAATCGGGCAAGGTCTGAGGGGGGGTCCAAGTGGTACCCTCATCCCCCACCCCCAAACCACTCTCCTGCCTGCAGTGTGGCACCTCCCAAGTTTTAGGGTGGTGTGGATGAAAGGGCCCAGCAGATAAGCCCTCGGGGAGCAGGTTTGGGGCCTGTCCCATCCCCTGTCCATCAGGATCATGCTGCTCTGTGCATGGTTAAAATAACGCTGCTTGAAGGGCGGGAGTCAAACCTGGTCCTGCTGGGCTGGCTGGCTGTATGGGCTTCAGAGCCAAAGCCAGCCCTGCGCTGCCCCGGGTTAGGCAGAGCCTGCCGCCGTGGGCCGGGTATTGCACGTTCTCCACTCAGGTTTCTGGGAGCGTCTGGTGCTGGCCGTGGCCTTGCGAAGGACTCGATGCCTTTCTCCGCTGCTCTGATCCGTTATGGCAGCGCCTGTCTGTGATCCTAAGGGCGCCGCCAGCTATGCTCCCTCCAGAGCCCAGTGGAAGGCCGGCTTGCAGGCCGCTCTGGCCAGTGGCAGTGAGTCCCATGGACTCCAATTGCTGGGGTGGGCATGGTCTGTGGACCCTCAGCATAACAGTAGAATCATAGAATCATAGAATATCAGGGTTGGAAGGGACCCCAGAAGGTCATCTAGTCCAACCCCCTGCTCAAAGCAGGACCAATTCCCAGTTAAATCATCCCAGCCAGGGCTTTGTCAAGCCTGACCTTAAAAACCTCTAAGGAAGGAGATTCCACCACCTCCCTAGGTAACGCATTCCAGTGTTTCACCACCCTCTTAGTGAAAAAGTTTTTCCTAATATCCAATCTAAACCTCCCCCACTGCAACTTGAGACCATTACTCCTCGTTCTGTCATCTGCTACCATTGAGAACAGTCTAGAGCCATCCTCTTTGGAACCCCCTTTCAGGTAGTTGAAAGCAGCTATCAAATCCCCCCTCATTCTTCTCTTCTGCAGGCTAAACAATCCCAGCTCCCTCAGCCTCTCCTCATAACTCATGTGTTCCAGTCCCCTAATCATTTTTGTTGCCCTTCGCTGGACTCTCTCCAATTTATCCACATCCTTCTTGAAGTGTGGGGCCCAAAACTGGACACAGTACTCCAGATGAGGCCTCACCAATGTCGAATGGAGGGGGACGATCACGTCCCTCGATCTGCTCGCTATGCCCCTACTTATACATCCCAAAATGCCATTGGCCTTCTTGGCAACAAGGGCACACTGCTGACTCATATCCAGCTTCTCGTCCACTGTCACCCCTAGGTCCTTTTCCGCAGAACTGCTGCCTAGCCATTCGGTCCCTAGTCTGTAGCTGTGCATTGGGTTCTTCCGTCCTAAGTGCAGGACCCTGCACTTATCCTTATTGAACCTCATCAGATTTCTTTTGGCCCAATCCTCCCATTTGTCTAGGTCCCTCTGTATCCTATCCCTGCCCTCCAGCGTATCTACCACTCCTCCCAGTTTAGTATCATCCGCAAATTTGCTGAGAGTGCAATCCACACCATCCTCCAGATCATTTATGAAGATATTGAACAAAACCGGCCCCAGGACCGACCCCTGGGGCACTCCACTTGACACCGGCTGCCAACTAGATATGGAGCCATTGATCACTACCCGTACCTAGAACCACTGTGCTATACCTCTCCAAAGGCTTGATACCCCCATTTTACAGATGGAGAAACTGAGGCACAGAGGGGCAGTGACATGGTAAGAGTCTCACAATGAGTCAGGGACAAAGCTAGGAATGGAACCCAGGAGTCCTGGGCCCCATCTGCTGGAGCAGTCTGCCTGGCCTGGGGTGTTGGCGGGATGCTCCAGCTGCCCCATTGGCTCCCCAGCTCTTGCTTTTAAATGACTCTCTGACATCTCCCTCTTTTAATTCCAGTGGCAGATCAGACTCCTTGCTGCCCTCCCCTGGCCTGCCTCTTGGGCTGATGCCCATGGCTGTCAATGCTGCGTGGATTTCTGCGTGTCCCTCCCTCCCCACCACACACACCTGGCAGGCTGGGTCTCTGTCTTGCTGACAGTGTAACCCACTGCACAGGGAGGAGTTTCACTGGCCGTCTCTGAGTGCTTTGGACGTGCCATACGGCTGAGTGGCCAAGGGAGCCTGGGCGGGTGCCTTTCCTGGCTCCCCATGTATTCAGATTTGCCACCTTAAGTGTCACGTTGACACGGATTTTTTTTTTTCCTTTGGCATTATGTTTTCTTTCTTGTAAGCCCATCCGTGCCCTCAAATTCTTGCTTTGAAGTCACCTTCCTTTGACTGGTCCAAGCTCCTGTGAGGGCTTCTGACTGCTACCCCTTGATCTGCCTGAGTTTAGGAGTGGAGACGGCTACTCAGTAGTGCTTTGTCCCCCCGGCTCCTGCAGTGCCCCCAACCTGTGGAGCGTCAAATGCAGGTTTCTTTCCCCCAGTCCCACCCCTCCCTAGCAGGGGCAGGATAGCGAAACTGAATGTGTAATGAAAGGAGTTTAGGTTTTGCCTGATGAGCTTGTGGAACTCATTGCCACATGATCCCGTTGAAGGCAAGTGTTTGGATGGCTCCAGACAAGGACTAGGCGTCTGTGTGGATAAAGGCACCGCCTACAGATAGATGTGGTAGGATATAGGTGTAAGTTTCGGAGGGATCTAAGATCTGGTGCCTAAGAGAATGAGCTGATCACTAACTGGTGGGTTGGTGGAAGGAGGAAACTTTCTGGGAGCAGCCGTGTTAGTCTTCTGGGAGCAGCTATTCCATAATTGTCCACTGGGGGTTTCTTGCACCTCCCTGTGAAGCAGCCGGTGTAGGCCACTCTTGGAGCCGGGATACCAGGGTAGATGGGCTCCTGGTCTGATTAATTCTTCTGTGCATCTCTAGCCCCGCTGGCCCAGGGAGTGGGTTCTTTGTTCAGTCTGTCTCCCAGAAACTCATCCCAATGAACAGGCAGCTGCCTCGGACGCGGGCATTTGGTAGATGCGCCAATCGCTTCTGCGACCATGCCCGGGATAAGTGAAACTTGATGCAGCCCCAGGAGCAGAACCCGTCTTTAAACCGCCTCCCCTCTCTCCTCCCCACCTGCCTGCTCTGGCTCCCCCAGAGATACTGAAAGAGCCAGTTGGTTCTGGTGGGTCAAAGCGTCTCACCCCATCTATGGCCCGCCCTGCAGGAACAGATTAGGTCCAGCAGGCAACTTTGGCTGCCCCCAGCCCTGAACTCCTAAGTCCCCCTCATATTTTATTTTGTCAAATGAAGATACCATCAGGTCTGAGGATAACTCACCCCCATTCTTTCCACAGCATTTGGAAATGGGGGTGAAGACATGGGACTTGGGAGTCAGGACTGGGTTCTGGTTTTGGCTCTGGGATGGGGGGAGTGGGGTCTAGTGGTTAGAGCTGTTGGGGCTGAGAATCAGGACTCCTGCCTTCTTGGCTCTGGAGGGGGAGTGGGGCCTAGTGGTTAGTTGTGGGGGGGGGGCAGGTGTCCGGACTCTTGGGTTCTACCGACTCTGCCGTGGAGTCACCGTGTCCCTGTGCCAAGTCTTGTCTCCCTTCCCTTGTGGAGCGTGCTGGGCTGTGCTTGTGCTCGCAGGAAGCGAGTGACTTACTCCGCTGGACACGTAGGGAGCAGCATCGGCTCCAAGAAGAACCCAGCCCAGCCACGGGCAGCCTCTGACTGGCACGTAGCTGGCCCTGGGCCAGTGCTCTTGTCTGGTGTCACTTGCAGGTGGCCAGCCTCTAACCACAGTCCTGTGGCGGGGGGGCTCTGTGCCTGGCTGTCCTCGCTAGCAAGGGGTCCTTGGCTGTGCTGTGCCCAGGCGTGGCCGAATGGGAAGAGCTGGCGTCAGGGAGGGGGCCCTGTAGCCTGTCCTCCCTTGAGGGCGTGGCCTGTGATTCTGTCCCGCTTCTCTGGGGGCTGTAGGCTGCAGAGGAAGGGATGCAGCCCTCCTTCATACCTGAATGCATCCTGGTAGGGGGGGTGCAGGCTGTGGGCATGAGCCCCTGGGGGCAGGTGGGAGCGAATCTCCAGGGGCAGACTGTGGGCATGAGCGTCGGGGTACAGTCTCATTGGGGCCTGAGTTCCTGCCTCATCCCCGTCTGGCCTCTTGACCCCAGAGAGGGGGTCACAAGTTAGGCAGGGTCTGCCTGGTTAGTAGGTGGGTAGGAGATCGCGGCTGGTGCTCTCCCCTGGCAGCCAATGGTGACCCCAATGCCCCAGCGCAGCGCTAGGGGGCGCTGTGCCGCAAGGAGCGGGACGGGGGCTCAGTAGAGGGCTCACCCCTGGCAGTCAGAGCTGAGCCCAGTGCCAGCCCCAGGGGGCGCTGTGCTTCAGGGAGCAGAGGGGGGGCTCAGTAGGGGCCTCTCCCCTGGCAGTCAGGGCTGGCCCCAGTGCCCGTGCTGTGCTGCCGGGGACACCGTCTTTCCGATAATACGTGACACTGACACTGTGGCCATTGGAAAAAAAAATCCATTTCGTTTTTTGCGCTAAGTGGAAGGATTAACCCCAGTGTCTGTGCAAAATTCAGACTTGTGCCTCTGGGAGCTTGTCCTGCCATTTCGGTGTGATGGGGGATACTTCACTTCCTGTCCCACACCGCTGTCCTGTGGCTGTGTGCGGTTAAACAGCTCCCATGTTCCGCCCCAGAGGCAGCTGTATTTCAGTGGTGATGTGTAGTGCCTGTAACCAAGAGCAGGACTTGAACTGAGAGGCACCATGGGGACTTTTGGAGGGTGAAAGGCCCCATAGCGCAGGGAGATGGGGTGGGCAGCATGTGTGGGGTAGGAGGGCATCTTCTGAGCTGTTGATGCCTGCAAAGTGCTCATTGCAAGCGAGCTTTGTTACGGTAACTTGAGCTGCAAGGGTTGATTGTTCCCAGTCCTGTTTTGCACATTACTTGCTGTTCTAGCTCTGGGCACTGTTTTTTTCCCCATGGTAGCGACTGATCCTGTTTTGCTCTTGGTCTTAACAGTGTCCTGTGGCAGAGAGTTCCGCAGGCTCACGACACACTGTGAGAACATGTATTCCCTCTGCCCCCTTAGGAACTTGCTGCCTTTCCGTTTGGCCAGCTGCCCCCTCCTCCTCGTCTCAGGAGATTGGGCGAATGGAAGCCCCCAACCCGCTTCCCCTAGCGTGCTTGTTCCATCTTTAAAGGGGACGATCCCCAGTGCCACCCCTCCCCTTACAGAAACCTGCACTGACAGCAGAGACCTGCGCTGTGGGGAAGCCAGGGCCTATGGGCAGCCAGGATGGGAGGGGGCAGGGGGTTCAGCAATGGGGTTTGGTGCTGGGCCAGGACACGTCGGTCTCCCCTCCTGCCGGTGGGCTGTGGTGGAGGCCATGTGGCATTAGTTATGGGCTGGCTCATACTCCTAGATCCTTGAGTCTGGAGTGGGCGAACCCCTGTGCTGGTTCCCAGGACGGCAGACCGATTCGTTTCCATCCAGCCTCGCTGATCAGTCTGTGTCTCTCCCTTTCTCCAGGTGGCTCCGAGCCGGTGAAGATCTCGGCGTCCGGCACCAGAGCGCCATGAGCTAGGGGGGCACCACCTGTGCCATGAGCCCGGGATGGATCAGAACACCTTCTCGCACATCCAGCTGTGGTGCCCACGGCCCTTCGGCACCTACTCCCAGAACAAGCCGTGCGGCGGCAGCCTGGTGAAGAAGCCCTTTGGGGACTTTGCCTGCAAAGCCAAGGAGGGGGAGGAGAGCGGGGAGGCCTGCTCCGAGAACACCCCGCCGGCCCCGCCGCCGCCTCCCCTGGTCTCCCCCAGCCCCAGCCAGGGGGAGGAGGGCCGGGTGCTGCTGGACACCTGGTACGTCATCAAGCCAGGCAACACCAAGGAGAAGATCGCCTTCTTCGTGGCCCACCAGTGCAGCAGCAGCAGCAGCCGTGCGAGCACCATGAAGGTCAAGGGCAAATGGGGGAGCGACAGCTCCAAGGCCAAGCGCCGACGGCGCTCACACGACCCCAGCAAGGGCAAGCCGTGCCCGGGGAAGGATAAGGAGGGCAGCAAGGAGGCGGAGGACGTGTACCTGTGCCCGGAGGCCCACGCTGAGCCGGGCGGCGACACGGACCTGCTCTCCGTGGCTGAGATGGTGGCCCTGGTGGAGCAGCGCACGGCGCTGGCTCTGCAGAGCTACTCGCGGCCTTGCCCCGGGGGGGCGCCGGCGGCCCCGCCCTCCCCCGTGGTGTTCCTCTCGGCGGATCAGGAGCAGGCGGACGGGGAGAAGAACGTGGTGGGTGGAGGAGGGGGCCAGGACTGCAGCCGGGTGGCCGAGGCGGTGGCCCATTTCGAGTCGCAGCAGGAGGAGCGGAGCGTCCTGCGGCAGAACGGACTGTGCTCCGAGACGGCCGAGTGCGTGGCCAACTCCCAGCATAGCCCCGGCGAGGTGCGCATCGCCTTCCGCATCTCCAGCAGCCGGGACCCCCGCTCGCCCCCCGAGGTGGGCTCCGGCACCCGCCCCAACTGCATGTTCATGAGCTGCGGCACCGGGGGCCCCGCCACCGGCTCCGGCGCCCATGCCAAGGACAAGATCACCTGCGACCTCTACCAGCTGATCAGCCCCTCCCGCGACTCCCTGCCCAACAACGTGGACTTCCTGCTGTCCAGTGCCGCGCCCAAGGGCGATGGGGCCAGCGAGCCGCCCGACTTGGAGATGAGCTGCGGTGAGAGCCAGGCCTTGCCGGGCAAGCTGGACGCCGGCCCCGAAGGCAGGGCCGGGGAGAAGCTGGGGGGGCCAGCGGCAACGCCCCGGGACTGCGTGGCCGGCTTCCACGTGGACGTGGTGGTGACGGGCGTGGTGGATCAGTGCGTCTTCTTCGGCAAGGACAGCACCAAGAACATGAAGGAGGAGACGGTGTGTCTGACGGTGGGGACCCCCACCCCGGATGGGCTGTGCTCCGCCTGCGAGGATCCGCCCCCCGGCCAGCTCTTCTTCCTTCACGCCCAGGCCCCCCGGCCCGAGGACGCCCGGGAGGCTGCCGGCTCCCTCCTGGACAGCAAGAAGAACAACGGCGAGGGGGGCGTGGAGTGGCCGGACGGGCCGGGGCTGGAGCCGGCGGCCTCGGACACCTCGCTGTGCCGCCTCTACCGGCACGTCTCCCACGACTTCCTGGAGATCCGCTTCAAGATCCAACGCTTGCTGGAGCCCCGCCAGTACATGCTCTTGCTCCCCGAGCACATCATGGTGAAGATCTTCAGTTACCTCCCCACCCAGTCGCTGGCCGCCTTGAAATGCACCTGCCACTACTTCAAATCCATCATCGAGACGTTCGGCGTGCAGGCCACAGACTCCCGCTGGAACAGGGACCCGCTGTACCGGGACGACCCCTGCAAGCAGTGCAAGAAGCACTACGAGAAGGGGGACGTGTCTCTATGCCGCTGGCACCCCAAGCCCTACCACCACGACTTGCCTTACGGACGCTCCTACTGGATGTGCTGTCGGCGCACGGACAAGGACACGCCGGGCTGCCGGGTGGGGCTACACGATAACAACTGGGTGCTGCCCTGCGACATGCTGAGGGACCGAGCGGCCAGGCGGGAGGACGGGAGGTGAGGTGGGGCGGCCAGGCGCTGGGGCGGGAGCCCACGAGGTCTCGTGCGTGTGCGTGTGTGTGTGGGGGGTTTGATTTGTTTGCCTGGCTGTCTGGTGCTGATCTTGGCTGCAGCCCATCCCAAAAGAAATCGACTCACCCACCTGCAAAACTATACTGGGCCGGGGCCAGATCGCCTCTTCCCCCAGCCACTACGGCATCCAGCCCTGCCCGCCTGCCTGGGCAGGGGGTCCTTGCTGTGCCCCGGCTTTGCAGCTTGTTGGTGGCTTCGGGGGGAGCGGTTGTGAATTCTCCTGCTAGCCTTGTGTCCAGCCCTTCTCATCTGCCGCTCCTACCTGCTTGGTGAGCACTGGTAGGTTATCATCGGTGGATTCATCCCCAATCTCCTTCCCCCTTTGCCGGAGCAGAGCTCCCCTCAGCCCATCTGTCCTGCTGCCAGCGGGCACGTGGCAGCCCCCGCCTACCGAAAGGAGCGTGTGATCGGAGCCAGGCTCTGCTGCCTGAAGCTGTGAAACCCCCACCGCTGCTAGGGCCCGCTCCTCCCATGCCCTCGTTCGGGGGGGCACCGCACCCGTTCTGATCACTGATTAGCCTCTCCAAGAGAGGGCTCCCGGCCCTGCGGGCTGGCATGGCGAGCGTCACGCCAGCTGGGGGTCCCGTTTCCAGTCCGAGCTGCTCACACGAACACACATCGGGGGACAAGAAATCAGCCTCTGGAGAGAGAGGCAGGCCCACTGGTAGAACCCGTCACGAGACCAGCCAACCCTGCCCCTGCTCAGAGCCAGCGAGTGGGTCACAGCAGCAAGGGAGCTGGAGGGGATGCCCCCCCCCACGAGAGAGCCCCCTTTGTCCCCATCCTTGCCTACATGCAGCAGCCTCTCTGAAGCCGAGTGGCAGCTTGTCGTAGCCGTGGGTTTCTTAGCATGATGGCCACCAGTTGACTTTGCCAAGCTGCTCAGACACCTGGGTTCTCAGCGAGAGGGGGTGGTGGCTGCTGGCCTCCCTCTGGCCGTCGGCTGGTTCCTCCCCTTCTAGCCACGTTGCTTGGGGGAAGGGGGATTGTCCATGGGGTTGGCCCCAGCCTGGCTCCGGTCGCTATCGGCCAGTGTCACCGGCTCTTTGGGGTCCCGTCCTGTAGTTCTAACCCCCGTATGGACTGGTGGGCAAAGGAACCCAGCTCTCCACTCCCCACAGGCCGGAGCGGACCAGTTCCAGGGGAGGGTGGGCATTTCTGTAACCGCCAGGCCAGCCCCACAGCTGGAATGAGTTGGCCTGATGGCTTCAGTGGTGCCAAATGACATGCCAACTGGGGGTCTGGCCCTCAGCCTCCCCACCCGTGCCTGGAACTGGGGCTAATGACCAGAGCAGCCTTTCACCCTGCCTCTTTGCCCCCTGGGGTCCTGATTCCTTCCCCCTACACACGGCCTTATCCCCTCATTGTTCCAACCTCATCCAGCCGGGTGCTGGGCTCCCACCAACAGGGTCGGGGGCGCTTCTCCCCCAGCTGCTGACTGTTCCACTCCCTCCCTTTTTGCGGCCTTTTAATTTGAACCCACAGATCTTATCCCCTCTTCCTCCCACCCCCCACCACAAGTTGCCTTGAAATCCTAGCCCTAGTCTCTTGGCTTACACACAAGCATGGTGGGGCCCTACCAGTTCTTGTGTCACTGGGCTCATGTGGCCAATGGCTACACCTCAATTCTCGGCTAGCATCATGGTCCGAAATCAGGGGGCCATTCCCTGCCTTCCCCGTCGGGCCCATTTGCATCCCCACCCTCTTGCCCTGAGGAGGCCGTCGGCCCGTGGTGCTCTAGTCCCCAGGTGCCGATCTGGTTCCGGATCCCCCGGCACGGGCACAGCTCCGCCTGGTATTTATACGCCTGTCTCTGTGCATGTGTGACTTTTCAAATGACTGTTGAGTGGAAAACAAATTAAACAACAGGAAAACTGACTCGGGGGGTGATTTTTCTTTTTTTTTCCTCGTCCCCTCCCCTGTCAAAAAAGGGCTTTTGAAAGATAGAGAAATTGCCTCCTCCACTTAGCTGGCTCCCTCCTCCAGAATAAAATGAATCATGTCCCCCCCACCACCCAGCCGTGTGGCATTAAAGACTGGTAATGCATTCACCATCTTAATGCCGACCTTTTCCTCTGATAGCTCTTCAGAGCGTGCTCCTGCCCCGTTCTGCCGGGCTTGAAAGGGTTAGTGGCGTTCAGAGTTGTGTGGGAGGCAGCCCCTGTTGAAGTGATGCAGGCAGTCCAGCCATCTGGAGCTGTTATTTCAGGCTCTCTGCAAACTCAGGCAGCGGCTGCCTCACTTCCCCTCAGGTCCCATGTTGGAGGAGCTGCGGAGCCATTTGACGCTTGAGGCAAACTGGTGGGAAAATTTGGATAAGAATGAAAAAAATTGTTTTGGCCAACATTTGCTGTGGTCAATTTGGAAGGCTGAGGCGGGGGGAGCAGAAAGCCCTGTCCTGCTGCAGTGCCTCATGGGAGTTGTAGTTTGGGTGCTTCCTGTTCCTTGTCCCTCGGGACCCAGGCTGGGTGATGGCTTCCAAGATGCACCACGCTCATGGAGAGGGGCCGCTGGCTGCAATGCGGCAAATGAAGTTCGTTTGGGAAGTCTGGCCCATAAAGGGGAATGGGCAAACGAGGCAGCCGTATGCGGCTCCCATGAGCCTCTCTGACTTGAAATTATCTGGGGGGGCTGGGTTTTTTTGATGAACCAAATCTAAGTTGCCTGCAGGAAGCAGATGCCTTTTGTGAACAATTACATTTACTTCTTAACCCAATTACCCATCCAAAAAACAAGGTTTGGGGGAAATTTCCAAGCCTCCCTTGTGGCCAGCGAGGTCTGTCCCTGCCCCCGCCCTGGCTAGATTTTCACGTCCCCTGCACTCTGGGAAATGCCCCCTGTTCGCAGTGTGTTGTGGGGGGCCTTGGCTGTCCAGGCTGGGCCCTTGGGATGATGGGAAGGTGCTGGAGGACTAGCCGCGCTTGTCCAGAGCTTGCCTGCATCCGCACTGTAGGGCGTGTGAGTTGTGCTAATGTGAATGTTAGCCCAACTGGTGTTTCTCAGGGTAAGCTGCCACCCGCCCTCCTAACGTTTGGCCCGAGGGGAGGGTCACTGTAAGTTAAAGCTGCCAACTCAAAGCTGATCTAGGCCAGGTTGCTTCCCATGATGCTCCGTTGGCCAGTGGGACTCCCTGCCACATGATGCTACAGAGGCCCAAGAGTTGAGGGGCATCTGAAAAGGACTGGGAGCTTATATGGCTAACAAACATCTCGAATCAGAATAGCAAATGCTGAACTAGTCCCTGAAGGGCTGTGAACCAGCCTGCTTCTGGGCAGGACCCAGCCACTGCTAGGGGGCCGGAGGGAATTCCCGGAGGGCAGGTTATCCGCTAACTGCCCCCCTGCAGGGATCTTTGCACCTTCCTCTGGCCACCGACAGGCTGGTCCAATGCAGCCTGGTGGCTCTGCTCACCTGTGGGTAGGTTGCCCCAGGCTGGCTGGACGCACAGGGTCTGGGGCCCAGCTTTGTGAACCCCCTCTCTAGTCCTATTATGCCCAGCAGTTGCTGGACAGGGTGGGAGAGGCCTTGAGGGACTGGAACGCCTGCCTTATAGGGAAAGACGCCAGGAGCTCAATCTGTTCAGCTCAACAGAGAGAAGGTTAAGGGGTGACTTGATCCCAGTCTAGAAGAACCTACCAGGGGAACAAAACTTTGCTTATGGGCTCTTTTCAGTGTAGCAGGCAAAGGTCTGGCAGGATCTGAGGGCTGGAGGTTGAAGCTAGATGAATTGAGACTGGATATTTTAGCAGTGAGGGTAAGGGGCCGTCCCTAAACCATGTAACATTTGGGGAGTGATTTTCCAAGCTCCACTTGTGACATGAAAAGAACCATGCAAAATTAAGGACGCCCCGTCCAGGTGTTATCTAATGTATGGACTGGCCCCAAACTACTTTTAAATCACGGTTGGCTGGTTTTCTAACAGATCTGCTCTAGGAATGGTTTGGGGCCAGTTCTGTGCTACCCAGCAGGTCAGGCTGGGAGATCACCATGCTCCCGGCTGGCGTTGGAGTCGAGCAGTTGTACCAGATGGTGCAGTTTCATTAGGAAGTGCAGGATCTTTCTGGAGCACGGACCACCTGGTCATTAGCCAGGCCGATGGCCTAGAACCATCTCCATATTCCCCCAGGCTCACAATGCACTTTATGTAACCGCCCTGGAACCCAACCGCCGCTCATCTGCTTCCAAGGCAGTGGGCTTCCACCAAATGTGTCCCTGAGCCACGCTCCAGGCTCTTGAGTATGTGCTCTGGGCAGGTGGAAACGGATGAAAAAGGTTTCTTCCGGCTGGGTGTGGCCCCCGTGATGGGTCTGATGAGGTTCCTAGGGGGTGGAAATGCCTCTGGGCTCCTTGCAGAGCAGGGCCACTCAGCATAAGAATGCAGCCACCTGTCTTCCATGCTGAGGGGTGGGTTTTGCCTTTGGAGATGGCACTACCCAGCCAAGCAGAGGGCAGCATGCCATGCTGGTGCCTGTGATCTCTATGGGTTGCCTGGCCTGTCTCACAATCCCCTTCCCCATCTGGGCTCCAGAACCAACCTGGATCAAAGCTGACAGGGAGTGGCGGGGGGTGGACTATTTCTAATCTCCCTACCAGTGGATGGACACACGTGGCTGCATAGAGTCGAGGCGTTGGCCCTTGCCAGGCTCACGTGCCGTGCCTCGGGCTGGGCATGGGGGAAGTTCTTGCCCCTGCTGTGTGTGGGGTGGCAGCAAGCGACCTGCGGGGGCTGAGTGCCCTGATTCATCACGGCATCAGCTGCGTGTCCATCCGCCCACCTCGAGGAAAACGGGGCCCCGGGGGTGAATGCGACAGGACAGGGGAACAAAGGGGGTTCGGGGCTGCCGCACGCCGGGGGTTGAACTGCAGCAGCTCTGCCTCCCCATCTCCTCTCTAAGGCACCCAGCCCCCTAGTGCCCCCTGGGAGATGAAAAACCTTCCACTTGATGTGACAGTTCTCGGGGTACCCAGAACAGTGAGTCCGCCCCCAACTCCAGCGTGAGGGAGCCTGGCTGATGGTAACTGGGTATGAGCTGCTCCAGCCCCCTCCTCCGAGCTATGCCAGCCCTGGCTTCACCCTGCAGGATAACTCTCGGTGCCCCCGAGTCTCTTTGTTGCATCCCTCCTGTGATATCCAGCCCTTGGCTCTGGCTACCCCCAGGAATCCCAGCTCCTCTGCCCCCAAGGGTGCAGCATGCCACAGTTTAACCTTAAACTACCACTCCGGTGACACACAGCACTTGTAATGAACCCCAGGAAGGTTGATTTAGGAAAGGACAGAGGTTCCGCTAGCAAGAGAGGGTGAGAAACAAACGGTTGCAACACAAAACAAAATCATTCAATGTAAACGGGGTCTTCGCTTTTACCTTTCCTAGCTAATACAGCTAGTCCCGCCCATCCCAACATTCAGTCCATTGCAGAGCTGGCTGGCTTCCCGAGATCCAGACTTGCAGGAAAACCTCACTCCCCAAGCCTCTCCTCAGTGAATGGATGCAGAGGGCATCTCCCCACGCGGTGTTCTACTGAACAATTGTTTGTCTCGATTCACCGGCAGATCCCATCTGGTGCAATGTTCCTTTCCACTTCCACATGGTATGGGTTGTTTGCAGTTGTTTTCGGTGGCTTTCTATTGACTGTTCTGGGATGGGGCAGTGGCAGACCATCAAACTTGGCGCTACATCACCAGCAGTGAGCCAGGGAGGGTAGCAGCTCCCCCCAACAGACCTTCACCGGGGGAATCTCACTGCCCCCATCCTCTTTTTCACTGTAAGACCAGAAGGGCATAAATGTCAGTATAGTGACACTGCTCCTCCACTCTTAGACTCATAGACTTTAAGGTCAGAAGGGATCATTATGATCGTCTAGTCTGACCTCCTGCACAACGCAGGCCACCGAATCTCACCCACCCACCCCTGTAACAAACCCCTAAGCTATGTCTGAGCTACTGAAGTCCTCAGATTGTCGTTTAAAGACTTCAAGGTGCAGAGAATCCTCCAGCAAGTGACCTGTGCCCCATGCTGCAGAGGAAGGCAAAAAATGCCCAGGGCCTCTGTCAATCTGTCCTGGAGGAAAATTCCTTCCCGACCCCAAATATGGCGATCAGCTAAACCCTGAGCATGTGGGCAAGATTCACCAGCCAGACACCCAGGAAAGAATTCTCTGTAGTAACTCAGATCCCACCCTATCTAGTGTCCCATCACAGGCCATTGCACATATTTACCGCTAATAGTCAAAGATCAATTAATTGCCAAAATTAGGCTGTCCCATCATACCATCCCCTCCATAAACTTATCAAGCTTAGTTTTGAAGCCAGATATGCTTTTGCCTGCACTGCTCCCCTTGGAAGGCTGTTCCAGAACTTCACTCCTCTGATGGTTAGAAACCTTTGTCGAATTTCAAGTCTAAACTTCCTGATGGCCAGTTTATATCCATTTGTTCTTGTGTCCACATTGGTACTGAGCTTAAATAATTCCTCTCCCTTTCTGGTATTTATCCCTCTTGTCCCTATGCACATCATGCCAGGATTGTGAGCATTGATAAGTTGCCAGCTTTTAGTAGAGACCTCCCATGCTACCCTTTACGAGCAAGTACCCTGCAAGCAATGTATTTGATGTAATGAGTGTGTCTGGTCTGAGGGGAGAGTTTGCAAAGAACAGGGGACCCTTTGGCTCACCCTTGAGCATGGCACATTCTAGCCCTCACAGGGCCCTGACCCTCACCCCAGAGCATTGCCAAGCTCCTAGGTGCTCTCAGCTCCCCCCTCTGTATGGGCCCCCATCATTGTCACTGAGCCTCACACACGGAGGGGGGAGGGAGGGGTTCCCTCCCAACAGCCCTATGAGCTGGGTGATTCTACATAGGGAAACTGAGGCTCAGAGCAATATAGTGGCTCAATGTCACAAAAGGAGTGTGCAGGAGAGTAAGGATTAGAATCCATGGCTGCTGGGTCCTAACCCAGCCATCCTACTCACCCCTTTTGGGGCTAAGTCCCCATTTGTGGCAATTAACCTTCCACAGCAGCTGGGCCCAGAGATCTGCCATTCCCTCTAGGCACGTCAGAGGCAGCCTGCCCTTCACCTTGGTTTATTCTTTCCTACATGGGCTGATTTTAGGCTTTTCTGGGGCAATAAAGGCCAAGGGGATTTAGGGGCTTTTCTTGGGAGCAGCAGAATTGTTTCAATCAGCCCTCAGGGCTCTTCTGCTTTGTATAATGCCGTGCCTGTTCCCCACACACCCAAGCCACAAACATAACCTGCACCTTGTCGTCTCCAGATGACTCGAAAAAACTTCTCCCATTGCCTCAAGGGAAGTCTTGGTATGAGCCTCAAGATCTGGGAGGAGAGAAGCGCCACAGACTTTGGGAAGAGAATGGCGAATTGTAGATGTGTCCTGAACTGCAATGTAGCATTGCTGTGCCCTGTATAAACAGCTGCTGTGTTCCACTCCAGAGGTGGCTGCATTTCAGTGCTGGATGAAGGATGTCCATATAAACAGCTGGTTCATTTCACATAGAGATGTGCCATCCCATAGAGGTGGCTGCATATCAGTGGGTGGGGGAGCAATCCCTAAACATGCAGGTGTCATCTGTACCCACTGGTCAGTATTGTTTGGCTAAAAGTGCTTTGAGATGGAGCATTAGCAGCCAACACACAATTCACATTGCCAGCCACTGAAAGGCAGCCACCTCTGAGGTGCATCTTAGCTCCCTTGCATGGAGAGATCACACTTTCCAACCCCACCGTTTTGCCAAAGAGAAGAGGCTCTTGCATGTAGGCCCAGGGTGTGCGGTGGGAGAAGAGGTAACTAGGGCTCCCCTGGTGGTGTCCCATGCTGGGCGTGCAGGGATTGAGCTTTCCCACACCTGGGTACAGAGGTGGACAACGAAATGAGAAGGAGGATGGAAGAGTTTCCAGACGAGGGGAGGTTAGAAAGACGGGAACTATTCAGCTTGGAAAAGAGACGCCTAAGGGGGGATATGACGGAGGTCTATAAAATCATGACTGGGGTGGAGAACATGAATAAGGAAGTGTTATTTACCCCTTCACTTACCACAAGAATCAGGGGTCACTGGAGGACATTAACAGGCATTAACTGAAGGACATTTAAAACAAACCCAAGGATGTACTTCTCCACCCAATGGACAGCCAATCTGTGGAACTCACTGCCAGGGGAAGGCCAAAAGTACAACAGGGTTCAAAAAAGAATGAGATAAGCTCCTGGAGGACAGGTCCATCAGTGGCTATTAGCCAAGATGGTCACGGACACAGCCCCATGCTCTGGGCATCCCATAACCTCTGGGACTGGACGACAGGGGTGGATCACTCGATAATGGCCCTATTCTGTTCATTCCCTCTGAAGCATCTGGCACTGGCCACTGGCAGAGGCAGGATACTGGGCCAACTGGCCCTTTGTCCTGACCCAGTCTGGCTGCTCTGATGTTGTTGAGCACAAGAATGCAGTGACACAGGACTCGGAGGTGTGGCTGTGCGTGGCCAAATCTCCCTGAGACACATGATCCTTGCGCGGGATGAGTCCGGGGAAGCCAGCGCATTTGCTGGTTGCTGTGTATCAGCAGGGCACGTGGAAGCTGCTATCCTCTCCGAAGCCAGTGTGGCTTAGGGGCATTTAAACGCCAGCCACGCAAGTAGAGAAAGGCAGCAGTGGGAATACAAAACTGGCACCAGGGGGCGGCGTGCTCATCCTCCCAACATCTGGGCGTTGGGGGTAGTGATGGTGTGACAAAGTGGGGATTTCCTGTAATATTGGTATGAAGCCTATGCATGCCTCAGTTTCCCCTAGCATGTGCATGGTTACCTAGTTGAGGGGACAGGGATTGTTTGCCTCGGGGCAGGCTAAGGGACACCTGGGAACTTACCAAGGAGGTCAGATGGGGAGAGACACAGAGCCTGGCCGTGGGGGGGTCACTCCAGCTTGGCTGGCCCTGGGCTGAAGAGGCTGGACGATGTTTTAACCTCCATGTCTCGGCGCTAACCTGGTGCCATCCCGTGCTGGGCTCCAGGGACCAATAAACCCGACTGGTCTGCCAACGCTGCCAAGCATCCCTGCAAGTGCTGCCGGGGTGTCAGTCCCAGGGGGGACAGGACTCTCCCAGGAGCCTGGCTGGTCCGGCTAGGCAGAGCTTGTGGGGTGCGGCCGGAGGGCTGAAGCCCGGGGGTTCAGTCTCAGAGGTGGGGAGGCCACATGGATGGCCCTGGAGGATGAGTGAGACCTCTGGGGAGCCTGGCCCACTGACAGGTTCCTCTGAGAGGCTGTTCCAAAGCTGGGGTGTAGCCCCAACCCCTAGGGCTCCATGACAGATGGCTCCAAGCCAGAGCCAAGGCCTCCAAAGGGCGTGATGGATCCTGCAGGGTCAGAGGCCAGGAGACCTTGCCTCTCTTCTGGTTTGATTCCAGCCCAAAGGGCCAGAAGCTGGAAATTGGGTGGGATGAGTTTGTTGGGTCTCACCCACGCATCCCTGTTTCCCCCCAGCCTCTCCCCGCTCCATTATTCCTCCTCTGCCCCATCCTGACTGCTCTGTTCGCTTTCCTCCCACCGTGCGTGTGGGGGGAGCTGCTGCTGTGGACAGCGGCAGCTGTTGATTCCCCCACCCTGTGGCCCTGGGTGGCACAGTGGGCGTAAGAAGGAGAAACGAAAGGGCAGCGTGTAGGGCCGAAGCTGGAGTCAGTCCCTGAGCACATCCGAGGAGCTGCCCCTAGTACGCATGAAGCTGAGGGAACCCTGCTTGCTGCCAGCGGATGGGCGACACTGCTGCGGGGCCGAGTGTGGGGACCCAGAGCCTACGGGAGGGGAGAATCCATTCCCCAGAGTCCAGCTTGGGTTTAAATCCCCCAGCAGCACCAGGGCTCCCTTTGGGAGATGCCGCTGCAGCCAGAAAGGCTCCAAGCATATGGACTGTCGTGCTGCCCAGCAAGGACTGAATCCACCTGTCAGCTCGTGTCTTATCTGGAGATCGCCAGCTCTTTGGGGCAGGGACTGTTTGTGTTTGTACAGCGCCTAGCGCAAGGGGTCATAGCCTGGGACTGGCGCTCTAAGGCGCTACAATAATCTGTATAATAAATAACGATTGCAAGGAGGCAGCTGGTTGCACTTGGGTTGGCTGCGGCACGGTTCTGGTCTGCAGTGTAAACCGAACCGTACCACATCTGGTTATCCAAGGGACATGCTCCTCCGCTTCAGAACCAAGCTGTGCGGTACTAAGGCCTTAGCCAGGGACAGCCTGCCCAGGGAGTTGTCAGCCTTTAGGGCTAGAAACTTACATTTCAATGGAAGCCGAGTATCTCACTCCATCCCATGACTCTGGGAGCTGGTGCTTTATGAGACACACCAAATACCAGGGGAACTGTGATGAAACCACAAGCATTGGCCACTTGGCAACACCCTGTGTGTGTCACACAACCGCACACACTGTGCTCTTGGCCATGTAAGTGAGGGGCAAATCCTGTGATAAACCCTATTATACAGCCCAGGAAAAAGGTCAAATGCAGAGACCACCCTCGGCAGGACCCATCAGGTTAGAACGTGAGCACTATTGACCCAGTGACATCAGTGCTGCAGATGGGCCCTGTGCCAGCTGCAAGGGGTGCGGGGGGATGTCACTCCAGCTGCTGCCAGATGGGCTCTAAGCACTGTTTTCCTCGCTGGTATATTGAGGGACACAGGGGGCAGGGGCACCCTCTATCTAGTCACCCACTGATCCCTGTACGCTCCCCTGCCCCCGGCTTTCCAGGCCCAGCTGCAATAGTCGGTCTGTCCTTCCATCTGCTTGCTCTCTCCATATGGACCTGTCATCCATGTGCACCCATCCCCATGTCATCGGGGCCCAGTGCGGGGAGGGGTCGAACCCTTGGGTGCACTGGAGAGGGGAGATTCAGATCCATGGGTGCGTTGCGGGGGAGTTGGACCCTTGGGTGTAGGGAGGGGGTCAGACCCAGGAATGTGTTGGGAGGAGTCAGCTGCATGGTGGGGGGGGGGGAGGTGTCAGACCTTGGGTGTATGGGGTAGGTTGGACCCATGGGTGTATTAGAGGAATGAGGCACTGGATCCAGGGGTGTGCTGGAGATGGTCAGACCCATGGGTGCGGGGGAGTCAGACCTAGGGGTGTGTTACAGGAAAGGGGGTTGGACACATGGGTGCACGGCAGGGTTGTACCAGTGGGTGTAATAGGGGAAGGGGGGTCAGAGTCATGGGTTCAGTGTGTGTGTGTGGGGGGGGGGGGTTGTACCCAAGGGTGTGTTGGGAGGGGTTGTGCACATGGTTTTGTTAGGGGAAGGGGGGTCAGACCCATGGGTGTGTGTGTGTGGGGGGTCAGATCCAGAGGTGGTTTCTGGGAAGGGAGGTCTGAGCCAGGGCAGGGGGTGCAGTGAGGGAGTAGGACCCAGGGGAGTGTTAGGGGAATGGCGGGTCGGACCAAAGGGTATGGTGGTGGGGGGGGTTAGGACCCAGGTGCCCAGGTGGGGGTCAGACCCATAGATGTGTTAGGGCTGGGGCTGGTCAGACCCTGGGCTGTGCTGGGGGGGTGTTGGACCCAGGGGTGCATGGGGGAGGAGGGGTTGCCCTTTTCAATATGCCGTTATGTGATGAGGTGTCCTTACCCGGCCCCGCCCCATTGTGGGTGTGTCCTGTGGTAACCCCACCCCTAAGGGCGTGTCCCCGCCCCAGCAGGCCGTAATAACGCCGTGGCTCCGCCTCCTGTGGGTGGGTCTTGCAGATCGCCCCGCCCTCAAGCGGCTAGGGACTCTATCTGGGACGCGCCGCGCGGGGGGCGTGGCTTCAGTTCGCCCCGCCCCTCTGGCCGTGCGCTCCCCTCAGGTCCTTCCCCCGTGGGCGGGGCCTGGTCGCGCCCCTCCCCGTGGGCGGGGCTCGCTGTCTCTCGGCCGGCGGCGCCATGCGGAAAGGGCCGGGTGCCGGGGCCCGGCGCGGCCGGGGAGGGGGCGGCCCGGAGCCCAGCGCCCGCCCGCGCCGCGCCCCCCCGCGCCTGCTCCTCCTTCTGCTGCTGCTGCTGCTGCTGGCGGCCGGCGCCGGCCTGTACCTGGGCTGGGGGTCCGGGGCCGGCGGGGGGCAGCCGCGGGGCCCGCCCAGCGCGCAGGTGAGGGGCGCGGGGCAGGGGGCGTGGGGGCAGGGGGCGTGGGGGCAGGTGCGCAGGGCGTCTGGGGCGCGGGAGTAGGGAGCATGGGGGGCAGGGTGCCCAGGGAGGGGCAGGAAAGTTGGGGTAGGGAGCATGGGGGGGCAGGGGAGTTGGGGTAGGGAGTATGATGGGCGTGGGGGCAGGGTGCCTGGGAGGGATGGGGGGTGCCTGGGGGGAGGGGCGTGGGGGCAGGGTGCCTGGGAGGGATGGGGGGTGCCTGGGGGGAGGGGCGTGGGGGCAGGGTGCCTGGGAGGGATGGGGGTGCCTGGGGGGAGGGGCGTGGGGGCAGGGTGCCTGGGAGGGATGGGGGGTGCCTGGGGGGAGGGGCGTGGGGGCAGGGTGCCTGGGAGGGATGGGGGGTGCCTGGGGGGAGGGGCGTGGGGGCAGGGTGCCAGGTAATGGGGGTTGCAGTGAGGCATGGAAGGGGCAGGGTGCCTGGGAGGGTGGGGGTGTCCGGGGGTGAGGGGGGTGTCGCACTGAGGCATGGAATGGGCAGGGGGGGCTGGGCGACGGTACGGCCGTGTAGAGCTAAGATGGGGTGCAGTGTCGCTGAGTCCAGGAGGATGCTCGTCTGGGGCTGGCGGGCTGGGGGGAGGCCCTGGGTGCCCAGAGCCCTCGGAGAGGCAGTAGGAACACCAGCGCTGGTATCTACCCCCAACCCCTCCCTCCACTGACACTAGTGGGGGCAGGAAGAGGCCCTTGAATTCTCACTGGCTCTTGTGCTCTGTTCTCCGTCACCCTAGCGCGGTCGTGCAGCACAGGGGGACGCAGCGGGAGGGCACCCCCCCCCCCCCGTTCGCATCCACTGCCTGTATTGGGGACAGGATGCCCGGGGAGAGTTAGTCACGGAGCAGGGCCCCATTGTGCTGGGTGCTGTATGAACATGAGGAAGGAGACAACCGCTGGCTCAAGACCCGGACCGCAGGACCCCTCTGCTCTCGCTTGGGTGCCCTGGGTCCGTTCCTGGTGCCGGGGGTGTTTTGAACGGTCCATTGGATTCCAGCGCTGTTCCTTTCCGCAGCTTGGCCACAAGCCCCGGAGCCTCTCCAGCAGCCAGGTGAAGCGGCTGGCCTCCCTGGTGGACCTCCGGCGCCTCTGGAACTCCTTCCTGAAGCCCATGCTGATCGAGCGGTACCCGGGCAGCCCGGGGAACAGGAAGGTGCGGCAGGTGAGTGGGGGCTGTGGCCGGGCGAAGCCTTGGGGTGTGCGGTCCTTGTGCTGTGCCGGAGGTTGGGGCACATCCTGGGCTCAGAGGACACCCTGGAACGTGGGACCCCAGAGTTAGCTTGGGCCCTGAAAACCCAAGAGGTTTGCCCCAGCTGCAGCCAGTGGCTCAAGGCCAGGAATTGCTCTGGGGCAGCTTTGTCTGGTTTCAGGCTCCGGTGCAAACGGCGGCTTTGCCTCCCTGCACCGGGGACCCTGGGCAGTCACTGCCTTTGGTGTGAAGTGGGCGCGAGAGACCAGCTAACTCGGTATCCACACGGATACGGCCCTGGCTGCAATGGGGGCAGGGTGAGTCTGCGGCCTTGTCTACACTACACAAGCCCTATGGATATTGCTGTGCTGATATATGTCCCAGCAGCATGGACACTGACAGAAGAGTTTTGCCCGTGTAGGAACAATTTCCCTGAACGGCACTGTGCCAGCAGAAGTGCTCTTCCATGGACAGCTGCATCTACACGGGGTTTTTTGCCAGTGTAGCTATGGCAGCTAGGGGCTGTGTTTTTTCTTTCCACACCCCAAACAACAAAGCTGTGCTGGGTTTGTGGAGTAGCCCTGGCCTGAACTAGGGATGCGGGAGATCTTTGGGGTTGGGTCTGCAGGACCTCTTGGGGAAGCTACACCCGGTTTGAAGTGGGTGCCGAAAGCTCAGTGCATTTTGGAAGCGTCTGTGCCAGAGACATGTCCATTGCAGACCCAGCGTGCGGGGGGTCAAGCCCTTGAGAATTGGTTTTCCCCTTCTGCAAATATTTTTGCAAGTTCCAAATATTTTCCTGTCTCAAATCAGGACAAAAATTTCAGATATTGGCAATACCCCAAGACCTTTTCTTTGCCATTTCGGCTCAATGGAAACGGTTCATTTTGGTCAGTTTGCCATGTTTAATTTCAGTTTTGACCTTTTTTCAGTCTGTTTAGCTGAAATTTCAGAACAAAACGTTGTTGTTTTGACCCAGAAAATGGGACTGTTTGAAGCGATCAAAACATTTCATTTGCACAGTCGAAACATTTTTTCGAGGCGGGAGTGTTGTCGAACCTGACCTAGCCCCATTGCACTGGGCAGATCCCTTTGGAGATGGTGAGCATCTCTCCGACCCTGCCCCTTGCCTTAGAAGGGTGAGACAGTTCCCACCCCCCCGCAGCCCCCTGGCCTCCCTGCTGATATCCCCAAAACCGCTGCCCCCTGACGCTCCCCCCAGACGGCACCCTGAAGCCTTCTCTGTCTTGTCCCAGTTCGTTGTGGATAGCCTGGCCACGCTGACTGCGGGCTGGCGGGTAGAGCTGGATGCCTTCGAGGACCGGACACCGCGGGGTGTCGTAGGCTTTGCCAATGTGGTGGCCACGTTGGACCCCGCTGCCGGGCGGCGCTTGGTTCTGGCCTGCCACTATGACTCCAAGTACTTCCCCCGCGACCAGCAGGGCCGCACCTTCCTGGGGGCCACCGACTCGGCCATGCCCTGTGCCATCCTGCTGGAACTGGCCACGGCCTTGGACGTGGAGCTGCTGAAGGCCAAGAAGCAGGTGAGAGCTTCCCAGGTTGGGGGTTCTACTCTTGGCTTGGGGAAAGGAATGGAGTCTAGTGTGTAAAACTGGGGGGGATGGGAGCCAGGACTCCTGGCTTCTATCTCTGGCTCTGGGAGGGGAATGGGGTCTAGTGGTTAGAGCAGGGGAGCTGGGAGCCAGGACTCCTGGGTTCTATCCCTAGCTCTGCTGCTGTCCTGGGTGCAGTCCCCTCACCTGTCCAGCAGCGCCAGGTGTTGAGCGAGCCCCGTGTCTCTCCCCAGGGCTCCGAGGTGACGCTGCAGCTGTTGTTCCTGGACGGCGAGGAGGCCTTCGGGGAGTGGAGTGAGAGGGATTCCCTGTACGGGGCGCGCCACCTGGCTGAGCACATGGCCAAGGCTCAGCACCAGCCGGGCACCAGCCAGCTCCAGGCTATGGTGAGAGCCGCCCGCCTGCCCCTCTGAGGAGTTCTGCCTGGGGGATCTTTCAGGCTGGAGGGAGATGGTGGGGGTGCCTGTCCGGGGTAGGCGGGGGGCTCAATCTGTCTGCACTGGATCTTGTACCAATCCCTCCCTCAGATCCTCCTGGGGTGACTGGGCCCCTACAGATTTAACCCCTCGTTGCCTCCTTGCAGAGCCTGTTTGTCTTGCTGGACCTGCTGGGGGCCCGCCACCCGACCATCCAGAACCACTTCCCCCTCACCGCCTCCTGGTTCGACCGGCTTGTCGGCATTGGTACCAAACCTTCCTTTCTTCCAGGGGTGGGAGGGGGCTTGCTCCCCCAGGCACCTGTAGTGGGATAGCTACCCCCCCCCCCCCCCCCCCCCGCCAGTCCTGATGGTCCTGCATCTGTCTGACAATGAATAAAGGTGCCTGGGTTCTAGGCCCAGCTCTGGGAGGGGAGTGGGGTCTAGTGGTTAGAGCAGGGGGGCTGGGAGCCAGGACTTCTGGGTTCTATCCCCAGCTGTGGGAAAGAGCTGGGAGTTGGGGATTCAGTCCCCGGGGCTGTTGACCTGGCATCTTTCACCAACACTTTATTTCTCTCAAACACGACTTGTCAGGTTTGAAATCCCCCCTCCCTCCCTCCCTGGCGTTTTCTCCTGCTCCCGGAGACAGCAGCGTCTGCGTGTCCTCAGGGAGCTCTGTTGTGAGCGGCCAGGTGTGGCCCCCTGTTGGGCTCGTTCTGCCGCGCCCCCAGCAGGGCAGGTCCCAGGAACCAGCTCACTCCTCACCCTCTGCTCTGTGTCGCCCAGAGAAGCGTCTACACCGGCTGGGCCTGCTGCAGTCCCACCCCCAGGAGCAGATGTACTTCCAGCGGGAGCCTACCTATGGGCCTGTCGAAGATGACCACGTCCCCTTCCTTCGCAAAGGTACCTGTCCTGCCCCTTGCTACCGGGCGTCCAGGTGCAGAGCAGTGTGGGATGGACAGGTGGGGAGGCCTCCCCGGGGGAGCCAGGGAGGAATGTGTGCAGACAAAACGTGGTGAGACTCCCCCAGGCTCCCACACAAGCCTGGCCTCGTGAGTGGAGCAAGGGACTGAGACCTGGGTTCAGGTCCTGGCTTTGCCACTGCCCTGCTGGCTGACTGTGCTGCTGTCTTCCTCAGTTTCCCCATCTGTGAAGTGGGGGGAATCATTCTGACCCCCTTTGTAAAGTGCTTTGGGATCCCCTGAGGACAAGGGCTATGCAAGAGCTAGGTGTTATTTACAGGGGTAAAATGCTTTATAGATGATGTTTGCCTGCCTGGCACGCTTCACCCCAGAGGTGGCTGCATTTTGAACTTAGGCTCTGGGATCCTTGGGGGTGAAAGACTTTATAAACATATCATTGCTATCTAGCCACTTGGCCCTGACTCGCTTGATGTCTCTGGCCAATCTGGTTCCCATAATGCACCTGGCCAGCTGCTTGTTGCTAGGTCAGGGGAGCACATGGCTCCTAGATGTAAGGTCAGGTCGTGCCTGAGGGCCTGGCTCCATCTACTGAGACAGTGTGCGCATTTAGAATGTTGCCCGTCGCCCGCTAGTGGCTGGGCCACATGGGGATAATAGTCTACTACTGCTGACAATAGTGGAATTACTCCTGTAGCTCCAGCAGTAGAGGCTGGTGCTTGCAGTGATGCAGAGCCTGGGTTGGATCCCTGCTGACTACCCATGTATCTGTCCGGCCACAGGAGTGCCGGTGCTGCACCTCATCGCCACCCCTTTCCCGTGGGTCTGGCACACGATGGAGGACACGGAGCAGAACCTGCACCCCCCGACTGTGGAGAACCTCTGCAAGATCCTGGCTGCCTTCCTGGCTGAGTACCTGTGGCTGTGACTGCCCAGAGCCTCTCCTGGTGAGGGGACCAACCCCTCCCTGGGCCTCGCAGGATCCTTTGCCCCTCCTGGGCCGAGCTCCATGGGGCCAGCAGCCAAAACACCCTAGGGACCAGGCAAGGTGGCTTGGGGGGCCCAGGCTGTGGCAGCCCCGCAGGGGCTTGAGGAGGTGTTACAATGCTGGGAGGATGGGAAGAGAGATTGTGCTGAGTCTGTTCTGGGGCTGTGGCCAGCCCAGGAGTGAAACCTCTTGCTTGAGCCCCTTGAGGTTGGGCCTTTCTGGGCTTTACACGCCCTCCAGAGCTCCAGCCGCTGGGGCCTGGAATAGCCTCTTCCTAGTGCGGGGCCTGGATCCCAGCTGGTCGCGTCCCCCGGGGTCCACGGCTCAGAAGCCGGAATAACTGGGCTGAACCTGGACTGTGCCAGGGGCAGGACACCGGGGGCTGCGGGGGGGGGCCAGACCTGCACTCTCTACAGCGCGGCCTCCAGCTGCCAGCCCACCAGGGGTTGCTCCTGTTTACGGGGCCCGTCCAACCCTGGGGTGCTGGGCTCCCAGCCTCGCTCGGGGGCTGCTCCACAGCGACTCTCGTAACAAAGAGCTGACCCCTCAGTGCTGCTGCCCCCTTCCCACATGCTGGGCAGCCCTGGGCACTGTGGGGCTGGGACACTGCTCCTGGCATGGCTGTTCCCTCCGCTCCGGCCCCTCCTGCCAGTCTCCAGCCGCAGCCCCAGCTCCCATCAGCAGGCGCAAACCCCAGCTCCCCTCCCCTTCCTTCAGCTCAGGGCTGCCGGCCTGACTGTGTGTGACCCATGCGGAACCAGTGCCCCCTTGGTTCCTCTCCACCTCCTCCCTCTGGATTGAGAGGCAGCACAGCCTAGTGGGCAGAGCACTTGACTGCACCCATGGGATCTGTTCCACGCTCTGCCACTAACTGGCCCTGTGAGTTTGGGTAAAATCCTTTTCCCCTCCCTGTGCCTCAGTTTCCCCTCCCATCCTTTGTCTAATTAGACTGTGAGCTCTTTAGGGCAGGGACTGTCTGTCTCATGTTCTGTGTGTATAGCACCTAGCCCAAGGGGGCCTCTTAGTGCTAATCTGACAGACCATAATCACACCCTCTGAGCTCACCCAGCCCAGCCCAGTGGCAGGGTGGTGGTGGTGATGGTTTAACAGGAGATGAAATGATTCCCGGCGCTTCAACTTTTCTGTGCTAGAAGCTGGTTTATTGTCACTGCTCAGTAGCTCCCAAGCAAAGCAAGCGCTAAGCCGCGGGGCGCTGAGGTAAAGGCAAATTGCACTTGAACTAAAAACCCCTTTGTGGGGCTCTGCGACCCACCCGACGGGTCCTTCCCCGGCACCTGCTGTGTGAAGATCCAACACTTTGCCCCCCTCGGTGCGAGAGGCTCGCGGGAATGGACGGTCGGGGCGAAAGGGGCGAGGGCTGAAAGCTTTGAGAGCCAGACCCTGCGGGGGCCAGGCAGAGCCGAGTGTCAGGGCTCGGGGACACTTGGGTTCCCTTTGTGGGGGGTTAACTAGCGACCAGTTTCTGGTGGCTTCCAGATGAAATCTTCACTGCAGAGCTCGGGGGGGCTGGGGGCAGAGGCGGATTTGACTCTGGGATTGAGAATTGCTCGGTCGTTTCACACGGGAATGGAGGTGACGTTTCCTGAGCTGCCCAGGGATTGGCAGGGCCGCTGTAAGACCCTGGGCGTGGCTGTGTGTGGACCCGGGCCAAGCTGACATGCCCGTTGCGGGCGGGAGCGAGGGGCTCAGCCTGGCATCTGCCGAAGGAAGCAGTCTGGGGGAGGCAGGTGGCTCCCAGGTGCTATTAGAAATCTGAGCCCCGGAGGAGGGCAGCAGAGCCCAGGGGAGATGGGAGCATAACCCCAACTCTCAGAGCCCTGCTCTCCGGGCCCCAGGAGGCAGCAGGTGGGCGAGAAGCGGGAGGCTGCCCCCTGCTGGGGGGCAGAGGTGCTGCTCGAGCAGGCAGAAGCCGCGGGCAGCGATGGGCGGAGGGGCTGCCTCGAGGCTGCAGGGACTCAGGCTTCAGACTCAGGCCACTGGCTTATGGCGTAGTAGAGGGTGTCCCCGGGGCATTGGGTTGACTTCACGTCGCGATGCCCCTTCAGGGTGTAGCTTTCACTCAGGAAGCCCCCGGAGACAGCACATTGGATCAGGCTCTTGGCAGCGGTCAGGGTGGTGTTGTCAGGGGCTGTTTCTGCAGGACACCAGCAGCCCCCTGTTAATTTCACACACGCCCCTGGCCCCTCTCTGCTGCTCAGGGGATGTGAATGTGGCCTGAGTAAATAAACACCCTCTAGCCCTGTTCTTGATTGGCCATGTCAGTGTCTCTCTCCCCCACCCCGCTGCATTTGGTAATGCGGCTCCCCGCCTCCACACACACATTTGCTTCGCCACGCTCCCCCTCCCCCTCCCTTTCCTGACCCTGTGCCCCAGCCCAGTGCCCCACCGTGGTGGAACCAAGAGCAGCTGTGAACTTCCTAGTTCCCCTGGGGGCCTAGCAGGGAAATCTGTACAGACGGGAACCACATACTGGAGAAGCTGCCCAGGAAGCTGATTCCCAGTGACTTATTGTTCCAGTTCTTGGCATGGGCCCCCATGGTGCTCCAACCTCTGCCCTCGTAGACTCTTATCTTCACCGATCAGGAAGCTGCAGGCAGAGTGCAGTGTGAGACCCGCATGGGCACGTCAGCCGCACCCTCCCCTCCCCATCGCTCTCGGCAGCTCCCCCAGGGTCGTCGCTGGCCCCGCCTGGTTTTGAACCTGGGACCATCAGAGCTAGAAGCTCAATCCTCTGCCATGGAGCTAAAGACCCACTGAGGAAAAGGACTGGAATGGAGGGGCCCTAACCTGTATTGCACTGTTTGGCCATTAGGTGGCGCTGTGTGTAACACCCCTTATGGAAGGCACCAAGGGCCCCACCTGGACAGAGCTGGGGGTCGAGTGAGGGCTGTAGCGGGCCCAGATGTGGGGCAGGAGAACAGCGCTGGGAGCCGCTGCCCTGCTGGAAATTCCCAGCTGGGTTTCCATCTCCCGACATCACCATCTCAAAGCATTTCACGGAGCAAAATCTCTGGCCAGGTTTTCGTTGCGGGGCGGCAGGCCGGCTGCAGGGAAACGTGTCAATAACGCCGGCACGGGGCGGTGTCACAGACAAGGAGGGTGCAGGCCCCGAGGCGTCTGTCGGCTGAGCTCCTGGCACAGCCCAGGGGCTCTCTGCGGCCCTCCATCCCCCCACCAGCTCCATCACTGCCCCCCCAATCTCCCCCTGCTAGGGGCTCTGTGCCCCCGCCCCCCTCCCCTCTTGCCAGGGTCCCATTCTCCCCCCACAGCTGGGTCTCTGGGCGCACCCTCCCCAATTCCATCTTTTCCGCCCAAAATATTAAATATAAAAATCAAATCTCTTCTCTGGAGAATCCCTAGGGTGACCAGACAGCAAGTGTGAAAAATTGGGACAGGCGTGGGAGGTAATAGGTGCCTATATAAGAAAAAGTCCCAAACATCAGGACTGTCCCTATAAAATCGGGACATCTGGCCACCCTAAGAATCCCCCCTCCCCCAGCTGTCCCCCTGAGTGTGGTCTCGGCTGCCCCCCCCCCCCCCCCCGTGGCTACCTCGGGGCAGCGGCCTGGAGTCTGTCTATCTGCTGAAAGGAGGCCCCAGTCGCACCCCGCCCCCTCACTTGTAGCCGATGTCAGACCAGCCCTTCTTGTCCATGTGGTAGCTCTGGATGCCCCTGACTTGCTGGCTGCAGGAGACCTGTGAGGTGCAATGGTTCCCTGCCGTGTGGTGGATGATGACGGAGGGCACTGGGGTCCCCAGCGGGTCCCTGCTTCTTGGGACCTGGGCCTCCCACTGGGAGCGGGAGACGATGGTGGGGCAGCCTGTGCCATGCAGGGGAGGGGAGAAAGGGTTGGATTAATGGGGGTGCCCCCCACCTGCCCCAGCCCACACAGCAGGATCGGGCCCAGAGCTGGTGCTCTGAGTGGGGCTGGAGCCGTGGGGGTGGGGGCCAGCAAAGGCCGTGCATGGCGCAGGGGGGGATGCGCAGCCCTGCGTTAAATGTGACGGGGCTGGAGAGAGGCCTGGCCAGGAGCCTGCTCGCCCCGCAGCACCACCCACCAGTGGCAGCAAAGGGGTGAACGGGGAGCCAGGCCAGGCTGGAGGGAGGCCAAGCAAGGGCTGGGCTGGAGATGGCGGGTGGGGCTGGTGCTCCGAAGTCACCCTGGGCTGGGGAAGCTCTTGCCCAGGGTGTGCGGCTCTGAGCCTGTCTGTCTCGTCTGCCCCCTCTGGTCATTTGGATCCCTCCAGCCTCCCCTCCACACCACAGCCTTTCTGCCTTTCTGGTCTCTCTGCATCCGGGAGGCCCCTGATCATTCTGGTTTCCCACTGCTGACTCCCCCGCCACCCCTCGGCCAGGTCCCTTCAGAGACGGGACAAACAGGATGGAGTCCAGCGCCCCAGAAACTGGAAGGTCGGAACATCTGACCCTGAGAAAGAGCTCATTGGGCACAATCAGCCTGGGGAACTCCCTGCCACTGGCTGTCACTGGGCAAAGAGCAGGATCCAGCAACGGATCAGAGAACGAGGACAGCCAGCGTCACAATGGGTGGGACTGGATGGGTTCCTGCCCTGGGGCTTGGGGCCACTACCTGGGGGGAACAGAAAGGAAATTCTGCTGTGGCTGGGTTATTCCATCATGGACCACTAGGGGGTGTCTGGCGCCTCCCTCTGGAGCATCTGGCACTGGCCGCTGCTGGAGCCGGGACACCGGGGTAGATGGGCCCTGCTCCGATCCCGGGGGCGACGTCTAGGCCGCAGGGACATTCCCAGCACGAATCCTCCTAACGGCCTTGGTGGGAGCCGGGGACCAGCTAGTGTTGTTACTGCTCCCCCCACCCCACCCCACCCCTCTGTCCGTGCTCTCCCCCACCCTCTTTCTGCCCCTGCTCCCCCCTCCCCAGCCCCCATTTCCCTGCCCTCCCCACACAGCCTCAGCTCGCTGCCCCTCTGCATGCTGGGAGCTGGCACTTTCTGGCTCTTGGGTGCCCCAGGGCAGTTCGGATGGCGCTGGGCTGGCAGGGGACACGGCCTGGGCGGGGGCGTGTGCGACACTCTGGGATCATCTCCCCACGGGCAGGGCCAGGGGCCTTGTCCCTTGGGCCGATGTACACTAGGGCTCTGGGGAACGGGCGACAGGGGATGACCCAACCCTCCCACATGGAGGGATGGGCTGGACGGGAGCTGAGGGGCGTCTCCAGCTCTGCAGGGGCAGGTCCAGCCCAAGGCACCAGCCCAGGGGGCAGGTTTGATGGGTGACTCCATCATTGATTTCCCCCCCTCCCTCCGTTCTCAGCTGCTTCAGGGATTCCCAGCCCTGCCCCCCACCCCCTGGCCCAGGGGGATCCGAACTCACCAAGCGCCACGGCGCAGAGCACTGAGAGCCACACGACCCTTGTCAGCAGCAACATCTTCCTCTCGCTCAGTCCTGTGGGGACACGCGCCCGTCACAGCCGGCCTGCCACCCCCAGGAGGGGGCGCTGCTGGGCCGGAGCCAAACACCCCCAGAGCCCCTGGGTAGCAGATCCCCCTGTGCTCAGGCTGCCCCGGGCTCCAAGCCCAGACTGTCGCCTGACGGCAGCATCCCATCCCCATCCAGATCCCCCTTCCCCATGAGCTCCCCGGTCCCTATGGCAGCCCCTTGAGCAGCAGGCTTGGGGGTGGCTCTGGCTGTACTAACAGCCCCCTGCCCAGCTGGAGCTGTGGGGAGAAGAGCTGTGCTGGGGGGCAGAGCTGGTTCATGGAGACCGGCGCCCCGTGGGGTGCAGAGAGGGGCTGACATGTGCCCTTCTGGGTTCCTGCAGAGCTGGGAGCAGAGTGAGCTCCGGACGCAGGCAGCTGCTTCTCTCTATAAGCACCTAGGCAGGCAACAGGGCGTGGGGCCAGGTAGCTGGTTAATAAACTGTCTTGCCAATGCTGTTTGGGAGCCCAGCCACCGAGGAGGAAGGAGTCGGGGGGGATTTCACCAGGGGGCTGCAGTTGCTGAAGACCCAGCAGAGCTCGTGCAGCAGGGCTCAGGGGTCCGTAGCACGACCGGGGCCGACAGACTGCGCGTCGAGGGGAAGGAGCGATTCTGGCCTGGCAGCGCGACCCCAGGGGCAGAACCTTCATCCCAATGTGGGCAAGGCTGGGCACAGAGCACAACCCGGCCTGGGGAGCTGGGGAACGCCGCACCGGGGGGACAGCACGTCGGCCACCGTCCGGGCCGCCATTTCCTGCTCCGACCGATCCAGACACGCCGCCTGCCCCAGCTCCCCTGAACTCCAGCTGCAGGGCACTAAGGCAGCGCCTGGAGATCCCAACCGAGATCGGGGCCCTGTCGTGCCAGAGGCTGCAGCCACACGCAGCGAGAGCCAGTCCCTGCCCCAAAGTTTCCAGTCTGCCCTACGCACAGCTTTTGTCCCGATGTAACTGTGGGGTGGTGGGGTCGCTTTTGATGATATATTTATACCAGTACCAACAGCAGTGTGTGTGCGGTGACACCAGGATACAGGTGCCTGGTACCAGGGTCAGACCCGTCGACCCTTCTCGTCCGGGAATAGTTCTAGCCCGGTTCCAGGGCTATAATTGTACCCCCAACGGGGCTGTAATGTGTTAACTAGCCTGGTACAGTTACACTCCAACAGCGTTTGTGTGTGGACGCGGCCTGCCCATGGGGTGACCTTGGCCAAGTCCCGGCCCTGCCCAGTGCCTCAGTTTCCCTCTCCGAAGTGGGGAATCATAGAATATCAGGGTTGGAAGGGACCTCAGGAGGTATCTAGTCCAACCCCCTGCTCAAAGCAGGACCAATCCCCAACTAAATCATCCCAGCCAGGGCTTTGTCAAGCCTGACCTTAAAAACTTGTAAGGATGGAGATTCTACCACCTCCCTAGGGAACCCATTCCAGGGCTTCACCACTCTCCTAGTGAAATAGTGTTTCCTAATGTCCAACCTAGACCTCCCCCACTGCAACTTGAGACCATTGCTCCTTGATCTGCTGAGGAGAAGGGCAGTCGAGTGCCAGGCGCTGTGAGCCTCACGGCCCAGCAGGGGGGGCTGTAGCCGCCCCAGGCTAGGAGATGGCCGGAGCGCCATGTAGCTGAGGAAGGGGCGATGATGGTGTCACCGCTTAGGGCAACTGCACTGGTCCTGCCCCTCCGTGGCCCAGCCAGGGCATCCGCCCTGGGCTCCTGGCACGCCAGCCGCCACCTCTTGTGGGCAGGACCCGCCTTGCTCTCCCTCCTGCCGGGTGCTCCAGGCTTCCCGGTTTCCTGTTGGCACTGTGATATCCCCAGCAAGTCAGACTGGCCGACCCGGCCGCTTTCCTGCCCCCTCCGAGGCTACAAGCCCCATGAGCCCCACAGCTCCGGCCCCACCAAGCTCCCCCCAAGAAGCATCTCGGTGCTTACGGTGACAGGACTGCCGAGAACACGGGTTAAACCAATCAGCGAACCCACCCGCCTGCTACTAGGCTTACCAGGGATCCCTTCCCCGACTCCAGCCAGGGCTCCGGCTGGGGTGCAGCCCGTCAAACTCACCCAGGGGCTTTTCAGTGCTTCCAAGCTCAGCACAGCTTCTGCTGCGAACACGACCCCTGGGGATCTGTGAGTGCCGCAGGCCGGTCCCTCCATCTGGGAACAGGTCATTTGCAGCCAGTGGCTCACTCCTCAGGGCATCGCTTCGAAAGGCCGGGGGCAGAGGTCGGAATTTGCTTCCGTGCCTTGGCCGGTCGGTTGTTTTACAAGTGTCCTGTGATATTCCTGACCCTTCCCAGGGTTTGATGGAGTCACGTCTTCCCCAGAGGAATCACGTCCCAGACTCCAGACCCATTCGCATTTGTAATGCAATGAACTCCTAAAATACCCACACTTCGTCCAACCAGCTTTGTGCAGGATCTGGGAGGGAACCGCCGTCTCTGGCCCATCTCCCCCTACAGAACTGGGTGGAACCAGGTGCTGTTCGGCACCCTTGGGGAACCCATTGACTTAGTGCCTGGACAGGTTTCTCCCCTGCCTGGCCTTTCTGCCATGGCCTGTCACAATGTCACGTTTCAACGTTGCGTTTAAGAAGCATTCTGCCAGCATGCCAGCACCCGGCCTTCACAAACCCGCCCGGTCGGCTGGCAGCCTCCTGCCCCAGTTCTCTGTAGAACCCCTGGGCCGATCTGTCCCACGCCCCTCCTTACTCGGGGTGCCCCCAAACCTTTTCCTTCCAGCACACAGTTCATTTTCTTAACTTGCGACGCGGCTCGGCTGCCTTATTAACGCTGAGGCTTGTCCTGCTCCATCACATCCTCCGGGTCGTCCTTGCACTCAGCCGGCTTCCCCGGTGCTTCCAGCATCACCGCAACCGCTTCCACTGTCCTCCGCCCGTTTCTGACAACCCCACGTCTGCACCGTCTCCTCGGCTCCTTCCTCTTGCCCGCCTTCCCCTTTCCTTGCGGCGCTCGCCAGCCGCCCGTTGACATCCCCATTCTGCGGCTTCCCTTTCTGAGCATTTTCTGTCACTTCCTTAAGCTGCTGATTAAAAGCCTCGCGCACCTGATGCTGAGCTGCCGCCCCGGGTCACGCTTTCCCCTCCACTCTCTGGTCAGCCCAGAGACAAGCAGCGCACACGTGTGATCCCACGGGCCGGCCGGACGCAGTGCGGCCCCAGATCCTCCATGCATAACAGCACGTTTCTTTACAAACAATCCAAGCCCATCTTTACTATTTGGGCCATTCTTCGCCCGCATTTTACTCTTGATGGCGTTAACGTTTCTCTGGATCTAGTCTTACATCTCTTCTTCAAACTTTTTCCCTCCCCTGTAGGCCCCTAGACCGTCCCAGCCAGAGTCTCCACACACGGCTAGGTCTTTACTCCCGACACAGAGGTTGTGACCCTGCCCGGTCTGGTTCCAGCCGGTAAACTTGGGTCGGAGGATCCCCCAGGGAAGCAGATTTATTACCAATTCAGCTTCCATCTTACTTCCTACTTAAACAGACCTCAAGGACCCAAGCCCCAGCCAGTATTTATTAGTTATTAGTACAGCGCCCAAACAGAAAGGCAGATCCATTACCGAGTCTGCTGAACCAAACCTTGCAGCTGTTGATGTAAATGATAGATTGATCCCCGTGATGTCTTTTGCCACTGCTTGCATACAGTTTGGACTACTTATAGGTAACTTAGTTCCAGCTTATCACTTCCTCTTTCCCAATGCAAGGCTACAAATCCATCTGTGTCTGGTAAATTTCATAGACTTCCCAGCACACAATCACACATCTGCTGCTTAAGCATAAACTTTTACCATTACTAGAAAAGGAGGACTTATGGCACCTTAGAGACTAACCAATTTATTTGAGCATAAGCTTTCGTGAGCTACAGCTCACTTCATCGGATGCATACTGTGGAAACTGTATGCATCCGATGAAGTGAGCTGTAGCTCACGAAAGCTTATGCTCAAATAAATTGGTTAGTCTCTAAGGTGCCACAAGTCCTCCTTTTCTTTTTGCGAATACAGACTAACACGGCTGTTACTCTGAAACCTACCATCACTATGTTATTTATACATTTCCATTTGTTTGCGGTTGGTACATTTCTCGCACAGTCGCGTGGCAACGCAAATAACAGGGCATGAGGCCAAAAATGTTAGCAAATTGGCATTTTTCACAGCCTGTGAGAGTTTAGCAGCATTGCCAAAGCATCTTGGGAGTTTGGGTCACCAGTAGGCCTGAGGTCTGATCGTAATTTGACCTACCAGTCAACAAACCTTTGTACTGGTATAAAGGCATCCCCATGGAAGGGGTGGGGGGTGTTGTAATATTTTAACTAGACTGGTCCAGTTAAAGTCCTCAGGCTTTTGCATACAGACATGGCCGGCCTGTGGAGTGACCTTGGTTAAGTCACGTCCCCCTTGCGTGCCTCAGTTTCCCCATCTGTAAAGTGGGGATAGTGATGCCAACTTCCTTTGTGAAGGGCGTTGAGATCTGCTGGAGAAAGGGGCTAGCTCAGGGCCAGGTGTTATAACTGGGGAGCAAGAGGGTCTGTCACTGCCCCAGGCAGGTCGTGGGAGCTCCGCGGAGCGGAGAGACGGTGGCAGACAAGGGTAGCAGAGGGCGCTGTGCTGGGTTCCTGTGGGGCAGGTTGGTGGCAGAAGGGGAGGTCTCTCCAGAATCCAGCAACGCACCCAACAGCCACATGTCCTGATGCCTGACCCCACTGTCATTGCCTCCAGCACGGCCCCCAGCACCTCTCTCATGTGTGTCGGGGGGGGAGGGGATTTCTGCTTGGGCTGCCCCCACGTGCTGGTGCTTAAACTCCAAAAGGAAGCTTACAAGAAGTGGAAACTTGGACAGATGACTAGGGAGAAGTATAAAGATATTGCTTGACCATGCAGGGGTGTAATCAGGAAAGCCAAAGCACAATTGGAGTTGCAGCTAGCAAGGGGTGTGAAGGGTAACAAGAACGGTTTCTACAGGTATGTTAGCAACAAGAAGAAGGTCAGGGAAAGTGTGGGCCCCTTACTGACAGTGGGAGGCAACCTAGTGACACATGATGTGGAAGAAGGTAAAGTACTCAATGCTTTATTTGCCTCAGTCTTCACAGACAAGGTCAGCTCTGAGACTGCTGCCCTGGGCAGCACAGCATGGGGAGGAGGTGAGCAGCCCTCAGTGGCGAAAGAACAGGTTAAGGACTATTTAGAAAAGCTGGATGTGCACAAGCCCATGGGTCCAGATCTAATGCATCCAAGGGTGCTGAGGGAGTTGGCTGATGTGATTGCAGAGCCATTGGCCATTATCTTTGAAAACTCGTGGTGGTCGGGGGAGGTCCCGGACGACTGGAAAAAAGCTAATGTAGTGCCCATCTTTAAAAAAAGGAAGAAAGAGAACCCGGGGAACTACAGACTGGTCAGCCTCACTTCAGTCCCTGGCAAAATCATGGAGCAGGTCCACAAGGAATCCATTTTGAACCACTTGGAGAAGAGGAAGGTGATAAGGAACAGTCAACATGGATTCACCAAGGGCAAGTCATGCCTTCTATGATGAGATAACTGGCTCTGTGGATATGGGGAAAGTGGTGGTCGTGATATATCTTGACTTTAGCAAAGCTTTTGATATGGTCTCCCACAGTATTCTTGCCAGCAAGTTAAAAAAGTATTGATTGGATGAATGGACTATAAGGTAGATAGAAAGCTGGCTAGATTGTCGGGCTCAACGGGTAGTGATCAACGGTTTGATGTCTAGTTTGCAGCCGGTATCAAGCGGAGTCCCCCAGGGGTCGGTCCTGGGGCCGGTTTTGTTCAACATCTTTATCAATGATCTGGATGATGGGATTAATTGCACCTTCAGCAAATTCACAGATGACAGAAAGAACAGGAGGACTTGTGGCACCTTAGAGACTAACCAATTTATCTGAGCATAAGCTTTCGTGAGCTACAGCTCATGCTCAAATAAATTGGTTAGTCTCTAAGGTGCCACAAGTCCTCCTTTTCTTTTTGCGAATACAGACTAACACGGCTGTTACTCTGAAACCTCACAGATGACACTAAGCTGGGGGAATAGGTAGATACACTGCAGGGTAGGGATAGGGTCCAGAGTGACCTAGACAAATTGGAGGATTGGGCCAGAAGAAATCTGATGAGGTTCAACAAGGACAAGTGCAGAGTCCTGCACTTAGGAAGGAAGAATCCCATGCACCGCTGCAGGCTGGGGACCGACTGGCTAAGCAGCAGTTCTGCAGAAAAGGACCTGGGGATTACAGTGGATGAGAAGCTGGATATGAGGCAGCAGTGTGCCCTCGTTGCCAAGAAGGCCAATGGCATATTGGGCTATAGGAGCATTGCCAGCAGATTGAGCGAAGTGAGTATTCCCCTCTATTCGGCACTGGTGAGGCCACATCTGGAGTATTGCGTCCAGTTTTGGTCCCCCCACTACAGAAGGGATGTGGACAAATTGGAGAGAGTCCAGTGGAAGGCAATGAAAAGGATTCGGGGGCTGGGGCACATGTCGCACGAGGAGAGGCTGAGGGAACTGGGGTTATTTAGTCTGCAGAAGAGAAGAGTGCGGGGGGATTTGATAGCAGCCTTCAACTACCTGAAGGGGGGTTCCAAAGAGGATGGAGCTCAGCTGTTCTCAGTGGTGGCAGGTGACAGAACAAGGAGCAATGGTCTCAAGTTGCAGTGAGGGAGATGTAGGTTGGATATTAGGAAACACTATTTCACTAGGAGGGTGGTGAAGCACTGGAATGCGTTACCTAGGGAGGTGGTGGAATCTCCTTCCTTAAAAGTTTTTAAGGCCCGGCTTGACAAAGCCCTGGCTGGGATGATTTAGTTGGGGTTGGTCCTGGTTTGAGCAGGGGGTTGGACGAGATACCTCCTGAGGTCCCTTCCAACCCTGATATTCTGTAATTCTATGAAATGCAAATGGTGCAAAATAATAGCGAGATGGCGCCCTGGTGATGCAAATCCAAGACAGCATCCACACTGGGGCGCTCAATCTGAGCCACGGGCGGTGGGTTTTGTGATATGGTGACGTATCTAGGTAGGGGTTTCCTATCCGTTTCCCAGGGCTGGGATAGAACCCAGGAGTCCTGGTTCCCAGCCCCTCTGTTCTAACCACTAGACCCCAGTCCCCTCCCAGGGCTGGTGACAGAACCCAACAGTCCCAAGCTGCCGGGTGCTTTGGCCACAGGATGTAAAATGGTCCCGTCTCTGCTTCCTCTCCCACCGCTGCAACGACGCAGAAGCTGCTTTAGTAGCAGTCCCCCCTGCCCAACTGAGTCTCAGGCCTTGCTCGCCGCTCAGTGCCACGGCAGCCCCAGGAGATGATTGCTGTGGGGGTCTCGGGCCCGGGGGAGGCACTGACTCCTAGAAGCAGGGAGAGCAGCAGCACCGTAGATCAGGGAGGTCTGGCAATGCCAGTGGCTGCCTGGGGTCTGGCAGCCCAGGCACTCAGAGCAGATTGTCAAAGGCCAAACCCCTCTCACCACCGGCTCTGTAGCTCCCCCTTGCTTTCGGTCTGTCTTAGGCACCATCCTGGCCCTCATCCCCCTGGCATCCGAGCACTGCCCAACCTCGATTGCATTTATTCTATCTGCCCCCTTCAGGGCAGGGCCTGGCTGCTACCCCCACTGTACAGACAAGGAACCGCAGCACAGAGAGAATAAGGGACTTGCTCGAAGACAAACAGAGCATCTGTGGCAGAGCTGGGAAATGAACATGGGTCTCCTGGGTCCTGGGCTGGCACCTTCTCTTCCAACTTCCTGCCCCCTTCGTCCCTGGTTCAGTGGGAGCTGTGGGAGCTCTCTGGGGCACAGGAGCTGGCTGGTGCCCAGATGGAGCTACGTTGCCTATTGCACAGATCTCGCTTTTCCCGAACATTGAGTCTGCTGCTACAACCACACCAGGGCCCGCCAGGATCCTTGCAGCTGGTCAGTGCTTAGCTGTGAACTGTGCTAGGGAGGGAAGATGAAACAGATCTTCCCTCACTAGCGGAGCTCTGTGTTACCGGGGACTCACTGCTGGCTCAACGCAACCAGCCCTCCTCAAATGGAGCCTATAAATCCTCCAGCCCTGCTGTTCTCCTTTGTATTTCTGTAGTGCCCAGGGGCCTCAGTCCCGGATCAGGGCCCCGCGGTGCTAGACATTGTACAGACACAGCCCTATTCCCCCCACACTGGGTCTCCTGAATGGCCCCTGCTTGGGGGGGGGGGGCGGGGGGCTCCTTTCCTCACCCAGTGTCTCCTGCTAGCAGAGATGCTCTGAGAGACGTCTACGCTCCGGGCCTCTGGGCTTCCCGGGCTGGGAGGCAAGCGTGGCTGTCTCTGGGCAATTCTGCTGACTCTCCAGCAGCTGCACGGCAGGCGTCCTAAGGCAGCTCTCGTCCTCTCCAGAGCTCAGGGGGACTGTCCTGGCATCGGACTGTCCTGGGGAATGGAACAATGGCTCCGGGCAAGCGGAGAATGCCTGTTCCCCCGGCAACCTCAGTGCCATTCCCTCTGGAAGTGATGGTGTCAGCGAAGGTGCTGGAGATGGTCAGGCCTCGTGGTTGGAGCTGGACTCAGGAGGCCGGGGCGTGGGTGGAGCGAGGCTGGAGCGAGAGCAGGGCTGGAGCAGGACGAGGGGCAGGGCTGGAGCAGCCTAAGACTGTTGCCAATGCCAGGCAGGAGCGAGCCCAGCACAGGACGGAGCCAGGGCCTGACAGATGGCTCCAGGGGGCGCTTGGCTCCCAGCCCCGCTGGGCACTGACAGGCCAGGCACCCCAGGGCATTATCACCAGCCCGTTCCCAGTCTTCGCATGGCAGTACACTTCCTTCCCAGTCCCCGTCCCCCGGCATTAAACCAGGAACTCCACGCTGGGGACGTGCACCTGGCAGCACACAGCCTCCTGAGAACACACAGGCCAGGGTGCAGGGTGAGGGCTCCCAGAGAGAAACGGCAGGAGGGCAATGCTGGGAACCCCCAGGCCGTCTTCAGCTCAAGCCTGAGGGCACCCCGGCATCCTGGAGAGCATGAATCTAGCTTCAGCTCAGCCTTTATGTCCCCCCGTTCTCTGTGCTAGATGGGTTGGTCTCCCGGGGGGACGAAAGTGCCCATCAGGAGTTCCTGGCTTGTGCAACGTCAGTTTCCCGCTCTTGTGAAAAAAACGGTGGCTTCCCTTACACAGGAGCTGGTGTTCTTCAGGCTGGGCTGGGCCTGTACACGTTCCCCTGTCGGGGTGTGTGCACCCAGGGCCCGTGAGTCGCAGACGTTTGCCAACGAACATTTGCCAACAGACGTTTGCCCCCTGCTCTCCCCTTGTGCTCAGGGATGGGCATCAAAAGGGCACATCTGCCACCTCCCTCTCAAGTCCTTCGCACCTGCATACTGCCAGGGGAACATCCCCATTTCTACTGAGGCCTCAGGGACAGGGTTTATGATGAACCGGCTGGAGTTGATCTCCCCTCCCCCACGGCGTGTTGCACCCCTACGGCTAGCTGGGGATCCAAACTGACACTCCCCGGTTTGAGCCCCTGCCTAGCCAGGCCCTGTTCCCTCCCCCCAGGCAGTTGTTGGCCCTGAACTCCTGCAGGCAGCCATGACACACAGGTGCTTGGGGGCTTGAGAGAAGGGCTATCACCTGCTAAATGACCCCTGCCTGTATGGTGGGGACTGAGGCCACTTTGCCAGCAGGTGCCCCCCAAGTCCTGTGCTATGCTGAGTCTGGGGAGATGGGCAGGTTCAGCCTCATTAGAAGGGATCGGCCAGACAGAAAGGCAGAATCGGGTCCCCGCACGGAGCCCCTCTACTTCCTGCCTGTGTCCTAACCACCAGGACAGTGGCCAATCCCACCTTCGGGTCAGGTTCCAGCGTCGGGCCCTGTCCATACCCACAGCGTGTGGCACCCAGCATGCGCTGATAGACTCCGGTACATGCAGTAAGTTCACAGACACTAGAAACTGCCTAACACCAGGCTGGGGGCTGGGGATGTGTAGGGTACAGAGCACAGTACCCCCTAAGGCCGGGCAGGAGGGCTGGGAAATGCATATGATACAGAGCACAGCGCCCTCTAACACCTGGCAGGGGGGCTGAGAGATGGGGGGTGTAGGGTACAGAGCACAGCGCCCCCTAACACCGGCCAGGGGGCCTGGAAGCTCGGGGAATATGTAGGATCCGGAGCACAGCATCCCCTAACACCAGGCTGGGGGGCAGGGAGAGGGGGAATATGTGGGGTACAGAGCACAGCGCCCCCTAACACCAGGACACGAGGTCTCGTCCGTCTCAGGGTGGAAATGATCACACCCTTCGAATGGGGGATCTGCCACGGGCACTGGCAGGAGCGCGTTGCTTTACATTAAGGTTCTTTGGCTGATGGGCGAACCTCACCCCGCCCTGCGTTTCGAGTGTGAACAGCTGTCGATGGAAACCCAGAAGGCAGAGATGGAGCAGGACTAACCGGGGTCACTGGGTCTCGCCCTCACCCCGTGTCTACACTGTACGAGGGTGGGAAATAGCAGGTGCCTTTTCTTGCCCTGATACGATTTTGGAGATGCCAACGCTTGCGACAGCTTTCTCCCTGTGTGGGTTGTGGGATCCAGGGGAGCCGTCTGTGTGCTCTGTACAGAACAAGGCGTGTAGATCATTTATACCTCAATGGATCACAGTAAATACAGTTATTTAATATATCAAATAAAGGCAGAACAATACATCAAAAAGCATCAAAATGAAAGAGAGGATTGCTATGTACAGGGGGGATTGCTATGTACAGAGGGGTTTGCACGTGACTAGTTAACTGCTCGAGAGCTTTCATCACCGTGTACTTTCTGACAGGTTTCCACGCCCTGTGTAGGGTTTACGTCCCGCCCTCCGTCCCCGTTTCCGGTCGTGTACGTTTTTGGCGCCGTCGGCCCTTTTGAACATTTCTTTTGTATTGTTTTCTGTGTTTGGCCGGGGGAAGGTTGCGTTCTTGTGTTTTGACATATTTCGAGAAACAGTATGAACAAGTAGAAAGAAAGGCTGTAAGGGGTTTGCGGCTCCCTCCCCGTCCATCAGGGTGGGAGACCACGCCCCTCGCTACGATACTTCCGGGGTACCTTGGTTCAGGGGAAAATTAGCCCAGTGTTAATGGTTCAGGCCTGCAGTCAGGCCGAGCAATGGTAGAGAGTCTGTTTGTCTGGGGCCCTCATTCAGGGCAGGGCTGCAGTCGAGTAGGGGCTCTGGCCTACAGTCAGGCAGGCAGAGCAGCAGAAGGTCCATTTGCCTGGCCCTTGATCAGGGCGGGGCAGCAATCAAGTAGCGGGGCTCTGGCCTACAGTCCGGCAGAGCCGTCGCCGTCTAGGGGAGCTTAGCTCTCTGGTGGGAGAGTCAGCACAACCGTCTGGCGTCCTGATTCAGGCGGGTGCCAGACCAATCAGGCCTCCTGACAACCAGGTGGGGAACCTGCCACTCCTGACGGTGGCGTGGCGGTGCTCGGGGAACCCAGGCCTTCCCGCTCCACCGCGTCCCCACCCAGGGCCCTAAACAGCAGCGGAGTGGTCCGCCACTGGGTCAGCGGGGAAAATCCGATCACAACACGCTGGCCGGCTTGTAGTCAATAACACAGCTGAACCCGATTCGGCTGCCCTGGGCTCCTTCCTACACACCCATTCTATGTGTACATGGGTCCCAGGCTTGTTGTTCGCTTCGCTGGGGTAGACGGCTAGTGGCAGCCCCACCAGCTCCTTGGAGTCCCCGGCGTCTGGCAGCTCCGGCAGCCCCTCTGGCTCTCTGTCAGGATAGCGCTCTCCATTAGGGGAGCAGGGAAGAGATGTCCTGCTCCTCCAGTAGGTCTCTCCCAGCTCAGCTGGAGGGGCGGCCTTTTATAGTTCCGCTTCCTGTCCCACCCCTCTGCTTCCGGCAGGGTGTCATGCGGTGGGAGACAAGCCTGCTTTCTGCAACCCTCCTGCCCCCAACAACCCACTTCAGCGAGTCCCAAAATCAAATCCACTTACCAGGGGCCTCCTCTCCTCTTTGCGCTTCGCCAACATCCGGGGTAGAAAAGAGCTCCTGGCCGCAGGCATCTCTGACCTCCGAGTCATCTTCTGCCTCTGGGTCCCCCTCCACATCCTCGTCCAAGATTTCCTCCTCCTGGCTCGGTCCACTCTCAAGTGACATGCGAGCCACCGAAGTATCCACAGTGGTGTCAGCAATGTAGGTGAGGTTGCCGCGGAGTATCATGTCCAGCTCTTTGGAGAACCGGCAGCTCATAGGCGCAGCACCGGAGTGGCGGTTTGCCTCCCGCGCCCTGTGCTCGGCGTTCCGCAGCTCCTTCACTTTCATCCTAAACTGCCGTGTGTCCCGGTCATCGCCCCTTTCTGTCATGCATCGTGAAATCTGTCCGTAGGTGTAATGATGCTGGTTCTGGCGGGACCCAACTGAGAGTGCCAGTTCAGGACAAACTGCTTCAAGCAGGGCAGTTACAGCCGAAGGCTGGGGCTTTTCCACCTCCAAGGCAAACCAAACCAGCCAAACAGAGCAGACTTTGGTCTCACCCCACTGGCTCACCACAAGTCACACAAGCAATTCCCTTCGACACTCCAGTTTCCCAGGATCCCCAACAGTACCACTTGTTATGGGGACAAATGGTTATGAAAACCAATACCGCAGGAAAAGAAAAAAGGTTCTCTTGATCCCAAAGGACAAAGCCACAGACCCAGGTCAATATGCAAAGCAGACCTTGTCCCAAATCACGCTGTAGCCAACCCTTTAGACTCTAAAATTTAAAGGTTTGTTCATAAAAGGAAAAAGCTATAGATGAGAGCTAGAATTGGTGAAATGGAATCAATGACATACAGTCATGGCCAAGTTCTTGGTTCAGGCTTGTGGCAGCGACAGAATACACTGCAGGTTCACATCAAGTCTCTGGAGAACATCCACAGCTGGGATGCATCTTTCACTTCTTGGTTCAAAGCTTCAGTGAAGCAAAGTCCCTCCAGAGGGATGAAGCAGGACTGAAGACAAGATGGAGGAGCTGCAGCAGCTTTTTATATTCTCTTGCCATGTGGTCTTTCTTTCTTTGTCCCAAAGACAAGCTGTCCATCACGTGGCCTGGAAAAACCTCCAAGTTCTGTCCATAGGCAGGTCCCTGCACACCGTGCTGAGTCCCAAGGCTTGTCTGCCTTCTCTCAAGGGGTCAATTGTGTAGCTGATGGTCCTTAATCGGCCATCAAGCAGGCTAGGCATTGCATCCGATGAAGTGAGCTGTAGCTCACGAAAGCTTATGCTCAAATAAATTTGTTAGTCTCTAAGGGCCACAAGTCCTCCTTTCCAACTTGTCTGGGGTGTCACCCAGACGTATAGTACAAGTTTGAACCACAGACAGTATAGATCCAATACTTATAACTTAAAATACAAAAATGACACAAGCATATAGGTAGCACAGTCATAACCAGCAAACCGTAACCTTGCCTTAGACACCTTAGTGGACCTCCCTTTATACAAGATTTGGTGCCACTACAGGACCTTGGTTGCAACAATGATCTATATGGTCCCAGTTCAAGTCAAAAACGTCACAGTAGGTATCATAATTGCTACGTCCGGAGTGCAGCTGGGACTGTACAGCCTCCTCTCCCCAAATGCTGATGAGGTCCAGCAGCTCAGCATAGCTCCAAGCAGGGGGATCGCCTGGTGCGTGGAGCAGGCCTGGCCACCTGGAAAGATGCGCAGCACTCATCACCGAGCAAACAGGAAGGGGACTTTCAAAATGGCAAAGGAGTTTACGGAGTGGGGATGATGGATGGTCACCTGAGGGCCGGGCAGTAGAGTTCAAACCGATGACCAGAGAGGCGAGAGCAGGCATTGTGGGACACCTCCCGGAGGCCAATCGCAGCGCCGTAATCGACCTCGGTGTCTACACTGGCACCGCAGCCTGTAGCCCTGGCGCAGAAAGTTTTTTAAACTGTGCAGGGCTTTTTTTAAAGCGCTGCAACTGCCCTGTTTCCGCGCCCTGAGTGGCGTGGCCGTGCGTCCACCTCACCAGTTGCAGCGCAGAAAGCTGCTTTACCGCGCTGCAACTTGCCAGCGTAGACAGGACCTAAGGAAACAGAGCCATGACTTTAAACCTCCTGTTCACCGGAAAAAAACAAGGCTGTGTTTTGGAGTGGAATAAAAATGCACCTTTTAAAAATGCTGTAACAGTTTTAACACACCATGAAAGTTATATTAAGCTTATTAAACATTTTAGATTTTTGTTGCATTATCACACTGCTGTTGTTCTTAAATGTTTGCAGCCCACGGCTGAGACATAGATACATGCTTCTGTGTTTGTTTTGGGTCTAGAAGCTGTATTAAAAGTAATGCTTTATAAAAGCAAAATGGCTTTTTCATTTGTACTTTGTGTTTCTAAGAAAACAAAAAGCATTTTAGTAATGAGTTTAACAGGGGCATTTTTGAATTAGCCAGTTTGTTTTCAAAAGATGTCTAGCTATCATTAAGCAAAAGCCAGGGCCGTAAAGTTAATTAAAGGAAACAGGCATGTAGATATCAAAGCCTCCTGGTTACAGAAATGGGAATGGCCACATCACCATTTACAAAATCTTTTTATTAACTGTTTAAATAAACTTACTATATAAAAGAATACAAAAAGAGACCCAAACCAAAACAGTTTTACCTTTAAATTGTCAAGAAAGCTTTAAAAATCAGGGTACAGTTAAAACCCTCATGTTTTTAAGGTTTGGATTTAGACAAAAAAGAAGAAAAAGCAGCTGATGTGCAAAAGTTCTGACAGAGATAAGGGGCTTGTTCTGTTCCCAACATACACACACACATACGTTCTTCTTCTTTTCTCATGTTTTTTTGAAATGTAAACCAGGACACACAAGTTTGCTTTAGGCCTTTTATATAAAATCTGCATGGAGCAGGATTTAAAAATAGCTCCCTTCCCCTGTTTAGCTCGCCTGTCCTGTGACAAAAGTTGTTTCACTGTAAAGATGGCCAGAATATGTATGAATTTAAAACAAACAAGAACCCACAGCAGATTGCTTTTCAAAAGACACCCTTTGAACTTATTAAGAGTGTAAAATAAAGAAGCACCTCGGGGTTAAAACCACAGGCAGTTTACAAAAGGAATTTGTTTAAGTTAAATTAAGTTTTTATTGACTTAGGGATTTTTGTCTGAATTTTTTGCTGCATTTGTTTTTAAATGTTTGCAGTCCATGTGCTGAGACCCAGGTACAAGCTCTTTTTTAACTGTTTAAATGGACTTAATCTATCAAAGAATGCAAAAAGAGAAAGCTGTTTTTGTTTGGTTAGCTTGAAATTGTAAAGAAAGCTTTAAAAATCAGGGTACAGTTAAAAACCTCACGTTTTGAAAGTATGGATTTCTACAAAACACAAGAAAAAGCAGCTTATGTGAACCAGTTAGCTTTTTTTTTTAAACCAGAGATAAGGTATTTGTCGCCCCCCTTCGCCACCCCCCGCACACACATTTTTCTTTTCTAATGATTTTTTAAATGGAAACCAAAGGCAAACAAACTTGGAAGGGTTTTAAAATGCTAAAAGGAAACATAAAAAGACATGATGAAAGGTTTTTTTTTTAAAAGTGTTCATTTGCTTTTCAGAGTTTTGCCCAAGTCAATTGACCAGAGTACAAAAATATAGCGTTAGTTTCTTTTTAAAGCATTTGCCTATGAGTACTTTTGTATGATTTCTTGAATATGTGACCAAGCAATGCAGTGGCTCCTGCCCCTTATGAAAATTCCTAATGAATTTAAGAAACCTTTCCAGAGGTTTTTTAAACTCCTGATAGAATTGAATGCTAATTTTTATCCTGGCTACCCAATTTTGTAGGCTGTATTTCTTAAAACCCTACAAAACCTACAAAAAGGCTCACACTCTTTATTAAACCCCTTAAATCTTTAGCATGATGTCTATAGAACCCCAATGTCTTTAATCCCTTTTAAATTTGATGGGACTTTTCCCACTGGGGCTGACAGACGAACAACAAAAATGATTTTGGGGGTTTTTAGAGAGAGTTCCCTGTTTTAAAATTTCACAGTTTAATTAAAAGAAAAGGAGTACTTGTGGCACCTTCGAGACTAACCAATTTATCTGAGCATAAGCTTTCGTGAGCTACAGCTCACTTCATCGGATGCTGTAGCTCACGAAAGCTTATGCTCAAATAAATTGGTTAGTCTCGAAGGTGCCACAAGTCCTCCTTTTCTTTTTGCGAATACAGACTAACACGGCTGTTACTCTCAAACAGTTTAATTAGATTCTGTAAACTCAGCTCCTTGAACTTTTTCATGGTCGAAGCCCACGAATTTCACGACTGTTAGGACAGAAGCATCCAGCATTCTGTGTGTACTTCTCCTCTGAATGCTGGTTTCTACTGGGAGAGGGCCCTACTACAGCACATTTTATAGCCTGTGGTCATAAGTTGTTATATCTACTGGTAGCAGATAGGCACAAGAAACAGCCCTCTGACTAGGTACACTTGTTTTCTAGCACACAGCGATGAGGCTGCTGGCCTGCCTGCCGGCGATTTTGGAAAACCCCCACCCCACCTCTTTCCTGACTTTTCCCCCGCCACTTAACACTTGCTAAACATACAGTGTTTAATCATATCAAATAAAGTTTTTAAGAGATTTGACCTATTTGAAGCAGGCCCTTCTGCTTTTAAAAATTTTTTGCAGCAAAGGCAGAGGATTAAAACTAAATGTAAACCTAAAGGGCTGCCAAGTTTTACTGAAGACTAATAAGATCAACACCTGTTTACAGGAACCTTAATGGTAAGGACATAGCAATATTACCATTCACGGTCTATTTAACACCTTTTTAACCGTTGAAATGAACTCCCTTGTTCTGTAGTGAAATAAAGAGGCCCCCTTTTAACACGAACTGGTTTAAACTGTTCAGAAGGTGTCTACACTGCCCACGTGAAATCGCTGCCACGACAGCACTTTAAGGAGGCAGTGTCCTCGCGGCTCCAGCTCAGGAGGGTGTTTTTTCACACCCCTGAGCGGGGCAAGTTTCAGCACTGTACGTGGCAGTGTAGACAAGCCCTAATTGAACTGTGACATTTTAAAACAGGGAACTCTCTCTAAAAACCCCCAAAATCATTTTTGTTGTTTGTCTGTCAGCCCCGGTGGGAAAAGTTCCATAAAATTTAAAAGGGCTTAAAGCCAATGGGGTTATCTATCTATCTATCTATCTATCTATCTATCTATCTATCTATCTATCTATCTATCTATCTATCTATCTATCTAGTGGGAAAGGTGTTTGGGGCCCGTTTTCTTAGATAAGAATAAGGCAGTTAAAGGGGGTGGGTGGTGAGGGGAGGGGCGGGGAGGGGAGGGAGAGGGCTCTTGTTTAAAAATCTTGGGTTGATAGGATTGGTTCAGGAAAATGCCTTCTATGATGCAGCTGTAGAACAGTTTCTGATTGTTGCGCCCGAGAGGCGGAGATAACCATGCTGGGGGCTGTGAGCCTTGGGAGCTCCCTCTTTTCCCGGGACGGGGGGGGCAGCCGCAAGGGTAAGTTCTCTTCCCCCTCCCCGTCCACCCCCCTGCAGCTTGCTCTACTTTCCTTGCATAATGACAGGTTTCAGAGTAGCAGCCGTGTTAGTCTGTATTGACAAAAAGAAAAGGAGGACTTGTGGCACCTTAGAGATTAACACATTTATTTGAGCATAAGCTTTCGTGAGCTACAGCTCACTTCATCGGATGCTTACGAAAGCTAATGCGCAGATAAATTTGTTAGTCTCTAAGGTGCCACAAGGACTCCTCTTCTTTATACTTTCCTTGTCTCACCAACCAAAAAGGATCTTTTCCTGTTTTCTATACTCTCCTTCTCTAACTAACCAAAAAAAGGATCTTTCTCTCTTTTGCACAGCTCTGTGTTCTGCTTACTAAGAAAAAAGGATTTTTCTCTCTCTTTCTGTTTTCTGTATTTTACACAGCCCTGTGTCACTGACATAGGATCTCTAGCTCATTTTTCGGCCGTGTGATTTCTTTCACCCGACCTTCTCAACCTTCCTTTGGAGTTTCCTCTTTTCTTTAATGAGCCTTTGCTTTTTAAAATTTATTTCAATTTTTTGACTCTTATTATTTTTTAGACCCAACAAAAATAACCTTTTACCATGTTCTTACTAATCTATAAAAAACACTCCTCTCTCTTGTTGCTTTCTATAGTTTCCCCTCTTCCTTCTATTTAAAAGAACCTTTCTTTCCTTTTTTCTTCTAAGGCTAAGCGATTTTTCTTTTGTTAAAACTCCTTTCCTTTAAGGCCTCTGTCGCGAGGGTCGCGAGGGGGCATGGTCTCCTGCCCTGACAGCCTGGGAGGGAGCCGCGAACGCCCCCTGGTGGGCAGAACTGGGACACCCATGGCAGCAGAGGGGCGGGGCTGGAAGCTGCACTATAAAAGGCCGGCCCTCCAGCTGAGCAGCACGTCTCTTCCCTGCTGCGGAAGGACAGAGCTAATGGAGAGCGCTATCCTGACAGAGACCCAGAGAGGATGCCAGACGCCGGGGACGCCGAGGAGCTGGTGGGGCTGCCACTCACCGTCCTCCCCTAGAGCTCGCTGTTGCCAGCGGGGAAAGGGCTGGGGGGGAGTCCTCCTCTCTGGCCCCTATCCCGGAGCAGCTCGCCTGCACCCCAAACTCATCCCCAGCCCTGCCCCACCCCAGAGCCCACACCCCCAGCCAGAGCTTTCACCTCCCTACCGCACCCTCAACCCTCGCTCTGAGCCCCTCCAACACCCCAAACACCTTATCCCCAGTCCTAGCCAGAGCCCTCATTCCCCCCCACACCCCAACCCTCTGCCCCAGCCCTGAGCCCCCTCCAACACCACAGAGCCCTCATCCCCCCACACCCCAACCCTCTGCCCCAGCCCTGAGCCCCCTCCAACACCACAAACCCCTCATCTCCAGCCCGAGACAGAGCCCTCATCCCCCCACATCCCAACCCTCTGCCCCAGCCCTGAGCCCCTTCCAACACCACAAACCCCTCATCTCCAGCCCTAGACAGAACCCTCATCCCCCTGAACTCCAACCCTCTGCCCCTGCCCTGAGCCCCCTCCAACACCACAAACCCCTCATCTCCAGCCCTAGACAGAGCCCTCATCCCCCTGAACTCCAACCCTCTGCCTCAGCCCTGAGCCTCTCTCACCCCTCAAACCCCCCAGCCCCAGACAGAGCCCTGACCCCCTACACCCCTACTCTTGGCCTGAGCCCCTCCCAAACCCCTCAGTCCTGCACCCCCTCCCTCTGCACCTCCTCCAATCCCCAAACTCCCTCCCAGAGCCTGGACCCCAATACTCTGCCTAAACCTAGGGCCTGCACCCCAGACATCCTTCCCCACCCAAACTCCTTCCCGGAGCCCTGGGCAGGTGGGGGGCAAAGTAGGGGCGGGTTCTGGGCACCACCAAAATTTCTACAAACCTGCCACCCCTGAACCCATGTACACACGGAATGGGCTTGTAGCAAGGAGCCCAGGGCAGCTGAATTGGGTTCAGCTGTGTTATTGACTACAAGCCGTCCAGCGTGTTGCGGTCAGATTTTCCCCACTGACGCAGTGGCGGACCGCTCCACAGCTGTTAGAGCCCTGGGCGGGGACGCAGTGGAGCGGGAGGGCCTGGGTTCCCCGACCACCAGCACCCCACCGTCAGGAGTAGCAGCCTCCCCACTTGGTTGTCAGGAGGCCTGATTGGTCTGGCACCCGCCTGAATCAGGACGCCAGACGGTTGTGCTGACTCTCCCACCAGACAGCTAACCTCCCCTAGACGGCGACAGCTCTGCCGGACTGTAGGCCAGAGCCCCCCTACTTGATTGCTGCCCTGCCCTGATCAAGGGCCAGACAAATGGACCTTCTGCTGCTCTGCCTGCCAGACTGTAGGCCAGAGCCCCTACTCGAGAGCAGCCCTGCCCTGAATGAAGTCCCCGGGCAAACAGACTCTTGACCGTTGGTCGACCTGACTGCAGGCCAGAACCATGAACACTGAGCTATTTCCCCTGAACCAAGGTACCCCGGAAGTATCGTAGCAAGGGGCATGGTCTCCCGCTCAGACGGACGGGGAGGGAGCCGCGAACCCCCTACAGCCTCTCTTTCTACTTGTTCATACTTTTTCTCGAAATATGTCAAAACACAGCACGCTGTTAGGCCCTGAGCGGGGACGCAGTGCAGCGGGAGGGCCTGGGTTCCCCTATCCCCGCCACCCCCCTGTCAGGAGTGGCAGCCTCCCGCTGTGGTCGTCAGGAGGCCTTCTGCTGCTCTGCCTGCCTGACTGTAGCAAACGGGGACGGAGGACGGGACGTAAACGCTACACGGGGCATGGAAACCTGTCAAAAAGTACATGGTGATAAAAGCTATTGAGCGGTTAACTACTCACGTGGCTGGGCAGGGCAGGCGGCCAATGGGGAGGAAGCCATGGTCCGGCATGATGTGTTCCACCCTGCTCCAGGCGGGCTCTGGTGCACCAAACCCCCAGAGTAGGGAGGCTGGCTTTTACTAGGGCAGCTGGGCAGCTTCAATGACTGGGCTCTCCCTCGTACACATCAGTCTCATCCTGTGCAAGAGTGTTCGTAGGCTGGCGCGGGCTGGACGGTGTTTCTTGCAGGCATTGAGGATGATCATGGTCTGCGAAGCCAGGCACCTGACGGAGGACTTGCTGTCCTGCTGCAAGCCTTTCAGGACTAAGATTGAAAGGAAGGAAATGGAGATCAGAGCCATGGTGCTCTGGAAAGCCCTGGCAGACCAAGCCAGCGCTGTACCTCTCGGCCCTCGACAAGGAGGCAGTAGGCTGGGAGGCGGGAGGCAGCGGACTAACAGGAACAACCACCAACCCCCACTAAACATCCCCGCTGCCCTCCACAGCTGGGGGAGCCCCCAGACACAGGCAAGAAGTCACAATGAACCCCATTCACTCACTATTTCTAGGACTGCCCCACCCCTGCAGTATCTGATGGCCTCATCCCTGCCTGTATTTATGCTCCCCCTTTCCCCCAGTGCACAGATGGGCACTTAAGCCCAGAGAGGGGAGATTCACAAAGGGGGCTTGGGCATTGTTAGGCTACGCCTAACTTCCGGTGCCCTGCTGCCCTCCAGGAAATGCCGAGGAGGGAGCTCAGCCATTCTCTAGCTCTGGTTGGGGCCCAGCTGTGAACCTGCTCTGGGAGTGAGGAGCCTGAGCTATGTCACCCCCCCTCCCCCTTTTCCCCAACATATGTGGAGGAGACGCTGCTCTGCCCTGCGCTGGCCCAGGGGTCCGGGCACGCAGCAGGGAGGTAGATGACCGGACGTCACCTCAGTCTCCTTTGGAGCAGTGGCTTGACACCAGGCACCCCACCTGGAGGTGACTGCAACAAACCCTGGGCTAGTGAGTGCAAGGGGCGAAGGCAGGACCCCACCTTTGCTGTGTTGGGGGTGGGGGGCAATCCTCTGCAAAGGCCAGCCAGCTCAGGCCCAGTTTGGGGATTTGCCAGGCCACAGCTCTGAGGTCAGGGCTAAGTGCCTGGGCACATGCCAACCAGCAGACACCACAGGGTGAGGGGGAAGCTGATCAGGGGTTTGGGGATCTACATTTTACAACCCTTTGTGGCTCTCGCCCAAGATCACATTGCTGGCGTCAGAGATTGAACCCAGCCCGCGGCCCTGGGCCATTCGTCCCTCTAGCGCTCAGTGCTCAAAGCAGACACCGCTCACCGTTGCAGATGGCCTCCAACTTCTCCTGGCTCTGCTGGTCCAGCTGCCGGGCAGTGAGCCCTACACACACAAACAGCTCGTCACATCCCTGCGTCCCCAGCGAGGGTGTCAAAGCGTCTGTCACCCTCCAAGCAGTGGGGCTTTCCCCTGCCCCTCGCTGTCCAGGACGCACTCCTGAGTCCCCAGGGGAAGGGCGAGGCCCCAGGGATGGCTGTGGGGCTGGCTGCCAAAGGAGAGCATAGCGCCTTGAGGTTCCACTACCAAGAGCCCATGGCGGGGTGGGGGAGGGGGGATGGGGACTGCATGGGGAGCAGTGGGGTTCGAGGGGCCCATCAGCCGATCAGGGCAGTTTGGGGTGAGCTTGCTCCTGCGGGTTTCTGACACCCCTGAGCCTTCATTCGGCAATCAGGAGCCCAGGGGTTACTTCTCGCTGCCGGCAGGGACTGAGGAGAGCCTGAAACTGGATCCACCCCCTGCTTAAGGGACCTCTCTGCTCTGTGGTTACCTAGAAACCTGATGGCCGCTTCTCTAATGGGAGCCTGTGGGTTTTCCAGAAAGGCCATGGCCTGGCAGAGGAAGGTTTCTGCCCTCCCTTTGTAGCACGCCACCTAGGAGCCAGAACAAGGGAGCACAAGGTTATTAAAGGCCTTTCCATCCTGCAGGCCAGGTTCCAGATCTGTGGAGTGTCCTGCTTTCGGCCCTCTTTCCTGTGCTGGGGGGATCACGCAGAGGGACTACAGCCAGGGCCAGGTGTGGTCCCGGGGCTGGGGCTCGGTGTGGGCACGGAGCCGGGCAATGGAGGGCTCCCTCACCAGGCAGTCACAGCCTCGCCAAAGCTCCTTTTTCTGGAGGAGGGCACCGAGCTGGCTCCACCTTAGGAATTTCACCGCACTCCTGAGGGTGTCCCAACACACCTGCAAAACAAGAGGGGCCGGGGTGAGTCGACAACGGTTATGGGAGCTGGAAGCCAGGGCCGTCCCTCGGCATACACGCCTGCATAGGGCATCATGAAATTTGGGGCACCAAATTGCCCCAAATTTCATGGTGCCACTAGGCGGCTGCATGCTGCACATGCAGCAGCCCCAGCCCCAGTGACCCGCCCTATACCTCGGCCAGCCCCGCTGCAGGCTGCGCCCACTACAAAGGGCTGGGCCATCCCTGGGCGGGGCCCAGACAACTCCCTCCACCCTGCCTCTTCCCCTTCCCCCCTGCTCCGTCCCCAGCCCGCCCCCATTCCACCTCTTCTCCGCAAGCCTCTTCCCCCAGCGACCCCACACTCACCGGGACTGGCAGGAAGTGGAGCAACCGGTCCCAGCCCGCTCTCCTCCAAAAGAATTGCCCCCCGCACTCACCGGCGGTGGGAAGCGGAGTGCCACGGCTGGGAGCTGGCAGAGTAGAGCGGGCTGGGGCCAGGCTGCTCCGCTTCCCGCTGCTGTCAGTGAGTGTGTGTGTGGGAGGGATCCCTTTCCCCAAACCCCCTCCCTCGAGCGACATGGCTGGATGCGGGGCGAGGGAAGCAGAGCGGGCTACTCCCAGCTCTCCGCTAATCCCCCAGGCCACTCTGGGCCCCCCAAAAGTGGCCCCACACAGCTCCTGCCTCCCAGACCCTGGTGGAGGGGAGGAGGAGGCTTGGGACCCCACACAGCCCCACTGCGGGGGGGCTGGATAGGGCACCCGAATGGCTAGGGACGGCCTGGCTGAAAGCCACTAACATAGTTACTGGAGACCGTGTGTGCTGAACGGTTCCCGGCCCGCGGCTGCTCGCGGAAGGGCGGAGGTGTGGCTAAGGCCATGGCTGGAGACCTGACTCAATTCCCAGCTCTTTCTGCAGGAACTCAGGCAAGTTGCTTAGGCCCAGGGCTACAAAGGGATTTAGGTGCCTAATGCCCATGGGCATTCAATACTTCTGAGGCACTAGGCCTCACGCTGTGCCTTAGTTCCCCACCTCACAGGGGGTAGGAGGGTGAATTCATTACTGCCGGGGGCATTTGGCTCCCAAGTGATGGGGGCCATGAGAGCGAGCGTGTGCACAGGCACCTGGGGCAGGGCGGAGGGGGGGCTTGGGCATGTCATGGCTAGTAAGAGCTGTCCGGGCTGCTTGGCCAAGGGCACACTGGGTCTTGGGCACCATGCGGAGGCTGGGTAGCTCTGCTCCTGGTAGGGGCCATGGCCAGGGTTGTGCTCTTCCCACCAGCACAGCCAGGGGAATGTGCGGAGGCCAGTGGCTGTAGGAGTGGTGAGCTGACCCCTCCGCCCACCCATTCTCTCAGCCTGGCTGCAGGGGGGAGTGTTGGCCTCAGAGGAGGCAGGGAAGACTCAGCAGTTGGGTGGGGCGCCATGGTCATGGTGCTACTGGACTCAACGTTCAAGTGATTTTGAGCACCTGATTGTCACAGCACTGAGCCCCTGCCCTCTGCCGGCCAGACCCTTGAAAGGGGGGTGTCACATGTTGGCCCCCCCAACAAATTGCTGGTCACTCTGTAACGATCTCAGCTGCAGGCTCCAGCTCGTGGCCTCACCTGGGACACATTGGGACGCTCATCGTGCAGGAGGAGGAGCAGCGGGACCAGGCTGCGGAGGACGTGCTCCTTCATCTTCCTCCTGCTGGGCCCCCTTACAAGCTCCAGCAGGTGTTTAAAGAGGGTGATGGAGAGCACCCGGAGTTTGCTGGACTCCTGCAAGACAGGACGTGGGGAGGAGACGCTGTGACGGTCGTGCCCACCCAGCTGGGTGAGTGCTCACTGTGACAGAGATGTCTGCCCTGCGGGGGGTATTGCTAACTCACCCCCAGTCTTACAGGCACAGCTGGGGCCAGAGTCTCATGGGCATAGCGCCACAGAAGGCAATAGAGATGCAGGTTTCCACCAGCTGAGGGGCTGGCCTGGTATCTTCTTGGCCAGAGAACCTGTTCTGTTCCCCCCGGGCCCCACAGGGTTTTGGTTTAAAGGCTCACGCCAGGGCGAGATCCTGCATCTTCGGTCTGGGCTGCCCTGTCCCTTCGGTCAGCTGGGGATCCAGGAGACCCTGGGAACAGCTTTAGCTGGGCCTGTGCCACTACTAAATAAAGAGCGGCCGGGTCCCAGCAGAGTTCGGGAGGGCTGAGGGTAGGATTTAGCGTTGTGAGAGCTGGGGAGGTGGGTGGTCCCTCCAGGAGCCCCCACTGGGATGTTACCCCTGGAAGGCAGTAATGGATGGGTCCCTTTCTCCCACCCACTTTGCTGGATCTTGCCGTACAGTGGGGGACTGAACATCAGTCTGGTGAACATGCTGGCGGGGGCTACTTTTTTTGTGGTTACAGAAGGCCTGGGGAGAAGTAGCCCCTCCTTTGATGCTGCCCTGCCATGAGAACGAAGGGGAGAGGAAAGGGCGGTAGCTGCAGAACCTACAAACGGAGCCGTTTCCTTATGGAGCTGACAGGCCAGCTGTGGGATTCCTGGCCAGGGAGGGGAGGGGCAGGATTTTCACCAGGGTACCATCACTTGTTACCCTGGAAGCCAGGAAGAGCATCGCGGCACCCTGTGCTGCAGACGCCCCCTCGCTGCATGCAGGCTCAGGAATGCATGTCCTTCTTCAAGGGGAGCCTCATCCCTGGCCTGCCCTGATCCTTGTCAGCAGGCCTGCAGGACACCAGGGTTCCCACCCTTACTGCCATATGCTCTGATGGAGAATGGGGTAGCAGAGGAAGGCGGGAATGGGGTCACATCATTTACGACAATCCTTTTTCTGGCTAGGGCCATAGCATAGGTCCCGCTAGCCCACCCGCCAGCCCCCATTCACATGTCTGTGGCTTGAAGGGTCTCCCGCGGGCCCCCAGGCCTTACATCATGAAAGAATGGCAGGAGTTTCTCAGCCACTTGCACAGCCACAGGGCTGGCGCTCTGCCTGTCCATGCCGGCGAGGATGTCTCTCAGTACGGTGATGGCGTTGGAGATGACGTCCCTGTCTGCCTCGTGTAGCTGCTCCACGAAGTCTGGCAGCAGATGCTGGAGTTTCCCCACCTGTGTGAAACGAGGAGCTGCTTTACGAAACACCCTCCGGTGACCCAACAAGCCATTTCCAAAACAACGTCTGCCTCCCCTGCAGACAGAGGCATGGGAAGTAGGAGTGCAGGGGGTGCCTGGCCTTTGTCTCTTGTTCTGCCGGGCAGGGCCTGGCTCCTGCGGGGTGCGTCTCTGGGTGTGTGCAGCACCTGGCACAGCTGGGCCTGATTGTGTCTGGGGTCTCTGGGATGCAAAGAACCCTAGCACTAGAGTAGCAGCAGAGCTGCGGACTCTAGACCCCCAGGGAATGCTGGCGACACCAGTGATCAGGGATGCCCGGACAGAGCCATTTTCCTTCAATTAGGAACCATTTTTTCCTACGAATCCCCTTTTTAAGCCTCGTACATTTTAACCGTTGGTAATGGAGCGGCTGGTGTAAGATTCAATTCATAAAGAATTAAAGAGGATAATTTCATTAATGCAAATCAACATGGGTGTATGGAAAATATTTCCCGCCAAGATAATTGCTATCTGTTTTTGGATGAGATTACAAGTTTGGTAGTTAAAGGAAAGAGCATTGGCATAGTGTATACAGACTTCTGTAAGGCGCTTGAGTTGGCCCCGTACGGCAGTTTGATCGGAAACCTAGAACGATAGAAAAGTAACGTGGCCCACAACAGTTGGATTATCAACTGGCTGATAGGTCTCAAAATGTACTTGTAAGCTGGGAATCAGCATTACACTGGTGTGTTTCCAGTGTGGTCCCTGCAGGGCCTGGGTCTTGGCCCTATGCCATTTAACATTTTGATCAATGACCTGGAAGAAAACATAAAATCATCACTGATAAAGTTTGCAGATGACACAAGAATTGGGTGAGTGGTAAATAATGAAGAGGACAAGTCACTGACACAGAGCGATCTGAATCACTTGGTAAACTGGGGGGGCAAGCAAACAGTATGTGTTTTCATATGGCTCATTGTAAATGAATACATCTAGGAACAGGATGGGGGACTCTGTCCTGGGAAGCAGAGACTCTGAAAAGGACTTGGGAGTGCTGGTGAAGAATCAGCTGAACAGGAGCTCCCAGTGTGGCGCTGTGGCCAAAAGAGCTCATGTGATCCTGGGATAAATAACAGAAGAATCTGGAGTGGGAGTATTTGGCACTGGTGTGACCAACTGCTGGGATCCTGGGTCCAGTTCCGGTGCCCACAATGCAAGACCAATGTTGATAAATTGCAAAAGGTCCAGAGAAGAGTCCTGAGAATGATTAAAGGATTAAAAACCATGTCTTATAGTGAGAGACTCAAGAAGCTCGATCTATTCAGCTTAACAAAGAGAAGGTTGAGGAGTGCCTTGATTACTGCCTATAGGTATCTCCCTGAGGAATAAATATTTAGTATAGTCAAGAAAGTCACACTAGGCATTGATCATTCCTGTCCCTGGTAGACCACATCGGTTGAACAGCTGCCCTACCTCCTTTTCACTTTATCCAAGAATAATGGGTCACTACAAAAAGTAATTTGCCCTCTGCTGATACTCACACCTTCTTGTCAACTGTTGGAAATGGGCCACCTTGATTGCATTGGCTTCATTAGCATGACAAAAGTAATTTTTCCCTCCCTCGGTATTCACCCCTTCTTGTCAACTGTTGAGAATAGGCCACTTCCACCTTAATTGAATTGGCTTGTTACTACTGATCCCCGACTTGGTAAGGCAACTCCCATCCTTTCATGTGCTATATATATATATATCTATTCTCCTTCCTGTATTTTTCACTCCATGCATCTGATGAAGTGGGTTTTAGCCCACGAAAGCTTATGCCCAAATAAATCTGTTAGTCTCTAAGGTGCAACAAGGATTCCTCGTTGTTTTTGCTGATACAGACTAACACGGCTACCACTCTGAAACCTATCTAGTTTCCGGTTCTCTTTGTCAGCAATGGAGAACTGCTTCAGCCCAATTGGCATATTGCCTTGTCACGGAGTTCTCGGGCGATACTCTGGAACTGCTCCCTACGAAGCCAGGCAGGACTCTGGGGAAGTCTCCTTTCTGCGAGCAGACTGTCTTCAGGACACACAGCTCACACAACTTCCACCTTCCTGGGTCTGACCTCGGAGCATTCAGCATCCTCTGCCCCTCCATGCTCTTCCCACAGCGAGTCCGCTCAGGCGGGCTCCTGGGGAAGCCAGAGGGTCCTGCCCCCAATTCCACAGTCAGACGTGACTCTCAGCCAGTCAGTAAAACAGAGGTTTATTAGACGACAGGAACATGGTCTAAAACAGAGCTTGTAGGTACAGAGAAGAGGACCCCTCAGCCAGGTCCATTTTGGGGAGCAGTGAGCCAGACAACCACGTCTGCACTTCACTCCATGTCCCCAGCCAGCCCCAAACTCTCTCCAGCCCCTCCCCCTCTGGGCTTTGTCCCTTTCCCGGGCCAGGAGGTCACCTGATTCCTTTGTTCTCCAAGCCTTTAGCTCTCACCTTGCAGGGGGGAAGGGCCCAGGCCATCAGTTGCCAGGAAACAGGGTGTTGGCCATTCTCTGTGTCCAGACCCCTGCACACACCTGCCCTCTAGGGCTCTGCAACGATCATACACCTTATCCCACCCCCTAGATACTTAAGAACTGCCTAGGGGAAACTGAGGCACCCCCACAATATTCAGAGGAAACATTAAGAACAGTCCCGCTTTATCACACGCCTCTCTCCCTTAGTAGCAACACCATCACCGGGGTTTCTATACTTTGACGAGGTGCTGCAGAATAATGGGGTGTTCATATTATTGATCCAACTTGTCAGAAATTAGTTGTCATTCCTTTTCACAAGCTTCATGTTTTCAGCCAGTGTGCTGGTCCTGAGCTTCAGGTTTTTAGCTGCGCGGTTGGCTTGGAATGACTTTGTGCCAGGTTTTTCTCTCATGGATTCCAGCATGTGGATGGTATGGTGTGTCAGTTTATCTGCAGATGCCAACAAAGTATCTCAATGCTGAAGCAATTCAGAGAGACGACAGCTCAAACAACGTGTCATACGTTATGTCAAGATCCATCAAGAATTCAGGGGACTGACTTCTTTTCAGCAGCCCAACAATCTGGGCCTCTCTTGGTGTGTCATGAGATGCAGCCTGAAGGGGAAGGCCCAATGACTGCGATTATGTCAGACAGCAAATACAGTGCAATATGAATCTGACACCCCCAATCTTTCTCAGCTGCTCAGCCACTTAGTTCTGTCTTGGTTTTAGGTGAGCGGCTGTAAAGCGTATACAGTTTGTCAAAGATTTCCAAGTGATTTACAGCTCTTACTTCAGTTAACGTTTCAGCAGCTGCCAAATCCAACCTGTGGTTCAAACACGACCTCGCTAGACCATTTGGGTACTTCTTCACAATACAGCTCGCTACGCCAGAGTTCTTGCCAAGCATAACACCAGCACCATCACTCGCAAATGCTACAAGAGTCATTGTGATCGGAATTCTATTTCTTGAGACATTTCAGCCCACAATCTACAGTGCCTGAAGCCGCCGAATGTGGAAGTGCAATCAGATCAAGAAACATGAAGTGAGGATCATCGTCTTCAAAGTGTCACATTTTCAATAGATTCTAATTGTTGATTCATTGCTCAGAGTAGTTGATTCATCAATAGACATGGCAATCTTTCCGTCTCTCTCCGGCATCTGAGCACACATTCGTCGTTTGCAATGCTTTCGGTGCATTGCAGACGAGAGAGGGTCTAGCATGTTTGTAGCACTGAATTATGAGCACTTTTGGGGGAGGGATAGCTCAGTGGTTTGAGCATTGGCCTGCTAAACCCAGGGTTGTGAGTTCAATCCTTGAGGGGGCCATTTAGGGATCTGGGGCAAAAATTGGGGATTGGTCCTGCTTTGAGCAGCGGGTTGGACTCGATACCTCCTGAGGTCCCTTCCAACCCTGATATTCTATGATTCTATGACTGATACCAACATCTACACCATGTAGTATCTGGAATTCAGTTCAATCGGGGTGATCAGCGTAGGGTTTGCTACGTTTAGCAATGTAATATGCCATTTGCTTTACCTGCACCGTTGTGTCAGGTTCTGGTTTTCTCATGTTAACCACCACTTCAACTTCAAAAGTTGTGGTTTCTGCTTCTTCTGAAAGCTGTAAAGCTAATGCAGAGGCAGCTGAATCTTTCTCTTCCTTTATCTTCATGGGCAGAGATGTTAATTTGGACTTTCAGCTAGGTCCATAAGGAGAAACAGAAAACTACCACCACCCGACTGCTATGGAGAGACCTTGGTGAAACTTTGCTACAGACAAGGCATCCAAGCTTACTATCATGGCAGGACAACCAAGGATAAGCCCTCTTCTTCAGTATCCACTAACCAGACTTCATGCCAGCTGATCTTTGGCTGTTGAAGGGTAATCTTCACGGTTCGCTTTCACTGCAATAGCCACCTCAGTGAACTCCATTCCAGGAAGAGCTCTGTTTTTGTGTTTGTGTCTGCAGTCGATGCACGGCTGCTGCTGTCTTGGTCAGCGTCTTTAGCCTTCCCAAAGAAGTAGTTAGGAATAGAAGAATTCCTAATTCTCTTTTCACTGCATCAGAGGGCTGCTGGCTGTAACAGTCAGTTGTGCCGGAGATGTGAATCCTGTGATTTAGCTTAGCTACTGTGTACGTTCTGGATCGACTACAACATTGTTGTCTGGTGTTGTTTAACATCTTTATTAATGACCTGGATGTAGATAGAGAGAGCAGAGTGGTCAAGTTTGCAGATGACACAAAGCGAGGAGGAGTTGCCAATACTTTGAAGGAAAGAGCTCAAATTCAGAGGGATCATGGTAAATTGGAAGACTGGGCTATAGACAACAAAATTAACTTCACCAAAGACAAATGTGAGCTGCTACATTTAGAGAAGAAAAAACAAATGCACAGATACAGAATGGGGGATAACCGGCTTGGCAGCAGCACTGCTGAGAAGGATCTGGGAGCTGCGGTGGATCACAGCCTCCGCATAAGTCAGCAAAGCGATGCTGTTGCAAAAAAGCAAATGCAATTTTAGGTTGCATTAACAGAGGTATAGCTTGCAAGTCATGGGAGGTGATAGTACCACTCTACTCAGTGCTGGTTAGGCCTCAGCTGCAATACGGTGTCCAGTTTTGGTCACCAATGTCTAGAAAGGATGTGGAGAAACTGTAATGGATCCAGAGGCGAGTGACAAAGATGATCCGAGGGATGGAACACAAGCCATATGAGCAAAGGTTGAAGGAACTGGCTATGTTTAGTTTGGAAAAGAGGAGATTAAGGGGGGACGTGCTAATGGTCTTCAGATACTTGGAAGGCTGCCCAAAAAAAGATGGCGAAAACTTGTTCTCTCTTGCCACAGAGGGCAGGACAAGAGGGGATGGATTCAAACGACAGCACGGCAGATTTAGGTTAAATCTCAGGAAAACCTTCCTAACTGTAAGAAGAGTAGGACAATGGGACAGACGGCTAGGGAGCTTGTGGAAGCCCCTTTGCTGGAGGTTTTCAGAAGGAGGCTGGAGCCACCTGTCTGGGCTGGGATAGACACAACAAATCCTGCATCTTGGCAGGGGGCTGGACAAGCTGACCTTGCGATCCCTTCTCACCCTGCGGTTCTATGAGAGGTGTCCCAGAGCACCAGGAGAGGGTTTCGGCGTGTTCTGCCTCGACTATAGCGCTGGCTAGAGTCACGCTCTCTCTCTTCGGCCCAATGGCGATACCCAGTGGGAGACAGAGAGACACCCTCAGGCCATGGTGGGGACACACGGCGCTCCTTCCCTTGCTGCAGGGGCTGGAACTTACGGCCAAGGGGGCGACGCCAGCCTCTTGCTGAGAGACGTCGTGATGCTGGCGCAGCGGCCGTTCCTGCAGCCTGTCGAGCAGCTCCCGTAGGACCTTTCCTGCGGTCTTGGGGTGGGATGTCAGCACCCTCCACATCTCCACAGCAACGCTGCAAAGGGAGAGAGCCGATTTCACCTGGCCAGAGCCCCGCCAGCCTCCTACACCCACCGCCACCCGCACCCTGCTGGGTCTCCCGCCCCCGGCCGGCCCTTTGTTGCCCTCCTGCTGCAGCAAAGGCCCCCAATGCCTGGCGCAGGCTGCATGGGGGCCGGGTCTGAGTGTCAGCCGCAGGGGAGGCCGAGGGCTGCCATATGGGGTTTTGCAGGCTGGCCTGTCTCCACGGCATGTCAGCCTGAAAAACCCTCCAGAAGAAGCAGCAGCTCTGCAGGGAGCAGGAGGTCTCCGGAAGGTTCTGCACGCCCCTGTCCCCCCTGGCAGCAGGACCAGTCTGGGGGAGCCGGAGCGCAAGCGGCAGCAGCCCCAGCCCCGTACCTGTCACATGACAGCGAGCAGCCCAGCAGGGTTGTGACCACCTCCTCGCTGTACTGGTCGCCCAGCACGACAAGGGCCTTGAGCAGCTGCTGCTGGGCCAGCGGCTCGCTGATGGAGTCCAGGTTGTGGTAGATGCTCATCACAGCCTCCGACACCTGGAAGGGAAACGGGGAGATGGGAGCCTTGGCTTCCTCGCGCTGCTATTGATCTGGGGTGCCAGGGACCTGCCGCACCTGAGAGCATCTGCCCTCCCACATCCTCTTCTCCAGCTCCAGGCCTAGAACACAGGGCCAATTCCCGGCCTATCGATTCATAGACTGCAAGACCACAAGCGGCCATGGAGATCACCTAGACTGACCCCCCGCATTGCACAGGACCTGCCCCCCAGTAATGCCGAGTGCCCAGAGACAGAGTCTCCCACGGATGGGCTCCCCCAGCAGGTTGTTCTCACTGCAGCTCTTACCCTCTCCAAGCTTGGGCTGGGGACCCACAGGATCACATGCAGCATGTGCCTGGCCGCCACCGAGTCATGGACGCTGGTGTCTCTCATGCCCTCGATAGCAGTGAGGAGGAAGTCCAGGCGCTCGGATGGGTTGAAGTACTTCCCAAACATCTGAAACAAACCTGCCAGTGAAACCCCTTTTGCTGCCCAGTGCGGTTCCAGTCGGACCGAGCAGCCAGGACTGGCCCAGCCAGGAGTGCAGGCAAAGCCCGTTCTGCCGGAACAGGGCTGGGTTACTGCACCTGGGACGCACAGTACCCAGCCAGCAATCAGGAGCTGACGTGCATGGCACAGGCCAGCGTGGCAGTGCACGGGGGCACAATACTGCACAGCACGGATACACTCTCTAGTGCTCAGCAGGGGCTGGCAATGGTGCGTGGACGCAATGATGCCTTGGAGAGCATTAATCTCTGGGGAAGCTCCCACCACACCTGACAAGGAGCTGGGATCAGGTTTGGATGAGACCCAGTGCATCTTGGGATGTGGCATGGAGGGAGGCGTATTGGGCTGCATTAGTAGAAGCCTTGCCAGCAGATTGAGGGAAGTGATTATTCCCCTCTATTCGGCACTGGTGAGGTCACATCTGGCCCCCCACAAGAGAAAGGATGTGGACAAATCGGAGAGAGTCCAGCAGAGGGTAACGAAAATGATTAGGGGGCTGAAGCACATGAATTATGAGGAGAGACTGAGGGAAGTGGGCTTATTTAGTCTGCAGAAGAGAAGAGAAGAGTGAGGGGGGATTTGATAGCAGCCTTCAACTACCTGCGGGGGTTGGGGTGGGGCGTTCCAAAGAGGCTGGAGTTCGGCTGTTCTCAGTGGTGGCAGATGACAGAACAAGGAGCAATGGTCTCAAGTTGCAGTGAGGGAGATGTAGGTTGGATATGAGGAAACACTATTTCACTAGGAGGGTGAGAAGCACTGGAATGGCTTACCTAGAGAGGTGGGGAATCTCCATCCTTCGAGAGTTTTAAGGTCAGGTTTGACAAAGCCCTGATTTAGTTGGGGTTGGTCCTGCTTGGAGAAGGGGGTTGGACTTGATACCTCCTGAGGTCTATGATTCTATGAGATGGAGTGGGCCATAGGCAGGCTCCGGCGCAGCTGGATGGGGTCAGTCACACGCCTGGGTCTGTCCCTTCCCCCTGACTCCTAGGGTCTTAATTTCTCTCTCCTGATAACTCTGGGCACAACAATCCCAGGAAGCATTGAAAGTAGTTACCATGGCGATATTGCTGGTGTTGGTGAACCAGGTGACCCAGAAGCTGTTCTCCGCTCGCCACTCCCTGAAGACCTGCAGATACTCTGCACTCTGGTTTGCCAGCATCGTGCCTGAACCAGGGAGGGGAAACAGAGAGCAGGCAATATAAATCAGAGGTTAGTTTTGGAAACGGGAATTTTGCAAGGAAGTTTAGAGATAAGTACATCTAAGAAACATACCGGAAATTCAGGCCAATAACCTCCCCCCCCCAAGAAAACTAAACAAACTAACCCCCCTGGAAGAGTAAAAATAAACCAGGCAGAAGTGCAGCAGCAGTGTGAGGCTCTCCAGTTGATTGCACTGAACGCAGCATGTAGGATTCCCAGCCCTGTGGGCAGGTAGCACATGTGGGCATTTGGTCCAAGGAGCTACTGGCCCTCGGAGGCCAGGAGGCCAGAGGATCTGAACTGGTGGAGCCAAGGGAGACAGCGAGTTACATAGAGGAGACTTTTAGGAATGCAGTAGAGTGGTCCCACCCCCAGTCTGACAGCCTCTGTGCTGCTGAGGAGGGTGAAAGTTTCTGGGAAGGAGAACATCGAGCTGGAGCAGAGGGAGACGATCCCATAATTGGGACCCCCCTTCCAGATGAAGTCAGGATATCCTCTCACACTGAGGCTGCCCCTCCTGAGGCGGGAACACCAGTTACAAAGAAAAGCCAGTTAATAGTAACGGGGGATTCAATCAATAGACATGTAAGCAGTTGGGTTTGTGATGAGTGGGAGAACGGCATGGTAAATTGCCTGCCTGGTGCAAAGGTTGCAGCTCTCAGGAGACATCCAAACAAACTTATGTGCAGTGCTGTGGTATGTAAGCTAATGTTTAAATCAGCCTCTGTACGAGATAGCGAATGTGACAGTGAATTTTATAAAAGTCTCCAGATGTGATCCCTGGTAAGCCTGACTTCAGTACCAGGCAAATTGTTGAAACGATAGGAAAGAACAGAATTATCAGACACATAGGTGAACACAGTTTGTTGGGGCAGAGTCAACATGGCTTTTGTAAAGGGAAATCATGCCTCACCAATCTACTAGAATTCTTTGAAGGGGGTTAACAAGAATGTGGAGAAGAGTGATCCAGTGGAAATAGTGTACTTGGACTTCCAGAAAGCCTTTGACAGGGTCCCTCACCAAAGGCTCTTAACCAAAGTAAGCTGTCACGGGATAAGAGGGAAGGTTCTCTCATGGGTCAGTGGTTAAAAGATAGGAAGCAAACAACAGGACTAAATGGTCAGTTTTCACAGTGGAGAGAGGTAAAGAGCGGGGCACCCCAAGGATCTGTGTTGACACCAGTCTAGTTCAACATAGTCATCAATGATCCAGAAAAAGGGGTAACCAGTGAGGTCGCAAAATTTGCAGATGATACAAAATGACTCAAGATAGTTAAATCCAAAGCAGAGTGTGAAGAGCTACAAAGGGACCTCACAAAACTGGGGGACTGGGCAACAAAATGGCAGATGACATTCACTATTGATAAATGCAAACTGGACACCACAATCCCAACTATACATACACAATTATGGGGTTTAAATTACCACTCAAGAAAGAGATTTTGGAGTCATCGTAAAGAGTTCTCCGAAAACATCCACTCACCGTGCAGTGGCAGTTAAAAAAGCCAAACAGAAGGTTGGGAACCATTAGGAAAGGGATAGATAATAAACCAGAAAAATGTCAGAATGCCTCGATACAAATCCAGTGTGCGCGCCCACACCTTGAATACCGCGTGCAGTTCTGGTCGCCCCATCTCAAAACAGATATACCAGAATTGTAAAAGGTTCAGAGAAGGGCGACAAAAATGATTAGGGGTATGGAAGAGCTTCCATATGAGGAAAGATTAAAAAGACTGGGGGCAAGTCTACACTTAAACCACTCTATCACCATAGCTGCACCGGTGCTGTAGCGTTGAAGAGAAGCTGGTCCTCTGCCAACAAGCTCTTAATCCACCTCCCGGAGAGGCGTTAACTATGTCAGTGGGAGGGTGCTTCTGCCAACAGGGGTGTGGATTTTTCACAGCCCTGAGCAATGGAGTGATAACAATATAGGTCTACAGTGTAGACCTGGGACCATTTAGTTCAGAAAAGAGCTCACTAAGGGGGGAGATGACAGAGGTCTATAAAATCATGACTGGTGTGGAGAAAGTGAATAGGGAAGTGTTGTTTACCCCTGCACAGAACACGGGAACTAGGGGTCACTTTCTGAAATTAATAGGCAGCAAGTTAAAAGCAAAGAAAAGAAGATATCTCTGCACACAATGCACAGGCAACCTGTGGAAATTGTTGCCGTGGGATGCTGTGAAGCCTAAAAGTATAATTGGGTTCAAGATAATCAGGGCATGCAACCCCAGACTCTGCATGTCCCTAAACCTCAGACTACCAGAAGCTGGGACTGGATGTGAGGGGATGGATCACTCAAAATTTCCCTTTTCAGTACATTCTCTCTGAAGCATGAGGCACTGGCCATTATCAGAAGACAGAATACTGGGCAAGATGAACTGATCTGAGTCAGTATGTCCATTCTTATGTGAGTTATGAAGAGCAGAATACGGACAGGGGAAGCTAAAGACATCAGGGGAAAGTCCATGGCTTGAAGGACTATGGATCCTAAGGAGGTTTTTTTTAAAAAGTGTATTAGGAACAAAAGAAATCCGAGCAATGGTGTAGGCTCATTACTAGATGGAGACTGTTTAAAAGGATGCAGAAAAGGCAGAAGTGTTCACTAAATATGTTTCCCATGTTTGGAAACCCCATGTCAATGTGTTTAGGAAGGACAAGGGTCTCCAGTGCTCTTACATTTTTGACGCAGCATGAAGGCGTAGAGGTGGTGAAGTCCCTCCATAGCCAATCGGCAGATCTCCTGCTCCTGCTCAGCACTGCACAGAGTGAGACAGCCCACCAGCTGGCCCAGGACTCTGAACTCCTCCACTCCCTGACGGAGAGAGGGAGCAAGGGGAGTCACTCGCTCCTGCAGGCCCAGCGCAGCATGTCCCCCTGGCATTGCACTAGCAACGGGCTAGAACCGGGGGAGGCAGAGCCCAGCGCAGAGAGACTGGGGACAATGAGAGCAGGAGGAGTCATGGGACCCATCACTAGGGACTGAGGGAAGCTCCACAGGGACGGGAAGTCTGGGTAGCAAAGTCAGCAAACGTTGCCCTCGAGTGGGGACCTGGGTAAGGAATGAACTAACGTCCAGTCTCCATCTCAAGGGCAAGCTCCTAATCCCAGCGCCTTCTCCCATCCCCCTCCCTCCACTGACCTCAGGTCCAGGAGCGTGAGGTCACCTTGGCCTCCTCTTCTCTGCATTGCGCCTCTCTCACTCCATCCTGGAGCTCCCCACAACCCCCACTTTCTGCGCCGCACCCAGCCTGCCGGCTCTCTCCTGCCGGCTCTCTCCTGCAGCCTGTCCTCTAGCCTCCCCCTCCTGCCAGACCTTCCCTTGCCCCTCCTGCATCCCCTGCGCTCGCTCCCTGCTCTTCCCCACGTCGCACCAAGCCCCTTGCCCTCCTCTCCTGGGGTCTGCACGGCCTCCCCTGACCCACTCCCCATTGCTCTGGCTCCTTTGGCCCCTCCCATCCCTTTCACTGTGTCCCCTCCCACCTCCCTCCTTCTCTTCTGCTGCCCCAGCCTATGGGGGCATATCATCCAAGCGCCCCCCTCCAGCTGCCGGAGGGGAGGCCCTGCCACAGGGGGGATGGAGCAGCTGCAGCAGCTCAATGGCCCTGAGCACCCAGAGCAGGGGGTCTTCATCTGGCAGCCTGGCAGAAGCTGATGACAAAGCATCCCAGGGGCAACTGACAAAGGGGGTGAACAGACACCTGGGTTCAGAGGGTGCTCTCAGGGTGATCCTGTGTAAATCCGCTGACCCTGCGGAGCAGACTTTGGTCCTAGGGGAACAGCGGGGAGAGTCCTTGGAGATAGAATGATGGGGCTCCACCCAAGGCCCACTGGAGTCAGAGGACAGACCCGTCCACATCACGCCTCATTAGATTGGACTCCTACCGAGGATCTTGCTGAATCACTATTCCAGGCCCGGGTTTTCCCTACCAGGGAGCGCTGCACCGCGAGGCTGCTCAATGCAGTTAGGAGACGGCCAGAGTCACAGGCTGCTCACCTTGAATTTGTGTTGACCAGAGATGAATTTGGTCAGCCAGGTGATTCTTCCCACTGCCCTCAGCCGCACATGCACCTCCTTGGATGCGGTCCAGGGGAGCAGGACCTGAGAGAAACAGATTGGGACAAATTGTGAAGGAGAAGGACCAAAAAATAGCACAAGCACATAGAGTGAAAATCAGAAAGGCTAAGGCAAAAATGAGTTCGAACTGGCTAGGGACATAAAAGGCAATCAGAAGCAGCTCTGTAAATGCATTAGGAGCAAGAGAAAGACAAAGGAAAGTGTGGGGCCACTACTCAGCAGGGAAGCAGAGCAAATAATGGATGATACAGACAAAGCCAAGGTGTTTAATGCCTTTTTTGCTTCAGTTTTCACTAAAAAGGTTAATGGCGACTAGATGATGACCACAATATTAACAAGGGGGAAGGAATACAGGCCAGACTAGGGAGAGAACAGATAAAAGACAATTTAGGTCAGTTAGATGTATTCAAGTTGGCAGAGCCTCATGATATTCACATGAGATGGAGCTAGACAAAGCAATCTCTGAACCTTTAGGAGGGCTGAAGGTCCCAGAGGATTGGAGAAGGGCAGCCACAGAGCCTATCTTCAGAAAGGGAAACAAGGAGGCCCCAAGGAATTATCCACCTGTCAGCCTATCTTTGGTACCCAGAAAGATTATTGAACAAATTATTAAAGAGTTTGTAAGAACCTAGAGGAGATAATAGGGTGATAAGGAATAGCACCATGGATTTGTCCACAACAAACCATGCCAAACAAATCTAACTTCCTTCTTTGACCGGGTTACTTGCCTAGTGGATGGAGGGAGGCAGTATATGATGATGTATATGAAGTTTCGTAAGGCTTTTGACACAGTTCCACAAGACATTCTCATAAGCAAACTAAGCCAATATGCTCCAGATGAGACTACTCGAAAGTGGGCGCACAACTGATGGCAAGGCAATCCTCAAAGAGGAGTTATCACTGACTCGCTGGCAAACTGGGAGGGTGTCTGAAGTGGGGTCCCCCAGGGGTGTGCCTGGGTCCAGGACTGGTCAATATTTTCATGAAGAACTTGGTTAACAGAGAGGAGAGTATGCTTGTCAAGTTGGCGGATGACACCAAGCTGGGGAGAGTTACAAGCACTTTGGAGGACAGATTAGAATTCAGAATGAGCTTGCCAAATTGGAGAGTTGGTCTGAAGTCAACAAGATGAAATTCAGTCAAAACAAATGTGACGTAATGCACTTAGGAAGGAAAAACCCAATGCATAAAAAGAAAGTGGGGGATAACCGGCTAGGTGGCAGGACTGCAGAAAAGGATCTGGGGGTTATCCCGAATCTCACACTGAATAGGAATCAAGAGTGTGATGCTGTTGTGGAAGAGGGAAATGTCATTCTGAGGTGTATTGGCTTGGAGCACTGTGTCCAGTTCTTGGCACCCTGCTTGAAGAAAGATGTGAACAAACTGGGGCCCGTCCAGAGGACAGCGACAAAAATGATCAGCGGTTTAGAAAACCTGACCTATGAAGAAAGGGTGAACGACTTGGGCATGTTTCGTCTTGAGAAGACGGAGGGGGCACCTCCTAACACTCTTCCAATACATTAAGGGCTGTTTTACAGAGGATGGTGACTAATTGTTCTCCACGTCCCCTGAAGGTAGGACAAGAAGTAGTGGGCTTAATCTGCAGCAAGGGAGATTGAGGTTAAATATTCGGAAAAAGTCTAAGGGTGGCTAAGCACTGGAACAGGTGACCTAGGGAAGTGGTGGACTCCCCATCATGGACGTTTTAAAAAAACAGGCTGAACAAACACTCCTCAGGGACGGTCGAGGAATGCTTGACCCAGCCTCAGTGCAGGGGGTGGAGTAGATGACCTCTTGAGATCCCTTGCAGCCCTGCACTTCTGTGATTCCCTCTTCCCAAGCTCTGGGATCAAGAAGACCAAATATCTGCTGAGGACATTTCCCTCTTTTTGCAGCACAAACCACCCACAGAATCGACTTCCTGTGGCCCTAGAACTAGAACGTTGGGGGAATGTAGCTCTGGGCTCTGGCCAGTATTGGTGCGGCCCATGGTGAACACAAATGAATCCCGGGCTCAGATGAGGCTCAGTGGAGAACACAGCAGATCCCGCCCTCCTCCACCCCCACGCCATGCAGACGTTTTTCAGATATAGTGGGGGCACTTGGTCCTCCAGCCCAAGAACCTTTGTCGAGAACGTACTCTGAGGAGCAGAAGGCACGGGGGTGTCCCATGCTTGGGATTAAATGGAGCCTTGATCCCAGAGCCCCACCCCAGCTACAGGACTCGTCCCCTTCCTGCTCCCATGCCTCCACACCTCCACGATGTTTTGCAGCACCACAAGGTTCGGCTTCTCATCCTCGCACACCAAGGCCTTCAGCAGCTCATCCATGGTGTTCAGAGTCTGCGTGCAGAGCAGAGGAGAAACCACAGCAAGTGGCGTTACCCAGCCAGGCGACAAACCAATGCCCTGGTGTGTGACATGCCCCAGGCCATGGCAGCCCCTGCTATTCCAGCTCACCCACTCACTTGTACCTGCAGGGGACTTACTGCAAACTCCTCCTGGCAACAGGACCCCACCCGCTTTTGCTGTCCCCAGGGAGGCCACTGCACACAGTCTAACGCATTAGAAGAGTCAGGAAGGACTCTGCATTTGAGGGGGAGGGGAGATTTCCAGCCAAGCTTCACTTCCCCTAGCCTTTGTGCTTCTCAAGCAGCCGATCGATCTCAGGCCTGTGCCCCCAACCATGCACTGGGGATGAATGTGCTTGTGAAGGGAGTGTCTGTTCCTCACGAATTGCCAGTGCCTGTGAAGGATAAATGCCTACTACTGCTGCTCTATGAGGGAGTTACTCCTTTATCTGCGGCGGTGGGGCTTGTGCTTTGGTACTGCAGGTCCTGAGCTGAAGCGCTGCCAAGGAGCTGTGATCATTACACTCTTATGCCAGCGCCAGATAACCCAGGGGGCAGGGACACGAGCGACTTGCAGGATTCCCCCTCGGTTTGGGGCGGCTCCTCATGGCTAGTTTGGGGCTTACGTTGTTGTATAGAGCAGCCTCCACGCCCGGGTTGGTCTCTGCTGGAGGCAGGCAGAAGACGCTGGAGAAGCAGATGGTGAGCAGGCTGGATAGCTCCATTCCCCGCAGCAGTGGCTTCACTTTGCTAAGAGAAGAGACACGCGTGGATTGGAGGGCTGAGGCGAGACTGATGCACTGATGTTGGCCTCAGGCTCCCAGGACATGATGGGCAGGCTTCTGGGAAGCTGAGAGCAGGGCGCCAGCGGCACTGAGAGAGAGCCCCCCCTGGCGCAGGCTGTGCCACGTGCCAGGGCTCAGCCTGCCCAGCTTCTGAGCCACAGGGAGTCGCTGAGCTGCCGGTGGGATGCAGCTGGCACAGCTGGCGGCGACTCCGGTGGCTCCGCTCCGGCAGTGCCCAACTGCCCCTCTCCCCCTGGAGCCATCACCTGCGGGTCCCAGAGGGGACCGGTCCAACCCCCTCGCTCCCTCCCCCACATCTTCACACGGCCACTTGGAGAGGTCGCCAGGCACCGAAGGATCCTCCACCACCAACCCACGGGTGCCACGTGCCCGGGGGAATCGGAAGACGGGGGAGGAGCAGAGGGGGCAATGCCCTGGAGAACTGGCCATGCCAAGAGGCTGGCGTGTCTGGCTGCACACAGAACTAGCTGGGGCTGGGCGGGCAGGCCGGGTACCTCAGCTCCATGACGGCGAGCATCGCTTGCTGACGCACCCCGCTGGTCAGGGAGTCGACGGACTCAAGATCAATCAGCTCCTGGGGAGACAATGTGGGGAAGTGCCAGCCGGGCTCCGAGCTCCCGTAAGGCTCCGACTGGGGAGCAAAGCGCAGGGCCTGCAACACGTGGCCTCGGCAGACAGGTCGTCCTGCTGTGGGCTTGACGGTGTGCGGGGCTCCAGCTGGGGAGCGCAGTGCAGGGCCTGTGGTCAGTGCCCCAGCGTCACGCACCAGTGCACTGCAAAGGCTCCATCAGCATTAGCGCCCAGGGACTCCACCTGAGATCAGGCTCCTTGTGCCAGGTGCTGCACACACACGGTGAGAGCCAGTCCCTGCCCCAGAGAACTCACGAGCTAACTGGATAAGACAAGGCATGGGAGGGAAACTGAGGCACAGAGGGGGAAGTGATTTGCCCAGAATCAGCTCCTGGGGAGACAATGGGTCTCACTGAGGAACTGAGCCCCAGCCCACTGGACCACCCACCAGCACACGCTGTCCCACGTTCAGGGAAGGGAGGTAAGCTCCGGAAAGCTTTCTGCAGCGCCCCAGAGCAAAGACTTTCCAAATCTACGGAGCAGATTTGTTGCTAGTTCCCTAGTGGGCACTGACTGCGGAGTGTTGGGGCTCTGTGCAGGGAGACTGGTGTATACAGAGCGACCTGGTGACTTGGGAAGCTGGGTGCAAGGGAACAATCTACATTTTAATACAGTGACATGTTCAGGAACAAAGAACGGATCGCTCAGTGGTTTGAGCATTGGCCTGCTAAACCCAGGGTTGTGAGTTCAATCCTTGAGGGGGCCATTTAGGGGTCTGGGGCAAAAATTGGGGACTGGTCCTGCTTCGAGCAGGGGGTTGGACTAGATGACCTCCTAAGGTCCCTTCCAACCCTGATATTCTATGATTCTATGATTAACGCAGGCCACACTCACAGCATGGGAGGCTCTAACCTGGGAAGCGGTGACTCTGGAAAAGACTTGGCAGTCATGGTAATCAGCTGCACAGGAGTGCCCAGTGCGAGGCTGGGGCCCAAAGGGCTTATGCCATCCTGGGCCTTACAAACAGGGCAATCTCCAGTTGTTAGAGAGGTTATTTTCCCTCTGTGTTTGGCACTGGTGCGACCTCTGCTGGGATCCTCTGTCCAGGTCTGGTGCCCACAATTCAAGGAGAATGTTGATAAATTGGAGAGGGGTCAGAGAAGAGCCACAAGAGTGACTGAAGGACTGGGAAACATGCCTTATAGTGAGAGACTCCAGAAATCAATCAGTTCAGCTTCACAAAGAGAAGGTTACAGGGTGCCTTGATGACAGTCTGTAAGTACCTACACAGGGAGCAAATGCTTGATAATGGGCTCTTCAGTCTAACAGACAAACGTCCAACACGATCCAGCGATTGGCAGTTGAAGGTAGACATATCTGCAGAGCTCTCCAGGCCAATCACTAAACCCGCCAAGTAACATAGCCCGAGTGTGTGTTTTACTCACCTTTATCTTCTTCACAAGGAGGGCTTTGCCGAGAAAAGCTGCCAGGTTTCTCTCTGGGTGCCTCCTGAGGACGGCCCTGCTGATGGTGATGACACAATCCAAGAATTCAAGTTTCTTGGCCTCCTCCTATGCCCCGCAGAGATTAGACAAAAACAGGAAGGTTAGCGTGGAAAGGAGCTGCCAGTGGGAGAGATGTCAGAAAGCTTCCCCCCAGCGCTGCTCAGGCTTTGATATGCCGAATGCCAGAAGGCCATTCATCTCCCAACAGGAGTGACTATGTGGGGAGGGCAGGGCAGCTCTGTGTGAAACCTGACCAGAGAGGGAGCAGATCTCACGGGGCAGGTGTCCAAAGAGGAACTGCAACATAGGGGCTAAGCAGCCAGACAGTCTTACTGGGGGCCTTGAGAGAGTGGGAGGAACATCTGGGTGTGGCACCCTGACACCCCAATATTCGCCACGGTCATATAATTAGGATATGTTTGGTACCAAGTATGTCTTGTAAGGTATCAGTGTAAAAGTCTTTATCTGCTAGACATTAATGTCTCATTGGATTGCATGTGCTATCGTTGTATGTGACGTTCTGAAGTTGAGCTGTGTATGTGTTCCTGAAAAACACTGTGAGGTTCAAAACAGCCTTTCAGGTAGAACAGCAAAAAAGCCAAACACTGGCTCCTGGAGGAAATGCACAAGCATTAGGGCTACCCCAGGAACTGTGTGCAATAGAAACCTCCCCGAGATAACGCGACACAACGGGACCTGTTGGACCCAGGTCACAGCAAAAGAGTTTTCCAGCAGGTGGGAAGAGAAGATAAAAGGGGAACAAGGACATCGTGGGGGCGGGGGGGACGGGACCTCAGACTCCCTGCAATAAGATACCTGGAAACACCTGAGAGACAAAGATTGAAAATGAGAAGTGATGGTCCTAGGCTAGAGAGAGATTCCTAGCCTGTGCAAGAAAACCTGGGAAATCCAAGCTGCAAAACCAAGGCAGCTTCTGCCTTAAGAATCTGCCAACCTGTTTATCACTCGGGGAGAATTTGCTAATGTATATCCTATCTATCTGGTGTGTAAAGCTTCGTTTCTGTGTTTTGTTTATTTACTAGGGTAATCTGCTTTGTTCTGTTTGCTATCTCTTATAACCCCTTAAAATCTACCTCTTGTAGTTAATCATCTTATTTCTTGTTTATACCACAGCCCATTTTGCAGTATAAATTAGTAACTGGGAGGAGGGGCAAAGAGTTGTTCATACCTCTCTCGACATCGAGGGAGGGGGCGCATGTCATAAAACCTTTGTTCTGTACTCCAAAGGAGGTGGGCACCAGAGAAGTGGGACAAGGCCCTTCAGCTGAGTCTTCCCAGAGCTGATCTCAGTGTCTGTGTCTTTCTGCAGCTGGGTGTGGCCCTGCCTGTGTGTATGGCTGGAAGAGGCTTGTGAGCCGAGCCCAACAAGACAAGGTAACGGGGGCCCAGGCTGGCAGAACAGGTGGGCTCAGTGATAAGCCAGGACATCAGGTGGCACCTCAAAGGGGGGCAACCCATCACGCTGGGGACTGGCCAAATCCAGTGGGCAAGGGGCATGGTGGGTGCCTTTTGTAACTCAAGAGAGGATGATTTTAAGATGCTCTAGTTTAAACAGGAATTATTTGGGGGCAGGTCTCTGGCCTGTTTTATACAGGAGGTCACAGTGGTCCCGTCTGGCCTTAGAATCCATGCCTCATCCGGAGAAGGACGGATGGTGCATGTGGACAGGGCAGTAGCTGACAGATCAGAGGAGGGCTCTTGGTACCTGTTCATTGCCCTTGAGAAAGGCGTTGATGTAGTCTAGGGTGTCTTTCTCCTGCGAGTCTGGCCCCATAAAGCAGGAGGCATTCCCAGGTGATGGTGAATCTGATCAAAGACAGAGCAGTGGTCATACCTGGGGCTGCCAAGCTGCAGGCTGGGTGACAGAGATCTTAGCAGAGACCCTTGCCCCCGGCTCCCACCCCAGCAGGGTAGCAGCCCCGATGCACAGCAGGGTCTGGCACAGCCATCCCTGGTTTCCCCAACTCTTTGCTGCTCAGCCCAGCAAAGATCCAGTCAGAGCCCTGGTTCCCAGCAGCCACCCCACTTCCCTGCCCGCACCCAGCATGCAGCACCACACCTGGAAGGAGGCATGATGTCAGGCTATGAGTGGTGTCCCCGTTCTCCGGGCCATTGCTGGAGGGGGCAGAGGGAATGGCAGTGAATCGCTCTGCTCCCCGCTGCGGGAGAGGGAGGAGCTACCCAGTCTGCGCGGGATACGGGGACCCAGGGCCTGCCTGTTCTGCTTCCTCTGACTGCCTCTCCTGCCATCGACAGCCACCGGGTGTAACCTGGGCAGGCCCTGGGCTCCCATCATCAACCCCCCCACCCAAATGCCCTGTGCTGTGCCATGCGTCACCCCCCTGCAAAGGAGCCAGCAGATGGGGCTGCAACATCAGGGGGCATCTCATGCTTTAGCCGGCACCCTGCAATCCTTCGGCTTAACAACCCACTGTGCACAGAGCATCCCCTTCGACTGGTGGAAAACATCTTCCGACCCTGTGTGTGACGGATCGGGGTGGGCAATTCAGTCAGTCTCCACCTGATGCTTCTGCTGCCGCCCCTAATGCCCCGATCAGATGTAGGGGCTGCAGCTGCTGCCAGCAGGAGGGGCCATTCCCCCCTGCCTGGGTTTTCCTGTCTCTCCATCTCATGGCAGCCCAGAGTTGTACAAAGGTGATGGAGTCTTCTCCCGCCACTGACACCCTGGTCTTGCAACCCCAACCCCCAGGGGGCAAGCCCCACCGCAATGCAGGGCCATGGCCCCGGCCATTTTTGCAGCCCCTCCGCCCACCCAGGAGGCACCCACTCACCAGCATGGAAGGGCTGAGGCACACACAGCTCCTGCTGCTGCTGTGGGCTCTTCCGCGGACTCTTCCTTCGAGGAGGTCTCGTCTCCTCCCAGGCACGGATGGGCTTCAAGGGGACCTTGCGGACTTCCTCAGCCATCCTGCAAGAAGCCAGGACAAGGCATTGCTTGTGAGAGGTGAGAGGCGACTGCCCCGTTCAGCATCAGGGCCAGTCCACGTATGGCCGTTCCACCAGTGCCTACAGCTGCCAGCAGGGAAACAAGCCAATGGATGTGCTCAAAGTCACCCAGGCAGTCAGCAGTACAGGCAGGATTAGAACCCAGGTCTCCGGACTCCCAGGCCCATCCTGCAGGCCAAACGGCCTCCCCCGGGTCACTCCCGCCTCTCCTTCTGCTGGTTAACAAACTGCCCAGCAGACAGGCTGCATCCAACCACTCAGGATTCTTCCTGCCCAGGGAAATTACCCTGATCCCTTCCCCCAGGAATATTGGGGCCGTGGCAGGTCCCAGGTGGGGGAGGGAAGCGGGGTGGGGGAGCCGGGGGCGGTCTGGTGAGCAGCAGGAGTTGCTCTGACCCCACCGTGAAGGGGAAGGAGCAGAAGGCGGGAGAGCAGCGGGCAGGCAGGCTGTGCCGGGGCAGAGCTTTGTGGCGATTTCGCAGCTCGTCTCTCCGAGGCCTGTGTGGGAGCAGCCGCTGCAGAGAATCCCAGGCCTGATTCCCCCCACGCTGGGTCTCCTGAATGGCCCCTGCCCTGGGGGGCTCCATTCCTCACCCAACATCTCCTGATGACTCCCCAGGAAATGCACGGCAGGTGTCCTAAGGCAGCTCCCTCCTGTGCGCATGCCGCTGCCCACTTCCTCACTGGCACCAGGCTAGACCGCCGGCACCGGGGCACTTGGCAGACGTGCGCCGCCCAGCCAGGAGCTCGGGGAAGGCTCGGTGTGGTTGGCGATGCAATGGAAAAGCAGAGGTGGGCAATAGAAGATTCTCCTACCTGGAGTCAGGAGTGGGCAGAAGCCTGCGCGTAAATGGGCCACCCACTTTCTGCTGCCGGTGGCGGAGCTGGAACTGCTGGCTCAGCGTTCCCAGGGGCACCTGCCAGCTCTCGCTCTGCCAGAGCCAAGCCTGGCAGTGAGGGGATGAGGCTGTGCCAGCCAGCAGGGGCGTGTCACAATGGGCAGGTGAGTCACAGACCAGCCAATGTGTGACTCCCCAGCCATGGGATGCCCCAGCCCAGACTTGCTCTGGCCTCGCCGGGGCTTTAGAGCCTGTCCTTCTCCACAGGGGTCATGGGACGGACCTTTCGCTCCCCACAGTCACAGACGTTAGGCCGGAAGGGACCTCTGGGCTCCTCTAGTCCCAGCTCCTGCAGACCCCAGGACAGAGCCCCTCCCTGCGGCCATGCTATTGGAGCCAGGGGGTCTCTGGATCCCCGAATGGGAGAATCACTTCCATCCCAGCTCCTCCTTCTCGTGACAGTGCAGAATGGGGATTCATGAACTCTCCCCACCCCTAGCTCCCAGCCCACATGGCAGGCTCTTTCCACTTTCCCAAGCTGCTGGGTGCTTTGGTCATGGGGTGTAAAATCGTCCCAGTCTCTGCTTCCTCTCCCACTGCTGCAATGATGCAGAAGCTCCTTTAATAGCAGCACCCTCCCACCCCCCCACGCCCAACTGAGTGCCTGGTCTTGCTAACGCTCAATGCCATGACAGCCCCAGGAGATGATTGCTGCGGCGTGTGACGAAGTGGGACTGTTCTTAATGTTTCCTCTGAATAGTGTGGGGGTGCCTCAGTTTCCCCTAGGAGGTTCTTAAGTCTCTAGGTGGTGGGGTAAGGGTGTATGATCATTGCAGAGCCCTAGAGGGCAGGTATGTGCAGGGGTCTGGACAGAGAGAATGGCTGACACCCCGTTTCCTGGCAACTGATGGCCTGGCCCTTCCCCCCTGCAAGGTGAGAGCTAAAAGGGTTGGAGAATAAAGGAATCAGCTGACCTCCTGGCCCGGGAAAGGGACAAAGCCCAGAGGAGGAGGGGCTGGAGAGAGTTTCAGTTGAGGCTGGCTGGGGACATGGAGTGAAGTACAGACGTGGTTCTCTGGCTCACTACCTCCCAAAACGGACCCAGCTGAGGGGTCCTGTTCTCTGCACCTACAAGCTCTGTTTTAGACCATGTTCCTGTCGTCTAATAAACCTTCTGTTTTACTGGCTGGCTGAGAGTCACGTCTGACTGCGGAGTTGGGGGGGCAGGACCCTCTGGCTTCCCCAGGACCCCGCCTGGGCGGACTCGCTGTGGGAAGCTCACGGAGGGGCAGAGGAGGCTGAATGCTCCGAGGTCAGACCCAGGAAGGTGGAAGCTGTGGGAGCTGTTTGCCCTGCAGACAGGCTGCTCACCGAAAGGAGACTTCCCCAGAGTCCTGACTGGCTTCGTAGGGAGCAGTTCCAGAGCATCACCCGTGGACTCCGTGACACGGGGGTCTCGGCCCGGGGGAGGCAGTGACTCCTAGAAGCAGGGAGAGCAGCAGCACCATAGATCAGGGAGGTCTGGCAATGCCAGTGGCTGCCTGGGGTCTGGCAGCCCAGGCACTCAGAGCAGATTGTCAAAGGCCAAACCCCTCTCACCACCGGCTCTGTAGCTCTTCCTTGCTTTCGGTCTGTCTTACGCACCATCCTGGCCCTCATCCCCCTGGCATCCGAGTACTACCCAACCTCAATAGCATTTATTCTAACTGCCCCCTTCAGGGCAGGGTCTGGCAGCTACCCCCACTGTACAGACAGGGAACTACAGCACAGAGGGAAGAAGGGACTTGCTCGAAGACAAACAGAGCATCTGTGGCAGAGCTGGGAAATGAACATGGGTCTCCTGGATCCCAGGATGGCACCTTCTCTTTCAACCTCCTGCCCCTTTCGTCCCTGGTTCAGTGGGAGCTGTGGGAGCTCTCTGGGGCAGAAGGCGGGAGAGCGGCAGGCAGGCAGGCTGTGCCGGGGCAGAGCTTTGTGGCGATTTCGCAGCTCGTCTCTCCAAGGCCTGTGTGGCAGCAGCCGCTGCAGAGAATCCCAGGCCTGATTCCCCCCACGCTGGGTCTCCTGAATGGCCCCTGCCCTGGGGGGCTCCATTCCTCACCCAACATCTCCTGCTGACTCCCCAGGAAATGCACGGCAGGTGTCCTAAGGCAGCTCTCGTCCTCTCCAGAGCTCAGGGGGACTGTCCTGGCATCGGACTGTCCTGGTGAATGGAACAATGGCTCCGGGCAGTCGGAGAATGCCTGTTCCCCCGGCAACCTCAGTGCCATTCCCTCTGGAAGTGATGGTGTCCGCAAGGGTGCTGGAGGTGGTCAGGCCTCGTGGTTGGAGCTGGACTCAGGAGGCCGGGGCGTGGGTGGAGCGAGGCTGGAGCGAGAGCAGGGCTGGAGTAGGACGAGGGGCAGGGCTACCAGCTACCTCCCGGTCTGGGCACTTACCTGGCCCCATCATGCCAGTGGCTGAGCACACGGGTGTTGTGGTATTTAGGCTCTCAATCCCCCCGCAGAGCAGGGACCTGTTCTCCCTCGTTAGCTGAGGCCCGGGGTGGCGGGGACTCACCTGATCTCACGCAGAAGACTGCATGCAATGGAAAAGCAGAGGTGGGCAATAGAAGATTCTCCTACCTGGAGTCAGGAGTGGGCAAAAGCCTGCTCGTAAATGGGCCACCCACTTTCTGCTGCCGGTGGCGGAGCTGGATCTGCTGGCTCAGCGTTCCCCAGCGGCACCTGCCAGCTCTCGCTCTGCCAGAGCCAAGCCTGGCAGTGAGGGGATGAGGCTGTGCCAGCCAGCAGGGGCGTGTCACAATGGGCAGGCGAGTCACAGACCAGCCAATGTGTGACTCCCCAGCCATGGGATGCCCCAGCCCAGACTTGCTCTGGCTTCGCCGGGGCTTTAGAGCCTGTCCTTCCCCACCGGGGTCATGGGAGGGATCTTCCGCTGTTATACCAATAAAATAAAAACCAGCAGGATCTTATTAAAGGCAAAAAGGCAAAATACCACATTTATTGTGAATACAGAAAGAATCATAGTAAGCAGTTAGAAAAGGAGGACTTGTGGCACCTTAGAGACTAACCAATTTATTTGAGCATAAGCTTAGCTCACGAAAGCTTATGCTCAAATAAATTGGTTAGTCTCTAAGGTGCCACAAGTACCCCTTTTCTTTTTGCGAACACAGACTAACACGGCTGTTACTCTGAAGTAAGCAGTTAGTTATAGCTATAACATTCCATTCAACCTCATATTTAGTCACACATTCATTCATACAAACACACACACACACACAGGTTCTGCAAGGTTGTTATCATAGTTACCAGCCTTAGAGTTGCTCATGCCAAGCCACTGGCCAGGTGGCCTGGACATGAGTTTATGAAGCAGATGGTATGATGGGATAACATGGTTTTGGTAATTAAATATTCATGGTAAATAGGCCCAATAGCCTGTGATGGGATATTAGATGGGGTGGGATCTGAGTTACTACAGAGAATTCTTTCCTGGGTATCTGATTGGTGAATCTTGCCCATATGCTCAGCGTTTAGCTGATCGCCAGATTTGGGGTCGGGAGGGAATTTTCCTCCAGGGCAGATTGGAAGAGACCCTGGAGGTTTTTCGCCTTCCTCTGTAGCATGGGGCCCGGGTCACTTGCTGGAGGATTCTCTGCTCCTAGAAGTCTTTGAACCATGATATGAGGACTTCAGTAGTGCAGCCATAGGTGAGAGGTTTATCGCAGGAGTGGGTGGGTGAGATTCTGTGGCCTGCGTTGTGCAGGAGGTCAGACTAGATGATCATAATGGTCCCTTCTGACCTTAATATCTATGAATCTATGAATCTATGAGGAGGGAGCAGGGCCTTGTCAGATGCTCATCTGATGCTCTTGGAAGTTGGTTTGCAGAATCAGACTCCAAAGTTCTCACTTTTTAGAGTCTATTTTTATAGGAATTTCTTCCGATGCCAGTCTATGGGAATTCCTTCATCATGCGGTTGCTGAATCAATCAGCAGATAGCACATTCCTGAGGGCTCCGAGCTGCTAGATGTTATCTTGTTCTTTGGTTCTCCCATTCTTGAGGCTGTTGGGTGGATTCCAGTCTGCCCTCCGGGGGTCCTCTGGTTATTTCCACTTGACGCCGTCTTCAGCCGATGGACACTGGATTCTTAGGCTGGCACCTCCCTGATCATTCAGTTATTATCCACACCAAGCATCCATCCACATACATCCTCTATCTCTATTTTAATCACAATTGTTAATACAACAAAAGGGCGGGGAGTCTCTGGGTGCTGTTTCTGTTGTTCGAGTATTGCTTTGAGTCTCTCTCTCTGTGAATTGCTTTGAGAACAGACTCAGTCTTAGAATGTACGAACACAATTAGCAGCTTGCAAGTTTCACACATAGAGGGAGCGAAACAGCACCAAAAACCAAGAGACCTCTTAATTAGTAATACCCTGGACTTTCAACTGTGGGGAATCAAACTCATTTGTGATTTTAATACAGAACTTCTTTAATATGATCCAACACCGCTCCCCACAGTCACAGACGTTAGGCCGGAAGGGACCTCTGGGCTCCTCTAGTCCCAGCTCCTGCAGACCCCAGGCCAGAGCCCCTCCCTGCGTCCATGCCACTGGAGCCAGGGGGTCTCTGGATCCCCGAGTGGGAGGATCACTTCCATCCCGGCTCCTCCTTCTCGTGACAGTGCAGAACGGGGATTCATGAACTCTCCCCACCCCCGGCTCCCAGCCCACCCGAGCGGCTCTTTCCACTTTCCCAAGCTGCCGGGTGCTTTGGCCACGGGATGTAAAATGGTCCCGTCTCTGCTTCCTCTCCCACCGCTGCAACGACGCAGAAGCTGCTTTAATAGCAGCCCCTCCCCTGCCCAACTGAGTCCCAGGCCTTGCTAACGCTCAGTGCCACGGCAGCCCCAGGAGATGATTGCTGCGGGGGTCTCGGCCCGGGGGAGGCACTGACTCCTAGAAGCAGGGAGAGCAGCAGCACCATAGATCAGGGAGGTCTGGCAATGCCAGTGGCTGCCTGGGGTCTGGCAGCCCAGGCACTCAGAGCAGATTGTCAAAGGCCAAACCCCTCTCACCACCGGCTCTGTAGCTCCCCCTTGCTTTCGGTCTGTCTTAGGCACCATCCTGGCCCTCATCCCCCTGGCATCCGAGCACTGCCCAACCTCAATTGCATTTATTCTAACTGCCCCCTTCAGGGCAGGGCCTGGTTGCTACCCACACTGTACAGACAGGGAACCGCTGCAGAGAGAGAATAAGGGACTTGCTCGAAGACAAACAGAGCATCTGTGGCAGAGCTGGGAAATGAACATGGGTCTCCTGGGTCCCAGGATGGCACCTTCTCTTCCAACTTCCTGCCCCCTTCGTCCCTGGTTCAGTGGGAGCTGTGGGAGCTCTCTGGGGCACAGGAGCTGGCTGGTGCCCAGATGGAGCTACGTTGCCTATTGCATAGATCTCGCTTTTCCCGAACATTGAAAATGCTGCTCCAACCATACCAGGGCCCGCCAGGATCCTTGCAGCTGGTCAGTGCTAAATTGTGAACTGTGCCCTGGCCTCCCAGAGCGGGGCAATGGGAGAGGGTGGGGCTGGCCCAAGGCCCTGCTGGATTGCAGCTCACGCGTACGGAGTCCCAGTGCTACAGAGCTCTGTGCCGGGGCAGCGCTTTGTGGGGGTTTCGCAGCTCCTGTGTCCAAGGCCTGTGTGGGAGCAGCCGCTGCAGAGAATCCCAGGACTGATTCCCCCCACGCTGGGTCTCCTGAATGGCCCCTGCCCTGGGGGGCTCCAGTCCTCACCCAATGTCTCCTGCTGACTCTCCAGCAGCTGCACGGCAGGCGTCCTAAGGCACCTCTAGTCCTCTCCAGAGCTCAGGGGGACTGTCCTGGCATCGGACTGTTGCTGGCACCCAGTGCCGAGAGGCTGAACAACAGCTTGAATGGTTCCTTTCCCGGTGTGCTACACCCAATAATCACAACGGGGTGGAGAAGCAGAAAAGTTTATTTGAAGCTTCAAATAGGTACCGGGAGATTTGAATCTCAAATCCTGTACACAGAGCAGGAAGTTACACAGGCTTTTATACATCCTTTTTCCCAGCATACTTATCCAATAGCAAGCTGCCCCAAGTATCCATATAGCCAGCCAATCCAGTTCCCAGCTAGTCCCTGGTTCTCTGTATCATTTGTTAAACTCTACATAAAGCTGCTTTATTCAGCATTGTTCTTCCATATCTGCCCTGTGTGGCCTTGCTTAGTTTCAGGCAGTCTGACTCTGCAGCATATTGTTGCAGATTCTCAGCATAACCACTGTGTGTGCCTCCAGGCGGGGCGGGGGGGGGGGGGGGGGGGGGGAAGGACACTTGGGCCTAGGACGCAGAGCTGCTGCGAGTGCCTCCAGGCGGGAGCGGGGGCCAAGGACACCTGGGCCTAGTACGAGGGGGCTTCATCGACACTCGTGGTCTTCCATCCCCTCGAGTTACCTAGTGGCCATGCCCCAGTGTCCCCAACAGGACTGTCCTGGGGAATGGAACAATTGCTCCGGGCAGCCGGAGAATGCCTGTTCCCCCGGCAACCTCAGTGCCATTCCCTCTGGAAGTGATGGTGTCAGCGAAGGTGGGGAGGTGGTCAGGCCTCGGGGTTGGAGCTGGACTCAGGAGGCCGGGGCGTGGGTGGAGCGAGGCTGCTGCTGTGAGACTGAAATACTTGCTCCGGGAGTCACGGGCCTGTTCCTGGCTTGTGGATTGGCGGGAGCCCGGCACAGGAGGGACTCAGGGCCTGACACATGGCTCCAGGGGGCGCTTGGCTCCCGGCCCCGCTGGGCACTGACAGGCCAGGTGCAGGGGGCCAGGCGCAGCACCAGGGAGGACATTGGGGAGGCAGGAGCGCTGAGGTGGGGCTGAGCGGGCAGGTGCTGAGGAGCTGCGGCCGGTTGGCCAGCAGGGAGGAGGAGCAGCACCCAGCTGTGGAGGGCCCAGCTGCAGCTCCACACGGGGCGCGGCCAGAGCCTGGCAGGCGGCTGGCTGAAGTGGCACTTTGTGATCTGGCGCAGGCGGGAGCTGGCTCCCCACATCTGAACGCTCTGCAGTGCCGGCGGATTCGCATCTAAACCCGGATCTGGCTCCCAATTCACAGCTGGCCCCTCCCCCCGATCTGGAGTGGCTGAGACTCCAGCGCTCTGGGGAAGAGGCCAACAAATGCCAGGTCCTGGGGTGGGCTTCCCCCAGAGACAACCCCGTGCTGGGAAGGGAGGTTCCAAGAGCCGGCAGCTCCAGCACTCACACTCCCAGCGTCCTGGGAATGAGCCAGGAGCAGAGTCCCAGTCCCCGTTCCCTGGCATTAATCCAGGGACTCCGCACTGGGGATGTGCACCTGGCAGCACGCAGCCTCCTGAGAACACACAGGCCAGGGTGCAGGGCGAGGGCTCCCAGAGAGAAACGGCAGGAGGGCAATGCTGGGAACCCCCAGGCCATCTTCAGCTCAAGCATGAGGGCACCCCAGCATCCTGGAGAGCATGAATCTAGCTTCAGCTCAGCCTTTATGTCCCCCCGTTCTCTGTGCTAGATGGGTTGGTCTCCCGGGGGGGACGAAAGTGCCCATCAGGAGTTCCTGGCTTATCCAACGTCAGTTTCCCGCTCTTGTGAAAAAAACGGTGACTTCCCTTACACCGGAGCTGGTGTTCTTCAGGCTGGGCTGGGCCTGTACACGTTCCCCTGTCGGGGTGTGTGCACCCAGGGCCCATGAGTTGCAGACGTTTGCCAACGAACATTTGCCAACAGACGTTTGCCCCCTGCTCTCCCCATGTGCTCAGGGACCGCCATCAAAAGAGCACGTCTGCCACCTCCCTCTCAAGTCCTTCGCACCTGCATACTGCCAGGGGAACATCCCCATTTCTACTGAGGACTCAGGGACAGGGTTTATGATGAACCGGCTGGAGTTGATCTCCCCTCCCGCCCGGCGTGTTGCACCCCTACGGCTAGCTGGGGATCCAAACTGACACTCCCCGGTTTGAGCCCCTGCCTAGCCAGGCCCTGTTCCTTCCCCCTAGGCAGTTGTTGGCCCTGAACTCCTGCAGGCAGCCATGACACACAGGTGCTTGGGGGCTTGAGAGAAGGGCTATCACCAGCTGAATGACCCCTGCCTGTACGGTGGGGACTGAGGCCACTTTGCCAGCAGGTGCCCCCCAAGTCCTGTGCTATGCTGAGTCTGGGGAGATGGGCAGGTTCAGCCTCATTAGAAGGGATCGGCCAGACAGAAAGGCAGAATCGGGTCCCCGCACGGAGCCCCTCTACTTCCTGCCTGTGTCCTAACCACCAGGACAGTGGCCAATCCCACCTTCAGGTCAGGTTCCAGCGTCAGGCCCTGTCCATACCCACAGCGTGTGGCACCCAGCATGCACTGATAGACTCCGGTACATGCAGTAAGTTCACAGACACTAGAAACTGCCTAACACCAGGCTGGGGGCTGGGGATGTGTAGGGTACAGAGCACAGCACCCCCTAAGGCCAGGCAGGAGGGCTGGGAAATGCATATGATACAGAGCACAGCGCCCTCTAACACCTGGCAGGGGGGCTGAGAGATGGGGGGTGTAGGCTACAGAGCACAGCGCCCCCTAACGCCGGCCAGGGGGCCTGGAAGCTGGGGGAATATGTAGGATCCGGAGCACAGCATCCCCTAACACCAGGCTGGGGGGCAGGGAGAGGGGGGATATGTGGGGTACAGAGCACAGCGCCCCCTAACACCAGGACACGAGGTCTCGTCCGTCTCAGGGTGGAAATGATCACACCCTTCGAATGGGGGATCTGCCACGGGCACTGGCAGGAGCGCGTTGCTTTACATTAAGGTTCTTTGGCTGATGGGCGAACCTCACCCCGCCCTGCGTTTCGAGTGTGAACAGTTGTCGATGGAAACCCAGACGGCAGAGATGGAGCAGGACTAACCGGGGTCACTGGGTCTCACCCTCACCCCGTGTCTACACTGTACGAGGGTGGGAAATAGCAGGTGCCTTTTCTTGCCCTGATACGATTTTGGAGATGCCGATGCTTGCGACAGCTTTCTCCCTGTGTCGGTTGTGGGATCCAGGGGAGCCGTCTGTGTGCTCTGTACAGAACAAGGCGTGTAGATCATTTATACCTCAATGGATCACAGTAAATACAGTTATTTAATATATCAAATAAAGGCAGAACAATACATCAAAAAGCATCAAAATGAAAGAGAGGATTGCTATGTACAGGGGGGATTGCTATGTACAGGGGGGTTTGCACGTGACTAGTTAACTGCTCGAGAGCTTTCATCACCGTATACTTTCTGACAGGTTTCTGCACCCTGTGTAGGGTTTACGTCCCGCCCTCCGTCCCCGTTTCCGGTCGTATACGTTTTTGGCGCCGTCGGCCCTTTTGAACATTTCTTTTGTATTGTTTTCTGTGTTTGGCCTGGGGAAGGTTGCGTTCTTGTGTTTTGACATATTTCGAGAAAAAGTATGAACAAGTAGAAAGAAAGGCTGTAAGGGGTTTGCGGCTCCCTCCCCGTCCATCAGGGTGGGAGACCACGCTCCTCGCTACGATACTTCCGGGGTACCTTGGTTCAGGGGAAAATTAGCCCAGTGTTAATGGTTCAGGCCTGCAGTCAGGCTGAGCAATGGTAGAGAGTCTGTTTGCCTAGGGCCCTCATTCAGGGCAGGGCTGCTGTCGAGTAGGGGCTCTGGCCTACAGTCAGGCAGGCAGAGCAGCAGAAGGTCCATTTGCCTGGCCCTTGATCAGGGCGGGGCAGCAATCAAGTAGCGGGGCTCTGGCCTACAGTCCGGCAGAGCCGTCGCCGTCTAGGGGAGCTTAGCTCTCTGGTGGGAGAGTCAGCACAACCGTCTGGCGTCCTGATTCAGGCGGGTGCCAGACCAATCAGGCCTCCTGACAACCAGGTGGGGAACCTGCCACTCCTGACGGTGGCGTGGCGGTGCTCGGGGAACCCAGGCCTTCCCGCTCCACCGCGTCCCCACCCAGGGCCCTAAACAGCAGCGGAGTGGTCCGCCACTGGGTCAGCGGGGAAAATCCGATCACAACATGCTGGCCGGCTTGTAGTCAATAACACAGCTGAAGCCGATTCAGCTGCCCTGGGCTCCTTCCTACACACCCATTCCGTGTGTACATGGGTTCCAGGGTTGTTGTTCGCTTCGCTGGGGTAGATGGCTAGTGGCAGCCCCACCAGCTCCTTGGAGTCCCCGGCGTCTGGCAGCGCCGGCAGCCCCTCTGGCTCTCTGTCAGGATAGCGCTTTCCATTAGGGGAGCAGGGAAGAGACGTCCTGCTCCTCCAGCAGCTCTCTCCCAACTCAGCTGGAGGGGCGGCCTTTTATAGTTCCGCTTCCTGTCCCGCCCCTCTGCTTCCGGCAGGGTGGCATGCGGTGGGAGACAAGCCTGCTTTCTGCAACCCTCCTGCCCCCAACAACCCACTTCAGCGAGTCCCAAAATCAAATCCACTTACCAGGGGCCTCCTCTCCTCTTTGCGCTTCGCCAACATCCGGGGTAGAAAAGAGCTCCTGGCAGCATGCATCTCTGACCTCCGAGTCATCTTCTGCCTCTGGGTCCCCCTCCACATCCTCGTCCAAGATTTCCTCCTCCTGGCTCGGTCCACTCTCAACTGACATGCGAGCCACCGAAGTATCCACAGTGGTGTTAGCAATGGAGGTGGGGTCGCCGCGGAGTATCATGTCCAGCTCTTTGGAGAACCGGCAGCTCGTAGGCGCAGCACCGGAGTGGCGGTTTGCCTCCCGCGCCCTGTGCTCGGCGTTCCGCAGCTCCTTCATTTTCATCCTAAACTGCCGTGTGTCCCGGTCATCGCCCCTTTCTGTCATGCATCGTGAAATCTGTCCGTAGGTGTAATGATGCTGGTTCTGGCGGGACCCAACTGAGAGTGCCAGTTCAGGACAAACTGCTTCAAGCAGGGCAGTTACAGCCGAAGGCTGGGGCTTTTCCACCTCTAAGGCAAACCAAACCAGCCAAACAGAGCAGACTTTGGTCTCACCCCACTGGCTCACCACAAGTCACACAAGCAATTCCCTTAGACGCTCCAGTTTCCCAGGATCCCCAACAGTACCACTTGTTATGGGGACAAATGGCTATGAAAACCAATACCCCAGGAAAAGAAAAAAGGTTCTCTTGATCCCAAAGGACAAAGCCACAGACCCAGGTCAATATACAAAGCAGACCTTGTCCCAAATCACGCTGTAGCCAACCCTTTAGACTCTAAAATCTAAAGGTTTGTTCATAAAAGGAAAAAGCTATAGATGAGAGCTAGAATTGGTGAAATGGAATCAATGACATACAGTCATGGCCAAGTTCTTGGTTCAGGCTTGTGGAAGCGACAGAATAAACTGCAGGTTCACATCAAGTCTCTGGAGAACATCCACAGCTGGGATGCGTCTTTCAGTTTTTGGTTCAAAGCTTCAGTGTAGCAAAGTCCCTCCAGAGGGATGAAGCAGGACTGAAGACAAGATGGAGGAGCTGCAGCAGCTTTTTATATTCTCTTGCCATGTGGTCTTTCTTTCTTTGTCCCAAAGACAAGCTGTCCATCACGTGGCCTGGAAAAACCTCCGAGTTCTGTCCATAGGCAGGTCCCTGCACACCGTGCTGAGTCCCAAGGCTTGTCTGCCTTCTCTCAATGGGTCAATTGTGTAGCTGATGGTCCTTAATCGGCCATCAAGCAGGCTAGGCATTGCATCCGATGAAGTGAGCTGTAGCTCACGAAAGCTTATGCTCAAATAAATTTGTTAGTCTCTAAGGTGGCACAAGTCCTCCTTTCCAACTTGTCTGGGGTGTCTCCCAGAAGCATAATACAAGTTTGAACCACAGACACTATAGAGCCAATACTTATAACTTAAAATACAAAAATGACACAAGCATATAGATAGCACAGTCATAACCAGCAAACCGTAACCTTGCCTTAGACACCTTAGTGGACCCCCCTTTATACAAGATTTGGTGCCACTACAGGACCTTGGTTGCAACAATGATCTATATGGTCCCAGTTCAAGTCAATAACGTCACAGTAGGTATCATAATTGCTACGTCCGGAGTGCAGCTGGGACTGTACAGCCTCCTCTCCCCAAATGCTGATGAGGTCCAGCAGCTCGGCATAGCTCCAAGCAGGGGGATCGCCTGGTGCGTGGAGCAGGCCTGGCCACCTGGAAAGATGCACTGCACTCATCACCGAGCAAACAGGAAGGGGACTTTCAAAATGGCAAAGGAGTTTATGGAGTGGGGATGATGGATGGTCACCTGAGGGCCAGGCAGTAGAGTTCAAACCGATGACCAGAGAGGCGAGAGCAGGCATTGTGGGACACCTCCCGGAGGCCAATCGCAGCGCCGTAATCGACCTCGGTGTCTACACTGGCACCGCAGCCTGTAGCCCCGGTGCAGAAAGTTTTTTAAACTGTGCAGGGCTTTTTTTAAAGCGCTGCAACTGCCCTGTTTCCGCGCCCTGAGTGGCGTGGCCGTGCGTCCACCTCACCAGTTGCAGAGCAGAAAGCTGCTTTGCCGCGCTGCAACTTGCCAGCGTAGACAGGACCTAAGGAAACAGAGCCATGACTTTAAACCTCCTGTTCACCGGAAAAAAACAAGGCTGTGTTTTGGAGTGGAATAAAAATGCACCTTTTAAAAATGCTGTAACAGTTTTAACACACCATGAAAGTTATATTAAGCTTATTAAACATTTTAGATTTTTGTTGCATTATCAGACTGCTGTTGTTCTTAAATGTTTGCAGCCCACGGGCTGAGACATAGATACATGCTTCTGTGTTTGTTTTGGGACTAGAAGCTGTATTAAAAGTAACGCTTTATAAAAACAAAAAGTTTTTTTCATTTGTACTTTGTGTTTCTAAGAAGACAAAAAACATTTTAGTAATAAGTTTAACGGGCATTTTTGAATTAGCCAGTTTGTTTTCAAAAGATGTCTAGCTATCATTAAGCAAAAGCCAGGGCCGTAAAGTTAATTAAAGGAAACAGGCATGTAGATATCAAAGCCTCCTGGTTACAGAAATGTGAATGGCCACATCACCATTTACAAAATCTTTTTATTAACTGTTTAAATAAACTTACTATATAAAAGAATACAAAAAGAGACCCAAACCAAAACAGTTTTACCTTTAAATTGTCAAGAAAGCTTTAAAAATCAGGGTACAGTTAAAACCCTCATGTTTTTAAGGTTTGGATTTAGACAAAAAAGAAGAAAAAGCAGCTGATGTGAAAAAGTTCTGACAGAGATAAGGGGCTTGTTCTGTTCCCAACATACACACACACATACGTTCTTCTTTTCTCATGTTTTTTTGAAATGTAAACCAGGACACACAAGTTTGCTTTAGGCCTTTTATATAAAATCTGCATGGAGCAGGATTTAAAAATAGCTCCCTTCCCCTGTTTAGCTCGCCTGTCCTGTGACAAAAGTTGTTTCACTGTAAAGATGGCCAGAACATGTATGAATTTAAAACAAACAAGAACCCACAGCAGATTGCTTTTCAAAAGACACCCTTTGAACTTATTAAGAGTGTAAAATAAAGAAGCACCTCGGGGTTAAAACCACAGGCAGTTTACAAAAGTAATTTGTTAAAGTTAAATTAAGTTTTTATTGACTTAGGGATTTTTGTCTGAATTTTTTGCTGCATTTGTTTCTAAATGTTTGCAGTCTGTGTGCTGAGACCCAGGTACAAGCTCTTTTTTAACTGTTTAAATGGACTTAATCTATCAAAGAATGCAAAAAGAGAAAGCTGTTTTTGTTTGGTTAGCTTGAAATTGTAAAGAAAGCTTTAAAAATCAGGGTACAGTTAAAAACCTCACGTTTTGAAAGTATGGATTTCTACAAAACACAAGAAAAAGCAGCTTATGTGAACCAGTTAGCTTTTTTTTTTTAAACCAGAGATAAGGTATTTGTCGCCCCCCTTCGCCACCCCCCGCACACACATTTTTCTTTTCTAATGATTTTTTAAATGGAAACCAAAGGCAAACAAACTTGGAAGGGTTTTAAAATGCTAAAAGGAAACATAAAAAGACATGATGAAAGGTTGTTTTTTTTTAAAGTGTTCATTTGCTTTTCAGAGTTTTGCCCAAGTCAATTGACCAGAGTACAAAAATATAGCGTTAGTTTCTTTTTAAAGCATTTGCCTATGAGTACTTTTGTATGATTTCTTGAATATGTGACCAAGCAATGCAGTGGCTCCTACCCCTTATGAAAATTCCTAATGAATTTAAGAAACCTTTCCAGAGGTTTTTTAAACTCCTGATAGAATTGAATGCTAATTTTTATCCTGGCTACCCAATTTTGTAGGCTGTATTTTTTAAAAACCTACAAAACCTACAAAAAGGCTCACACTCTTTATTAAACCCCTTAAATCTTTAGCATGATGTCTATAGAACCCCAATGTCTTTAATCCCTTTTAAATTTGATGGGACTTTTCCCACTGGGGCTGACAGACGAACAACAAAAATGATTTTGGGGGTTTTTAGAGAGAGTTCCCTGTTTTAAAATTTCACAGTTTAATTAAAAGAAAAGGAGTACTTGTGGCACCTTCGAGACTAACCAATTTATTTGAGCATAAACTTTTGTGAGCTACAGCTCACTTCATCGGATGCTGTAGCTCACGAAAGCTTATGCTCAAATGAATTGGTTAGTCTCTAAAGTGCCACAAGTCCTCCTTTTCTTTTTGCGAATACAGACTAACACGGCTGTTACTCTGAAACAGTTTAATTAGATTCTGTAAACTCAGCTCCTTGAACTTTTTCATGGTCCAAGCCCACGAATTTCACAATTGTTGGGACAGAAGCATCCAGCATTCTGTGTGTACTTCTCCTCTGAATGCTGGTTTCTACTGGGAGAGGGCCCTACTACAGCACATTTTATAGCCTGTGGTCATAAGTTGTTATATCTACTGGTAGCAGATAGGCACAAGAAACAGCCCTCTGACTAGGTACACTTGTTTTCCAGCACACAGCGATGAGGCCGCTGGCCTGCCTGCCGGCGATTTTGGAAAACCCCCACCCCACCTCTTTCCTGACTTTTTCCCCGCCACTTAACACTTGCTAAACATACAATGTTTAATCATATCAAATAAAGTTTTTAAGAGATTTGACCTATTTGAAGCAGGCCCTTCTGCTTTTAAAAAATTTTTGCAGCAAAGGCAGAGGACTAAAACTAAATGTAAACCTAAAGGGCTGCCAAGTTTTACTGAAGACTAATAAGATCAACACCTGTTTACAGGAACCTTAATGGTAAGGACATAGCAATATTACCATTCACGGTCTATTTAACACCTTTTTAACCGTTGAAATGAACTCCCTTGTTCTGTAGTGAAATAAAGAGGCCCCCTTTTAACACAAACTGGTTTAAACTGTTCAGAAGGTGTCTACACTGTCCACGTGAAATCGCTGCCGCGACAGCACTTTAAGGAGGCAGTGTCCTCGCGGCTCCAGCTCAGGAGGGTGTTTTTTCACACCCCTGAGCGGGGCAAGTTTCAGCACTGTACGTGGCAGTGTAGACAAGCCCTAATTGAACTGTGAAATTTTAAAACAGGGAACTCTCTCTAAAAACCCCCAAAATCATTTTTGTTGTCTGTCTGTCAGCCCCGGTGGGAAAAGTTCCATAAAATTTAAAAGGGCTTAAAGCCAATGGGGTTATCTATCTATCTATCTATCTATCTATCTATCTATCTATCTATCTATCTATCTAGTGGGAAAGGTGCTTGGGGCCCGTTTTCTTAGATAAGAATAAGGCAGTTAAAGGGGGTGGGTAGTGAGGGGAGGGGCGGGGAGGGGAGGGAGAGGGCTCTTGTTTAAAAATCTTGGGTTGATAGGATTGGTTCAGGAAAATGCCTTCTATGATGCAGCTGTAGAACAGTTTCTGATTGATGCGCCCGAGAGGCGGAGATAACCATGCTGGGGGCTGTGAGCCTTGGGAGCTCCCTCTTTTCCTGGGACGGGGGGGGGGCAGCCGCAAGGGTAAGCTCTCTTCCCCCTCCCCGTCCACCCCCCTGCAGCTTGCTCTACTTTCCTTGCATAATGACAGGTTTCAGAGTAGCAGCCGTGTTAGTCTGTATTGGCAAAAAGAAAAGGAGGACTTGTGGCACCTTAGAGATTAACACATTTATTTGAGCATAAGCTTTCGTGAGCTATAGCTCACTTCATCGGATGCTCACGAAAGCTAATGCTCAGATAAATTTGTTAGTCTCGAAGGTGCCACAAGGACTCCTCTTCTTTATACTTTCCTTGTCTCACCAACCAAAAAGGATCTTTTCCTGTTTTCTATACTCTCCTTCTCTAACTAACCAAAAAAAGGATCTTTCTCTCTTTTGCACAGCTCTGTGTTCTGCTTACTAAGAAAAAAGGATCTTTCTCTCTCTTTCTGTTTTCTGTATTTTACACAGCCCTGTGTCACTGACATAGGATCTCTAGCTCATTTTTCGGCCGTGTGATTTCTTTCACCCGACCTTCTCAACCTTCCTTTTTCCTCTTTTCTTTAATGAGCCTTTGCTTTTTAAAATTTATTTCAATTTTTTGACTCTTATTATTTTTTAGACCCAACAAAAATAACCTTTTACCATGTTCTTACTAATCTATAAAAAACACTCCTCTCTCTTGTTGCTTTCTATAGTTTCCCCTCTTCCTTCTATTTAAAAGAACCTTTCTTTCCTTTTTTCTTCTAAGGCTAAGCAATTTTTCTTTTGTTAAAACTCCTTTCCTTTAAGGCCTCTGTCGCGAGGGTCGCGAGGGGGCATGGTCTCCTGCCCTGACAGCCTGGGAGGGAGCCGCGAACGCCCCCTGGTGGGCAGAACTGGGACACCCATGGCAGCAGAGGGGCGGGGCTGGAAGCTGCACTATAAAAGGCCGGCCCTCCAGCTGAGCAGCACGTCTCTTCCCTGCTGCGGAAGGACAGAGCTAATGGAGAGCGCTATCCTGACAGAGACCCAGAGAGGATGCCAGACGCCGGGGAAGCCGAGGAGCTGGTGGGGCTGCCACTCACCGTCCTCCCCTAGAGCTCGCTGTTGCCAGCGGGGAAAGGGCTGGGGGGGAGTCCTCCTCTCTGGCCCCTATCCCGGAGCAGCTCGCCTGCACCCCAAACTCATCCCCAGCCCTGCCCCACCCCAGAGCCCACACCCCCAGCCAGAGCTTTCACCTCCCTACCGCACCCTCAACCCTCGCTCTGAGCCCCTCCAACACCCCAAACACCTTATCCCCAGTCCTAGCCAGAGCCCTCATCCCCCCCACACCCCAACCCTCTGCCCCAGCCCTGAGCCCCCTCCAACACCACAGAGCCCTCATCCCCCCACACCCCAACCCTCTGCCTGAGCCCCCTCCAACACCACAAACCCCTCATCTCCAGCCCGAGACAGAGCCCTCATCCCCCCACATCCCAACCCTCTGCCCCAGCCCTGAGCCCCTTCCAACACTACAAACCCCTCATCTCCAGCCCTAGACAGAGCCCTCATCCCCCTGAACTCCAACCCTCTGCCCCTGCCCTGAGCCCCCTCCAACACCACAAACCCCTCATCTCCAGCCCTAGACAGAGCCCTCATCCCCCTGAACTCCAACCCTCTGCCTCAGCCCTGAGCCTCTCTCACCCCTCAAACCCCCCAGCCCCAGACAGAGCCCTGACCCCCTACACCCCTACTCTTGGCCTGAGCCCCTCCCAAACCCCTCAGTCCTGCACCCCCTCCCTCTGCACCTCCTCCAATCCCCAAACTCCCTCCCAGAGCCTGGACCCCAATACTCTGCCTAAACCTAGGGCCTGCACCCCAGACATCCTTCCCCACCCAAACTCCTTCCCGGAGCCCTGGGCAGGTGGGGGGCAAAGTAGGGGCGGGTTCTGGGCACCACCAAAATTTCTACAAACCTGCCACCCCTGAACCCATGTACACACGGAATGGGCTTGTAGCAAGGAGCCCAGGGCAGCCGAATTGGGTTCAGCTGTGTTATTGACTACAAGCCGTCCAGCGTGTTGCGGTCAGATTTTCCCCACTGACGCAGTGGCGGACCGCTCCACAGCTGTTAGAGCCCTGGGCGGGGACGCAGTGGAGCGAGAGGGCCTGGGTTCCCAGACCACCAGCACCCCACCGTCAGGAGTAGCAGCCTCCCCACTTGGTTGTCAGGAGGCCTGATTGGTCTGGCACCCGCCTGAATCAGGACGCCAGACGGTTGTGCTGACTCTCCCACCAGACAGCTAACCTCCCCTAGACGGCGACAGCTCTGCCGGACTGTAGGCCAGAGCCCCCCTACTTGATTGCTGCCCTGCCCTGATCAAGGGCCAGACAAATGGACCTTCTGCTGCTCTGCCTGCCAGACTGTAGGCCAGAGCCCCTACTCGAGAGCAGCCCTGCCCTGAATGAAGTCCCCGGGCAAACAGACTCTTGACCGTTGGTCGACCTGACTGCAGGCCAGAACCATGAACACTGAGCTATTTCCCCTGAACCAAGGTACCCCGGAAGTATCGTAGCCAGGGGCAGGGTCTCCCGCCCAGACGGATGGGGAGGGAGCCGCGAACCCCCTACAGCCTCTCTTTCTACTTGTTCATACTTTTTCTCGAAATATGTCAAAACACAGCACGCTGTTAGGCCCTGAGCGGGGACGCAGTGCAGCGGGAGGGCCTGGGTTCCCCTATCCCCGCCACCCCCCCGTCAGGAGTGGCAGCCTCCCGCTGTGGTCGTCAGGAGGCCTTCTGCTGCTCTGGCTGCCTGACTGTAGCACAAGCACCCAACCTTCCCCCGGCCAGACACAGAAAAATAATCCAAAATAAAGGTTCAAAAGGGCTGATGGTGCCAAAAATATACAGGACCGGAAATGGGGACGGAGGGCGGGACGTAAACGCTACACGGGGCATGGAAACCTGTCAAAAAGTACATGGTGATAAAAGCTATTGAGCGGTTAACTACTCACGTGGCTGGGCAGGGCAGGCGGCCAATGGGGAGGAAGCCATGGTCCGGCATGATGTGTTCCACCCTCCTCCAGGCGGGCTCTGGTGCACCAAACCCCCAGAGTAGGGAGGCTGGCTTTTACTAGGGCAGCTGGGCAGCTTCAATGACTGGGCTCTCCCTCGTACACATCAGTCTCATCCTGTGCAAGAGTGTCCGTAGGCTGGCGCGGGCTGGACGGTGTTTCTTGCAGGCATTGAGGATGAGCATGGTCTGCGAAGCCAGGCACCTGACGGAGGACTTGCTGTCCTGCTGCAAGCCTTTCAGGACTAAGATTGAAAGGAAGGAAATGGAGATCAGAGCCATGGTGCTCTGGAAAGCCCTGGCAAACCAAGCCAGCGCTGTACCTCTTGGCCCGCGACAAGGCTGGGAGGCGGGAGGCAGGGGGCTAACAGGAACAACCACCAACCCTCACTAAACATCCCCGCTGCCCTTCACAGCTGGGGGAGCCCCCAGACACAGGCAAGAAGTCACAATGAACCCCATTCACTCACTATTTCTAGGACTGCCCCACCCCTGCAGTATCAGTTGGCCTCATCCCTGCCTGTATTTATGCTCCCCCTTTCCCCCAGTGCACAGGTGGGCACTTAAGCCCAGAGAGGGGAGATTCACAAAGGGGACTTGGGCATTGTTAGGCTACGCCTAACTTCCGGTGCCCTGCTGCCCTCCAGGAAATGCTGAGGAGGGAGCTCAGCCATTCTCTAGCTCTGGTTGGGGCCCAGCTGTGAACCTGCTCTGGGAGTGAGGAGCCTGAGCTATGTCACCCCCCCTCCCCCTTTTCCCCAACAAATGTGGAGGAGACGCTGCTCTGCCCTGCGCTGGCCCAGGGGTCCGGGCACGCAGCAGGGAGGTAGATGACCGGACGTCACCTCAGTCTCCTTTGGAGCAGTGGCTTGACACCAGGCACCCCACCTGGAGGTGACTGCAACAAACCCTGGGCTAGTGAGTGCAAGGGGGGGAGGCAGGACCCCACCTTTGCTGTGTTGGGGGTGGGGGGCAATCGTCTGCGAAGGCCAGCCAGCTCAGGCCCAGTTTGGGGATTTGCCAGGCCACAGCTCTGAGGTCAGGGTAAGTGCCTGGGCACATGCCAACCAGCAGACACCACAGGGTGAGGGGGAAGCTGATCAGGGGTTTGGGGATCTACAGTTTGCAACCCTTTATGGCTCTTGCCCAAGATCACATTGCTGGCGTCGGAGATTGAACCCAGCCCGCGGCCCTGGGCCATTCGTCCCTCTAGCGCTCAGTGCTCAAAGCAGACACCGCTCACCGTTGCAGATGGCCTCCAACTTCTCCTGGCTCTGCTGGTCCAGCTGCCGGGCAGTGAGCCCTACACACACAAACAGCTCGTCACATCCCTGCGTCCCCAGCGAGGGTGTCAAAGCGTCTGTCACCCTCCAAGCAGTGGGGCTTTCCCCTGCCCCTCGCTGTCCAGGACGCACTCCTGAGTCCCCAGGGGAAGGGCGAGGCCCCAGGGATGGCTGTGGGGCTGGCTGCCAAAGGAGAGCATAGCGCCTTGAGGTTCCGCTACCAAGAGCCCATGGCGGGGTGGGGGAGGGGGGATGGGGACTGCATGGGGAGCAGTGGGGTTCGAGGGGCCCATCAGCCGATCAGGGCAGTTTGGGGTGAGCTTGCTCCTGCGGGTTTCTGACACCCCTGAGCCTTCATTCGGCAATCAGGAGCCCAGGGGTTACTTCTCGCTGCCGGCAGGGACTGAGGAGAGCCTGGGACTGGATCCAGCCCCTCTGCTTAAGGGACCCCTCTGCTCTGTGGTTACCTAGAAACCTGATGGCCGCTTCTCTAATGGGAGCCTGCGGGTTTTCCAGAAAGGCCATGGCCTGGCAGAGGAAGGTTTCTGCCCTCCCCTTGTAGCACGCCACCTAGGAGCCAGAACAAGAGAGCACAAGGTTATTAAAGGCCTTTCCATCCTGCAGGCCAGGTTCCAGATCTGTGGAGTGTCCTGCTTTCAGCCCTCCTTCCTGTGCCGGGGGGATCACGCAGAGGGACTACAGCCAGGGCCAGGTGTGGTCCCGGGGCTGGGGCTCGGTGTGGGCACGGAGCCGGGCAATGGAGGGCTCCCTCACCAGGCAGTCACAGCCTCGCCAAAGCTCCTTTTTCTTGACAAGGGCACTGAGCTGGCTCCACCTTAGGAATTTCACCGCACTCCTGAGGGTGTCCCAACACACCTGCAAAACAAGAGGGGCCGGGGCGAGCCGACAACGGTTATGGGAGCTGGAAGCCAGGGCTGTCCCTCGGCAGACGCGCCTGCATAGGGCACCATGAAATTTGGGGCACCAAATTGCCCCAAATTTCATGGTGTCACTAGGCGGCTGCATGCTGCACATGCAGCAGCCCCAGCCCCAGTGACCCGCCCTATATCTTGGCCAGCCCCGCCGCGGGCTGCGCCCACTAGAAAGGGCTGGGCCATCCCTGGGCGGGGCCCAGACAACTCCCTCCGCCCGGCCTCTTCCCCTTCCCCCCTGCTCCATCCCCAGCCCGCCCCCATTCCACCTCTTCTCTGCAAGCCTCTTCCCCCAGCGACCCCACACTCACCGGGACTGGCAGGAAGTGGAGTAACCTGGTCCCAGCCCGCTCTCCTCCAAAACGATTGCCCCCCGCACTCACCGGCGGTGGGAAGCGGAGTGCTGCGGCTGGGAGCTGGCAGAGTAGAGCGGGCTGGGGCCAGGCTGCTCCGCTTCCCGCTGCTGTCAGTGAGTGTGTGTGTGGGAGGGATCCCTTTCCCCAAACCCCCTCCCTCGAGCCACACGGCTGGAGCCGGGGCGAGGGAAGCAGAGCGGGCTACTCCCAGCTCTCCGCTAATCCCCCAGGCCACTCTGGGCCTGTGGGCCCCCCAAAAGTGGCCCCACACAGCTCCTGCCTCCCAGACCCTGGTGGGGGGGAGGGGGAGGCCTGGGACCCCACACAGCCCCACTGCCGGGGGGCTGGATAGGACACCCAAATGGCTAGGGACAGCCCAGCTGGAAGCCACTAACATAGTTACTGGAGACCGTGTGTGCTGAACGGTTCCCGGCCCGCGGCTGCTCGCGGAAGGGCGGAGGTGTGGCTAAGGCCATGGCTGGAGACCTGACTCAATTCCCAGCTCTTCCTGCAGGAACTCAGGCAAGTTGCTTCGGCCCAGGGCTACAAAGGGATTTAGGTGCCTAATGCCCATGGGCATTCAATACTTTTGAGGCACTAGGCCTCACACTGTGCCTTAGTTCCCCACCTCATGGGGGTAGGAGGGTGAATTCATTACTGCTGGGGGCATTTGGCTCCCAAGTGATGGGGGCCATGAGAGCGAGCGTGTGCACAGGCACCTGGGGCGGGGCGGAGGGGGGGCTTGGGCATGTCACGGCTAGTAAGAGCTGTCCGGGCTGCTTGGCCAAGGGCACATTGGGTCTTGGGCACCATCCGGAGGCTGGGTAGCTCTGCTCCTGGTAGGGACCATGGCCAGGGTTGTGCTCTTCCCACCAGCACAGCCAGGGGAATGTGCGGAGGCCAGTGGCTGTAGGAGTGGTGAGCTGACCCCTCCGCCCACCCATTCTCTCAGCCTGGCTGCAGGGGGGAGTGTTGGCCTCAGAGGAGGCAGGGAAGACTCAGCAGTTGGGTGGGGCGCCATAGTCATGGCGCTACTGGACTCAACGTTGAAGTGGTTTTGAGCACGTGATTGTCACAGCACTGAGCACCTGCCCTCTGCCGGCCAGACCTTTTAAAGGGGGGTGTCACATGTTGGCTCCCCCCAACAAATTCCTGGTCACTCTGTAACGATCTCAGCTGCAGGCTCCAGCTCTTGGCCTCACCTGGGACACATTGGGACGCTCATCGTGCAGGAGGAGGAGCAGCGGGACCAGGCTGCGGAGGACGTGCTCCTTCATCTTCCTCCTGCTGGGCCCCCTTACAAGCTCCAGCAGGTGTTTAAAGAGGGTGATGGAGAGCACCCGGAGTTTGCTGGACTCCTGCAAGAGAGGATGTGGGGAGGAGACGCTGTGACGGTCGTGCCCACCCAGCTGGGTGAGTGCTCACTGTGACAGAGATGTCTGCCCTGCAGGGGGTATTGCTAACTCACCCCCAGTCTTACAGGCACAGCTGGGGGCCGCAGTCCCATAGGCATAGCGCCATTGAAGGCAATAGAGATTCAGGTTTCCACCAGCTGAGGGGCTGGCCTGGTAACTTCTTGGCCAGAGAGAGCAGTAAGGTGGGGTGAGACAGCCCCTGGGATCTCACAGCCAGCTCTGGGCACACTGACATCAGCACCCGCCTGTCAAGCCAAGGGGAAACACTCAGGGCAGAGCAGCATCAGGACAGGGGCGGCAGAGAGGGAGCGATGAGGAAAGATTCAAAGAGCGAAGGGATGTGAGTACTTTGTCCTCCTGTTTTGCGTGCCCGACTCATACTGGTGCTGACCCACAGCGACCCTCTAGCGAGGCCAAGGGGGCCAGGCATGGGGGGCAAATTCCTACACTGGTGTTTGTTCGGGCCACGCACAGGGACCTGGGGGGGATTTAACCAGGACCAAGGGGTGGTAAATGTGCAGGAGCTCCCAGATAGGGGGCCTTGGAAGCCATGACTGGAAACCACCCAGCCTCCAGGGTCTTGGGCTTCGGCAAGGGCTGCCCCACTCCTACACATGGGTTTCTTGTTAACTCAGGGTCGGCCCCACTTGGTCACATGATGCCCCCTCGCTGCATGGCAGCTGGCAGAGCCGGACCAGTCCAGTGACCTGGGAGGCCGGGCGAGCTGTGCCCAGCAGGGAGAACCAGGAGCAATAGCTGGGGGCTGTAGGGAGGGGCCACTGCTTTCTGGGAGGTGAGGCTGAGGGTAAGGGGGGACAGCCTGTGGGGGGCGGGTTGACTTGAGCTGTTCTGAGAGTGGCTGAACCTTTAAATGGTGCCCCCCCAATCAGCAGTTACATGTCGCCTCTGGGCACCAGGTTCTAGAGCAGGCAGTTCTCTGAGTGACGTCTGTTGTAAAAGTGTTCATAAGTTCTTTTAGTCTGTTTATCTGATTTGGCTGCGCTCTCCTGTCTGGCCACTTTGGAGACAGGCTCTTGGAACAGTAGTTCTCAGTTGTCTTTCCATCAGGAGCGGGTTCTGGACTAGATGCAGGAGCTGCTCTTGGTGTTGATCTTTAGCTGGGCCTGTGCCACTGCTAAATAAAGAGCGGCCGGGTCCCAGCAGAGTTCGGGAGGGCTGAGGGTAGGATTTAGAGTTGTGAGAGCTGGGGAGGTGGGTGTTCCCTCCAGGAGCCCCACTGGGGCGTTACCCCTGGAAGGCAGTCATGGATGGGTCCCTTTCTCCCGCCCACTTTGCTGGCTCTCGCCGTGCAGTGGGGGACTGAACATCAGTCTGGTGAACAAGCTGGCGGGGGCTCGTTTGTGGTTACAAAAGGCCTGGGGAGAACTAGCCCCTCCTTTGATGCTGCCCTGCCATGAGAACGAAGGGGAGAGGAAAGGGCGGTAGCTGCAGAACCTACAGATGGAGCCGTTTCCTTATGGAGCTGACAGACCAGCTGTGGGATTCCTGGCCAGGGAGGGGAGGGGCAGGATTTTCACCAGGGTACCATCACTTGTTACCCTGGAAGCCAGCAGGAGCATTGCGGCCCCCTGTGCTGCAGACGCCCCCTCGCTGCATGCAGGCTCAGTAATGCATGTTCTTCCCTCAAGGGGAGCCTCGTCCCCAGGCTGCCCTGATCCTTGTCAGCAGGCCTGCAGGACACCAGGGTTCCCACCCTTACTGCCATATGCTCTGATGGAGAATGGGGTAGCAGAGGAAGGCGGGAATGGGGTCACATCATTTACGACAATCCTTTTTCTGGCTAGGGCCATAGCATAGGTCCCGCTAGCCCACCCGCCAGCCCCCATTCACACGTCTGTGGCTTGAAGGGTCTCCCGCGGGCCGCCAGGCCTTACATCATGAAAGAACGGCAGGAGTTTCTCAGCCACTCGCACAGCCACGGGGCTGGCGCTCTGCCTGTCCATGCCGGTGAGGATGTCTCTCAGCACGGTGATGGCGTTGGAGATGATGTCCCTGTCTGCCCCGTGTAGCTGCTCCACGACGACTGGCAGTTGATGCTGGAGTTTCCCCACCTGTGTGAAACGAGGAGCTGCTTTACGAAACACCCTCCGGTGACCCAACAAGCCATTTCCAAAACATCGTCTGCCTCCCCTGCAGACAGAGCCACGGGAACTAGGAGTGCAGGGGGTGCTGCAGCACTCCAAGGTTTTTCGCGGGGCTCTGCTCCTGGCCCCACACACAAGGTCCCAGCTGCCGGCCCTGCGCCAACTCCCAGCTGTGGCCCCAGCCTCGGCCCCCTTGCCCCATCCATCTCCCGCCCCCCTGGAGCCATGGCCCTGCTCCTGACCCCAGCTCTAGGGGTGGTGGGGTGTGTGGACAGGTGTAAGGGGGTGCTCAGCACCTCCACTATAAAAAGTCTTCTAGCGCCCCGCCTCCAGATGACATGTTAGAGCCTCAAAGCCCTTGCACAGCCCCAGGTAGGATCGCAGGCAGCGGAGCCGGCTACCTGCAACATAAGCAGCTGCTTCCTTGTACCCCCGATCTCAGGGGGTGGTATTTATTAGCAGGTATCATCTGTGGAAACTTCTCTGCACAACACCTTGACCCCAAACAAATCAAGTGTATTATTGTTAGAAGGGTTAGAATAGCACTTCCAGTGCCTATCTGCAATCAGGGCGTGTGCTGGGAGCTTTCCAAGCACAGAAAGAGACATTCCCTGGCCTAGAGCTTACAGGCCAGACACACAAAGGAAGGATTTCTATCCCCGTTGTACAGACATGGAACTCAGGCCCAGAGAGGCGACGTGACTCACCCATGGTCACCCAGGGAGTCTGGCAGAGCCCAAAACTGAACTTGGGTTCTCCTGAGTCCCGGGCCTTACAGCCCAGCCTCGGCGAGGGAGCTGATTTTGTACACGACTTCTAGGGTTGGTCTGTTACTAAAAGCCAGATTCAATCATTTCTGTGTTTGGCTTTTGAACTGTTCAAAGACAGCCCCACAAAACCTCAACCGGGATGAGGGGAAAAAGTGTCCAATACAGACTTACCGGTTTCAGAAGGAAAAATAAAACACAAGCAAGTGAAAACCAGGCTGAGGACATGGAACAATGGGAATGGTGGATAACAAAGAGAATTACAGTCATGCCCTCTCCATGTCTGATCGATTCATCGTCCGGCTTTAATAAACCGGACTGACCTGCTATTCTCAGGGTAAGTAAATTATCATTAGGGAGAGTTGCCTTCAGATGGTCTCCTCTTTGACCAGGCTGCCAGATCTGTGTATTTAAGTCCCAAGGGTTTTCTCTGCCTTCACTATACCGTGTCTATCACACTTGGTATGAGGTCTGAGCAGCAAAAGGCCTTTCTCGAGCTCTTCAGAGGAGCGAGTGCTGCGGGACAGAGCTGTGACGTCAACAGTTAAAACCTACGAGGCTCAAAAAGGGGATTCGTAGGAAAAAATGGTTCCACTTGAAACAAAATGGCTCTGTCCGGGCGTCCCGGATCACTGGTGTCACCAGCATTCCCTGGAGGTCTAGAGTCCACAGCTCTACTGCTACTCTAGTGCTAGGGATCTTTGGATCACACACGCAGAGATGTACTCTGCAGGAGCCAGGCCCTGCCCTGCAGAACAACAGACAAAAGCCAGGCAGGGACTTGCCCAAGGTCACCCAGCAGGTCAGTGGCAGAGCCAGGAAGAGAAACCAGGGCTCCTGACTCCAGGCCAGGGCCAGGTCCCCTGGGAAGCTTTCAATGACTCCAGCCCTGCATCAGCTCCCTGATGAAGGAGTTGCCAAGACTTTGAAGGAAAGAGCTCATATTCAGAGGGATCATGGTAAATTGGAGGACTGGGCTATAGACAACAAAATGAAACTCACCAAAGACAAAATTGAGGTGCTACATTTAGAGAAGAAAAAGCAAATGCACAGAAACAGAATGGGGGATAACCGGTTGTACTGCTGAGAAGGATCTGGGAGCTGCAGTGGATCACAGCCTCAGCATGAGGCAGCAAAGCGATGGTGTTGCAAAGAAAAAAAAAAGAAAAAAAAAAAAAAAGCAAATGCAATCTTAGGTTGCATTAACAGAGGTATAGCCTGCAAGTCATGGGAGGTGATAGTACCACTCTACTCTAACCTGAGGGTTAGTCCTCAGCTGGAGTAAGATGTCCACTTTTGGTCACCAATGTCTACAAAAGATGTGGAGAAACTGTAATGGATCCAGAGGCGAGTGACAAAGATGATCCGAGGGATGGAACACAAGCCATACGAGCAAAGGTTGAAGGAACTGGCTATGTTTAGTTTGGAAAAGAGGAGATTAAGGGGAGACGTGCTAATGGTCTTCAGATTCTTTGAAGGCTGCCAAAAAAAAGATGGCGAAAAATTGTTCTCTCTTGCCACAGAGGGCAGGACAAGAGGGGATGGGTTCAAACGACAGCACTGCAGATTTAGATTAAATCTCAGGAAAACCTTCCTAACTGTAAGAAGAGTAGGACAATGGGACAGACGACTAGGGAGCTTGTGGAAGCCCCTTTGCTGGAGGTTTATAGAAGGAGGCTGGAGCCATCTGTCTGGGCTGGGACAGACACAACAAATCCTGCATCTTGGCAGGGGGCTGGACAAGCTGACCTTGCGATCCCTTCTCACCCTGCGGTTCTATGAGAGGTGTCCCAGAGCACCAGGAGAGGGTTTCGGCGTGTTCTGCCTCGACTATAGCGCTGGCTAGAGTCACGCTCTCTCTCTTCGGCCCAATGGCGATACCCAGTGGGAGACAGAGAGACACCCTCAGGCCACGGTGGGGACACACGGCGCTCCTTCCCTTGCTGCAGGGGCTGGAACTTACGGCCAAGGGGGTGACGCCAGCCTCTCGCTGAGAGATGTCGTGATGCTGGCGCAGCGGCCGCTCCTGCAGCCTGTCGAGCAGCTCCCGTAGGACCTTTTCTGCGGTCTTGGGGTGGGATGTCAGCACCCTCCACATCTCCACAGAAACGCTGCAAAGGGAGAGAGCCGATTTCACCTGGCCAGAGCCCTGCCAGCCTCCTGCACCCACCGCCACCCGCACCCTGCTGGGTCTCCCGCCCCCGCCCGGCCCTTTGTTGCCCTCCTGCTGCAGCAAGGGCCCCCACTGCCTGGCACGGGCTGAATGGGGGCCGGGTCTGAGTGTCAGCCCCGGGGGAGGCCGAGGGCTGCCATATGGGGTTTTGCAGGCTGGCCTGTCTCCACGGCATGTCAGCCTGCAAAACCCTCCAGAACAAGCAGAAGCTCTGCAGGGAGCAGGAGGTCTCTGGAAGGTTCTGCACGCCCCTGTCCCTGGCAGCGGGACCAGTCCGGGGGACCTGGAGCGCAAGCGGCAGCAGCCCCAGCCCCGTACCTGTCACATGACAGCGAGCAGCCCAGCAGGGTTGTGACCACCTCCTCGCTGTACTGGTCGCCCAGCACGACAAGGGCCTTGAGCAGCTGCTGCTGGGCCAGCGGCTCGCTGATGGAGTCCAGGTTGTGGTACACGCTCGTCACAGCCTCCGACACCTGGAAGGGAAGTGGGGAGATGGGAGACTTGGCTTCCTCGCGCTGCTATTGATCTGGGGTGCCAGGGACCTGCCGCACCTGAGAGCCATCTGCCCTCCCACATCCTCTTCTCCAGCTCCAGGCCTAGAATACAGGGCCAATTCCCGGCCTATCGATTCATAGACTGCAAGACCACAAGCGGCCATGGAGATCACCCAGACTGACCCCCCGCATTGCACAGGACCTGCCCCGCAGTAATGCCGAGTGCCCAGAGACAGAGTCTCCCACAGATGGGCTCCCCCAGCAGGCTGTTCTCACTGCAGCTCTTACCCTCTCCAAGCTTGGGCTGGGGACCCACAGGATCACATGCAGCACGTGCCTGGCTGCCACCGAGTCATGGACGCTGGTGTCTCTCATGCCCTTGATAGCAGTGAGGAGGACGTCCATGCGCTCGGATGGGTTGAAGTACTTCCCAAACATCTGAAACAAACCTGCCAGTGAAACCCCTTTTGCTGCCCAGTGCGGTTCCAGTTGGACCGAGCAGCCAGGACTGGCCCAGCCAGGAGTGCAGGCAAAGCCCGCTCTGCCGGGACAGGGCTGGGTTACTGCACCTGGGACGCACAGCACCCAGCCAGCAATCAGGAGCTGTCGTGCATGGCACAGGCCAGCGTGGCAGTGCACGGGGGCACAATACTGCACAGCACGGATACACTCTCTAGTGCTCAGCAGGGGCTGGCAATGGTGCGTGGACGCAATGATGCCTTGGAGAGCATTAATCTCTGGGGAAGCTCCCACCACACCTGACAAGGAGCTGGGATCAGGTTTGGATGAGACCCAGTGCATCTTGGGATGTGGCATGGAGGGAGGCATATTGGCCCGCAATAGTAGAAGCCTTGCCAGCAGATTGAGGGAAGTGATTATTCCCCTCTATTTGGCACTGGTGAGGTCACATCTGGCCCCCCACAAGAGAAAGGATGTGGACAAATCGGAGAGAGTCCAGCAGAGCAAAACGAAAATGATTAGCGGGCTGAAGCACATGAATTATGAGGAGAGACTGAGGGAAGTGGGCTGATTTAGTCTGCAGAAGAGAAGAATGAGGGGGGATTTGATAGCAGCCTTCAACTACCTGAAGGGGGTCTCCAAAGATGCTTGAGCTCGGCTGTTCTCAGTGGTGGCAGGTGACAGAACAAGCATCAATGGTCTCAAGTTGCAGTGGGGGAGGTCCAGGTTGGATATGAGGAAACACTATTTCACTAGGAGGGTGGTGAAGCACTGGAAAGGATTACCTAGGGAGGTGGGGAATCTCCATCCGTCGAGATTTTTAAGGTCAGGCTTGACAAAGCCCTGGCTGGGATGATTTAGTTGGGGTTGGATTAGATACCTCCTGAGGTCTATGATTCTGTGAGGTGGAGTGGGCCATAGGCAGGGCTCCGGCCCAGCTGGATGGGGTCAGTCACACGCCTGGGTCTCTCCCTTCCCCCTGACTCCTAGGGTCTTAATTTCTGTCTCCTGATAACTCTGGGCACAACAATCCCAGGAAGCATTGAAAGTAGTTACCATGGCGATATTGCTGGTGTTGGTGAACCAGGTGACCCAGAAGGTGTTCTCCGCTCGCCACTCCCTGAAGACCTGCAGATACTCTGCACTCTGCTTTGCCAGCGTCGTGCCTGAACCAGGGAGGGGAAACAGACAGCAGGCAATATAAATCAGAGGTTAGCTTTGGAAACGGGAGTTTTGCAAGGAAGTTTAGAGACAAGTACATCTAAGAAACATACTGTAAATTCAGGCCAATAAACTCCCCCTCCCTCCCCAACAAAACTAAACAAACTAACCCCCCTGGAAGAGTAAAAATAAACCAGGCAGAAGTGCAGCAGCAGTGTGAGGGTCTCCAGTTGATTGCACTGAACGCAGCATGTAGGATTCCCAGCCCTGTGGGCAGGTAGCACATCTGGGCATTTGGCCCAAGGAGCTACTGCCCTCGGAGACCAGGAGGCCAGAGGATCTGAACTGGTGGAGCCAAGGGAGACAGCGAGGTACAGAGAGGAGACTTTTAGGGATGCAGTAGAGTGGTCCCACCCCCAGTCTGACAGCCTCTGTGCTGCTGAGGAGGGTGAAAGTTTCTGGGAAGGAGAACATCGAGCTGGAGCAGAGGGAGACGATCCCATAGTTGGGACCCACCTGCCAGATGAAGTCAGGATATCCTCTCACACTGAGGCTGCCCCTCCTGAGGCGGGAAGCCCAGTTACAAAGAAAAGCCAGGTAATAGTAATGGGGGATTCAATCAATAGACATATAAGCAGTTGGGTTTGTGATGAGTGGGAGAACTGCATGGTAAATTGCCTGCCTGGTGCAAAGGTTGCAGCTCTCACGAGACATCCAAACATACTTACGTGCAGTGCTGTGGTATGTAAGCTAATGTTTAAATCGGCCTCTGTATGAGATAGCGAATGTGACAGTGAATTTTATAAAAGTCTCCAGATGTGATCCCTGACAAGCCTGACTTCAGTATCAGGCAAATTGTTGAAATGATAGGAAAGAACAGAATTATCAGACACATAGGTAAACACAATTTGTTGGGGCACAGTCAACATGGCTTTTGGAAAGGGAAATCATGCCTCACCAATCTACTAGAATTCTCTGAAAGGGGTCAACAAGAATGTGGAGAAGGGTGATCCAGTGGATATAATGTATTTGGACTTTCAGAAAGCCTTTGACAGAGTCCCCCACCAAAGGCTCTTAACCAAAGTAAGCTGTCATGGGATAAGAGGGAAGGTTCTCTCATGGGTCAGTGGTTAAAAGATAGGAAGCAAACAACAGGAATAAATGGTCAGTTTTCACAGTGGAGAGAGGTAAAGAGCGGGGCACCCCAAGGATCTGTGTTGACACCAGTCTAGTTCAACATAGTCATCAATGATCCAGAAAAAGGGGTAAACAGTGAGGTCGCAAAATTTGCAGATGATACAAAATGACTCAAGATAGTTAAATCCAAAGCAGACTGCGAAGAGCTACAAAGGGACCTCACAAAACTGGGGGGGGACTGGGCAACAAAATGGCAAATGACATTCACTATTGATAAATGCAAACTGGAAACCACAATCCCAACTATACATACACAATTATGGGGTTTAAATTACCACTCAAGAAAGAGATTTTGGAGTCATGGTGAAGAGTTCTCCGAAAACATCCACTCACTGTGCAGTGGCAGTTAAAAAAGCCAACAGAATGTTGGGAACCATTAGGAAAGGGATAGATAATAAATCAGAAAAATGTCATAATGCCTCGATACAAATCCAGTGTGCGCGCCCACACTTTGAATACCGCGTGTAGTTCTGGTCGCCCCATCTCAAAACAGATATACCAGAATTGTAAAAGGTGCAGAGAAGGTCGACAAAAATTATTAGGGGTATGGAAGAGCTTCCATATGAGGAAAGATTAAAAAGACTGGGGGCAAGTCTACACTTCAACCACTCTATCGCCATAGCTGCACCGGTGCTGTAGTGTTGAAGAGAAGATGGTCCTCTGCCAACAAGCTCTTAATCCACCTCCCGGAGAGGCGCTAGCTATGTCAGTGGGAGGGGTGCTTCTGCCAACAGGGGTGTGGATTTTTCACAGCCCTGAGCAATGGAGTGATAACAATATAGGTCTACAGTGTAGACCTGGGACCATTTAGTTTAGAAAAGAGCTTACTAAGGGGGGAGATGACAGAGGTCTATAAAATCATGACTGGGGAGGAGAAAGTGAATAGGGAAGTGTTATTTACCCCTGCACATAACACGGGAACTAGGGGTCACTTTCTGAAATTAATAGGCAGCAAGTTAAAAGCAAAGAAAAGAAGGTATCTCTGCACACAATGCACAGGCAACCTGTGGAAATTGTTGCCGTGGGATGCTGTGAAGCCTAAAAGTATAATTGGGTTCAAGATAATTAGGCCATGCAACCCCAGACTCTGCATGACCCTAAACCTCTGACTACCAGAAGTTGGGACTGGATGAGAGGGGATGGATCACTCAAAATTTCCCTTTTCAGTTCATTCTCTCTGAAGCATGAGGCACTGGCCTTTATCAGAAGACACAATACTGGGCTAGATGAACTGATCTGAGTCAGTATGTCCATTCTTATGTGAGTTATGAAGAGCAGAATATGGACAGGGGAAGCTAAAGACATCAGGGGAAACTCCATGGCTTGAAGGAATATGGATACTAAAGAGGTTTTTTTAAAAAAGTGTATTAGGAACAAAATAAATCCGAGCAATGGTGTAGGCTCATTACTAGATGGAGACTGTTTAAAAGGATGCAGAAAAGGAAGAAGTGTTCAATAAATATGTTTCCCATGTTTGGAAACCCCATTTCAATGTATTTAGGAAAAACAAGGGTCTCCAGTGCTCTTACGTTTTTGCCACAGCATGAAGGCGTAGAGGTGGTGAAGTCCCTCCATAGCCGCTTAGCAGATCTCCTGCTCCTGCTCAGCACTGCACAGAGTGAGACAGCCCACCAGCTGGCCCAGGACTCTGAACTCCTCCACTCCCTGACGGAGAGAGGGAGCAAGGGGAGTCACTCGCCCCTGCAGGCCCAGCGCAGCATGTCCCCCTGGCATTGCACTAGCAACGGGCTAGAACCGGGGGAGGCAGAGCCCAGCGCAGAGAGACTGGGGACAATGAGAGCAGGAGGAGCCATGGGACCCATCACCAGGTACTGAGGGAAGCTCAGCAGGGACAGGAAGTCTGGGTAGCAAAGTCAGCAAACGTCGCCCTCGAGTGGGGACCTGGGTAAGGAATGAACTAACGTCCAGTCTCCATCTCAAGGGCAAGCTCCTAATCCCAGCCCCTTCTCCCATCCCCCTCCCTCCACTGACCTCAGGTCCAGGAGCGTGAGGTCACCTTCGACTCCTAGTCGACATTGGTGAGGCCTCATCTGGAGTACTGTGTCCAGTTTTGTGCCCAAACTTCAAGAAGGATGTGGATAAATTGGAGAGAGTCCAGCGAAGGGCAACAAAAATGATTAGGGGACTGGAACACATGAGTTATGAGGAGAGGCTGAGGGAGCTGGGATTGTTTAGCCTGCAGAAGAGAAGAATGAGGGGGGATTTGATAGCTGCTTTCAACTACCTGAAAGGGGGTTCCAAAGAGGATGGCTCTAGACTGTTCTCAATGGTAGCAGATGACAGAACGAGGAGTAATGGTCTCAAGTTGCAGTGGGGGAGGTTTAGATTGGATATTAGGAAAAACTTTTTCACTAAGAGGGTGGTGAAACACTGGAATGCGTTACCTAGGGAGGTGGTAGAATCTCCTTCCTTAGAGGTTTTTAAGGTCAGGCTTGACAAAGCCCTGGCTGGGATGATTTAACTGGGAATTGGTCCTGCTTTGAGCAGGGGTTGGACTAGATGACCTTCTGGGGTCCCTTCCAACCCTGATATTCTATGATTCTATGATTCTATGATTCTCTGCATTCCACCTCTCTCACTCCATCCTGGAGCTCCCCACAACCCCCACTTTCTGCGCAGCACCCAGCCTGCCGGCTCTCTCCTGCCGGCTCTCTCCTGCAGCCTTGTCCTCTAGCCTCCCCCTCCTGCCAGACCTTCCCTTGCCCCTCCTGCAGCCCCTGCGCTCGCTCCCTGCTCTTCCCCACGTCGCACCAAGCCCCTTGCCCTCCTCTCCTGGGGTCTGCACGGCCTCCCCTGACCCACTCCCCATTGCTCTGGCTCCTTTGGCCCCTCCCATCCCTTTCACTGTTGCCCCTCCCACCTCCCTCCTTCTCTTCTGCTGCCCCAGCCTCTGGGGGCATATCATCCAAGCGCCCCCCTCCAGCTGCCGGAGGGGAGGCCCTGCCACAGGGGGGATGGAGCAGCTGCAGCAGCTCAATGGCCCTGAGCACCCAGAGCAGGGGGTCTTCATCTGGCAGCCTGGCAGGAGCTGATGCCAAAGCGTCCCGGGGGCAACTGACAAAGGGGGTGAAGAGACACCTCGGTTCAGAGGGTGCTCTCAGGGCGATCCTGTGTAAATCCGCTGACCCTGCGGAGCAGACTTTGGTCCTAGGGGAACAGCGGGGAGAGTCCTTGGAGATAGAATGATGGGGCTCCACCCAAGGCCCACTGGAGTCAGAGGACAGACCTGTCCACATCAGGGCTCATTAGATTGGACTCCTACCAAGGATCTTGCTGAGTCACTATTCCAGGCCCAGGTTTTCCCTGCCAGGGAGCGCTGCACCGTGAGGCTGCTCAGTGCAGTTAGGAGACGGCCAGAGTCACAGGCTGCTCACCTTGAATTTGTGTTGACCGGAGATGAATTTGGTCAGCCAGGTGATTCTTCCCACTGCCCTCAGCCGCACATGCACCTCCTTGGATGCGGTCCAGGGAAGCAGGACCTGAGAGAAACAGATTGAGACAAATTGCGAAGGAGAAGGACCAAAAAATAGCACAAGCACATAGAGTGAAAATCAGAAAGGCTAAGGCAAAAATGAGTTCTAACTGGCAAGGGACATAAAAGGCAATCAGAAGCAGCTCTGTAAATGCATTAGGAGAAAGACAAAGGAAAGTGTGGGGCCACTACTCAGCAGGGAAGCAGAGCAAATAATGGATGATACAGACAAAGCCAAGGTGTGTAATGCCTTTTTTGCTTCAGTTTTCACTAAAAAGGTTAATGGCGACTAGATGATGACCACAATATTAACAACAGGGGGGAAGAAATACAGGCCAGAGTAGGGAGAGAACAGATAGAAGACAATTTAGGTCAGTTAGATGTATTCAAGTTGGCAGAGCCTCATGATATTCACATGAGATGGAGCTAGACAAAGCAATCTCTGAACCTTTAGGAGGGCTGAAGGTCCCAGAGGACTGGAGAAGGGCAGCCACAGAGCCTATCTTTAGAAAGGGGAACAAGGAGGCCCCACGGAATTATCCACCTGTCAACCTATCTTTGGTACCCAGAAAGATTATTGAAGAAATTATTAAAGAGTTTGTAAGAACCTAGAGGAGATAATAGGGTGATAAGGAATAGCACCATGGATTTGTCCACAACAAACCATGCCAAACAAATCTAACTTCCTTCTTTGACCGGGTTACTTGCCTAGTGGATGGAGGGAGGCCATATGTGATGATGTATATCAAGTTTTGTAAGGCTTTTGACACAGTTCCACAAGACATTCTCATAAGCAAACTAAGCCAATATGATCCAGATAAGACTGCTCGAAAGTGGGCGCACAACTGATGTAAAAGCAATCCTCAAAGAGGAGTTATCACTGACTTGCTGGCAAACTGGGAGGGTGTCTGAAGTGGGGTCCCCCAGGGGTGTGCCTGGGTCCAGTACTGCTCAATATTTTCATGAAGAACTTGGTTAACAGAGAGGAGAGTATGCTTGTCAAGTTGGCGGATGACACCAAGCTGGGGAGAATTACAAGCACTTTGGAGGACAGATTAGACTTCAGAATGAGCTTGTCAAATTGGAGAGTTGGTCTGAAGTCAACAAGATGAAATTCAGTCAAAACCAATGTGACGTAACGCACTTAGGAAGGAAAACTCAAATGCATAAAAACAAAGTGAGGGATAACCGGCTAGGTGGCAGGACTGCAGAAAAGGATTTGGGGGTTAGCGTGAATCTCACACTGAATAGGAATCAAGAGTGTGATGCTGTTGTGAAAGAGGGAAATGTCATTCTGAGGTGTATTAGCTTGGAGCACTGTGTCCAGTTCTTGGCACCCCGCTTGAAGAAAGATGTGAACAAACTGGGGCCCGTCCAGAGGACAGCGACAAAAATGATCAGAGGTTTAGAAAACCTGACCTATGAAGAAAGGGTGAATGACTTGGGCATGTTTCGTCTTGAGAAGACGGAGGGGGCACCTCCTAACACTCTTCCAATACGTTAAGGGCTGTTTCACAGAGGATGGTGACTAATTGTTCTCCACGTCCTCTGAAGGTAGGACAAGAAGTAATGGGCTTAATCTGCAGCAAGGGAGATTGAGGTTAAATATTTGGAAAAAGTCTAAGGGTGGCTAGGCACTGGAACAGGTGACCTAGGGAAGTGGTGGACTCCCCATCATGGATGTTTTAAAAAAACAGGCTGAACAAACACTCCTCAGGGACGGTCGAGGAATGCTTGGCCCTGCCTCAGTGCAGGGGGTGGAGTAGATGACCTCTTGAGATCCCTTCCAGCCCTGCACTTCTGTGATTCCCTCTTCCCAAGCCCTGGGATCGAGAAGACCGAATATCTGCAGAGGACATTTCCCTCTTTTTGGAGCACAAACCACCCACAGAATCGACTTCCTGTGGCCCCAGAACTAGAACGTTGGGGGAATCTAGCTCTGGGCTCTGGCCAGTATGGTGAACACAGATGAATCCCGGGCTCAGATGAGGCTCAGTGGAGAACACGGCAGATCCCACACTGCTGCACCCCCACCCAATGCAGAGGTTTTTCATATATAGCGGGGGCACTTGGTCCTCCAGCCCAAGAACCTTTGTATAGAACGTACTCTGAGGAGCAGAAGGAACGGGGGTGTCCCTTGCTTGGGATTAAATGGAGCCTTGGTCCCAGAGCCCCACCCCAGCTACAGGACTCGTCCCCTTCCTGCCCCCATGCCTCCACACCTCCACGATGTTTTGCAGCACCACAAGGTTGCGCTTCTCATCCTCACACACCAAGGTCTTCAGCAGCTCATCCATGGTGTTCAGAGTCTGCGCGCAGAGCAGAGGAGAAACCACAGCAAGTGACGTTACCCAGCCAGGCGACAAACCAATGCCCTGGCGTGCGACACGCCCCAGGCCATGGCAGCCCCTGCTATTCCAGCTCACCCACTCACTTGTACCCGCAGGGGACCGACTGCAAACTCCTCCTGGCAACAGGACCCCACCCGCTTTTGCTGTCCCCAGGGAGGCCACTGCACACAGTCGAACGCATTAGAAGAGTCAGGAAGGACTCCGCATTTGAGGGGGAGGGGAAATTTCCAGCAAAGCTTCACTTTCCCTGGCCTGTGTGCGTCTCAAGCAGCTGATCTCAGGCCTGTGCCCCCAGCCAAGCACTGGGGATGAATGTGCTTGTGAAGGGAGTGTCTGTTCCCCACTAATTGCCAGTGCCTGTGAAGGATAAATGCCTACTACTGCTACCCTATGAGGGAGTTACTCCTTTATCTGAGGCGGTGGGGCTTGTGCTTTGGTACTGCAGTTCCTGAGCTGAAGCGCTGCCAAGGAGCTGTGATCATTACACTCTTATGCCAGCGCCAGGTAACCCAGGGGGCAGGGACACAAGTGACTTGCAGGATTCCCCCTTGGTTTGGGGCGGCTCCTCATGGCTAGTTTGGGGCTTACGTTGTTGTAAAGAGCAGCCTCCATGCCCTGGTTGGTCTCTGCTGGAGGCAGGGAGAAGACGCTGGAGAAGCAGACGGTGATCAGGCTGGATAGCTCCGTTCCCCTCAGCAGTGGCTTCACTTTGCTAAGAGAAGAGACACGCGCGGATTGGAGGGCTGAGGCAAGACTGATGCACTGATGTTGGCCTCAGGCTCCCAGGACATGATGGGCAGGCTTCTGGGAAGCTGAGAGCAGGGCGCCAGCGGCACTGAGAGAGAGCCCCCCCATGGCGCAGGCTGTGCCACGTGCCAGGGCTCAGCCTGCCCAGCCTCTGAGCCACAGGGAGTCACTGAGCTGCCGGAGGGATGCAGCTGGCAGAGCTGGCGGCGACTCCGGTGGCTCCGCTCCGGCAGTGCACAACTGCCCCTCTCCCCCCGGAGCCATCGCCTGCGGGTCCCAGAGGGGACCGGTCCAACCCCCTCGCTCCCTCCCCACATCTTCACACGGCCACTTGGAGAGGTCGCCAGGCACCGAAGGATCCTCCACCACCAACCCACGGGTGCCACGTGCCCGGGGGAATTGGAAGACGGGGGAGGAGCAGAGGGGGCAATGCCCTGGAGAACTGGCCACGCCAAGAGGCTGGCGTGTCTGGCTGCACACAGCACTAGCTGGGGCTGCGCGGGCAGGCCGGGTACCTCAGCTCCATGATGGCGAGCATCGCTTCCTGACGCACCCCGCTGGTCAGGGAGTCGACGGACTCAAGATCAATCAGCTCCTGGGGAGACAATGTGGGGAAGTGCCAGCCGGGCTCCGAGCTCCCGTAAGGCTCCGACTGGGGAGCAAAGCGCAGGGCCTGCAACGCGTGGCCTCGGCAGACAGGTCGTCCTCCTGTGGGCTTGACGGTGTGCAGGGCTCCAGCTGGGGAGCGCAGTGCAGGGCCTGTGGTCAGTGCCCCAGCGTCACGCACCAGTGCACTGCAAAGGCTCCATCAGCATTAGCACCCAGGGACTCCACCTGAGATCAGGCTCCTTGTGCCAGGTGCTGCACACACACAGTGAGAGCCAGTCCCTGCCCCAGAGAACTCACGAGCTAACTGGACGAGACAAGGCATGGGAGGGAAACTGAGGCACAGAGGGGGAAGTGCTTTGCCCAAAGGTCTCACTGAGGAACTGAGCCCCAGCCCACTGGACCACCCACCAGCACATGATGTCCCACGTTCAGGGAAGGGAGATAAGCTCCGGAAAGCTTTCTGCAGCGACGCAGAGCAAAGACTTTCCAAATCTACGGAGCAGATTTGTTGCTAGTTCCCTAGTGGGCACTGACTGCGGAGTGTTGGGGCTCTGTGCAGGGAGACTGGTGTATACAGAGCGACCTGGTGACTTGGGAAGCTGGGTGCAAGGGAACAACCTACGTTTCAATACAGTGACATGTTCAGGAACAAAGAACGCAGGCCACACTCACAGCATGGGGTCTCTAACCTGGGAAGCGGTGACTCTGGAAAAGACTTGGCAGTTATGGTAATCAGCTGCACAGGAGCGCCCAGTGCGAGGCTGGGGCCAAAAGGGCTTATGCCATCCTGGGCTGTGCAAACAGGGCAATCTCCAGTTGTTAGAGAGGTTATTTTCCCTCGGTATTTGGCAGTGGTGCGACCTCTGCTGGGATCCTCTGTCCAGGTCTGGTGCCCACAATTCAAGGAGAATGTTGATAAATTGGAGGGGTCAGAGAAGAGCCACAAGAGTGACTGAAGGACTGGGAAACATGCCTTATAGTGAGAGACTCCAGAAATCAATCAGTTCAGCTTCACAAAGAGAAGGTTACAGGGTGCCTTGATGATAGTCTGTAAGTACCTACACAGGGAGCAAATGCTTGATAATGGGCTCTTCAGTCTAACAGACAAACGTCCAACACGATCCAGCAATTGGCAGTTGAAGGTAGACAAATCTGCAGAGCTCTCCAGGCCAATCACTAAACCCGCCAAGTAACATAGCCCGAGTGTGTGTTTTACTCACCTTTATCTTCTTCACAAGGAGGGCTTTGCAGAGAAAAGCTGCCAGGTTTTGTTCTGGGTGCCTCGTGAGGGCAGCCCTGCTGATGGTGATGACACGATCCAAGAATTCAAGTTTCTTGGCCTCCTCCTATGCCCCGCAGAGATTAGACAAAAACAGGAAGGTCAGCGTAGAAAGGAGCTGCCAGTGGGAGAGATGTCAGAAAGCTTCCCCCCAGCGCTGCTCAGGCTTTGATATGCTGAAGGGCAGAAGGCCATTCATCTGCCAGCAGGAGTGACTATGTGGGGAGGGCAGGGCAGCTCTGTGTGAAACCAGAGCAGAGAGGGAGCAGATCTCACGGGGTCGGTGTCCAAAGAGGAACTGCAACATGGGGGCTAAGCATCCAGACAGTCTTACTGGGGGCCTTGATAGAGTGGGAGGAACATCTGGGTATGACACCCTGACATCCCAATATTCGCCACTGTCAAATAATTAGGATATGTTTGGTACCAAGTATGTCTTGTAAGGTATCAGTCTAAAAGTCTTTATCTGCTAGACATTAATGTCTCATTGGATTGCATGTGCTATCGTTGTATGTGACGTTCTGAAGTTCAGCTGTGTATGTGTTCCTGAAAAACACTGTGAGGTTCAAAACAGCCTTTCAGGTAGAATAGCAAAAAAGCCAAACACTGGCTCCTGGAGGAAATGCACAAGCATTCGGGCTACCCCAGGAACTGTGTGCAATAGAAACCTCCCCGAGATAACGCGACACAACGGGACCTGTTGGATTGAGGTCACAGCAAAAGAGTTATCCAGCAGGTGAGAAGAGAAGATAAAAGGGGAACAATAAAATCGCAGGGGGGACGGGACGGGACCTCAGACTCCCTGCAATAAGATACCTGGAAACACCTGAGAGACAAAGATTGAACCATGAGAAGTGATGGTCCTAGGCTAGAGAGAGAGATTCCTAGCCTGTGCAAGAAAACCTGGGAAAGCCAAGCTGCAAAACCAAGGCAGCTTCTGCCTTAAGAATCTGCCAACCTATTTATCACTCGGGGAGAATTTGTTAATGGATATCCTATCTATCTGGTGTATAAAGTTTCGTTTGTGTGTTTGCTTTATTTACTAGGGTAATCTGCTTTGTTTTGTTTGCTATCTCTTCTAACCGCTTAAAATCTACCTCTTGTAGTTAATCATCTTGTTTCTTGTTTATACCACAACCCAGTTTGTAGTATAAATTAGTAACTGGGAGGAGAGGCAAAGAGTTGTTCATACCTCTCTCGACATCGAGGGAGGGGGCAAATGTCATAAAACCTTTGGGTCCGTACTCCAAAGGAGGTGGGCACCAGAGAACTGGGACAAGGCCCTTCAGCTGAGTCTTCCCAGAGCTGATCTCAGTGTCTGTGTCTTTCTGCAGCTGGGTGTGGCCCTGCCTGTGTGTATGGCTGGAAGAGGCTTGTGAGCCGAGCCCAACAAGACAAGGTAACGGGGGCCCAGGCTGGCAGAACAGGCGGGCTCAGTGATAAGCCAGGACATCAGGTGGCACCTCAAAGGGGGGCAACGCATCACGCTGGGGACTGGCCAAATCCAGTGGGCAAGGGGCATGGTGGGTGCCTTTTGTAACTCAAGAGAGGATGTTTTTAAGATGCTCTAGTTTAAACAGGAATTATTTGGGGGCAGGTCTCTGGCCTGTGTTATACAGGAGGTCACAGTAGTCCCGTCTGGCCTTAGAATCCATGCCTCATCCGGAGAAGGACGGATACTGCATGTGGACAGGGCAGTAGCTGAGAGATCAGAGGAGGGCTCTTGGTACCTGTTCATTGCCCTTGAGAAAGGTGTTGATGTAGTCTAGGGTCTCTTTCTCCTGCCAGTCTGGCCCCATAAAGCAGGAGGCATTCCCAGGTGATGGTGAATCTGATCAAAGACAGAGCAGTGGTCATACCTGGGGCTGCCAAGCTGCAGGCTGGGTGACAGAGATCTAAGCAGAAACCCTTGCCCCCCGCTCCCACCCCAGCAGGGTAGCAGCCCCGATGCACAACAGGGTCTGGCACAGCCATCCCTGGTTTCCCCAACTCTTTGCTGCTCAGCCCAGCAAAGATCCAGTCAGAGCCCTGGTTCCCAGCGGCCACCCCACTTCCCTGCCCGCACCCAGCATGCAGCACCACACCTGGAAGGAGGCATGATGTCAGGCTCTGAGTGGTGTCCCCGCTCTCCGGGCTATTGCTGGAGGGGGCAGAGGGAATGGCAGTGAATCGCTCTGCTCCCCGCTGCGGGAGAGGGAGGAGCTACCCAGTCTGCGCAGGATACGGGGACCCAGGGCCTGCCCGTTCTGCTTCCTCTGACTGCCTCCCCTGCCATCGACAGCCACGGGGTGTAACCTGGGCAAGCCCTGGGCTCCCATCATCAACCCCCCCACCCAAATGCCCTGTGCTGTGCCATGCGTCACCCCCCTGCAAAGGAGCCAGCAGATGGGGCTGCAACATCAGGGGGCATCTCATGCTTTGGCCGGCGCCCTTCAATCCTTCGGCTTAACAACCCACCATGCACAGAGCATCCCCTTCAACTGGTGGAAAACATCTTCCGACCCTGCAGTGTGACGGATCGGGGTGGGCAATTCAGTCAGTCTCCACCTGATCCTTCTGCTGCCGCCCCTAATGCCCGATCAGATGTAGGGGCTGCAGCTGCTGCCAGCAGGAGGGGCCATTCCCCCCTGCCTGGGTTTTCCTGTCTCTCCATCTCATGGCAGCCCAGAGTTGTACAAAGGTGATGGAGTCTTCTCCCGCCACTGACACCCTGGTCTTGCAACCCCAACCCCCAGAGGGGCAAGCCCCACCGCAATGCAGGGCCATGGCCCCGGCCATTTTTGCAGCCCCTCCGCCCACCCAGGAGGCACCCACTCACCAGCATGGAAGGGCTGAGGCACACACAGCTCCTGCTGCTGCTGTGGGCTCTTCCGCGGACTCTTCCTTCGAGGAGGTCTCGTCTCCTCCCAGGCACGGATGGGCTTCAAGGGGACCTTGCGGACTTCCTCAGCCATCCTGCAAGAAGCCAGGACAAGGCATTGCTTGTGAGAGGTGAGAGGCGACTGCCCCGTTCAGCATCAGGGCCAGTCCACGTATGGCCGTTCCACCAGTGCCTACAGCTGCCAGCAGGGAAACAAGCCAATGGATGTGCTCAAAGTCACCCAGGCAGTCAGCAGTACAGGCAGGATTAGAACCCAGGTCTCCGGACTCCCAGGCCCATCCCGCAGGCCAAACGGCCTCCCCCGGGTCACTCCCGCCTCTCCTTCTGCTGGTTCACAAACTGCCCAGCAGACAGGCTGCATCCAACCACTCAGGATACTTCCTGCCCAGGGAAATTACCCTGATCCCTTCCCCCAGGAATATTGGGGCCGTGGCAGGTCCCAGGTGGGGGAGGGAAGCGGGGTGGGGTGCGGGGGGCGGTCTGGTGAGCAGCAGGAGTTGCTCTGACACCACCATGAAGGGGAAGGAGCAGAAGGCGGGAGAGCAGCAGGCAGGCAGGCTGTGCCGGGGCAGAGCTTTTTGGCGATTTCGCAGCTCGTCTCTCCAAGGCCTGTGTGGGAGCAGCCGCTACAGAGAATCCCAGGCCTGATTCCCCCCACGCTGGGTCTCCTGAATGACCCCTGCCCTGGGGGGCTCCATTCCTCACCCAGTGTCAACTGCTGACTCTGCAGCAGCTGCACGGCAGGCGTCCTAAGGCACCTCTAGTCCTCTCCAGAGCTCAGGGGGACTGTCCTGGCATCGGACTGTCCTGGTGAATGGAACAATGGCTCCAGGCAACCGGAGAATGCCTGTTCCCCCGGCAACCTCAGTGTCTGGGCACTTACCTGGCCCCATCATGGCAGTGGCTTAGCACACGGGTGTTGTGGTATTTAGTCTCTCAACCCCCACTCCGCAGAGCAGGGACGTGCTCTCCCTTGTTAGCTGAGGCCCAGAGCGGCGGGGACTCACCTGATCTCACGCAGAAGACTTACAGAGGAGCGGGGAACTGAACACAGCTCTCCTGGGTCCCAGCCCAATGCCTCATCTAACCACCTGTGCCGCCTTCCCGTGCCATGCCACCAGCCCTGCCAAACCCTCCTCCTTGTCTCCGTCCCCTCCGGGCTCGACTGGTGCCACCCCTTCTGTCGAGCTGCCCCGGGCTCCCTCCTGTGCGCATGCCGGTGCCCACTTCCTCACTGGCACCAGGCTAGACTCCCGGCACCGGGGCACTTGGCAGACGTGCGCCACCCAGCCAGGAGCTCGGGGAAGGCTCGGTGTGGTTGGCGATGCAATGGAAAAGCAGAGGTGGGCAATAGAAGATTCTTCTACCTGGAGTCAGGAGTGGGCAGAAGCCTGCTCGTAAATGGGCCACCCACTTTCTGCTGCCGGTGGCGGAGCTGGAACTGCTGGCTCAGCGTTCCCCAGCGGCACCTGCCAGCTCTCGCTCTGCCAGAGCCAAGCCTGGCAGTGAGGGGATGAGGCTGTGCCAGCCAGCAGGGGCGTGTCACAATGGGCAGGCGAGTCACAGGCCAGCCAATGTGTGACTCCCCAGCCATGGGATGCCCCAGCCCAGACTTGCTCTGGCCTCGCCAAGGCTTTAGAGCTTGTCCTTCCCCACCGGGGTCATGGGAGGAACCTTCCGCTGTTATACCAATAAAATAAAAACCAACAGGATCTCATGAAAGGGAAAAAGGCAAAATACCACATTTATTGTGAATACAGAAAGAATCATAGTAAGCAGTTCGTTATAGCTATAACATTCCATTCAATCTCATATTTATTCACACATTCATTCATACAAACACACACACACAGGTTCTGCAAGGTTGTTAACATAGTTACCAGCCTTAGAGTTGCTCATGCCAAGCCACTGGCCAGGTGACCTGGACATGAGGAGAGAGCAGGGCCTTGTCAGATGGTCATCTGATGCTTCTGGAAGTTGGTTTGCAGAATCAGACCCCAAAGTTCTCACTTTTTAGAGTCTATTTTTATAGGAATTTCTTCCTATGCCAGTCTATGGGAATTCCTTCATCATGCTGTTGCTGAATCAATCAGCAGATAGCACATTCCTGAGGGCTCCGAGCTGCTAGATGTTATCTTGTTCTTTGGTTCTCCCATTCTTGAGGCTGTTGGGTGGATTCCAGTCTGCCCTCCGGGGGTCCTCTGCTTATTTCCACTTGACGCCTTCTTCAGCGGATGGACACTGGATTCTTAGGCTGGCACCTCCCTGATCATTCAGTTATTATCCACACCAAGCATCCATCCACATACATCCACTGTCTCTATTTTAATCACAATTGTTAATACAACAAAAGGGCGGGGAGTCTCTGGGTGCTGTTTCTGTTGTTCGAGTATTGCTTTGAGTCTCTCTCTCTGTGAATTGCTTTGAGAACAGACTCAGTCTTAGAATGTACGAACACAATTAGCAGCTTGCAGGTTTCACACATAGAGGGAGAGAATCAGCACCAAAAACCAAGAGACCTCTTAATTAGTAATACCCTGGACTTTAAACTATTGGGAATCAAACTCATTTGTGATTTTAATACAGAACTTCTTTAATATGATCCAACACCGCTCCCCACAGTCACAGACGTTAGGCCGGAAGGGACCTGTGGGCTCTTCTAGTCCCAGCTCCTGCAGACCCCAGGCCAGAGCCCCTCCCTGCGTCCATGCTATTGGAGCCAGGGGGTCTCTGGATCCCCGAGTGGGAGGATCACTTCCATCCCGGTTCCTCCTTCTCGTGACAGTGCAGAACGGGGATTCATGAACTCTCTGCACCCCCGGCTCCCAGCCCACCCGAGCGGTTCTTTCCACTTTCCCAAGCTGCCGGGTGCTTTGGCCACGGGATGTAAAACGGTCCCATCTTTGCTTCCTCTCCCACCGCTGCAATGACGCAGAAGCTGCTTTAATAGCAGCCCCCCCTCCCCCGCCCCCGTACTGTGTCCCAGGCCTTGCTAACGCTCAGAGCCACGGCAGCCCCAGGAGATGATTGCTGCGGGGTTCTCGGCCCGGGGAGAGGCAGTGACTCCTAGAAGCAGGGAGAGCAGCAGCACCATAGATCAGGGCTGTCTGGCAATGCCAGTGGCTGCCTGAGGTCTGGCAGCCCAGGCACTCAGAGCAGATTGTCAAAGGCCAAACCCCTCTCACCACCGGCTCTGTAGCTCCCCCTTGCTTTCGGTCTGTCTTAGGCACCATCCTGGCCCTCATCCCCCTGGCATCCGAGCACTGCCCAACCTTGATTGCATTTATTCTAACTGCCCCCTGCAGGGCAGGGCCTGGCTGCTACCCCCACTGTACAGACAGGGAACCGCTGCAGAGAGAGAATAAGGGACTTGCTCGAAGACAAACAGAGCATCTGTGGCAGAGCTGAGAAATGAACATGGGTCTCCTGGGTGCCAGGATGGCACCTTCTCTTCCAACTTCCTGCCCTCTTCGTCCCTGGTTCAGTGGGAGCTCTCTGGGGCACAGGAACTGGCTGGTGCCCAGATGGAGCTGCGTTGCCTATTGCACAGATCTCGCTTTTCCCCAACATTGAAAATGCTGCTCCGACCTTACCAGGGCCCGCCAGGATCCTTGCAGCTGGTCCGTGCTAAATTGTGAATTGTGCTCTGGCCTCCCAGAGCGGGGCAATGGGAGAGGGTGGGGCTGGCGCAAGGCCCTGCTGGATTGCGGCTCACGCGTACGGGGTCCCAGTGCTACAGAGCTCTGTGCCGGGGCAGCGCTTTGTGGGGGTTTCGCAGCTCCTCTCTCCAAGGCTGTGTGGGAGCAGCCGCTGCAGAGAATCCCAGGCCTGATTCCCCCCACGCTGGGTCTCCTGAATGGCCTCTGCCCTGGGGGGCTCCAGTCCTCACCCAATGTCTCCTGCTGACTCTCCAGCAGCTGCACAGCACGTGTCCGAAATCACCTCTAGTCCTCTCCAGAGCTCAGGGGGACTGTCCTGGCATCAGGCTGTTGCTGGCACCCAGTGCCGAGAGGCTGAACAACAGCTTGAGTGGTTCGTTTCCCGGTGTGCTACACCTAGTAATCACAATGGGGTGGAGAAGCAGAAAAGTTTATTTGAAGCTTCAAATAGGTACAGGGATTTGAATCTCAAATCCTGTACCCAGAGCAGGAAGTTACACAGGCTTTTATACATCCTTTTTCCCAACATACTTATCCAATAGCAAGCTGCCCCAAGTATCCATATAGCCAGCCAATCCAGTTCCCAGCTAGTTCCCTGATTCTCTGTATCATTTGTTAAACTCTACATAAAGCTGCTTTATTCAGCATTGTTCTTCCATATCTGCCCTGTGTGGCCTTGCTTAGTTTCAGGCAGTCTGACTCCGCAGCATATTGTTGCAGATCCTCAGCATAACTGCTGTGTGTGCTTCCAGGCGGGGGGGCCAAGGACACTTGGGCCTAGTACGCAGAGCTGCTGCGAGTGCCTCCTCAGTGCCATTCCCTCTGTAAGTGATGGTGTCAGCGATGGTGCTGGAGGTGGTCAGGCCTCGGGGTTGGAGCTGGACTCAGGAGGCCGGGGCGTGGGTGGAGCGAGGCTGCTGCTGTGAGACTGAAATACTTGCTCCGGGAGTCACGGGCCTGTTCCTGGCTTGTGGATTGGTGGGAGCCCGGCACAGGAGGGACTCAGGGCCTGACACATGGCTCCAGGGGGTGCTTGGCTCCTGGCCCCGCTGGGCACTGACAGGCCAGGTGCAGGGGGCCAGGCGCAGCACCAGGGAGGACATTGGGGAGGCAGGAGCGCTGAGGTGGGGCTGAGCGGGCAGGTGCTGAGGAGCTGCGGCCGGCTGGCCAGCAGGGAGGAGGAGCAGCACCCAGCTGTGGAGGGCCCATCTGCAGCTCCACACGGGGCGCGGCCAGAGCCTGGCAGGCGGCTGGCTGAAGTGGCACTTTGTGATCTGGCGCAGGCGGGAACTGGCTCCCCACATCTGAACGCTCTGCTGCGCCAGCGGATTCACATCTAAACCCGGATCTGGCTCCGAATTCACAGCTGGCCCCTCCCCCCGATCTGGAGTGGCTGAGACTCCCGTGCTCTGGGGAAGAGGCCAACAAATGTCAGCTCCTGGGGTGGGCTTCCCCCAGAGACAACCCCGTGCTGGGAAAGGAGGTTCCAAGAGCCGGCAGTTCCAGCACTCACACTCCCAGCTTCCTGGGACTGAGCCAGGAGCAGAGTCCCAGTCCCCGTCCCCTGGCATTAATCCAGGGACTCCGCACTGGGGATGTTCACCTGGCAGCACGCAGCCTCCTGAGAACACACAGGCCAGGGTGCAGGGCGATGGCTCCCAGAGAGAAACGGCAGGAGGGCAATGCTGGGAACTCCCAGGCCGTCTTCAGCTCAAGCATGAGGGCACCCCAGCATCCTGGAGAGCAGGAATCTAGCTTCAGCTCAGCCTTTATGTCCCTCCATTCTCTGTGCTAGATGGGTTGGTCTCCCGGAGGGACGAAAGTGCCCATCAGGAGTTCCTGGCTTATCCAACGTCAGTTTCCCGCTCTTGTGAAAAAAACGGTGGCTTCCCTTACACAGGAGCTGGTGTTCTTCAGGCTGGGCTGGGCCTGTACACGTTCCCCTGTCGGGGTGTGTGCACCCAGGGCCTGTGAGTCGCAGACATTTGCCAACAAACATTTGCCAACAGACGTTGGCCCCCTGCTCTCCCCGTGTGCTCAGGGACCACCATCAAAAAGGCACATCTGCCACCTCCCTCTCAAGTCCTTCGCACCTGCATACTGCCAGGGGAACATCCCCATTTCTACTGAGGCCTCAGGGACATGGTTTATGATGAACCAGCTGGAGTTGATCTCTTCCCCCCCCCCCCCCCCGGCGTGTTGCGCCCCTACGGCTAGCTGGGGATCCAAACTGACACTCCCCGGTTTGAGCCCCTGCCTAGCCAGGCTGGGAAATGCATATGATACAGAGCACAGCGCCCTCTAACACCTGGCAGGGGGGCTGAGAGATGGGGGGTGTAGGGTACAGAGCACAGTGCCCCCTAACGCCTGCCAGGGGCCCTGGAAGCTGGGGGAATATGTAGGATCCGGAGCACAGCATCCCCTAACACCAGGCTGGGGGGCAGGGAGAGGGGGGATATGTGGGGTACAGAGCACAGCGCTCCCTAACACCAGGACACGAGGTCTCGTCCATCTCAGGGCGGAAATGATCACACCCTTCGAATGGGGGATCTGCCACGGGCACTGGCAGGAGCGCGCTGCTTTACATTAAGGTTCTTTGGCTGACGGGCGAACCTCACCCCGCCCTGCGTTTCGAGTGTGAACAGCTGTCGATGGAAACCCAGACGGCAGAGATGGAGCAGGACTAACCGGGGTCACTGAGTCTCGCCCTCACCCCGTGTCTACACTGTACAAGGGTGGGAAATAGCAGGTGCCTTTTCTTGCTCTGATACGATTTTGGAGATGCCGACGCTTGCGACAGCTTTCTCCCTGTGTGGGTTGTGGGATCCAGGGGAGCCGTCTGTGTGCTCTGTACAGAACAAGGTGTGTAGATCGTTTATACCTCAATATATCACTGTAAATACAGTTATTTAATATATCAAATAAAAGCTGAACAATACGTCAAAAAACATCAAAATGAAACAGAGGATTGCTATGTACAGGGGGGATTGCTATGTACAGGGGGGATTGCACGTGACTAGTTAACTGCTCGAGAGCTTTCATCACCGTGTACTTTCTAACAGATTTCTGCGCCCTGTGTAGGGTTTACGTCCCACCCTCCGTCCCCGTTTCCGGTCGTGTACGTTTTTGGCGCCGTCGGCCCTTTTGAACATTTCTTTTGTATTGTTTTCTGTGTTTAGCCGAGGGAAGGTTGCTTTCTTGTGTTTTGACATATTTAGAGAAAAAGTATGAACAAGTAGAAAGAAAGGCTGTAAGGGGTTCGCGGCTCCCTCCCGGTCCATCAGGGTGGGAGACCACGCCCCTCGCTACGATACTTCCGGGGTATCTTGGTTCAGGGGAAAATTAGCCCAGTGTTAATGGTTCAGGCCTGCAGTCAGGCCGAGCAATGGTAGAGAGTCTGTTTGCCTGGGGCCCTCATTCAGGGCAGGGCTGCAGTCAAGTAGGGGCTCTGGCCTACAATCAGGCAGGCAGAGCAGCAGAAGGTCCATTTGCCTGGCCCTTGATCAGGGCGGGGCAGCAATCAAGTAGGGGGGCTCTGGCCTACAGTCCGGCAGAGCTGTCGCCGTCTAGGGGAGCTTAGCTCTCTGGTGGGAGAGTCAGCACAACCGTCTGGCGTCCTGATTCAGGCGGGTGCCAGACCAATCAGGCCTCCTGACAACCAGGTGGGGAACCTGCCACTCCTGACGGTGGCGTGGCGGTGGTAGGGGAACCCAGGCCTTCCCGCTCCACTGCGTCCCCACCCAGGGCCCTAAACAGCAGCGGAGTGGTCCGCCACTGGGTCAGCGGGGAAAATCCGATCACAACACGCTGGCCGGCTTGTAGTCAATAACACAGCTGAACCCGATTCGGCTGCCCTGGGCTCCTTCCTACACACCCATTCCGTGTGTACATGGGTTCCAGGGTTGTTGTTCGCTTCGCTGGGGTAGACGGCTAGTGGCAGACCCACCAGCTCCTTGGAGTCCCCGGCGTCTGGCAGCGCCGGCAGCCCCTCTGGCTCTCTGTCAGGATAGCGCTCTCCATTAGGGGAGCAGGGAAAAGACGTCCTGCTCCTCCAGCAGCTCTCTCCCAGCTCAGCTGGAGGGGCGGCCTTTTATAGTTCCGCTTCCTGTCCCGCCCCTCTGCTTCCGGCAGGGTGGCATGCGGTGGGAGACAAGCCTGCTTTCTGCAACCCTCCTGCCCCCAACAACCCACTTCAGCGAGTCCCAAAATCAAATCCACTTACCAGGGGCCTCCTCTCCACTTTGTGCTTCGCCAACATCCGGGGTAGAAAAGAGCTCCTGGCCGCAGGCATCTCTGACCTCCGAGTCATCTTCTGCCTCTGGGTCCCCCTCCACATCCTCGTCCAAGATTTCCTCCTCCTGGCTCGGTCCAACCTCAACTGACATGCGAGCCACTGAAGTATCCACAGTGGTGTTCGCAATGGAGGTGGGGTCGCCGCGGAGTATCATGTCCAGCTCTTTGGAGAACCGGCAGCTCATAGGCACAGCACCGGAGTGGCGATTTGCCTCCCGCGCCCTGTGCTCGGCGTTCCGCAGCTCCTTCACTTTCATCCTAAACTGCCGTGTGTCCCGGTCATCGCCCCTTTCTGTCATGCATCGTGAAATCTGTCCGTAGGTGTAATGATGCTGGTACTGGCGGGACCCGACTGAGAGTGCCAGTTCAGGACAAACTGCTTCAAGCAGGGCAGTTACAGCCGAAGGCTGGGGGTTTTTCACCTCCAAGGCAAACCAAACCAGCCAAACAGAGCAGACTTTGGTCTCACCGCACTGGCTCACCACAAGTCACACAAGCAATTCCCTTAGGCACTCCAGTTTCCCAGTATCACCAATTGTTATGGGGACAAATGGTTATGAAAACCAATACCCCAGGAAAAGAAAAAAGGCTCTCTTGATCCCAAAGGACTGTTGCCGGCACCCAGTGCTGAGAGGCTGAACAACAGCTTGAGTGGTTCGTTACCCGGTGTGCTACACCCAATAATTACAATGGGGTGGAGAAGCAGAAAAGTTTATTTGCAGCTGCAAAAAGGTACAGGGAGAATAAAATCTCAAATCCTGCACAACAGAGCAGAAAGTTACACAGGCTTTTATACATCCTTTTTCCCAGCATACTTATCCAATAGCAAGCTGCTCCAAGTATCCATATAGCCAGCCAATCCAGTTCCCAGCTAGTTCCCTGATTCTCTGTATCATTTGTTAAACTATACATAAAGCTGCTTTATTCAGCATTGTTCTTCCATATCTCCCCTGTTTGGCCTTGCTTAGTTTCAGGCAGTCTGACTCTGCAACATACTGTTGCAGATTCTCAGCATAACTGCTGTGTGTGCCTCCAGGCGGGGGGGCCAAGGACACTTGGGCCTAGCACACAGAGCTGCTGCGAGTGCCTCCAGGCAGGAGGGGGGGGGCCCAAGGACACAGGGGCCTAGTGCGAGGGGGCTTCATCGCCACTCGTGGTCCTCGAGTTACCTAGTGGCCATGCCCCAGTGTTCCCAACAGGACCAAGCCCCAGACCCAGGTCAATATACAAATCAGATCTCGTCCCAAATCACGCTCTTGCCAATCCTTTAGAATCTAAAATCTAAAGGTTTTGTTCATAAAAGGAAAAAGCTATAGATGAGAGCTAGAATTGGTGAAATGGAATCAATGACATACAGTCATGGCCAAGTTCTTGGTTCAGACTTGCGGCAGCGACAGAATAAACTGCAGGTTCAAATCAAGTCTCTGGAGAACATCCACAGCTGGGATGCGTCTTTCAGTTCTTGGTTCAAAGCTTCAGTGTAGCAAAGTCCCTCCAGAGGGATGAAGCAGGACTGAAGACAAGATGGAGGAGCTGCAGCAGCTTTTTATATTCTCTTGCCATGTGGTCTTTCTTTCTTTGTCCCAAAACAAGCTGTCCATCACGTGGCCTGGAAAAACCTCCGAGTTCTGTCCATAGGCAGGTCCCTGTACACCGTGCTGAGTCCCAAGGCTTGTCTGCCTTCTCTCAAGGGGTCAATTGTGTAGCTGATGGTCCTTAATCGGTCATCAAGCAGGCTAGGCATTGCATCCGATAAAGTGAGCTGTAGCTCACGAAAGCTTATGCTCAAATAAATTTGTTAGTCTCTAAGGGCCACAAGTCCTCCTTTCCAACTTGTCTGGGATGTCACCCAGAAGCATAGTACAAATTTGAACCACAGACACTATAGATCCAATACTTATAACTTAAAATACAAAAATGACAGAAACATATAGAGAGCATAATCATAACCAGCAAACCACAACCTTGCCTTAGACACCTAATTTGACCCCCCTTTATACAAGATTTGGTGCCACTACAGGACCTTGGTTGCAACAATGATCTATATGGTCCCAGTTCAAGTCAATAACGTCACAGTAGGTATCATAATTGCTACGTCCGGAGTGCAGCTGGGACTGTACAGCCTCCTCTCCCCAAATGCTGATGAGGTCCAGCAGCTCAGCATAGCTCCAAGCAGGTGGATCGCCTGGTGCGTGGAGCAGGCCTGGCCACCTGGAAAGATGCGCTGCACTCATCACTGAGCAAACAGGAAGGGGACTGTCAAAATGGCAAAGGAGTTTACGGAGTGGGGATGATGGATGGTCACCTGAGGGCCGGGCAGTAGAGTTCAAACCGATGACCAGAGAGGCGAGAGCAGGCATTGTGGGACACCTCCCGGAGGCCAATCGCAGCGCCGTAATCGACCTCGGTGTCTACACTGGCACCGCAGCCTGTAGCCCCGGTGCAGAAAGTTTTTTAAACTGTGCAGGGCTTTTTTTAAAGCGCTGCAACTGCCCTGTTTCCGCGCCCTGAGTGGCGTGGCCGTGCGTCCACCTCACCAGTTGCAGCGCAGAAAGCTGCTTTACCGCGCTGCAACTTGCCAGCGTAGACAGGAGCAGCCCTCTGTGTAGAAAGAAGTGGTTCAGGACTATTTAGCAAAGCTGGATGAGCACAAGTCCATGGGGCCGGATGCGTTGCATCTGAGAGTCCTAAAGGAGTTGACGGATGTGATTGCAGAGCCATTGGCCATTATCTTTGAAAACTCTTGACGACTGGAAAAAGGCTAATGTAGTGCCCATCTTTAAAAAAGGGAAGAAGGAGGATCCCGGGAACTACAGGCCAGTCAGCCTCACCTCAGTCCCTGGAAAAATCGTGGAGCAGGTCCTCAAGGAATCAATTCTGAAGCACTTAGAGGAGAGGAAAGTGATCAGGAACAGTCAGCATGGATTCACCAAGGGCAAGTCATGCCTGACTAATCTAATTGCCTTCTATGACACGATAACTGGCTCTGTGGATGAGGGGAAAGCGGTGGACATGTTGTTCCTTGACTTTAGCAAAGCTTTTGACACTGTCTCCCACAGTATTCTTGCCAGCAAGTTAAAGAAGTATGGGCTGGATGAATGGACTATAAGGTGGATAGAAAGCTGGCTAGATTGTTGGGCTCAATGGGTAGTGCTCAATGGCTCCATGTCTAGTTGGCAGCCGGTATCAAGTGGAGTGCCCCAAGGGTCGGTCCTGTGGCTGGTTTTGTTCAATATCTCCATGAATGATCTGGAGGATGGTGTGGATTGCACCCTCAGCAAGTTTGCAGATGACCCTAAACTGGGAGGAGAGGTAGATATGCTGGAGGGTGGGGATAGGATACAGAGGGCCCTAGACAAATTGGAGGATTGGGCCAAAAGAAATCTGATGAGGTTCAGCAAGGACAAGTGCAGAGTCCTGCACTTAAGATGGAAGAATCCAATGCACCGCTACAGACTAGGGACCGAATGGCTCGGCAGCAGTTCTGCAGAAAAGGACCTAGGGGTTACAGTGGATGAGAAGCTGGATATGAGTCAACAGTGTGCCCTTGTTGCCAAGAAGGCCAATGGCATTTTGGGATGTATAAGTAGGGGCATTGCCAGCAGATGGAGGGACGTGATCGTTCCCCTCTGGATTTGACACTGGTGAGGCCTCATCTGGAGTACTGTGTCCAGTTTTGGGCCCCACACTACAAGAAGGATGTGGAAAAATTGGAAAGAGTCCAGCGGAGGGCAACAAAAATGATTAGGGGTCTGGAACACATGACTTTTGAGGAGAGGCTGAGGGAACTTGGGATGTTTAGTCTACGGAAGAGAAGAATGGGGGGGATTTGATAGCTGCTTTCAACTACCTGAAAGGGGGTTCCAAAGAGGATGGCTCTAGACTGTTCTCAGTGGTACCAGATGACAGAACAAGGAGTAATGGTCTCAAATTGCATTGAGGGAGGTTTAGGTTGGATATTAGGAAAAACTTTTTCACTAGGAGGGTGGTGAAACACTGGAATGGGTTACCTAGGGAGGTGGTGGAATCTCCTTCCTTAGAAGTTTTTAAGGTCAGGCTTGACAAAGCCCTGGCTGGGATGATTTAGTCGGGGATCGGTCCTGCTTTGAGCAGGGGGTTGGACTAGATGACCTCCTGAGGTCCCTTCCAACCCTGATATTCTATTATTCTATGATTCTATGATTCTATGAAGGGTAAGTTCTCTTCCCCCTCCCCCTCCGCCCCCCCTGCAGCTTGCTATACTTTCCTTGTATAATGACAGGTTTCAGAGTAGCAGCCATGTTAGTCTGTTTTCGCAAAAAGAAAAGGAGGACTTGTGGCACCTTAGAGACCAACGCATTGGATGCTCATGAAAGCTTATGCTCAGATAAATTTGTTAGTCTCTAAGGTGCCACAAGGACTCCTTTTCTTTATACTTTCCTTGTCTCACTAACCAAAAAGGATCTCTTCCTGTTTTCTATGCTCTCCTTCTCTCACTAACCAAAAAAAGGATCTTTCCCACTTTTGCACAGCTCTGTGTTCTGCTTAGTAACAAAAAAGGATCTTTCTCTCTCTTTCTGTTTTCTGTACTTTACACAGCCTTGTGTCACTGACACAGGATCTCTAGCTCATTTTTCGGCTGGGTGATTTCTTTCACCCGACCTTCTCAACCTTCCTTTAGAGTTTCCTCTTTTCTTTAATGAGCCTTTGCTTTTTAAAATTGATTTCAATTTTTTTACTCTTATTATTTTTTAGTCCCAACAACAATAACCTTTTACCACGTTCTTACTAATCTATAAAACACACTCCTCTCTCTTGTTGCTTTCTATAGTTTCCCCTCTTCCTTCTATTTAAAATCACCTTTCTTTCCTTTTTTCTTCTAAGGCTAAGCAATCTTTCTTTTTTTAAAACTCCTTTCCTTTAAAACTCCTTTAATTCTCTGTCATGAGGGGGCGTGGTCTCCTGCCCTGGCAGCCTGGGAGGGAGCCGCGAACACCCCCTGGTGGGCAGAACCGGGACACCCATGGCAGCAGAGGGGCGGGGCAGGAAGCGGCACTATAAAAGGCTGGGCCTCCAGCTCAGAAGGGAGAGAGCTGCCAGATGAGCAGCATGTCTCTTCCCCACTGTGGAAGCATAGACGTAACGGAGAGTGCTATCCTGACAGAGACCCAGCGGGGCTGCCAGATGCCAGGGACACTGAGAAGCTGGTGGGGCTGCCACTCACTGTCCTCCCCCAGAGCTCGCTGTTGCCGGCAGGGAAAGGGCTGGGGGGAGTCCTCCTCTCTGGCCCCTATCCCGGAGCAGCCTGCCTGCACCCCAAACTCATCCCCAGCCCTGCCCCACCCCAGAGCCCACACCCCCAGCCAGAGCTTTCACCTCTCCACCTCACCCTTAACCCTCGCCCTGAGCCCCTCCAACACCCCAAACACCTTATCCCCAGTCCTAGCCAGAGCCCTCATCCCCCCATACCCCAACCCTCTGCCCCAGCCCTGAGCCCCCTCCAACACCACAAACCCCTCACCTCCAGCCCTAGACAGAGCCTCATCCCCCCACACCCCAACCCTCTGCCCCAGCCCTGAGCCCCCTCCAACACCACAAACCCCTCATCTCCAGCCCTATCAGAGCCCTCATCTCCCTACATTCCCCAACCCTCTGCCCTAGCCCTGAGCCTCTCTAACCCCCCAAACCTCCCAGCCCCAAACAGAACCCTCACCCCCTACACCCTGACTCTTGCCCTGAGCCCCTCCCAAACCCCTCAGCCCCGCACCCCCTCCCTCTGCACCCCCTCCCATCCCCAAACTCCCTCCCAGAGCCTGCAGCCTGCACCCCAATACTCTGCCTAAGCCTAGGGCCTGCACCCCAGATGTCCTTCCTTACCCAAACTGCCTCCCGGAGCCTTGGGCAGGTGGGGGGCGAAGTAGGGGCGGGTTCTGGGCACCACCAAAATATCTACAGACCTGCCACCCATGAACCCATGTACACATGGAATGGGCGTGTAGCAAGGAGCCCAGGGCAGCCGAATTGGGTTCAGCTGTGTTATTGACTACAAGCCGGCCAGTGTGTTGCTGTCGGATTTTCCCCACTGACGCAGTAACGGACTGCTCCACGGCTGTTAGGGCCCTGGGATGGGACGCAGTGGAGCGAGAGGGCCTGGGTTCCCCTACCACCGCCACCCCACCGTCAGGAGTAGCAGCCTCCCCACTTGGTTGTCAGGAGGCCTGATTGCTCTGGCACCCGCCTGATTCAGGACGTCAGACGGTTGTGCTGACTCTCCCACCAGAGAGCTAACCTCCCCTAGACGGCGACGGCTCTGCCGGACTGTAGGCCAGAGCCCCCCTACTTGATTGCTGCCCCGCCCTGATCAAGGGCCAGGCAAATGGACCTTCTGCTGCTCTGCCTGCCTGACTGTAGGCCAGAGCCCCTACTCGACAGCAGCCCTGCCCTGAATGAGGGCCCCGGGCAAACAGACTCTCTACTGTTGGTCGGCCTGACTGCAGGCCAGAACCATGAACACTGAGCTATTTCCCCTGAACCAAGGTACCCCGGAAGTATCGTAGCGAGGGGCGTGGTCACCCGCCCAGACGGATGGGGAGGGAGCCGCGAACCCCCTACAGCCTCTCTTTCTACTCGTTCATACTTTTTCTCGAAATATGTCAAAACACAGCACGCTGTTAGGGCCTTGGGCGGGGACGCAGTGGAGCGGGAGGACCTGGGTTCCCCTATCCCCGCCACCCCACCGTCAGGAGTGGCAGCCTACTTGGTTGCTGCCCCGCCCTGATCAAGGGCCAGGCAAATGGACCTTCTGCTGCTCTGCCTGCCTGACTGTAGCACAAGCATGCAACCTTCCCCCAGCCAAACACAGAAAAATAATACAAAAGAAATGTTCAAAAGGGCTGATGGTGCCAAAAATGTACACGACCGGAAACGGGGACGGAGGGCGGGACGTAAACTCTACACGGGGCATGGAAACCTGTCAAAAAGTACATGGTGATAAAAGCTATTGAGCGGTTAACTACTCACGTGGCTGGGCAGGGCAGGCGGCCAATGGGGAGAAAGCCATGGTGCGGCATGATGTGTTCCACCCTGCTCCAGGCGGGCTCTGGTGCACCAAACCCCCAGAGTAGGGAGGCTGGCTTTTACTGGGGCAGCTGGGCAACTTCAATGACTGGGTTCTCCCTTGTATGCATCAGTCTCATCCTGTGCAAGAGTGTCCGTAGGCTGGCGCGGGCTGGACGGTGTTTCTTGCAGGCCTTGAGGATCAGCATGGTCTGCAAAGCCAGGCACCTGACAGAGGACTTGCTGTCCTGCTGGAAGCCTTTGAGGACTAAGATTGAAAGAAAGGAAATGGAGGTCAGAGCCATGGTGCTCTGAAAAGCCCTGGCAGAGCAAGCCAGCGCTGTACCTCTCAGCCCGCGACAAGAAGGCAGCAGGCTGGGAGGCGGGAGGCAGGGGACTAGCAGGAACAACCACCAACCCTCACTAAACATCCCCACTGCCCTTCATAGCTGGGGGAGCCCCCAGACACAGGCAAGAAGTCACAATGAACCCCATTCACTCAAAAAGAAAAGGAGTACTTGTGGCACCTTAGAGACTAACCAATTTATCTGAGCATAAGCTTTCATGAGCTACAGCTCACTTCATTGGATGCATACTGTGGAAACTGCAGAAGACATTATATACACAGAGACCATGAAACAACACCTCCTCCCATCCCACTCTCCTGCTGGTAATAGCTTATCTAAAGTGATCACTCTCCTTACAATGTGTAAGCCCTCTACACCAACATTCCACACAAAGATGGACTACAAGCCGTCAAGAACACTATCCCCGATAATGTCACGGCTAACCTGGTGGCTGAACTTTGTGACTTTGTCCTTACCCATAACTATTTTACATTTGGGGAGAATGTATACCTTCAGATCAGCGGCACTGCTATGGGTACCCGCATGGCCCCACAGTATGCCAACATTTTTATGGCTGATTTAGAACAACGCTTCCTCAGCTCTCGTCCCCGAACGCCCCTACTCTACTTGCGCTATATTGATGACATCTTCATCATCTGGACCCATGGAAAAGAACCCCTTGAGGAATTCCACCATGATTTCAACAATTTCCATCCCACCATCAACCTCAGCCTGGTCCAGTCCACACAAGTGATCCACTTCCTGGACACTACAGTGCTAATAAACAATGGTCACATAAACACCACCCTATACCGGAAACCTACTGACCGCTATTCCTACCTACATGCCTCCAGTTTTCACCCTGACCACACCACACGATCCATCGTCTACAGCCAAGCTCTGCGATACAACTGCATTTCCTCCAACCCCTCAGACAGAGACAAACACCTACAAGATCTCTATCAAGCATTCTTACAACTACAATACCCACCTGCAGAAGTGAAGAAACAGATTGATAGAGCCAGAAGAGATCCCAGAAGTCACCTACTACAGGACAGGCCTAACAAAGAAAATAACAGAACGCCACTAGCCGTCACCTTCAGCCCCCAACTAAAACCCCTCCAATACATTATTAAGGATCTACAACCTATCCTGAAGGATGACCCAACACTCTCACAAATCTTGGGAGACAGGCCAGTCCTTGCCTACAGACAGCCCCGCAACCTGAAGCAAATACTCACCAACAACCACATACCACACAACAGAACCACTAACCCAGGAACCTATCCTTGCAACAAAGCCCGTTGCCAACTGTGCCCACATATCTATTCAGGGGACACCATCACAGGGCCTAATAACATCAGCCACACTATCAGAGGCTCGTTCACCTGCACATCCACCAATGTGATATATGCCATCATGTGCCAGCAATGCCCCTCTGCCAGGTACATTGGTCAAACTGGACAGTCTCTACGTAAAAGAATAAATGGACACAAATCAGATGTCAAGAATTATAACATTCATAAACCAGTCGGAGAACACTTCAATCTCTCTGGTCACGCAATTACAGACATGAAGGTCGCTATCTTACAACAAAAAAACTTCAAATCCAGACTCCAGCGAGAAACTGCTGAATTGGAATTCATTTGCAAATTGGATACTATTAATTTAGGCTTAAATAGAGACTGGGAGTGGCTAAGTCATTATGCAAGGTAGCCTATTTCCCCTTGTTTTTTCCTACCCATCCCCCCCCCCGCCCCCAGACGTTCTGGTTAAACTTGGATTTATGCTGGAAATGGCCCACCTTGATAATCATACACATTGTAAGGAGAATGGTCAGTTTGGATGAGCTATTACCAGCAGGAGAGTGAGTTTGTATGTATGGGGGTGGGGAGGTGAGAAAACCTGGATTTGTGCTGGAAATGGCCCACCTTGATTATCATGCACATTGTAGGGAGAGTGGTCACTTTGGATAAGCTATTACCAGGAGGAGAGTGAGTTTGTGTGTGTGTGTGGTTTTTTTTTTTTTGGGGGGGGGTGAGAAAACCTGGATTTGTGCTGGAAATGGCCCACCTTGATTTTCATACACATTGTAAGGAAAGTGGTCACAAGGGGAGCAAGGGGAGTCACTCGCCCCTGCAGGCCCAGTGCAGCATGTCCCCCAGCATTGCACTAGCAACGGTCTAGAACCGGGGGAGGCAGAGCCCAGCGCAGAGAGACTGGGGACAATGAGAGCAGGAGGAGTCATGGGACCCATCACCAGGGACTGAGGGAAGCTCAGCAGGGACGGGAAGTCTGGGTAGCAAAGTCAGCAAACGTTGCCCTCGAGTGGGGACCTGGGTAAGGAATGAACTAACGTCCAGTCTCCATCTCAAGGGCAAGCTCCTAATCCCAGCCCCTTCTCCCATCCCCCTCCCTCCACTGACCTCAGGTCCAGGAGCGTGAGGTCACCTTGGACTCCTCTTCTCTGCATTGCGCCTCTCTCACTCCATCCTGGAGCTCCCCACAACCCCCACTTTCTGCGCCGCACCCAGCCTGCCGGCTCTCTCCTGCCGGCTCTCTCCTGCAGCCTGTCCTCTAGCCTCCCCCTCCTGCCAGACCTTCCCTTGCCCCTCCTGCAGCCCCTGCGCTCACTCCCTGCTCTTCCCCACGTCGCACCAAGCACCTTGCCCTCGTCTCTTGGGGTCTACACAGCCTCCCCTGACCCACTCCCCATTGCTTTGGCTCCTTTGGCCCCTCCCATCCCTTTCACTGTGTCCCCTCCCACCTCCCTCCTTCTCTTCTGCTGCCCCAGCCTCTGGGGGCATATCATCCAAGCGCCCCCCTCCAGCTGCCGGAGGGGAGGCCCTGCCACAGGGGGGATGGAGCAGCTGCAGCAGCTCAATGGCCCTGAGCACCCAGAGCAGGGGGTCTTCATCTGGCAGCCTGGCAGGAGCTGATGCCAAAGCGTCCCGGGGGCAACTGACAAAGGGGGTGAAGAGACACCTGGGTTCAGAGGGTGCTCTCAAGGCGATCCTGTGTAAATCTGCTGACCCTGCGGAGCAGACTTTGGTCCTAGGGGAACAGCGGGGAGAGTCCTTGGAGATAGAATGATGGGGCTCCACCCAAGGCCCACTGGAGTCAGAGGACAGACCTGTCCACATCAGGGCTCATTAGATTGGACTCCTACCGAGGATCTTGCTGAGTTACTATTCCAGGCCCAGGTTTTCCCTGCCAGGGAGCGCTGTACCACGGGCCTGCTCAGTGCAGTTAGGAGATGGCCAGAGTCACAGGCTGCTCACCTTGAATTTGTGTTGACCGGAGATGAATTTGGTCAGCCAGGTGATTCTTCCCACTGCCCTCAGCCGCAAATGCACCTCCTTGGATGCGGTCCAGGGGAGCAGGACCTGAGAGAAACAGATTGGGACAAATTGCGAAGGAGAAGGACCAAAAAATAGCACAAGCACATAGAGTGAAAATCAGAAAGGCTAAGGCAAAAATGAGTTCTAACTGGCAAGGGACATAAAAGGCAAAGAGAAGCAGCTCTGTAAATGCATTAGGAGAAAGACAAAGGAAAGTGTGGGGCCAAACTCAGCAGGGAAGCAGAGCAAATAATGGATGATACAGACAAAGCCAAGGTGTTTAATGCCTTTTTTGCTTCAGTTTTCACTAAAAAGGTTAATGGCGACTAGATGATGACCACAATATTAACAACAAGGGGGAAGAAATACAGGCCAGAGTAGGGAGAGAACAGATAATAGACAATTTAGGTCAGTTAGATGTATTCAAGTTGGCAGAGCCTCATGATATTCACACGAGATGGAGCTAGACAAAGCAATCTCTGAACCTTTAGGAGGGCTGAAGGTCCCAGAGGACTGGAGAAGGGCAGCCACAGAGCCTATCTTCAGAAAGGGGAACAAGGAGGCCCCACGGAATTATCCACCTGTCAGCCTATCTTTGGTACCCAGAAAGATTATTGAACAAATTATTAAAGAGTTTGTAAGAACCTAGAGGAGAAAATAGGGTGATAAGGAATAGCACCATGGATTTGTCCACAACAAACCATGCCAAACAAATCTAACTTCCTTCTTTGACCGGGTTACTTGCCTAGTGGATGGAGGGAGGCAGTATATGATGATGTATATGAAGTTTCATAAGGCTTTTGACACAGTTCCACAAGACATTCTCATAAGCAAACTAAGCCAATATGATCCAGATGAGACTACTCTAAAGTGGGCACACAACTGATGGAAAGGCAATCCTCAAAGAGGAGTTATCACTGACTCGCTGGCAAACTAGGAGGGTGTCTGAAGTGGGGTCCCCCAGGGGTGTGCCTGGGTCCAGTACTGCTCAATATTTTCATGAAGAACTTGGTTAACAGAGAGGAGAGTATGCTTGTCAAGTTGGCGGATGACACCAAGCTGGGGAGAATTACAAGCACTTTGGAGGACAGATTAGACTTCAGAATGAGCTTGCCAAATTGGAGAGTTGGTCTGAAGTCAACAAGATGAAATTCAGTCAAAACCAATGTGACGTAACGCACTTAGGAAGGAAAACTCAAATGCATAAAAACAAAGTGAGGGATAACCGGCTAGGTGGCAGGACTGCAGAAAAGGATCTGGGGGTTAGCGTGAATCTCACACTGAATAGGAATCAAGAGTGTGATGCTGTTGTGAAAGAGGGAAATGTCATTCTGAGGTGTATTAGCTTGGAGCACTGTGTCCAGTTCTTGGCACCCCGCTTGAAGAAAGATGTGAACAAACTGGGGCCCGTCCAGAGGACAGCGACAAAAATGATCAGAGGTTTAGAAAACCTGACCTATGAAGAAAGAGTGAATGACTTGGGCATGTTTCGTCTTGAGAAGACGGAGGGGGCACCTCCTAACACTCTTCCAATACGTTAAGGGCTGTTTCACAGAGGATGGTGACTAATTGTTCTCCACGTCCTCTGAAGGTAGGACAAGAAGTAATGGGCTTAATCTGCAGCAAGGGAGATTGAGGTTAAATATTTGGAAAAAGTCTAAGGGTGGCTAGGCACTGGAACAGGTGACCTAGGGAAGTGGTGGACTCCCCATCATGGATGTTTTAAAAAAACAGGCTGAACAAACACTCCTCAGGGACGGTCGAGGAATGCTTGGCCCTGCCTCAGTGCAGGGGGTGGAGTAGATGACCTCTTGAGATCTCTTCCAGCCCTGCACTTCTGTGATTCCCTCTTCCCAAGCCCTGGGATCGAGAAGACTGAATATCTGCTGAGGACATTTCCCTCTTTTTGGAGCACAAACCACCCACAGAATCGACTTCCTGTGGCCCCAGAACTAGAATGTTGGGGGAATCTAGCTCTGGGCTCTGGCCAGTATTGGTGGGGCCCATGGTGAACACAAATGAATCCCGGGCTCAGATGAGGCTCAGTGGAGAACACGGCAGATCCTGCCTTCCTCCACCCCCATGCCATGCAGACTTTTTCAGATATAGCGGGGGCACTTGGTCCTCCAGCCCAAGAACCTTTGTCTAGAACGTACTCTGAGGAGCAGAAGGCACGGGGGTGTCCCATGCTTGGGATTAAATGGAGCCTTGGTCCCAGAGCCCCACCCCAGCTACAGGACTCATCCCCTTCCTGCCCCCATGCCTCCACAGAGGAGAAACCACAGCAATTGGCGTTACCCAGCCAGGCGACGAACCAATGCCCTGGCGTGTGACACGTCCCAGGCCATGGCAGCCCCTGCTATTCCAGCTCACCCACTCACTTGTACCCGCAGGGGACCTACTGCAAACTCCTCCTGGCAACAGGACCCCACCCGCTTTTGCTGTCCCCAGGGAGGCCACTGCACACAGTCTAACGCATGAGAAGAGCCAGGAAGGACTCCGCATTTGAGGGGGAGGGGAGATTTCCAGCCAAGCTTCACTTCCCCTGGCCTGTGTGCATCTCAAGCAGCCGATCTCAGGCCTGTGCCCCCAGCCATGCACTGGGGATGAATGTGCTTGTGAAGGGAGTGTCTGTTCCCCACTAATTGCCGGTCCTCAGCTGAAGCGCTGCCAAGGAGCTGTGATCATTACACTCTTATGCCAGCGCCAGGTAACCCAGGGACACGAGCGACTTGCAGGATTCCCCCTCGGTTTGGGGCGGCTCCTCATGGCTAGTTTGGGGCTTACGTTGTTGTATGGAGCAGCCTCCACGCCCGGGTTGGTCTCTGCTGGAGGCAGGGAGAAGACGCTGGAGAAGCAGACGGTGAGCAGGCTGGATAGCTCCATTCCCCGCAGCAGTGGCTTCACTTTCCTAAGAGAAGAGACACGCGCGGATTGGAGGGCTGAGGCGAGACTGATGCACTGATGTTGGCCTCAGGCTCCCAGGACATGATGGGCAGGCTTCTGGGAAGCTGAGAGCAGGTCGCCAGCGGCACTGAGAGAGAGCCCCCCATGGCGCAGGCTGTGCCACGTGCCAGGGCTCAGCCTGCCCAGCCTCTGAGCCACAGGGAGTCGCTGAGCTGCCGGAGGGATGCAGCTGGCAGAGCTGGCGGCGACTCCGGTGGCTCTGCTCCGGCAGTGCCCAACTGCCCCTCTCCCCCCGGAGCCATCGCCTGCGGGTCCCAGAGGGGACCGGTCCAACCCCCTCGCTCCCTCCCCCACATCTTCACACGGCCACTTGGAGAGGTCGCCAGGCACCGAAGGATCCTCCACCACCAACCCACGGGTGCCACGTGCCCGGGGGAATCGGAAGACGGGGGAGGAGCAGAGGGGGCAATGCCCTGGAGAACTGGCCACGCCAAGAGGCTGGCGTGTCTGGCTGCACACAGCACTAGCTGGGGCTGGGCGGGCAGGCCGGGTACCTCAGCTCCATGATGGCGAGCATCGCTTGCTGGTCAGGGAGTCGACGGACTCAAGATCAATCAGCTCCTGGGGAGACAATGTGGGGAAGTGCCAGCCGGGCTCCGAGCTCCCGTAAGGCTCCGGCTGGGGAGCAAAGCGCAGGGCCTGCAACACGTGGCCTCGGCAGACAGGTCGTCCTACTGTGGGCTTGACGGTGTGCAGGGCTCCAGCTGGGGAGCGCAGTGCAGGGCCTGTGGTCAGTGCCCCAGCGTCACGCACCAGTGCACTGCAAAAGCTCCATCAGCATTAGCGCCCAGGGACTCCACCTGAGATCAGGCTCCTTGTGCCAGGTGCTGCACACACACGGTGAGAGCCAGTCCCTGCCCCAGAGAACTCACGAGCTAACTGGATGAGACAAGGCATGGGAGGGAAACTGAGGCACAGAGGGGGAAGTGCTTTGCCCAAAGGTCTCACTGAGGAACTGAGCCCCAGCCCACTGGACCACCCACCAGCACACGCTGTCCCACGTTCAGGGAAGGGAGATAAGCTCCGGAAAGCTTTCTGCAGCGCCGCAGAGCAAAGACTTTCCAAATCTACGGAGCAGATTTGTTGCTAGTTCCCTAGTGGGCACTGACTGCGGAGTGTTGGGGCTCTGTGCAGGGAGACTGGTGTATACAGAGCGACCTGGTGACTTGGGAAGCTGGGTGCAAGGGAAATACCTATGTTTCAATACAGTGACATGTTCAGGAACAAAGAACGCAGGCCACACTCACAGCATGGGGTCTCTAACCTGGGAAGCGGTGACTCTGGAAAAGACTTGGCAGTCATGGTAATCAGGTGCACAGGAGCGCCCAGTGCGAGGCTGGGGCCAAAAGGGCTTATGCCATCCTGGGCTGTGCAAACAGGGCAATCTCCAGTTGTTAGAGAGGTTATTTTCCCTCGGTATTTGGCAGTGGTGCGACCTCTGCTGGGATCCTCTGTCCAGGTCTGGTGCCCACAATTCAAGGAGAATGTTGATAAATTGGAGAGGGGTCAGAGAAGAGCCACAAGAGTGACTGAAGGACTGGGAAACATGCCTTATAGTGAGAGACTCCAGAAATCAATCAGTTCAGCTTCACAAAGAGAAGGTTACAGGGTGCCTTGATGATAGTCTGTAAGTACCTACACAGGGAGCAAATGCTTGATAATGGGCTCTTCAGTCTAACAGACAAACGTCCAACACGATCCAGCGATTGGCAGTTGAAGGTAGACAAATCTGCAGAGCTCTCCAGGCCAATCACTAAACCCGCCAAGTAACATAGCCTGAGTGTGTGTTTTACTCACCTTTATCTTCTCCACAAGGAGGGCTTTGCAGAGAAAAGCTGCCAGGTTTTGTTCTGGGTGCCTCGTGAGGGCGGCCCTGCTGATGGTGATGACACGATCCAAGAATTCAAGTTTCTTGGCCTCCTCCTATGCCCCGCAGAGATTAGACAAAAACAGGAAGGTCAGCGTAGAAAGGAGCTGCCAGTGGGAGAGATGTCAGAAAGCTTCCCCCCAGCGCTGCTCAGGCTTTGATATGCTGAAGGGCAGAAGGCCATTCATCTGCCAGCAGGAGTGACTATGTGGGGAGGGCAGGGCAGCTCTGTGTGAAACCAGACCAGAGAGGGAGCAGATCTCACGGGGTAGGTGTCCAAAGAGGAACTGCAACATGGGGGCTAAGCAGCCAGACAGTCTTACTGGGGGCCTTGATAGAGTGGGAGGAACATCTGGGTGTGACACCCTGACACCCCAATATTCGCCACTGTCATATAATTAGGATATGTTTGGTACCAAGTATGTCTTGTAAGGTATCAGTCTAAAAGTCTTTATCTGCTAGACATTAATGTCTCATTGGATTGCATGTGCTATCGTTGTATGTGACGTTCTGAAGTTCAGCTGTGTATTTGTTCCTGAAAAACACTGTGAGGTTCAAAATAGCCTTTCAGGTAGAATAGCAAAAAAGCCAAACACTGGCTCCTGGAGGAAATGCACAAGCATTAGGGCTACCCCAGGAACTGTGTGCAATAGAAACCTCCCCGAGATAACGCGACACAACGGGACCTGTTGGATCCAGGTCACAGCAAAAGAGTTATCCAGCAGGTGGGAAGAGAAGATAAAAGGGGAACAATAAAATCGCAGGGGGGACGGGACGGGACTTCAGACTCCCTGCAATAAGATACCTGGAAACACCTGAGAGACAAAGATTGAACCATGAGAAGTGATGGTCCTAGGCTAGAGAGAGAGATTCCTAGCCTGTGCAAGAAAACCTGGGAAATCCAAGCTGCAAAACCAAGGCGGCTTCTGCCTTAAGAATCTGCCAACCTGTTTATCAGTCGGGGAGAATTTGTTAATGGATATCCTATCTATCTGGTGTATAAAGCTTTGTTTGTGTGTTTTCTTTATTTACTAGGGTAATCTGCTTTGTTCTGTTTGCTATCTCTTCTAACCGCTTAAAATCTACCTCTTGTAGTTAATCATCTTGTTTCTTGTTTATACCACAACCCAGTTTGTAGTATAAATTAGTAACTGGGAGGAGGGGCAAAGAGTTGTTCATACCTCTCTCGACATCGAGGGAGGGGGCGAATGTCATAAAACCTTTGGGTCCGTACTCCAAAGGAGTTGGGCACCAGAGAACTGGGACAAGGCCCTTCAGCTGAGTCTTCCCAGAGCTGATCTCAGTGTCTGTGTCTTTCTGCAGCTGGGTGTGGCCCTGCCTGTGTGTATGGCTAGAAGAGGCTTGTGAGCCGAGCCCAACAAGACAAGGTAACGGGGGCCCAGGCTGGCTGAACAGGCGGGCTCAGTGATAAGCCAGGACATCAGGTGGCACCTCAAAGGGGGACAACCCATCACGCTGGGGACTGGCCAAATCCAGTGGGCAAGGGGCATGGTGGGTGCCTTTTGTAACTCAAGAGAGGATGTTTTTAAGATGCTCTAGTTTAAACAGGAATTATTTGGGGGCAGGTCTCTGGCCTGTGTTATACAGGAGGTCACAGTGGGGAGGTCCCGTCTGGCCTTAGAATCCATGCCTCATCCGGAGACGGACGGATACTGCATGTGGACAGGGCAGTAGCTGAGAGATCAGAGGAGGGCTCTTGGTACCTGTTCATTGCCCTTGAGAAAGGCGTTGATGTAGTCTAGGGTCTCTTTCTCCTGCGAGTCTGGTCCCATAAAACAGGAGGTATTCCCAGGTGATGGTGAATCTGATCAAAGACAGAGCAGTGGTCATACCTGGGGCTGCCAAGCTGCAGGCTGGGTGACAGAGATCTTAGCAGAAACCCTTGCCCCCCGCTCCCACCCCAGCAGGGTAGCAGCCCCGATGCACAACAGGGTCTGGCACAGCCATCCCTGGTTTCCCCAACTCTTTGCTGCTCAGCCCAGCAAAGATCCAGTCAGAGCCCTGGTTCCCAGCGGCCACCCCACTTCCCTGCCCGCACCCAGCATGCAGCACCACACCTGGAAGGAGACATGATGTCAGGCTCTGAGTGGTGTCCCCGCTCTCCGGGCCATTGCTGGAGGGGGCAGAGGGACTGGCAGTGAGTCGCTCTGCTCCCTGCTGCGGAAGAGGGAGGGGCTACCCAGTCTGCGCAGGATATGGGGACCCAGCGCCTGCCCGTTCTGCTTCCTCTGACTGCTTCCCCTGACATTGACAGCCACGGGGTGTAACCTGGGCAAGCCCTGGGCTCCCATCATCAACCCCCCCACCCAAATGCCCTGTGCTGTGCCATGCGTCACCCCCCTGCAAAGGAGCCAGCAGATGGGGCTGTAACATCAGGGGGCTTCTCATGCTTTGGCCGGCGCCCTGCAATCCTAGGCTTAACAACCCACTGTGCACAGAGCATCCCCTTCGACTGGTGGAAAACATCTTCCGACCCTGTGTGTGACGGATCGGGGTGGGCAATTCAGTCAGTCTCCACCTGATGCTTCTGCTGCCGCCCCTAATGCCCCGATCAGATGTAGGGGCTGCAGCTGCTGCCAGCAGGAGGGGCCATTCCCCCCTGCCTGGGTTTTCCTGTCTCTCCATCTCATGGCAGCCCAGAGTTGTACAAAGGTGATGGAGTCTTCTCCCGCCACTGACACCCTGGTCTTGCAACCCCAACCCCCAGGGGGCAAGCCCCACCGCAATGCAGGGCCATGGCCCCGGCCATTTTTGCAGCCCCTCCGCCCACCCAGGAGGCACCCACTCACCAGCATGGAAGGGCTGAGGCACACACAGCTCCTGCTGCTGCTGTGGGCTCTTCCGCGGACTCTTCCTTCGAGGAGGTCTCGTCTCCTCCCAGGCACGGATGGGCTTCAAGGGGACCTTGCGGACTTCCTCAGCCATCCTGCAAGAAGCCAGGACAAGGCATTGCTTGTGAGAGGTGAGAGGCGACTGCCCCGTTCAGCATCAGGGCCAGTCCACGTATGGCCGTTCCACCAGTGCCTACAGCTGCCAGCAGGGAAACAAGCCAATGGATGTGCTCAAAGTCACCCAGGCAGTCAGCAGTACAGGCAGGATTAGAACCCAGGTCTCCGGACTCCCAGGCCCATCCCGCAGGCCAAACGGCCTCCCCCGGGTCACTCCCGCCTCTCCTTCTGCTGGATCACAAACTGCCCAGCAGACAGGCTGCATCCAACCACTCAGGATTCTTCCTGCCCAGGGAAATTACCCTGATCCCTTCCCCCAGGAATATTGGGGCCGTGGCAGGTCCCAGGTGGGGGAGGGAAGCGGGGTGGGGTGCGGGGGGCGGTCTGGTGAGCAGCAGGAGTTGCTCTGACCCCACCGTGAAGGGGAAGGAGCAGAAGGCGGGAGAGCAGCAGGCAGGCAGGCTGTGCCGGGGCAGAGCTTTGTGGTGATTTCGCAGCTCGTCTCTCCAAGGCCTGTGTGGGAGCAGCCGCTGCAGAGAATCCCAGGCCTGATTCCCCCCACGCTGGGTCTCCTGAATGGCCCCTGCCCTGGGGGGCTCCATTCCTCACCCAGTGTCAACTGCTGACTCTGCAGCCGCTGCACGGCAGGCGTCCTAAGGCACCTCTAGTCCTCTCCAGAGCTCAGGGGGACTGTCCTGGCATCGGACTGTCCTGGTGAATGGAACAATGGCTCCGGGCAGACGGAGAATGCCTGTTCCCCCGGCAACCTCAGTGCCATTCCCTCTGGAAGTGATGGTGTCCGCAAGGGTGCTGGAGGTGGTCAGGCTTCGTGGTTGGAGCTGGACTCAGGAGGCCGGGGCGTGGGTGGAGCGAGGCTGGAGCGAGAGCAGGGCTGGAGTAGGACGAGGGGCAGTGCCACAAGCTACCTCCCGGTCTGGACACTTACCTGGCCCCACCATGCCAGTGGCTGAGCACACGGGTGTTGTGGTATTTAGGCTCTCAACGCCCCCGCAGAGCAAGGACCTGCTCTCCCTCATTAGCTGAGGCCAGGGGCGGCGGGGACTCATCTGATCTCATGCAGAAGACTTACAGAGGAGCGGGGAACTGAACACAGCTCTCCTGGGTCCCAGCCCAATGCCTCATCTAACCTCCTGTGCCGCCTTCCCGTGCCGTGCCACCAGCCCTGCCAAACCCTCCTCCTTGTCTCCGTCCCCTCCGGGCTCACCTGGTGTGACCCCTTCTGTCGAGCCGCCCCGGGCTCCCTCCTGTGCGCATGCCGGTGCCCACTTCCTCACTGGCACCAGGCTAGACAGCCGGCACCGGGGCACTTGGCAGACATGCACCGCCCAGCCAGGAGCTCGGGGAAGGCTCGGTGTGGTTGGCGATGCAATGGAAAAGCAGAGGTGGGCAATAGAAGATTCTCCTACCTGGAGTCAGGAGTGGGCAGAAACCTGTGCGTAAATGGGCCACCCACTTTCTGCTACCGGTGGCAGAGCTGGATCTGCTGGCTCAGCGTTCCCCAGCGGCACCTGCCAGCTCTCGCTCTGCCAGAGCCAAGCCTGGCAGTGAGGGGATGAGGCTGTGCCAGCCAGCAGGGGCGTGTCACAATGGGCAGGCGAGTCACAGACCAGCCAATGTGTGACTCCCCAGCCATGGGATGCCCCAGCCCAGACTTGCTCTGGTCTCGCCAAGGCTTTAGAGCCTGTCCTTCCCCACCGGGGTCATGGGACGGACCTTCCCTCCCCACAGTCACAGACGTTAGGCCGGAAGGGACCGCTGGGCTCCTCTAGTCCCAGCTCCTGCAGACCCCAGGCCAGAGCCCCTCCCTGCGTCCATGCTATTGGAGCCAGGGGGTCTCTGGATCCCCGAGTGCGAGAATCAGTTCCATCCCGGTTCCTCCTTCTCGAGACGGGGATCCATGAACTCTCCCCACCTCCGGCTCCCAGCCCACCTGAGCGGCTCTTTCCACTTTCCCAAGCTGCCGGGTGCTTTGGCCATAGGGTGTAAAATGGTCCCATCTCTGCTTCCTCTCCCACCGCTGCAACGACGCAGAAGCTGCTTTAATAGCAGCCTCCTCCTCCCGCCCAACTGAGTGTCAGACCTTGCTAATGCTCAGTGTCATGACAACCCCAGGAGATGATTGCTGTGGCATGTGACGAAGTCGGACTGTTCTTAATGTTTCCTCTGAATAGTGTGGGGGTGCCTCAGTTTCCCCTATGCAGTTCTTAAGTATCTAGGTGGTGGCGTAAGGGTGTATGATCATTGCAGAGCCCTAGAGGGCAGGTATGTGCAGGGTTCTGGACACAGAGAATGGCCGACACCCTATTTCCTGGGTGCTGATGGCCTGGCCCTTCCCCCCTACAAGGTGAGAGCTAAAAGGGTTGGAGAAAAAAGGAATCAGGTGACCTCCTGGCCCGGGAAAGGGACAAAGCCCAGAGGAGGAGGGGCTGGAGAGAGTTTCAGTTGAGGCTGGCTGGGGACATGGAGTGAAGTACAGGCGTGGTTGTCTGGCTCACTACCTCCCAAAATGGACTCAGCTGAGGGGTCCTGTTCTCTGCACCTACATGCTCTGTGTTAGACCATGTTCCTGTCATCTAATAAACCTTCTGTTTTACTGGCTGGCTGAGAGTCACGTCTGACTGCGGAGCTGGGGTGCAGGACCCTCCGGCTTCCCCAGGAGCCTGCCTGGACGGGCTCGCTGTGGGAAGCTCACGGAGGAGCAGAGGATGCTGAATGCTCAGAGGTCAGACCCAGGAAGGTGGAAGCTGTGTGAGCTCTTTGCCCTGCAGACAGGCCGTTCACAGAAAGGAGACTTCCCCAGAGTCCTGACTGACTTCGTAGGGAGCAGTTCCAGAGCGTCGCCCGGGGACTCCATGACACGGGGGTCTCGGCCAGGGGGAGGCAGTGACTCCTAGAAGCAGGGAAAGCAGCAGCACCGTAGATCAGGGAGGTCTGGCAATGCCAGTGGCTGCCTGGGGTCTGGCACCCCAGGCACTCAGAGCAGACTGTCAAAGGCCAAACCCCTCTCACCACCGGCTCTGTAGCTCCCCCTTGCTTTCGGTCGGTCTTAGGCACCATCCTGGCCCTCATCCCCCTGGCATCCGAGCACTGCCCATTGCATTTATTCTAACTGCCCCCTTCAGGGCAGGGTCTGGCAGCTACTCCCACTGCACAGACAGGGAACTACAGCACAGAGGGAAGAAGGGACTTGCTCAAAGACAAACAAAGCATCTGTGGCAGAGCTGGGAAATAAACATGGGTCTCCTGGGTTCCAGGATGGCACCTTCTCTTTCAACCTCCTGCCCCCTTCGTCCCTGGTTCAGTGAGAGCTGTGGGAGCTCTCTGGGGCACAGGAGCTGGCTGGTGCCCAGATGGAGCTACGTTGCCTATTGCACAGATCTCGCTTTTCCCGAACATTGAAAATGCTGCTCCAACCATACCAGGGCCCGCCAGGATCCTTGCAGCTGGTCCGTGCTAAATTGTGAACTGTGCTCTGGCCTCCCAGAGCGGGGCAATGGGAGAGGGTGGGGCTGGCGCAAGGCCCTGCTGGATTACGGCTCACGCGTACGGGGTCCCAGTGCTACAGAGCTCTGTGCCGGGGCAGCGCTTTCTGGGGGTTTCACAGCTCCTCTCTCCAAGGCCAGTGTGGGAGCAGCCGCTGCAGAGAATCCCAGGCCTGATTCCCCCCACGCTGGGTCTCCTGAATGGCCCCTGCCCTGGGGGGCTCCATTCCTCACCCAGTGTCTCCTGCTGACTCTCCAGCAGCTGCACGGCAGGCGTCCTAAGGCACCTCTAGTCCTCTCCAGAGCTCAGGGGGACTGTCCTGGCATCGGACTGTCCTGGTGAATGGAACAATGGCTCCAGGCAACCGGAGAATGCCTGTTCCCCCGGCAACCTCAGTGTCTGGGCACTTACCTGGCCCCATCATGCCAGTGGTTTAGCACACGGGTGTTGTGGTATTTAGGCTCTCAACGCCCCCTCCGCAGAGCAGGGACGTGCTCTCCCTTGTTAGCTGAGGCCCAGAGCGGCGGGGACTCACCTGATTTCACGCAGAAGACTTACAGAGGAGCGGGGAACTGAACACAGCTCTCCTGGGTCCCAGCCCAATGCCTCATCTAACCACCTGTGCCGCCTTCCCGTGCCATGCCACCAGCCCTGCCAAACCCTCCTCCTTGTCTCCGTCCCCTCCCGGCTCGACTGGTGCGACCCCTTCTGTTGAGCCGCCCCGGGCTCCCTCCTGTGCGCATGCCGGTGCCCACTTCCTCACTGGCACCAGGCTAGATGGCCGGCACCGGGGCGCCTGGTAGACGTGCGCCACCCAGCCAGGAGCTTGGGGAAGGCTCGGTGTGGTTGGCGATGCAATGGAAAAGCAGAGGTGGGCAATAGAAGATTCTTCTACCTGGAGTCAGGAGTGGGCAGAAGCCTGCCCGTAAATGGGCCACCCACTTTCTGCTGCCGGTGGCGGAGCTGGAACTGCTGGCTCAGCGTTCCCCAGCGGCACCTGCCAGCTTTCGCTCTGCCAGAGCCAAGCCTGGCAGTGAGGGGATGAGGCTGTGCCAGCCAGCAGGGGCGTGTCACAATGGGCAGGCGAGTCACAGACCAGCCAATGTGTGACTCCCCAGCCATGGGATGCCCCAGCCAGACTTGCTCTGGCCTTGCCAAGGCTTTAGAGCCTGTCCTTCCCCACCGGGGTCATGGGAGGGACATTCCGCTGTTATACCAATAAAATAAAAACCAACAGGATCTCATGAAAGCGAAAAAGGCAAAATACCACATTTATTGTGAATACAGAAAGAATCATAGTAAGCAGTTAGTTATAGCTATAACATTCCATTCAATCTCATATTTATTCACACATTCATTCATACAAACACACACACACAGGTTCTGCAAGGTTGTTATCATAGTTACCAGCCTTAGAGTTGCTCATGCCAAGCCACTGGCCAGGTGGCCTGGACATGAGGAGAGAGCAGGGCCTTGTCAGATGCTCATCTGATGCTCCTGGAAGTTGGTTTGCAGAATCAGACCCCAAAGTTCTCACTTTTTAGAGTCTATTTTTATAGGAATTTCTTCCTATGCCAGTCTATGGGAATTCCTTCATCATGGTGTTGCTGAATCAATCAGCAGATAGCACATCCGCGCTGCTAGATGTTATCTTGTTCTTTGGTTCTCCCATTCTTGAGGCTGTTGGGTGGATTCCAGTCTGCCCTCCGGGGGTCCTCTCGTTATTTCCACTTGACGCCTTCTTCAGCAGATGGACACTGGATTCTTAGGCTGGCACCTCCCTGATCATTCAGTTATTATCCACACCAAGCATCCATCCACATACATCCTCTATCTCTATTTTAATCACAATTGTTAATACAACAAAAGGGCGGGGAGTCTCTGGGTGCTGTTTCTGTTCTTCGAGTATTGCTTTGAGTCTCTCTCTCTGTGAATTGCTTTGAGAACAGACTCTGTCTTAGAATGTACGAACACAATTAGCAGCTTGCAGGTTTCACACATAGAGGGAGAGAAACAGCACCAAAAACCAAGAGACCTCTTAATTAGTAATACCCTGGACTTTAAACTATTGGGAATCAAACTCATTTGTGATTTCAGTACAGAACTTCTTTAATATGATCCAACACCGCTCCCCACAGTCACAGACGTTAGGCCGGAAGGGACCTCTGGGCTCCTCTAGTCCCAGCTCCTGCAGACCCCAGGCCAGAGCCCCTCCCTGCGTCCATGCTATTGGAGCCAGGGGGTCTCTGGATCCCCGAGTGGGAGGATCACTTCCATCCCGGTTCCTCCTTCTCGTGACAGTGCAGAACGGGGATTCATGAACTCTCTGCACCCCCGGCTCCCAGCCCACCTGAGCGGCTCTTTCCACTTTCGCAAGCTGCCGGGTGCTTTGGCCACGGGATGGAAAACGGTCCCATCTCTGCTTCCTCTCCCACCGCTGCAACGACGCAGCAGCTGCTTTAATAGCAGCCCCCCCTCCCCCGCCCCCATACTGTGTCCCAGGCCTTGCTAACGCTCAGAGCCACGGCAGCCCCAGGAGATGATTGCTGCGGGGTTCTCGGCCCGGGGAGAGGCAGTGACTCCTAGAAGCAGGGAGAGCAGCAGCACCATAGATCAGGGCTGTCTGGCAATGCCAGTGGCTGCCTGGGGTCTGGCAGCCCAGGCACTCAGAGCAGATTGTCAAAGGCCAAACCCCTCTCACCACCGGCTCTGTAGCTCCCCCTTGCTTTCGGTCTGTCTTAGGCACCATCCTGGCCCTCATCCCCCTGGCATCCGAGCACTGCCCAACCTCGATTGCATTTATTCTATCTGCCCCCTTCAGGGCAGGGCCTGGCTGCTTCCCCCACTGTACAGACAGGGAACCGCTGCAGAGAGAGAATAAGGGACTAGCTCGAAGATAAACAGAGCATCTGTGGCAGAGCTGGGAAATGAACATGGGTCTCCTGGGTGCCAGGATGGCACCTTCTCTTTCCACCTCCTGCCCCCTTTGTCCCTGGTTCAGTGGGAGCTCTCTGGGGCACAGGAACTGGCTGGTGCCCAGATGGAGCTGCGTTGCCTATTGCACAGATCTCGCTTTTCCCCAACATTGAAAATGCTGCTCCAACCTTACCAGGACCCGCCAGGATCCTTGCAGCTGGTCCGTGCTAAATTGTGAACTGTGCTCTGGCCTCCCAGAGCAGGGCAATGGGAGAGGGTGGGGCTGGCGCAAGGCCCTGCTGGATTGCAGCTCACGCATACGGGGTCCCAGTGCTATAGAGCTCTGTGCCGGGGCAATGCTTTGTGGGGGTTTCGCAGCTCCTCTCTCCAAGGCTGTGTGGGAGCAGCCGCTGCAGAGAATCCCAGGCCTGATTCCCCCGACGCTGGGTCTCCTGAATGGCCTCTGCCCTGGGGGGCTCCAGTCCTCACCGAATGTCTCCTGCTGACTCTCCAGCAGCTGCATGGCAGGTGTCCTAAGGCACCTCTAGTCCTCTCCAGAGCTCAGGGGGACTGTCCTGGCATCAGGCTGTTGCTGGCACCCAGTGCCGAGAGGCTGAACAACAGCTTGAGTGGTTCGTTTCCCGGTGTGCTACACCCAGTAATCACAATGGGGTGGAGAAGCAGAAAAGTTTATTTGAAGCTTCAAATAGGTAAAGGGAGATTTGAATCTCAAATCCTGTACACAGAGCAGGAAGTTACACAGGCTTTTATACATCCTTTTTCCCAACATACTTATCCAATAGCAAGCTACCCCAAGTATCCATGTAGCCAGCCAATCCAGTTCCCAGCTAGTTCCCTGATTCTCTGTATCATTTGTTAAACTCTACATAAAGCTGCTTTATTCAGCATTGTTCTTCCATATCTGCCCTGTGTGGCCTTGCTTAGTTTCAGGCAGTCTGACTCTGCAGCATATTGTTGCAGATTCTCAGCATAACTGCTGTGTGTGCCTCCAGGCAGGGGGGGCCAAGGACACTTGGGCCTAGTACGCAGAGCTGCTGCAAGTGCCTCCAGGCGGGAGGGGGGGCCAAGGACACCTGGGCCTAGTGCGAGGGGGCTTCATCGCCACTCGTGGTCTTCCATCCCCTCGAGTTACCTAGCGGCCATGCCCCAGTGTCCCCAACAACTCCCCTCTTTGAGAACACTCAACAGCCTTGGCTCTGAGTTTTCTCACTTGGGCTACTTATTTCTTTACAATAGGACTTTGCATAAGCACTTTGTGATAGCCCTGAAGAGAATGACTTATTAACTTTTGCAAAAGGGCCCTGACACATGATACCGCACAGCATAATACCAGTAATACAAGCAATACAGGAAAGAGAAGTTTCAATAGCAGGCTAAATAAACCACCAAGATAAGACGACAAACCCTAGCCTGAAAACAAGGTTTGCAACCAATCGTTCTCTGGGGCAGTATAGGCAACCTGTGCTCCGGCTCGGGCATGGGCCTCAGCCTGTACCACCTTTTCATAGATCTCATAACTGCTATCATTTACATATACACACCATCGGGGCGCCACGAGGGCACAAACCCCTCCTTGGGATGCCAAGAGATAGTCCAAAGCCAGCCTGTTTTGGAGGGAAAACGTCCTGAGCTGCTGTACCTCTTTATTTAATGTTTTTACTGCTGACCCTAAATCACTAACTGAGTCCTCTAACTCTAAGGCCACCTTCTCAAGTACCATCTGCAGCCTTATAGTATAGTGGCCTATGCATGCCATGGCTGGTCCGGTAAACAGTGGCGCTATTCCCAGTACAGAGCACCCTACAAGCTTCTCGGTTGTGAGGGGATTCTTCATCTTGCCCTCCAATGCCTTAGTCAGTCGCCGCAGGGTCTTTTCTCGTGACTCAACAGAGGTGTCTTGGGCATTTCTAATCTTTCCTTTGGGCAGTGTGGCAGTTATGGAAAGATGAGGAACTCCATGAGCTATATAACAGCTACCTGTCCAGTTGTCTGGCAGCACCTTGTAAGCCTTTCGGCCACATACAAAATAGTGACCCTGTAGGGCCCAGTAAGGACTGTTTCTTAAGGGGATTCCTGGGATATTTAAGGCTGCTTTGGCGGCTTTTTTCAACAATTTATATGCCCCTAAGGGGGCATCTTATTTTTTTGATTGGGTACAAGTGGGGGCATTTCTAATTGTGCCGTTCAAATTACACTCGCCATAGGGACCACTACAAACACACCATTGGCTTGCTACATTGGAGATATTAACTGGACGGCAAGTTATATTTCCAAACTTTTCTTTTGTGGTATGATTATTTGTAAGAGTTTCCCTAAAAGGGGAGGAACCATTACACCCACACTGCTGGCTTCCCCTTTTGGTCTTTATCCAATACCCATCAGCCCACTGTGTAATAACACAGGAGCTCTTTCCGACAGGATGCCCATAGGGATCAGATTGGTTTTGGGTAAAACATAACACTCCCTCAGTGAGTACTGCAACTGAATACTCCTGGTCCTGATAGGTGGCTTGCTGTAAAGAGGTCTTGTTCCAGAACGGTGAGTCCGTTCTTTTCTGCTCTTTGGTGGTGGCTAATTCTGCTAGGGTCAAGGGCAGCATGTCAAGGGGCATTCCCGTTTTGGGGGATAGTGGAGTTGGAGCACATACCCAGCAATCAGTCTGGTTTGTTAAATTAGCAACATGGTGCTCAAGCAAAACAAAGGAGTTATGCTCCCGATATGCACAGTTTGGAAATACCAATACAGAGAATAACAATGTTACCCAATTAATTATGACCAGAGTCTTCCCAACCCAGGATCTCCAATACCTGAGTGGGCCCATTTTAGTATTAAGGTGCCCGCTATTTGTGTCTTTTAAACAGTAGCTTTAGCCCGAGATTGTCACTAGATGAGGAGTCAGCAGGTTGGACGGTCCACTGTTCTGCTGACGAGGGGGCAGGTACTGCCTTCAGACGAGAGTGATGGATCCAGTTCTTGTGTCCCTCGATCTTTGCCGCTGTATGGGAGGTCAGCAGGACGGTATAGGGTCCTTTCCACTTTTCCTGGAGAGGCTCGTCTTTCCAGGTGCGAACAAGCACAGAGTTACCGGGCTGTAAGGAGTGGACGGGAGAGTCCAAGCGGAGAGGCTGGGAATCCTTGGTATACCTGTGAAGATACAAGAGACCAGCAGACAGGGAACACATATACTGTGACAAAAAAACATTACACAACTCCCATTCCCCTGACAGAACCGGGGTGCCATTCATAGGCCATGCCCTTCCAAACATAATTTCAAAGGGACTGAGCCCTAATCTACCCTTTGGGAGAACGCGGATACGGAGTAGGACGAGGGGCAAAGCATCAGGCCATCGCAGTGAGGCTTCTTGGCACACTTTTGAGAGATGCCGTTTAAGGGTCTGATTGGTACGCTCCACGACCCCACTGGCTTGCGGTCTCCAGGGCGTATGGAGTTTCCAGGGGATCTGTAAGGCATGTGAGATGCTTTGAATGGTTTTTGACGTGAAGTGTGTCCCGTTGTCAGATTCCATCCACAGGGGGAGTCCAAAGCGAGGAATGATCTCCTTTACAAACTTGAGGGCCACTGTCCTGGCAGTGCAGTTACGGAATGGGAAGGCTTCTGGCCATCCGCTGAACCGATCCACTATAACAAGGAGATATTTGAACCCTTGGGTCCAGGGAAACTCGGTAAAGTCTATTTGCCACACTTGTCCGGGGCCCGGAGTGGGTTCTAGGGCAGCTGGTGGCACAGGATGTCCCGGTCGGGGGTTATTCTTTTGGCAGACTAAGCAGTCCGCCTGTACCTGGGCAGCCAGGGGTCGGAGTCCGGAAGTGATAAAGTATTTTCCCATTAGCTGGATAAGTGCTTTCCTGCCAGCATGAGTGGTTTGATGTAGTTTCTGCAGCACTGGCTGGATTAGGCCCTTTAGTAAGAGGATTTTCCCTTCTGGGGAATGGAGCCATCCCTCCTTTTCCCGGAGACCGAGTTTGTCAGTTAGCTGTCTCTCCTCCCCGGAGTACTGAGGGGTTGGAAGCTCCCCTACTGATGGGATAAGGGCATGCATATGGGCGTTCTCAGCCTGAGGGGATGGCAGGGTGGCAGCATGCTTAGCCTCTCTATCTGCCCGGGCGTTACCTCTGGCCACATCTTGATCCTCCCTTTGATGGGCTTTACAGTGTACCACCGCCACTTCTGAGGGGAGTTGTACGGCTTCTAGGAGCCGGAGGATTTGGGGCCCGTACTTGACTGGGGAGCCTTGGGCTGTCAGCATTCCCCTTTGCTTCCATAGGCCAGCATGAGCATGCAGCACACCAAAAGCATACTTTGAATCAGTAAAAATGTTGACCCGCTTTCCTTTTGACAGTTCAAGTGCACGGGTCAGGGCTATTAGTTCGGCAAGCTGGGCAGAGGTCCCAGCAGGCAAACCTTCAGCTTCCACAGTGTCATGGAGGGTCACAGCAGCATAACCCGCCCTCCTTTGCCCATCTATTACAGTACTGCTACCATCAGTGTACCACTCATAATCTGCATTTGGGAGGGGTACATCCTTTAAATCCGGACGGCTGGAGTACTGGACATCTATGATCTCTAAACAGTCACCTTCCTGTTCCTCTGTTTCTGGCAAGAGGGTGGCTGGGTTAAGGGAGGGACAAGGGTGTAAGGTGACTTCAGAGTTCTCTAACAGCTTAGCCTGGTACCGAGCAATCCGAGCCTGGGTGAGCCAAAGCCCTCCCTTTGCATCCAATAAGGCTTGGACCATATGGGGAGTATAGATTTGCATAACCCCTCCCAATGTTAGCTTCTCTGCTTCCTCAAGCACTAGGGCAGTAGCTGCGACCGCCCGTAAACATGCCGGCCAACCCTTTGCAACCTGATCCAATTGCTTAGAAAAATAAGCCACGGGATGTCTCCATGCTCCTAACAGCTGTGTGAGCACTCCTAGGGCCACCCCCCTTCATTCATGTACATACAACTGAAACGGCTTAGAGAGATCCGGCAGGTCCAGAGCTGGGGCTTCCATCAATTTTCTTTTCAGGATTTTAAATGCCCTGTCAGCCTTTGGAGTCCAATAGAAGGGGTCATGATCCGCTCCTTTTACACAGTCGTACAGGGGTTTAGCCCACAGTCCAAACTCTGGGATCCATATCCTGCAAAAGCCTGCCATACCCAGAAATGTCCTGAGCCGCTTACAATTACTTGGAGAGGAACTTGACAGATAGCTTCCCTTCTTTTTTTTTTTCGCTTGAACGCTGACGCTCCCCTTGCCTTAGCTGTAACCTGATCCCTCTCCACCTCAGACAACAGGGTTCTCAGGAGGATATTACAGTCGTCTCAAGCGGCTTGTGACTACTGAGGCACCCCTCAAAGACTGAAATAAACCTGCTTGGGTTCGTTGAGAATTCCCCAGCCTGTGTTTTAAAAGCTGCTAAGTCTATTGGATTGAATGGCACATGGGTGTAAACTTGCATAGTGGTAGCCTGACGTCCGTCTGCCCGTGGGCAAGCCACAACAGTCTCGGTAAGCAAAGGATAGAGTCCCACCGAGGGGGCAATCTCTGTAACCCGAGGCATCCTAGCCTTATAAGGTAGGGATGTGGGGGCCGAAGGGGACACCGGCTCTGCCATTACAGTGGGGGTGGGGGTCTGGGGACTAACATTAGCTACTACCGAACCAGTCGGAGTCAAATTACAACTTTGCAGAATTACAGCTCTTTTCTATTTCTTAAAGCCATAAACGCTTGTGCATACAAATATTCATTCCATTTACCCATTCACTGGCAAAACAAAACTAATTGGAGGATCGTGTTGTAATTAATTGACCCTCCTGGTGGCCACCACTCCTGGTCCTCTAGTTGATATTGAGGCCAGCCAACTGTACAGAATCGTTTTAATTGGCTCTTAATCATTGGATCCGCACCAAATACCTTCCAGTTTGCTAGAATGCACTCTAGGGGCGTACACCGTGCCCTAACCTCTGAGCTCTGTCCCTGTCCCATATCTACAGGGTAACTCTGGGCGTCCCCAGGTTCCAACAGAGCATATAATCCGGATTTTAAAAGGTTCCTATCTTATCCAAGGGACCGGCTCTTCACGGTGGCCTGCAGCTGCTCCTCCCCCACGTCTAAGGGACCGGTTCTTCACCGCTGTCCACAACTGCTTCTCCACTATATGAGTGCGTTGCACCGTTGTGTCCTCCGGGGTCGATCAAATCGTGTCTCCTCCGAGGCCCCCGATGAACTCACCGGTGCGCGCTGGGCGTCGGTTCTCGCTGCAATCCTCGACCTCCAGGAGGGGTCCGGGCAAGGCTAAATTGCAGCCTCGTCGCCCACCCAGGGATGCCAAAAGCTGTTGCCGGCACCCAGTGCCAAGAGGCTAAACAACAGCTGAAGTTGGTTCGTTACCCGGTGTGCTACACCCAATAATCACAACGGGGTGGAGAAGCAGAAAAGTTTATTTGAAGCTTCAAAAAGGTACAGGGAGATTTGAATCTCAAATCCTGTACCCAGAGCAGGAAGTTACACAGGCTTTTATACATTCTTTTTCCCAGCATACTTATCCAATAGCAAGCTGCCCCAAGTATCCATATAGCCAGCCAATCCAGTTCCCAGCTAGTTCCCTGGTTCTCTGTATCATTTGTTAAACTCTACATAAAGCTGCTTTATTCAGCATTGTTCTTCCATATCTGCCCTGTGTGGCCTAGCTTAGTTTCAGGCAGTCTGACTCCGCAGCATATTGTTGCAGATCCTCAGCATAACTGCTATGTGTGCCTCCAGGCGGGGGGGCCAAGGACACTTGGGCCTAGTACGCAGAGCTGCTGCGAGTACCTCCAGGTGGGAGCGGGGGCCAAGGACACCTGGGCCTAGTGCGAGGGGGCTTCATCGCCACTCGTGGTCTTCCATCCCCTCGAGTTACCTAGCGGCCATGCCCCAGTGTCCCCAACACAAGGACACCTGGGCCTAGTGCGAGGGGGCTTCATCGACACTCGTGGTCTTCCATCCCCTCGAGTTACCTAGTGGCCATGCCCCAGTGTCCCCAACGGGACTGTCCTGGTGAATGGAACAATGGCTCCGGGCAGCTGGAGAATGCCTGTTCCCCCGGCAACCTCAGTGCCATTCCCTCTGGAAGTGATGGTGTCAGCGAAGGTGGGGAGGTGGTCAGGCCTCGGGGTTGGAGCTGGACTCAGGAGGCCGGGGCGTGGGTGGAGCGAGGCTGCTGCTGTGAGACTGAAATACTTGCTCCGGGAGTCACGGGCCTGTTCCTGGCTTGTGGATTGGCGGGAGCCCGGCACAGGAGGGACTCAGGGCCTGACACATAGCTCCAGGGGGCGCTTGGCTCCCGGCCCCGCTGGGCACTGACAGGCCAGGTGCAGGGGGCCAGGCGCAGCACCAGGGAGGACATTGGGGAGGCAGGAGCGCTGAGGTGGGGCTGAGCGGGCAGGTGCTGAGGAGCTGCGGCCGGCTGGCCAGCAGGGAGGAGGAGCAGCACCCAGCTGTGGAGAGCCCAGCTGCAGCTCCACACGGGGCGCGGCCAGAGCCTGGCAGGCGGCTGGCTGAAGTGGCACTTTGTGATCTGGCGCAGGCGGGAACTGGCTCCCCACATCCGAACGCTCTGCAGCGCCGGCGGATTCACATCTAAACCCGGATCTGGCTCCCAATTCACAGCTGGCCCCTCCCCCCAATCTGGAGTGGCTGAGACTCCAGCGCTCTGGGGAAGAGGCCAACAAATGTCAGCTCCTGGGGTGGGCTTCCCCCAGAGACAACCCTGTGCTGGGAAGGGAGGTTCCAAGAGCCGGCAGCTCCACCACTCACACTCCCAGCGTCCTGGGAATGAGCCAGGAGCAGAGTCCCAGTCCCCGTCCCCTGGCATTAATCCAGGGACTCCGCACTGGGGATGTGCACCTGGCAGCATGCAGCCTCCTGAGAACACATAGGCCAGGGTGCAGGGCAAGGGCTCCCAGAGAGAAACGGCAGGAGGGCAATGCTGGGAACCCCCAGGCTGTCTTCAGCTCAAGCATGAGGGCACCCCAGCATCCTGGAGAGCAGGAATCTAGCTTCAGCTCAGCCTTTATGTCCCCCTGTTCTCTGTGCTAGATAGGTTGGTCTCCCGGAGGGACGAAAGTGCCCATCAGGAGTTCCTGGCTTATGCAACGTCAGTTTCCCGCTCTTGTGAAAAAAACAGTGACTTCCCTTACACAGGAGCTGGTGTTCTTCAGGCTGGGCTGGGCCTGTACACGTTCCTCTGTAGGGGTGTGTGCACCCAGGGCCCGTGAGTCGCAGACGTTTGCCAATGAACATTTGCCAACAGACGTTTGCCCCCTGCTCTCCCCGTGTGCTCAGGGACCGCCATCAAAAGGGCACGTCTGCCACCTCCCTCTCAAGTCCTTCGCACCTGCATACTGCCAGGGGAACATCCCCATTTCTACTGAGGCCTCAGGGACATGGTTTATGATGAACCAGCTGGAGTTGATCTCTTCCCCCCCCCTCCCGGCGTGTTGCACCCCTACGGCTAGCTGGGGATCCAAACTGACACTCCCCGGTTTGAGCCCCTGCCTAGCCAGGCCTCCCCCCAGGCAGTTGTTGGCCCTGAACTCCTGCAGGCAGCCATGACACACAGGTGCTTGGGGGCTTGAGAGAAGGGCTATCACCAGCTGAATGACCCCTGCACGTATGGTGGGGACTGAGGCCACTTTGCCAGCAGGTGCCCCCAAAGTCCTGTGCTATGCTGAGTCTGGGGAGATGGGCAGGTTCAGCCTCATTAGAAGGGATCGGCCAGACAGAAAGGCAGAATCGGGTCCCCGCACGGAGCCCCTCTAGTACCTGCCTGTGTCCGAACCACCAGGACAATGGCCAATCCCACCTTCAGGTCAGGTTCCAGCGTCGGGCCCTCTCCATACCCACAGCGTGTGGCACCCAGCATGCGCCGATAGACTCCGGTACATGCAGTAAGTTCACAGACACTAGAAACTGCCTAACACCAGGCTGGGGGCTGGGGATGTGTAGGGTACAGAGCACAGCACCCTCTAAGGCCGGGCAGGAGGGCTGGGAAATGCATATGATACAGAGCACAGCGCCCTCTAACACCTGGCAGGGGGGCTGAGAGATGGGGGGTGTAGGGTACAGAGCACAGCGCCCCCTAACGCTGGCCAGGGGCCCTGGAAGCTGGGGGAATATGTAGGATCCGGAGCACAGCATCCCCTAACACCAGGCTGGGGGGCAGGGAGAGGGGGGATATGTGGGGTACAGAGCACAGCGCCCCCTAACACCAGGACACGAGGTCTCGTCCATCTCAGGGCGGAAATGATCACACCCTTCGAATGGGGGATCTGCCACGGGCACTGGCAGGAGCGCGCTGCTTTACATTAAGATTCTTTGGCTGATGGGCGAACCTCACCCCGCCCTGCGTTTCGAGTGTGAACAGCTGTCGATGGAAATCCAGACGGCAGAGATGGAGCAGGACTAACCGGGGTCACTGAGTCTCGCCCTCACCCCGTGTCTACACTGTACAAGGGTGGGAAATAGCAGGTGCCTTTTCTTGCTCTGATACGATTTTGGAGATGCCGACGCTTGCGACAGCTTTCTCCCTGTGTGGGTTGTGGGATCCAGGGGAGCCGTCTGTGTGCTCTGTACAGGACAAGGTGTGTAGATCGTTTATACCTCAATATATCACTGTAAATACAGTTATTTAATATATCAAATAAAAGCAGAACAATACATCAAAAAACATCAAAATGAAACAGAGGATTGCTATGTACAGGGGGGATTGCTATGTACAGGGGGGATTGCACGTGACTAGTTAACTGCTCGAGAGCTTTCATCACCGTGTACTTTCTGACAGGTTTCCGCGCCCTGTGTAGGGTTTACGTCCCGCCCTCCGTCCCCGTTTCCGGTCATGTACATTTTTGGTGCCGTCGGCCCTTTTGAACATTTCTTTTGTATTGTTTTCTGTGTTTAGCCGGGAGAAAGTTGCTTTCTTGTGTTTTGACATATTTAGAGAAAAAGTAAGAACAAGTAGAAAGAAAGGCTGTAAGGGGTTTGCGGCTCCCTCCCCGTCCATCAGGGTGGGAGACTACGCCCCTCGCTACGATACTTCCGGGGTACCTTGGTTCAGGGGAAAATTAGCCCAGTGTTAATGGTTCAGGCCTGCAGTCAGGCCGAGCAATGGTAGAGAGTCTGTTTGCCTGGGGCCCTCATTCAGGGCAGGGCTGCTGTCGAGTAGGGGCTCTGGCCTTCAGTCAGGCAGGCAGAGCAGCAGAAGGTCCATTTGCCTGGCCCTTGATCAGGGCGGGGCAGCAATCAAGTAGGGGGGCTCTGGCCTACAGTCCAGCAGAGCCGTCGCCGTCTAGGGGAGGTTAGCTCTCTGGTGGGAGAGTCAGCACAACCGTCTGGCGTCCTGATTCAGGCGGGTGCCAGACCAATCAGGCCTCCTGACAACCAGGTGGGGAACCTGCCACTCCTGACGGTGGCGTGGCGGTGGTAGGGGTACCCAGGCCTTCCCGCTCCACTGCGTCCCCACCCAGGGCCCTAAACAGCAGCGGAGTGGTCCGCCACTGGGTCAGCGGGGAAAATCTGACTGCAACACGCTGGCCGGCTTGTAGTCAATAACACAGCTGAATCCGATTCGGCTGCCCTGGGCTCCTTCCTACACACCCATTCCGTGTGTACATGGGTTCCAGGGTTGTTGTTCGCTTCGCTGGGGTAGACGGCTAGTGGCAGCCCCACCAGCTCCTTGGAGTCCCCGGCGTCTGGCAGCGCCGGCAGCCCCTCTGGCTCTCTGTCAGGATAGCGCTCTCCATTAGGGGAGCAGGGAAGAGACGTCCTGCTCCTCCAGCAGTTCGCTCCCAACTCAGCTGGAAGGGCGGCCTTTTATAGTTCCGCTTCCTGTCCCACCCCTCTGCTTCTGGCAGGGTGGCATGCGGTGGGAGACAAGCCTGCTTTCTGCAACCCTCCTGCCCCCAACAACCCACTTCAGCGAGTCCCAAAATCAAATCCACTTACCAGGGGCCTCCTCTCCTCTTTGTGCTTCGCCAACATCCGGGGTAGAAAAGAGCTCCTGGCCGCAGGCATCTCTGACCTCCGAGTCATCTTCTGCCTCTGGGTCCCCCTCCACATCCTCGTCCAAGATTTCCTCCTCCTGGCTCGGTCCACTCTCAACTGACATGCGAGCCACCGAAGTATCCACAGTGGTGTTCGCAATGGAGGTGGGGTCGCCGCGGAGTATCATGTCCAGCTCTTTGGAAAACCGGCAGCTCATAGGCGCAGCACCGGAGTGGCGGTTTGCCTCCCGCGCCCTGTAGTCGGCGTTCCGCAGCTCCTTCACTTTCATCCTAAACTGCCGTGTGTCCCGGCCATCCCCCCTTTCTGTCATGCATCGTGAAATCTGTCCGTAGGTGTAATGATGCTGGTACTGGCGGGACCCGACTGAGAGTGCCAGTTCAGGACAAACTGCTTCAAGCAGGGCAGTTACAGCCGAAGGCTGGGGGGTTTTTCACCTCTAAGGCAAACCAAACCAGCCAAACAGAGCAGACTTTGGTCTCACCCCACTGGCTCACCACAAGTCACACAAGCAATTCCCTTAGACGCTCCAGTTTCCCAGTATCACCAATTGTTATGGGGACAAATGGTTATGAAAACCAATACCCCAGGAAAAGAAAAAAGGCTCTCTTGATCCCAAAGGACCAAGCCCCAGACCCAGGTCAATATACAAATCAGATATTGTCCCAAATCACGCTGTTGCCAATCCTTTAGAATCTAAAATCTAAAGGTTTTGTTCATAAAAGGAAAAAGCTATAGATGAGAGCTAGAATTGGTGAAATGGAATCAATGACATACAGTCATGACCAAGTTCTTGGTTCAGGCTTGCGGCAGCGACAGAATAAACTGCAGGTTCAAATCAAGTCTCTGGAGAACATCCACAGCTGGGATGCGTCTTTCAGTTCTTGGTTCAAAGCTTCAGTGTAGCAAAGTCCCTCCAGAGGGATGAAGCAGGACTGAAGACAAGATGGAGGAGCTGCAGCAGCTTTTTATATTCTCTTGCCATGTGGTCTTTCTTTCTTTGTCCCAAAACAAGCTGTCCATCACGTGGCCTGGAAAAACCTCCGAGTTCTGTCCATAGGCAGGTCCCTGCACACTGTGCTGAGTCCCAAGGCTTGTCTGCCTTCTCTCAAGGGGTCAATTGTGTAGCTGATGGTCCTTAATCGGTCATCAAGCAGGCTAGGCATTGCATCCGATGAAGTGAGCTGTAGCTCACGAAAGCTTATGCTCAAATAAATTTGTTAGTCTCTAAGGGCCACAAGTCCTCCTTTTCAACTTGTCTGGGGTGTCACCCAGACGCATAGTACAAGTTTGAACCACAGACAGTATCGAGTCAATACTTATAACTTAAAATACAAAAATGACACAAACATATAGAGAGCATAATCATAACCAGCAAACCATAACCTTGCCTTAGACACCTTATTTGACCCCCCTTTATACAAGATTTGGTGCCACTACAGGACCTTGGTTGCAACAATGATCTATATGGTCCCAGTTCAAGTCAATAACGTCACAGTAGGTATCATAATTGCTACGTCCGGAGTGCAGCTGGGACTGTACAGCCTCCTCTCCCCAAATGCTGATGAGGTCCAGCAGCTCGGCATAGCTCCAAGCAGGTGGATCGCCTGGTGCGTGGAGCAGGCCTGGCCACCTGGAAAGATGCGCTGCACTCATCACTGAGCAAACAGGAAGGGGACTGTCAAAATGGCAAAGGAGTTTACGGAGTGGGGATGATGGATGGTCACCTGAGGGCCGGGCAGTAGAGTTCAAACCGATGACCAGAGAGGGGAGAGCAGGCATTGTGGGACACCTCCCGGAGGCCAATCGCAGCGCCGTAATGGACCTCGGTGTCTACACTGGCACCGCAGCCTGTAGCCCCGGTGCAGAAAGTTTTTTAAACTGTGCGGTGCTTTTTTTAAAGCGCTGCAACTGCCCTGTTTCCGCGCCCTGAGTGGCGTGGCCGTGCGTCCACCTCACCAGTTGCAGCGCAGAAAGCTGCTTTACCGCGTTGCAACTTGCCAGCGTAGACAGGACCCGCCCTCTGTGGAGAAAGAAGTGGTTCGGGACTATTTAGCAAAGCTGGACGAGCACAAGTCCATGGGGCCGGATGTGTTGCATCCGAGAGGCCTAAAGGAGTAGACGGATGTGATTGCAGAGCCATTGGCCATTATCTTTGAAAACTCTTGGCGATCGGGGGAAGTCCCGGACGACTGGAAAAAGGCTAATGTAGTGCCCATCTTTAAAAAAGGGAAGAAGGAGGATCCTGGGAACTACAGGCCAGTCAGCCTCACCTCAGTCCCTGGAAAAATCGTGGAGCAGGTCCTCAAGGAATCAATTCTGAAGCACTTAGAGGAGAGGAAAGTGATCAGGAACAGTCAGCATGGATTCACCAAGGGCAAGTCATGCCTGACTAATCTAATTGCCTTCTATGATGCGATAACTGGCTCTGTGGATGAGGGGAAAGCGGTGGACGTGTTGTTCCTTGACTTTAGCAAAGCTTTTGACACTGTCTCCCACAGTATTCTTGCCAGCAAGTTAAAGAAGTATGGGCTGGATGAATGGACTATAAGGTGGATAGAAAGCTGGCTAGATTGTCGGGCTCAACGGGTAGTGCTCAATGGCTCCATGTCTAGTTGGCAGCCGGTATCAAGTGGAGTGCCCCAAGGGTCGGTCCTGGGGCTGGTTTTGTTCAATATCTCCATGAATGATCTGGAGGATGGTGTGGATTGCACCCTCAGCAAGTTTGCAGATGACACTGAACTGGGAGGAGAGGTAGATTTGCTGGAGGGTGGGGATAGGATACAGAGGGCCCTAGACAAATTGGAGGATTGGGCCAAAAGAAATCTGATGAGGTTCAGCAAGGACAAGTGCAGAGTCCTGCACTTAAAATGGAAGAATCCAATGCACCGCAACAGACTAGGGACCGAATGGCTCGGCAGCAGTTCTGCAGAAAAGGACCTAGGGGTTACAGTGGAGGAGAAGCTGGATATGAGTCAACAGTGTGCCCTTGTTGCCAAGAAGGCCAATGGCATTTTGGGATGTATAAGTAGGGGCATTGCCAGCAGATGGAGGGACGTGATCGTTCCCCTCTATTCGACACTGGTGAGGCCTCATCTGGAGTACTGTGTCCAGTTTTGGGCCCCACACTACAAGAAGGATGTGGAAAAATTGGAAAGAGTCCAGCGGAGGGCAACAAAAATGATTAGGGGTCTGGAACACATGACTTTTGAGGAGAGGCTGAGGGAACTTGGGATGTTTAGTCTGCAGAAGAGAAGAATGGGGGGGATTTGATAGCTGCTTTCAACTACCTGAAAGGGGGTTCCAAAGAGGATGGCTCTAGACTGTTCTCAGTGGTAGCAGATGACAGAACAAGGAGTAATGGTCTCAAGTTGCAGTGGGGGAGATTTAGGTTGGATATTAGGAAAAACTTTTTCACTAGGAGGGTGGTGAAACACTGGAATGTGTTACCTAGGGAGGTGGTGGAATCTCCTTCCTTAGAAGTTTTTAAGGTCAGGCTTGACAAAGCCCTGGCTGGGATGATTTAGTCGGGGATCGGTCCTGCTTTGAGCAGGAGGTTGGACTAGATGAACTCCTGAGGTCCCTTCCAACCCTGATATTCTATGATTCTATGATTCTATGAAGGGTAAGTTCTCTTCCCCCCCCCTCCGCTCCCCCTGCAGCTTGCTATACTTTCCTTGTATAATAACAGGTTTCAGAGTAGCAGCCGTGTTAGTCTGTTTTCGCAAAAAGAAAAGGAGGACTTGTGGCACCTTAGAGACCAACGCATTGGATGCTCATGAAAGCTTATGCTCAGATATATTTGTTAGTCTCTAAGGTGCCACAAGGACTCCTTTTCTTTATACTTTCCTTGTCTCACTAACCAAAAAGGATCTCTTCCTGTTTTCTATGCTCTCCTTCTCTCACTAACCAAAAAAAGGATCTTTCCCACAGCTCTGTGTTCTGCTTAGTAACAAAAAAGGATCTTTCTCTCTCTTTCTGTTTTCTGTACTTTACACAGCCCTGTGTCACTGACACAGGATCTCTAGCTCATTTTTCGGCCGTGTGATTTCTTTCACCCGACCTTCTCAACCTTCCTTTAGAGTTTCCTCTTTTTTTTAATGAGCCTTTGCTTTTTAAAATTGATTTCAATTTTTTTACTCTTATTATTTTTTAGTCCCAACAACAATAACCTTTTACCACGGTCTTACTAATCTATAAAACACACTCCTCTCTCTTGTTGCTTTCTATAGTTTCCCCTCTTCCTTCTATTTAAAATCACCTTTCTTTCCTTTTTTCTTCTAAGGCTAAGCAATCTTTCTTTTTTTAAAACTCCTTTCCTTTAAAACTCCTTTAAGGCCTCTGTCATGAGGGGGCGTGGTCTCCTGCCCTGGCAGCCTGGGAGGGAGCCGCGAACACCCCCTGGTGGGCAGAACCGGGACACCCATGGCAGCAGAGGGGCGGGGCAGGAAGCGGCACTATAAAAGGCTGGGCCTCCAGCTCAGAAGGGAGAGAGCTGCCAGATGAGCAGCATGTCTCTTCCCCACTGTGGAAGCATAGACGTAACGGAGAGTGCTATCCTGACAGAGACCCAGCGGGGCTGCCAGATGCCAGGGACACTGAGAAGCTGGTGGGGCTGCCACTCACTGTCCTCCCCCAGAGCTCGCTGTTGCCGGCAGGGAAAGGGCTGGGGGGAGTCCTCCTCTCTGACCCCTATCCCAGAGCAGCCTGCCTGCACTCCAAACTCATCCCCACCCCTGCCCCACCCCAGAGCCCACACCCCCAGGCAGAGCTTTCACCTCTCCACCACACCCTCAACCCTCGCCCTGAGCCCCTCCAACACCCCAAACACCTTATCCCTAGTCCTAGACAGAGCCCTCATCCCCTCATACCCCAACCCTCTGCCCCAGCCCTGAGCCCCTTCCAACACCACAAACCCCTCACCTCCAGCCCGAGACAGAGCCTCATCCCCCCACACCCCAACCCTCTGCCCCAGCCCTGAGCCCCCTCCAACACCACAAACCCCTCATCTCCAGCCCTAGACAGAGCCCTCATCTCCCTACATTCCCCAACCCTCTGCCCTAGCCCTGAGCCTCTCTAACCCCCCAAACCTCCCAGCCCCAAACAGAACCCTCACCCCCTATACCCCGACTCTTGCCCTGAGCCCCTCCCAAACCCCTCAGCCCTGCACCCCCTCCCATCCCCAAACTCCCTCCCAGAGCCTGCATCCTGCACCCCAATACTCTGCCTAAGCCTAGGGCCTGCATCCCAGATGTCCTTCCTCACCCAAACTCCCTCCCGGAGCCTTGGGTAGGTGGGGGGCGAAGTAGGGGCGGGTTCTGGGCACCACCAAAATTTCTACAGACCTGCCACCCCTGAACCCATGTACACACGGAATGGGTGTGTAGCAAGGAGCCCAGGGCAGCCGAATTGGGTTCAGCTGTGTTATTGACTACAAGCCGGCCAGCGTGTTGCTGTCGGATTTTCCCCACTGACGCAGTAACGGACTGCTCCACGGCTGTTAGGGCCCTGGGATGGGACGCAGTGGAGCGAGAGGGCCTGGGTTCCCCTACCACCGCCACCCCACCGTCAGGAGTAGCAGCCTCCCCACTTGGTTGTCAGGAGGCCTGATTGCTCTGGCACCCGCCTGATTCAGGACGTCAGACGGTTGTGCTGACTCTCCCACCAGAGAGGTAACCTCCCTCAGACTGCGACGGCTCTGCTGGACTGTAGGCCAGAGCCCCCCTACTTGATTGCTGCCCCGCCCTGATCAAGGGCCAGGCAAATGGACCTTCTGCTGCTCTGCCTGCCTGACTGTAGGCCAGAGCCCCTACTCGACAGCAGCCCTGCCCTGAATGAGGGCCCCGGGCAAACAGACTCTCGACCGTTGGTCGGCCTGACTGCAGGCCAGAACCATGAACACTGAGCTATTTCCCCTGAACCAAGGTACCCCGGAAGTATCGTAGCGAGGGGCGTGGTCTCCCGCCCAGACGGATGGGGAGGGAGCCGCGAACCCCCTACAGCCTCTCTTTCTACTCGTTCATACTTTTTCTCGAAATATGTCAAAACACAGCACGCTGTTAGGGCCCTGGGCGGGGACGCAGTGGAGCGGGAGGACCTGGGTTCCCCTATCCCCGCCACCCCACCGTCAGGAGTGGCAGCCTACTTGGTTGCTGCCCCGCCCTGATCAAGGGCCAGGCAAATGGACCTTCTGCTGCTCTGCCTGCCTGACTGTAGCACAAGCACGCAACCTTCCCCCAGCCAAACACAGAAAAATAATACAAAAGAAATGTTCAAAAGGGCTGATGGTGCCAAAAAAGTACACGACCGGAAACGGGGACGGAGGGCGGGACGTAAACTCTGCACGGGGCATGGAAACCTGTCAAAAAGTACATGGTGATAAAAGCTATTGAGCGGTTAACTACTCACGTGGCTGGGCAGGGCAGGCGGCCAATGGGGAGAAAGCCATGGTGCGGCATGATGTGTTCCACCCTGCTCCAGGCGGGCTCTGGTGCACCAAACCCCCAGAGTAGGGAGGCTGGCTTTTACTCGCGCAGCTGGGCAGCTTCAATGACTGGGTTCTCCCTTGTATGCATCAGTCTCATCCTGTGCAAGAGTGTCCGTAGGCTGGTGCGGGCTGGACGGTGTTTCTTGCAGGCCTTGAGGATCAGCATGGTCTGCAAAGCCAGGCACCTGACAGAGGACTTGCTGTCCTGCTGGAAGCCTTTGAGGACTAAGATTGAAAGGAAGGAAATGGAGGTCAGAGCCATGGTGCTCTGGAAAGCCCTGGCAGAGCAAGCCAGCGCTGTACCTCTCAGCCCGCGACAAGAAGGCAGCAGGCTGGGAGGCGGGAAGCAGGGGACTAGCAGGAACAACCTTCAACCCTCACTAAACATCCCCACTGCCCTTCATAGCTGGGGGAGCCCCCAGACACAGGCAAGAAGTCACAATGAACCCCATTCACTCAAAAAGAAAAGGAGTACTTGTGGCACCTTAGAGACTAATCAATTTATTTGAGCATAAGCTTTCATGAGCTACAGCTCACTTCATTGGATGCATACTGTGGAAACTGCAGAAGACATTATATACACAGAGACCATGAAACAATACCTCCTCCCATCCCACTCTCCTGCTTATAATAGCTTATCTAAAGTGATCACTCTCCTTACAATGTGTAAGCCCTCTACACCAACATTCCACACAAAGATGGACTACAAGCCGTCAAGAACACTATCCCCGATAATGTCACGGCTAACCTGGTGGCTGAACTTTGTGACTTTGTCCTTACCCATAACTATTTTACATTTGGGGACAATGTATACCTTCAGATCAGCGGCACTGCTATGGGTACCCGCATGGTCCCACAGTATGCCAACATTTTTATGGCTGATTTAGAACAACGCTTCCTCAGCTCTCGTCCCCTGACGCCCCTACTCTACTTGTGCTATATTGATGACATCTTCATCATCTGGACCCATGGAAAAGAACCCCTTGAGGAATTCCACCATGATTTCAACAATTTCCATCCCACCATCAACCTCAGCCTGGTCCAGTCCACACAAGTGATCCACTTCCTGGACACTACAGTGCTAATAAACAATGGTCACATAAACACCACCCTATACCGGAAACCTACTGACCGCTATTCCTACCTACATGCCTCCAGCTTTCACCCTGACCACACCACACGATCCATCGTCTACAGCCAAGCTCTGCGATACAACCGCATTTCCTCCAACCCCTCAGACAGAGACAAACACCTACAAGATCTCTATCAAGCATTCTTACAACTACAATATCCACCTGCGGAAGTGAAGAAACAGATTGATAGAGCCAGAAGAGATCCCAGAAGTCACCTACTACAGGACACGCCTAACAAAGAAAATAACAGAACGCCACTAGCCGTCACCTTCAGCCCCCAACTAAAACCCCTCCAACGCATTATTAAGGATCTACAACCTATCCTGAAGGATGACCCAACACTCTCACAAATCTTGGGAGACAGGCCAGTCCTTGCCTACAGACAGCCCCCCAACCTGAAGCAAATACTCACCAACAACCACATACCACACAACAGAACCACTAACCCAGGAACCTATCCTTGCAACAAAGCCCGTTGCCAACTGTGCCCACATATCTATTCAGGGGACACCATCACAGGGCCTAATCACATCAGCCACACTATCAGAGGCTCGTTCACCTGCACATCCACCAATGTGATATATGCCATCATGTGCCAGCAATGCCCCTCTGCCAGGTACATTGGTCAAACTGGACAGTCTCTACGTAAAAGAATAAATGGACACAAATCAGATGTCAAGAATTATTCATAAACCAGTCGGAGAACACTTCAATCTCTCTGGTCACGCAATTACAGACATGAAGGTCGCTATCTTACAACAAAAAAACTTCAAATCCAGACTCCAGCGAGAAACTGCTGAATTGGAATTCATTTGCAAATTGGATACTATTAATTTAGGCTTAAATAGAGACTGGGAGTGGCTAAGTCATTATGCAAGGTAGCCTATTTCCCCTTGTTTTTTCCTACCCCCCACCCCCCAGACGTTCTGGTTAAACTTGGATTTATGCTGGAAATGGCCCACCTTGATAATCATACACATTGTAAGGAGAATGGTCAGTTTGGATGAGCTATTACCAGCAGGAGAGTGAGTTTGTGTATGTATGGGGGTGGGGAGGTGAGAAAACCTGGATTTGTGCTGGAAATGGCCCACCTTGATTATCATGCACATAGTAGGTAGAGTGGTCACTTTGGATAAGCTATTACCAGCAGGAGAGTGAGTTTGTGTGTGTGTGGTTTTTTTTTTTTTTTTGTGGGGGGTGTGTGAGAAAACCTGGATTTGTGCTGGAAATGACCCACCTTGATTTTCATACACATTGTAAGGAAAGTGGTCACTTTGGATAAGCTATTACCAGCAGAAGAGTGAGTTTGTGTGTGTGGTTTTTGGAGGAGGGGTGGGGGGTGAGAAAACCTGGATTTATGCTGGAAATGGCCCACCTTGATTATCATACACATTGTAAAGAGAGTGGTCACTTTGGATGGGCTATTACCAGCAGGAGAGTGAGTTTGTGTGTGGGGGGCGGAGGGTGAGAAAACCTGGATTTGTGCTGGAAATGGCCCAACTTGATTATCATACACATTGTAAGGAGAGTGATCACTTTAGATAAGCTATTACCAGCAGGAGAGTGGGATGGGAGGAGGTATTGTTTCATGGTCTCTGTGTATATAATGTCTTCTGCAGTTTCCACAGTATGCATCCAATGAAGTGAGCTGTAGCTCACGAAAGCTTATGCTCAAATAAATTGGTTAGTCTCTAAGGTGCCACAAGTACTCCTTTTCTTTTTGCGAATACAGACTAACACGGCTGTTACTCTGAAACCCATTCACTCACTATTTCTAGGACTGCCCCGTCCCTGCAGGATCTGATGGCCTCATCCCTGCCTGTATTTACGCTCCCCCTTCCCCCCAGTGCACAGATGGGCACTCAAGCCCAGAGAGGGGGAGATTCACAAAGGGGGCTTGGGCATTGTTATGCTACGCCTAACTGCCGGTGCCCTGCTGCCCTCCACCAAATGCCGAGGAGGGAGCTCAGCCATTCTCTAGCTCTGGTTGGGGCCCAGCTGTGAACCTGCTCTGGGAGTGAGGAGCCTGAGCTATGTCACCCCCCCATCCCCCTTTTCCCCAACAAATGTGGAGGAGACGCTGCTCTGCCCTGCGCTGGCCCAGGGGTCCGGGCACGCAGCAGGGAGGTAGATGACCGGACGTCACCTCAGTCTCCTTTGGAGCAGTGGCTTGACACCAGGCACCCCACTTGGAGGTGACTGCAACAAACCCTGGGCTAGTGAGTGCAAGGCGGGGAGGCAGGACCCCACCTTTGCTGTGTTGCGGGGGCGGGGAGGGGGCATTCGTCTGCGAAGGCCAGCCAGCTCAGGCCCAGTTTGGGGATTTGCCAGGCCACAGCTCTGAGGTCAGGGTAAGTGCCTGGGCACATGCCAACCAGCAGACACCACAGGGTGAGGGGGAAGCTGATCAGGGGTTTGGGGATCTACAGTTTGCAACCCTTTGTGGCTCTCGCCCAAGATCACATTGCTGGCGTCGGAGATTGAACCCAGCCCGCGGCCCTGGGCCATTCGTCCCTCTAGCGCTCAGTGCTCAAAGCAGACACCGCTCACCGTTGCAGATGGCCTCCAACTTCTCCTGGCTCTGCTGGTCCAGCTGCCGGGCAGTGAGCCCTACACACACAAACAGCTCGTCACATCCCTGCGTCCCCAGCGAGGGTGTCAAAGCGTCTGTCACCCTCCAAGCAGTGGGGCTTTCCCCTGCCCCTCGCTGTCCAGGACACACTCCTGAGTCCCCAGGGGAAAGGGCGAGGCCCCAGGGATGGCTGTGGGGCTGGCTGCCAAAGGAGAGCACAGCGCCTTGAGGTTCCACTACCAAGAGCCCATGGCGGGGTGGGGGAGGGGGGATGGGGACTGCATGGGGAGCAGTGGGGTTCGAGGGGCCCATCAGCCGATCAGGGCAGTTTGGGGTGAGCTTGCTGCTGCGGGTTTCTGACACCCCTGAGCCTTCATTCGGCAATCAGGAGCCCAGGGGTTACTTCTCGCTGCCGGCAGGGACTGAGGAGAGCCTGGGACTGGATCCAGCCCCCTGCTTAAGGGACCCCCCTGCTCTGTGGTTACCTAGAAACCTGATGGCCGCTTCTCTAATGGGAGCCTGCGGGTTTTCCACAAAGGCCATGGCCTGGCAGAGGAAGGTTTCTGCCCTCCCCTTGTAGCACGCCACCTAGGAGCCAGAACAAGGGAGCACAAGGTTATTAAAGGCCTTTCCATCCTGCAGGCCAGGTTCCAGGTCTTTGGAGTGTCCTGCTTTCGGCCCTCCTTCCTGTGCCGGGGGGATCACGCAGAGGGACTACAGCCAGGGCCAGGTGTGGTCCCGGGGCTGGGGCTCGGTGTGGGCACGGAGCCGGGCAATGGAGGGCTCCCTCACCAGGCAGTCACAGCCTCGCCAAAGCTCCTTTTTCTGGAGGAGGGCACCGAGCTGGCTCCACCTTAGGAATTTCACCGCACTCCTGAGGGTGTCCCAACACACCTGCAAAACAAGAGGGGCCGGGGTGAGTCGACAACGGTTATGGGAGCTGGAAGCCAGGGCCGTCCCTCGGCATACACGCCTGCATAGGGCACCATGAAATTTGGGGCACCAAATTGCCCCAAATTTCATGGTGCCACTAGGCGGCTGCATGCTGCACATGCAGCAGCCCCAGCCCCAGTGACCCGCCCTATACCTCGGCCAGCCCCGCTGCAGGCTGCGCCCACTACAAAGGGCTGGGCCATCCCTGGGGGGGGCCCAGACAACTCCCTCCACCCTGCCTCTTCCCCTTCCCCCCTGCTCCGTCCCCAGCCCGCCCCCATTCCACCTCTTCTCCGCAAGCCTCTTCCCCCAGCGACCCCACACTCACCGGTACTGGCAGGAAGTGGAGCAACCGGTCCCAGCCCGCTCTCCTCCAAAAGAATTGCCCCCCGCACTCACCGGCGGTGGGAAGCGGAGTGCCACGGCTGGGAGCTGGCAGAGTAGAGCGGGCTGGGGCCAGGCTGCTCCGCTTCCCGCTGCTGTCAGTGAGTGTGTGTGTGGGAGGGATCCCTTTCCCCAAACCCCCTCCCTCGAGCGACATGGCTGGATGCGGGGCGAGGGAAGCAGAGCGGGCTACTCCCAGCTCTCCGCTAATCCCCCAGGCCACTCTGGGCCCCCCAAAAGTGGCCCCACACAGCTCCTGCCTCCCAGACCCTGGTGGAGGGGAGGAGGAGGCTTGGGACCCCACACAGCCCCACTGCGGGGGGGCTGGATAGGGCACCCGAATGGCTAGGGACGGCCTGGCTGAAAGCCACTAGCCTAGTTACCGGAGGCCGTGTGTGCGGAACGGTTCCCGGCCCGCGGCTGCTCGCGGAAGGGCGGAGGTGTGGCTAAGGCAATGGCTGGAGACCTGACTCAATTCCCAGCTCTTTCTGCAGGAACTCAGGCAAGTTGCTTAGGCCCAGGGCTACAAAGGGATTTAGGTGCCTAATGCCCATGGGCATTCAATACTTCTGAGACACTAGGCCTCATGCTGTGCCTTAGTTCCCCACCTCACAGGGGGTAGGAGGGTGAATTCATTACTGCCGGGGGCATTTGGCTCCCAAGTGATGGGGGCCATGAGAGAGAGCGTGTGCACAGGCACCTGGGGCAGGGCGGAGGGGGGGCTTGGGCATGTCATGGCTAGTAAGAGCTGTCCGGGCTGCTTGGCCAAGGGCACACTGGGTCTTGGGCACCATGCGGAGGCTGGGTAGCTCTGCTCCTGGTAGGGGCCATGGCCAGGGTTGTGCTCTTCCCACCAGCACAGCCAGGGGAATGTGCGGAGGCCAGTGGCTGTAGGAGTGGTGAGCTGACCCCTCCGCCCACCCATTCTCTCAGCCTGGCTGCAGGGGGGAGTGTTGGCCTCAGAGGAGGCAGGGAAGACTCAGCAGTTGGGTGGGGCGCCATGGTCATGGTGCTACTGGACTCAACGTTCAAGTGATTTTGAGCACCTGATTGTCACAGCACTGAGCCCCTGCCCTCTGCCGGCCAGACCCTTGAAAGGGGGGTGTCACATGTTGGCCCCCCCAACAAATTGCTGGTCACTCTGTAACGATCTCAGCTGCAGGCTCCAGCTCGTGGCCTCACCTGGGACACATTGGGACGCTCATCGTGCAGGAGGAGGAGCAGCGGGACCAGGCTGCGGAGGACGTGCTCCTTCATCTTCCTCCTGCTGGGCCCCCTTACAAGCTCCAGCAGGTGTTTAAAGAGGGTGATGGAGAGCACCCGGAGTTTGCTGGACTCCTGCAAGACAGGACGTGGGGAGGAGACGCTGTGACGGTCGTGCCCACCCAGCTGGGTGAGTGCTCACTGTGACAGAGATGTCTGCCCTGCGGGGGGTATTGCTAACTCACCCCCAGTCTTACAGGCACAGCTGGGGCCAGAGTCTCATGGGCATAGCGCCACAGAAGGCAATAGAGATGCAGGTTTCCACCAGCTGAGGGGCTGGCCTGGTATCTTCTTGGCCAGAGAACCTGTTCTGTTCCCCCCGGGCCCCACAGGGTTTTGGTTTAAAGGCTCACGCCAGGGCGAGATCCTGCATCTTCGGTCTGGGCTGCCCTGTCCCTTCGGTCAGCTGGGGATCCAGGAGACCCTGGGAACAGCTTTAGCTGGGCCTGTGCCACTACTAAATAAAGAGCGGCCGGGTCCCAGGAGAGTTCGGGAGGGCTGAGGGTAGGATTTAGCGTTGTGAGAGCTGGGGAGGTGGGTGGTCCCTCCAGGAGCCCCCACTGGGATGTTACCCCTGGAAGGCAGTAATGGATGGGTCCCTTTCTCCCACCCACTTTGCTGGATCTTGCCGTACAGTGGGGGACTGAACATCAGTCTGGTGAACATGCTGGCGGGGGCTACTTTTTTTGTGGTTACAGAAGGCCTGGGGAGAAGTAGCCCCTCCTTTGATGCTGCCCTGCCATGAGAACGAAGGGGAGAGGAAAGGGCGGTAGCTGCAGAACCTACAAACGGAGCCGTTTCCTTATGGAGCTGACAGGCCAGCTGTGGGATTCCTGGCCAGGGAGGGGAGGGGCAGGATTTTCACCAGGGTACCATCACTTGTTACCCTGGAAGCCAGGAAGAGCATCGCGGCACCCTGTGCTGCAGACGCCCCCTCGCTGCATGCAGGCTCAGGAATGCATGTCCTTCTTCAAGGGGAGCCTCATCCCTGGCCTGCCCTGATCCTTGTCAGCAGGCCTGCAGGACACCAGGGTTCCCACCCTTACTGCCATATGCTCTGATGGAGAATGGGGTAGCAGAGGAAGGCGGGAATGGGGTCACGTCATTTACGACAATCCTTTTTCTGGCTAGGGCCATAGCATAGGTCCCGCTAGCCCACCCGCCAGCCCCCATTCACATGTCTGTGGCTTGAAGGGTCTCCCGCGGGCCCCCAGGCCTTACATCATGAAAGAACGGCAGGAGTTTCTCAGCCACTTGCACAGCCACAGGGCTGGCGCTCTGCCTGTCCATGCCGGCGAGGATGTCTCTCAGTACGGTGATGGCGTTGGAGATGACGTCCCTGTCTGCCTCGTGTAGCTGCTCCACGAAGTCTGGCAGCAGATGCTGGAGTTTCCCCACCTGTGTGAAACGAGGAGCTGCTTTACGAAACACCCTCCGGTGACCCAACAAGCCATTTCCAAAACAACGTCTGCCTCCCCTGCAGACAGAGGCATGGGAAGTAGGAGTGCAGGGGGTGCCTGGCCTTTGTCTCTTGTTCTGCCGGGCAGGGCCTGGCTCCTGCGGGGTGCGTCTCTGGGTGTGTGCAGCACCTGGCACAGCTGGGCCTGATTGTGTCTGGGGTCTCTGGGATGCAAAGAACCCTAGCACTAGAGTAGCAGCAGAGCTGCGGACTCTAGACCCCCAGGGAATGCTGGCGACACCAGTGATCAGGGATGCCCGGACAGAGCCATTTTCCTTCAATTAGGAACCATTTTTTCCTACGAATCCCCTTTTTAAGCCTCGTACATTTTAACCGTTGATAATGGAGCGGCTGGTGTAAGATTCAATTCATAAAGAATTAAAGAGGATAATTTCATTAATGCAAATCAACATGGGTGTATGGAAAATATTTCCCGCCAAGATAATTGCTATCTGTTTTTGGATGAGATTACAAGTTTGGTAGTTAAAGGAAAGAGCATTGGCATAGTGTATACAGACTTCTGTAAGGCGCTTGAGTTGGCCCCGTACGGCAGTTTGATCGGAAACCTAGAACGATAGAAAAGTAACGTGGCCCACAACAGTTGGATTATCAACTGGCTGATAGGTCTCAAAATGTACTCGTAAGCTGGGAATCAGCATTACACTGGTGTGTTTCCAGTGTGGTCCCTGCAGGGCCTGGGTCTTGGCCCTATGCCATTTAACATTTTGATCAATGACCTGGAAGAAAACATAAAATCATCACTGATAAAGTTTGCAGATGACACAAGAATTGGGTGAGTGGTAAATAATGAAGTGGACAAGTCACTGACACAGAGCGATCTGAATCACTTGGTAAACTGGGGGGGCAAGCAAACAGTATGTGTTTTCATATGGCTCATTGTAAATGAATACATCTAGGAACAGGATGGGGGACTCTGTCCTGGGAAGCAGAGACTCTGAAAAGGACTTGGGAGTGCTGGTGAAGAATCAGCTGAACAGGAGCTCCCAGTGTGGCGCTGTGGCCAAAAGAGCTCATGTGATCCTGGGATAAATAACAGAAGAATCTGGAGTGGGAGTATTTGGCACTGGTGTGACCAACTGCTGGGATCCTGGGTCCAGTTCCGGTGCCCACAATGCAAGACCAATGTTGATAAATTGCAAAAGGTCCAGAGAAGAGTCCTGAGAATGATTAAAGGATTAAAAACCATGTCTTATAGTGAGAGACTCAAGAAGCTCGATCTATTCAGCTTAACAAAGAGAAGGTTGAGGAGTGCCTTGATTACTGCCTATAGGTATCTCCCTGAGGAATAAATATTTAGTATAGTCAAGAAAGTCACACTAGGCATTGATCATTCCTGTCCCTGGTAGACCACATCGGTTGAACAGCTGCCCTACCTCCTTTTCACTTTATCCAAGAATAATGGGTCACTACAAAAAGTAATTTGCCCTCTGCTGATACTCACACCTTCTTGTCAACTGTTGGAAATGGGCCACCTTGATTGCATTGGCTTCATTAGCATGACAAAAGTAATTTTTCCCTCCCTCGGTATTCACCCCTTCTTGTCAACTGTTGAGAATAGGCCACTTCCACCTTAATTGAATTGGCTTGTTACTACTGATCCCCGACTTGGTAAGGCAACTCCCATCCTTTCATGTGCTATCTATTCTCCTTCCTGTATTTTTCACTCCATGCATCTGATGAAGTGGGTTTTAGCCCACGAAAGCTTATGCCCAAATAAATCTGTTAGTCTCTAAGGTGCAACAAGGATTCCTCGTTGTTTTTGCTGATACAGACTAACACGGCTACCACTCTGAAACCTATCTAGTTTCCGGTTCTCTTTGTCAGCAATGGAGAACTGCTTCAGCCCAATTGGCATATTGCCTTGTCACGGAGTTCTCGGGCGATACTCTGGAACTGCTCCCTACGAAGCCAGGCAGGACTCTGGGGAAGTCTCCTTTCTGCGAGCAGACTGTCTTCAGGACACACAGCTCACACAACTTCCACCTTCCTGGGTCTGACCTCGGAGCATTCAGCATCCTCTGCCCCTCCATGCTCTTCCCACAGCGAGTCCGCTCAGGCGGGCTCCTGGGGAAGCCAGAGGGTCCTGCCCCCAATTCCACAGTCAGACGTGACTCTCAGCCAGTCAGTAAAACAGAGGTTTATTAGACGACAGGAACATGGTCTAAAACAGAGCTTGTAGGTACAGAGAAGAGGACCCCTCAGCCAGGTCCATTTTGGGGAGCAGTGAGCCAGACAACCACGTCTGCACTTCACTCCATGTCCCCAGCCAGCCCCAAACTCTCTCCAGCCCCTCCCCCTCTGGGCTTTGTCCCTTTCCCGGGCCAGGAGGTCACCTGATTCCTTTGTTCTCCAAGCCTTTAGCTCTCACCTTGCAGGGGGGAAGGGCCCAGGCCATCAGTTGCCAGGAAACAGGGTGTTGGCCATTCTCTGTGTCCAGACCCCTGCACACACCTGCCCTCTAGGGCTCTGCAACGATCATACACCTTATCCCACCCCCTAGATACTTAAGAACTGCCTAGGGGAAACTGAGGCACCCCCACAATATTCAGAGGAAACATTAAGAACAGTCCCGCTTTATCACACGCCTCTCTCCCTTAGTAGCAACACCATCACCAGGGTTTCTATACTTTGACGAGGTGCTGCAGAATAATGGGGCGTTCATATTATTGATCCAACTTGTCAGAAATTAGTTGTCATTCCTTTTCACAAGCTTCATGTTTTCAGCCAGTGTGCTGGTCCTGAGCTTCAGGTTTTTAGCTGCGCGGTTGGCTTGGAATGACTTTGTGCCAGGTTTTTCTCTCATGGATTCCAGCATGTGGATGGTATGGTGTGTCAGTTTATCTGCAGATGCCAACAAATTATCTCAATGCTGAAGCAATTCAGAGAGACGACAGCTCAAACAACGTGTCATACGTTATGTCAAGATCCATCAAGAATTCAGGGGACTGACTTCTTTTCAGCAGCCCAACAAACTGGGCCTCTCTTGGTGTGTCATGAGATGCAGCCTGAAGGGGAAGGCCCAATGACTGCGATTATGTCAGACAGCAAATACAGTGCAATATGAATCTGACACCCCCAATCTTTCTCAGCTGCTCAGCCACTTAGTTCTGTCTTGGTTTTAGGTGAGCGGCTGTAAAGCGTATACAGTTTGTCAAAGATTTCCAAGTGATTTACAGCTCTTACTTCAGTTAACGTTTCAGCAGCTGCCAAATCCAACCTGTGGTTCAAACACGACCTCGCTAGACCATTTGGGTACTTCTTCACAATACAGCTCGCTACGCCAGAGTTCTTGCCAAGCATAACACCAGCACCATCACTCGCAAATGCTACAAGAGTCATTGTGATCGGAATTCTATTTCTTGAGACATTTCAGCCCACAATCTACAGTGCCTGAAGCCGCCGAATGTGGAAGTGCAATCAGATCAAGAAACATGAAGTGAGGATCATCGTCTTCAAAGTGTCACATTTTCAATAGATTCTAATTGTTGATTCATTGCTCAGAGTAGTTGATTCATCAATAGACATGGCAATCTTTCCGTCTCTCTCCGGCATCTGAGCACACATTCGTCGTTTGCAATGCTTTCGGTGCATTGCAGACGAGAGAGGGTCTAGCATGTTTGTAGCACTGAATTATGAGCACTTTTGGGGGAGGGATAGCTCAGTGGTTTGAGCATTGGCCTGCTAAACCCAGGGTTGTGAGTTCAATCCTTGAGGGGGCCATTTAGGGATCTGGGGCAAAAATTGGGGATTGGTCCTGCTTTGAGCAGGGGGTTGGACTCGATACCTCCTGAGGTCCCTTCCAACCCTGATATTCTATGATTCTATGACTGATACCAACATCTACACCATGTAGTATCTGGAATTCAGTTCAATCGGGGTGATCAGCGTAGGGTTTGCTACGTTTAGCAATGTAATATGCCATTTGCTTTACCTGCACCGTTGTGTCAGGTTCTGGTTTTCTCATGTTAACCACCACTTCAACTTCAAAAGTTGTGGTTTCTGCTTCTTCTGAAAGCTGTAAAGCTAATGCAGAGGCAGCTGAATCTTTCTCTTCCTTTATCTTCATGGGCAGAGATGTTAATTTGGACTTTCAGCTAGGTCCATAAGGAGAAACAGAAAACTACCACCACCCGACTGCTATGGAGAGACCTTGGTGAAACTTTGCTACAGACAAGGCATCCAAGCTTACTATCATGGCAGGACAACCAAGGATAAGCCCTCTTCTTCAGTATCCACTAACCAGACTTCATGCCAGCTGATCTTTGGCTGTTGAAGGGTAATCTTCACGGTTCGCTTTCACTGCAATAGCCACCTCAGTGAACTCCATTCCAGGAAGAGCTCTGTTTTTGTGTTTGTGTCTGCAGTCGATGCACGGCTGCTGCTGTCTTGGTCAGCGTCTTTAGCCTTCCCAAAGAAGTAGTTAGGAATAGAAGAATTCCTAATTCTCTTTTCACTGCATCAGAGGGCTGCTGGCTGTAACAGTCAGTTGTGCCGGAGATGTGAATCCTGTGATTTAGCTTAGCTACTGTGTACGTTCTGGATCGACTACAACATTGTTGTCTGGTGTTGTTTAACATCTTTATTAATGACCTGGATGTAGATAGAGAGAGCAGAGTGGTCAAGTTTGCAGATGACACAAAGCGAGGAGGAGTTGCCAATACTTTGAAGGAAAGAGCTCAAATTCAGAGGGATCATGGTAAATTGGAAGACTGGGCTATAGACAACAAAATTAACTTCACCAAAGACAAATGTGAGCTGCTACATTTAGAGAAGAAAAAACAAATGCACAGATACAGAATGGGGGATAACCGGCTTGGCAGCAGCACTGCTGAGAAGGATCTGGGAGCTGCGGTGGATCACAGCCTCCGCATGAGTCAGCAAAGCGATGCTGTTGCAAAAAAGCAAATGCAATTTTAGGTTGCATTAACAGAGGTATAGCTTGCAAGTCATGGGAGGTGATAGTACCACTCTACTCAGTGCTGGTTAGGCCTCAGCTGCAATACGGTGTCCAGTTTTGGTCACCAATGTCTAGAAAGGATGTGGAGAAACTGTAATGGATCCAGAGGCGAGTGACAAAGATGATCCGAGGGATGGAACACAAGCCATATGAGCAAAGGTTGAAGGAACTGGCTATGTTTAGTTTGGAAAAGAGGAGATTAAGGGGGGACGTGCTAATGGTCTTCAGATACTTGGAAGGCTGCCCAAAAAAAGATGGCGAAAACTTGTTCTCTCTTGCCACAGAGGGCAGGACAAGAGGGGATGGATTCAAACGACAGCACGGCAGATTTAGGTTAAATCTCAGGAAAACCTTCCTAACTGTAAGAAGAGTAGGACAATGGGACAGACGGCTAGGGAGCTTGTGGAAGCCCCTTTGCTGGAGGTTTTCAGAAGGAGGCTGGAGCCACCTGTCTGGGCTGGGATAGACACAACAAATCCTGCATCTTGGCAGGGGGCTGGACAAGCTGACCTTGCGATCCCTTCTCACCCTGCGGTTCTATGAGAGGTGTCCCAGAGCACCAGGAGAGGGTTTCGGCGTGTTCTGCCTCGACTATAGCGCTGGCTAGAGTCACGCTCTCTCTCTTCGGCCCAATGGCGATACCCAGTGGGAGACAGAGAGACACCCTCAGGCCATGGTGGGGACACACGGCGCTCCTTCCCTTGCTGCAGGGGCTGGAACTTACGGCCAAGGGGGCGACGCCAGCCTCTTGCTGAGAGACGTCGTGATGCTGGCGCAGCGGCCGTTCCTGCAGCCTGTCGAGCAGCTCCCGTAGGACCTTTCCTGCGGTCTTGGGGTGGGATGTCAGCACCCTCCACATCTCCACAGCAACGCTGCAAAGGGAGAGAGCCGATTTCACCTGGCCAGAGCCCCGCCAGCCTCCTGCACCCACCGCCACCCGCACCCTGCTGGGTCTCCCGCCCCCGGCCGGCCCTTTGTTGCCCTCCTGCTGCAGCAAAGGCCCCCAATGCCTGGCGCAGGCTGCATGGGGGCCGGGTCTGAGTATCAGCCGCAGGGGAGGCCGAGGGCTGCCATATGGGGTTTTGCAGGCTGGCCTGTCTCCACGGCATGTCAGCCTGAAAAACCCTCCAGAAGAAGCAGCAGCTCTGCAGGGAGCAGGAGGTCTCCGGAAGGTTCTGCACGCCCCTGTCCCCCCTGGCAGCAGGACCAGTCTGGGGGAGCCGGAGCGCAAGCGGCAGCAGCCCCAGCCCCGTACCTGTCACATGACAGCGAGCAGCCCAGCAGGGTTGTGACCACCTCCTCGCTGTACTGGTCGCCCAGCACGACAAGGACCTTGAGCAGCTGCTGCTGGGCCAGCGGCTCGCTGATGGAGTCCAGGTTGTGGTAGATGCTCATCACAGCCTCCGACACCTGGAAGGGAAACGGGGAGATGGGAGCCTTGGCTTCCTCGCGCTGCTATTGATCTGGGGTGCCAGGGACCTGCCGCACCTGAGAGCATCTGCCCTCCCACATCCTCTTCTCCAGCTCCAGGCCTAGAACACAGGGCCAATTCCCGGCCTATCGATTCATAGACTGCAAGACCACAAGCGGCCATGGAGATCACCTAGACTGACCCCCCGCATTGCACAGGACCTGCCCCCCAGTAATGCCGAGTGCCCAGAGACAGAGTCTCCCACGGATGGGCTCCCCCAGCAGGTTGTTCTCACTGCAGCTCTTACCCTCTCCAAGCTTGGGCTGGGGACCCACAGGATCACATGCAGCATGTGCCTGGCCGCCACCGAGTCATGGACGCTGGTGTCTCTCATGCCCTCGATAGCAGTGAGGAGGAAGTCCAGGCGCTCGGATGGGTTGAAGTACTTCCCAAACATCTGAAACAAACCTGCCAGTGAAACCCCTTTTGCTGCCCAGTGCGGTTCCAGTCGGACCGAGCAGCCAGGACTGGCCCAGCCAGGAGTGCAGGCAAAGCCCGTTCTGCCGGAACAGGGCTGGGTTACTGCACCTGGGACGCACAGTACCCAGCCAGCAATCAGGAGCTGACGTGCATGGCACAGGCCAGCGTGGCAGTGCACGGGGGCACAATACTGCACAGCACGGATACACTCTCTAGTGCTCAGCAGGGGCTGGCAATGGTGCGTGGACGCAATGATGCCTTGGAGAGCATTAATCTCTGGGGAAGCTCCCACCACACCTGACAAGGAGCTGGGATCAGGTTTGGATGAGACCCAGTGCATCTTGGGATGTGGCATGGAGGGAGGCGTATTGGGCTGCATTAGTAGAAGCCTTGCCAGCAGATTGAGGGAAGTGATTATTCCCCTCTATTCGGCACTGGTGAGGTCACATCTGGCCCCCCACAAGAGAAAGGATGTGGACAAATCGGAGAGAGTCCAGCAGAGGGTAACGAAAATGATTAGGGGGCTGAAGCACATGAATTATGAGGAGAGACTGAGGGAAGTGGGCTTATTTAGTCTGCAGAAGAGAAGAGAAGAGAAGAGTGAGGGGGGATTTGATAGCAGCCTTCAACTACCTGCGGGGGTTGGGGTGGGGCGTTCCAAAGAGGCTGGAGTTCGGCTGTTCTCAGTGGTGGCAGATGACAGAACAAGGAGCAATGGTCTCAAGTTGCAGTGAGGGAGATGTAGGTTGGATATGAGGAAACACTATTTCACTAGGAGGGTGAGAAGCACTGGAATGGCTTACCTAGAGAGGTGGGGAATCTCCATCCTTCGAGAGTTTTAAGGTCAGGTTTGACAAAGCCCTGATTTAGTTGGGGTTGGTCCTGCTTGGAGAAGGGGGTTGGACTTGATACCTCCTGAGGTCTATGATTCTATGAGATGGAGTGGGCCATAGGCAGGCTCCGGCGCAGCTGGATGGGGTCAGTCACACGCCTGGGTCTGTCCCTTCCCCCTGACTCCTAGGGTCTTAATTTCTCTCTCCTGATAACTCTGGGCACAACAATCCCAGGAAGCATTGAAAGTAGTTACCATGGCGATATTGCTGGTGTTGGTGAACCAGGTGACCCAGAAGCTGTTCTCCGCTCGCCACTCCCTGAAGACCTGCAGATACTCTGCACTCTGGTTTGCCAGCATCGTGCCTGAACCAGGGAGGGGAAACAGAGAGCAGGCAATATAAATCAGAGGTTAGTTTTGGAAACGGGAATTTTGCAAGGAAGTTTAGAGATAAGTACATCTAAGAAACATACCGGAAATTCAGGCCAATAACCTCCCCCCCCCCCAAGAAAACTAAACAAACTAACCCCCCTGGAAGAGTAAAAATAAACCAGGCAGAAGTGCAGCAGCAGTGTGAGGCTCTCCAGTTGATTGCACTGAACGCAGCATGTAGGATTCCCAGCCCTGTGGGCAGGTAGCACATGTGGGCATTTGGTCCAAGGAGCTACTGGCCCTCGGAGGCCAGGAGGCCAGAGGATCTGAACTGGTGGAGCCAAGGGAGACAGCGAGTTACATAGAGGAGACTTTTAGGAATGCAGTAGAGTGGTCCCACCCCCAGTCTGACAGCCTCTGTGCTGCTGAGGAGGGTGAAAGTTTCTGGGAAGGAGAACATCGAGCTGGAGCAGAGGGAGACGATCCCATAATTGGGACCCCCCTTCCAGATGAAGTCAGGATATCCTCTCACACTGAGGCTGCCCCTCCTGAGGCGGGAACACCAGTTACAAAGAAAAGCCAGTTAATAGTAACGGGGGATTCAATCAATAGACATGTAAGCAGTTGGGTTTGTGATGAGTGGGAGAACGGCATGGTAAATTGCCTGCCTGGTGCAAAGGTTGCAGCTCTCAGGAGACATCCAAACAAACTTATGTGCAGTGCTGTGGTATGTAAGCTAATGTTTAAATCAGCCTCTGTACGAGATAGCGAATGTGACAGTGAATTTTATAAAAGTCTCCAGATGTGATCCCTGGTAAGCCTGACTTCAGTACCAGGCAAATTGTTGAAACGATAGGAAAGAACAGAATTATCAGACACATAGGTGAACACAGTTTGTTGGGGCAGAGTCAACATGGCTTTTGTAAAGGGAAATCATGCCTCACCAATCTACTAGAATTCTTTGAAGGGGGTTAACAAGAATGTGGAGAAGAGTGATCCAGTGGAAATAGTGTACTTGGACTTCCAGAAAGCCTTTGACAGGGTCCCTCACCAAAGGCTCTTAACCAAAGTAAGCTGTCACGGGATAAGAGGGAAGGTTCTCTCATGGGTCAGTGGTTAAAAGATAGGAAGCAAACAACAGGACTAAATGGTCAGTTTTCACAGTGGAGAGAGGTAAAGAGCGGGGCACCCCAAGGATCTGTGTTGACACCAGTCTAGTTCAACATAGTCATCAATGATCCAGAAAAAGGGGTAACCAGTGAGGTCGCAAAATTTGCAGATGATACAAAATGACTCAAGATAGTTAAATCCAAAGCAGAGTGTGAAGAGCTACAAAGGGACCTCACAAAACTGGGGGACTGGGCAACAAAATGGCAGATGACATTCACTATTGATAAATGCAAACTGGACACCACAATCCCAACTATACATACACAATTATGGGGTTTAAATTACCACTCAAGAAAGAGATTTTGGAGTCATCGTAAAGAGTTCTCCGAAAACATCCACTCACCGTGCAGTGGCAGTTAAAAAAGCCAAACAGAAGGTTGGGAACCATTAGGAAAGGGATAGATAATAAACCAGAAAAATGTCAGAATGCCTCGATACAAATCCAGTGTGCGCGCCCACACCTTGAATACCGCGTGCAGTTCTGGTCGCCCCATCTCAAAACAGATATACCAGAATTGTAAAAGGTTCAGAGAAGGGCGACAAAAATGATTAGGGGTATGGAAGAGCTTCCATATGAGGAAAGATTAAAAAGACTGGGGGCAAGTCTACACTTAAACCACTCTATCACCATAGCTGCACCGGTGCTGTAGCGTTGAAGAGAAGCTGGTCCTCTGCCAACAAGCTCTTAATCCACCTCCCGGAGAGGCGTTAACTATGTCAGTGGGAGGGTGCTTCTGCCAACAGGGGTGTGGATTTTTCACAGCCCTGAGCAATGGAGTGATAACAGTATAGGTCTACAGTGTAGACCTGGGACCATTTAGTTCAGAAAAGAGCTCACTAAGGGGGGAGATGACAGAGGTCTATAAAATCATGACTGGTGTGGAGAAAGTGAATAGGGAAGTGTTATTTACCCCTGCACAGAACACGGGAACTAGGGGTCACTTTCTGAAATTAATAGGCAGCAAGTTAAAAGCAAAGAAAAGAAGATATCTCTGCACACAATGCACAGGCAACCTGTGGAAATTGTTGCCGTGGGATGCTGTGAAGCCTAAAAGTATAATTGGGTTCAAGATAATCAGGGCATGCAACCCCAGACTCTGCATGTCCCTAAACCTCAGACTACCAGAAGCTGGGACTGGATGTGAGGGGATGGATCACTCAGAATTTCCCTTTTCAGTACATTCTCTCTGAAGCATGAGGCACTGGCCGTTATCAGAAGACAGAATACTGGGCAAGATGAACTGATCTGAGTCAGTATGTCCATTCTTATGTGAGTTATGAAGAGCAGAATACGGACAGGGGAAGCTAAAGACATCAGGGGAAAGTCCATGGCTTGAAGGACTATGGATCCTAAGGAGGTTTTTTTTAAAAAGTGTATTAGGAACAAAAGAAATCCGAGCAATGGTGTAGGCTCATTACTAGATGGAGACTGTTTAAAAGGATGCAGAAAAGGCAGAAGTGTTCACTAAATATGTTTCCCATGTTTGGAAACCCCATGTCAATGTGTTTAGGAAGGACAAGGGTCTCCAGTGCTCTTACATTTTTGACGCAGCATGAAGGCGTAGAGGTGGTGAAGTCCCTCCATAGCCAATCGGCAGATCTCCTGCTCCTGCTCAGCACTGCACAGAGTGAGACAGCCCACCAGCTGGCCCAGGACTCTGAACTCCTCCACTCCCTGACGGAGAGAGGGAGCAAGGGGAGTCACTCGCCCCTGCAGGCCCAGCGCAGCATGTCCCCCTGGCATTGCACTAGCAACGGGCTAGAACCGGGGGAGGCAGAGCCCAGCGCAGAGAGACTGGGGACAATGAGAGCAGGAGGAGCCATGGGCAATCACTAGGCCATCACTAGGGACTGAGGGAAGCTCCACAGGGACGGGAAGTCTGGGTAGCAAAGTCAGCAAACGTTGCCCTCGAGTGGGGACCTGGGTAAGGAATGAACTAACGTCCAGTCTCCATCTCAAGGGCAAGCTCCTAATCCCAGCGCCTTCTCCCATCCCCCTCCCTCCACTGACCTCAGGTCCAGGAGCGTGAGGTCACCTTGGCCTCCTCTTCTCTGCATTCCGCCTCTCTCACTCCATCCTGGAGCTCCCCACAACCCCCACTTTCTGCGCCGCACCCAGCCTGCCGGCTCTCTCCTGCCGGCTCTCTCCTGCAGCCTTGTCCTCTAGCCTCCCCCTCCTGCAGCCCCTGCGCTCGCTCCCTGCTCTTCCCCACGTCGCACCAAGCCCCTTGCCCTCCTCTCCTGGGGTCTGCACGGCCTCCCCTGACCCACTCCCCATTGCTCTGGCTCCTTTGGCCCCTCCCATCCCTTTCACTGTGTCCCCTCCCACCTCCCTCCTTCTCTTCTGCTGCCCCAGCCTATGGGGGCATATCATCCAAGCGCCCCCCTCCAGCTGCCGGAGGGGAGGCCCTGCCACAGGGGGGATGGAGCAGCTGCAGCAGCTCAATGGCCCTGAGCACCCAGAGCAGGGGGTCTTCATCTGGCAGCCTGGCAGAAGCTGATGACAAAGCATCCCAGGGGCAACTGACAAAGGGGGTGAACAGACACCTGGGTTCAGAGGGTGCTCTCAGGGTGATCCTGTGTAAATCCGCTGACCCTGCAGAGCAGACTTTGGTCCTAGGGGAACAGCGGGGAGAGTCCTTGGAGATAGAATGATGGGGCTCCACCCAAGGCCCACTGGAGTCAGAGGACAGACCCGTCCACATCACGCCTCATTAGATTGGACTCCTACCGAGGATCTTGCTGAATCACTATTCCAGGCCCGGGTTTTCCCTACCAGGGAGCGCTGCACCGCGAGGCTGCTCAATGCAGTTAGGAGACGGCCAGAGTCACAGGCTGCTCACCTTGAATTTGTGTTGACCAGAGATGAATTTGGTCAGCCAGGTGATTCTTCCCACTGCCCTCAGCCGCACATGCACCTCCTTGGATGCGGTCCAGGGGAGCAGGACCTGAGAGAAACAGATTGGGACAAATTGTGAAGGAGAAGGACCAAAAAATAGCACAAGCACATAGAGTGAAAATCAGAAAGGCTAAGGCAAAAATGAGTTCGAACTGGCTAGGGACATAAAAGGCAATCAGAAGCAGCTCTGTAAATGCATTAGGAGCAAGAGAAAGACAAAGGAAAGTGTGGGGCCACTACTCAGCAGGGAAGCAGAGCAAATAATGGATGATACAGACAAAGCCAAGGTGTTTAATGCCTTTTTTGCTTCAGTTTTCACTAAAAAGGTTAATGGCGACTAGATGATGACCACAATATTAACAAGGGGGAAGGAATACAGGCCAGACTAGGGAGAGAACAGATAAAAGACAATTTAGGTCAGTTAGATGTATTCAAGTTGGCAGAGCCTCATGATATTCACATGAGATGGAGCTAGATAAAGCAATCTCTGAACCTTTAGGAGGGCTGAAGGTCCCAGAGGATTGGAGAAGGGCAGCCACAGAGCCTATCTTCAGAAAGGGAAACAAGGAGGCCCCAAGGAATTATCCACCTGTCAGCCTATCTTTGGTACCCAGAAAGATTATTGAACAAATTATTAAAGAGTTTGTAAGAACCTAGAGGAGATAATAGGGTGATAAGGAATAGCACCATGGATTTGTCCACAACAAACCATGCCAAACAAATCTAACTTCCTTCTTTGACCGGGTTACTTGCCTAGTGGATGGAGGGAGGCAGTATATGATGATGTATATGAAGTTTCGTAAGGCTTTTGACACAGTTCCACAAGACATTCTCATAAGCAAACTAAGCCAATATGCTCCAGATGAGACTACTCGAAAGTGGGCGCACAACTGATGGCAAGGCAATCCTCAAAGAGGAGTTATCACTGACTCGCTGGCAAACTGGGAGGGTGTCTGAAGTGGGGTCCCCCAGGGGTGTGCCTGGGTCCAGGACTGGTCAATATTTTCATGAAGAACTTGGTTAACAGAGAGGAGAGTATGCTTGTCAAGTTGGCGGATGACACCAAGCTGGGGAGAGTTACAAGCACTTTGGAGGACAGATTAGAATTCAGAATGAGCTTGCCAAATTGGAGAGTTGGTCTGAAGTCAACAAGATGAAATTCAGTCAAAACAAATGTGACGTAATGCACTTAGGAAGGAAAAACCCAATGCATAAAAAGAAAGTGGGGGATAACCGGCTAGGTGGCAGGACTGCAGAAAAGGATCTGGGGGTTATCCCGAATCTCACACTGAATAGGAATCAAGAGTGTGATGCTGTTGTGGAAGAGGGAAATGTCATTCTGAGGTGTATTGGCTTGGAGCACTGTGTCCAGTTCTTGGCACCCTGCTTGAAGAAAGATGTGAACAAACTGGGGCCCGTCCAGAGGACAGCGACAAAAATGATCAGCGGTTTAGAAAACCTGACCTATGAAGAAAGGGTGAACGACTTGGGCATGTTTCGTCTTGAGAAGACGGAGGGGGCACCTCCTAACACTCTTCCAATACATTAAGGGCTGTTTTACAGAGGATGGTGACTAATTGTTCTCCACGTCCCCTGAAGGTAGGACAAGAAGTAGTGGGCTTAATCTGCAGCAAGGGAGATTGAGGTTAAATATTCGGAAAAAGTCTAAGGGTGGCTAAGCACTGGAACAGGTGACCTAGGGAAGTGGTGGACTCCCCATCATGGACGTTTTAAAAAAACAGGCTGAACAAACACTCCTCAGGGACGGTCGAGGAATGCTTGACCCAGCCTCAGTGCAGGGGGTGGAGTAGATGACCTCTTGAGATCCCTTGCAGCCCTGCACTTCTGTGATTCCCTCTTCCCAAGCTCTGGGATCAAGAAGACCAAATATCTGCTGAGGACATTTCCCTCTTTTTGCAGCACAAACCACCCACAGAATCGACTTCCTGTGGCCCTAGAACTAGAACGTTGGGGGAATGTAGCTCTGGGCTCTGGCCAGTATTGGTGCGGCCCATGGTGAACACAAATGAATCCCGGGCTCAGATGAGGCTCAGTGGAGAACACAGCAGATCCCGCCCTCCTCCACCCCCACGCCATGCAGACGTTTTTCAGATATAGTGGGGGCACTTGGTCCTCCAGCCCAAGAACCTTTGTCGAGAACGTACTCTGAGGAGCAGAAGGCACGGGGGTGTCCCATGCTTGGGATTAAATGGAGCCTTGATCCCAGAGCCCCACCCCAGCTACAGGACTCGTCCCCTTCCTGCTCCCATGCCTCCACACCTCCACGATGTTTTGCAGCACCACAAGGTTCGGCTTCTCATCCTCGCACACCAAGGCCTTCAGCAGCTCATCCATGGTGTTCAGAGTCTGCGTGCAGAGCAGAGGAGAAACCACAGCAAGTGGCGTTACCCAGCCAGGCGACAAACCAATGCCCTGGTGTGTGACATGCCCCAGGCCATGGCAGCCCCTGCTATTCCAGCTCACCCACTCACTTGTACCTGCAGGGGACTTACTGCAAACTCCTCCTGGCAACAGGACCCCACCCGCTTTTGCTGTCCCCAGGGAGGCCACTGCACACAGTCTAACGCATTAGAAGAGTCAGGAAGGACTCTGCATTTGAGGGGGAGGGGAGATTTCCAGCCAAGCTTCACTTCCCCTAGCCTTTGTGCTTCTCAAGCAGCCGATCGATCTCAGGCCTGTGCCCCCAACCATGCACTGGGGATGAATGTGCTTGTGAAGGGAGTGTCTGTTCCTCACGAATTGCCAGTGCCTGTGAAGGATAAATGCCTACTACTGCTGCTCTATGAGGGAGTTACTCCTTTATCTGCGGCGGTGGGGCTTGTGCTTTGGTACTGCAGGTCCTGAGCTGAAGCGCTGCCAAGGAGCTGTGATCATTACACTCTTATGCCAGCGCCAGATAACCCAGGGGGCAGGGACACGAGCGACTTGCAGGATTCCCCCTCGGTTTGGGGCGGCTCCTCATGGCTAGTTTGGGGCTTACGTTGTTGTATAGAGCAGCCTCCACGCCCGGGTTGGTCTCTGCTGGAGGCAGGCAGAAGACGCTGGAGAAGCAGATGGTGAGCAGGCTGGATAGCTCCATTCCCCGCAGCAGTGGCTTCACTTTGCTAAGAGAAGAGACACGCGTGGATTGGAGGGCTGAGGCGAGACTGATGCACTGATGTTGGCCTCAGGCTCCCAGGACATGATGGGCAGGCTTCTGGGAAGCTGAGAGCAGGGCGCCAGCGGCACTGAGAGAGAGCCCCCCCTGGCGCAGGCTGTGCCACGTGCCAGGGCTCAGCCTGCCCAGCTTCTGAGCCACAGGGAGTCGCTGAGCTGCCGGTGGGATGCAGCTGGCACAGCTGGCGGCGACTCCGGTGGCTCCGCTCCGGCAGTGCCCAACTGCCCCTCTCCCCCTGGAGCCATCACCTGCGGGTCCCAGAGGGGACCGGTCCAACCCCCTCGCTCCCTCCCCCACATCTTCACACGGCCACTTGGAGAGGTCGCCAGGCACCGAAGGATCCTCCACCACCAACCCACGGGTGCCACGTGCCCGGGGGAATCGGAAGACGGGGGAGGAGCAGAGGGGGCAATGCCCTGGAGAACTGGCCATGCCAAGAGGCTGGCGTGTCTGGCTGCACACAGAACTAGCTGGGGCTGGGCGGGCAGGCCGGGTACCTCAGCTCCATGACGGCGAGCATCGCTTGCTGACGCACCCCGCTGGTCAGGGAGTCGACGGACTCAAGATCAATCAGCTCCTGGGGAGACAATGTGGGGAAGTGCCAGCCGGGCTCCGAGCTCCCGTAAGGCTCCGACTGGGGAGCAAAGCGCAGGGCCTGCAACACGTGGCCTCGGCAGACAGGTCGTCCTGCTGTGGGCTTGACGGTGTGCGGGGCTCCAGCTGGGGAGCGCAGTGCAGGGCCTGTGGTCAGTGCCCCAGCGTCACGCACCAGTGCACTGCAAAGGCTCCATCAGCATTAGCGCCCAGGGACTCCACCTGAGATCAGGCTCCTTGTGCCAGGTGCTGCACACACACGGTGAGAGCCAGTCCCTGCCCCAGAGAACTCACGAGCTAACTGGATAAGACAAGGCATGGGAGGGAAACTGAGGCACAGAGGGGGAAGTGATTTGCCCAGAATCAGCTCCTGGGGAGACAATGGGTCTCACTGAGGAACTGAGCCCCAGCCCACTGGACCACCCACCAGCACACGCTGTCCCACGTTCAGGGAAGGGAGGTAAGCTCCGGAAAGCTTTCTGCAGCGCCGCAGAGCAAAGACTTTCCAAATCTACGGAGCAGATTTGTTGCTAGTTCCCTAGTGGGCACTGACTGCGGAGTGTTGGGGCTCTGTGCAGGGAGACTGGTGTATACAGAGCGACCTGGTGACTTGGGAAGCTGGGTGCAAGGGAACAATCTACATTTTAATACAGTGACATGTTCAGGAACAAAGAACGGATCGCTCAGTGGTTTGAGCATTGGCCTGCTAAACCCAGGGTTGTGAGTTCAATCCTTGAGGGGGCCATTTAGGGGTCTGGGGCAAAAATTGGGGACTGGTCCTGCTTCGAGCAGGGGGTTGGACTAGATGACCTCCTAAGGTCCCTTCCAACCCTGATATTCTATGATTCTATGATTAACGCAGGCCACACTCACAGCATGGGAGGCTCTAACCTGGGAAGCGGTGACTCTGGAAAAGACTTGGCAGTCATGGTAATCAGCTGCACAGGAGTGCCCAGTGCGAGGCTGGGGCCCAAAGGGCTTATGCCATCCTGGGCCTTACAAACAGGGCAATCTCCAGTTGTTAGAGAGGTTATTTTCCCTCTGTGTTTGGCACTGGTGCGACCTCTGCTGGGATCCTCTGTCCAGGTCTGGTGCCCACAATTCAAGGAGAATGTTGATAAATTGGAGAGGGGTCAGAGAAGAGCCACAAGAGTGACTGAAGGACTGGGAAACATGCCTTATAGTGAGAGACTCCAGAAATCAATCAGTTCAGCTTCACAAAGAGAAGGTTACAGGGTGCCTTGATGACAGTCTGTAAGTACCTACACAGGGAGCAAATGCTTGATAATGGGCTCTTCAGTCTAACAGACAAACGTCCAACACGATCCAGCGATTGGCAGTTGAAGGTAGACATATCTGCAGAGCTCTCCAGGCCAATCACTAAACCCGCCAAGTAACATAGCCCGAGTGTGTGTTTTACTCACCTTTATCTTCTTCACAAGGAGGGCTTTGCCGAGAAAAGCTGCCAGGTTTCTCTCTGGGTGCCTCCTGAGGACGGCCCTGCTGATGGTGATGACACAATCCAAGAATTCAAGTTTCTTGGCCTCCTCCTATGCCCCGCAGAGATTAGACAAAAACAGGAAGGTTAGCGTGGAAAGGAGCTGCCAGTGGGAGAGATGTCAGAAAGCTTCCCCCCAGCGCTGCTCAGGCTTTGATATGCCGAATGCCAGAAGGCCATTCATCTCCCAACAGGAGTGACTATGTGGGGACGGCACGGCAGCTCTGTGTGAAACCTGACCAGAGAGGGAGCAGATCTCACGGGGCAGGTGTCCAAAGAGGAACTGCAACATAGGGGCTAAGCAGCCAGACAGTCTTACTGGGGGCCTTGAGAGAGTGGGAGGAACATCTGGGTGTGGCACCCTGACACCCCAATATTCGCCACGGTCATATAATTAGGATATGTTTGGTACCAAGTATGTCTTGTAAGGTATCAGTGTAAAAGTCTTTATCTGCTAGACATTAATGTCTCATTGGATTGCATGTGCTATCGTTGTATGTGACGTTCTGAAGTTGAGCTGTGTATGTGTTCCTGAAAAACACTGTGAGGTTCAAAACAGCCTTTCAGGTAGAACAGCAAAAAAGCCAAACACTGGCTCCTGGAGGAAATGCACAAGCATTAGGGCTACCCCAGGAACTGTGTGCAATAGAAACCTCCCCGAGATAACGCGACACAACGGGACCTGTTGGACCCAGGTCACAGCAAAAGAGTTTTCCAGCAGGTGGGAAGAGAAGATAAAAGGGGAACAAGGACATCGTGGGGGCGGGGGGGACGGGACCTCAGACTCCCTGCAATAAGATACCTGGAAACACCTGAGAGACAAAGATTGAAAATGAGAAGTGATGGTCCTAGGCTAGAGAGAGATTCCTAGCCTGTGCAAGAAAACCTGGGAAATCCAAGCTGCAAAACCAAGGCAGCTTCTGCCTTAAGAATCTGCCAACCTGTTTATCACTCGGGGAGAATTTGCTAATGTATATCCTATCTATCTGGTGTGTAAAGCTTCGTTTCTGTGTTTTGTTTATTTACTAGGGTAATCTGCTTTGTTCTGTTTGCTATCTCTTATAACCCCTTAAAATCTACCTCTTGTAGTTAATCATCTTATTTCTTGTTTATACCACAGCCCATTTTGCAGTATAAATTAGTAACTGGGAGGAGGGGCAAAGAGTTGTTCATACCTCTCTCGACATCGAGGGAGGGGGCGCATGTCATAAAACCTTTGTTCTGTACTCCAAAGGAGGTGGGCACCAGAGAAGTGGGACAAGGCCCTTCAGCTGAGTCTTCCCAGAGCTGATCTCAGTGTCTGTGTCTTTCTGCAGCTGGGTGTGGCCCTGCCTGTGTGTATGGCTGGAAGAGGCTTGTGAGCCGAGCCCAACAAGACAAGGTAACGGGGGCCCAGGCTGGCAGAACAGGTGGGCTCAGTGATAAGCCAGGACATCAGGTGGCACCTCAAAGGGGGGCAACCCATCACGCTGGGGACTGGCCAAATCCAGTGGGCAAGGGGCATGGTGGGTGCCTTTTGTAACTCAAGAGAGGATGATTTTAAGATGCTCTAGTTTAAACAGGAATTATTTGGGGGCAGGTCTCTGGCCTGTTTTATACAGGAGGTCACAGTGGTCCCGTCTGGCCTTAGAATCCATGCCTCATCCGGAGAAGGACGGATGGTGCATGTGGACAGGGCAGTAGCTGACAGATCAGAGGAGGGCTCTTGGTACCTGTTCATTGCCCTTGAGAAAGGCGTTGATGTAGTCTAGGGTGTCTTTCTCCTGCGAGTCTGGCCCCATAAAGCAGGAGGCATTCCCAGGTGATGGTGAATCTGATCAAAGACAGAGCAGTGGTCATACCTGGGGCTGCCAAGCTGCAGGCTGGGTGACAGAGATCTTAGCAGAGACCCTTGCCCCCGGCTCCCACCCCAGCAGGGTAGCAGCCCCGATGCACAGCAGGGTCTGGCACAGCCATCCCTGGTTTCCCCAACTCTTTGCTGCTCAGCCCAGCAAAGATCCAGTCAGAGCCCTGGTTCCCAGCAGCCACCCCACTTCCCTGCCCGCACCCAGCATGCAGCACCACACCTGGAAGGAGGCATGATGTCAGGCTATGAGTGGTGTCCCCGTTCTCCGGGCCATTGCTGGAGGGGGCAGAGGGAATGGCAGTGAATCGCTCTGCTCCCCGCTGCGGGAGAGGGAGGAGCTACCCAGTCTGCGCGGGATACGGGGACCCAGGGCCTGCCTGTTCTGCTTCCTCTGACTGCCTCTCCTGCCATCGACAGCCACCGGGTGTAACCTGGGCAGGCCCTGGGCTCCCATCATCAACCCCCCCACCCAAATGCCCTGTGCTGTGCCATGCGTCACCCCCCTGCAAAGGAGCCAGCAGATGGGGCTGCAACATCAGGGGGCATCTCATGCTTTGGCCGACGCCCTTCAATCCTTCGGCTTAACAACCCACTGTGCACAGAGCATCCCCTTCGACTGGTGGAAAACATCTTCCGACCCTGTGTGTGACGGATCGGGGTGGGCAATTCAGTCAGTCTCCACCTGATGCTTCTGCTGCCGCCCCTAATGCCCCGATCAGATGTAGGGGCTGCAGCTGCTGCCAGCAGGAGGGGCCATTCCCCCCTGCCTGGGTTTTCCTGTCTCTCCATCTCATGGCAGCCCAGAGTTGTACAAAGGTGATGGAGTCTTCTCCCGCCACTGACACCCTGGTCTTGCAACCCCAACCCCCAGGGGGCAAGCCCCACCGCAATGCAGGGCCATGGCCCCGGCCATTTTTGCAGCCCCTCCGCCCACCCAGGAGGCACCCACTCACCAGCATGGAAGGGCTGAGGCACACACAGCTCCTGCTGCTGCTGTGGGCTCTTCCACGGACTCTTCCTTCGAGGAGGTCTCGTCTCCTCCCAGGCACGGATGGGCTTCAAGGGGACCTTGCGGACTTCCTCAGCCATCCTGCAAGAAGCCAGGACAAGGCATTGCTTGTGAGAGGTGAGAGGCGACTGCCCCGTTCAGCATCAGGGCCAGTCCACGTATGGCCGTTCCACCAGTGCCTACAGCTGCCAGCAGGGAAACAAGCCAATGGATGTGCTCAAAGTCACCCAGGCAGGCAGCAGTACAGGCAGGATTAGAACCCAGGTCTCCGGACTCCCAGGCCCATCCCGCAGGCCAAACGGCCTCCCCCGGGTCACTCCCGCCTCTCCTTCTGCTGGTTCACAAACTGCCCAGCAGACAGGCTGCATCCAACCACTCAGGATTCTTCCTGCCCAGGGAAATTACCCTGATCCCTTCCCCCAGGAATATTGGGGCCGTGGCAGGTCCCAGGTGGGGGAGGGAAGCGGGGTGGGGGAGCCGGGGGCGGTCTGGTGAGCAGCAGGAGTTGCTCTGACCCCACCGTGAAGGGGAAGGAGCAGAAGGTGGGAGAGCGGCAGGCAGGTAGGCTGTGCCGGGGCAGAGCTTTGTGGCGATTTCGCAGCTCGTCTCTCCGAGGCCTGTGTGGGAGCAGCCGCTGCAGAGAATCCCAGGCCTGATTCCCCCCACGCTGGGTCTCCTGAATGGCCCCTGCCCTGGGGGGCTCCATTCCTCACCCAACATCTCCTGCTGACTCCCCAGGAAATGCACGGCAGGTGTCCTAAGGCAGCTCCCTCCTGTGCGCATGCCGCTGCCCACTTCCTCACTGGCACCAGGCTAGACGGCCGGCACCGGGGCACTTGGCAGACGTGCGCCGCCCAGCCAGGAGCTCGGGGAAGGCTCGGTGTGGTTGGCGATGCAATGGAAAAGCAGAGGTGGGCAATAGAAGATTCTCCTACGTGGAGTCAGGAGTGGGCAGAAGCCTGCGCGTAAATGGGCCACCCACTTTCTGCTGCCGGTGGCGGAGCTGGAACTGCTGGCTCAGCGTTCCCCAGGGGCACCTGCCAGCTCTCGCTCTGCCAGAGCCAAGCCTGGCAGTGAGGGGATGAGGCTGTGCCAGCCAGCAGGGGCGTGTCACAATGGGCAGGTGAGTCACAGACCAGCCAATGTGTGACTCCCCAGCCATGGGATGCCCCAGCCCAGACTTGCTCTGGCCTCGCCGGGGCTTTAGAGCCTGTCCTTCTCCACAGGGGTCATGGGAACGGACCTTTCGCTCCCCACAGTCACAGACGTTAGGCCGGAAGGGACCTCTGGGCTCCTCTAGTCCCAGCTCCTGCAGACCCCAGGACAGAGCCCCTCCCTGCGGCCATGCTATTGGAGCCAGGGGGTCTCTGGATCCCCGAATGGGAGAATCACTTCCATCCCAGCTCCTCCTTCTCGTGACAGTGCAGAATGGGGATTCATGAACTCTCCCCACCCCTAGCTCCCAGCCCACATGGCAGGCTCTTTCCACTTTCCCAAGCTGCTGGGTGCTTTGGTCATGGGGTGTAAAATCGTCCCAGTCTCTGCTTCCTCTCCCACTGCTGCAATGATGCAGAAGCTCCTTTAATAGCAGCACCCTCCCACCCCCCCACGCCCAACTGAGTGCCTGGTCTTGCTAACGCTCAATGCCATGACAGCCCCAGGAGATGATTGCTGCGGCGTGTGACGAAGTGGGACTGTTCTTAATGTTTCCTCTGAATAGTGTGGGGGTGCCTCAGTTTCCCCTAGGAGGTTCTTAAGTCTCTAGGTGGTGGGGTAAGGGTGTATGATCATTGCAGAGCCCTAGAGGGCAGGTATGTGCAGGGGTCTGGACAGAGAGAATGGCTGACACCCCGTTTCCTGGCAACTGATGGCCTGGCCCTTCCCCCCTGCAAGGTGAGAGCTAAAAGGGTTGGAGAATAAAGGAATCAGCTGACCTCCTGGCCCGGGAAAGGGACAAAGCCCAGAGGAGGAGGGGCTGGAGAGAGTTTCAGTTGAGGCTGGCTGGGGACATGGAGTGAAGTACAGACGTGGTTCTCTGGCTCACTACCTCCCAAAACGGACCCAGCTGAGGGGTCCTGTTCTCTGCACCTACAAGCTCTGTTTTAGACCATGTTCCTGTCGTCTAATAAACCTTCTGTTTTACTGGCTGGCTGAGAGTCACGTCTGACTGCGGAGTTGGGGGGGCAGGACCCTCTGGCTTCCCCAGGACCCCGCCTGGGCGGACTCGCTGTGGGAAGCTCACGGAGGGGCAGAGGAGGCTGAATGCTCCGAGGTCAGACCCAGGAAGGTGGAAGCTGTGGGAGCTGTTTGCCCTGCAGACAGGCTGCTCGCCGAAAGGAGACTTCCCCAGAGTCCTGACTGGCTTCGTAGGGAGCAGTTCCAGAGCATCACCCGTGGACTCCGTGACACGGGGGTCTCGGCCCGGGGGAGGCAGTGACTCCTAGAAGCAGGGAGAGCAGCAGCACCATAGATCAGGGAGGTCTGGCAATGCCAGTGGCTGCCTGGGGTCTGGCAGCCCAGGCACTCAGAGCAGACTGTCAAAGGCCAAACCCCTCTCACCACCGGCTCTGTAGCTCCCCCTTGCTTTCGGTCTGTCTTACGCACCATCCTGGCCCTCATCCCCCTGGCATCCGAGTACTACCCAACCTCAATAGCATTTATTCTAACTGCCCCCTTCAGGGCAGGGTCTGGCAGCTACCCCCACTGTACAGACAGGGAACTACAGCACAGAGGGAAGAAGGGACTTGCTCGAAGACAAACAGAGCATCTGTGGCAGAGCTGGGAAATGAACATGGGTCTCCTGGATCCCAGGATGGCACCTTCTCTTTCAACCTCCTGCCCCTTTCGTCCCTGGTTCAGTGGGAGCTGTGGGAGCTCTCTGGGGCAGAAGGCGGGAGAGCGGCAGGCAGGCAGGCTGTGCCGGGGCAGAGCTTTGTGGCGATTTTGCAGCTCGTCTCTCCAAGGCCTGTGTGGGAGCAGCCGCTGCAGAGAATCCCAGGCCTGATTCCCCCCACGCTGGGTCTCCTGAATGGCCCCTGCCCTGGGGGGCTCCATTCCTCACCCAACATCTCCTGCTGACTCCCCAGGAAATGCACGGCAGGTGTCCTAAGGCAGCTCTCGTCCTCTCCAGAGCTCAGGGGGACTGTCCTGGCATCGGACTGTCCTGGTGAATGGAACAATGGCTCCGGGCAGTCGGAGAATGCCTGTTCCCCCGGCAACCTCAGTGCCATTCCCTCTGGAAGTGATGGTGTCCGCAAGGGTGCTGGAGGTGGTCAGGCCTCGTGGTTGGAGCTGGACTCAGGAGGCCGGGGCGTGGGTGGAGCGAGGCTGGAGCGAGAGCAGGGCTGGAGTAGGACGAGGGGCAGGGCTACCAGCTACCTCCCGGTCTGGGCACTTACCTGGCCCCATCATGCCAGTGGCTGAGCACACGGGTGTTGTGGTATTTAGGCTCTCAACCCCCCCGCAGAGCAGGGACCTGTTCTCCCTCGTTAGCTGAGGCCCGGGGCGGCGGGGACTCACCTGATCTCACGCAGAAGACTGCATGCAATGGAAAAGCAGAGGTGGGCAATAGAAGATTCTCCTACCTGGAGTCAGGAGTGGGCAAAAGCCTGCTCGTAAATGGGCCACCCACTTTCTGCTGCCGGTGGCGGAGCTGGATCTGCTGGCTCAGCGTTCCCCAGGGGCACCTGCCAGCTCTCGCTCTGCCAGAGCCAAGCCTGGCAGTGAGGGGATGAGGCTGTGCCAGCCAGCAGGGGCGTGTCACAATGGGCAGGCGAGTCACAGACCAGCCAATGTGTGACTCCCCAGCCATGGGATGCCCCAGCCCAGACTTGCTCTGGCTTCGCCGGGGCTTTAGAGCCTGTCCTTCCCCACCGGGGTCATGGGAGGGATCTTCCGCTGTTATACCAATAAAATAAAAACCAGCAGGATCTTATTAAAGGCAAAAAGGCAAAATACCACATTTATTGTGAATACAGAAAGAATCATAGTAAGCAGTTAGAAAAGGAGGACTTGTGGCACCTTAGAGACTAACCAATTTATTTGAGCATAAGCTTAGCTCACGAAAGCTTATGCTCAAATAAATTGGTTAGTCTCTAAGGTGCCACAAGTACCCCTTTTCTTTTTGCGAACACAGACTAACACGGCTGTTACTCTGAAGTAAGCAGTTAGTTATAGCTATAACATTCCATTCAACCTCATATTTAGTCACACATTCATTCATACAAACACACACACACACACAGGTTCTGCAAGGTTGTTATCATAGTTACCAGCCTTAGAGTTGCTCATGCCAAGCCACTGGCCAGGTGGCCTGGACATGAGTTTATGAAGCAGATGGTATGATGGGATAACATGGTTTTGGTAATTAAATATTCATGGTAAATAGGCCCAATAGCCTGTGATGGGATATTAGATGGGGTGGGATCTGAGTTACTACAGAGAATTCTTTCCTGGGTATCTGATTGGTGAATCTTGCCCATATGCTCAGCGTTTAGCTGATCGCCAGATTTGGGGTCGGGAGGGAATTTTCCTCCAGGGCAGATTGGAAGAGACCCTGGAGGTTTTTCGCCTTCCTCTGTAGCATGGGGCCCGGGTCACTTGCTGGAGGATTCTCTGCTCCTAGAAGTCTTTGAACCATGATATGAGGACTTCAGTAGTGCAGCCATAGGTGAGAGGTTTATCGCAGGAGTGGGTGGGTGAGATTCTGTGGCCTGCGTTGTGCAGGAGGTCAGACTAGATGATCATAATGGTCCCTTCTGACCTTAATATCTATGAATCTATGAATCTATGAGGAGGGAGCAGGGCCTTGTCAGATGCTCATCTGATGCTCTTGGAAGTTGGTTTGCAGAATCAGACTCCAAAGTTCTCACTTTTTAGAGTCTATTTTTATAGGAATTTCTTCCGATGCCAGTCTATGGGAATTCCTTCATCATGCGGTTGCTGAATCAATCAGCAGATAGCACATTCCTGAGGGCTCCGAGCTGCTAGATGTTATCTTGTTCTTTGGTTCTCCCATTCTTGAGGCTGTTGGGTGGATTCCAGTCTGCCCTCCGGGGGTCCTCTGGTTATTTCCACTTGACGCCGTCTTCAGCCGATGGACACTGGATTCTTAGGCTGGCACCTCCCTGATCATTCAGTTATTATCCACACCAAGCATCCATCCACATACATCCTCTATCTCTATTTTAATCACAATTGTTAATACAACAAAAGGGCGGGGAGTCTCTGGGTGCTGTTTCTGTTGTTCGAGTATTGCTTTGAGTCTCTCTCTCTGTGAATTGCTTTGAGAACAGACTCAGTCTTAGAATGTACGAACACAATTAGCAGCTTGCAAGTTTCACACATAGAGGGAGCGAAACAGCACCAAAAACCAAGAGACCTCTTAATTAGTAATACCCTGGACTTTAAACTGTGGGGAATCAAACTCATTTGTGATTTTAATACAGAACTTCTTTAATATGATCCAACACCGCTCCCCACAGTCACAGACGTTAGGCCAGAAGGGACCTCTGGGCTCCTCTAGTCCCAGCTCCTGCAGACCCCAGGCCAGAGCCCCTCCCTGCGTCCATGCCACTGGAGCCAGGGGGTCTCTGGATCCCCGAGTGGGGGGATCACTTCCATCCCGGCTCCTCCTTCTCGTGACAGTGCAGAACGGGGATTCATGAACTCTCCCCACCCCCGGCTCCCAGCCCACCCGAGCGGCTCTTTCCACTTTCCCAAGCTGCCGGGTGCTTTGGCCACGGGATGTAAAATGGTCCCGTCTCTGCTTCCTCTCCCACCGCTGCAACGACGCAGAAGCTGCTTTAATAGCAGCCCCTCCCCTGCCCAACTGAGTCCCAGGCCTTGCTAACGCTCAGTGCCACGGCAGCCCCAGGAGATGATTGCTGCGGGGGTCTCGGCCCGGGGGAGGCACTGACTCCTAGAAGCAGGGAGAGCAGCAGCACCATAGATCAGGGAGGTCTGGCAATGCCAGTGGCTGCCTGGGGTCTGGCAGCCCAGGCACTCAGAGCAGATTGTCAAAGGCCAAACCCCTCTCACCACCGGCTCTGTAGCTCCCCCTTGCTTTCGGTCTGTCTTAGGCACCATCCTGGCCCTCATCCCCCTGGCATCCGAGCACTGCCCAACCTCGATTGCATTTATTCTAACTGCCCCCTTCAGGGCAGGGCCTGGTTGCTACCCACACTGTACAGACAGGGAACCGCTGCAGAGAGAGAATAAGGGACTTGCTCGAAGACAAACAGAGCATCTGTGGCAGAGCTGGGAAATGAACATGGGTCTCCTGGGTCCCAGGATGGCACCTTCTCTTCCAACTTCCTGCCCCCTTCGTCCCTGGTTCAGTGGGAGCTGTGGGAGCTCTCTGGGGCACAGGAGCTGGCTGGTGCCCAGATGGAGCTACGTTGCCTATTGCATAGATCTCGCTTTTCCCGAACATTGAAAATGCTGCTCCAACCATACCAGGGCCCGCCAGGATCCTTGCAGCTGGTCAGTGCTAAATTGTGAACTGTGCCCTGGCCTCCCAGAGCGGGGCAATGGGAGAGGGTGGGGCTGGCCCAAGGCCCTGCTGGATTGCAACTCACACGTACGGAGTCCCAGTGCTACAGAGCTCTGTGCCGGGGCAGCGCTTTGTGGGGGTTTCGCAGCTCCTGTCTCCAAGGCCTGTGTGGGAGCAGCCGCTGCAGAGAATCCCAGGACTGATTCCCCCCACGCTGGGTCTCCTGAATGGCCCCTGCCCTGGGGGGCTCCAGTCCTCACCCAATGTCTCCTGCTGACTCTCCAGCAGCTGCACGGCAGGCGTCCTAAGGCACCTCTAGTCCTCTCCAGAGTTCAGGGGGACTGTCCTGGCATCAGGCTGTTGCTGGCACCCAGTGCCGAGAGGCTGAACAACAGCTTGAGTGGTTCGTTTCCCGGTGTGCTACACCCAGTAATCACAATGGGGTGGAGAAGCAGAAAAGTTTATTTGAAGCTTCAAATAGGTACCGGGAGATTTGAATCTCAAATCCTGTACACAGAGCAGGAAGTTACACAGGCTTTTATACATCCTTTTTCCCAGCATACTTATCCAATAGCAAGCTGCCCCAAGTATCCATATAGCCAGCCAATCCAGTTCCCAGCTAGTCCCTGGTTCTCTGTATCATTTGTTAAACTCTACATAAAGCTGCTTTATTCAGCATTGTTCTTCCATATCTGCCCTGTGTGGCCTTGCTTAGTTTCAGGCAGTCTGACTCTGCAGCATATTGTTGCAGATTCTCAGCATAACCACTGTGTGTGCCTCCAGGCGGGGGGGGGGGAGGGGGGGAAGGACACTTGGGCCTAGGACGCAGAGCTGCTGCGAGTGCCTCCAGGCGGGAGCGGGGGCCAAGGACACCTGGGCCTAGTACGAGGGGGCTTCATCGACACGTGTGGTCTTCCATCCCCTCGAGTTACCTAGTGGCCATGCCCCAGTGTCCCCAACAGGACTGTCCTGGGGAATGGAACAATTGCTCCGGGCAGCCGGAGAATGCCTGTTCCCCCGGCAACCTCAGTGCCATTCCCTCTGGATGTGATGGTGTCAGCGAAGGTGCTGGAGGTGGTCAGGCCTCGGGGTTGGAGCTGGACTCAGGAGGCCGGGGTGTGGGTGGAGCGAGGCTGGAGCGAGAGCAGGGCTGGAGCAGGACGAGGAGCAGGGCTAGAGCTGCCTATGACTGTTGCCAATGTCAGGCAGGAGCGAGTTCCTGGCCCTGGAGTCGTGTTGAGCAGACTGAGCTGCTGCTGTGAGACTGAAATACTTGCTCCGGGAGTCACAGGCCTGTTCCTGGCTTGTGGATTGGCGGGAGCCCGGCACAGGAGGGACTCAGGGCCTGACACATGGCTCCAGGGGGCGCTTGGCTCCCGGCCCCGCTGGGCACTGACAGGCCAGGTGCAGGGGGCCAGGCGCAGCACCAGGGAGGACATTGGGGAGGCAGGAGCGCTGAGGTGGGGCTGAGCGGGCAGGTGCTGAGGAGCTGCGGCCGGTTGGCCAGCAGGGAGGAGGAGCAGCACCCAGCTGTGGAGGGCCCAGCTGCAGCTCCACACGGGGCGCGGCCAGAGCCTGGCAGGCGGCTGGCTGAAGTGGCACTTTGTGATCTGGCGCAGGCGGGAGCTGGCTCCCCACATCTGAACGCTCTGCAGTGCCGGCAGATTCGCATCTAAACCCGGATCTGGCTCCCAATTCACAGCTGGCCCCTCCCCCAGATCTGGAGTGGCTGAGACTCCAGCGCTCTGGGGAAGAGGCCAACAAATGCCAGGTCCTGGGGTGGGCTTCCCCCAGAGACAACCCCGTGCTGGGAAGGGAGGTTCCAAGAGCCGGCAGCTCCACCACTCACACTCCCAGCGTCCTGGGAATGAGCCAGGAGCAGAGTCCCAGTCCCCGTTCCCTGGCATTAATCCAGGGACTCCGCACTGGGGATGTGCACCTGGCAGCACGCAGCCTCCTGAGAACACACAGGCCAGGGTGCAGGGCGAGGGCTCCCAGAGAGAAACGGCAGGAGGGCAATGCTGGGAACCCCCAGGCCATCTTCAGCTCAAGCATGAGGGCACCCCAGCATCCTGGAGAGCATGAATCTAGCTTCAGCTCAGCCTTTATGTCCCCCCGTTCTCTGTGCTAGATGGGTTGGTCTCCCGGGGGGGACGAAAGTGCCCATCAGGAGTTCCTGGCTTATCCAACGTCAGTTTCCCGCTCTTGTGAAAAAAACGGTGACTTCCCTTACACCGGAGCTGGTGTTCTTCAGGCTGGGCTGGGCCTGTACACGTTCCCCTGTCGGGGCGTGTGCACCCAGGGCCCATGAGTTGCAGACGTTTGCCAACGAACATTTGCCAACAGACGTTTGCCCCCTGCTCTCCCCATGTGCTCAGGGACCGCCATCAAAAGAGCACGTCTGCCACCTCCCTCTCAAGTCCTTCGCACCTGCATACTGCCAGGGGAACATCCCCATTTCTACTGAGGACTCAGGGACAGGGTTTATGATGAACCGGCTGGAGTTGATCTCCCCTCCCGCCCGGCGTGTTGCACCCCTACGGCTAGCTGGGGATCCAAACTGACACTCCCCGGTTTGAGCCCCTGCCTAGCCAGGCCCTGTTCCTTCCCCCTAGGCAGTTGTTGGCCCTGAACTCCTGCAGGCAGCCATGACACACAGGTGCTTGGGGGCTTGAGAGAAGGGCTATCACCAGCTGAATGACCCCTGCCTGTACGGTGGGGACTGAGGCCACTTTGCCAGCAGGTGCCCCCCAAGTCCTATGCTATGCTGAGTCTGGGGAGATGGGCAGGTTCAGCCTCATTAGAAGGGATCGGCCAGACAGAAAGGCAGAATCGGGTCCCCGCACGGAGCCCCTCTACTTCCTGCCTGTGTCCTAACCACCAGGACAGTGGCCAATCCCACCTTCAGGTCAGGTTCCAGCGTCGGGCCCTGTCCATACCCACAGCGTGTGGCACCCAGCATGCGCCGATAGACTCCGGTACATGCAGTAAGTTCACAGACACTAGAAACTGCCTAACACCAGGCTGGGGGCTGGGGATGTGTAGGGTACAGAGCACAGCACCCCCTAAGGCCAGGCAGGAGGGCTGGGAAATGCATATGATACAGAGCACAGCGCCCTCTAACACCTGGCAGGGGGGCTGAGAGATGGGGGGTGTAGGCTACAGAGCACAGCGCCCCCTAACGCCGGCCAGGGGGCCTGGAAGCTGGGGGAATATGTAGGATCCGGAGCACAGCATCCCCTAACACCAGGCTGGGGGGCAGGGAGAGGGGGGATATGTGGGGTACAGAGCACAGCGCCCCCTAACACCAGGACACGAGGTCTCGTCCGTCTCAGGGTGGAAATGATCACACCCTTCGAATGGGGGATCTGCCACGGGCACTGGCAGGAGCGCGTTGCTTTACATTAAGGTTCTTTGGCTGATGGGCGAACCTCACCCCGCCCTGCGTTTCGAGTGTGAACAGTTGTCGATGGAAACCCAGACGGCAGAGATGGAGCAGGACTAACCGGGGTCACTGGGTCTCACCCTCACCCCGTGTCTACACTGTACGAGGGTGGGAAATAGCAGGTGCCTTTTCTTGCCCTGATACGATTTTGGAGATGCCGATGCTTGCGACAGCTTTCTCCCTGTGTCGGTTGTGGGATCCAGGGGAGCCGTCTGTGTGCTCTGTACAGAACAAGGCGTGTAGATCATTTATACCTCAATGGATCACAGTAAATACAGTTATTTAATATATCAAATAAAGGCAGAACAATACATCAAAAAGCATCAAAATGAAAGAGAGGATTGCTATGTACAGGGGGGATTGCTATGTACAGGGGGGTTTGCACGTGACTAGTTAACTGCTCGAGAGCTTTCATCACCGTATACTTTCTGACAGGTTTCTGCACCCTGTGTAGGGTTTACGTCCCGCCCTCCGTCCCCGTTTCCGGTCGTATACGTTTTTGGCGCCGTCGGCCCTTTTGAACATTTCTTTTGTATTGTTTTCTGTGTTTGGCCTGGGGAAGGTTGCGTTCTTGTGTTTTGACATATTTCGAGAAAAAGTATGAACAAGTAGAAAGAAAGGCTGTAAGGGGTTTGCGGCTCCCTCCCCGTCCATCAGGGTGGGAGACCACGCTCCTCGCTACGATACTTCCGGGGTACCTTGGTTCAGGGGAAAATTAGCCCAGTGTTAATGGTTCAGGCCTGCAGTCAGGCTGAGCAATGGTAGAGAGTCTGTTTGCCTAGGGCCCTCATTCAGGGCAGGGCTGCTGTCGAGTAGGGGCTCTGGCCTACAGTCAGGCAGGCAGAGCAGCAGAAGGTCCATTTGCCTGGCCCTTGATCAGGGCGGGGCAGCAATCAAGTAGCGGGGCTCTGGCCTACAGTCCGGCAGAGCCGTCGCCGTCTAGGGGAGCTTAGCTCTCTGGTGGGAGAGTCAGCACAACCGTCTGGCGTCCTGATTCAGGCGGGTGCCAGACCAATCAGGCCTCCTGACAACCAGGTGGGGAACCTGCCACTCCTGACGGTGGCGTGGCGGTGCTCGGGGAACCCAGGCCTTCCCGCTCCACCGCGTCCCCACCCAGGGCCCTAAACAGAAGCGGAGTGGTCCGCCACTGGGTCAGCGGGGAAAATCCGATCACAACATGCTGGCCGGCTTGTAGTCAATAACACAGCTGAAGCCGATTCAGCTGCCCTGGGCTCCTTCCTACACACCCATTCCGTGTGTACATGGGTTCCAGGGTTGTTGTTCGCTTCGCTGGGGTAGATGGCTAGTGGCAGCCCCACCAGCTCCTTGGAGTCCCCGGCGTCTGGCAGCGCCGGCAGCCCCTCTGGCTCTCTGTCAGGATAGCGCTTTCCATTAGGGGAGCAGGGAAGAGACGTCCTGCTCCTCCAGCAGCTCTCTCCCAACTCAGCTGGAGGGGCGGCCTTTTATAGTTCCGCTTCCTGTCCCGCCCCTCTGCTTCCGGCAGGGTGGCATGCGGTGGGAGACAAGCCTGCTTTCTGCAACCCTCCTGCCCCCAACAACCCACTTCAGCGAGTCCCAAAATCAAATCCACTTACCAGGGGCCTCCTCTCCTCTTTGCGCTTCGCCAACATCCGGGGTAGAAAAGAGCTCCTGGCAGCATGCATCTCTGACCTCCGAGTCATCTTCTGCCTCTGGGTCCCCCTCCACATCCTCGTCCAAGATTTCCTCCTCCTGGCTCGGTCCACTCTCAACTGACATGCGAGCCACCGAAGTATCCACAGTGGTGTTAGCAATGGAGGTGGGGTCGCCGCGGAGTATCATGTCCAGCTCTTTGGAGAACCGGCAGCTCGTAGGCGCAGCACCGGAGTGGCGGTTTGCCTCCCGCGCCCTGTGCTCGGCGTTCCGCAGCTCCTTCATTTTCATCCTAAACTGCCGTGTGTCCCGGTCATCGCCCCTTTCTGTCATGCATCGTGAAATCTGTCCGTAGGTGTAATGATGCTGGTTCTGGCGGGACCCAACTGAGAGTGCCAGTTCAGGACAAACTGCTTCAAGCAGGGCAGTTACAGCCGAAGGCTGGGGCTTTTCCACCTCTAAGGCAAACCAAACCAGCCAAACAGAGCAGACTTTGGTCTCACCCCACTGGCTCACCACAAGTCACACAAGCAATTCCCTTAGACGCTCCAGTTTCCCAGGATCCCCAACAGTACCACTTGTTATGGGGACAAATGGCTATGAAAACCAATACCCCAGGAAAAGAAAAAAGGTTCTCTTGATCCCAAAGGACAAAGCCACAGACCCAGGTCAATATACAAAGCAGACCTTGTCCCAAATCACGCTGTAGCCAACCCTTTAGACTCTAAAATCTAAAGGTTTGTTCATAAAAGGAAAAAGCTATAGATGAGAGCTAGAATTGGTGAAATGGAATCAATGACATACAGTCATGGCCAAGTTCTTGGTTCAGGCTTGTGGAAGCGACAGAATAAACTGCAGGTTCACATCAAGTCTCTGGAGAACATCCACAGCTGGGATGCGTCTTTCAGTTTTTGGTTCAAAGCTTCAGTGTAGCAAAGTCCCTCCAGAGGGATGAAGCAGGACTGAAGACAAGATGGAGGAGCTGCAGCAGCTTTTTATATTCTCTTGCCATGTGGTCTTTCTTTCTTTGTCCCAAAGACAAGCTGTCCATCACGTGGCCTGGAAAAACCTCCGAGTTCTGTCCATAGGCAGGTCCCTGCACACCGTGCTGAGTCCCAAGGCTTGTCTGCCTTCTCTCAATGGGTCAATTGTGTAGCTGATGGTCCTTAATCGGCCATCAAGCAGGCTAGGCATTGCATCCGATGAAGTGAGCTGTAGCTCACGAAAGCTTATGCTCAAATAAATTTGTTAGTCTCTAAGGTGGCACAAGTCCTCCTTTCCAACTTGTCTGGGGTGTCTCCCAGAAGCATAATACAAGTTTGAACCACAGACACTATAGAGCCAATACTTATAACTTAAAATACAAAAATGACACAAGCATATAGATAGCACAGTCATAACCAGCAAACCGTAACCTTGCCTTAGACACCTTAGTGGACCCCCCTTTATACAAGATTTGGTGCCACTACAGGACCTTGGTTGCAACAATGATCTATATGGTCCCAGTTCAAGTCAATAACGTCACAGTAGGTATCATAATTGCTACGTCCGGAGTGCAGCTGGGACTGTACAGCCTCCTCTCCCCAAATGCTGATGAGGTCCAGCAGCTCGGCATAGCTCCAAGCAGGGGGATCGCCTGGTGCGTGGAGCAGGCCTGGCCACCTGGAAAGATGCGCTGCACTCATCACCGAGCAAACAGGAAGGGGACTTTCAAAATGGCAAAGGAGTTTATGGAGTGGGGATGATGGATGGTCACCTGAGGGCCAGGCAGTAGAGTTCAAACCGATGACCAGAGAGGCGAGAGCAGGCATTGTGGGACACCTCCCGGAGGCCAATCGCAGCGCCGTAATCGACCTCGGTGTCTACACTGGCACCGCAGCCTGTAGCCCCGGCGCAGAAAGTTTTTTAAACTGTGCAGGGCTTTTTTTAAAGCGCTGCAACTGCCCTGTTTCCGCGCCCTGAGTGGCGTGGCCGTGCGTCCACCTCACCAGTTGCAGAGCAGAAAGCTGCTTTGCCGCGCTGCAACTTGCCAGCGTAGACAGGACCTAAGGAAACAGAGCCATGACTTTAAACCTCCTGTTCACCGGAAAAAAACAAGGCTGTGTTTTGGAGTGGAATAAAAATGCACCTTTTAAAAATGCTGTAACAGTTTTAACACACCATGAAAGTTATATTAAGCTTATTAAACATTTTAGATTTTTGTTGCATTATCAGACTGCTGTTGTTCTTAAATGTTTGCAGCCCACGGGCTGAGACATAGATACATGCTTCTGTGTTTGTTTTGGGACTAGAAGCTGTATTAAAAGTAACGCTTTATAAAAACAAAAAGTTTTTTTCATTTGTACTTTGTGTTTCTAAGAAGACAAAAAACATTTTAGTAATAAGTTTAACAGGGGCATTTTTGAATTAGCCAGTTTGTTTTCAAAAGATGTCTAGCTATCATTAAGCAAAAGCCAGGGCCGTAAAGTTAATTAAAGGAAACAGGCATGTAGATATCAAAGCCTCCTGGTTACAGAAATGTGAATGGCCACATCACCATTTACAAAATCTTTTTATTAACTGTTTAAATAAACTTACTATATAAAAGAATACAAAAAGAGACCCAAACCAAAACAGTTTTACCTTTAAATTGTCAAGAAAGCTTTAAAAATCAGGGTACAGTTAAAACCCTCATGTTTTTAAGGTTTGGATTTAGACAAAAAAGAAGAAAAAGCAGCTGATGTGAAAAAGTTCTGACAGAGATAAGGGGCTTGTTCTGTTCCCAACATACACACACACATACGTTCTTCTTTTCTCATGTTTTTTTGAAATGTAAACCAGGACACACAAGTTTGCTTTAGGCCTTTTATATAAAATCTGCATGGAGCAGGATTTAAAAATAGCTCCCTTCCCCTGTTTAGCTCGCCTGTCCTGTGACAAAAGTTGTTTCACTGTAAAGATGGCCAGAACATGTATGAATTTAAAACAAACAAGAACCCACAGCAGATTGCTTTTCAAAAGACACCCTTTGAACTTATTAAGAGTGTAAAATAAAGAAGCACCTCGGGGTTAAAACCACAGGCAGTTTACAAAAGTAATTTGTTAAAGTTAAATTAAGTTTTTATTGACTTAGGGATTTTTGTCTGAATTTTTTGCTGCATTTGTTTCTAAATGTTTGCAGTCTGTGTGCTGAGACCCAGGTACAAGCTCTTTTTTAACTGTTTAAATGGACTTAATCTATCAAAGAATGCAAAAAGAGAAAGCTGTTTTTGTTTGGTTAGCTTGAAATTGTAAAGAAAGCTTTAAAAATCAGGGTACAGTTAAAAACCTCACGTTTTGAAAGTATGGATTTCTACAAAACACAAGAAAAAGCAGCTTATGTGAACCAGTTAGCTTTTTTTTTTAAACCAGAGATAAGGTATTTGTCGCCCCCCTTCGCCACCCCCCGCACACACATTTTTCTTTTCTAATGATTTTTTAAATGGAAACCAAAGGCAAACAAACTTGGAAGGGTTTTAAAATGCTAAAAGGAAACATAAAAAGACATGATGAAAGGTTGTTTTTTTTTAAAGTGTTCATTTGCTTTTCAGAGTTTTGCCCAAGTCAATTGACCAGAGTACAAAAATATAGCGTTAGTTTCTTTTTAAAGCATTTGCCTATGAGTACTTTTGTATGATTTCTTGAATATGTGACCAAGCAATGCAGTGGCTCCTGCCCCTTATGAAAATTCCTAATGAATTTAAGAAACCTTTCCAGAGGTTTTTTAAACTCCTGATAGAATTGAATGCTAATTTTTATCCTGGCTACCCAATTTTGTAGGCTGTATTTTTTAAAAACCTACAAAACCTACAAAAAGGCTCACACTCTTTATTAAACCCCTTAAATCTTTAGCATGATGTCTATAGAACCCCAATGTCTTTAATCCCTTTTAAATTTGATGGGACTTTTCCCACTGGGGCTGACAGACGAACAACAAAAATGATTTTGGGGGTTTTTAGAGAGAGTTCCCTGTTTTAAAATTTCACAGTTTAATTAAAAGAAAAGGAGTACTTGTGGCACCTTCGAGACTAACCAATTTATTTGAGCATAAACTTTCGTGAGCTACAGCTCACTTCATCGGATGCTGTAGCTCACGAAAGCTTATGCTCAAATGAATTGGTTAGTCTCTAAAGTGCCACAAGTCCTCCTTTTCTTTTTGCGAATACAGACTAACACGGCTGTTACTCTGAAACAGTTTAATTAGATTCTGTAAACTCAGCTCCTTGAACTTTTTCATGGTCCAAGCCCACGAATTTCACAACTGTTGGGACAGAAGCATCCAGCATTCTGTGTGTACTTCTCCTCTGAATGCTGGTTTCTACTGGGAGAGGGCCCTACTACAGCACATTTTATAGCCTGTGGTCATAAGTTGTTATATCTACTGGTAGCAGATAGGCACAAGAAACAGCCCTCTGACTAGGTACACTTGTTTTCCAGCACACAGCGATGAGGCCGCTGGCCTGCCTGCCGGCGATTTTGGAAAACCCCCACCCCACCTCTTTCCTGACTTTTTCCCCGCCACTTAACACTTGCTAAACATACAATGTTTAATCATATCAAATAAAGTTTTTAAGAGATTTGACCTATTTGAAGCAGGCCCTTCTGCTTTTAAAAAATTTTTGCAGCAAAGGCAGAGGACTAAAACTAAATGTAAACCTAAAGGGCTGCCAAGTTTTACTGAAGACTAATAAGATCAACACCTGTTTACAGGAACCTTAATGGTAAGGACATAGCAATATTACCATTCACGGTCTATTTAACACCTTTTTAACCGTTGAAATGAACTCCCTTGTTCTGTAGTGAAATAAAGAGGCCCCCTTTTAACACAAACTGGTTTAAACTGTTCAGAAGGTGTCTACACTGTCCACGTGAAATCGCTGCCGCGACAGCACTTTAAGGAGGCAGTGTCCTCGCGGCTCCAGCTCAGGAGGGTGTTTTTTCACACCCCTGAGCGGGGCAAGTTTCAGCACTGTACGTGGCAGTGTAGACAAGCCCTAATTGAACTGTGAAATTTTAAAACAGGGAACTCTCTCTAAAAACCCCCAAAATCATTTTTGTTGTCTGTCTGTCAGCCCCGGTGGGAAAAGTTCCATAAAATTTAAAAGGGCTTAAAGCCAATGGGGTTATCTATCTATCTATCTATCTATCTATCTATCTATCTATCTATCTAGTGGGAAAGGTGCTTGGGGCCCGTTTTCTTAGATAAGAATAAGGCAGTTAAAGGGGGTGGGTAGTGAGGGGAGGGGCGGGGAGGGGAGGGAGAGGGCTCTTGTTTAAAAATCTTGGGTTGATAGGATTGGTTCAGGAAAATGCCTTCTATGATGCAGCTGTAGAACAGTTTCTGATTGATGCGCCCGAGAGGCGGAGATAACCATGCTGGGGGCTGTGAGCCTTGGGAGCTCCCTCTTTTCCCGGGACGGGGGGGGGGCAGCCGCAAGGGTAAGCTCTCTTCCCCCTCCCCGTCCACCCCCCTGCAGCTTGCTCTACTTTCCTTGCATAATGACAGGTTTCAGAGTAGCAGCCGTGTTAGTCTGTATTGGCAAAAAGAAAAGGAGGACTTGTGGCACCTTAGAGATTAACACATTTATTTGAGCATAAGCTTTCGTGAGCTATAGCTCACTTCATCGGATGCTCACGAAAGCTAATGCTCAGATAAATTTGTTAGTCTCGAAGGTGCCACAAGGACTCCTCTTCTTTATACTTTCCTTGTCTCACCAACCAAAAAGGATCTTTTCCTGTTTTCTATACTCTCCTTCTCTAACTAACCAAAAAAAGGATCTTTCTCTCTTTTGCACAGCTCTGTGTTCTGCTTACTAAGAAAAAAGGATCTTTCTCTCTCTTTCTGTTTTCTGTATTTTACACAGCCCTGTGTCACTGACATAGGATCTCTAGCTCATTTTTCGGCCGTGTGATTTCTTTCACCCGACCTTCTCAACCTTCCTTTTTCCTCTTTTCTTTAATGAGCCTTTGCTTTTTAAAATTTATTTCAATTTTTTGACTCTTATTATTTTTTAGACCCAACAAAAATAACCTTTTACCATGTTCTTACTAATCTATAAAAAACACTCCTCTCTCTTGTTGCTTTCTATAGTTTCCCCTCTTCCTTCTATTTAAAAGAACCTTTCTTTCCTTTTTTCTTCTAAGGCTAAGCAATTTTTCTTTTGTTAAAACTCCTTTCCTTTAAGGCCTCTGTCGCGAGGGTCGCGAGGGGGCATGGTCTCCTGCCCTGACAGCCTGGGAGGGAGCCGCGAACGCCCCCTGGTGGGCAGAACTGGGACACCCATGGCAGCAGAGGGGCGGGGCTGGAAGCTGCACTATAAAAGGCCGGCCCTCCAGCTGAGCAGCACGTCTCTTCCCTGCTGCGGAAGGACAGAGCTAATGGAGAGCGCTATCCTGACAGAGACCCAGAGAGGATGCCAGACGCCGGGGAAGCCGAGGAGCTGGTGGGGCTGCCACTCACCGTCCTCCCCTAGAGCTCGCTGTTGCCAGCGGGGAAAGGGCTGGGGGGGAGTCCTCCTCTCTGGCCCCTATCCCGGAGCAGCTCGCCTGCACCCCAAACTCATCCCCAGCCCTGCCCCACCCCAGAGCCCACACCCCCAGCCAGAGCTTTCACCTCCCTACCGCACCCTCAACCCTCGCTCTGAGCCCCTCCAACACCCCAAACACCTTATCCCCAGTCCTAGCCAGAGCCCTCATCCCCCCCACACCACAACCCTCTGCCCCAGCCCTGAGCCCCTTCCAACACTACAAACCCCTCATCTCCAGCCCGAGACAGAGCCCTCATCCCCCCACATCCCAACCCTCTGCCCCAGCCCTGAGCCCCTTCCAACACCACAGAGCCCTCATCCCCCCACACCCCAACCCTCTGCCCCAGCCCTGAGCCCCCTCCAACACCACAGAGCCCTCATCCCCCCACACCCCAACCCTCTGCCCCAGCCCTGAGCCCCCTCCAACACCACAAACCCCTCATCTCCAGCCCGAGACAGAGCCCTCATCCCCCCACATCCCAACCCTCTGCCCCAGCCCTGAGCCCCTTCCAACACCACAAACCCCTCATCTCCAGCCCTAGACAGAGCCCTCATCCCCCTGAACTCCAACCCTCTGCCCCTGCCCTGAGCCCCCTCCAACACCACAAACCCCTCATCTCCAGCCCTAGACAGAGCCCTCATCCCCCTGAACTCCAACCCTCTGCCCCTGCCCTGAGCCCCCTCCAACACCACAAACCCCTCATCTCCAGCCCTAGACAGAGCCCTCATCCCCCTGAACTCCAACCCTCTGCCTCAGCCCTGAGCCTCTCTCACCCCTCAAACCCCCCAGCCCCAGACAGAGCCCTGACCCCCTACACCCCTACTCTTGGCCTGAGCCCCTCCCAAACCCCTCAGTCCTGCACCCCCTCCCTCTGCACCTCCTCCAATCCCCAAACTCCCTCCCAGAGCCTGGACCCCAATACTCTGCCTAAACCTAGGGCCTGCACCCCAGACATCCTTCCCCACCCAAACTCCTTCCCGGAGCCCTGGGCAGGTGGGGGGCAAAGTAGGGGCGGGTTCTGGGCACCACCAAAATTTCTACAAACCTGCCACCCCTGAACCCATGTACACACGGAATGGGCTTGTAGCAAGGAGCCCAGGGCAGCCGAATTGGGTTCAGCTGTGTTATTGACTACAAGCCGTCCAGCGTGTTGCGGTCAGATTTTCCCCACTGACGCAGTGGCGGACCGCTCCACAGCTGTTAGAGCCCTGGGCGGGGACGCAGTGGAGCGAGAGGGCCTGGGTTCCCAGACCACCAGCACCCCACCGTCAGGAGTAGCAGCCTCCCCACTTGGTTGTCAGGAGGCCTGATTGGTCTGGCACCCGCCTGAATCAGGACGCCAGACGGTTGTGCTGACTCTCCCACCAGACAGCTAACCTCCCCTAGACGGCGACAGCTCTGCCGGACTGTAGGCCAGAGCCCCCCTACTTGATTGCTGCCCTGCCCTGATCAAGGGCCAGACAAATGGACCTTCTGCTGCTCTGCCTGCCAGACTGTAGGCCAGAGCCCCTACTCGAGAGCAGCCCTGCCCTGAATGAAGTCCCCGGGCAAACAGACTCTTGACCGTTGGTCGACCTGACTGCAGGCCAGAACCATGAACACTGAGCTATTTCCCCTGAACCAAGGTACCCCGGAAGTATCGTAGCCAGGGGCAGGGTCTCCCGCCCAGACGGACGGGGAGGGAGCCGCGAACCCCCTACAGCCTCTCTTTCTACTTGTTCATACTTTTTCTCGAAATATGTCAAAACACAGCACGCTGTTAGGCCCTGAGCGGGGACGCAGTGCAGCGGGAGGGCCTGGGTTCCCCTATCCCCGCCACCCCCCCGTCAGGAGTGGCAGCCTCCCGCTGTGGTCGTCAGGAGGCCTTCTGCTGCTCTGGCTGCCTGACTGTAGCACAAGCACCCAACCTTCCCCCGGCCAGACACAGAAAAATAATCCAAAATAAAGGTTCAAAAGGGCTGATGGTGCCAAAAATATACAGGACCGGAAATGGGGACGGAGGGCGGGACGTAAACGCTACACGGGGCATGGAAACCTGTCAAAAAGTACATGGTGATAAAAGCTATTGAGCGGTTAACTACTCACGTGGCTGGGCAGGGCAGGCGGCCAATGGGGAGGAAGCCATGGTCCGGCATGATGTGTTCCACCCTGCTCCAGGCGGGCTCTGGTGCACCAAACCCCCAGAGTAGGGAGGCTGGCTTTTACTAGGGCAGCTGGGCAGCTTCAATGACTGGGCTCTCCCTCGTACACATCAGTCTCATCCTGTGCAAGAGTGTCCGTAGGCTGGCGCGGGCTGGACGGTGTTTCTTGCAGGCATTGAGGATGAGCATGGTCTGCGAAGCCAGGCACCTGACGGAGGACTTGCTGTCCTGCTGCAAGCCTTTCAGGACTAAGATTGAAAGGAAGGAAATGGAGATCAGAGCCATGGTGCTCTGGAAAGCCCTGGCAAACCAAGCCAGCGCTGTACCTCTTGGCCCGCGACAAGGCTGGGAGGCGGGAGGCAGGGGACTAACAGGAACAACCACCAACCCTCACTAAACATCCCCGCTGCCCTTCACAGCTGGGGGAGCCCCCAGACACAGGCAAGAAGTCACAATGAACCCCATTCACTCACTATTTCTAGGACTGCCCCACCCCTGCAGTATCTGTTGGCCTCATCCCTGCCTGTATTTATGCTCCCCCTTTCCCCCAGTGCACAGGTGGGCACTTAAGCCCAGAGAGGGGAGATTCACAAAGGGGACTTGGGCATTGTTAGGCTACGCCTAACTTCCGGTGCCCTGCTGCCCTCCAGGAAATGCTGAGGAGGGAGCTCAGCCATTCTCTAGCTCTGGTTGGGGCCCAGCTGTGAACTTGCTCTGGGAGTGAGGAGCCTGAGCTATGTCACCCCCCCTCCCCCTTTTCCCCAACAAATGTGGAGGAGACGCTGCTCTGCCCTGCGCTGGCCCAGGGGTCCGGGCACGCAGCAGGGAGGTAGATGACCGGACGTCACCTCAGTCTCCTTTGGAGCAGTGGCTTGACACCAGGCACCCCACCTGGAGGTGACTGCAACAAACCCTGGGCTAGTGAGTGCAAGGGGGGGAGGCAGGACCCCACCTTTGCTGTGTTGGGGGTGGGGGGCAATCGTCTGCGAAGGCCAGCCAGCTCAGGCCCAGTTTGGGGATTTGCCAGGCCACAGCTCTGAGGTCAGGGTAAGTGCCTGGGCACATGCCAACCAGCAGACACCACAGGGTGAGGGGGAAGCTGATCAGGGGTTTGGGGATCTACAGTTTGCAACCCTTTATGGCTCTAGCCCAAGATCACATTGCTGGCGTCGGAGATTGAACCCAGCCCGCGGCCCTGGGCCATTCGTCCCTCTAGCGCTCAGTGCTCAAAGCAGACACCGCTCACCGTTGCAGATGGCCTCCAACTTCTCCTGGCTCTGCTGGTCCAGCTGCCGGGCAGTGAGCCCTACACACACAAACAGCTCGTCACATCCCTGCGTCCCCAGCGAGGGTGTCAAAGCGTCTGTCACCCTCCAAGCAGTGGGGCTTTCCCCTGCCCCTCGCTGACCAGGACGCACTCCTGAGTCCCCAGGGGAAGGGCGAGGCCCCAGGGATGGCTGTGGGGCTGGCTGCCAAAGGAGAGCACAGCGCCTTGAGGTTCCGCTACCAAGAGCCCATGGCGGGGTGGGGGAGGGGGGATGGGGACTGCATGGGGAGCAGTGGGGTTCGAGGGGCCCATCAGCCGATCAGGGCAGTTTGGGGTGAGCTTGCTCCTGCGGGTTTCTGACACCCCTGAGCCTTCATTCGGCAATCAGGAGCCCAGGGGTTACTTCTCGCTGCCGGCAGGGACTGAGGAGAGCCTGGGACTGGATCCAGCCCCTCTGCTTAAGGGACCTCTCTGCTCTGTGGTTACCTAGAAACCTGATGGCCGCTTCTCTAATGGGAGCCTGCGGGTTTTCCAGAAAGGCCATGGCCTGGCAGAGGAAGGTTTCTGCCCTCCCCTTGTAGCACGCCACCTAGGAGCCAGAACAAGAGAGCACAAGGTTATTAAAGGCCTTTCCATCCTGCAGGCCAGGTTCCAGATCTGTGGAGTGTCCTGCTTTCAGCCCTCCTTCCTGTGCCGGGGGGATCACGCAGAGGGACTACAGCCAGGGCCAGGTGTGGTCCCGGGGCTGGGGCTCGGTGTGGGCACGGAGCCGGGCAATGGAGGGCTCCCTCACCAGGCAGTCACAGCCTCGCCAAAGCTCCTTTTTCTTGACAAGGGCACTGAGCTGGCTCCACCTTAGGAATTTCACCGCACTCCTGAGGGTGTCCCAACACACCTGCAAAACAAGAGGGGCCGGGGCGAGCCGACAACGGTTATGGGAGCTGGAAGCCAGGGCTGTCCCTCGGCAGACGCGCCTGCATAGGGCACCATGAAATTTGGGGCACCAAATTGCCCCAAATTTCATGGTGTCACTAGGCGGCTGCATGCTGCACATGCAGCAGCCCCAGCCCCAGTGACCCGCCCTATATCTTGGCCAGCCCCGCCGCGGGCTGCGCCCACTAGAAAGGGCAGGACCATCCTTGCGGGGGGCCCAGACAACTCCCTCCGCCCTGCCTCTTCCCCTTCCCCCCTGCTCCATCCCCAGCCCGCCCCCATTCCACCTCTTCTCCGCAAGCCTCTTCCCCCAGCGACCCCACACTCACCGGGACTGGCAGGAAGTGGAGTAACCTGGTCCCAGCCCGCTCTCCTCCAAAACGATTGCCCCCCGCACTCACCGGCGGTGGGAAGCGGAGTGCCACGGCTGGGAGCTGGCAGAGTAGAGCGGGCTGGGGCCAGGCTGCTCCGCTTCCCGCTGCTGTCAGTGAGTGTGTGTGTGGGAGGGATCCCTTTCCCCAAACCCCCTCCCTCGAGCCACACGGCTGGAGCCAGGGCGAGGGAAGCAGAGCGGGCTACTCCCAGCTCTCCGCTAATCCCCCAGGCCACTCTGGGCCTGTGGGCCCCCCAAAAGTGGCCCCACACAGCTCCTGCCTCCCAGACCCTGGTGGGGGGGAGGGGGAGGCCTGGGACCCCACACAGCCCCACTGCCGGGGGGCTGGATAGGACACCCAAATGGCTAGGGACAGCCCAGCTGGAAGCCACTAACATAGTTACTGGAGACCGTGTGTGCTGAACGGTTCCCGGCCCGCGGCTGCTCGCGGAAGGGCGGAGGTGTGGCTAAGGCCATGGCTGGAGACCTGACTCAATTCCCAGCTCTTCCTGCAGGAACTCAGGCAAGTTGCTTCGGCCCAGGGCTACAAAGGGATTTAGGTGCCTAATGCCCATGGGCATTCAATACTTTTGAGGCACTAGGCCTCACACTGTGCCTTAGTTCCCCACCTCATGGGGGTAGGAGGGTGAATTCATTACTGCTGGGGGCATTTGGCTCCCAAGTGATGGGGGCCATGAGAGCGAGCGTGTGCACAGGCACCTGGGGCGGGGCGGAGGGGGGGCTTGGGCATGTCACGGCTAGTAAGAGCTGTCCGGGCTGCTTGGCCAAGGGCACACTGGGTCTTGGGCACCATCCGGAGGCTGGGTAGCTCTGCTCCTGGTAGGGGCCATGGCCAGGGTTGTGCTCTTCCCACCAGCACAGCCAGGGGAATGTGCGGAGGCCAGTGGCTGTAGGAGTGGTGAGCTGACCCCTCCGCCCACCCATTCTCTCAGCCTGGCTGCGGGGGGGGAGTGTTGGCCTCAGAGGAGGCAGGGAAGACTCAGCAGTTGGGTGGGGCGCCATGGTCATGGCGCTACTGGACTCAACGTTGAAGTGGTTTTGAGCACGTGATTGTCACAGCACTGAGCACCTGCCCTCTGCCGGCCAGACCTTTTAAAGGGGGGTGTCACATGTTGGCTCCCCCCAACAAATTCCTGGTCACTCTGTAACGATCTCAGCTGCAGGCTCCAGCTCTTGGCCTCACCTGGGACACATTGGGACGCTCATCGTGCAGGAGGAGGAGCAGCGGGACCAGGCTGCGGAGGACGTGCTCCTTCATCTTCCTCCTGCTGGGCCCCCTTACAAGCTCCAGCAGGTGTTTAAAGAGGGTGATGGAGAGCACCCGGAGTTTGCTGGACTCCTGCAAGAGAGGATGTGGGGAGGAGACGCTGTGACGGTCGTGCCCACCCAGCTGGGTGAGTGCTCACTGTGACAGAGATGTCTGCCCTGCAGGGGGTATTGCTAACTCACCCCCAGTCTTACAGGCACAGCTGGGGGCCGCAGTCCCATAGGCATAGCGCCATTGAAGGCAATAGAGATTCAGGTTTCCACCAGCTGAGGGGCTGGCCTGGTAACTTCTTGGCCAGAGAGAGCAGTAAGGTGGGGTGAGACAGCCCCTGGGATCTCACAGCCAGCTCTGGGCACACTGACATCAGCACCCGCCTGTCAAGCCAAGGGGAAACACTCAGGGCAGAGCAGCATCAGGACAGGGGCGGCAGAGAGGGAGCGATGAGGAAAGATTCAAAGAGCGAAGGGATGTGAGTACTTTGTCCTCCTGTTTTGCGTGCCCGACTCATACTGGTGCTGACCCACAGCGACCCTCTAGCGAGGCCAAGGGGGCCAGGCATGGGGGGCAAATTCCTACACTGGTGTTTGTTCGGGCCACGCACAGGGACCTGGGGGGGATTTAACCAGGACCAAGGGGTGGTAAATGTGCAGGAGCTCCCAGATAGGGGGCCTTGGAAGCCATGACTGGAAACCACCCAGCCTCCAGGGTCTTGGGCTTCGGCAAGGGCTGCCCCACTCCTACACATGGGTTTCTTGTTAACTCAGGGTCGGCCCCACTTGGTCACATGATGCCCCCTCGCTGCATGGCAGCTGGCAGAGCCGGACCAGTCCAGTGACCTGGGAGGCCGGGCGAGCTGTGCCCAGCAGGGAGAACCAGGAGCAATAGCTGGGGGCTGTAGGGAGGGGCCACTGCTTTCTGGGAGGTGAGGCTGAGGGTAAGGGGGGACAGCCTGTGGGGGGCGGGTTGACTTGAGCTGTTCTGAGAGTGGCTGAACCTTTAAATGGTGCCCCCCCAATCAGCAGTTACATGTCGCCTCTGGGCACCAGGTTCTAGAGCAGGCAGTTCTCTGAGTGACGTCTGTTGTAAAAGTGTTCATAAGTTCTTTTAGTCTGTTTATCTGATTTGGCTGCGCTCTCCTGTCTGGCCACTTTGGAGACAGGCTCTTGGAACAGTAGTTCTCAGTTGTCTTTCCATCAGGAGCGGGTTCTGGACTAGATGCAGGAGCTGCTCTTGGTGTTGATCTTTAGCTGGGCCTGTGCCACTGCTAAATAAAGAGCGGCCGGGTCCCAGCAGAGTTCGGGAGGGCTGAGGGTAGGATTTAGAGTTGTGAGAGCTGGGGAGGTGGGTGTTCCCTCCAGGAGCCCCACTGGGGCGTTACCCCTGGAAGGCAGTCATGGATGGGTCCCTTTCTCCCGCCCACTTTGCTGGCTCTCGCCGTGCAGTGGGGGACTGAACATCAGTCTGGTGAACAAGCTGGCGGGGGCTCGTTTGTGGTTACAAAAGGCCTGGGGAGAACTAGCCCCTCCTTTGATGCTGCCCTGCCATGAGAACGAAGGGGAGAGGAAAGGGCGGTAGCTGCAGAACCTACAAACGGAGCCGTTTCCTTATGGAGCTGACAGACCAGCTGTGGGATTCCTGGCCAGGGAGGGGAGGGGCAGGATTTTCACCAGGGTACCATCACTTGTTACCCTGGAAGCCAGCAGGAGCATTGCGGCCCCCTGTGCTGCAGAGGCCCCCTCGCTGCATGCAGGCTCAGTAATGCATGTTCTTCCCTCAAGGGGAGCCTCGTCCCCAGGCTGCCCTGATCCTTGTCAGCAGGCCTGCAGGACACCAGGGTTCCCACCCTTACTGCCATATGCTCTGATGGAGAATGGGGTAGCAGAGGAAGGCGGGAATGGGGTCACATCATTTACGACAATCCTTTTTCTGGCTAGGGCCATAGCATAGGTCCCGCTAGCCCACCCGCCAGCCCCCATTCACACGTCTGTGGCTTGAAGGGTCTCCCGCGGGCCGCCAGGCCTTACATCATGAAAGAACGGCAGGAGTTTCTCAGCCACTCGCACAGCCACGGGGCTGGCGCTCTGCCTGTCCATGCCGGTGAGGATGTCTCTCAGCACGGTGATGGCGTTGGAGATGATGTCCCTGTCTGCCCCGTGTAGCTGCTCCACGACGACTGGCAGTTGATGCTGGAGTTTCCCCACCTGTGTGAAAGGAGGAGCTGCTTTACGAAACACCCTCCGGTGACCCAACAAGCCATTTCCAAAACATCGTCTGCCTCCCCTGCAGACAGAGCCACGGGAACTAGGAGTGCAGGGGGTGCTGCAGCACTCCAAGGTTTTTCGCGGGGCTCTGCTCCTGGCCCCACACACAAGGTCCCAGCTGCTGGCCCTGCGCCAACTCCCAGCTGTGGCCCCAGCCTCGGCCCCCTTGCCCCATCCATCTCCCGCCCCCCTGGAGCCATGGCCCTGCTCCTGACCCCAGCTCTAGGGGTGGTGGGGTGTGTGGACAGGTGTAAGGGGGTGCTCAGCACCTCCACTATAAAAAGTCTTCTAGCGCCCCGCCTCCAGATGACATGTTAGAGCCTCAAAGCCCTTGCACAGCCCCAGGTAGGATCGCAGGCAGCGGGGCCGGCTACCTGCAACATAAGCAGCTGCTTCCTTGTACCCCCGATCTCAGGGGGTGGTATTTATTAGCAGGTATCATCTGTGGAAACTTCTCTGCACAACACCTTGACCCCAAACAAATCAAGTGTATTATTGTTAGAAGGGTTAGAATAGCACCTCCAGTGCCTATCTGCAATCAGGGCGTGTGCTGGGAGCTTTCCAAGCACAGAAAGAGACATTCCCTGGCCTAGAGCTTACAGGCCAGACACACAAAGGAAGGATTTCTATCCCCGTTGTACAGACATGGAACTCAGGCCCAGAGAGGCGACGTGACTCACCCATGGTCACCCAGGGAGTCTGGCAGAGCCCAAAACTGAACTTGGGTTCTCCTGAGTCCCGGGCCTTACAGCCCAGCCTCGGCGAGGGAGCTGATTTTGTACACGACTTCTAGGGTTGGTCTGTTACTAAAAGCCAGATTCAATCATTTCTGTGTTTGGCTTTTGAACTGTTCAAAGACAGCCCCACAAAACCTCAACCGGGATGAGGGGAAAAAGTGTCCAATACAGACTTACCGGTTTCAGAAGGAAAAATAAAACACAAGCAAGTGAAAACCAGGCTGAGGACATGGAACAATGGGAATGGTGGATAACAAAGAGAATTACAGTCATGCCCTCTCCATGTCTGATCGATTCATCGTCCGGCTTTAATAAACCGGACTGACCTGCTATTCTCAGGGTAAGTAAATTATCATTAGGGAGAGTTGCCTTCAGATGGTCTCCTCTTTGACCAGGCTGCCAGATCTGTGTATTTAAGTCCCAAGGGTTTTCTCTGCCTTCACTATACCGTGTCTATCACACTTGGTATGAGGTCTGAGCAGCAAAAGGCCTTTCTCGAGCTCTTCAGAGGAGCGAGTGCTGCGGGACAGAGCTGTGACGTCAACAGTTAAAACCTACGAGGCTCAAAAAGGGGATTCGTAGGAAAAAATGGTTCCACTTGAAACAAAATGGCTCTGTCCGGGCGTCCCGGATCACTGGTGTCACCAGCATTCCCTGGAGGTCTAGAGTCCACAGCTCTACTGCTACTCTAGTGCTAGGGATCTTTGGATCACACACGCAGAGATGTACTCTGCAGGAGCCAGGCCCTGCCCTGCAGAACAACAGACAAAAGCCAGGCAGGGACTTGCCCAAGGTCACCCAGCAGGTCAGTGGCAGAGCCAGGAAGAGAAACCAGGGCTCCTGACTCCAGGCCAGGGCCAGGTCCCCTGGGAAGCTTTCAATGACTCCAGCCCTGCATCAGCTCCCTGATGAAGGAGTTGCCAAGACTTTGAAGGAAAGAGCTCATATTCAGAGGGATCATGGTAAATTGGAGGACTGGGCTATAGACAACAAAATGAAACTCACCAAAGACAAAATTGAGGTGCTACATTTAGAGAAGAAAAAGCAAATGCACAGAAACAGAATGGGGGATAACCGGTTGTACTGCTGAGAAGGATCTGGGAGCTGCAGTGGATCACAGCCTCAGCATGAGGCAGCAAAGCGATGGTGTTGCAAAGAAAAAAAAAAGAAAAAAAAAAAAAGCAAATGCAATCTTAGGTTGCATTAACAGAGGTATAGCCTGCAAGTCATGGGAGGTGATAGTACCACTCTACTCTAACCTGAGGGTTAGTCCTCAGCTGGAGTAAGGTGTCCACTTTTGGTCACCAATGTCTACAAAAGATGTGGAGAAACTGTAATGGATCCAGAGGCGAGTGACAAAGATGATCCGAGGGATGGAACACAAGCCATACGAGCAAAGGTTGAAGGAACTGGCTATGTTTAGTTTGGAAAAGAGGAGATTAAGGGGAGACGTGCTAATGGTCTTCAGATTCTTTGAAGGCTGCCAAAAAAAAGATGGCGAAAAATTGTTCTCTCTTGCCACAGAGGGCAGGACAAGAGGGGATGGGTTCAAACGACAGCACTGCAGATTTAGATTAAATCTCAGGAAAACCTTCCTAACTGTAAGAAGAGTAGGACAATGGGACAGACGACTAGGGAGCTTGTGGAAGCCCCTTTGCTGGAGGTTTATAGAAGGAGGCTGGAGCCATCTGTCTGGGCTGGGACAGACACAACAAATCCTGCATCTTGGCAGGGGGCTGGACAAGCTGACCTTGCGATCCCTTCTCACCCTGCGGTTCTATGAGAGGTGTCCCAGAGCACCAGGAGAGGGTTTCGGCGTGTTCTGCCTCGACTATAGCGCTGGCTAGAGTCACGCTCTCTCTCTTCGGCCCAATGGCGATACCCAGTGGGAGACAGAGAGACACCCTCAGGCCACGGTGGGGACACACGGCGCTCCTTCCCTTGCTGCAGGGGCTGGAACTTACGGCCAAGGGGGTGACGCCAGCCTCTCGCTGAGAGATGTCGTGATGCTGGCGCAGCGGCCGCTCCTGCAGCCTGTCGAGCAGCTCCCGTAGGACCTTTTCTGCGGTCTTGGGGTGGGATGTCAGCACCCTCCACATCTCCACAGAAACGCTGCAAAGGGAGAGAGCCGATTTCACCTGGCCAGAGCCCTGCCAGCCTCCTGCACCCACCGCCACCCGCACCCTGCTGGGTCTCCCGCCCCCGCCCGGCCCTTTGTTGCCCTCCTGCTGCAGCAAGGGCCCCCACTGCCTGGCACGGGCTGAATGGGGGCCGGGTCTGAGTGTCAGCCCCGGGGGAGGCCGAGGGCTGCCATATGGGGTTTTGCAGGCTGGCCTGTCTCCACGGCATGTCAGCCTGCAAAACCCTCCAGAACAAGCAGAAGCTCTGCAGGGAGCAGGAGGTCTCTGGAAGGTTCTGCACGCCCCTGTCCCTGGCAGCGGGACCAGTCCGGGGGACCTGGAGCGCAAGCGGCAGCAGCCCCAGCCCCGTACCTGTCACATGACAGCGAGCAGCCCAGCAGGGTTGTGACCACCTCCTCGCTGTACTGGTCGCCCAGCACGACAAGGGCCTTGAGCAGCTGCTGCTGGGCCAGCGGCTCGCTGATGGAGTCCAGGTTGTGGTACACGCTCGTCACAGCCTCCGACACCTGGAAGGGAAGTGGGGAGATGGGAGCCTTGGCTTCCTCGCGCTGCTATTGATCTGGGGTGCCAGGGACCTGCCGCACCTGAGAGCCATCTGCCCTCCCACATCCTCTTCTCCAGCTCCAGGCCTAGAATACAGGGCCAATTCCCGGCCTATCGATTCATAGACTGCAAGACCACAAGCGGCCATGGAGATCACCCAGACTGACCCCCCGCATTGCACAGGACCTGCCCCGCAGTAATGCCGAGTGCCCAGAGACAGAGTCTCCCACAGATGGGCTCCCCCAGCAGGCTGTTCTCACTGCAGCTCTTACCCTCTCCAAGCTTGGGCTGGGGACCCACAGGATCACATGCAGCACGTGCCTGGCTGCCACCGAGTCATGGACGCTGGTGTCTCTCATGCCCTTGATAGCAGTGAGGAGGACGTCCATGCGCTCGGATGGGTTGAAGTACTTCCCAAACATCTGAAACAAACCTGCCAGTGAAACCCCTTTTGCTGCCCAGTGCGGTTCCAGTCGGACCGAGCAGCCAGGACTGGCCCAGCCAGGAGTGCAGGCAAAGCCCGCTCTGCCGGGACAGGGCTGGGTTACTGCACCTGGGACGCACAGCACCCAGCCAGCAATCAGGAGCTGTCGTGCATGGCACAGGCCAGCGTGGCAGTGCACGGGGGCACAATACTGCACAGCACGGATACACTCTCTAGTGCTCAGCAGGGGCTGGCAATGGTGCGTGGACGCAATGATGCCTTGGAGAGCATTAATCTCTGGGGAAGCTCCCACCACACCTGACAAGGAGCTGGGATCAGGTTTGGATGAGACCCAGTGCATCTTGGGATGTGGCATGGAGGGAGGCATATTGGCCCGCAATAGTAGAAGCCTTGCCAGCAGATTGAGGGAAGTGATTATTCCCCTCTATTTGGCACTGGTGAGGTCACATCTGGCCCCCCACAAGAGAAAGGATGTGGACAAATCGGAGAGAGTCCAGCAGAGCAAAACGAAAATGATTAGCGGGCTGAAGCACATGAATTATGAGGAGAGACTGAGGGAAGTGGGCTGATTTAGTCTGCAGAAGAGAAGAATGAGGGGGGATTTGATAGCAGCCTTCAACTACCTGAAGGGGGTCTCCAAAGATGCTTGAGCTCGGCTGTTCTCAGTGGTGGCAGGTGACAGAACAAGCATCAATGGTCTCAAGTTGCAGTGGGGGAGGTCCAGGTTGGATATGAGGAAACACTATTTCACTAGGAGGGTGGTGAAGCACTGGAAAGGATTACCTAGGGAGGTGGGGAATCTCCATCCGTCGAGATTTTTAAGGTCAGGCTTGACAAAGCCCTGGCTGGGATGATTTAGTTGGGGTTGGATTAGATACCTCCTGAGGTCTATGATTCTGTGAGGTGGAGTGGGCCATAGGCAGGGCTCCGGCCCAGCTGGATGGGGTCAGTCACACGCCTGGGTCTCTCCCTTCCCCCTGACTCCTAGGGTCTTAATTTCTGTCTCCTGATAACTCTGGGCACAACAATCCCAGGAAGCATTGAAAGTAGTTACCATGGCGATATTGCTGGTGTTGGTGAACCAGGTGACCCAGAAGGTGTTCTCCGCTCGCCACTCCCTGAAGACCTGCAGATACTCTGCACTCTGCTTTGCCAGCGTCGTGCCTGAACCAGGGAGGGGAAACAGACAGCAGGCAATATAAATCAGAGGTTAGCTTTGGAAACGGGAGTTTTGCAAGGAAGTTTAGAGACAAGTACATCTAAGAAACATACTGTAAATTCAGGCCAATAAACTCCCCCTCCCTCCCCAACAAAACTAAACAAACTAACCCCCGTGGAAGAGTAAAAATAAACCAGGCAGAAGTGCAGCAGCAGTGTGAGGGTCTCCAGTTGATTGCACTGAACGCAGCATGTAGGATTCCCAGCCCTGTGGGCAGGTAGCACATCTGGGCATTTGGCCCAAGGAGCTACTGCCCTCGGAGACCAGGAGGCCAGAGGATCTGAACTGGTGGAGCCAAGGGAGACAGCGAGGTACAGAGAGGAGACTTTTAGGGATGCAGTAGAGTGGTCCCACCCCCAGTCTGACAGCCTCTGTGCTGCTGAGGAGGGTGAAAGTTTCTGGGAAGGAGAACATCGAGCTGGAGCAGAGGGAGACGATCCCATAGTTGGGACCCACCTGCCAGATGAAGTCAGGATATCCTCTCACACTGAGGCTGCCCCTCCTGAGGCGGGAAGCCCAGTTACAAAGAAAAGCCAGGTAATAGTAATGGGGGATTCAATCAATAGACATATAAGCAGTTGGGTTTGTGATGAGTGGGAGAACCGCATGGTAAATTGCCTGCCTGGTGCAAAGGTTGCAGCTCTCACGAGACATCCAAACATACTTACGTGCAGTGCTGTGGTATGTAAGCTAATGTTTAAATCGGCCTCTGTATGAGATAGCGAATGTGACAGTGAATTTTATAAAAGTCTCCAGATGTGATCCCTGACAAGCCTGACTTCAGTATCAGGCAAATTGTTGAAATGATAGGAAAGAACAGAATGATCAGACACATAGGTAAACACAATTTGTTGGGGCACAGTCAACATGGCTTTTGGAAAGGGAAATCATGCCTCACCAATCTACTAGAATTCTCTGAAAGGGGTCAACAAGAATGTGGAGAAGGGTGATCCAGTGGATATAATGTATTTGGACTTTCAGAAAGCCTTTGACAGAGTCCCCCACCAAAGGCTCTTAACCAAAGTAAGCTGTCATGGGATAAGAGGGAAGGTTCTCTCACGGGTCAGTGGTTAAAAGATAGGAAGCAAACAACAGGAATAAATGGTCAGTTTTCACAGTGGAGAGAGGTAAAGAGCGGGGCACCCCAAGGATCTGTGTTGACACCAGTCTAGTTCAACATAGTCATCAATGATCCAGAAAAAGGGGTAAACAGTGAGGTCGCAAAATTTGCAGATGATACAAAATGACTCAAGATAGTTAAATCCAAAGCAGACTGCGAAGAGCTACAAAGGGACCTCACAAAACTGGGGGGGGACTGGGCAACAAAATGGCAAATGACATTCACTATTGATAAATGCAAACTGGAAACCACAATCCCAACTATACATACACAATTATGGGGTTTAAATTACCACTCAAGAAAGAGATTTTGGAGTCATGGTGAAGAGTTCTCCGAAAACATCCACTCACTGTGCAGTGGCAGTTAAAAAAGCCAACAGAATGTTGGGAACCATTAGGAAAGGGATAGATAATAAATCAGAAAAATGTCATAATGCCTCGATACAAATCCAGTGTGCGCGCCCACACTTTGAATACCGCGTGTAGTTCTGGTCGCCCCATCTCAAAACAGATATACCAGAATTGTAAAAGGTGCAGAGAAGGTCGACAAAAATTATTAGGGGTATGGAAGAGCTTCCATATGAGGAAAGATTAAAAAGACTGGGGGCAAGTCTACACTTCAACCACTCTATCGCCATAGCTGCACCGGTGCTGTAGTGTTGAAGAGAAGATGGTCCTCTGCCAACAAGCTCTTAATCCACCTCCCGGAGAGGCGCTAGCTATGTCAGTGGGAGGGGTGCTTCTGCCAACAGGGGTGTGGATTTTTCACAGCCCTGAGCAATGGAGTGATAACAATATAGGTCTACAGTGTAGACCTGGGACCATTTAGTTTAGAAAAGAGCTTACTAAGGGGGGAGATGACAGAGGTCTATAAAATCATGACTGGGGAGGAGAAAGTGAATAGGGAAGTGTTATTTACCCCTGCACATAACACGGGAACTAGGGGTCACTTTCTGAAATTAATAGGCAGCAAGTTAAAAGCAAAGAAAAGAAGGTATCTCTGCACACAATGCACAGGCAACCTGTGGAAATTGTTGCCGTGGGATGCTGTGAAGCCTAAAAGTATAATTGGGTTCAAGATAATTAGGCCATGCAACCCCAGACTCTGCATGACCCTAAACCTCTGACTACCAGAAGTTGGGACTGGATGAGAGGGGATGGATCACTCAAAATTTCCCTTTTCAGTTCATTCTCTCTGAAGCATGAGGCACTGGCCTTTATCAGAAGACACAATACTGGGCTAGATGAACTGATCTGAGTCAGTATGTCCATTCTTATGTGAGTTATGAAGAGCAGAATATGGACAGGGGAAGCTAAAGACATCAGGGGAAACTCCATGGCTTGAAGGAATATGGATACTAAAGAGGTTTTTTTAAAAAAGTGTATTAGGAACAAAATAAATCCGAGCAATGGTGTAGGCTCATTACTAGATGGAGACTGTTTAAAAGGATGCAGAAAAGGAAGAAGTGTTCAATAAATATGTTTCCCATGTTTGGAAACCCCATTTCAATGTATTTAGGAAAAACAAGGGTCTCCAGTGCTCTTACGTTTTTGCCACAGCATGAAGGCGTAGAGGTGGTGAAGTCCCTCCATAGCCGCTTAGCAGATCTCCTGCTCCTGCTCAGCACTGCACAGAGTGAGACAGCCCACCAGCTGGCCCAGGACTCTGAACTCCTCCACTCCCTGACGGAGAGAGGGAGCAAGGGGAGTCACTCGCCCCTGCAGGCCCAGCGCAGCATGTCCCCCTGGCATTGCACTAGCAACGGGCTAGAACCGGGGGAGGCAGAGCCCAGCGCAGAGAGACTGGGGACAATGAGAGCAGGAGGAGCCATGGGACCCATCACCAGGTACTGAGGGAAGCTCAGCAGGGACAGGAAGTCTGGGTAGCAAAGTCAGCAAACGTTGCCCTCGAGTGGGGACCTGGGTAAGGAATGAACTAACGTCCAGTCTCCATCTCAAGGGCAAGCTCCTAATCCCAGCCCCTTCTCCCATCCCCCTCCCTCCACTGACCTCAGGTCCAGGAGCGTGAGGTCACCTTCGACTCCTAGTCGACATTGGTGAGGCCTCATCTGGAGTACTGTGTCCAGTTTTGTGCCCAAACTTCAAGAAGGATGTGGATAAATTGGAGAGAGTCCAGCGAAGGGCAACAAAAATGATTAGGGGACTGGAACACATGAGTTATGAGGAGAGGCTGAGGGAGCTGGGATTGTTTAGCCTGCAGAAGAGAAGAATGAGGGGGGATTTGATAGCTGCTTTCAACTACCTGAAAGGGGGTTCCAAAGAGGATGGCTCTAGACTGTTCTCAATGGTAGCAGATGACAGAACGAGGAGTAATGGTCTCAAGTTGCAGTGGGGGAGGTTTAGATTGGATATTAGGAAAAACTTTTTCACTAAGAGGGTGGTGAAACACTGGAATGCGTTACCTAGGGAGGTGGTAGAATCTCCTTCCTTAGAGGTTTTTAAGGTCAGGCTTGACAAAGCCCTGGCTGGGATGATTTAACTGGGAATTGGTCCTGCTTTGAGCAGGGGTTGGACTAGATGACCTTCTGGGGTCCCTTCCAACCCTGATATTCTATGATTCTATGATTCTATGATTCTCTGCATTCCACCTCTCTCACTCCATCCTGGAGCTCCCCACAACCCCCACTTTCTGCGCAGCACCCAGCCTGCCGGCTCTCTCCTGCCGGCTCTCTCCTGCAGCCTTGTCCTCTAGCCTCCCCCTCCTGCCAGACCTTCCCTTGCCCCTCCTGCAGCCCCTGCGCTCGCTCCCTGCTCTTCCCCACGTCGCACCAAGCCCCTTGCCCTCCTCTCCTGGGGTCTGCACGGCCTCCCCTGACCCACTCCCCATTGCTCTGGCTCCTTTGGGCCCTCCCATCCCTTTCACTGTTGCCCCTCCCACCTCCCTCCTTCTCTTCTGCTGCCCCAGCCTCTGGGGGCATATCATCCAAGCGCCCCCCTCCAGCTGCCGGAGGGGAGGCCCTGCCACAAGGGGGATGGAGCAGCTGCAGCAGCTCAATGGCCCTGAGCACCCAGAGCAGGGGGTCTTCATCTGGCAGCCTGGCAGGAGCTGATGCCAAAGCGTCCCGGGGGCAACTGACAAAGGGGGTGAAGAGACACCTCGGTTCAGAGGGTGCTCTCAGGGCGATCCTGTGTAAATCCGCTGACCCTGCGGAGCAGACTTTGGTCCTAGGGGAACAGCGGGGAGAGTCCTTGGAGATAGAATGATGGGGCTCCACCCAAGGCCCACTGGAGTCAGAGGACAGACCTGTCCACATCAGGGCTCATTAGATTGGACTCCTACCAAGGATCTTGCTGAGTCACTATTCCAGGCCCAGGTTTTCCCTGCCAGGGAGCGCTGCACCGTGAGGCTGCTCAGTGCAGTTAGGAGACGGCCAGAGTCACAGGCTGCTCACCTTGAATTTGTGTTGACCGGAGATGAATTTGGTCAGCCAGGTGATTCTTCCCACTGCCCTCAGCCGCACATGCACCTCCTTGGATGCGGTCCAGGGAAGCAGGACCTGAGAGAAACAGATTGAGACAAATTGCGAAGGAGAAGGACCAAAAAATAGCACAAGCACATAGAGTGAAAATCAGAAAGGCTAAGGCAAAAATGAGTTCTAACTGGCAAGGGACATAAAAGGCAATCAGAAGCAGCTCTGTAAATGCATTAGGAGAAAGACAAAGGAAAGTGTGGGGCCACTACTCAGCAGGGAAGCAGAGCAAATAATGGATGATACAGACAAAGCCAAGGTGTGTAATGCCTTTTTTGCTTCAGTTTTCACTAAAAAGGTTAATGGCGACTAGATGATGACCACAATATTAACAACAGGGGGGAAGAAATACAGGCCAGAGTAGGGAGAGAACAGATAGAAGACAATTTAGGTCAGTTAGATGTATTCAAGTTGGCAGAGCCTCATGATATTCACACGAGATGGAGCTAGACAAAGCAATCTCTGAACCTTTAGGAGGGCTGAAGGTCCCAGAGGACTGGAGAAGGGCAGCCACAGAGCCTATCTTTAGAAAGGGGAACAAGGAGGCCCCACGGAATTATCCACCTGTCAACCTATCTTTGGTACCCAGAAAGATTATTGAAGAAATTATTAAAGAGTTTGTAAGAACCTAGAGGAGATAATAGGGTGATAAGGAATAGCACCATGGATTTGTCCACAACAAACCATGCCAAACAAATCTAACTTCCTTCTTTGACCGGGTTACTTGCCTAGTGGATGGAGGGAGGCCATATGTGATGATGTATATCAAGTTTTGTAAGGCTTTTGACACAGTTCCACAAGACATTCTCATAAGCAAACTAAGCCAATATGATCCAGATGAGACTGCTCGAAAGTGGGCGCACAACTGATGTAAAAGCAATCCTCAAAGAGGAGTTATCACTGACTTGCTGGCAAACTGGGAGGGTGTCTGAAGTGGGGTCCCCCAGGGGTGTGCCTGGGTCCAGTACTGCTCAATATTTTCATGAAGAACTTGGTTAACAGAGAGGAGAGTATGCTTGTCAAGTTGGCGGATGACACCAAGCTGGGGAGAATTACAAGCACTTTGGAGGACAGATTAGACTTCAGAATGAGCTTGTCAAATTGGAGAGTTGGTCTGAAGTCAACAAGATGAAATTCAGTCAAAACCAATGTGACGTAACGCACTTAGGAAGGAAAACTCAAATGCATAAAAACAAAGTGAGGGATAACCGGCTAGGTGGCAGGACTGCAGAAAAGGATTTGGGGGTTAGCGTGAATCTCACACTGAATAGGAATCAAGAGTGTGATGCTGTTGTGAAAGAGGGAAATGTCATTCTGAGGTGTATTAGCTTGGAGCACTGTGTCCAGTTCTTGGCACCCCGCTTGAAGAAAGATGTGAACAAACTGGGGCCCGTCCAGAGGACAGCGACAAAAATGATCAGAGGTTTAGAAAACCTGACCTATGAAGAAAGGGTGAATGACTTGGGCATGTTTCGTCTTGAGAAGACGGAGGGGGCACCTCCTAACACTCTTCCAATACGTTAAGGGCTGTTTCACAGAGGATGGTGACTAATTGTTCTCCACGTCCTCTGAAGGTAGGACAAGAAGTAATGGGCTTAATCTGCAGCAAGGGAGATTGAGGTTAAATATTTGGAAAAAGTCTAAGGGTGGCTAGGCACTGGAACAGGTGACCTAGGGAAGTGGTGGACTCCCCATCATGGATGTTTTAAAAAAACAGGCTGAACAAACACTCCTCAGGGACGGTCGAGGAATGCTTGGCCCTGCCTCAGTGCAGGGGGTGGAGTAGATGACCTCTTGAGATCCCTTCCAGCCCTGCACTTCTGTGATTCCCTCTTCCCAAGCCCTGGGATCGAGAAGACCGAATATCTGCAGAGGACATTTCCCTCTTTTTGGAGCACAAACCACCCACAGAATCGACTTCCTGTGGCCCCAGAACTAGAACGTTGGGGGAATCTAGCTCTGGGCTCTGGCCAGTATGGTGAACACAGATGAATCCCGGGCTCAGATGAGGCTCAGTGGAGAACACGGCAGATCCCACACTGCTGCACCCCCACCCAATGCAGAGGTTTTTCATATATAGCGGGGGCACTTGGTCCTCCAGCCCAAGAACCTTTGTATAGAACGTACTCTGAGGAGCAGAAGGAACGGGGGTGTCCCTTGCTTGGGATTAAATGGAGCCTTGGTCCCAGAGCCCCACCCCAGCTACAGGACTCGTCCCCTTCCTGCCCCCATGCCTCCACACCTCCACGATGTTTTGCAGCACCACAAGGTTGCGCTTCTCATCCTCACACACCAAGGTCTTCAGCAGCTCATCCATGGTGTTCAGAGTCTGCGCGCAGAGCAGAGGAGAAACCACAGCAAGTGACGTTACCCAGCCAGGCGACAAACCAATGCCCTGGCGTGCGACACGCCCCAGGCCATGGCAGCCCCTGCTATTCCAGCTCACCCACTCACTTGTACCCGCAGGGGACCGACTGCAAACTCCTCCTGGCAACAGGACCCCACCCGCTTTTGCTGTCCCCAGGGAGGCCACTGCACACAGTCGAACGCATTAGAAGAGTCAGGAAGGACTCCGCATTTGAGGGGGAGGGGAAATTTCCAGCAAAGCTTCACTTTCCCTGGCCTGTGTGCGTCTCAAGCAGCTGATCTCAGGCCTGTGCCCCCAGCCAAGCACTGGGGATGAATGTGCTTGTGAAGGGAGTGTCTGTTCCCCACTAATTGCCAGTGCCTGTGAAGGATAAATGCCTACTACTGCTACCCTATGAGGGAGTTACTCCTTTATCTGAGGCGGTGGGGCTTGTGCTTTGGTACTGCAGTTCCTGAGCTGAAGCGCTGCCAAGGAGCTGTGATCATTACACTCTTATGCCAGCGCCAGGTAACCCAGGGGGCAGGGACACAAGTGACTTGCAGGATTCCCCCTTGGTTTGGGGCGGCTCCTCATGGCTAGTTTGGGGCTTACGTTGTTGTAAAGAGCAGCCTCCATGCCCTGGTTGGTCTCTGCTGGAGGCAGGGAGAAGACGCTGGAGAAGCAGACGGTGATCAGGCTGGATAGCTCCGTTCCCCTCAGCAGTGGCTTCACTTTGCTAAGAGAAGAGACACGCGCGGATTGGAGGGCTGAGGCAAGACTGATGCACTGATGTTGGCCTCAGGCTCCCAGGACATGATGGGCAGGCTTCTGGGAAGCTGAGAGCAGGTCGCCAGCGGCACTGAGAGAGAGCCCCCCATGGCACAGGCTGTGCCACGTGCCAGGGCTCAGGTTGCCCAGCCTCTGAGCCACAGGGAGTCGCTGAGCTGCCGGTGGGATGCAGCTGGCACAGCTGGCGGCGACTCCGGTGGCTCCGCTCCGGCAGTGCCCAACTGCCCCTCTCCCCCCGGAGCCATCGCCTGCGGGTCCCAGAGGGGACCGGTCCAACCCCCTCGCTCCCTCCCCACATCTTCACACGGCCACTTGGAGAGGTCGCCAGGCACCGAAGGATCCTCCACCACCAACCCACGGGTGCCACGTGCCCGGGGGAATCGGAAGACGGGGGAGGAGCAGAGGGGGCAATGCCCTGGAGAACTGGCCACGCCAAGAGGCTGGCGTGTCTGGCTGCACACAGCACTAGCTGGGGCTGCGCGGGCAGGCCGGGTACCTCAGCTCCATGATGGCGAGCATCGCTTCCTGACGCACCCCGCTGGTCAGGGAGTCGACGGACTCAAGATCAATCAGCTCCTGGGGAGACAATGTGGGGAAGTGCCAGCCGGGCTCCGAGCTCCCGTAAGGCTCCGACTGGGGAGCAAAGCGCAGGGCCTGCAACGCGTGGCCTCGGCAGACAGGTCGTCCTCCTGTGGGCTTGACGGTGTGCAGGGCTCCAGCTGGGGAGCGCAGTGCAGGGCCTGTGGTCAGTGCCCCAGCGTCACGCACCAGTGCACTGCAAAGGCTCCATCAGCATTAGCACCCAGGGACTCCACCTGAGATCAGGCTCCTTGTGCCAGGTGCTGCACACACACAGTGAGAGCCAGTCCCTGCCCCAGAGAACTCACGAGCTAACTGGACGAGACAAGGCATGGGAGGGAAACTGAGGCACAGAGGGGGAAGTGCTTTGCCCAAAGGTCTCACTGAGGAACTGAGCCCCAGCCCACTGGACCACCCACCAGCACATGATGTCCCACGTTCAGGGAAGGGAGATAAGCTCCGGAAAGCTTTCTGCAGCGACGCAGAGCAAAGACTTTCCAAATCTACGGAGCAGATTTGTTGCTAGTTCCCTAGTGGGCACTGACTGTGGAGTGTTGGGGCTCTGTGCAGGGAGACTGGTGTATACAGAGCGACCTGGTGACTTGGGAAGCTGGGTGCAAGGGAACAACCTACGTTTCAATACAGTGACATGTTCAGGAACAAAGAACGCAGGCCACACTCACAGCATGGGGTCTCTAACCTGGGAAGCGGTGACTCTGGAAAAGACTTGGCAGTTATGGTAATCAGCTGCACAGGAGCGCCCAGTGCGAGGCTGGGGCCAAAAGGGCTTATGCCATCCTGGGCTGTGCAAACAGGGCAATCTCCAGTTGTTAGAGAGGTTATTTTCCCTCGGTATTTGGCAGTGGTGCGACCTCTGCTGGGATCCTCTGTCCAGGTCTGGTGCCCACAATTCAAGGAGAATGTTGATAAATTGGAGGGGTCAGAGAAGAGCCACAAGAGTGACTGAAGGACTGGGAAACATGCCTTATAGTGAGAGACTCCAGAAATCAATCAGTTCAGCTTCACAAAGAGAAGGTTACAGGGTGCCTTGATGATAGTCTGTAAGTACCTACACAGGGAGCAAATGCTTGATAATGGGCTCTTCAGTCTAACAGACAAACGTCCAACACGATCCAGCAATTGGCAGTTGAAGGTAGACAAATCTGCAGAGCTCTCCAGGCCAATCACTAAACCCGCCAAGTAACATAGCCCGAGTGTGTGTTTTACTCACCTTTATCTTCTCCACAAGGAGGGCTTTGCAGAGAAAAGCTGCCAGGTTTTGTTCTGGGTGCCTCGTGAGGGCAGCCCTGCTGATGGTGATGACACGATCCAAGAATTCAAGTTTCTTGGCCTCCTCCTATGCCCCGCAGAGATTAGACAAAAACAGGAAGGTCAGCGTAGAAAGGAGCTGCCAGTGGGAGAGATGTCAGAAAGCTTCCCCCCAGCGCTGCTCAGGCTTTGATATGCTGAAGGGCAGAAGGCCATTCATCTGCCAGCAGGAGTGACTATGTGGGGAGGGCAGGGCAGCTCTGTGTGAAACCAGAGCAGAGAGGGAGCAGATCTCACGGGGTCGGTGTCCAAAGAGGAACTGCAACATGGGGGCTAAGCATCCAGACAGTCTTACTGGGGGCCTTGATAGAGTGGGAGGAACATCTGGGTATGACACCCTGACATCCCAATATTCGCCACTGTCATATAATTAGGATATGTTTGGTACCAAGTATGTCTTGTAAGGTATCAGTCTAAAAGTCTTTATCTGCTAGACATTAATGTCTCATTGGATTGCATGTGCTATCGTTGTATGTGACGTTCTGAAGTTCAGCTGTGTATGTGTTCCTGAAAAACACTGTGAGGTTCAAAACAGCCTTTCAGGTAGAACAGCAAAAAAGCCAAACACTGGCTCCTGGAGGAAATGCACAAGCATTCGGGCTACCCCAGGAACTGTGTGCAATAGAAACCTCCCCGAGATAACGCGACACAACGGGACCTGTTGGATTGAGGTCACAGCAAAAGAGTTATCCAGCAGGTGAGAAGAGAAGATAAAAGGGGAACAATAAAATCGCAGGGGGGATGGGACGGGACCTCAGACTCCCTGCAATAAGATACCTGGAAACACCTGAGAGACAAAGATTGAACCATGAGAAGTGATGGTCCTAGGCTAGAGAGAGAGATTCCTAGCCTGTGCAAGAAAACCTGGGAAATCCAAGCTGCAAAACCAAGGCAGCTTCTGCCTTAAGAATCTGCCAACCTATTTATCACTCGGGGAGAATTTGTTAATGGATATCCTATCTATCTGGTGTATAAAGCTTCGTTTGTGTGTTTGCTTTATTTACTAGGGTAATCTGCTTTGTTTTGTTTGCTATCTCTTCTAACCGCTTAAAATCTACCTCTTGTAGTTAATCATCTTGTTTCTTGTTTATACCACAACCCAGTTTGTAGTATAAATTAGTAACTGGGAGGAGAGGCAAAGAGTTGTTCATACCTCTCTCGACATCGAGGGAGGGGGCGAATGTCATAAAACCTTTGGGTCCGTACTCCAAAGGAGGTGGGCACCAGAGAACTGGGACAAGGCCCTTCAGCTGAGTCTTCCCAGAGCTGATCTCAGTGTCTGTGTCTTTCTGCAGCTGGGTGTGGCCCTGCCTGTGTGTATGGCTGGAAGAGGCTTGTGAGCCGAGCCCAACAAGACAAGGTAACGGGGGCCCAGGCTGGCAGAACAGGCGGGCTCAGTGATAAGCCAGTACATCAGGTGGCACCTCAAAGGGGGGCAACGCATCACGCTGGGGACTGGCCAAATCCAGTGGGCAAGGGGCATGGTGGGTGCCTTTTGTAACTCAAGAGAGGATGTTTTTAAGATGCTCTAGTTTAAACAGGAATTATTTGGGGGCAGGTCTCTGGCCTGTGTTATACAGGAGGTCACAGTAGTCCCGTCTGGCCTTAGAATCCATGCCTCATCCGGAGAAGGACGGATACTGCATGTGGACAGGGCAGTAGCTGAGAGATCAGAGGAGGGCTCTTGGTACCTGTTCATTGCCCTTGAGAAAGGTGTTGATGTAGTCTAGGGTCTCTTTCTCCTGCCAGTCTGGCCCCATAAAGCAGGAGGCATTCCCAGGTGATGGTGAATCTGATCAAAGACAGAGCAGTGGTCATACCTGGGGCTGCCAAGCTGCAGGCTGGGTGACAGAGATCTTAGCAGAAACCCTTGCCCCCCGCTCCCACCCCAGCAGGGTAGCAGCCCCGATGCACAACAGGGTCTGGCACAGCCATCCCTGGATTCCCCAACTCTTTGCTGCTCAGCCCAGCAAAGATCCAGTCAGAGCCCTGGTTCCCAGCGGCCACCCCACTTCCCTGCCCGCACCCAGCATGCAGCACCACACCTGGAAGGAGGCATGATGTCAGGCTCTGAGTGGTGTCCCCGCTCTCCGGGCTATTGCTGGAGGGGGCAGAGGGAATGGCAGTGAATCGCTCTGCTCCCCGCTGCGGGAGAGGGAGGAGCTACCCAGTCTGCGCAGGATACGGGGACCCAGGGCCTGCCCGTTCTGCTTCCTCTGACTGCCTCCCCTGCCATCGACAGCCACGGGGTGTAACCTGGGCAAGCCCTGGGCTCCCATCATCAACCCCCCCACCCAAATGCCCTGTGCTGTGCCATGCGTCACCCCCCTGCAAAGGAGCCAGCAGATGGGGCTGCAACATCAGGGGGCATCTCATGCTTTGGCCGGCGCCCTTCAATCCTTCGGCTTAACAACCCACCATGCACAGAGCATCCCCTTCCACTGGTGGAAAACATCTTCCGACCCTGCAGTGTGACGGATCGGGGTGGGCAATTCAGTCAGTCTCCACCTGATGCTTCTGCTGCCGCCCCTAATGCCCGATCAGATGTAGGGGCTGCAGCTGCTGCCAGCAGGAGGGGCCATTCCCCCCTGCCTGGGTTTTCCTGTCTCTCCATCTCATGGCAGCCCAGAGTTGTACAAAGGTGATGGAGTCTTCTCCCGCCACTGACACCCTGGTCTTGCAACCCCAACCCCCAGAGGGCCAAGCCCCACCGCAATGCAGGGCCATGGCCCCGGCCATTTTTGCAGCCCCTCCGCCCACCCAGGAGGCACCCACTCACCAGCATGGAAGGGCTGAGGCACACACAGCTCCTGCTGCTGCTGTGGGCTCTTCCGCGGACTCTTCCTTCGAGGAGGTCTCGTCTCCTCCCAGGCACGGATGGGCTTCAAGGGGACCTTGCGGACTTCCTCAGCCATCCTGCAAGAAGCCAGGACAAGGCATTGCTTGTGAGAGGTGAGAGGCGACTGCCCCGTTCAGCATCAGGGCCAGTCCACGTATGGCCGTTCCACCAGTGCCTACAGCTGCCAGCAGGGAAACAAGCCAATGGATGTGCTCAAAGTCACCCAGGCAGTCAGCAGTACAGGCAGGATTAGAACCCAGGTCTCCGGACTCCCAGGCCCATCCCGCAGGCCAAACGGCCTCCCCCGGGTCACTCCCGCCTCTCCTTCTGCTGGATCACAAACTGCCCAGCAGACAGGCTGCATCCAACCACTCAGGATTCTTCCTGCCCAGGGAAATTACCCTGATCCCTTCCCCCAGGAATATTGGGGCCGTGGCAGGTCCCAGGTGGGGGAGGGAAGCGGGGTGGGGTGCGGGGGGCGGTCTGGTGAGCAGCAGGAGTTGCTCTGACACCACCGTGAAGGGGAAGGAGCAGAAGGCGGGAGAGCGGCAGGAAGGCAGGCTGTGCCGGGGCAGAGCTTTGTGGCAATTTCGCAGCTCGTCTCTCCAAGGCCTGTGTGGGAGCAGCCGCTGCAGAGAATCCCAGGCCTGATTCCCCCCACGCTGGGTCTCCTGAATGGCCCCTGCCCTGGGGGGCTCCAGTCCTCACCCAGTGTCAACTGCTGACTCTGCACCAGCTGCACGGCAGGCGTCCTAAGGCACCTCTAGTCCTCTCCAGAGCTCAGGGGGACTGTCCTGGCATCGGACTGTCCTGGTGAATGGAACAATGGCTCCAGGCTACCGGAGAATGCCTGTTCCCCCGGCAACCTCAGTATCTGGGCACTTATCTGGCCCCATCATGGCAGTGGCTTAGCACACGGGTGTTGTGGTATTTAGTCTCTCAACCCCCCCTCCGCGGAGCAGGGATGTGCTCTCCCTTGTTAGCTGAGGCCCAGAGCGGCGGGGACTCACCTCATCTCACGCAGAAGACTTACAGAGGAGCGGGGAACTGAACACAGCTCTCCTGGGTCCCAGCCCAATGCCTCATCTAACCACCTGTGCCGCCTTCCCGTGCCATGCCACCAGCCCTGCCAAACCCTCCTCCTTGTCTCCGTCCCCTCTGGGCTCGACTGGTGCGACCCCTTCTGTCGAGCTGCCCCGGGCTCCCTCCTGTGCGCATGCCGGTGCCCACTTCCTCACTGGCACCAGGCTAGACGGCCGGCACCGGGGCACTTGGCAGACGTGCGCCACCCAGCCAGGAGCTCGGGGAAGGCTCGGTGTGGTTGGCGATGCAATGGAAAAGCAGAGGTGGGCAATAGAAGATTCTCCTACCTGGAGTCAGGAGTGGGCAGAAGCCTGCGCGTAAATGGGCCACCCACTTTCTGCTGCCGGTGGCGGAGCTGGAACTGCTGGCTCAGCGTTCCCCAGCGGCACCTGCCAGCTCTCACTCTGCCACAGCCAAGCCTGGCAGTGAGGGGATGAGGCTGTGCCAGCCAGCAGGGGCGTGTCACAATGGGCAGGCGAGTCACAGGCCAGCCAATGTGTGACTCCCCAGCCATGGGATGCCCCAGCCCAGACTTGCTCTGGCCTCGCCAAGGCTTTAGAGCCTGTCCTTCCCCACCAGGGTCATGGGAGGAACCTTCCGCTGTTAAACCAATAAAATAAAAACCAACAGGATCTCATGAAAGGGAAAAAGGCAAAATACCACATTTATTGTGAATCCAGAAAGAATCATAGTAAGCAGTTAGTTATAGCTATAACATTCCATTCAATCTCATATTTAGTCACACATTCATTCATACAAACACACACACACAGGTTCTGCTAGGTTGTTAACATAGTTACCAGCCTTAGAGTTGCTCATGCCAAGCCATTGGCAAGGTGGCCTGGACGTGAGGAGAGAGCAGGGCCTTGTCAGATGGTCATCTGATGCTTCTGGAAGTTGGTTTTCAGAATCAGACCCCAAAGTTCTCACTTTTTAGAGTCTATTTTTATAGGAATTTCTTCCTATGCCAGTCTGTGGGAATTCCTTCATCATGCTGTTGCTGAATCAATCAGCAGATAGCACATTCCTGAGGGCTCCGAGCTGCTAGATGTTATCTTGTTCTTTGGTTCTCCCATTCTTCAGACTGTTGGGTGGATTCCAGTCTGCCCTCCGGGGGTCCTCTGCTTATTTCCACTTGAAGCCTTCTTCAGCCCATGGACACTGGATTCTTAGGCTGGCACCTCCCTGATCATTCAGTTATTATCCACACCAAGCATCCATCCACATACATCCTCTATCTCTATTTTAATCACAATTGTTAATACAACAAAAGGGCGGGGAGTCTCTGGGTGCTGTTTCTGTTGTTCGAGTATTGCTTTGAGTCTCTCTCTCTGTGAATTGCTTTGAGAACAGACTCAGTCTTAGAATGTACGAACACAATTAGCAGCTTGCAGGTTTCACACATAGAGGGAGAGAAACAGCACCAAAAACCAAGAGACCTCTTAATTAGTAATACCCTGGACTTTAAACTATTGGGAATCAAACTCATTTGTGATTTTAATACAGAACTTCTTTAATATGATCCAACACCGCTCCCCACAGTCACAGACGTTAGGCCGGAAGGGACCTGTGGGCTCTTCTAGTCCCAGCTCCTGCAGACCCCAGGCCAGAGCCCCTCCCTGCGTCCATGCTATTGGAGCCAGGGGGTCTCTGGATCCCCGAGTGGGAGGATCACTTCCATCCCGGTTCCTCCTTCTCGTGACAGTGCAGAACGGGGATTCATGAACTCTCTGCACCCCCGGCTCCCAGCCCACCCGAGCGGTTCTTTCCACTTTCCCAAGCTGCCGGGTGCTTTGGCCACGGGATGTAAAACGGTCCCATCTTTGCTTCCTCTCCCACCGCTGCAATGACGCAGAAGCTGCTTTAATAGCAGCCCCCCCTCCCCCGCCCCCGTACTGTGTCCCAGGCCTTGCTAACGCTCAGAGCCACGGCAGCCCCAGGAGATGATTGCTGCGGGGTTCTCGGCCCGGGGAGAGGCAGTGACTCCTAGAAGCAGGGAGAGCAGCAGCACCATAGATCAGGAAGGTCTGGCAATGCCAGTGGCTGCCTGGGGTCTGGCAGCCCAGGCACTCAGAGCAGATTGTCAAAGGCCAAACCCCTCTCACCACCGGCTCTGTAGCTCCCCCTTGCTTTCGGTCTGTCTTAGGCACCATCCTGGCCCTCATCCCCCTGGCATCCGAGCACTGCCCAACCTTGATTGCATTTATTCTAACTGCCCCCTGCAGGGCAGGGCCTGGCTGCTACCCCCACTGTACAGACAGGGAACCGCTGCAGAGAGAGAATAAGGGACTTGCTCGAAGACAAACAGAGCATCTGTGGCAGAGCTGAGAAATGAACATGGGTCTCCTGGGTGCCAGGATGGCACCTTCTCTTCCAACTTCCTGCCCTCTTCGTCCCTGGTTCAGTGGGAGCTCTCTGGGGCACAGGAACTGGCTGGTGCCCAGATGGAGCTGCGTTGCCTATTGCACAGATCTCGCTTTTCCCCAACATTGAAAATGCTGCTCCGACCTTACCAGGGCCCGCCAGGATCCTTGCAGCTGGTCCGTGCTAAATTGTGAATTGTGCTCTGGCCTCCCAGAGCGGGGCAATGGGAGAGGGTGGGGCTGGCGCAAGGCCCTGCTGGATTGCGGCTCACGCGTACGGGGTCCCAGTGCTACAGAGCTCTGTGCCGGGGCAGCGCTTTGTGGGGGTTTCGCAGCTCCTCTCTCCAAGGCTGTGTGGGAGCAGCCGCTGCAGAGAATCCCAGGCCTGATTCCCCCCACGCTGGGTCTCCTGAATGGCCTCTGCCCTGGGGGGCTCCAGTCCTCACCCAATGTCTCCTGCTGACTCTCCAGCAGCTGCACAGCACGTGTCCGAAATCACCTCTAGTCCTCTCCAGAGCTCAGGGGGACTGTCCTGGCATCAGGCTGTTGCTGGCACCCAGTGCCGAGAGGCTGAACAACAGCTTGAGTGGTTCGTTTCCCGGTGTGCTACACCCAGTAATCACAATGGGGTGGAGAAGCAGAAAAGTTTATTTGAAGCTTCAAATAGGTACAGGGAGATTTGAATCTCAAATCCTGTACCCAGAGCAGGAAGTTACACAGGCTTTTATACATCCTTTTTCCCAACATACTTATACAATAGCAAGCTGCCCCAAGTATCCATATAGCCAGCCAATCCAGTTCCCAGCTAGTTCCCTGATTCTCTGTATCATTTGTTAAACTCTACATAAAGCTGCTTTATTCAGCATTGTTCTTCCATATCTGCCCTGTGTGGCCTTGCTTAGTTTCAGGCAGTCTGACTCCGCAGCATATTGTTGCAGATCCTCAGCATAACTGCTGTGTGTGCTTCCAGGCGGGGGGGCCAAGGACACTTGGGCCTAGTACGCAGAGCTGCTGCGAGTGCCTCCTCAGTGCCATTCCCTCTGGAAGTGATGGTGTCAGCGATGGTGCTGGAGGTGGTCAGGCCTCGGGGTTGGAGCTGGACTCAGGAGGCCGGGGCGTGGGTGGAGCGAGGCTGCTGCTGTGAGACTGAAATACTTGCTCCGGGAGTCACGGGCCTGTTCCTGGCTTGTGGATTGGTGGGAGCCCGGCACAGGAGGGACTCAGGGCCTGACACATGGCTCCAGGGGGTGCTTGGCTCCTGGCCCCGCTGGGCACTGACAGGCCAGGTGCAGGGGGCCAGGCGCAGCACCAGGGAGGACATTGGGGAGGCAGGAGCGCTGAGGTGGGGCTGAGCGGGCAGGTGCTGAGGAGCTGCGGCCGGCTGGCCAGCAGGGGGGAGGAGCAGCACCCAGCTGTGGAGGGCCCAGCTGCAGCTCCACACGGGGCGCGGCCAGAGCCTGGCAGGCGGCTGGCTGAAGTGGCACTTTGTGATCTGGCGCAGGCGGGAACTGGCTCCCCACATCTGAACGCTCTGCTGCGCCAGCGGATTCACATCTAAACCCGGATCTGGCTCCGAATTCACAGCTGGCCCCTCCCCCCGATCTGGAGTGGCTGAGACTCCCGTGCTCTGGGGAAGAGGCCAACAAATGTCAGCTCCTGGGGTGGGCTTCCCCCAGAGACAACCCTGTGCTGGGAAGGGAGGTTCCAAGAGCCGGCAGTTCCAGCACTCACACTCCCAGCTTCCTGGGAATGAGCCAGGAGCAGAGTCCCAGTCCCCGTCCCCTGGCATTAATCCAGGGACTCCGCACTGGGGATGTTCACCTGGCAGCACGCAGCCTCCTGAGAACACACAGGCCAGGGTGCAGGGCGATGGCTCCCAGAGAGAAACGGCAGGAGGGCAATGCTGGGAACTCCCAGGCCGTCTTCAGCTCAAGCATGAGGGCACCCCAGCATCCTGGAGAGCAGGAATCTAGCTTCAGCTCAGCCTTTATGTCCCTCCATTCTCTGTGCTAGATGGGTTGGTCTCCCGGAGGGACGAAAGTGCCCATCAGGAGTTCCTGGCTTATCCAACGTCAGTTTCCCGCTCTTGTGAAAAAAACGGTGGCTTCCCTTACACAGGAGCTGGTGTTCTTCAGGCTGGGCTGGGCCTGTACACGTTCCCCTGTCGGGGTGTGTGCACCCAGGGCCTGTGAGTCGCAGACATTTGCCAACAAACATTTGCCAACAGACGTTGGCCCCCTGCTCTCCCCGTGTGCTCAGGGACCACCATCAAAAAGGCACATCTGCCACCTCCCTCTCAAGTCCTTCGCACCTGCATACTGCCAGGGGAACATCCCCATTTCTACTGAGGCCTCAGGGACATGGTTTATGATGAACCAGCTGGAGTTGATCTCTTCCCCCCCCCCCACCCCCGGCGTGTTGCGCCCCTACGGCTAGCTGGGGATCCAAACTGACACTCCCCGGTTTGAGCCCCTGCCTAGCCAGGCTGGGAAATGCATATGATACAGAGCACAGCGCCCTCTAACACCTGGCAGGGGGGCTGAGAGATGGGGGGTGTAGGGTACAGAGCACAGTGCCCCCTAACGCCTGCCAGGGGCCCTGGAAGCTGGGGGAATATGTAGGATCCGGAGCACAGCATCCCCTAACACCAGGCTGGGGGGCAGGGAGAGGGGGGATATGTGGGGTACAGAGCACAGCGCCCCCTAACACCAGGACACGAGGTCTCGTCCATCTCAGGGCGGAAATGATCACACCCTTCGAATGGGGGATCTGCCACGGGCACTGGCAGGAGCGCGCTGCTTTACATTAAGGTTCTTTGGCTGACGGGCGAACCTCACCCCGCCCTGCGTTTCGAGTGTGAACAGCTGTCGATGGAAACCCAGACGGCAGAGATGGAGCAGGACTAACCGGGGTCACTGAGTCTCGCCCTCACCCTGTGTCTACACTGTACAAGGGTGGGAAATAGCAGGTGCCTTTTCTTGCTCTGATACGATTTTGGAGATGCCGACGCTTGCGACAGCTTTCTCCCTGTGTGGGTTGTGGGATCCAGGGGAGCCGTCTGTGTGCTCTGTACAGAACAAGGTGTGTAGATCGTTTATACCTCAATATATCACTGTAAATACAGTTATTTAATATATCAAATAAAAGCTGAACAATACGTCAAAAAACATCAAAATGAAACAGAGGATTGCTATGTACAGGGGGGATTGCTATGTACAGGGGGGATTGCACGTGACTAGTTAACTGCTCGAGAGCTTTCATCACCGTGTACTTTCTAACAGATTTCTGCGCCCTGTGTAGGGTTTACGTCCCACCCTCCGTCCCCGTTTCCGGTCGTGTACGTTTTTGGCGCCGTCGGCCCTTTTGAACATTTCTTTTGTATTGTTTTCTGTGTTTAGCCGGGGGAAGGTTGCTTTCTTGTGTTTTGACATATTTAGAGAAAAAGTATGAACAAGTAGAAAGAAAGGCTGTAAGGGGTTCGCGGCTCCCTCCCGGTCCATCAGGGTGGGAGACCACGCCCCTCGCTACGATACTTCCAGGGTACCTTGGTTCAGGGGAAAATTAGCCCAGTGTTAATGGTTCAGGCCTGCAGTCAGGCCGAGCAATGGTAGAGAGTCTGTTTGCCTGGGGCCCTCATTCAGGGCAGGGCTGCAGTCAAGTAGGGGCTCTGGCCTACAATCAGGCAGGCAGAGCAGCAGAAGGTCCATTTGCCTGGCCCTTGATCAGGGCGGGGCAGCAATCAAGTAGGGGGGCTCTGGCCTACAGTCCGGCAGAGCTGTCGCCGTCTAGGGGAGCTTAGCTCTCTGGTGGGAGAGTCAGCACAACCGTCTGGCGTCCTGATTCAGGCGGGTGCCAGACCAATCAGGCCTCCTGACAACCAGGTGGGGAACCTGCCACTCCTGACGGTGGCGTGGCGGTGGGAGGGGAACCCAGGCCTTCCCGCTCCACTGCGTCCCCACCCAGGGCCCTAAACAGCAGCGGAGTGGTCCGCCACTGGGTCAGCGGGGAAAATCCGATCACAACACGCTGGCCGGCTTGTAGTCAATAACACAGCTGAACCCGATTCGGCTGCCCTGGGCTCCTTCCTACACACCCATTCCGTGTGTACATGGGTTCCAGGGTTGTTGTTCGCTTCGCTGGGGTAGACGGCTAGTGGCAGACCCACCAGCTCCTTGGAGTCCCCGGCGTCTGGCAGCGCCGGCAGCCCCTCTGGCTCTCTGTCAGGATAGCGCTCTCCATTAGGGGAGCAGGGAAAAGACGTCCTGCTCCTCCAGCAGCTCTCTCCCAGCTCAGCTGGAGGGGCGGCCTTTTATAGTTCCGCTTCCTGTCCCACCCCTCTGCTTCCGGCAGGGTGGCATGCGGTGGGAGACAAGCCTGCTTTCTGCAACCCTCCTGCCCCCAACAACCCACTTCAGCGAGTCCCAAAATCAAATCCACTTACCAGGGGCCTCCTCTCCACTTTGTGCTTCGCCAACATCCGGGGTAGAAAAGAGCTCCTGGCCGCAGGCATCTCTGACCTCCGAGTCATCTTCTGCCTCTGGGTCCCCCTCCACATCCTCGTCCAAGATTTCCTCCTCCTGGCTCGGTCCACTCTCAACTGACATGCGAGCCACCGAAGTATCCACAGTGGTGTTCGCAATGGAGGTGGGGTCGCCGCGGAGTATCATGTCCAGCTCTTTGGAGAACCGGCAGCTCATAGGCACAGCACCGGAGTGGCGGTTTGCCTCCCGCGCCCTGTGCTCGGCGTTCCGCAGCTCCTTCACTTTCATCCTAAACTGCCGTGTGTCCCGGTCATCGCCCCTTTCTGTCATGCATCGTGAAATCTGTCCGTAGGTGTAATGATGCTGGTACTGGCGGGACCCGACTGAGAGTGCCAGTTCAGGACAAACTGCTTCAAGCAGGGCAGTTACAGCCGAAGGCTGGGGGTTTTTCACCTCTAAGGCAAACCAAACCAGCCAAACAGAGCAGACTTTGGTCTCACCCCACTGGCTCACCACAAGTCACACAAGCAATTCCCTTAGGCACTCCAGTTTCCCAGTATCACCAATTGTTATGGGGACAAATGGTTATGAAAACCAATACCCCAGGAAAAGAAAAAAGGCTCTCTTGATCCCAAAGGACTGTTGCCGGCACCCAGTGCTGAGAGGCTGAACAACAGCTTGAGTGGTTCGTTACCCGGTGTGCTACACTCAATAATTACAACGGGGTGGAGAAGCAGAAAAGTTTATTTGCAGCTGCAAAAAGGTACAGGGAGAATAAAATCTCAAATCCTGCACAACAGAGCAGGAAGTTACACAGGCTTTTATACATCCTTTTTCCCAGCATACTTATCCAATAGCAAGCTGCTCCAAGTATCCATATAGCCAGCCAATCCAGTTCCCAGCTAGTTCCCTGATTCTCTGTATCATTTGTTAAACTATACATAAAGCTGCTTTATTCAGCATTGTTCTTCCATATCTCCCCTGTTTGGCCTTGCTTAGTTTCAGGCAGTCTGACTCTGCAACATACTGTTGCAGATTCTCAGCATAACTGCTGTGTGTGCCTCCAGGCGGGGGGGCCAAGGACACTTGGGCCTAGCACACAGAGCTGCTGCGAGTGCCTCCAGGCAGGAGGGGGGGGGGGCCCAAGGACACAGGGGCCTAGTGCGAGGGGGCTTCATCGCCACTCGTGGTCCTCGAGTTACCTAGTGGCCATGCCCCAGTGTTCCCAACAGGACCAAGCCCCAGACCCAGGTCAATATACAAATCAGATCTCGTCCCAAATCACGCTCTTGCCAATCCTTTAGAATCTAAAATCTAAAGGTTTTGTTCATAAAAGGAAAAAGCTATAGATGAGAGCTAGAATTGGTGAAATGGAATCAATGACATACAGTCATGGCCAAGTTCTTGGTTCAGACTTGCGGCAGCGACAGAATAAACTGCAGGTTCAAATCAAGTCTCTGGAGAACATCCACAGCTGGGATGCGTCTTTCAGTTCTTGGTTCAAAACTTCAGTGTAGCAAAGTCCCTCCAGAGGGATGAAGCAGGACTGAAGACAAGATGGAGGAGCTGCAGCAGCTTTTTATATTCTCTTGCCATGTGGTCTTTCTTTCTTTGTCCCAAAACAAGCTGTCCATCACGTGGCCTGGAAAAACCTCCGAGTTCTGTCCATAGGCAGGTCCCTGCACACCGTGCTGAGTCCCAAGGCTTGTCTGCCTTCTCTCAAGGGGTCAATTGTGTAGCTGATGGTCCTTAATCGGTCATCAAGCAGGCTAGGCATTGCATCCGATGAAGTGAGCTGTAGCTCACGAAAGCTTATGCTCAAATAAATTTGTTAGTCTCTAAGGGCCACAAGTCCTCCTTTCCAACTTGTCTGGGATGTCACCCAGAAGCATAGTACAAATTTGAACCACAGACACTATAGATCCAATACTTATAACTTAAAATACAAAAATGACAGAAACATATAGAGAGCATAATCATAACCAGCAAACCACAACCTTGCCTTAGACACCTTATTTGACCCCCCTTTATACAAGATTTGGTGCCACTACAGGACCTTGGTTGCAACAATGATCTATATGGTCCCAGTTCAAGTCAATAACGTCACAGTAGGTATCATAATTGCTACGTCCGGAGTGCAGCTGGGACTGTACAGCCTCCTCTCCCCAAATGCTGATGAGGTCCAGCAGCTCAGCATAGCTCCAAGCAGGTGGATCGCCTGGTGCGTGGAGCAGGCCTGGCCACCTGGAAAGATGCGCTGCACTCATCACTGAGCAAACAGGAAGGGGACTGTCAAAATGGCAAAGGAGTTTACGGAGTGGGGATGATGGATGGTCACCTGAGGGCCGGGCAGTAGAGTTCAAACCGATGACCAGAGAGGCGAGAGCAGGCATTGTGGGACACCTCCCGGAGGCCAATCGCAGCGCCGTAATCGACCTCGGTGTCTACACTGGCACCGCAGCCTGTAGCCCCGGTGCAGAAAGTTTTTTAAACTGTGCAGGGCTTTTTTTAAAGCGCTGCAACTGCCCTGTTTCCGCGCCCTGAGTGGCGTGGCCGTGCGTCCACCTCACCAGTTGCAGCGCAGAAAGCTGCTTTACCGCGCTGCAACTTGCCAGCGTAGACAGGAGCAGCCCTCTGTGTAGAAAGAAGTGGTTCAGGACTATTTAGCAAAGCTGGATGAGCACAAGTCCATGGGGCCGGATGCGTTGCATCTGAGAGTCCTAAAGGAGTTGACGGATGTGATTGCAGAGCCATTGGCCATTATCTTTGAAAACTCTTGACGACTGGAAAAAGGCTAATGTAGTGCCCATCTTTAAAAAAGGGAAGAAGGAGGATCCCAGGAACTACAGGCCAGTCAGCCTCACCTCAGTCCCTGGAAAAATCGTGGAGCAGGTCCTCAAGGAATCAATTCTGAAGCACTTAGAGGAGAGGAAAGTGATCAGGAACAGTCAGCATGGATTCACCAAGGGCAAGTCATGCCTGACTAATCTAATTGCCTTCTATGACACGATAACTGGCTCTGTGGATGAGGGGAAAGCGGTGGACATGTTGTTCCTTGACTTTAGCAAAGCTTTTGACACTGTCTCCCACAGTATTCTTGCCAGCAAGTTAAAGAAGTATGGGCTGGATGAATGGACTATAAGGTGGATAGAAAGCTGGCTAGATTGTTGGGCTCAATGGGTAGTGCTCAATGGCTCCATGTCTAGTTGGCAGCCGGTATCAAGTGGAGTGCCCCAAGGGTCGGTCCTGGGGCTGGTTTTGTTCAATATCTCCATGAATGATCTGGAGGATGGTGTGGATTGCACCCTCAGCAAGTTTGCAGATGACCCTAAACTGGGAGGAGAGGTAGATACGCTGGAGGGTGGGGATAGGATACAGAGGGCCCTAGACAAATTGGAGGATTGGGCCAAAAGAAATCTGATGAGGTTCAGCAAGGACAAGTGCAGCGTCCTGCACTTAAGATGGAAGAATCCAATGCACCGCTACAGACTAGGGACCGAATGGCTCGGCAGCAGTTCTGCAGAAAAGGACCTAGGGGTTACAGTGGATGAGAAGCTGGATATGAGTCAACAGTGTGCCCTTGTTGCCAAGAAGGCCAATGGCATTTTGGGATGTATAAGTAGGGGCATTGCCAGCAGATGGAGGGACGTGATCGTTCCCCTCTGGATTTGACACTGGTGAGGCCTCATCTGGAGTACTGTGTCCAGTTTTGGGCCCCACACTACAAGAAGGATGTGGAAAAATTGGAAAGAGTCCAGCGGAGGGCAACAAAAATGATTAGGGGTCTGGAACACATGACTTTTGAGGAGAGGCTGAGGGAACTTGGGATGTTTAGTCTACGGAAGAGAAGAATGGGGGGGATTTGATAGCTGCTTTCAACTACCTGAAAGGGGGTTCCAAAGAGGATGGCTCTAGACTGTTCTCAGTGGTACCAGATGACAGAACAAGGAGTAATGGTCTCAAATTGCATTGAGGGAGGTTTAGGTTGGATATTAGGAAAAACTTTTTCACTAGGAGGGTGGTGAAACACTGGAATGTGTTACCTAGGGAGGTGGTGGAATCTCCTTCCTTAGAAGTTTTTAAGGTCAGGCTTGACAAAGCCCTGGCTGGGATGATTTAGTCGGGGATCGGTCCTGCTTTGAGCAGGGGGTTGGACTAGATGACCTCCTGAGGTCCCTTCCAACCCTGATATTCTATTATTCTATGATTCTATGATTCTATGAAGGGTAAGTTCTCTTCCCCCTCCCCCTCCGCCCCCCCTGCAGCTTGCTATACTTTCCTTGTATAATGACAGGTTTCAGAGTAGCAGCCATGTTAGTCTGTTTTCGCAAAAAGAAAAGGAGGACTTGTGGCACCTTAGAGACCAACGCATTGGATGCTCATGAAAGCTTATGCTCAGATAAATTTGTTAGTCTCTAAGGTGCCACAAGGACTCCTTTTCTTTATACTTTCCTTGTCTCACTAACCAAAAAGGATCTCTTCCTGTTTTCTATGCTCTCCTTCTCTCACTAACCAAAAAAAGGATCTTTCCCACTTTTGCACAGCTCTGTGTTCTGCTTAGTAACAAAAAAGGATCTTTCTCTCTCTTTCTGTTTTCTGTACTTTACACAGCCTTGTGTCACTGACACAGGATCTCTAGCTCATTTTTCGGCTGGGTGATTTCTTTCACCTGACCTTCTCAACCTTCCTTTAGAGTTTCCTCTTTTCTTTAATGAGCCTTTGCTTTTTAAAATTGATTTCAATTTTTTTACTCTTATTATTTTTTAGTCCCAACAACAATAACCTTTTACCACGTTCTTACTAATCTATAAAACACACTCCTCTCTCTTGTTGCTTTCTATAGTTTCCCCTCTTCCTTCTATTTAAAATCACCTTTCTTTCCTTTTTTCTTCTAAGGCTAAGCAATCTTTCTTTTTTTAAAACTCCTTTCCTTTAAAACTCCTTTAATTCTCTGTCATGAGGGGGCGTGGTCTCCTGCCCTGGCAGCCTGGGAGGGAGCCGCGAACACCCCCTGGTGGGCAGAACCAGGACACCCATGGCAGCAGAGGGGCGGGGCAGGAAGCGGCACTATAAAAGGCTGGGCCTCGAGCTCAGAAGGGAGAGAGCTGCCAGATGAGCAGCACTTCTCTTCCCCGCTGTGGAAGCACAGACCTAACCGAGAGCGCTATCCTGACAGAGACCCAGAGGGGCTGCCAGATGCCAGGGACACTGAGAAGCTGGTGGGGCTGCCACTCACTGTCCTCCCCCAGAGCTCGCTGTTGCCGGCAGGGAAAGGGCTGGGGGGAGTCCTCCTCTCTGGCCCCTATCCCGGAGCAGCCTGCCTGCACCCCAAACTCATCCCCAGCCCTGCCCCACCCCAGAGCCCACACCCCCAGCCAGAGCTTTCACCTCTCCACCTCACCCTTAACCCTCGCCCTGAGCCCCTCCAACACCCCAAACACCTTATCCCCAGTCCTAGCCAGAGCCCTCATCCCCCCATACCCCAACCCTCTGCCCCAGCCCTGAGCCCCCTCCAACACCACAAACCCCTCATCTCCAGCCCTAGACACAGCCCTCATCCCCCCACACCCCAACCCTCTGCCCCAGCCCTGAGCCCCCTCCAACACTACAAACCCCTCTCTTCCAGCCCAAGACAGAGCCCTCATCCCCCCATACCCCAACCCTCTGCCCCAGCACTGAGCCCCCTCCAACACTACAAACCCCTCTCTTCCAGCCCAAGACAGAGCCCTCATCCCCCCATACCCCAACCCTCTGCCCCAGCCCTGAGCCCCTTCCAACACCACAAACCCCTCATCTCCAGACTTGACAGAGCCCTCATCCCACCACACCACAACCCTCTGCCCCAGCCTTGAGCCTCTCTAACCCCCCAAACCTCCCAGCCCCAAACAGAACCCTCACCCCCTACACCCTGACTCTTGCCCTGAGCCCCTCCCAAACCCCTCAGCCCCGCACCCCCTCCCTCTGCACCCCCTCCCATCCCCAAACTCCCTCCCAGAGCCTGCAGCCTGCACCCCAATACTCTGCCTAAGCCTAGGGCCTGCACCCCAGATGTCCTTCCTTACCCAAACTGCCTCCCGGAGCCTTGGGCAGGTGGGGGGCGAAGTAGGGGCGGGTTCTGGGCACCACCAAAATATCTACAGACCTGCCACCCATGAACCCATGTACACATGGAATGGGCGTGTAGCAAGGAGCCCAGGGCAGCCGAATTGGGTTCAGCTGTGTTATTGACTACAAGCCGGCCAGTGTGTTGCTGTCGGATTTTCCCCACTGACGCAGTAACGGACTGCTCCACGGCTGTTAGGGCCCTGGGATGGGACGCAGTGGAGCGAGAGGGCCTGGGTTCCCCTACCACCGCCACCCCACCGTCAGGAGTAGCAGCCTCCCCACTTGGTTGTCAGGAGGCCTGATTGCTCTGGCACCCGCCTGATTCAGGACGTCAGACGGTTGTGCTGACTCTCCCACCAGAGAGCTAACCTCCCCTAGACGGCGACGGCTCTGCCGGACTGTAGGCCAGAGCCCCCCTACTTGATTGCTGCCCCGCCCTGATCAAGGGCCAGGCAAATGGACCTTCTGCTGCTCTGCCTGCCTGACTGTAGGCCAGAGCCCCTACTCGACAGCAGCCCTGCCCTGAATGAGGGCCCCGGGCAAACAGACTCTCTACTGTTGGTCGGCCTGACTGCAGGCCAGAACCATGAACACTGAGCTATTTCCCCTGAACCAAGGTACCCCGGAAGTATCGTAGCGAGGGGCGTGGTCACCCGCCCAGACGGATGGGGAGGGAGCCGCGAACCCCCTACAGCCTCTCTTTCTACTCGTTCATACTTTTTCTCGAAATATGTCAAAACACAGCACGCTGTTAGGGCCTTGGGCGGGGACGCAGTGGAGCGGGAGGACCTGGGTTCCCCTATCCCCGCCACCCCACCGTCAGGAGTGGCAGCCTACTTGGTTGCTGCCCCGCCCTGATCAAGGGCCAGGCAAATGGACCTTCTGCTGCTCTGCCTGCCTGACTGTAGCACAAGCATGCAACCTTCCCCCAGCCAAACACAGAAAAATAATACAAAAGAAATGTTCAAAAGGGCTGATGGTGCCAAAAATGTACACGACCGGAAACGGGGACGGAGGGCGGGACGTAAACTCTACACGGGGCATGGAAACCTGTCAAAAAGTACATGGTGATAAAAGCTATTGAGCGGTTAACTACTCACGTGGCTGGGCAGGGCAGGCGGCCAATGGGGAGAAAGCCATGGTGCGGCATGATGTGTTCCACCGTGCTCCAGGCGGGCTCTGGTGCACCAAACCCCCAGAGTAGGGAGACTGGCTTTTACTGGGGCAGCTGGGCAACTTCAATGACTGGGTTCTCCCTTGTATGCATCAGTCTCATCCTGTGCAAGAGTGTCCGTAGGCTGGCGCGGGCTGGACGGTGTTTCTTGCAGGCCTTGAGGATCAGCATGGTCTGCAAAGCCAGGCACCTGACAGAGGACTTGCTGTCCTGCTGGAAGCCTTTGAGGACTAAGATTGAAAGAAAGGAAATGGAGGTCAGAGCCATGGTGCTCTGAAAAGCCCTGGCAGAGCAAGCCAGCACTGTACCTCTCAGCCCGCGACAAGAAGGCAGCAGGCTGGGAGGCGGGAGGCAGGGGACTAGCAGGAACAACCACCAACCCTCACTAAACATCCCCACTGCCCTTCATAGCTGGGGGAGCCCCCAGACACAGGCAAGAAGTCACAATGAACCCCATTCACTCAAAAAGAAAAGGAGTACTTGTGGCACCTTAGAGACTAACCAATTTATCTGAGCATAAGCTTTCATGAGCTACAGCTCACTTCATTGGATGCATACTGTGGAAACTGCAGAAGACATTATATACACAGAGACCATGAAACAATACCTCCTCCCATCCCACTCTCCTGCTGGTAATAGCTTATCTAAAGTGATCACTCTCCTTACAATGTGTAAGCCCTCTACACCAACATTCCACACAAAGATGGACTACAAGCCGTCAAGAACACTATCCCCGATAATGTCACGGCTAACCTGGTGGCTGAACTTTGTGACTTTGTCCTTACCCATAACTATTTTACATTTGGGGAGAATGTATACCTTCAGATCAGCGGCACTGCTATGGGTACCCGCATGGCCCCACAGTATGCCAACATTTTTATGGCTGATTTAGAACAACGCTTCCTCAGCTCTCGTCCCCGAACGCCCCTACTCTACTTGCGCTATATTGATGACATCTTCATCATCTGGACCCATGGAAAAGAACCCCTTGAGGAATTCCACCATGATTTCAACAATTTCCATCCCACCATCAACCTCAGCCTGGTCCAGTCCACACAAGTTTTCACCCTGACCACACCACACGATCCATCGTCTACAGCCAAGCTCTGCGATACAACTGCATTTCCTCCAACCCCTCAGACAGAGACAAACACCTACAAGATCTCTATCAAGCATTCTTACAACTACAATACCCACCTGCAGAAGTGAAGAAACAGATTGATAGAGCCAGAAGAGATCCCAGAAGTCACCTACTACAGGACAGGCCTAACAAAGAAAATAACAGAACGCCACTAGCCGTCACCTTCAGCCCCCAACTAAAACCCCTCCAATGCATTATTAAGGATCTACAACCTATCCTGAAGGATGACCCAACACTCTCACAAATCTTGGGAGACAGGCCAGTCCTTGCCTACAGACAGCCCCGCAACCTGAAGCAAATACTCACCAACAACCACATACCACACAACAGAACCACTAACCCAGGAACCTATCCTTGCAACAAAGCCCGTTGCCAACTGTGCCCACATATCTATTCAGGGGACACCATCACAGGGCCTAATAACATCAGCCACACTATCAGAGGCTCGTTCACCTGCACATCCACCAATGTGATATATGCCATCATGTGCCAGCAATGCCCCTCTGCCAGGTACATTGGTCAAACTGGACAGTCTCTACGTAAAAGAATAAATGGACACAAATCAGATGTCAAGAATTATAACATTCATAAACCAGTCGGAGAACACTTCAATCTCTCTGGTCACGCAATTACAGACATGAAGGTCGCTATCTTACAACAAAAAAACTTCAAATCCAGACTCCAGCGAGAAACTGCTGAATTGGAATTCATTTGCAAATTGGATACTATTAATTTAGGCTTAAATAGAGACTGGGAGTGGCTAAGTCATTATGCAAGGTAGCCTATTTCCCCTTGTTTTTTCCTACCCATCCCCCCCCCCCCCGCCCCCAGACGTTCTGGTTAAACTTGGATTTATGCTGGAAATGGCCCACCTTGATAATCATACACATTGTAAGGAGAATGGTCAGTTTGGATGAGCTATTACCAGCAGGAGAGTGAGTTTGTGTATGTATGGGGGTGGGGAGGTGAGAAAACCTGGATTTGTGCTGGAAATGGCCCACCTTGATTATCATGCACATTGTAGGGAGAGTGGTCACTTTGGATAAGCTATTACCAGGAGGAGAGTGAGTTTGTGTGTGTGTGTGGTTTTTTTTTTTTTGGGGGGGGGGTGAGAAAACCTGGATTTGTGCTGGAAATGGCCCACCTTGATTTTCATACACATTGTAAGGAAAGTGGTCACAAGGGGAGCAAGGGGAGTCACTCGCCCCTGCAGGCCCAGTGCAGCATGTCCCCCAGCATTGCACTAGCAACGGTCTAGAACCGGGGGAGGCAGAGCCCAGCGCAGAGAGACTGGGGACAATGAGAGCAGGAGGAGTCATGGGACCCATCACCAGGGACTGAGGGAAGCTCAGCAGGGACGGGAAGTCTGGGTAGCAAAGTCAGCAAACGTTGCCCTCGAGTGGGGACCTGGGTAAGGAATGAACTAACGTCCAGTCTCCATCTCAAGGGCAAGCTCCTAATCCCAGCCCCTTCTCCCATCCCCCTCCCTCCACTGACCTCAGGTCCAGGAGCGTGAGGTCACCTTGGACTCCTCTTCTCTGCATTGCGCCTCTCTCACTCCATCCTGGAGCTCCCCACAACCCCCACTTTCTGCGCCGCACCCAGCCTGCCGGCTCTCTCCTGCCGGCTCTCTCCTGCAGCCTGTCCTCTAGCCTCCCCCTCCTGCCAGACCTTCCCTTGCCCCTCCTGCAGCCCCTGCGCTCACTCCCTGCTCTTCCCCACGTCGCACCAAGCACCTTGCCCTCGTCTCTTGGGGTCTACACAGCCTCCCCTGACCCACTCCCCATTGCTTTGGCTCCTTTGGCCCCTCCCATCCCTTTCACTGTGTCCCCTCCCACCTCCCTCCTTCTCTTCTGCTGCCCCAGCCTCTGGGGGCATATCATCCAAGCGCCCCCCTCCAGCTGCCGGAGGGGAGGCCCTGCCACAGGGGGGATGGAGCAGCTGCAGCAGCTCAATGGCCCTGAGCACCCAGAGCAGGGGGTCTTCATCTGGCAGCCTGGCAGGAGCTGATGCCAAAGCGTCCCGGGGGCAACTGACAAAGGGGGTGAAGAGACACCTGTGTTCAGAGGGTGCTCTCAAGGCGATCCTGTGTAAATCTGCTGACCCTGCGGAGCAGACTTTGGTCCTAGGGGAACAGCGGGGAGAGTCCTTGGAGATAGAATGATGGGGCTCCACCCAAGGCCCACTGGAGTCAGAGGACAGACCTGTCCACATCAGGGCTCATTAGATTGGACTCCTACCGAGGATCTTGCTGAGTTACTATTCCAGGCCCAGGTTTTCCCTGCCAGGGAGCGCTGTACCACGAGCCTGCTCAGTGCAGTTAGGAGATGGCCAGAGTCACAGGCTGCTCACCTTGAATTTGTGTTGACCGGAGATGAATTTGGTCAGCCAGGTGATTCTTCCCACTGCCCTCAGCCGCACATGCACCTCCTTGGATGCGGTCCAGGGGAGCAGGACCTGAGAGAAACAGATTGGGACAAATTGCGAAGGAGAAGGACCAAAAAATAGCACAAGCACATAGAGTGAAAATCAGAAAGGCTAAGGCAAAAATGAGTTCTAACTGGCAAGGGACATAAAAGGCAAAGAGAAGCAGCTCTGTAAATGCATTAGGAGAAAGACAAAGGAAAGTGTGGGGCCAAACTCAGCAGGGAAGCAGAGCAAATAATGGATGATACAGACAAAGCCAAGGTGTTTAATGCCTTTTTTGCTTCAGTTTTCACTAAAAAGGTTAATGGCGACTAGATGATGACCACAATATTAACAACAAGGGGGAAGAAATACAGGCCAGAGTAGGGAGAGAACAGATAATAGACAATTTAGGTCAGTTAGATGTATTCAAGTTGGCAGAGCCTCATGATATTCACACGAGATGGAGCTAGACAAAGCAATCTCTGAACCTTTAGGAGGGCTGAAGGTCCCAGAGGACTGGAGAAGGGCAGCCACAGAGCCTATCTTCAGAAAGGGGAACAAGGAGGCCCCACGGAATTATCCACCTGTCAGCCTATCTTTGGTACCCAGAAAGATTATTGAACAAATTATTAAAGAGTTTGTAAGAACCTAGAGGAGAAAATAGGGTGATAAGGAATAGCACCATGGATTTGTCCACAACAAACCATGCCAAACAAATCTAACTTCCTTCTTTGACCGGGTTACTTGCCTAGTGGATGGAGGGAGGCAGTATATGATGATGTATATGAAGTTTCATAAGGCTTTTGACACAGTTCCACAAGACATTCTCATAAGCAAACTAAGCCAATATGATCCAGATGAGACTACTCTAAAGTGGGCACACAACTGATGGAAAGGCAATCCTCAAAGAGGAGTTATCACTGACTCGCTGGCAAACTAGGAGGGTGTCTGAAGTGGGGTCCCCCAGGGGTGTGCCTGGGTCCAGTACTGCTCAATATTTTCATGAAGAACTTGGTTAACAGAGAGGAGAGTATGCTTGTCAAGTTGGCGGATGACACCAAGCTGGGGAGAATTACAAGCACTTTGGAGGACAGATTAGACTTCAGAATGAGCTTGCCAAATTGGAGAGTTGGTCTGAAGTCAACAAGATGAAATTCAGTCAAAACCAATGTGACGTAACGCACTTAGGAAGGAAAACTCAAATGCATAAAAACAAAGTGAGGGATAACCGGCTAGGTGGCAGGACTGCAGAAAAGGATCTGGGGGTTAGCGTGAATCTCACACTGAATAGGAATCAAGAGTGTGATGCTGTTGTGAAAGAGGGAAATGTCATTCTGAGGTGTATTAGCTTGGAGCACTGTGTCCAGTTCTTGGCACCCCGCTTGAAGAAAGATGTGAACAAACTGGGGCCCGTCCAGAGGACAGCGACAAAAATGATCAGAGGTTTAGAAAACCTGACCTATGAAGAAAGAGTGAATGACTTGGGCATGTTTTGTCTTGAGAAGACGGAGGGGGCACCTCCTAACACTCTTCCAATACGTTAAGGGCTGTTTCACAGAGGATGGTGACTAATTGTTCTCCACGTCCTCTGAAGGTAGGACAAGAAGTAATGGGCTTAATCTGCAGCAAGGGAGATTGAGGTTAAATATTTGGAAAAAGTCTAAGGGTGGCTAGGCACTGGAACAGGTGACCTAGGGAAGTGGTGGACTCCCCATCATGGATGTTTTAAAAAAACAGGCTGAACAAACACTCCTCAGGGACGGTCGAGGAATGCTTGGCCCTGCCTCAGTGCAGGGGGTGGAGTAGATGACCTCTTGAGATCTCTTCCAGCCCTGCACTTCTGTGATTCCCTCTTCCCAAGCCCTGGGATCGAGAAGACTGAATATCTGCTGAGGACATTTCCCTCTTTTTGGAGCACAAACCACCCACAGAATCGACTTCCTGTGGCCCCAGAACTAGAACGTTGGGGGAATCTAGCTCTGGGCTCTGGCCAGTATTGGTGGGGCCCATGGTGAACACAAATGAATCCCGGGCTCAGATGAGGCTCAGTGGAGAACACGGCAGATCCTGCCTTCCTCCACCCCCATGCCATGCAGACTTTTTCAGATATAGCGGGGGCACTTGGTCCTCCAGCCCAAGAACCTTTGTCTAGAACGTACTCTGAGGAGCAGAAGGCACGGGGGTGTCCCATGCTTGGGATTAAATGGAGCCTTGGTCCCAGAGCCCCACCCCAGCTACAGGACTCATCCCCTTCCTGCCCCCATGCCTCCACAGAGGAGAAACCACAGCAATTGGCGTTACCCAGCCAGGCGACGAACCAATGCCCTGGCGTGTGACACGTCCCAGGCCATGGCAGCCCCTGCTATTCCAGCTCACCCACTCACTTCTACCCGCAGGGGACCTACTGCAAACTCCTCCTGGCAACAGGACCCCACCCGCTTTTGCTGTCCCCAGGGAGGCCACTGCACACAGTCTAACGCATGAGAAGAGCCAGAAAGGACTCCGCATTTGAGGGGGAGGGGAGATTTCCAGCCAAGCTTCACTTCCCCTGGCCTGTGTGCATCTCAAGCAGCCGATCTCAGGCCTGTGCCCCCAGCCATGCACTGGGGATGAATGTGCTTGTGAAGGGAGTGTCTGTTCCCCACTAATTGCCGGTCCTCAGCTGAAGCGCTGCCAAGGAGCTGTGATCATTACACTCTTATGCCAGCGCCAGGTAACCCAGGGACACGAGCGACTTGCAGGATTCCCCCTCGGTTTGGGGCGGCTCCTCATGGCTAGTTTGGGGCTTACGTTGTTGTATGGAGCAGCCTCCACGCCCGGGTTGGTCTCTGCTGGAGGCAGGGAGAAGATGCTGGAGAAGCAGACGGTGAGCAGGCTGGATAGCTCCATTCCCCGCAGCAGTGGCTTCACTTTCCTAAGAGAAGAGACACGCGCGGATTGGAGGGCTGAGGCGAGACTGATGCACTGATGTTGGCCTCAGGCTCCCAGGACATGATGGGCAGGCTTCTGGGAAGCTGAGAGCAGGTCGCCAGCGGCACTGAGAGAGAGCCCCCCATGGCGCAGGCTGTGCCACGTGCCAGGGCTCAGCCTGCCCAGCCTCTGAGCCACAGGGAGTCGCTGAGCTGCCGGAGGGATGCAGCTGGCAGAGCTGGCGGCGACTCCGGTGGCTCTGCTCCGGCAGTGCCCAACTGCCCCTCTCCCCCCGGAGCCATCGCCTGCGGGTCCCAGAGGGGACCGGTCCAACCCCCTCGCTCCCTCCCCCACATCTTCACACGGCCACTTGGAGAGGTCGCCAGGCACCGAAGGATCCTCCACCACCAACCCACGGGTGCCACGTGCCCGGGGGAATCGGAAGACGGGGGAGGAGCAGAGGGGGCAATGCCCTGGAGAACTGGCCATGCCAAGAGGCTGGCGTGTCTGGCTGCACACAGCACTAGCTGGGGCTGGGCGGGCAGGCCGGGTACCTCAGCTCCATGATGGCGAGCATCGCTTGCTGACGCACCCCGCTGGTCAGGGAGTCGACGGACTCAAGATCAATCAGCTCCTGGGGAGACAATGTGGGGAAGTGCCAGCCGGGCTCCGAGCTCCCGTAAGGCTCCAACAGGGGAGCAAAGCGCAGGGCCTGCAACGCGTGGCCTCGGCAGACAGGTCGTCCTACTGTGGGCTTGACGGTGTGCAGGGCTCCAGCTGGGGAGCGCAGTGCAGGGCCTGTGGTCAGTGCCCCAGCGTCACGCACCAGTGCACTGCAAAGTCTCCATCAGCATTAGCGCCCAGGGACTCCACCTGAGATCAGGCTCCTTGTGTCAGGTGCTGCACACACACGGTGAGAGCCAGTCCCTGCCCCAGAGAACTCACGAGCTAACTGGATGAGACAAGGCATGGGAGGGAAACTGAGGCACAGAGGGGGAAGTGCTTTGCCCAAAGGTCTCATTGAGGAACTGAGCCCCAGCCCACTGGACCACCCACGAGCACACGATGTCCCACGTTCAGGGAAGGGAGGTAAGCTCCGGAAAGCTTTCTGCAGCACCACAGAGCAAAGACTTTCCAAATCTACGGAGCAGATTTGTTGCTAGTTCCCTAGTGGGCACTGACTGCGGAGTGCTGGGGCTCTGTGCAGGGAGACTGGTATATACAGAGCGACCTGGTGACTTGGGAAGCTGGGTGCAAGGGAAATACCTATGTTTCAATACAGTGACATGTTCAGGAACAAAGAACGCAGGCCACACTCACAGCATGGGGTCTCTAACCTGGGAAACGGTGACTCTGGAAAAGACTTGGCAGTTATGGTAATCAGCTGCACAGGAGCGCCCAGTGCGAGGCTGGGGCCAAAAGGGCTTATGCCATCCTGGGCTGTGCAAACAGGGCAATCTCCAGTTGTTAGAGAGGTTATTTTCCCTCGGTATTTGGCAGTGGTGCGACCTCTGCTGGGATCCTCTGTCCAGGTCTGGTGCCCACAATTCAAGGAGAATGTTGATAAATTGGAGAGGGGTCAGAGAAGAGCCACAAGAGTGACTGAAGGACTGGGAAACATGCCTTATAGTGAGAGACTCCAGAAATCAATCAGTTCAGCTTCACAAAGAGAAGGTTACAGGGTGCCTTGATGACAGTCTGTAAGTCTACACAGGGAGCAAATGCTTGATAATGGGCTCTTCAGTCTAACAGACAAACGTCCAACACGATCCAGCAATTGGCAGTTGAAGGTAGACAAATCTGCAGAGCTCTCCAGGCCAATCACTAAACCCGCCAAGTAACATAGCCCGAGTGTGTGTTTTACTCACCTTTATCTTCTCCACAAGGAGGGCTTTGCAGAAAAAAGCTGCCAGGTTTTGTTCTGGGTGCCTCGTGAGGGCGGCCCTGCTGATGGTGATGACACGATCCAAGAATTCAAGTTTCTTGGCCTCCTCCTATGCCCCGCAGAGATTAGACAAAAACAGGAAGGTCAGCGTAGAAAGGAGCTGCCAGTGGGAGAGATGTCAGAAAGCTTCCCCCCAGCGCTGCTCAGGCTTTGATATGCCGAAGGCCAGAAGGCCATTCATCTCCCAACAGGAGAGACTATGTGGGGCGGGCAGGGCAGCTCTGTGTGAAACCAGACCAGAGAGGGAGCAGATCTCACGGGGTAGGTGTCCAAAGAGGAACTGCAACATGGGGGCTAAGCATCCAGACAGTCTTACTGGGGGCCTTGATAGAGTGGGAGGAACATCTGGGTGTGACACCCTGACACCCCAATATTCGCCACGGTCATATAAAGAGGATATGTTTGGTACCAAGTATGTCTTGTAAGGTATCAGTCTAAAAGTCTTTATCTGCTAGACATTAATGTCTCATTGGATTGCATGTGCTATCATTGTATGTGACGTTCTGAAGTTCAGCTGTGTATGTGTTCCTGAAAAACACTGTGAGGTTCAAAACAGCCTTTCAGGTAGAACAGCAAAAAAGCCAAACACTGGCTCCTGGAGGAAATGCACAAGCATTAGGGCTACCCCAGGAACTGTGTGCAATAGAAACCTCCCCGAGATAACGCAACACAACGGGACCTGTTGGATCCAGGTCACAGCAAAAGAGTTATCCAGCAGGTGGGAAGAGAAGATAAAAGGGGAACAATAAAATCGCAGGGGGAACGGGACGGGACCTCAGACTCCCTGCAATAAGATACCTGGAAACACCTGAGAGACAAAGATTGAACCATGAGAAGTGATGGTCCTAGGCTAGAGAGAGAGATTCCTAGCCTGTGCAAGAAAACCTGGGAAAGCCAAGCTGCAAAACCAAGGCAGCTTCTGCCTTAAGAATCTGCCAACCTGTTTATCACTCGGGGAGAATTTGTTAATGGATATCCTATCTATCTGGTGTATAAAGCTTCGTTTGTGTGTTTTCTTTATTTACTAGGGTAATCTGCTTTGTTCTGTTTGCTATCTCTTCTAACCGCATAAAATCTACCTCTTGTAGTTAATCATCTTGTTTCTTGTTTATACCACAACCCAGTTTGTAGTATAAATTAGTAACTGGGAGGAGGGGCAAAGAGTTGTTCATACCTCTCTCGACATCGAGGGAGGGGGCGAATGTCATAAAACCTTTGGGTCCGTACTCCAAAGGAGGTGGGCACCAGAGAACTGGGACAAGGCCCTTCAACTGAGTCTTCCCAGAGCTGATCTCAGTGTCTGTGTCTTTCTGCAGCTGGGTGTGGCCCTGCCTGTGTGTATGGCTGGAAGAGGCTTGTGAGCCGAGCCCAACAAGACAAGGTAACAGGGGCCCAGGCTGGCAGAACAGGCGGGCTCAGTGATAAGCCAGTACATCAGGCCTCAAAGGGGGGCAACCCATCATGCTGGGGACTGGCCAAATCCAGTGGGCAAGGGGCATGGTGCGTGCCTTTTGTAACTCAAGAGAGGATGTTTTTAAGATGCTCTAGTTTAAACAGGAATTATTTGGGGGCAGGTCTCTGGCCTGTGTTATACAGGAGGTCACAGTGGTCCCGTCTGGCCTTAAAATCCATGCCTCATCCGGAGAAGGACGGATACTGCATGTGGACAGGGCAGTAGCTGAGACATCAGAGGAGGGCTCTTGGTACCAGTTCATTGCCCTTGAGAAAGGTGTTGATGTAGTCTAGGGTCTCTTTCTCCTGCGAGTCTGGCCCCATAAAACAGGAGGCATTCCTAGGTGATGGTGAATCTGATCAAAGACAGAGCAGTGGTCATACCTGGGGCTGCCAAGCTGCAGGCTGGGTGACAGAGATCTTAGCAGAAACCCTTGCCCCCCACTCCCACCCCAGCAGGGTAGCAGCCCCGATGCACAACAGGGTCTGGCACAGCCATCCCTGGTTTCCCCAACTCTTTGCTGCTCAGCCCAGCAAAGATCCAGTCAGAGCCCTGGTTCCCAGCGGCCACCCCACTTCCCTGCCCGCACCCAGCATGCAGCACCACACCTGGAAGGAGGCATGATGTCAGGCTCTGAGTGGTGTCCCCGTTCTCCGGGCCATTGCTGGAGGGGGCAGAGGGACTGGCAGTGAATCGCTCTGCTCCCTGCTGCGGGAAAGGGAGGAGCTACCCAGTCTGCGCGGGATACGGGGACCCAGGGCCTGCCCGTTCTGCTTCCTCTGACTGCCTCTCCTGCCATTGACAGCCACGGGGTGTAACCTGGGCAAGCCCTGGGCTCCCATCATCATCCCCCCCACCCAAATGCCCTGTGCTGTGCCATGCCTCACCCCCCTGCAAAGGAGCCAGCAGATGGGGCTGCAACATCAGGGGGCATCTCATGCTTTGGCCGGCGCCCTGCAATCCTAGGCTTAACAACCCACCGTGCACAGAGCATCCCCTTCGACTGGTGGAAAACATCTTCTGACCCTGTGTGTGACGGATCGGGGTGGGCAATTCAGTCAGTCTCCACCTGATGCTTCTGCTGCCGCCCCTAATGCCCCGATCAGATGTCGGGGCTGCAGCTGCTGCCAGCAGGAGGGGCCATTCCCCCCTGCCTGGGTTTCCCTGTCTCTCCATCTCATGGCAGCCCAGAGTTGTACAAAGGTGATGGAGTCTTCTCCCGCCACTGACACCCTGGTCTTGCAACCCCAACCCCCAGGGGGCAAGCCCCACCGCAATGCAGGGCCATGGCCCCGGCCATTTTTGCAGCCCCTCCGCCCACCCAGGAGGCACCCACTCACCAGCATGGAAGGGCTGAGGCACACACAGCTCCTGCTGCTGCTGTGGGCTCTTCCGCGGACTCTTCCTTCGAGGAGGTCTCGTCTCCTCCCAGGCACGGATGGGCTTCAAGGGGACCTTGCGGACTTCCTCAGCCATCCTGCAAGAAGCCAGGACAAGGCATTGCTTGTGAGAGGTGAGAGGCGACTGCCCCGTTCAGCATCAGGGCCAGTCCACGTATGGCCGTTCCACCAGTGCCTACAGCTGCCAGCAGGGAAACAAGCCAATGGATGTGCTCAAAGTCACCCAGGCAGTCAGCAGTACAGGCAGGATTAGAACCCAGGGCTCCGGACTCCCAGGCCCATCCCGCAAGCCAAAAGGCCTCCCCCGGGTCACTCCCGCCTCTCCTTCTGCTGGTTCACAAACTGCCCAGCAGACAGGCTGCATCCAACCACTCAGGATTCTTCCTGCCCAGGGAAATTACCCTGATCCCTTCCCCCAGGAATATTGGGGCCGTGGCAGGTCCCAGGTGGGGGAGGGAAGCGTGGTGGGGTGCCGGGGACGGGCTAGTGAGCAGCAGGAGTTGCTCTGACCCCACCGTGAAGGGGAAGGAGCAGAAGGCGGGAGAGCAGCAGGCAGGCAGGCTGTGCCGGGGCAGAGCTTTGTGGCGATTTCGCAGCTCGTCTCTCCAAGGCCTGTGTGGCAGCAGCCGCTGCAGAGAATCCCAGGCCTGATTCCCCCCACGCTGGGTCTCCTGAATGGCCCCTGCCCTGGGGGGCTCCATTCCTCACCCAGTGTCAACTGCTGACTCTGCAGCAGCTGCACGGCAGGCGTCCTAAGGCACCCCTAGTCCTCTCCAGAGCTCAGGGGGACTGTCCTGGCATCGGACTGTCCTGGTGAATGGAACAATAGCTCCGGGCAGATGGAGAATGCCTGTTCCCCCGGCAACCTCAGTGCCATTCCCTCTGGAAGTGATGGTGTCCGCAAGGGTGCTGGAGGTGGTCAGGCTTCGTGGTTGGAGCTGGACTCAGGAGGCCGGGGCGTGGGTGGAGCGAGGCTGGAGCGAGAGCAGGGCTGGAGTAGGACGAGGGGCAGGGCCACCAGCTACCTCCCGGTCTGGGCACTTACCTGGCCCCACCATGCCAGTGGCTGAGCACACGGGTGTTGTGGTATTTAGGCTCTCAACCCCCCCGCAGAGCAAGGACTTGCTCTCCCTCGTTAGCTGAGGCCAGGGGCGGCGGGGACTCATTTGATCTCATGCAGAAGACTTACAGAGGAGCGGGGAACTGAACACAGCTCTCCTGGGTCCCAGCCCAATGCCTCATCTAACCTCCTGTGCCGCCTTCCCGTGCCGTGCCACCAGCCCTGCCAAACCCTCCTCCTTGTCTCCGTCCCCTCTGGGCTCAACTGGTGCGACCCCTTCTGTCGAGCCGCCCCGGGCTCCCTCCTGTGCGCATGCCGGTGCCCACTTCCTCACTGGCACCAGGCTAGACAGCCGGCACCGGGGTGCTTGGCAGACATGCACCGCCCAGCCAGGAGCTCGGGGAAGGCTCGGTGTGGTTGGCGATGCAGTGGAAAAGCAGAGGTGGGCAATAGAAGATTCTCCTACCTGGAGTCAGGAGTGGGTAGAAACCTGTGCGTAAATGGGCCACCCACTTTCTGCTGCCGGTGGCGGAGCTGGATCTGCTGGCTCAGCGTTCCCCAGGGGCACCTGCCAGCTCTCGCTCTGCCAGAGCCAAACCTGGCAGTGAGGGGATGAGGCTGTCCCAGCCAGCAGGGGCGTGTCACAATGGGCAGGCGAGTCACAGACCAGCCAATGTGTGACTCCCCAGCCATGGGATGCCCCAGCCCAGACTTGCTCTGGCCTCGCCAAGGCTTTAGAGCCTGTCCTTCCCCACCGGGGCCATGGCAGGGAACTTCCGCTCCCCACAGTCACAGACGTTAGGCCGGAAGGGACCGCTGGGCTCCTCTAGTCCCAGCTCCTGCAGACCCCAGGACAGAGCCCCTCCCTGCATCCATGCTATTGGAGCCAGGGGGTCTCTGGTCCCCGAGTGGGAGAATCAGTTCCATCCCGGTTCCTCCTTCTCGTAACAGTGCAGAACGGGGATTCATGAACTCTCCCCACCCATAGCTCCCAGCCCACATGGGAGGCTCTTTCCACTTTCCCAAGCTGCCGGGTGCTTTGGCCATAGGGTGTAAAATGGTCCCATCTCTGCTTCCTCTCCCACCGCTGCAACGACGCAGAAGCTGCTTTAATAGCAGCCTCCTCCTCCTGCCCAACTGAGTCTCAGACCTTGCTAATGCTCAGTGCCATGACAGCCCCAGGAGATGATTGCTGTGGGATGTGACGAAGTGGGACTGTTCTTAATGTTTCCTCCGAATAGTGTGGGGGTGCCTCAGTTTCCCCTATGCAGTTCTTAAGTATCTAGGTGGTGGCGTAAGGGTGTATGATCTTTGCAGAGCCCTAGAGGGCAGGTATGTGCAGGGGTCTGGACACAGAGAATGGCCGACACCCTATTTCCTGGGTGCTGATGGCCTGGCCCTTCCCCCCTACAAGGTGAGAGCTAAAAGGGTTGGAGAAAAAAGGAATCAGGTGACCTCCTGGCCCGGGAAAGGGACAAAGCCCAGAGGAGGAGGGGCTGGAGAGAGTTTCAGTTGAGGCTGGCTGGGGACATGGAGTGAAGTACAGACATGGTTGTCTGGCTCACTACCTCCCAAAATGGACTCAGCTGAGGGGTCCTGTTCTCTGCACCTACATGCTCTGTGTTAGACCATGTTCCTGTCGTCTAATAAACCTTCTGTTTTACTGGCTGGCTGAGAGTCACGTCTGACTGCGGAGCTGGGGTGCAGGACCCTCCGGCTTCCCCAGGAGCCTGCCTGGACGGGCTCGCTGTGGGAAGCTCACGGAGGAGCAGAGGATGCTGAATGCTCAGAGGTCAGACCCAGGAAGGTGGAAGCTGTGTGAGCTCTTTGCCCTGCGGACAGGCTGTTCACAGAAAGGAGACTTCCCCAGAGTCCTGACTGACTTCGTAGGGAGCAGTTCCAGAGCGTCGCCCGGGGACTCCATGACACGGGGGTCTCGGCCAGGGGGAGGCAGTGACTCCTAGAAGCAGGGAAAGCAGCAGCACCGTAGATCAGGGAGGTCTGGCAATGCCAGTGGCTGCCTGGGGTCTGGCACCCCAGGCACTCAGAGCAGACTGTCAAAGGCCAAACCCCTCTCACCACCGGCTCTGTAGCTCCCCCTTGCTTTCGGTCGGTCTTAGGCACCATCCTGGCCCTCATCCCCCTGGCATCTGAACACTGCCCATTGCATTTATTCTAACTGCCCCCTTCAGGGCAGGGTCTGGCAGCTACCCCCACTGCACAGACAGGGAACTACAGCACAGAGGGAAGAAGGGACTTGCTCAAAGACAAACAGAGCATCTGTGGCAGAGCTGGGAAATAAACATGGGTCTCCTGGGTTCCAGGATGGCACCTTCTCTTTCAACCTCCTGCCCCCTTCGTCCCTGGTTCAGTGGGAGCTGTGGGAGCTCTCTGGGGCACAGGAGCTGGCTGGTGCCCAGATGGAGCTACGTTGCCTATTGCACAGATCTCGCTTTTCCCGAACATTGAAAATGCTGCTCCAACCATACCAGGGCCCGCCAGGATCCTTGCAGCTGGTCCGTGCTAAATTGTGAACTGTGCTCTGGCCTCCCAGAGCGGGGCAATGGGAGAGGGTGGGGCTGGTGCAAGGCCCTGCTGGATTACGGCTCACGCGTACGGGGTCCCAGTACTACAGAGCTCTGTGCCGGGGCAGCGCTTTCTGGGGGTTTCACAGCTCCTCTCTCCAAGGCCTGTGTGGGAGCAGCCGCTGCAGAGAATCCCAGGCCTGATTCCCCCCACGCTGGGTCTCCTGAATGGCCCCTGCCCTGGGGGGCTCCATTCCTCACCCAGTGTCTCCTGCTGACTCTGCACCAGCTGCACGGCAGGCATCCTAAGGCACCTCTAGTCCTCTCCAGAGCTCAGGGGGACTGTCCTGGCATCGGACTGTCCTGGTGAATGGAACAATGGCTCCAGGCAACCGGAGAATGCCTGTTCCCCCGGCAACCTCAGTGTCTGGGCACTTACCTGGCCCCATCATGCCAGTGGTTTAGCACACGGGTGTTGTGGTATTTAGGCTCTCAACGCCCGCTCCGCAGAGCAGGGACGTGCTCTCCCTTGTTAGCTGAGGCCCAGAGCGGCGGGGACTCACCTGATTTCACGCAGAAGACTTACAGAGGAGCGGGGAACTGAACACAGCTCTCCTGGGTCCCAGCCCAATGCCTCATCTAACCACCTGTGCCGCCTTCCCGTGCCGTGCCACCAGCCCTGCTAAACCCTCCTCCTTGTCTCCGTCCCCTCCGGGCTCGACTGGTGCCACCCCTTCTGTGGAGCCGCCAAGGGGTCACTCCTGTGTGCATGCCGGTGCCCACTTCCTCACTGGCACCAGGCTAGACGGCCGGCACCGGGGCACTTGGCAGACGTGCGCCGTCCAGCCAGGAGCTCGGGGAAGGCTCGGTGTGGTTGGCGATGCAGTGGAAAAGCAGAGGTGGGCAATAGAAGATTCTCCTACCTGGAGTCAGGAGTGGGCAGAAGCCTGCGCGTAAATGGGCCACCCACTTTCTGCTGCCGGTGGCGGAGCTGGAACTGCTGGCTCAGCGTTCCCCAGCGGCACCTGCCAGCTCTCGCTCTGCCAGAGCCAAGCCTGGCAGTGAGGGGATGAGGCTGTGCCAGCCAGCAGGGGCGTGTCACAATGGGCAGGCGAGTCACAGACCAGCCAATGTGTGACTCCCCAGCCATGGGATGCCCCAGCCCAGACTTGCTCTGGCCTCGCCAAGTCTTTAGAGCCTGTCCTTCCCCACCGGGGTCATGGGAGGAACCTTCCGCTGTTATACCAATAAAATAAAAACCAACAGGATCTCATGAAAGCGAAAAAGGCAAAATACCACATTTATTGTGAATACAGAAAGAATCATAGTAAGCACTTAGTTATAGCTATAACATTCCATTCAATCTCATATTTAGTCACACATTCATTCATACAAATACACACACACAGGTTCTGCAAGGTTGTTATCATAGTTACCAGCCTTAGAGTTGCTCATGCCAAGCCACTGGCCAGGTGGCCTGGACATGAGGAGAGAGCAGGGCCTTGTCAGATGGTCATCTGATGCTCCTGGAAGTTGGTTTGCAGAATCAGACCCCAAAGTTCTCACTTTTTAGAGTCTATTTTTATAGGAATTTCTTCTTATGCCAGTCTATGGGAATTCCTTCATCATGCTGTTGCTGAATCAATCAGCAGATAGCACATTCCTGAGGGCTCCGAGCTGCTAGATGTTATCTTGTTCTTTGGTTCTCCCTTTCTTGAGGCTGTTGGGTGGATTCCAGTCTGCCCTCCGGGGGTCCTCTAGTTATTTCCACTTGACGCCTTCTTCAGCGGATGGACACTGGATTCTTAGGCTGGCACCTCCCTGATCATTCAGTTATTATCCACACCAAGCATCCATCCACATACATCCTCTATCTCTATTTTAATCACAATTGTTAATACAACAAAAGGGCGGGGAGTCTCTGGGTGCTGTTTCTGTTGTTCGAGTATTGCTTTGAGTCTCTCTCTCTGTGAATTGCTTTGAGAACAGACTCAGTCTTAGAATGTACGAACACAATTAGCAGCTTGCAGGTTTCACACATAGAGGGAGAGAAACAGCACCAAAAACCAAGAGACCTCTTAATTAGTAATACCCTGGACTTTAAACTATTGGGAATCAAACTCATTTGTGATTTTAATACAGAACTTCTTTAATATGATCCAACACCGCTCCCCACAGTCACAGACGTTAGGCCGGAAGGGACCTGTGGGCTCCTCTAGTCCCAGCTCCTGCAGACCCCAGGCCAGAGCCCCTCCCTGCGTCCATGCTATTGGAGCCAGGGGGTCTCTGGATCCCCGAGTGGGAGGATCACTTCCATCCCGGTTCCTCCTTCTCATGACAGTGCAGAACGGGGATTCATGAACTCTCTGCACCCCCGGCTCCCAGCCCACCTGAGCGGCTCTTTCCACTTTCTCAAGCTGCCGGGTGCTCTGCCACGGGATGGAAAACGGTCCCGTCTCTGCTTCCTCTCCCACCGCTGCAATGACGCAGAAGCTGCTTTAATAGCAGCCCCCCCTGCCCCGCCCCTGTACTGTGTCCCAGGCCTTGCTAACGCTCAGAGCCACAGCAGCCCCAGGAGATGATTGCTGCGGGGTTCTCGGCCCGGGGAGAGGCAGTGACTCCTAGAAACAGGGAGAGCAGCAGCACCATAGATCAGGGCTGTCTGGCAATGCCAGTGGCTGCCTGGGGTCTGGCAGCCCAGGCACTCAGAGCAGATTGTCAAAGGCCAAACCCCTCTCACCACCGGCTCTGTAGCTCCCCCTTGCTTTCGGTCTGTCTTAGGCACCATCCTGGCCCTCATCCCCCTGGCATCCGAGCACTGCCCAACCTCGATTGCATTTATTCTATCTGCCCCCTTCAGGGCAGGGCCTGGCTGCTACCCCCACTGTACAGACAGGGAACCGCTGCAGAGAGAGAATAAGGGACTTGCTCGAAGACAAACAGAGCATCTGTGGCAGAGCTGGGAAATGAACATGGGTCTCCTGGGTCCCAGGATGGCACCTTCCCTTTCCACCTCCTGCCCCCTTTGTCCCTGGTTCAGTGGGAGCCCTCTGGGGAACAGGAACTGGCTGGTGCCCAGATGGAGCTACGTTGCCTATTGCACAGATCTCGCTTTCCCCCAACATTGAAAATGCTGCTCCAACCTTACCAGGGCCCGCCAGGATCCTTGCAGCTGGTCCGTGCTAAATTGTGAACTGTGCTCTGGCCTCCCAGAGCGGGGCAATGGGAGAGGGTGGGGCTGGCGCAAGGCCCTGCTGGATTGCGGCTCACGCGTACGGGGTCCCAGTGCTACAGAGCTCTGTGCCGGGGCAGCGCTTTGTGGGGGTTTCGCAGCTCCTCTCTCCAAGGCTGTGTGGGAGCAGCCGCTGCAGAGAATCCCAGGCCTGATTCCCCCCACGCTGGGTCTCCTGAATGGCCTCTGCCCTGGGGGGCTCCAGTCCTCACCCAATGTCTCCTGCTGACTCTCCAGCAGCTGCATGGCAGGTGTCCTAAGGCACCTCTAGTCCTCTCCAGAGTTCAGGGGGACTGTCCTGGCATCAGGCTGTTGCTGGCACCCAGTGCCGAGAGGCTGAACAACAGCTTGAGTGGTTCGTTTCCCGGTGTGCTACACCCAGTAATCACAATGGGGTGGAGAAGCAGAAAAGTTTATTTGAAGCTTCAAATAGGTACAGGGAGATTTGAATCTCAAATCCTGTACACAGAGCAGGAAGTTACACAGGCTTTTATACATCCTTTTTCCCAACATACTTATCCAATAGCAAGCTGCCCCAAGTATCCATATAGCCAGCCAATCCAGTTCCCAGCTAGTTCCATGATTCTCTGCATCATTTGTTAAACTCTACATAAAGCTGCTTTATTCAGCATTGTTCTTCCATATCTGCCCTGTGTGGCCTTGCTTAGTTTCAGGCAGTCTGACTCTGCAGCATATTGTTGCAGATTCTCAGCATAACTGCTGTGTGTGCTCCCAGGCAGGGGGGGCCAAGGACACTTGGGCCTAGTACCCAGAGCTGCTGCAAGTGCCTCCAGGCGGGAGGGGGGGCCAAGGACACCTGGGCCTAGTGCGAGGGGGCTTCATCGCCACTCGTGGTCTTCCATCCCCTCGAGTTACCTAGCGGCCATGTCCCAGTGTCCCCAACAACTCCCCTCTTTGAGAACACTCAACAGCCTTGGCTCTGAGTTTTCTCACTTGGGCTACTTATTTCTTTACAATAGGACTTTGCATAAGCACTTTGTGATAGCCCTGAAGAGAATGACTTATTAACTTTTGCAAAAGGGCCCTGACATATGATACCGCACAGCATAATACCAGTAATACAAGCAATACAGGAAAGAGAATTTTCAATAGCAGGCTAAATAAACCACCAAGCCAAGACGACAAACCCCAGCCTGAAAACAAGGTTTGCAACCAATCGTTCTCTGGGGCAGTATAGGCAACCTGTGCTCCGGCTCGGGCATGGGCCTCAGCCTGTACCACCTTTTCATAGATCTCATAACTGCTATCATTTACATATACACACCATCGGGGCACCACGAGGGCACAAACCCCTCCTTGGGATGCCAAGAGATAGTCCAAAGCCAGCCTGTTTTGGAGGGAAAACGTCCTGAGCTGCTGTACCTCTTTATTTAATGTTTTTACTGCTGACCCTAAATCACTAACTGAGTCCGAGTCCTCTAACTCTAAGGCCACCTTCTCAAGTACCATCTGCAGCCTTATAGTATAGCGGCCTATGCATGCCATGGCTGGTCCGGTAAACAGTGGCGCTATTCCCAGTACAGAGCACCCTACAAGCTTCTCGGTTGTGAGGGGATTCTTCATCTTGCCCTCCAATGCCTTAGTCAGTCGCCGCAGGGTCTTTTCTCGTGACTCAACAGAGGTGTCTCGGGCATTTCTAATCTTTCCTTTGGGCAGTGTGGCAGTTATGGAAAGATGAGGAACTCCATGAGCTATATAACAGCTACCTGTCCAGTTGGCTGGCAGCACCTTGTAAGCCTTTCGGCCACATACAAAATAGTGACCCTGTAGGGCCCAGTAAGGACTGTTTCTTAAGGGGATTTCTGGGATATTTAAGGCTGCTTTGGCGGCTTTTTTCAACAATTTATATGCCCCTAAGGGGGCATCTTATTTTTTTGATTGGGTACAAGTGGGGGCATTTCTAATTGTGTCGTTCAAATTACACTCGCCATAGGGACCACTACAAACCCACCATTGGCTTGCTACATTGGAGATATTAACTGGACGGCAAGTTATATTTCCAAACTTTTCTTTTGTGGTACGATTATTTGTAAGAGTTTTCCTAAAAGGGGAGGAACCATTACACCCACACTGCTGGCTTCCCCTTTTGGTCTTTATCCAATACCCATCAGCCCACTGTGTAATAACACAGGAGCTCTTTCCCACAGGATGCCCATAGGGATCAGATTGGTTTTGGGTAAAACATAACACTCCCTCAGTGAGTACTGCAACTGAATACTCCTGGTCCTGATAGGTGGCTTGCTGTAAAGAGGTCTTGTTCCAGAACGGTGAGTCCGTTCTTTCCTGCTCTTTGGTGGTGGCTAATTCTGCTAGGGTCAAGGGCAGCATGTCAAGGGGCATTCCCGTTTTGGGGGATAGTGGAGTTGGAGCACATACCCAGCAATCAGTCTGGTTTGTTAAATTAGCAACATGGTGCGCAAGCAAAACAAAGGAGTTATGCTCCCGATATGCACAGTTTGGAAATACCAATACAGAGAATAACAATGTTACCCAATTAATTATGACCAGAGTCTTCCCAACCCAGGATCTCCAATACCTGGGTGGGCCCATTTTAGCATTAAGGTGCCCGCTATTTGTGTCTTTTAAACAGTAGCTTTAGCCCGAGATCGTCACTAGCTGAGGAGTCAGCAGGTTGGACGGTCCACTGTTCTGCTGACGAGGGGGCGGTTACTGCCTTCAGACGAGAGTGATGGATCCAGTTCTTGTGACCCTCAATCTTTGCCGCTGTATGGGAGATCAGCAGGACGGTATAGGGTCCTTTCCACTTTTCCTGGAGAGGCTCGTCTTTCCAGGTGCGAACAAGCACAGAGTCACCGGGCTGTAAGGAGTGAACGGGAGAGTCCAAGGGGAGAGGCTGGGAATCCTTGGTATACCTGTGAAGAGACAAGAGACCAGCAGACAGGGAACACATATACTGTGACAAAAAAACATTACCCAACTCCCATTCCCCTGACAGAACCGGGGTGCCATTCATAGGCCATGCCCTTCCAAACATAATTTCAAAGGGACTGAGCCCTAATCTACCCTTTGGGAGAACGCGGATACGGAGTAGGACGAGGGGCAAAGCATCAGGCCATCGCAGTGAGGCTTCTTGGCACACTTTTGAGAGATGCCGTTTAAGGGTCTGATTGGTACGCTCCACTACCCCACTGGCTTGCGGTCTCCAGGGCGTATGGAGTTTCCAGGGGATCTGTAAGGCATGTGAGATGCTTTGAATGATTTTTGACGTGAAGTGTGTCCCATTGTCAGATTCCATCCACAGGGGGAGTCCAAAGCGAGGAATGATCTCCTTAACAAACTTGAGGGCCACTGTCCTGGCAGTGCAGTTACGGAATGGGAAGGCTTCTGGCCATCCGCTGAACCGATCCACTATAACAAGGAGATATTTGAACCCTTGGGTCCGGGGAAACTCGGTAAAGTCTATTTGCCACACTTGTCCAGGGCCCGGAGTGGGTTCTAGGGCAGCTGGTGGCACAGGATGTCCCGGTCGGGGGTTATTCTTTTGGCAGACTAAGCAGTCCGCCTGTACCTGGGCAGCCAGGGGTCGGAGTCCGGAAGTGATAAAGTATTTTCCCATTAGCTGGATAAGTGCTTCCCTGCCAGCATGAGTGGTTTGATGTAGTTTCTGCAGCACTGGCTGGATTAGGCCCTTTAGTAAGAGGATTTTCCCTTCTGGGGAATGGAGCCATCCCTCCTTTTCCCGGAGACCGAGTTTGTCAGTTAGCTGTCTCTCCTCCCCAGAGTACTGAGGGGTTGGAAGCTCCCCTACTGATGGGATAAGGGCATGCGTATGGGCGTTCTCAGCCTGAGGGGATGGCAGGGTGGCAGCATGCTTAGCTTTTCTATTTGCCCGGGTGTTACCTCTGGCCACATCTTGATCCTCCCTTTGATGGGCTTTACAGTGTACCACCGCCACTTCCGAGGGGAGTTGTACGGCTTCTAGGAGCCGGAGGATTTGGGGCCCGTACTTGACTGGGGAGCCTTGGGCTGTCAGCATTCCCCTTTGCTTCCATAGGCCAGCATGAGCATGCAGCACACCAAAAGCATACTTTGAATCAGTAAAAATGTTGACCCGCTTTCCTTTTGACAGTTCAAGTGCACGGGTCAGGGCTATTAGTTCAGCAAGCTGGGCAGAGGTCCCAGCAGGCAAACCTTCAGCTTCCACAGTGTCATGGAGGGTCACAGCAGCATAACCCGCCCTCCTTTGCCCATCTATTACAGTACTGCTACCATCAGTGTACCACTCATAATCTGCATTTGGGAGAGGTACATCCTTTAAATCCGGACGGCTGGAGTACTGGACATCTATGATCTCTAAACAGTCATGTTTCTGTTCCTCTGTTTCTGGCAAGAGGGTGGCTGGGTTAAGGGAGGGGCAAGGCTGTAAGGTGACTTCAGAGTTCTCTAACAGCTTAGCCTGGTACCGAGCAATCCGAGCCTGGGTGAGCCAAAGCCCTCCCTTTGCATCCAATAAGGCTTGGACCATATGGGGAGTATAGATTTGCATAACCCCTCCCAATGTTAGCTTCTCTGCTTCCTCAAGCACTAGGGCAGTAGCTGCGACCGCCCGTAAACATGCCGGCCAACCCTTTGCAACCTGATCCAATTGCTTAGAAAAATAAGCCACGGGATGTCTCCATGCTCCTAACAGCTGTGTGAGCACTCCTAGGGCCACCCCCCTTCATTCATGTACATACAACTGAAACGGCTTAGAGAGATCTGGCAGGTCCAGAGCCGGGGCTTCCATCAATTTTCTTTTCAGGATTTTAAATGCCCTGTCAGCCTTTGGAGTCCAATAGAAGGGGTCATGATCCGCTCCTTTTACACAGTCGTACAGGGGTTTAGCCCACAGTCCAAACTCTGGGATCCATATCCTGCAAAAGCCTGCCATACCCAGAAATGTCCTAAGCCGCTTACAATTACTTGGCGAGGAACTTGACAGATAGCTTCCTTTCTTTTTTTTTTTCGCTTGAAAGCTGACGCTCCCCTTGCCTTAGCTGTAACCTGATCCCTCTCCACCTCAGACAACAGGGTTCTCAGGAGGATATTACAGTCGTCTCAAGTGGCTTGTGACTACTGAGGCACCCCTCAAAGACTGAAATAAACCTGCTTGGGTTCGTTGAGAATTCCCCAGCCTGTGTTTTAAAAGCTGCTAAGTCTATTGGATTGAATGGCACATGGGTGTAAACTTGCATAGTGGTAGCCTGACGTCCGTCTGCCCATGGGCAAGCCACAACAGTCTCGGTAAGCAAAGGATAGAGTCCCACCGAGGGGGCAATCTCTGTAACCCGAGGCATCCTAGCCTTATAAGGTAGGGATGTGGGGGCCGAAGGGGACACCGGCTCTGCCATTACAGTGGGGGTGGGGGTCTGGGGACTAACATTAGCTACTACCGAACCAGTCGGAGTCAAATTACAACTTTGCAGAATTACAGCTCTTTTCTATTTCTTAAAGCCATAAACGCTTGTGCATACAAATATTCATTCCATTTACCCATTCACTGGCAAAACAAAACTAATTGGAGGATCGTGTTGTAATTAATTGACCCTCCTGGTGGCCACCACTCCTGGTCCTCTAGTTGATATTGAGGCCAGCCAACTGTACAGAATCGTTTTAATTGGCTCTTAATCATTGGATCCGCACCAAATACCTTCCAGTTTGCTAGAATGCACTCTAGGGGCGTACACCGTGCCCTAACCTCTGAGCTCTGTCCCTGTCCCATATCTACAGGGTAACTCTGGGCGTCCCCAGGTTCCAACAGAGCATATAATCCGGATTTTAAAAGGTTCCTATCTTATCCAAGGGACCGGCTCTTCACGGTGGCCTGCAGCTGCTCCTCCCCCACGTCTAAGGGACCGGTTCTTCACCGCTGTCCACAACTGCTTCTCCACTATATGAGTGCGTTGCACCGTTGTGTCCTCCGGGGTCGATCAAATCGTGTCTCCTCCGAGGCCCCCGATGAACTCACCGGTGCGCGCTGGGCGTCGGTTCTCGCTGCAATCCTCGACCTCCAGGAGGGGTCCGGGCAAGGCTAAATTGCAGCCTCGTCGCCCACCCAGGGATGCCAAAAGCTGTTGCCGGCACCCAGTGCCAAGAGGCTAAACAACAGCTGAAGTTGGTTCGTTACCCGGTGTGCTACACCCAATAATCACAACGGGGTGGAGAAGCAGAAAAGTTTATTTGAAGCTTCAAAAAGGTACAGGGAGATTTGAATCTCAAATCCTGTACCCAGAGCAGGAAGTTACACAGGCTTTTATACATTCTTTTTCCCAGCATACTTATCCAATAGCAAGCTGCCCCAAGTATCCATATAGCCAGCCAATCCAGTTCCCAGCTAGTTCCCTGGTTCTCTGTATCATTTGTTAAACTCTACATAAAGCTGCTTTATTCAGCATTGTTCTTCCATATCTGCCCTGTGTGGCCTTGCTTAGTTTCAGGCAGTCTGACTCCGCAGCATATTGTTGCAGATCCTCAGCATAACTGCTATGTGTGCCTCCAGGCGGGGGGGCCAAGGACACTTGGGCCTAGTACGCAGAGCTGCTGCGAGTACCTCCAGGTGGGAGCGGGGGCCAAGGACACCTGGGCCTAGTGCGAGGGGGCTTCATCGCCACTCGTGGTCTTCCATCCCCTCGAGTTACCTAGCGGCCATGCCCCAGTGTCCCCAACACAAGGACACCTGGGCCTAGTGCGAGGGGGCTTCATCGACACTCGTGGTCTTCCATCCCCTCGAGTTACCTAGTGGCCATGCCCCAGTGTCCCCAACGGGACTGTCCTGGTGAATGGAACAATGGCTCCGGGCAGCTGGAGAATGCCTGTTCCCCCGGCAACCTCAGTGCCATTCCCTCTGGAAGTGATGGTGTCAGCGAAGGTGGGGAGGTGGTCAGGCCTCGGGGTTGGAGCTGGACTCAGGAGGCCGGGGCGTGGGTGGAGCGAGGCTGCTGCTGTGAGACTGAAATACTTGCTCCGGGAGTCACGGGCCTGTTCCTGGCTTGTGGATTGGCGGGAGCCCAGCACAGGAGGGACTCAGGGCCTGACACATGGCTCCAGGGGGTGCTTGGCTCCGGCCCCGCTGGGCACTGACAGGCCAGGTGCAGGGGGCCAGGCGCAGCACCAGGGAGGACATTGGGGAGGCAGGAGCGCTGAGGTGGGGCTGAGTGGGCAGGTGCTGAGGAGCTGCGGCCGGTTGGCCAGCAGGGAGGAGGAGCAGCACCCAGCTGTGGAGGGCCCAGCTGCAGCTCCACACGGGGCGCGGCCAGAGCCTGGCAGGCGGCTGGCTGAAGTGGCACTTTGTGATCTGGCGCAGGCGGGAACTGGCTCCCCACATCCGAACGCTCTGCAGCGCCGGCGGATTCACATCTAAACCCGGATCTGGCTCCCAATTCACAGCTGGCCCCTCCCCCCAATCTGGAGTGGCTGAGACTCCAGCGCTCTGGGGAAGAGGCCAACAAATGTCAGCTCCTGGGGTGGGCTTCCCCCAGAGACAACCCTGTGCTGGGAAGGGAGGTTCCAAGAGCCGGCAGCTCCACCACTCACACTCCCAGCGTCCTGGGAATGAGCCAGGAGCAGAGTCCCAGTCCCCGTCCCCTGGCATTAATCCAGGGACTCCGCACTGGGGATGTGCACCTGGCAGCATGCAGCCTCCTGAGAACACACAGGCCAGGGTGCAGGGCGAGGGCTCCCAGAGAGAAACAGCAGGAGGGCAATGCTGGGAACCCCCAGGCTGTCTTCAGCTCAAGCATGAGGGCACCCCAGCATCCTGGAGAGCAGGAATCTAGCTTCAGCTCAGCCTTTATGTCCCCCTGTTCTCTGTGCTAGATAGGTTGGTCTCCCGGAGGGACAAAAGTGCCCATCAGGAGTTCCTGGCTTATGCAACGTCAGTTTCCCGCTCTTGTGAAAAAAACAGTGACTTCCCTTACACAGGAGCTGGTGTTCTTCAGGCTGGGCTGGGCCTGTACACGTTCCTCTGTAGGGGTGTGTGCACCCAGGGCCCGTGAGTCGCAGACGTTTGCCAATGAACATTTGCCAACAGACGTTTGCCCCCTGCTCTCCCCGTGTGCTCAGGGACCGCCATCAAAAGGGCACGTCTGCCACCTCCCTCTCAAGTCCTTCGCACCTGCATACTGCCAGGGGAACATCCCCATTTCTACTGAGGACTCAGGGACATGGTTTATGATGAACCAGCTGGAGTTGATCTCTTCCCCCCCCCCTCCCGGCGTGTTGTACCCCTACGTCTAGCTGGGGATCCAAACTGACACTCCCCGGTTTGAGCCCCTGCCTAGCCAGGCCTCCCCCCAGGCAGTTGTTGGCCCTGAACTCCTGCAGGCAGCCATGACACACAGGTGCTTGGGGGCTTGAGAGAAGGGCTATCACCAGCTGAATGACCCCTGCCTGTATGGTGGTGACTGAGGCCACTTTGCCAGCAGGTGCCCCCCAAGTCCTGTGCTATGCTGAGTCTGGGGAGATGGGCAGGTTCAGCCTCTTTAGAAGGGATCGGCCAGACAGAAAGGCAGAATCGGGTCCCCGCACGGAGCCCCTCTACTACCTGCCTGTGTCCTAACCACCAGGACAGTGGCCAATCCCACCTTCAGGTCAGGTTCCAGCGTCGGGCCCTGTCCATACCCACAGCGTGTGGCACCCAGCATGCGCCGATAGACTCCGGTACATGCAGTAAGTTCACAGACACTAGAAACTGCCTAACACCGGGCTGGGGGCTGGGGATGTGTAGGGTACAGAGCACAGCACCCCCTAAGGCCAGGCAGGAGGGCTGGGAAATGCATATGATACAGAGCACAGCACCCTCTAACACCTGGCAGGGGGGCTGAGAGATGGGGGGTGTAGGGTACAGAGCACAGCGCCCCCTAACGCCGGCCAGGGGCCCTGGAAGCTGGGGGAATATGTAGGATCCGGAGCACAGCATCCCCTAACACCAGGCTGGGGGGCAGGGAGAGGGGGGATATGTGGGGTACAGAGCACAGCGCCCCCTAACACCAGGACACGAGGTCTCGTCCATCTCAGGGCGGAAATGATCACACCCTTCGAATGGGGGATCTGCCATGGGCACTGGCAGGAGCGCGCTGCTTTACATTAAGATTCTTTGGCTGATGGGCGAACCTCACCCCGCCCTGCGTTTCGAGTGTGAACAGCTGTCGATGGAAATCCAGACGGCAGAGATGGAGCAGGACTAACCGGGGTCACTGAGTCTCGCCCTCACCCCGTGTCTACACTGTACAAGGGTGGGAAATAGCAGGTGCCTTTTCTTGCCCTGATACGATTTTGGAGATGCCGACGCTTGCGACAGCTTTCTCCCTGTGTGGGTTGTGGGATCCAGGGGAGCCGTCTGTGTGCTCTGTACAGGACAAGGTGTGTAGATCGTTTATACCTCAATATATCACTGTAAATACAGTTATTTAATATATCAAATAAAAGCAGAACAATACATCAAAAAACATCAAAATGAAACAGAGGATTGCTATGTACAGGGGGGATTGCTATGTACAGGGGGGATTGCACGTGACTAGTTAACTGCTCGAGAGCTTTCATCACCGTGTACTTTCTGACAGGTTTCCGCGCCCTGTGTAGGGTTTACGTCCCGCCCTCCGTCCCCGTTTCCGGTCATGTACATTTTTGGTGCCGTCGGCCCTTTTGAACATTTCTTTTGTATTGTTTTCTGTGTTTAGCTGGGAGAAAGTTGCTTTCTTGTGTTTTGACATATTTAGAGAAAAAGTAAGAACAAGTAGAAAGAAAGGCTGTAAGGGGTTTGCGGCTCCCTCCCCGTCCATCAGGGTGGGAGACCACGCCCCTTGCTACGATACTTCCGGGGTACCTTGGTTCAGGGGAAAATTAGCCCAGTGTTAATGGTTCAGGCCTGCAGTCAGGCCGAGCAATGGTAGAGAGTCTGTTTGCCTGGGGCCCTCATTCAGGGCAGGGCTGCAGTCAAGTAGGGGCTCTGGCCTACAGTCAGGCAGGCAGAGCAGCAGAAGGTCCATTTGCCTGGCCCTTGATCAGGGCGGGGCAGCAATCAAGTAGGGGGGCTTTGGCCTACAGTCCAGCAGAGCCGTCGCCGTCTAGGGGAGGTTAGCTCTCTGGTGGGAGAGTCAGCACAACCGTCTGGCGTCCTGATTCAGGCGGGTGCCAGACCAATCAGGCCTCCTGACAACCAGGTGGGGAACCTGCCACTCCTGACGGTGGCGTGGCGGTGGTAGGGGAACCCAGGCCTTCCCGCTCCACTGCGTCGCCACCCAGGGCCCTAAACAGCAGCGGAGTGGTCCGCCACTGGGTCAGCGGGGAAAATCCGATCACAACACGCTGGCCGGCTTGTAGTCAATAACACAGCTGAATCCGATTCAGCTGCCCTGGGCTCCTTCCTACACACCCATTCCGTGTGTACATGGGTCCCAGGGTTGTTGTTCGCTTCGCTGGGGTAGACGGCTAGTGGCAGCCCCACCAGCTCCTTGGAGTCCCCGGCGTCTGGCAGCGCCGGCAGCCCCTCTGGCTCTCTGTCAGGATAGCGCTCTCCATTAGGGGAGCAGGGAAGAGACGTCCTGCTCCTCCAGCAGTTCGCTCCCAACTCAGCTGGAAGGGCGGCCTTTTATAGTTCCGCTTCCTGTCCCACCCCTCTGCTTCTGGCAGGGTGGCATGCGGTGGGAGACAAGCCTGCTTTCTGCAACCCTCCTGCCCCCAACAACCCACTTCAGCGAGTCCCAAAATCAAATCCACTTACCAGGGGCCTCCTCTCCTCTTTGTGCTTCGCCAACATCCGGGGTAGAAAAGAGCTCCTGGCCGCAGGCATTTCTGACCTCCGAGTCATCTTCTGCCTCTGGGTCCCCCTCCACATCCTCGTCCAAGATTTCCTCCTCCTGGCTCGGTCCACTCTCAACTGACATGCGAGCCACCGAAGTATCCACAGTGGTGTTCGCAATGGAGGTGGGGTCGCCGCGGAGTATCATGTCCAGCTCTTTGGAGAACCGGCAGCTCATAGGCGCAGCACCGGACTGGCGGTTTGCCTCCTGCGCCCTGTAGTCGGCGTTCCGCAGCTGCTTCACTTTCATCCTAAACTGCCGTGTGTCCCAGTCATCGCCCCTTTCTGTCATGCATCGTGAAATCTGTCCGTAGGTGTAATGATGCTGGTACTGGCGGGACCCGACTGAGAGTGCCAGTTCAGGACAAACTGCTTCAAGCAGGGCAGTTACAGCCGAAGGCTGGGGGGTTTTTCACCTCTAAGGCAAACCAAACCAGCCAAACAGAGCAGACTTTGGTCTCACCCCACTGGCTCACCACAAGTCACACAAGCAATTCCCTTAGACGCTCCAGTTTCCCAGTATCACCAATTGTTATGGGGACAAATGGTTATGAAAACCAATACCCCAGGAAAAGAAAAAAGGCTCTCTTGATCCCAAAGGACCAAGCCCCAGACCCAGGTCAATATACAAATCAGATCTTGTCCCAAATCACGCTGTTGCCAATCCTTTAGAATCTAAAATCTAAAGGTTTTGTTCATAAAAGGAAAAAGCTATAGATGAGAGCTAGAATTGGTGAAATGGAATCAATGACATACAGTCATGACCAAGTTCTTGGTTCAGGCTTGCGGCAGTGACAGAATAAACTGCAGGTTCAAATCAAGTCTCTGGAGAACATCCACAGCTGGGATGCGTCTTTCAGTTTTTGGTTCAAAGCTTCAGTGTAGCAAAGTCCCTCCAGAGGGAGGAAGCAGGACTGAAGACAAGATGGAGGAGCTGCAGCAGCTTTTTATATTCTCTTGCCATGTGGTCTTTCTTTCTTTGTCCCAAAACAAGCTGTCCATCACGTGGCCTGGAAAAACCTCCGAGTTCTGTCCATAGGCAGGTCCCTGCACACTGTGCTGAGTCCCAAGGCTTGTCTGCCTTCTCTCAAGGGGTCAATTGTGTAGCTGATGGTCCTTAATCGGTCATCAAGCAGGCTAGGCATTGCATCCGATGAAGTGAGCTGTAGCTCACGAAAGCTTATGCTCAAATAAATTTGTTAGTCTCTAAGGGCCACAAGTCCTCCTTTTCAACTTGTCTGGGGTGTCACCCAGACGCATAGTACAAGTTTGAACCACAGACAGTATCGAGTCAATACTTATAACTTAAAATACAAAAATGACACAAACATATAGAGAGCATAATCATAACCAGCAAACCATAACCTTGCCTTAGACACCTTATTTGACCCCCCTTTATACAAGATTTGGTGCCACTACAGGACCTTGGTTGCAACAATGATCTATATGGTCCCAGTTCAAGTCAATAACGTCACAGTAGGTATCATAATTGCTACGTCCGGAGTGCAGCTGGGACTGTACAGCCTCCTCTCCCCAAATGCTGATGAGGTCCAGCAGCTCGGCATAGCTCCAAGCAGGTGGATCGCCTGGTGCGTGGAGCAGGCCTGGCCACCTGGAAAGATGCGCTGCACTCATCACTGAGCAAACAGGAAGGGGACTGTCAAAATGGCAAAGGAGTTTACGGAGTGGGGATGATGGATGGTCACCTGAGGGCCGGGCAGTAGAGTTCAAACCGATGACCAGAGAGGGGAGAGCAGGCATTGTGGGACACCTCCCGGAGGCCAATCGCAGCGCCGTAATGGACCTCGGTGTCTACACTGGCACCGCAGCCTGTAGCCCCGGTGCAGAAAGTTTTTTAAACTGTGCGGTGCTTTTTTTAAAGCGCTGCAACTGCCCTGTTTCCGCGCCCTGAGTGGCGTGGCCGTGCGTCCACCTCACCAGTTGCAGCGCAGAAAGCTGCTTTACCGCGCTGCAACTTGCCAGCGTAGACAGGACCCGCCCTCTGTGGAGAAAGAAGTGGTTCGGGACTATTTAGCAAAGCTGGACGAGCACAAGTCCATGGGGCCGGATGTGTTGCATCCGAGAGGCCTAAAGGAGTAGACGGATGTGATTGCAGAGCCATTGGCCATTATCTTTGAAAACTCTTGGCGATCGGGGGAAGTCCCGGACGACTGGAAAAAGGCTAATGTAGTGCCCATCTTTAAAAAAGGGAAGAAGGAGGATCCTGGGAACTACAGGCCAGTCAGCCTCACCTCAGTCCCTGGAAAAATCGTGGAGCAGGTCCTCAAGGAATCAATTCTGAAGCACTTAGAGGAGAGGAAAGTGATCAGGAACAGTCAGCATGGATTCACCAAGGGCAAGTCATGCCTGACTAATCTAATTGCCTTCTATGACGCGATAACTGGCTCTGTGGATGAGGGGAAAGCGGTGGACGTGTTGTTCCTTGACTTTAGCAAAGCTTTTGACACTGTCTCCCACAGTATTCTTGCCAGCAAGTTAAAGAAGTATGGGCTGGATGAATGGACTATAAGGTGGATAGAAAGCTGGCTAGATTGTCGGGCTCAACGGGTAGTGCTCAATGGCTCCATGTCTAGTTGGCAGCCGGTATCAAGTGGAGTGCCCCAAGGGTCGGTCCTGGGGCTGGTTTTGTTCAATATCTCCATGAATGATCTGGAGGATGGTGTGGATTGCACCCTCAGCAAGTTTGCAGATGACACTGAACTGGGAGGAGAGGTAGATATGCTGGAGGGTGGGGATAGGATACAGAGGGCCCTAGACAAATTGGAGGATTGGGCCAAAAGAAATCTGATGAGGTTCAGCAAGGACAAGTGCAGAGTCCTGCACTTAAAATGGAAGAATCCAATGCACCGCAACAGACTAGGGATCGAATGGCTCGGCAGCAGTTCTGCAGAAAAGGACCTAGGGGTTACAGTGGAGGAGAAGCTGGATATGAGTCAACAGTGTGCCCTTGTTGCCAAGAAGGCCAATGGCATTTTGGGATGTATAAGTAGGGGCATTGCCAGCAGATGGAGGGACGTGATCGTTCCCCTCTATTCGACACTGGTGAGGCCTCATCTGGAGTACTGTGTCCAGTTTTGGGCCCCACACTACAAGAAGGATGTGGAAAAATTGGAAAGAGTCCAGCGGAGGGCAACAAAAATGATTAGGGGTCTGGAACACATGACTTTTGAGGAGAGGCTGAGGGAACTTGGGATGTTTAGTCTGCAGAAGAGAAGAATGGGGGGGATTTGATAGCTGCTTTCAACTACCTGAAAGGGGGTTCCAAAGAGGATGGCTCTAGACTGTTCTCAGTGGTAGCAGATGACAGAACAAGGAGTAATGGTCTCAAGTTGCAGTGGGGGAGATTTAGGTTGGATATTAGGAAAAACTTTTTCACTAGGAGGGTGGTGAAACACTGGAATGTGTTACCTAGGGAGGTGGTGGAATCTCCTTCCTTAGAAGTTTTTAAGGTCAGGCTTGACAAAGCCCTGGCTGGGATGATTTAGTCGGGGATCGGTCCTGCTTTGAGCAGGAGGTTGGACTAGATGAACTCCTGAGGTCCCTTCCAACCCTGATATTCTATTATTCTATGATTCTATGATTCTATGAAGGGTAAGTTCTCTTCCCCCTCCCCCTCCGCTCCCCCTGCAGCTTGCTATACTTTCCTTGTATAATAACAGGTTTCAGAGTAGCAGCCGTGTTAGTCTGTTTTCGCAAAAAGAAAAGGAGGACTTGTGGCACCTTAGAGACCAACGCATTGGATGCTCATGAAAGCTTATGCTCAGATATATTTGTTAGTCTCTAAGGTGCCACAAGGACTCCTTTTCTTTATACTTTCCTTGTCTCACTAACCAAAAAGGATCTCTTCCTGTTTTCTATGCTCTCCTTCTCTCACTAACCAAAAAAAGGATCTTTCCCACAGCTCTGTGTTCTGCTTAGTAACAAAAAAGGATCTTTCTCTCTCTTTCTGTTTTCTGTACTTTACACAGCCCTGTGTCACTGACACAGGATCTCTAGCTCATTTTTCGGCCATGTGATTTCTTTCACCCGACCTTCTCAACCTTCCTTTAGAGTTTCCTCTTTTTTTTAATGAGCCTTTGCTTTTTAAAATTGATTTCAATTTTTTTACTCTTATTATTTTTTAGTCCCAACAACAATAACCTTTTACCACGGTCTTACTAATCTATAAAAAACACTCCTCTCTCTTGTTGCTTTCTATAGTTTCCCCTCTTCCTTCTATTTAAAATCACCTTTCTTTCCTTTTTTCTTCTAAGGCTAAGCAATCTTTCTTTTTTTAAAACTCCTTTCCTTTAAAACTCCTTTAAGGCCTCTGTCATGAGGGGGCGTGGTCTCCTGCCCTGGCAGCCTGGGAGGGAGCCGCGAACACCCCCTGGTGGGCAGAACCGGGACACCCATGGCAGCAGAGGGGCGGGGCAGGAAGCGGCACTATAAAAGGCTGGGCCTCCAGCTCAGAAGGGAGAGAGCTGCCAGATGAGCAGCATGTCTCTTCCCCACTGTGGAAGCATAGACGTAACGGAGAGCGCTATCCTGACAGAGACCCAGCGGGGCTGCCAGATGCCAGGGACACTGAGAAGCTGGTGGGGCTGCCACTCACTGTCCTCCCCCAGAGCTCGCTGTTGCCGGCAGGGAAAGGGCTGGGGGGAGTCCTCCTCTCTGACCCCTATCCCAGAGCAGCCTGCCTGCACTCCAAACTCATCCCCAGCCCTGCCCCACCCCAGAGCCCACACCCCCAGCCAGAGCTTTCACCTCTCCACCTCACCCTTAACCCTCGCCCTGAGCCCCTCCAACACCCCAAACACCTTATCCCTAGTCCTAGCCAGAGCCCTCATCCCCCCCATACCCCAACCCTCTGCCCCAGCCCTGAGCCCCTTCCAACACCACAAACCCCTCATCTCCAGCCCTAGACAGAGCCCTCATCCCCCCACACCCCAACCCTCTGCCCCAGCCCTGAGCCCCCTCCAACACCACAAATCCCTCATCTCCAGCCCTAGACACAGCCCTCATCCCCCCCACACCCCAACCCTCTGCCCCAGCCCTGAGCCCCCTCCAACACCACAAACCCCTCATCTCCAGCCCGAGACAGAGCCCTCATCCCCCCACACCCCAACCCTCTGCCCCAGCCCTGAGCCCCCTCCAACACCACAAACCCCTCACCTCCAGCCCTAGACAGAGCCCTCATCCCCCCATACCCCAAACCTCTGCCCCAGCACTGAGCCTCTCTAACCCCCCAAATCTCCCAGCCCCAAACAGAACCCTCACCCCCTATACCCCGACTCTTGCCCTGAGCCCCTCCCAAACCCCTCAGCCCTGCACCCCCTCCCTCTGCACCCCCTCCCATCCCCAAACTCCCTCCCAGAGCCTGCATCCTGCACCCCAATACTCTGCCTAAGCCTAGGGCCTGCACCCCAGATGTCCTTCCTCACCCAAACTCCCTCCCGGAGCCTTGGGTAGGTGGGGGGCGAAGTAGGGGCGGGTTCTGGGCACCACCAAAATTTCTACAGACCTGCCACCCCTGAACCCATGTACACACGGAATGGGTGTGTAGCAAGGAGCCCAGGGCAGCCGAATTGGGTTCAGCTGTGTTATTGACTACAAGCCGGCCAGCGTGTTGCTGTCGGATTTTCCCCACTGACGCAGTAACGGACTGCTCCACGGCTGTTAGGGCCCTGGGATGGGACGCAGTACAGCAAGAGGGCCTGGGTTCCCCGACCACCGCCACCCCACCGTCAGGAGTAGCAGCCTCCCCACTTGGTTGTCAGGAGGCCTGATTGCTCTGGCACCCGCCTGATTCAGGACGTCAGACGGTTGTGCTGACTCTCCCACCAGAGAGCTAACCTCCCCCAGACTGCGACGGCTCTGCTGGACTGTAGGCCAGAGCCCCCCTACTTGATTGCTGCCCCGCCCTGATCAAGGGCCAGGCAAATGGACCTTCTGCTGCTCTGCCTGCCTGACTGTAGGCCAGAGCCCCTACTCGACAGCAGCCCTGCCCTGAATGAGGGCCCCGGGCAAACAGACTCTCGACCGTTGGTCGGCCTGACTGCAGGCCAGAACCATGAACACTGAGCTATTTCCCCTGAACCAAGGTACCCCGGAAGTATCGTAGCGAGGGGCGTGGTCTCCCACCCAGACGGATGGGGAGGGAGCCGCGAACCCCCTACAGCCTCTCTTTCTACTCGTTCATACTTTTTCTCGAAATATGTCAAAACACAGCCCGCTGTTAGGGCCCTGGGCGGGGACGCAGTGGAGCGGGAGGACCTGGGTTCCCCTATCCCCGCCACCCCACCGTCAGGAGTGGCAGCCTACTTGGTTGCTGCCCCGCCCTGATCAAGGGCCAGGCAAATGGACCTTCTGCTGCTCTGCCTGCCTGACTGTAGCACAAGCACGCAACCTTCCCCCAGCCAAACACAGAAAAATAATACAAAAGAAATGTTCAAAAGGGCTGATGGTGCCAAAAAAGTACACGACCGGAAACGGGGACGGAGGGCGGGACGTAAACTCTGCACGGGGCATGGAAACCTGTCAAAAAGTACATGGTGATAAAAGCTATTGAGCGGTTAACTACTCACGTGGCTGGGCAGGGCAGGCGGCCAATGGGGAGAAAGCCATGGTGCGGCATGATGTGTTCCACCCTGCTCCAGGCGGGCTCTGGTGCACCAAACCCCGAGAGTAGGGAGCCTGGCTTTTACTGGGGCAGCTGGGCAACTTCAATGACTGGGTTCTCCCTTGTATGCATCAGTCTCATCCTGTGCAAGAGTGTCCGTAGGCTGGTGCGGGCTGGACGGTGTTTCTTGCAGGCCTTGAGGATCAGCATGGTCTGCAAAGCCAGGCACCTGACAGAGGACTTGCTGTCCTGCTGGAAGCCTTTGAGGACTAAGATTGAAAGGAAGGAAATGGAGGTCAGAGCCATGGTGCTCTGGAAAGCCCTGGCAGAGCAAGCCAGCGCTGTACCTCTCAGCCCGCGACAAGAAGGCAGCAGGCTGGGAGGCGGGAAGCAGGGGACTAGCAGGAACAACCTTCAACCCTCACTAAACATCCCCACTGCCCTTCATAGCTGGGGGAGCCCCCAGACACAGGCAAGAAGTCACAATGAACCCCATTCACTCAAAAAGAAAAGGAGTACTTGTGGCACCTTAGAGACTAATCAATTTATTTGAGCATAAGCTTTCATGAGCTACAGCTCACTTCATTGGATGCATACTGTGGAAACTGCAGAAGACATTATATACACAGAGACCATGAAACAATACCTCCTCCCATCCCACTCTCCTGCTGGTAATAGCTTATCTAAAGTGATCACTCTCCTTACAATGTGTAAGCCCTCTACACCAACATTCCACACAAAGATGAACTACAAGCCGTCAAGAACACTATCCCCGATAATGTCACGGCTAACCTGGTGGCTGAACTTTGTGACTTTGTCCTTACCCATAACTATTTTACATTTGGGGAGAATGTATACCTTCAGATCAGCGGCACTGCTATGGGTACCCGCATGGTCCCACAGTATGCCAACATTTTTATGGCTGATTTAGAACAACGCTTCCTCAGCTCTCGTCCCCTAACGCCCCTACTCTACTTGCGCTATATTGATGACATCTTCATCATCTGGACCCATGGAAAAGAACCCCTTGAGGAATTCCACCATGATTTCAACAATTTCCATCCCACCATCAACCTCAGCCTGGTCCAGTCCACACAAGTGATCCACTTCCTGGACACTACAGTGCTAATAAACAATGGTCACATAAACACCACCCTATACCGGAAACCTACTGACCGCTATTCCTACCTACATGCCTCCAGCTTTCACCCTGACCACACCACACGATCCATCGTCTACAGCCAAGCTCTGCGATACAACCGCATTTCCTCCAACCCCTCAGACAGAGACAAACACCTACAAGATCTCTATCAAGCATTCTTACAACTACAATATCCACCTGCGGAAGTGAAGAAACAGATTGATAGAGCCAGAAGAGATCCCAGAAGTCACCTACTACAGGACACGCCTAACAAAGAAAATAACAGAACGCCACTAGCCGTCACCTTCAGCCCCCAACTAAAACCCCTCCAACGCATTATTAAGGATCTACAACCTATCCTGAAGGATGACCCAACACTCTCACAAATCTTGGGAGACAGGCCAGTCCTTGCCTACAGACAGCCCCCCAACCTGAAGCAAATACTCACCAACAACCACATACCACACAACAGAACCACTAACCCAGGAACCTATCCTTGCAACAAAGCCCGTTGCCAACTGTGCCCACATATCTATTCAGGGGACACCATCACAGGGCCTAATCACATCAGCCACACTATCAGAGGCTCGTTCACCTGCACATCCACCAATGTGATATATGCCATCATGTGCCAGCAATGCCCCTCTGCCAGGTACATTGGTCAAACTGGACAGTCTCTACGTAAAAGAATAAATGGACACAAATCAGATGTCAAGAATTATTCATAAACCAGTCGGAGAACACTTCAATCTCTCTGGTCACGCAATTACAGACATGAAGGTCGCTATCTTACAACAAAAAAACTTCAAATCCAGACTCCAGCGAGAAACTGCTGAATTGGAATTCATTTGCAAATTGGATACTATTAATTTAGGCTTAAATAGAGACTGGGAGTGGCTAAGTCATTATGCAAGGTAGCCTATTTCCCCTTGTTTTTTCCTACCCCCCACCCCCCAGACGTTCTGGTTAAACTTGGATTTATGCTGGAAATGGCCCACCTTGATAATCATACACATTGTAAGGAGAATGGTCAGTTTGGATGAGCTATTACCAGCAGGAGAGTGAGTTTCTGTATGTATGGGGGTGGGGAGGTGAGAAAACCTGGATTTGTGCTGGAAATGGCCCACCTTGATTATCATGCACAAAGTAGGGAGAGTGGTCACTTTGGATAAGCTATTACCAGCAGGAGAGTGAGTTTGTGTGTGTGTGGTTTTTTTTTTTTTTTTGTGGGGGGTGTGTGAGAAAACCTGGATTTGTGCTGGAAATGACCCACCTTGATTTTCATACACATTGTAAGGAAAGTGGTCACTTTGGATAAGCTATTACCAGCAGAAGAGTGAGTTTGTGTGTGTGGTTTTTGGAGGAGGGGTGGGGGGTGAGAAAACCTGGATTTGTGCTGGAAATGGCCCACCTTGATTATCATACACATTGTAAAGAGAGTGGTCACTTTGGATGGGCTATTACCAGCAGGAGAGTGAGTTTGTGTGTGGGGGGCGGAGGGTGAGAAAACTTGGATTTGTGCTGGAAATGGCCCAACTTGATTATCATACACATTGTAAGGAGAGTGATCACTTTAGATAAGCTATTACCAGCAGGAGAGTGGGATGGGAGGAGGTATTGTTTCATGGTCTCTGTGTATATAATGTCTTCTGCAGTTTCCACAGTATGCATCCAATGAAGTGAGCTGTAGCTCACGAAAGCTTATGCTCAAATAAATTGGTTAGTCTCTAAGGTGCCACAAGTACTCCTTTTCTTTTTGCGAATACAGACTAACACGGCTGTTACTCTGAAACCCATTCACTCACTATTTCTAGGACTGCCCCGTCCCTGCAGGATCTGATGGCCTCATCCCTGCCTGTATTTACGCTCCCCCTTCCCCCCAGTGCACAGATGGGCACTCAAGCCCAGAGAGGGGGAGATTCACAAAGGGGGCTTGGGCATTGTTATGCTACGCCTAACTGCTGGTGCCCTGCTGCCCTCCAGCAAATGCCGAGGAGGGAGCTCAGCCATTCTCTAGCTCTGGTTGGGGCCCAGCTGTGAACCTGCTCTGGGAGTGAGGAGCCTGAGCTATGTCACCCCCCCATCCCCCTTTTCCCCAACAAATGTGGAGGAGACGCTGCTCTGCCCTGCGCTGGCCCAGGGGTCCGGGCACGCAGCAGGGAGGTAGATGACCGGACGTCACCTCAGTCTCCTTTGGAGCAGTGGCTTGACACCAGGCACCCCACTTGGAGGTGACTGCAACAAACCCTGGGCTAGTGAGTGCAAGGCGGGGAGGCAGGACCCCACCTTTGCTGTGTTGCGGGGGCGGGGAGGGGGCATTCATCTGCGAAGGCCAGCCAGCTCAGGCCCAGTTTGGGGATTTGCCAGGCCACAGCTCTGAGGTCAGGGTAAGTGCCTGGGCACATGCCAACCAGCAGACACCACAGGGTGAGGGGGAAGCTGATCAGGGGTTTGGGGATCTACAGTTTGCAACCCTTTGTGGCTCTAGCCCAAGATCACATTGCTGGCGTCGGAGATTGAACCCAGCCCGCGGCCCTGGGCCATTCGTCCCTCTAGCGCTCAGTGCTCAAAGCAGACACCGCTCACCGTTGCAGATGGCCTCCAACTTCTCCTGGCTCTGCTGGTCCAGCTGCCGGGCAGTGAGCCCTACACACACAAACAGCTCGTCACATCCCTGCGTCCCCAGCGAGGGTGTCAAAGCGTCTGTCACCCTCCAAGCAGTGGGGCTTTCCCCTGCCCCTCGCTGTCCAGGACACACTCCTGAGTCCCCAGGGGAAGGGCGAGGCCCCAGGGATGGCTGTGGGGCTGGCTGCCAAAGGAGAGCATAGCGCCTTGAGGTTCCGCTACCAAGAGCCCATGGCGGGGTGGGGGTGGGGGGATGGGGACTGCATGGGGAGCAGTGGGGTTCGAGGGGCCCATCAGCCGATCAGGGCAGTTTGGGGTGAGCTTGCTCCTGCGGGTTTCTGACACCCCTGAGCCTTCATTCGGCAATCAGGAGCCCTGGGGTTACTTCTCGCTGCCAGCAGGGACTGAGGAGAGCCTGGGACTGGATCCACCCCCTGCTTAAGGGACCCCCCTGCTCTGTGGTTACCTAGAAACCTGATGGCCGCTTCTCTAATGGGAGCCTGTGGGTTTTCCAGAAAGGCCATGGCCTGGCAGAGGAAGGTTTCTGCCCTCCCTTTGTAGCACGCCACCTAGGAGCCAGAACAAGGGAGCACAAGGTTATTAAAGGCCTTTCCATCCTGCAGGCCAGGTTCCAGGTCTTTGGAGTGTCCTGCTTTCGGCCCTCTTTCCTGTGCTGGGGGGATCACGCAGAGGGACTACAGCCAGGGCCAGGTGTGGTCCCGGGGCTGGGGCTCGGTGTGGGCACGGAGCCGGGCAATGGAGGGCTCCCTCACCAGGCAGTCACAGCCTCGCCAAAGCTCCTTTTTCTGGAGGAGGGCACCGAGCTGGCTCTACCTTAGGAATTTCACCGCACTCCTGAGGGTGTCCCAACACACCTGCAAAACAAGAGGGGCCGGGGTGAGTCGACAACGGTTATGGGAGCTGGAAGCCAGGGCCGTCCCTCGGCATACACGCCTGCATAGGGCATCATGAAATTTGGGGCACCAAATTGCCCCAAATTTCATGGTGCCACTAGGCGGCTGCATGCTGCACATGCAGCAGCCCCAGCCCCAGTGACCCGCCCTATACCTCGGCCAGCCCCGCTGCAGGCTGCGCCCACTACAAAGGGCTGGGCCATCCCTGGGCGGGGCCCAGACAACTCCCTCCACCCTGCCTCTTCCCCTTCCCCCCTGCTCCGTCCCCAGCCCGCCCCCATTCCACCTCTTCTCCGCAAGCCTCTTCCCCCAGCGACCCCACACTCACCGGTACTGGCAGGAAGTGGAGCAACCGGTCCCAGCCCGCTCTCCTCCAAAAGAATTGCCCCCCGCACTCACCGGCGGTGGGAAGCGGAGTGCCACGGCTGGGAGCTGGCAGAGTAGAGCGGGCTGGGGCCAGGCTGCTCCGCTTCCCGCTGCTGTCAGTGAGTGTGTGTGTGGGAGGGATCCCTTTCCCCAAACCCCCTCCCTCGAGCGACATGGCTGGATGCGGGGCGAGGGAAGCAGAGCGGGCTACTCCCAGCTCTCCGCTAATCCCCCAGGCCACTCTGGGCCCCCCAAAAGTGGCCCCACACAGCTCCTGCCTCCCAGACCCTGGTGGAGGGGAGGAGGAGGCTTGGGACCCCACACAGCCCCACTGCGGGGGGGCTGGATAGGGCACCCGAATGGCTAGGGACGGCCTGGCTGAAAGCCACTAGCCTAGTTACCGGAGGCCGTGTGTGCTGAACGGTTCCCGGCCCGCGGCTGCTCGCGGAAGGGCGGAGGTGTGGCTAAGGCAATGGCTGGAGACCTGACTCAATTCCCAGCTCTTTCTGCAGGAACTCAGGCAAGTTGCTTAGGCCCAGGGCTACAAAGGGATTTAGGTGCCTAATGCCCATGGGCATTCAATACTTCTGAGACACTAGGCCTCACGCTGTGCCTTAGTTCCCCACCTCACAGGGGGTAGGAGGGTGAATTCATTACTGCCGGGGGCATTTGGCTCCCAAGTGATGGGGGCCATGAGAGCGAGCGTGTGCACAGGCACCTGGGGCAGGGCGGAGGGGGGGCTTGGGCATGTCATGGCTAGTAAGAGCTGTCCGGGCTGCTTGGCCAAGGGCACACTGGGTCTTGGGCACCATGCGGAGGCTGGGTAGCTCTGCTCCTGGTAGGGGCCATGGCCAGGGTTGTGCTCTTCCCACCAGCACAGCCAGGGGAATGTGCGGAGGCCAGTGGCTGTAGGAGTGGTGAGCTGACCCCTCCGCCCACCCATTCTCTCAGCCTGGCTGCAGGGGGGAGTGTTGGCCTCAGAGGAGGCAGGGAAGACTCAGCAGTTGGGTGGGGCGCCATGGTCATGGTGCTACTGGACTCAACGTTCAAGTGATTTTGAGCACCTGATTGTCACAGCACTGAGCCCCTGCCCTCTGCCGGCCAGACCCTTGAAAGGGGGGTGTCACATGTTGGCCCCCCCAACAAATTGCTGGTCACTCTGTAACGATCTCAGCTGCAGGCTCCAGCTCGTGGCCTCACCTGGGACACATTGGGACGCTCATCGTGCAGGAGGAGGAGCAGCGGGACCAGGCTGCGGAGGACGTGCTCCTTCATCTTCCTCCTGCTGGGCCCCCTTACAAGCTCCAGCAGGTGTTTAAAGAGGGTGATGGAGAGCACCCGGAGTTTGCTGGACTCCTGCAAGACAGGACGTGGGGAGGAGACGCTGTGACGGTCGTGCCCACCCAGCTGGGTGAGTGCTCACTGTGACAGAGATGTCTGCCCTGCGGGGGGTATTGCTAACTCACCCCCAGTCTTACAGGCACAACTGGGGCCAGAGTCTCATGGGCATAGCGCCACAGAAGGCAATAGAGATGCAGGTTTCCACCAGCTGAGGGGCTGGCCTGGTATCTTCTTGGCCAGAGAACCTGTTCTGTTCCCCCCGGGCCCCACAGGGTTTTGGTTTAAAGGCTCACGCCAGGGCGAGATCCTGCATCTTCGGTCTGGGCTGCCCTGTCCCTTCGGTCAGCTGGGGATCCAGGAGACCCTGGGAACAGCTTTAGCTGGGCCTGTGCCACTACTAAATAAAGAGCGGCCGGGTCCCAGCAGAGTTCGGGAGGGCTGAGGGTAGGATTTAGCGTTGTGAGAGCTGGGGAGGTGGGTGGTCCCTCCAGGAGCCCCCACTGGGATGTTACCCCTGGAAGGCAGTAATGGATGGGTCCCTTTCTCCCACCCACTTTGCTGGATCTTGCCGTACAGTGGGGGACTGAACATCAGTCTGGTGAACATGCTGGCGGGGGCTACTTTTTTTGTGGTTACAGAAGGCCTGGGGAGAAGTAGCCCCTCCTTTGATGCTGCCCTGCCATGAGAACGAAGGGGAGAGGAAAGGGCGGTAGCTGCAGAACCTACAAACGGAGCCGTTTCCTTATGGAGCTGACAGGCCAGCTGTGGGATTCCTGGCCAGGGAGGGGAGGGGCAGGATTTTCACCAGGGTACCATCACTTGTTACCCTGGAAGCCAGGAAGAGCATCGCGGCACCCTGTGCTGCAGACGCCCCCTCGCTGCATGCAGGCTCAGGAATGCATGTCCTTCTTCAAGGGGAGCCTCATCCCTGGCCTGCCCTGATCCTTGTCAGCAGGCCTGCAGGACACCAGGGTTCCCACCCTTACTGCCATATGCTCTGATGGAGAATGGGGTAGCAGAGGAAGGCGGGAATGGGGTCACGTCATTTACGACAATCCTTTTTCTGGCTAGGGCCATAGCATAGGTCCCGCTAGCCCACCCGCCAGCCCCCATTCACATGTCTGTGGCTTGAAGGGTCTCCCGCGGGCCCCCAGGCCTTACATCATGAAAGAACGGCAGGAGTTTCTCAGCCACTTGCACAGCCACAGGGCTGGCGCTCTGCCTGTCCATGCCGGCGAGGATGTCTCTCAGTACGGTGATGGCGTTGGAGATGACGTCCCTGTCTGCCTCGTGTAGCTGCTCCACGAAGTCTGGCAGCAGATGCTGGAGTTTCCCCACCTGTGTGAAACGAGGAGCTGCTTTACGAAACACCCTCCGGTGACCCAACAAGCCATTTCCAAAACAACGTCTGCCTCCCCTGCAGACAGAGGCATGGGAAGTAGGAGTGCAGGGGGTGCCTGGCCTTTGTCTCTTGTTCTGCCGGGCAGGGCCTGGCTCCTGCGGGGTGCGTCTCTGGGTGTGTGCAGCACCTGGCACAGCTGGGCCTGATTGTGTCTGGGGTCTCTGGGATGCAAAGAACCCTAGCACTAGAGTAGCAGCAGAGCTGCGGACTCTAGACCCCCAGGGAATGCTGGCGACACCAGTGATCAGGGATGCCCGGACAGAGCCATTTTCCTTCAATTAGGAACCATTTTTTCCTACGAATCCCCTTTTTAAGCCTCGTACATTTTAACCGTTGATAATGGAGCGGCTGGTGTAAGATTCAATTCATAAAGAATTAAAGAGGATAATTTCATTAATGCAAATCAACATGGGTGTATGGAAAATATTTCCCGCCAAGATAATTGCTATCTGTTTTTGGATGAGATTACAAGTTTGGTAGTTAAAGGAAAGAGCATTGGCATAGTGTATACAGACTTCTGTAAGGCGCTTGAGTTGGCCCCGTACGGCAGTTTGATCGGAAACCTAGAACGATAGAAAAGTAACGTGGCCCACAACAGTTGGATTATCAACTGGCTGATAGGTCTCAAAATGTACTTGTAAGCTGGGAATCAGCATTACACTGGTGTGTTTCCAGTGTGGTCCCTGCAGGGCCTGGGTCTTGGCCCTATGCCATTTAACATTTTGATCAATGACCTGGAAGAAAACATAAAATCATCACTGATAAAGTTTGCAGATGACACAAGAATTGGGTGAGTGGTAAATAATGAAGTGGACAAGTCACTGACACAGAGCGATCTGAATCACTTGGTAAACTGGGGGGGCAAGCAAACAGTATGTGTTTTCATATGGCTCATTGTAAATGAATACATCTAGGAACAGGATGGGGGACTCTGTCCTGGGAAGCAGAGACTCTGAAAAGGACTTGGGAGTGCTGGTGAAGAATCAGCTGAACAGGAGCTCCCAGTGTGGCGCTGTGGCCAAAAGAGCTCATGTGATCCTGGGATAAATAACAGAAGAATCTGGAGTGGGAGTATTTGGCACTGGTGGGACCAACTGCTGGGATCCTGGGTCCAGTTCCGGTGCCCACAATGCAAGACCAATGTTGATAAATTGCAAAAGGTCCAGAGAAGAGTCCTGAGAATGATTAAAGGATTAAAAACCATGTCTTATAGTGAGAGACTCAAGAAGCTCGATCTATTCAGCTTAACAAAGAGAAGGTTGAGGAGTGCCTTGATTACTGCCTATAGGTATCTCCCTGAGGAATAAATATTTAGTATAGTCAAGAAAGTCACACTAGGCATTGATCATTCCTGTCCCTGGTAGACCACATCGGTTGAACAGCTGCCCTACCTCCTTTTCACTTTATCCAAGAATAATGGGTCACTACAAAAAGTAATTTGCCCTCTGCTGATACTCACACCTTCTTGTCAACTGTTGGAAATGGGCCACCTTGATTGCATTGGCTTCATTAGCATGACAAAAGTAATTTTTCCCTCCCTCGGTATTCACCCCTTCTTATCAACTGTTGAGAATAGGCCACTTCCACCTTAATTGAATTGGCTTGTTACTACTGATCCCCGACTTGGTAAGGCAACTCCCATCCTTTCATGTGCTATATATATATATATCTATTCTCCTTCCTGTATTTTTCACTCCATGCATCTGATGAAGTGGGTTTTAGCCCACGAAAGCTTATGCCCAAATAAATCTGTTAGTCTCTAAGGTGCAACAAGGATTCCTCGTTGTTTTTGCTGATACAGACTAACACGGCTACCACTCTGAAACCTATCTAGTTTCCGGTTCTCTTTGTCAGCAATGGAGAACTGCTTCAGCCCAATTGGCATATTGCCTTGTCACGGAGTTCTCGGGCGATACTCTGGAACTGCTCCCTACGAAGCCAGGCAGGACTCTGGGGAAGTCTCCTTTCTGCGAGCAGACTGTCTTCAGGACACACAGCTCACACAACTTCCACCTTCCTGGGTCTGACCTCGGAGCATTCAGCATCCTCTGCCCCTCCATGCTCTTCCCACAGCGAGTCCGCTCAGGCGGGCTCCTGGGGAAGCCAGAGGGTCCTGCCCCCAATTCCACAGTCAGACGTGACTCTCAGCCAGTCAGTAAAACAGAGGTTTATTAGACGACAGGAACATGGTCTAAAACAGAGCTTGTAGGTACAGAGAAGAGGACCCCTCAGCCAGGTCCATTTTGGGGAGCAGTGAGCCAGACAACCACGTCTGCACTTCACTCCATGTCCCCAGCCAGCCCCAAACTCTCTCCAGCCCCTCCCCCTCTGGGCTTTGTCCCTTTCCCGGGCCAGGAGGTCACCTGATTCCTTTGTTCTCCAAGCCTTTAGCTCTCACCTTGCAGGGGGGAAGGGCCCAGGCCATCAGTTGCCAGGAAACAGGGTGTTGGCCATTCTCTGTGTCCAGACCCCTGCACACACCTGCCCTCTAGGGCTCTGCAACGATCATACACCTTATCCCACCCCCTAGATACTTAAGAACTGCCTAGGGGAAACTGAGGCACCCCCACAATATTCAGAGGAAACATTAAGAACAGTCCCGCTTTATCACACGCCTCTCTCCCTTAGTAGCAACACCATCACCAGGGTTTCTATACTTTGACGAGGTGCTGCAGAATAATGGGGCGTTCATATTATTGATCCAACTTGTCAGAAATTAGTTGTCATTCCTTTTCACAAGCTTCATGTTTTCAGCCAGTGTGCTGGTCCTGAGCTTCAGGTTTTTAGCTGCGCGGTTGGCTTGGAATGACTTTGTGCCAGGTTTTTCTCTCATGGATTCCAGCATGTGGATGGTATGGTGTGTCAGTTTATCTGCAGATGCCAACAAATTATCTCAATGCTGAAGCAATTCAGAGAGACGACAGCTCAAACAACGTGTCATACGTTATGTCAAGATCCATCAAGAATTCAGGGGACTGACTTCTTTTCAGCAGCCCAACAAACTGGGCCTCTCTTGGTGTGTCATGAGATGCAGCCTGAAGGGGAAGGCCCAATGACTGCGATTATGTCAGACAGCAAATACAGTGCAATATGAATCTGACACCCCCAATCTTTCTCAGCTGCTCAGCCACTTAGTTCTGTCTTGGTTTTAGGTGAGCGGCTGTAAAGCGTATACAGTTTGTCAAAGATTTCCAAGTGATTTACAGCTCTTACTTCAGTTAACGTTTCAGCAGCTGCCAAATCCAACCTGTGGTTCAAACACGACCTCGCTAGACCATTTGGGTACTTCTTCACAATACAGCTCGCTACGCCAGAGTTCTTGCCAAGCATAACACCAGCACCATCACTCGCAAATGCTACAAGAGTCATTGTGATCGGAATTCTATTTCTTGAGACATTTCAGCCCACAATCTACAGTGCCTGAAGCCGCCGAATGTGGAAGTGCAATCAGATCAAGAAACATGAAGTGAGGATCATCGTCTTCAAAGTGTCACATTTTCAATAGATTCTAATTGTTGATTCATTGCTCAGAGTAGTTGATTCATCAATAGACATGGCAATCTTTCCGTCTCTCTCCGGCATCTGAGCACACATTCGTCGTTTGCAATGCTTTCGGTGCATTGCAGACGAGAGAGGGTCTAGCATGTTTGTAGCACTGAATTATGAGCACTTTTGGGGGAGGGATAGCTCAGTGGTTTGAGCATTGGCCTGCTAAACCCAGGGTTGTGAGTTCAATCCTTGAGGGGGCCATTTAGGGATCTGGGGCAAAAATTGGGGATTGGTCCTGCTTTGAGCAGGGGGTTGGACTCGATACCTCCTGAGGTCCCTTCCAACCCTGATATTCTATGATTCTATGACTGATACCAACATCTACACCATGTAGTATCTGGAATTCAGTTCAATCGGGGTGATCAGCGTAGGGTTTGCTACGTTTAGCAATGTAATATGCCATTTGCTTTACCTGCACCGTTGTGTCAGGTTCTGGTTTTCTCATGTTAACCACCACTTCAACTTCAAAAGTTGTGGTTTCTGCTTCTTCTGAAAGCTGTAAAGCTAATGCAGAGGCAGCTGAATCTTTCTCTTCCTTTATCTTCATGGGCAGAGATGTTAATTTGGACTTTCAGCTAGGTCCATAAGGAGAAACAGAAAACTACCACCACCCGACTGCTATGGAGAGACCTTGGTGAAACTTTGCTACAGACAAGGCATCCAAGCTTACTATCATGGCAGGACAACCAAGGATAAGCCCTCTTCTTCAGTATCCACTAACCAGACTTCATGCCAGCTGATCTTTGGCTGTTGAAGGGTAATCTTCACGGTTCGCTTTCACTGCAATAGCCACCTCAGTGAACTCCATTCCAGGAAGAGCTCTGTTTTTGTGTTTGTGTCTGCAGTCGATGCACGGCTGCTGCTGTCTTGGTCAGCGTCTTTAGCCTTCCCAAAGAAGTAGTTAGGAATAGAAGAATTCCTAATTCTCTTTTCACTGCATCAGAGGGCTGCTGGCTGTAACAGTCAGTTGTGCCGGAGATGTGAATCCTGTGATTTAGCTTAGCTACTGTGTACGTTCTGGATCGACTACAACATTGTTGTCTGGTGTTGTTTAACATCTTTATTAATGACCTGGATGTAGATAGAGAGAGCAGAGTGGTCAAGTTTGCAGATGACACAAAGCGAGGAGGAGTTGCCAATACTTTGAAGGAAAGAGCTCAAATTCAGAGGGATCATGGTAAATTGGAAGACTGGGCTATAGACAACAAAATTAACTTCACCAAAGACAAATGTGAGCTGCTACATTTAGAGAAGAAAAAACAAATGCACAGATACAGAATGGGGGATAACCGGCTTGGCAGCAGCACTGCTGAGAAGGATCTGGGAGCTGCGGTGGATCACAGCCTCCGCATGAGTCAGCAAAGCGATGCTGTTGCAAAAAAGCAAATGCAATTTTAGGTTGCATTAACAGAGGTATAGCTTGCAAGTCATGGGAGGTGATAGTACCACTCTACTCAGTGCTGGTTAGGCCTCAGCTGCAATACGGTGTCCAGTTTTGGTCACCAATGTCTAGAAAGGATGTGGAGAAACTGTAATGGATCCAGAGGCGAGTGACAAAGATGATCCGAGGGATGGAACACAAGCCATATGAGCAAAGGTTGAAGGAACTGGCTATGTTTAGTTTGGAAAAGAGGAGATTAAGGGGGGACGTGCTAATGGTCTTCAGATACTTGGAAGGCTGCCCAAAAAAAGATGGCGAAAACTTGTTCTCTCTTGCCACAGAGGGCAGGACAAGAGGGGATGGATTCAAACGACAGCACGGCAGATTTAGGTTAAATCTCAGGAAAACCTTCCTAACTGTAAGAAGAGTAGGACAATGGGACAGACGGCTAGGGAGCTTGTGGAAGCCCCTTTGCTGGAGGTTTTCAGAAGGAGGCTGGAGCCACCTGTCTGGGCTGGGATAGACACAACAAATCCTGCATCTTGGCAGGGGGCTGGACAAGCTGACCTTGCGATCCCTTCTCACCCTGCGGTTCTATGAGAGGTGTCCCAGAGCACCAGGAGAGGGTTTCGGCGTGTTCTGCCTCGACTATAGCGCTGGCTAGAGTCACGCTCTCTCTCTTCGGCCCAATGGCGATACCCAGTGGGAGACAGAGAGACACCCTCAGGCCATGGTGGGGACACACGGCGCTCCTTCCCTTGCTGCAGGGGCTGGAACTTACGGCCAAGGGGGCGACGCCAGCCTCTTGCTGAGAGACGTCGTGATGCTGGCGCAGCGGCCGTTCCTGCAGCCTGTCGAGCAGCTCCCGTAGGACCTTTCCTGCGGTCTTGGGGTGGGATGTCAGCACCCTCCACATCTCCACAGCAACGCTGCAAAGGGAGAGAGCCGATTTCACCTGGCCAGAGCCCCGCCAGCCTCCTGCACCCACCGCCACCCGCACCCTGCTGGGTCTCCCGCCCCCGGCCGGCCCTTTGTTGCCCTCCTGCTGCAGCAAAGGCCCCCAATGCCTGGCGCAGGCTGCATGGGGGCCGGGTCTGAGTGTCAGCCGCAGGGGAGGCCGAGGGCTGCCATATGGGGTTTTGCAGGCTGGCCTGTCTCCACGGCATGTCAGCCTGAAAAACCCTCCAGAAGAAGCAGCAGCTCTGCAGGGAGCAGGAGGTCTCCGGAAGGTTCTGCACGCCCCTGTCCCCCCTGGCAGCAGGACCAGTCTGGGGGAGCCGGAGCGCAAGCGGCAGCAGCCCCAGCCCCGTACCTGTCACATGACAGCGAGCAGCCCAGCAGGGTTGTGACCACCTCCTCGCTGTACTGGTCGCCCAGCACGACAAGGGCCTTGAGCAGCTGCTGCTGGGCCAGCGGCTCGCTGATGGAGTCCAGGTTGTGGTAGATGCTCATCACAGCCTCCGGCACCTGGAAGGGAAACGGGGAGATGGGAGCCTTGGCTTCCTCGCGCTGCTATTGATCTGGGGTGCCAGGGACCTGCCGCACCTGAGAGCATCTGCCCTCCCACATCCTCTTCTCCAGCTCCAGGCCTAGAACACAGGGCCAATTCCCGGCCTATCGATTCATAGACTGCAAGACCACAAGCGGCCATGGAGATCACCTAGACTGACCCCCCGCATTGCACAGGACCTGCCCCCCAGTAATGCCGAGTGCCCAGAGACAGAGTCTCCCACGGATGGGCTCCCCCAGCAGGCTGTTCTCACTGCAGCTCTTACCCTCTCCAAGCTTGGGCTGGGGACCCACAGGATCACATGCAGCATGTGCCTGGCCGCCACCGAGTCATGGACGCTGGTGTCTCTCATGCCCTCGATAGCAGTGAGGAGGAAGTCCAGGCGCTCGGATGGGTTGAAGTACTTCCCAAACATCTGAAACAAACCTGCCAGTGAAACCCCTTTTGCTGCCCAGTGCGGTTCCAGTCGGACCGAGCAGCCAGGACTGGCCCAGCCAGGAGTGCAGGCAAAGCCCGTTCTGCCGGAACAGGGCTGGGTTACTGCACCTGGGACGCACAGTACCCAGCCAGCAATCAGGAGCTGACGTGCATGGCACAGGCCAGCGTGGCAGTGCACGGGGGCACAATACTGCACAGCACGGATACACTCTCTAGTGCTCAGCAGGGGCTGGCAATGGTGCGTGGACGCAATGATGCCTTGGAGAGCATTAATCTCTGGGGAAGCTCCCACCACACCTGACAAGGAGCTGGGATCAGGTTTGGATGAGACCCAGTGCATCTTGGGATGTGGCATGGAGGGAGGCGTATTGGGCTGCATTAGTAGAAGCCTTGCCAGCAGATTGAGGGAAGTGATTATTCCCCTCTATTCGGCACTGGTGAGGTCACATCTGGCCCCCCACAAGAGAAAGGATGTGGACAAATCGGAGAGAGTCCAGCAGAGGGTAACGAAAATGATTAGGGGGCTGAAGCACATGAATTATGAGGAGAGACTGAGGGAAGTGGGCTTATTTAGTCTGCAGAAGAGAAGAGAAGAGTGAGGGGGGATTTGATAGCAGCCTTCAACTACCTGCGGGGGTTGGGGTGGGGCGTTCCAAAGAGGCTGGAGTTCGGCTGTTCTCAGTGGTGGCAGATGACAGAACAAGGAGCAATGGTCTCAAGTTGCAGTGAGGGAGATGTAGGTTGGATATGAGGAAACACTATTTCACTAGGAGGGTGAGAAGCACTGGAATGGCTTACCTAGAGAGGTGGGGAATCTCCATCCTTCGAGAGTTTTAAGGTCAGGTTTGACAAAGCCCTGATTTAGTTGGGGTTGGTCCTGCTTGGAGAAGGGGGTTGGACTTGATACCTCCTGAGGTCTATGATTCTATGAGATGGAGTGGGCCATAGGCAGGCTCCGGCGCAGCTGGATGGGGTCAGTCACACGCCTGGGTCTGTCCCTTCCCCCTGACTCCTAGGGTCTTAATTTCTCTCTCCTGATAACTCTGGGCACAACAATCCCAGGAAGCATTGAAAGTAGTTACCATGGCGATATTGCTGGTGTTGGTGAACCAGGTGACCCAGAAGCTGTTCTCCGCTCGCCACTCCCTGAAGACCTGCAGATACTCTGCACTCTGGTTTGCCAGCATCGTGCCTGAACCAGGGAGGGGAAACAGAGAGCAGGCAATATAAATCAGAGGTTAGTTTTGGAAACGGGAATTTTGCAAGGAAGTTTAGAGATAAGTACATCTAAGAAACATACCGGAAATTCAGGCCAATAACCTCCCCCCCCCCAAGAAAACTAAACAAACTAACCCCCCTGGAAGAGTAAAAATAAACCAGGCAGAAGTGCAGCAGCAGTGTGAGGCTCTCCAGTTGATTGCACTGAACGCAGCATGTAGGATTCCCAGCCCTGTGGGCAGGTAGCACATGTGGGCATTTGGTCCAAGGAGCTACTGGCCCTCGGAGGCCAGGAGGCCAGAGGATCTGAACTGGTGGAGCCAAGGGAGACAGCGAGTTACATAGAGGAGACTTTTAGGAATGCAGTAGAGTGGTCCCACCCCCAGTCTGACAGCCTCTGTGCTGCTGAGGAGGGTGAAAGTTTCTGGGAAGGAGAACATCGAGCTGGAGCAGAGGGAGACGATCCCATAATTGGGACCCCCCTTCCAGATGAAGTCAGGATATCCTCTCACACTGAGGCTGCCCCTCCTGAGGCGGGAACACCAGTTACAAAGAAAAGCCAGTTAATAGTAACGGGGGATTCAATCAATAGACATGTAAGCAGTTGGGTTTGTGATGAGTGGGAGAACGGCATGGTAAATTGCCTGCCTGGTGCAAAGGTTGCAGCTCTCAGGAGACATCCAAACAAACTTATGTGCAGTGCTGTGGTATGTAAGCTAATGTTTAAATCAGCCTCTGTACGAGATAGCGAATGTGACAGTGAATTTTATAAAAGTCTCCAGATGTGATCCCTGGTAAGCCTGACTTCAGTACCAGGCAAATTGTTGAAACGATAGGAAAGAACAGAATTATCAGACACATAGGTGAACACAGTTTGTTGGGGCAGAGTCAACATGGCTTTTGTAAAGGGAAATCATGCCTCACCAATCTACTAGAATTCTTTGAAGGGGGTTAACAAGAATGTGGAGAAGAGTGATCCAGTGGAAATAGTGTACTTGGACTTCCAGAAAGCCTTTGACAGGGTCCCTCACCAAAGGCTCTTAACCAAAGTAAGCTGTCACGGGATAAGAGGGAAGGTTCTCTCATGGGTCAGTGGTTAAAAGATAGGAAGCAAACAACAGGACTAAATGGTCAGTTTTCACAGTGGAGAGAGGTAAAGAGCGGGGCACCCCAAGGATCTGTGTTGACACCAGTCTAGTTCAACATAGTCATCAATGATCCAGAAAAAGGGGTAACCAGTGAGGTCGCAAAATTTGCAGATGATACAAAATGACTCAAGATAGTTAAATCCAAAGCAGAGTGTGAAGAGCTACAAAGGGACCTCACAAAACTGGGGGACTGGGCAACAAAATGGCAGATGACATTCACTATTGATAAATGCAAACTGGACACCACAATCCCAACTATACATACACAATTATGGGGTTTAAATTACCACTCAAGAAAGAGATTTTGGAGTCATCGTAAAGAGTTCTCCGAAAACATCCACTCACCGTGCAGTGGCAGTTAAAAAAGCCAAACAGAAGGTTGGGAACCATTAGGAAAGGGATAGATAATAAACCAGAAAAATGTCAGAATGCCTCGATACAAATCCAGTGTGCGCGCCCACACCTTGAATACCGCGTGCAGTTCTGGTCGCCCCATCTCAAAACAGATATACCAGAATTGTAAAAGGTTCAGAGAAGGGCGACAAAAATGATTAGGGGTATGGAAGAGCTTCCATATGAGGAAAGATTAAAAAGACTGGGGGCAAGTCTACACTTAAACCACTCTATCACCATAGCTGCACCGGTGCTGTAGCGTTGAAGAGAAGCTGGTCCTCTGCCAACAAGCTCTTAATCCACCTCCCGGAGAGGCGTTAACTATGTCAGTGGGAGGGTGCTTCTGCCAACAGGGGTGTGGATTTTTCACAGCCCTGAGCAATGGAGTGATAACAATATAGGTCTACAGTGTAGACCTGGGACCATTTAGTTCAGAAAAGAGCTCACTAAGGGGGGAGATGACAGAGGTCTATAAAATCATGACTGGTGTGGAGAAAGTGAATAGGGAAGTGTTATTTACCCCTGCACAGAACACGGGAACTAGGGGTCACTTTCTGAAATTAATAGGCAGCAAGTTAAAAGCAAAGAAAAGAAGATATCTCTGCACACAATGCACAGGCAACCTGTGGAAATTGTTGCCGTGGGATGCTGTGAAGCCTAAAAGTATAATTGGGTTCAAGATAATCAGGGCATGCAACCCCAGACTCTGCATGTCCCTAAACCTCAGACTACCAGAAGCTGGGACTGGATGTGAGGGGATGGATCACTCAAAATTTCCCTTTTCAGTACATTCTCTCTGAAGCATGAGGCACTGGCCGTTATCAGAAGACAGAATACTGGGCAAGATGAACTGATCTGAGTCAGTATGTCCATTCTTATGTGAGTTATGAAGAGCAGAATACGGACAGGGGAAGCTAAAGACATCAGGGGAAAGTCCATGGCTTGAAGGACTATGGATCCTAAGGAGGTTTTTTTTAAAAAGTGTATTAGGAACAAAAGAAATCCGAGCAATGGTGTAGGCTCATTACTAGATGGAGACTGTTTAAAAGGATGCAGAAAAGGCAGAAGTGTTCACTAAATATGTTTCCCATGTTTGGAAACCCCATGTCAATGTGTTTAGGAAGGACAAGGGTCTCCAGTGCTCTTACATTTTTGACGCAGCATGAAGGCGTAGAGGTGGTGAAGTCCCTCCATAGCCAATCGGCAGATCTCCTGCTCCTGCTCAGCACTGCACAGAGTGAGACAGCCCACCAGCTGGCCCAGGACTCTGAACTCCTCCACTCCCTGACGGAGAGAGGGAGCAAGGGGAGTCACTCGCCCCTGCAGGCCCAGCGCAGCATGTCCCCCTGGCATTGCACTAGCAACGGGCTAGAACCGGGGGAGGCAGAGCCCAGCGCAGAGAGACTGGGGACAATGAGAGCAGGAGGAGCCATGGGACCCATCACTAGGGACTGAGGGAAGCTCCACAGGGACGGGAAGTCTGGGTAGCAAAGTCAGCAAACGTTGCCCTCGAGTGGGGACCTGGGTAAGGAATGAACTAACGTCCAGTCTCCATCTCAAGGGCAAGCTCCTAATCCCAGCGCCTTCTCCCATCCCCCTCCCTCCACTGACCTCAGGTCCAGGAGCGTGAGGTCACCTTGGACTCCTCTTCTCTGCATTCCGCCTCTCTCACTCCATCCTGGAGCTCCCCACAACCCCCACTTTCTGTGCCGCACCCAGCCTGCCGGCTCTCTCCTGCCGGCTCTCTCCTGCAGCCTGTCCTCTAGCCTCCCCCTCCTGCCAGACCTTCCCTTGCCCCTCCTGCATCCCCTGCGCTCGCTCCCTGCTCTTCCCCACGTCGCACCAAGCCCCTTGCCCTCCTCTCCTGGGGTCTGCACGGCCTCCCCTGACCCACTCCCCATTGCTCTGGCTCCTTTGGCCCCTCCCATCCCTTTCACTGTGTCCCCTCCCACCTCCCTCCTTCTCTTCTGCTGCCCCAGCCTATGGGGGCATATCATCCAAGCGCCCCCCTCCAGCTGCCGGAGGGGAGGCCCTGCCACAGGGGGGATGGAGCAGCTGCAGCAGCTCAATGGCCCTGAGCACCCAGAGCAGGGGGTCTTCATCTGGCAGCCTGGCAGAAGCTGATGACAAAGCATCCCAGGGGCAACTGACAAAGGGGGTGAACAGACACCTGGGTTCAGAGGGTGCTCTCAGGGTGATCCTGTGTAAATCCGCTGACCCTGCGGAGCAGACTTTGGTCCTAGGGGAACAGCGGGGAGAGTCCTTGGAGATAGAATGATGGGGCTCCACCCAAGGCCCACTGGAGTCAGAGGACAGACCCGTCCACATCACGCCTCATTAGATTGGACTCCTACCGAGGATCTTGCTGAATCACTATTCCAGGCCCGGGTTTTCCCTACCAGGGAGCGCTGCACCGCGAGGCTGCTCAATGCAGTTAGGAGACGGCCAGAGTCACAGGCTGCTCACCTTGAATTTGTGTTGACCAAAGATGAATTTGGTCAGCCAGGTGATTCTTCCCACTGCCCTCAGCCGCACATGCACCTCCTTGGATGCGGTCCAGGGGAGCAGGACCTGAGAGAAACAGATTGGGACAAATTGTGAAGGAGAAGGACCAAAAAATAGCACAAGCACATAGAGTGAAAATCAGAAAGGCTAAGGCAAAAATGAGTTCGAACTGGCTAGGGACATAAAAGGCAATCAGAAGCAGCTCTGTAAATGCATTAGGAGCAAGAGAAAGACAAAGGAAAGTGTGGGGCCACTACTCAGCAGGGAAGCAGAGCAAATAATGGATGATACAGACAAAGCCAAGGTGTTTAATGCCTTTTTTGCTTCAGTTTTCACTAAAAAGGTTAATGGCGACTAGATGATGACCACAATATTAACAAGGGGGAAGGAATACAGGCCAGACTAGGGAGAGAACAGATAAAAGACAATTTAGGTCAGTTAGATGTATTCAAGTTGGCAGAGCCTCATGATATTCACATGAGATGGAGCTAGACAAAGCAATCTCTGAACCTTTAGGAGGGCTGAAGGTCCCAGAGGATTGGAGAAGGGCAGCCACAGAGCCTATCTTCAGAAAGGGAAACAAGGAGGCCCCAAGGAATTATCCACCTGTCAGCCTATCTTTGGTACCCAGAAAGATTATTGAACAAATTATTAAAGAGTTTGTAAGAACCTAGAGGAGATAATAGGGTGATAAGGAATAGCACCATGGATTTGTCCACAACAAACCATGCCAAACAAATCTAACTTCCTTCTTTGACCGGGTTACTTGCCTAGTGGATGGAGGGAGGCAGTATATGATGATGTATATGAAGTTTCGTAAGGCTTTTGACACAGTTCCACAAGACATTCTCATAAGCAAACTAAGCCAATATGCTCCAGATGAGACTACTCGAAAGTGGGCGCACAACTGATGGCAAGGCAATCCTCAAAGAGGAGTTATCACTGACTCGCTGGCAAACTGGGAGGGTGTCTGAAGTGGGGTCCCCCAGGGGTGTGCCTGGGTCCAGGACTGGTCAATATTTTCATGAAGAACTTGGTTAACAGAGAGGAGAGTATGCTTGTCAAGTTGGCGGATGACACCAAGCTGGGGAGAGTTACAAGCACTTTGGAGGACAGATTAGACTTCAGAATGAGCTTGCCAAATTGGAGAGTTGGTCTGAAGTCAACAAGATGAAATTCAGTCAAAACAAATGTGACGTAATGCACTTAGGAAGGAAAAACCCAATGCATAAAAAGAAAGTGGGGGATAACCGGCTAGGTGGCAGGACTGCAGAAAAGGATCTGGGGGTTATCCCGAATCTCACACTGAATAGGAATCAAGAGTGTGATGCTGTTGTGGAAGAGGGAAATGTCATTCTGAGGTGTATTGGCTTGGAGCACTGTGTCCAGTTCTTGGCACCCTGCTTGAAGAAAGATGTGAACAAACTGGGGCCCGTCCAGAGGACAGCGACAAAAATGATCAGCGGTTTAGAAAACCTGACCTATGAAGAAAGGGTGAACGACTTGGGCATGTTTCGTCTTGAGAAGACGGAGGGGGCACCTCCTAACACTCTTCCAATACATTAAGGGCTGTTTTACAGAGGATGGTGACTAATTGTTCTCCACGTCCCCTGAAGGTAGGACAAGAAGTAGTGGGCTTAATCTGCAGCAAGGGAGATTGAGATTAAATATTCGGAAAAAGTCTAAGGGTGGCTAAGCACTGGAACAGGTGACCTAGGGAAGTGGTGGACTCCCCATCATGGACGTTTTAAAAAAACAGGCTGAACAAACACTCCTCAGGGACAGTCGAGGAATGCTTGACCCAGCCTCAGTGCAGGGGGTGGAGTAGATGACCTCTTGCGATCCCTTGCAGCCCTGCACTTCTGTGATTCCCTCTTCCCAAGCTCTGGGATCAAGAAGACCAAATATCTGCTGAGGACATTTCCCTCTTTTTGCAGCACAAACCACCCACAGAATCGACTTCCTGTGGCCCTAGAACTAGAACGTTGGGGGAATGTAGCTCTGGGCTCTGGCCAGTATTGGTGCGGCCCATGGTGAACACAAATGAATCCCGGGCTCAGATGAGGCTCAGTGGAGAACACAGCAGATCCCGCCCTCCTCCACCCCCACGCCATGCAGACGTTTTTCAGATATAGTGGGGGCACTTGGTCCTCCAGCCCAAGAACCTTTGTCGAGAACGTACTCTGAGGAGCAGAAGGCACGGGGGTGTCCCATGCTTGGGATTAAATGGAGCCTTGATCCCAGAGCCCCACCCCAGCTACAGGACTCGTCCCCTTCCTGCTCCCATGCCTCCACACCTCCACGATGTTTTGCAGCACCACAAGGTTCGGCTTCTCATCCTCGCACACCAAGGCCTTCAGCAGCTCATCCATGGTGTTCAGAGTCTGCGTGCAGAGCAGAGGAGAAACCACAGCAAGTGGCGTTACCCAGCCAGGCGACAAACCAATGCCCTGGTGTGTGACATGCCCCAGGCCATGGCAGCCCCTGCTATTCCAGCTCACCCACTCACTTGTACCTGCAGGGGACTTACTGCAAACTCCTCCTGGCAACAGGACCCCACCCGCTTTTGCTGTCCCCAGGGAGGCCACTGCACACAGTCTAACGCATTAGAAGAGTCAGGAAGGACTCTGCATTTGAGGGGGAGGGGAGATTTCCAGCCAAGCTTCACTTCCCCTAGCCTTTGTGCTTCTCAAGCAGCCGATCGATCTCAGGCCTGTGCCCCCAACCATGCACTGGGGATGAATGTGCTTGTGAAGGGAGTGTCTGTTCCTCACGAATTGCCAGTGCCTGTGAAGGATAAATGCCTACTACTGCTGCTCTATGAGGGAGTTACTCCTTTATCTGCGGCGGTGGGGCTTGTGCTTTGGTACTGCAGGTCCTGAGCTGAAGCGCTGCCAAGAAGCTGTGATCATTACACTCTTATGCCAGCGCCAGATAACCCAGGGGGCAGGGACACGAGCGACTTGCAGGATTCCCCCTCGGTTTGGGGCGGCTCCTCATGGCTAGTTTGGGGCTTACGTTGTTGTATAGAGCAGCCTCCACGCCCGGGTTGGTCTCTGCTGGAGGCAGGCAGAAGACGCTGGAGAAGCAGATGGTGAGCAGGCTGGATAGCTCCATTCCCCGCAGCAGTGGCTTCACTTTGCTAAGAGAAGAGACACGCGTGGATTGGAGGGCTGAGGCGAGACTGATGCACTGATGTTGGCCTCAGGCTCCCAGGACATGATGGGCAGGCTTCTGGGAAGCTGAGAGCAGGGCGCCAGCGGCACTGAGAGAGAGCCCCCCCTGGCGCAGGCTGTGCCACGTGCCAGGGCTCAGCCTGCCCAGCTTCTGAGCCACAGGGAGTCGCTGAGCTGCCGGTGGGATGCAGCTGGCACAGCTGGCGGCGACTCCGGTGGCTCCGCTCCGGCAGTGCCCAACTGCCCCTCTCCCCCCGGAGCCATCACCTGCGGGTCCCAGAGGGGACTGGTCCAACCCCCTCGCTCCCTCCTCCACATCTTCACACGGCCACTTGGAGAGGTCGCCAGGCACCGAAGGATCCTCCACCACCAACCCACGGGTGCCACGTGCCCGGGGGAATCGGAAGACGGGGGAGGAGCAGAGGGGGCAATGCCCTGGAGAACTGGCCACGCCAAGAGGCTGGCGTGTCTGGCTGCACACAGCACTAGCTGGGGCTGCGCGGGCAGGCCGGGTACCTCAGCTCCATGATGGCGAGCATCGCTTGCTGACGCACCCCGCTGGTCAGGGAGTCGACGGACTCAAGATCAATCAGCTCCTGGGGAGACAATGTGGGGAAGTGCCAGCCGGGCTCCGAGCTCCCGTAAGGCTCCGACTGGGGAGCAAAGCGCAGGGCCTGCAACACGTGGCCTCGGCAGACAGGTCGTCCTGCTGTGGGCTTGACGGTGTACGGGGCTCCAGCTGGGGAGCGCAGTGCAGGGCCTGTGGTCAGTGCCCCAGCGTCACGCACCAGTGCACTGCAAAGGCTCCATCAGCATTAGCGCCCAGGGACTCCACCTGAGATCAGGCTCCTTGTGCCAGGTGCTGCACACACACGGTGAGAGCCAGTCCCTGCCCCAGAGAACTCACGAGCTAACTGGATAAGACAAGGCATGGGAGGGAAACTGAGGCACAGAGGGGGAAGTGATTTGCCCAGAATCAGCTCCTGGGGAGACAATGGGTCTCACTGAGGAACTGAGCCCCAGCCCACTGGACCACCCACCAGCACACGCTGTCCCACGTTCAGGGAAGGGAGGTAAGCTCCGGAAAGCTTTCTGCAGCGCCGCAGAGCAAAGACTTTCCAAATCTACGGAGCAGATTTGTTGCTAGTTCCCTAGTGGGCACTGACTGCGGAGTGTTGGGGCTCTGTGCAGGGAGACTGGTGTATACAGAGCGACCTGGTGACTTGGGAAGCTGGGTGCAAGGGAACAATCTACATTTTAATACAGTGACATGTTCAGGAACAAAGAACGGATCGCTCAGTGGTTTGAGCATTGGCCTGCTAAACCCAGGGTTGTGAGTTCAATCCTTGAGGGGGCCATTTAGGGGTCTGGGGCAAAAATTGGGGACTGGTCCTGCTTCGAGCAGGGGGTTGGACTAGATGACCTCCTAAGGTCCCTTCCAACCCTGATATTCTATGATTCTATGATTAACGCAGGCCACACTCACAGCATGGGAGGCTCTAACCTGGGAAGCGGTGACTCTGGAAAAGACTTGGCAGTCATGGTAATCAGCTGCACAGGAGTGCCCAGTGCGAGGCTGGGGCCCAAAGGGCTTATGCCATCCTGGGCCTTACAAACAGGGCAATCTCCAGTTGTTAGAGAGGTTATTTTCCCTCTGTGTTTGGCACTGGTGCGACCTCTGCTGGGATCCTCTGTCCAGGTCTGGTGCCCACAATTCAAGGAGAATGTTGATAAATTGGAGAGGGGTCAGAGAAGAGCCACAAGAGTGACTGAAGGACTGGGAAACATGCCTTATAGTGAGAGACTCCAGAAATCAATCAGTTCAGCTTCACAAAGAGAAGGTTACAGGGTGCCTTGATGACAGTCTGTAAGTACCTACACAGGGAGCAAATGCTTGATAATGGGCTCTTCAGTCTAACAGACAAACGTCCAACACGATCCAGCGATTGGCAGTTGAAGGTAGACATATCTGCAGAGCTCTCCAGGCCAATCACTAAACCCGCCAAGTAACATAGCCCGAGTGTGTGTTTTACTCACCTTTATCTTCTTCACAAGGAGAGCTTTGCCGAGAAAAGCTGCCAGGTTTCTCTCTGGGTGCCTCCTGAGGACGGCCCTGCTGATGGTGATGACACAATCCAAGAATTCAAGTTTCTTGGCCTCCTCCTATGCCCCGCAGAGATTAGACAAAAACAGGAAGGTTAGCGTGGAAAGGAGCTGCCAGTGGGAGAGATGTCAGAAAGCTTCCCCCCAGCGCTGCTCAGGCTTTGATATGCCGAATGCCAGAAGGCCATTCATCTCCCAACAGGAGTGACTATGTGGGGACGGCACGGCAGCTCTGTGTGAAACCTGACCAGAGAGGGAGCAGATCTCACGGGGCAGGTGTCCAAAGAGGAACTGCAACATAGGGGCTAAGCAGCCAGACAGTCTTACTGGGGGCCTTGAGAGAGTGGGAGGAACATCTGGGTGTGGCACCCTGACACCCCAATATTCGCCACGGTCATATAATTAGGATATGTTTGGTACCAAGTATGTCTTGTAAGGTATCAGTGTAAAAGTCTTTATCTGCTAGACATTAATGTCTCATTGGATTGCATGTGCTATCGTTGTATGTGACGTTCTGAAGTTGAGCTGTGTATGTGTTCCTGAAAAACACTGTGAGGTTCAAAACAGCCTTTCAGGTAGAACAGCAAAAAAGCCAAACACTGGCTCCTGGAGGAAATGCACAAGCATTAGGGCTACCCCAGGAACTGTGTGCAATAGAAACCTCCCCGAGATAACGCGACACAACGGGACCTGTTGGACCCAGGTCACAGCAAAAGAGTTTTCCAGCAGGTGGGAAGAGAAGATAAAAGGGGAACAAGGACATCGTGGGGGCGGGGGGGACGGGACCTCAGACTCCCTGCAATAAGATACCTGGAAACACCTGAGAGACAAAGATTGAAAATGAGAAGTGATGGTCCTAGGCTAGAGAGAGATTCCTAGCCTGTGCAAGAAAACCTGGGAAATCCAAGCTGCAAAACCAAGGCAGCTTCTGCCTTAAGAATCTGCCAACCTGTTTATCACTCGGGGAGAATTTGCTAATGTATATCCTATCTATCTGGTGTGTAAAGCTTCGTTTCTGTGTTTTGTTTATTTACTAGGGTAATCTGCTTTGTTCTGTTTGCTATCTCTTATAACCCCTTAAAATCTACCTCTTGTAGTTAATCATCTTATTTCTTGTTTATACCACAGCCCATTTTGCAGTATAAATTAGTAACTGGGAGGAGGGGCAAAGAGTTGTTCATACCTCTCTCAACATCGAGGGAGGGGGCGCATGTCATAAAACCTTTGTTCTGTACTCCAAAGGAGGTGGGCACCAGAGAAGTGGGACAAGGCCCTTCAGCTGAGTCTTCCCAGAGCTGATCTCAGTGTCTGTGTCTTTCTGCAGCTGGGTGTGGCCCTGCCTGTGTGTATGGCTGGAAGAGGCTTGTGAGCCGAGCCCAACAAGACAAGGTAACGGGGGCCCAGGCTGGCAGAACAGGTGGGCTCAGTGATAAGCCAGGACATCAGGTGGCACCTCAAAGGGGGGCAACCCATCACGCTGGGGACTGGCCAAATCCAGTGGGCAAGGGGCATGGTGGGTGCCTTTTGTAACTCAAGAGAGGATGATTTTAAGATGCTCTAGTTTAAACAGGAATTATTTGGGGGCAGGTCTCTGGCCTGTTTTATACAGGAGGTCACAGTGGTCCCGTCTGGCCTTAGAATCCATGCCTCATCCGGAGAAGGACGGATGGTGCATGTGGACAGGGCAGTAGCTGACAGATCAGAGGAGGGCTCTTGGTACCTGTTCATTGCCCTTGAGAAAGGCGTTGATGTAGTCTAGGGTGTCTTTCTCCTGCGAGTCTGGCCCCATAAAGCAGGAGGCATTCCCAGGTGATGGTGAATCTGATCAAAGACAGAGCAGTGGTCATACCTGGGGCTGCCAAGCTGCAGGCTGGGTGACAGAGATCTTAGCAGAAACCCTTGCCCCCCGCTCCCACCCCAGCAGGGTAGCAGCCCCGATGCACAGCAGGGTCTGGCACAGCCATCCCTGGTTTCCCCAACTCTTTGCTGCTCAGCCCAGCAAAGATCCAGTCAGAGCCCTGGTTCCCAGCAGCCACCCCACTTCCCTGCCCGCACCCAGCATGCAGCACCACACCTGGAAGGAGGCATGATGTCAGGCTATGAGTGGTGTCCCCGTTCTCCGGGCCATTGCTGGAGGGGGCAGAGGGAATGGCAGTGAATCGCTCTGCTCCCCGCTGCGGGAGAGGGAGGAGCTACCCAGTCTGCGCGGGATACGGGGACCCAGGGCCTGCCTGTTCTGCTTCCTCTGACTGCCTCTCCTGCCATCGACAGCCACCGGGTGTAACCTGGGCAGGCCCTGGGCTCCCATCATCAACCCCCCCACCCAAATGCCCTGTGCTGTGCCATGCGTCACCCCCCTGCAAAGGAGCCAGCAGATGGGGCTGCAACATCAGGGGGCATCTCATGCTTTAGCCGGCACCCTGCAATCCTTCGGCTTAACAACCCACTGTGCACAGAGCATCCCCTTCGACTGGTGGAAAACATCTTCCGACCCTGTGTGTGACGGATCGGGGTGGGCAATTCAGTCAGTCTCCACCTGATGCTTCTGCTGCCGCCCCTAATGCCCCGATCAGATGTAGGGGCTGCAGCTGCTGCCAGCAGGAGGGGCCATTCCCCCCTGCCTGGGTTTTCCTGTCTCTCCATCTCATGGCAGCCCAGAGTTGTACAAAGGTGATGGAGTCTTCTCCCGCCACTGACACCCTGGTCTTGCAACCCCAACCCCCAGGGGGCAAGCCCCACCGCAATGCAGGGCCATGGCCCCGGCCATTTTTGCAGCCCCTCCGCCCACCCAGGAGGCACCCACTCACCAGCATGGAAGGGCTGAGGCACACACAGCTCCTGCTGCTGCTGTGGGCTCTTCCGCGGACTCTTCCTTCGAGGAGGTCTCGTCTCCTCCCAGGCACGGATGGGCTTCAAGGGGACCTTGCGGACTTCCTCAGCCATCCTGCAAGAAGCCAGGACAAGGCATTGCTTGTGAGAGGTGAGAGGCGACTGCCCCGTTCAGCATCAGGGCCAGTCCACGTATGGCCGTTCCACCAGTGCCTACAGCTGCCAGCAGGGAAAGAAGCCAATGGATGTGCTCAAAGTCACCCAGGCAGTCAGCAGTACAGGCAGGATTAGAACCCAGGTCTCCGGACTCCCAGGCCCATCCCGCAGGCCAAACGGCCTCCCCCGGGTCACTCCCGCCTCTCCTTCTGCTGGTTCACAAACTGCCCAGCAGACAGGCTGCATCCAACCACTCAGGATTCTTCCTGCCCAGGGAAATTACCCTGATCCCTTCCCCCAGGAATATTGGGGCCGTGGCAGGTCCCAGGTGGGGGAGGGAAGCGGGGTGGGGGAGCCGGGGGCGGTCTGGTGAGCAGCAGGAGTTGCTCTGACCCCACCGTGAAGGGGAAGGAGCAGAAGGTGGGAGAGCGGCAGGCAGGTAGGCTGTGCCGGGGCAGAGCTTTGTGGCGATTTCGCAGCTCGTCTCTCCGAGGCCTGTGTGGGAGCAGCCGCTGCAGAGAATCCCAGGCCTGATTCCCCCCACGCTGGGTCTCCTGAATGGCCCCTGCCCTGGGGGGCTCCATTCCTCACCCAACATCTCCTGCTGACTCCCCAGGAAATGCACGGCAGGTGTCCTAAGGCAGCTCCCTCCTGTGCGCATGCCGCTGCCCACTTCCTCACTGGCACCAGGCTAGACCGCCGGCACCGGGGCACTTGGCAGACGTGCGCCGCCCAGCCAGGAGCTCGGGGAAGGCTCGGTGTGGTTGGCGATGCAATGGAAAAGCAGAGGTGGGCAATAGAAGATTCTCCTACGTGGAGTCAGGAGTGGGCAGAAGCCTGCGCGTAAATGGGCCACCCACTTTCTGCTGCCGGTGGCGGAGCTGGATCTGCTGGCTCAGCGTTCCCAGGGGCACCTGCCAGCTCTCGCTCTGCCAGAGCCAAGCCTGGCAGTGAGGGGATGAGGCTGTGCCAGCCAGCAGGGGCGTGTCACAATGGGCAGGTGAGTCACAGACCAGCCAATGTGTGACTCCCCAGCCATGGGATGCCCCAGCCCAGACTTGCTCTGGCCTCGCCGGGGCTTTAGAGCCTGTCCTTCTCCACAGGGGTCATGGGACGGACCTTTCGCTCCCCACAGTCACAGACGTTAGGCCGGAAGGGACCTCTGGGCTCCTCTAGTCCCAGCTCCTGCAGACCCCAGGACAGAGCCCCTCCCTGCGGCCATGCTATTGGAGCCAGGGGGTCTCTGGATCCCCGAATGGGAGAATCACTTCCATCCCAGCTCCTCCTTCTCGTGACAGTGCAGAATGGGGATTCATGAACTCTCCCCACCCCTAGCTCCCAGCCCACATGGCAGGCTCTTTCCACTTTCCCAAGCTGCTGGGTGCTTTGGTCATGGGGTGTAAAATCGTCCCAGTCTCTGCTTCCTCTCCCACTGCTGCAATGATGCAGAAGCTCCTTTAATAGCAGCACCCTCCCACCCCCCCACGCCCAACTGAGTGCCTGGTCTTGCTAACGCTCAATGCCATGACAGCCCCAGGAGATGATTGCTGCGGCGTGTGACGAAGTGGGACTGTTCTTAATGTTTCCTCTGAATAGTGTGGGGGTGCCTCAGTTTCCCCTAGGAGGTTCTTAAGTCTCTAGGTGGTGGGGTAAGGGTGTATGATCATTGCAGAGCCCTAGAGGGCAGGTATGTGCAGGGGTCTGGACAGAGAGAATGGCTGACACCCCGTTTCCTGGCAACTGATGGCCTGGCCCTTCCCCCCTGCAAGGTGAGAGCTAAAAGGGTTGGAGAATAAAGGAATCAGCTGACCTCCTGGCCCGGGAAAGGGACAAAGCCCAGAGGAGGAGGGGCTGGAGAGAGTTTCAGTTGAGGCTGGCTGGGGACATGGAGTGAAGTACAGACGTGGTTCTCTGGCTCACTACCTCCCAAAACGGACCCAGCTGAGGGGTCCTGTTCTCTGCACCTACAAGCTCTGTTTTAGACCATGTTCCTGTCGTCTAATAAACCTTCTGTTTTACTGGCTGGCTGAGAGTCACGTCTGACTGCGGAGTTGGGGGGGCAGGACCCTCTGGCTTCCCCAGGACCCCGCCTGGGCGGACTCGCTGTGGGAAGCTCACGGAGGGGCAGAGGAGGCTGAATGCTCCGAGGTCAGACCCAGGAAGGTGGAAGCTGTGGGAGCTGTTTGCCCTGCAGACAGGCTGCTCACCGAAAGGAGACTTCCCCAGAGTCCTGACTGGCTTCGTAGGGAGCAGTTCCAGAGCATCACCCGTGGACTCCGTGACACGGGGGTCTCGGCCCGGGGGAGGCAGTGACTCCTAGAAGCAGGGAGAGCAGCAGCACCATAGATCAGGGAGGTCTGGCAATGCCAGTGGCTGCCTGGGGTCTGGCAGCCCAGGCACTCAGAGCAGATTGTCAAAGGCCAAACCCCTCTCACCACCGGCTCTGTAGCTCTTCCTTGCTTTCGGTCTGTCTTACGCACCATCCTGGCCCTCATCCCCCTGGCATCCGAGTACTACCCAACCTCAATAGCATTTATTCTAACTGCCCCCTTCAGGGCAGGGTCTGGCAGCTACCCCCACTGTACAGACAGGGAACTACAGCACAGAGGGAAGAAGGGACTTGCTCGAAGACAAACAGAGCATCTGTGGCAGAGCTGGGAAATGAACATGGGTCTCCTGGGTCCCAGGATGGCACCTTCTCTTTCAACCTCCTGCCCCTTTCGTCCCTGGTTCAGTGGGAGCTGTGGGAGCTCTCTGGGGCAGAAGGCGGGAGAGCGGCAGGCAGGCAGGCTGTGCCGGGGCAGAGCTTTGTGGCGATTTTGCAGCTCGTCTCTCCAAGGCCTGTGTGGGAGCAGCCGCTGCAGAGAATCCCAGGCCTGATTCCCCCCACGCTGGGTCTCCTGAATGGCCCCTGCCCTGGGGGGCTCCATTCCTCACCCAACATCTCCTGCTGACTCCCCAGGAAATGCACGGCAGGTGTCCTAAGGCAGCTCTCGTCCTCTCCAGAGCTCAGGGGGACTGTCCTGGCATCGGACTGTCCTGGTGAATGGAACAATGGCTCCGGGCAGTCGGAGAATGCCTGTTCCCCCGGCAACCTCAGTGCCATTCCCTCTGGAAGTGATGGTGTCCGCAAGGGTGCTGGAGGTGGTCAGGCCTCGTGGTTGGAGCTGGACTCAGGAGGCCGGGGCGTGGGTGGAGCGAGGCTGGAGCGAGAGCAGGGCTGGAGTAGGACGAGGGGCAGGGCTACCAGCTACCTCCCGGTCTGGGCACTTACCTGGCCCCATCATGCCAGTGGCTGAGCACACGGGTGTTGTGGTATTTAGGCTCTCAACCCCCCCGCAGAGCAGGGACCTGTTCTCCCTCGTTAGCTGAGGCCCGGGGCGGCGGGGACTCACCTGATCTCACGCAGAAGACTGCATGCAATGGAAAAGCAGAGGTGGGCAATAGAAGATTCTCCTACCTGGAGTCAGGAGTGGGCAAAAGCCTGCTCGTAAATGGGCCACCCACTTTCTGCTGCCGGTGGCGGAGCTGGATCTGCTGGCTCAGCGTTCCCCAGGGGCACCTGCCAGCTCTCGCTCTGCCAGAGCCAAGCCTGGCAGTGAGGGGATGAGGCTGTGCCAGCCAGCAGGGGCGTGTCACAATGGGCAGGCGAGTCACAGACCAGCCAATGTGTGACTCCCCAGCCATGGGATGCCCCAGCCCAGACTTGCTCTGGCTTCGCCGGGGCTTTAGAGCCTGTCCTTCCCCACCGGGGTCATGGGAGGGATCTTCCGCTGTTATACCAATAAAATAAAAACCAGCAGGATCTTATTAAAGGCAAAAAGGCAAAATACCACATTTATTGTGAATACAGAAAGAATCATAGTAAGCAGTTAGAAAAGGAGGACTTGTGGCACCTTAGAGACTAACCAATTTATTTGAGCATAAGCTTAGCTCACGAAAGCTTATGCTCAAATAAATTGGTTAGTCTCTAAGGTGCCACAAGTACCCCTTTTCTTTTTGCGAACACAGACTAACACGGCTGTTACTCTGAAGTAAGCAGTTAGTTATAGCTATAACATTCCATTCAACCTCATATTTAGTCACACATTCATTCATACAAACACACACACACACACAGGTTCTGCAAGGTTGTTATCATAGTTACCAGCCTTAGAGTTGCTCATGCCAAGCCACTGGCCAGGTGGCCTGGACATGAGTTTATGAAGCAGATGGTATGATGGGATAACATGGTTTTGGTAATTAAATATTCATGGTAAATAGGCCCAATAGCCTGTGATGGGATATTAGATGGGGTGGGATCTGAGTTACTACAGAGAATTCTTTCCTGGGTATCTGATTGGTGAATCTTGCCCATATGCTCAGCGTTTAGCTGATCGCCAGATTTGGGGTCGGGAGGGAATTTTCCTCCAGGGCAGATTGGAAGAGACCCTGGAGGTTTTTCGCCTTCCTCTGTAGCATGGGGCCCGGGTCACTTGCTGGAGGATTCTCTGCTCCTAGAAGTCTTTGAACCATGATATGAGGACTTCAGTAGTGCAGCCATAGGTGAGAGGTTTATCGCAGGAGTGGGTGGGTGAGATTCTGTGGCCTGCGTTGTGCAGGAGGTCAGACTAGATGATCATAATGGTCCCTTCTGACCTTAATATCTATGAATCTATGAATCTATGAGGAGGGAGCAGGGCCTTGTCAGATGCTCATCTGATGCTCTTGGAAGTTGGTTTGCAGAATCAGACTCCAAAGTTCTCACTTTTTAGAGTCTATTTTTATAGGAATTTCTTCCGATGCCAGTCTATGGGAATTCCTTCATCATGCGGTTGCTGAATCAATCAGCAGATAGCACATTCCTGAGGGCTCCGAGCTGCTAGATGTTATCTTGTTCTTTGGTTCTCCCATTCTTGAGGCTGTTGGGTGGATTCCAGTCTGCCCTCCGGGGGTCCTCTGGTTATTTCCACTTGACGCCGTCTTCAGCCGATGGACACTGGATTCTTAGGCTGGCACCTCCCTGATCATTCAGTTATTATCCACACCAAGCATCCATCCACATACATCCTCTATCTCTATTTTAATCACAATTGTTAATACAACAAAAGGGCGGGGAGTCTCTGGGTGCTGTTTCTGTTGTTCGAGTATTGCTTTGAGTCTCTCTCTCTGTGAATTGCTTTGAGAACAGACTCAGTCTTAGAATGTACGAACACAATTAGCAGCTTGCAAGTTTCACACATAGAGGGAGCGAAACAGCACCAAAAACCAAGAGACCTCTTAATTAGTAATACCCTGGACTTTAAACTGTGGGGAATCAAACTCATTTGTGATTTTAATACAGAACTTCTTTAATATGATCCAACACCGCTCCCCACAGTCACAGACGTTAGGCCGGAAGGAACCTCTGGGCTCCTCTAGTCCCAGCTCCTGCAGACCCCAGGCCAGAGCCCCTCCCTGCGTCCATGCCACTGGAGCCAGGGGGTCTCTGGATCCCCGAGTGGGAGGATCACTTCCATCCCGGCTCCTCCTTCTCGTGACAGTGCAGAACGGGGATTCATGAACTCTCCCCACCCCCGGCTCCCAGCCCACCCGAGCGGCTCTTTCCACTTTCCCAAGCTGCCGGGTGCTTTGGCCACGGGATGTAAAATGGTCCCGTCTCTGCTTCCTCTCCCACCGCTGCAACGACGCAGAAGCTGCTTTAATAGCAGCCCCTCCCCTGCCCAACTGAGTCCCAGGCCTTGCTAACGCTCAGTGCCACGGCAGCCCCAGGAGATGATTGCTGCGGGGGTCTCGGCCCGGGGGAGGCACTGACTCCTAGAAGCAGGGAGAGCAGCAGCACCATAGATCAGGGAGGTCTGGCAATGCCAGTGGCTGCCTGAGGTCTGGCAGCCCAGGCACTCAGAGCAGATTGTCAAAGGCCAAACCCCTCTCACCACCGGCTCTGTAGCTCCCCCTTGCTTTCGGTCTGTCTTAGGCACCATCCTGGCCCTCATCCCCCTGGCATCCGAGCACTGCCCAACCTCAATTGCATTTATTCTAACTGCCCCCTTCAGGGCAGGGCCTGGTTGCTACCCACACTGTACAGACAGGGAACCGCTGCAGAGAGAGAATAAGGGACTTGCTCGAAGACAAACAGAGCATCTGTGGCAGAGCTGGGAAATGAACATGGGTCTCCTGGGTCCCAGGATGGCACCTTCTCTTCCAACTTCCTGACCCCTTCGTCCCTGGTTCAGTGGGAGCTCTCTGGGGCACAGGAGCTGGCTGGTGCCCAGATGGAGCTACGTTGCCTATTGCATAGATCTCGCTTTTCCCGAACATTGAAAATGCTGCTCCAACCATACCAGGGCCCGCCAGGATCCTTGCAGCTGGTCAGTGCTAAATTGTGAACTGTGCCCTGGCCTCCCAGAGCGGGGCAATGGGAGAGGGTGGGGCTGGCCCAAGGCCCTGCTGGATTGCAGCTCACGCGTACGGAGTCCCAGTGCTACAGAGCTCTGTGCCGGGGCAGCGCTTTGTGGGGGTTTCGCAGCTCCTGTGTCCAAGGCCTGTGTGGGAGCAGCCGCTGCAGAGAATCCCAGGACTGATTCCCCCCACGCTGGGTCTCCTGAATGGCCCCTGCCCTGGGGGGCTCCAGTCCTCACCCAATGTCTCCTGCTGACTCTCCAGCAGCTGCACGGCAGGCGTCCTAAGGCACCTCTAGTCCTCTCCAGAGCTCAGGGGGACTGTCCTGGCATCGGACTGTTGCTGGCACCCAGTGCCGAGAGGCTGAACAACAGCTTGAATGGTTCCTTTCCCGGTGTGCTACACCCAATAATCACAACGGGGTGGAGAAGCAGAAAAGTTTATTTGAAGCTTCAAATAGGTACCGGGAGATTTGAATCTCAAATCCTGTACACAGAGCAGGAAGTTACACAGGCTTTTATACATCCTTTTTCCCAGCATACTTATCCAATAGCAAGCTGCCCCAAGTATCCATATAGCCAGCCAATCCAGTTCCCAGCTAGTCCCTGGTTCTCTGTATCATTTGTTAAACTCTACATAAAGCTGCTTTATTCAGCATTGTTCTTCCATATCTGCCCTGTGTGGCCTTGCTTAGTTTCAGGCAGTCTGACTCTGCAGCATATTGTTGCAGATTCTCAGCATAACCACTGTGTGTGCCTCCAGGCGGGGCGGGGGGGGGGAAGGACACTTGGGCCTAGGATGCAGAGCTGCTGCGAGTGCCTCCAGGCGGGAGCGGGGGCCAAGGACACCTGGGCCTAGTACGAGGGGGCTTCATCGACACTCGTGGTCTTCCATCCCCTCGAGTTACCTAGTGGCCATGCCCCAGTGTCCCCAACAGGACTGTCCTGGGGAATGGAACAATTGCTCCGGGCAGCCGGAGAATGCCTGTTCCCCCGGCAACCTCAGTGCCATTCCCTCTGGATGTGATGGTGTCAGCGAAGGTGCTGGAGGTGGTCAGGCCTCGGGGTTGGAGCTGGACTCAGGAGGCCGGGGCGTGGGTGGAGCGAGGCTGGAGCGAGAGCAGGGCTGGAGCAGGACGAGGAGCAGGGCTAGAGCTGCCTATGACTGTTGCCAATGTCAGGCAGGAGCGAGTTCCTGGCCCTGGAGTCGTGTTGAGCAGACTGAGCTGCTGCTGTGAGACTGAAATACTTGCTCCGGGAGTCACAGGCCTGTTCCTGGCTTGTGGATTGGCGGGAGCCCGGCACAGGAGGGACTCAGGGCCTGACACATGGCTCCAGGGGGCGCTTGGCTCCCGGCCCCGCTGGGCACTGACAGGCCAGGTGCAGGGGGCCAGGCGCAGCACCAGGGAGGACATTGGGGAGGCAGGAGCGCTGAGGTGGGGCTGAGCGGGCAGGTGCTGAGGAGCTGCGGCCGGTTGGCCAGCAGGGAGGAGGAGCAGCACCCAGCTGTGGAGGGCCCAGCTGCAGCTCCACACGGGGCGCGGCCAGAGCCTGGCAGGCGGCTGGCTGAAGTGGCACTTTGTGATCTGGCGCAGGCGGGAGCTGGCTCCCCACATCTGAACGCTCTGCAGTGCCGGCGGATTCGCATCTAAACCCGGATCTGGCTCCCAATTCACAGCTGGCCCCTCCCCCCGATCTGGAGTGGCTGAGACTCCAGCGCTCTGGGGAAGAGGCCAACAAATGCCAGGTCCTGGGGTGGGCTTCCCCCAGAGACAACCCCGTGCTGGGAAGGGAGGTTCCAAGAGCCGGCAGCTCCACCACTCACACTCCCAGCGTCCTGGGAATGAGCCAGGAGCAGAGTCCCAGTCCCCGTTCCCTGGCATTAATCCAGGGACTCCGCACTGGGGATGTGCACCTGGCAGCACGCAGCCTCCTGAGAACACACAGGCCAGGGTGCAGGGCGAGGGCTCCCAGAGAGAAACGGCAGGAGGGCAATGCTGGGAACCCCCAGGCCATCTTCAGCTCAAGCATGAGGGCACCCCAGCATCCTGGAGAGCAGGAATCTAGCTTCAGCTCAGCCTTTATGTCCCCCCGTTCTCTGTGCTAGATGGGTTGGTCTCCCGGGGGGGACGAAAGTGCCCATCAGGAGTTCCTGGCTTATCCAACGTCAGTTTCCCGCTCTTGTGAAAAAAACGGTGACTTCCCTTACACCGGAGCTGGTGTTCTTCAGGCTGGGCTGGGCCTGTACACGTTCCCCTGTCGGGGTGTGTGCACCCAGGGCCCATGAGTTGCAGACGTTTGCCAACGAACATTTGCCAACAGACGTTTGCCCCCTGCTCTCCCCATGTGCTCAGGGACCGCCATCAAAAGAGCACGTCTGCCACCTCCCTCTCAAGTCCTTCGCACCTGCATACTGCCAGGGGAACATCCCCATTTCTACTGAGGACTCAGGGACAGGGTTTATGATGAACCGGCTGGAGTTGATCTCCCCTCCCGCCCGGCGTGTTGCACCCCTACGGCTAGCTGGGGATCCAAACTGACACTCCCCGGTTTGAGCCCCTGCCTAGCCAGGCCCTGTTCCTTCCCCCTAGGCAGTTGTTGGCCCTGAACTCCTGCAGGCAGCCATGACACACAGGTGCTTGGGGGCTTGAGAGAAGGGCTATCACCAGCTGAATGACCCCTGCCTGTACGGTGGGGACTGAGGCCACTTTGCCAGCAGGTGCCCCCCAAGTCCTGTGCTATGCTGAGTCTGGGGAGATGGGCAGGTTCAGCCTCATTAGAAGGGATCGGCCAGACAGAAAGGCAGAATCGGGTCCCCGCACGGAGCCCCTCTACTTCCTGCCTGTGTCCTAACCACCAGGACAGTGGCCAATCCCACCTTCAGGTCAGGTTCCAGCGTCGGGCCCTGTCCATACCCACAGCGTGTGGCACCCAGCATGCACTGATAGACTCCGGTACATGCAGTAAGTTCACAGACACTAGAAACTGCCTAACACCAGGCTGGGGGCTGGGGATGTGTAGGGTACAGAGCACAGCACCCCCTAAGGCCAGGCAGGAGGGCTGGGAAATGCATATGATACAGAGCACAGCGCCCTCTAACACCTGGCAGGGGGGCTGAGAGATGGGGGGTGTAGGCTACAGAGCACAGCGCCCCCTAACGCCGGCCAGGGGGCCTGGAAGCTGGGGGAATATGTAGGATCCGGAGCACAGCATCCCCTAACACCAGGCTGGGGGGCAGGGAGAGGGGGGATATGTGGGGTACAGAGCACAGCGCCCCCTAACACCAGGACACGAGGTCTCGTCCGTCTCAGGGTGGAAATGATCACACCCTTCGAATGGGGGATCTGCCACGGGCACTGGCAGGAGCGCGTTGCTTTACATTAAGGTTCTTTGGCTGATGGGCGAACCTCACCCCGCCCTGCGTTTCGAGTGTGAACAGTTGTCGATGGAAACCCAGACGGCAGAGATGGAGCAGGACTAACCGGGGTCACTGGGTCTCACCCTCACCCCGTGTCTACACTGTACGAGGGTGGGAAATAGCAGGTGCCTTTTCTTGCCCTGATACGATTTTGGAGATGCCGATGCTTGCGACAGCTTTCTCCCTGTGTCGGTTGTGGGATCCAGGGGAGCCGTCTGTGTGCTCTGTACAGAACAAGGCGTGTAGATCATTTATACCTCAATGGATCACAGTAAATACAGTTATTTAATATATCAAATAAAGGCAGAACAATACATCAAAAAGCATCAAAATGAAAGAGAGGATTGCTATGTACAGGGGGGATTGCTATGTACAGGGGGGTTTGCACGTGACTAGTTAACTGCTCGAGAGCTTTCATCACCGTATACTTTCTGACAGGTTTCTGCACCCTGTGTAGGGTTTACGTCCCGCCCTCCGTCCCCGTTTCCGGTCGTATACGTTTTTGGCGCCGTCGGCCCTTTTGAACATTTCTTTTGTATTGTTTTCTGTGTTTGGCCTGGGGAAGGTTGCGTTCTTGTGTTTTGACATATTTCGAGAAAAAGTATGAACAAGTAGAAAGAAAGGCTGTAAGGGGTTTGCGGCTCCCTCCCCGTCCATCAGGGTGGGAGACCACGCTCCTCGCTACGATACTTCCGGGGTACCTTGGTTCAGGGGAAAATTAGCCCAGTGTTAATGGTTCAGGCCTGCAGTCAGGCTGAGCAATGGTAGAGAGTCTGTTTGCCTAGGGCCCTCATTCAGGGCAGGGCTGCTGTCGAGTAGGGGCTCTGGCCTACAGTCAGGCAGGCAGAGCAGCAGAAGGTCCATTTGCCTGGCCCTTGATCAGGGCGGGGCAGCAATCAAGTAGCGGGGCTCTGGCCTACAGTCCGGCAGAGCCGTCGCCGTCTAGGGGAGCTTAGCTCTCTGGTGGGAGAGTCAGCACAACCGTCTGGCGTCCTGATTCAGGCGGGTGCCAGACCAATCAGGCCTCCTGACAACCAGGTGGGGAACCTGCCACTCCTGACGGTGGCGTGGCGGTGCTCGGGGAACCCAGGCCTTCCCGCTCCACCGCGTCCCCACCCAGGGCCCTAAACAGCAGCGGAGTGGTCCGCCACTGGGTCAGCGGGGAAAATCCGATCACAACATGCTGGCCGGCTTGTAGTCAATAACACAGCTGAAGCCGATTCAGCTGCCCTGGGCTCCTTCCTACACACCCATTCCGTGTGTACATGGGTTCCAGGGTTGTTGTTCGCTTCGCTGGGGTAGATGGCTAGTGGCAGCCCCACCAGCTCCTTGGAGTCCCCGGCGTCTGGCAGCGCCGGCAGCCCCTCTGGCTCTCTGTCAGGATAGCGCTTTCCATTAGGGGAGCAGGGAAGAGACGTCCTGCTCCTCCAGCAGCTCTCTCCCAACTCAGCTGGAGGGGCGGCCTTTTATAGTTCCGCTTCCTGTCCCGCCCCTCTGCTTCCGGCAGGGTGGCATGCGGTGGGAGACAAGCCTGCTTTCTGCAACCCTCCTGCCCCCAACAACCCACTTCAGCGAGTCCCAAAATCAAATCCACTTACCAGGGGCCTCCTCTCCTCTTTGCGCTTCGCCAACATCCGGGGTAGAAAAGAGCTCCTGGCAGCATGCATCTCTGACCTCCGAGTCATCTTCTGCCTCTGGGTCCCCCTCCACATCCTCGTCCAAGATTTCCTCCTCCTGGCTCGGTCCACTCTCAACTGACATGCGAGCCACCGAAGTATCCACAGTGGTGTTAGCAATGGAGGTGGGGTCGCCGCGGAGTATCATGTCCAGCTCTTTGGAGAACCGGCAGCTCGTAGGCGCAGCACCGGAGTGGCGGTTTGCCTCCCGCGCCCTGTGCTCGGCGTTCCGCAGCTCCTTCATTTTCATCCTAAACTGCCGTGTGTCCCGGTCATCGCCCCTTTCTGTCATGCATCGTGAAATCTGTCCGTAGGTGTAATGATGCTGGTTCTGGCGGGACCCAACTGAGAGTGCCAGTTCAGGACAAACTGCTTCAAGCAGGGCAGTTACAGCCGAAGGCTGGGGCTTTTCCACCTCTAAGGCAAACCAAACCAGCCAAACAGAGCAGACTTTGGTCTCACCCCACTGGCTCACCACAAGTCACACAAGCAATTCCCTTAGACGCTCCAGTTTCCCAGGATCCCCAACAGTACCACTTGTTATGGGGACAAATGGCTATGAAAACCAATACCCCAGGAAAAGAAAAAAGGTTCTCTTGATCCCAAAGGACAAAGCCACAGACCCAGGTCAATATACAAAGCAGACCTTGTCCCAAATCACGCTGTAGCCAACCCTTTAGACTCTAAAATCTAAAGGTTTGTTCATAAAAGGAAAAAGCTATAGATGAGAGCTAGAATTGGTGAAATGGAATCAATGACATACAGTCATGGCCAAGTTCTTGGTTCAGGCTTGTGGAAGCGACAGAATAAACTGCAGGTTCACATCAAGTCTCTGGAGAACATCCACAGCTGGGATGCGTCTTTCAGTTTTTGGTTCAAAGCTTCAGTGTAGCAAAGTCCCTCCAGAGGGATGAAGCAGGACTGAAGACAAGATGGAGGAGCTGCAGCAGCTTTTTATATTCTCTTGCCATGTGGTCTTTCTTTCTTTGTCCCAAAGACAAGCTGTCCATCACGTGGCCTGGAAAAACCTCTGAGTTCTGTCCATAGGCAGGTCCCTGCACACCGTGCTGAGTCCCAAGGCTTGTCTGCCTTCTCTCAATGGGTCAATTGTGTAGCTGATGGTCCTTAATCGGCCATCAAGCAGGCTAGGCATTGCATCCGATGAAGTGAGCTGTAGCTCACGAAAGCTTATGCTCAAATAAATTTGTTAGTCTCTAAGGTGGCACAAGTCCTCCTTTCCAACTTGTCTGGGGTGTCTCCCAGAAGCATAATACAAGTTTGAACCACAGACACTATAGAGCCAATACTTATAACTTAAAATACAAAAATGACACAAGTATATAGATAGCACAGTCATAACCAGCAAACCGTAACCTTGCCTTAGACACCTTAGTGGACCCCCCTTTATACAAGATTTGGTGCCACTACAGGACCTTGGTTGCAACAATGATCTATATGGTCCCAGTTCAAGTCAATAACGTCACAGTAGGTATCATAATTGCTACGTCCGGAGTGCAGCTGGGACTGTACAGCCTCCTCTCCCCAAATGCTGATGAGGTCCAGCAGCTCGGCATAGCTCCAAGCAGGGGGATCGCCTGGTGCGTGGAGCAGGCCTGGCCACCTGGAAAGATGCGCTGCACTCATCACCGAGCAAACAGGAAGGGGACTTTCAAAATGGCAAAGGAGTTTATGGAGTGGGGATGATGGATGGTCACCTGAGGGCCAGGCAGTAGAGTTCAAACCGATGACCAGAGAGGCGAGAGCAGGCATTGTGGGACACCTCCCGGAGGCCAATCGCAGCGCCGTAATCGACCTCGGTGTCTACACTGGCACCGCAGCCTGTAGCCCCGGCGCAGAAAGTTTTTTAAACTGTGCAGGGCTTTTTTTAAAGCGCTGCAACTGCCCTGTTTCCGCGCCCTGAGTGGCGTGGCCGTGCGTCCACCTCACCAGTTGCAGAGCAGAAAGCTGCTTTGCCGCGCTGCAACTTGCCAGCGTAGACAGGACCTAAGGAAACAGAGCCATGACTTTAAACCTCCTGTTCACCGGAAAAAAACAAGGCTGTGTTTTGGAGTGGAATAAAAATGCACCTTTTAAAAATGCTGTAACAGTTTTAACACACCATGAAAGTTATATTAAGCTTATTAAACATTTTAGATTTTTGTTGCATTATCAGACTGCTGTTGTTCTTAAATGTTTGCAGCCCACGGGCTGAGACATGCTTCTGTGTTTGTTTTGGGACTAGAAGCTGTATTAAAAGTAACGCTTTATAAAAACAAAAAGTTTTTTTCATTTGTACTTTGTGTTTCTAAGAAGACAAAAAACATTTTAGTAATAAGTTTAACAGGGGCATTTTTGAATTAGCCAGTTTGTTTTCAAAAGATGTCTAGCTATCATTAAGCAAAAGCCAGGGCCGTAAAGTTAATTAAAGGAAACAGGCATGTAGATATCAAAGCCTCCTGGTTACAGAAATGTGAATGGCCACATCACCATTTACAAAATCTTTTTATTAACTGTTTAAATAAACTTACTATATAAAAGAATACAAAAAGAGACCCAAACCAAAACAGTTTTACCTTTAAATTGTCAAGAAAGCTTTAAAAATCAGGGTACAGTTAAAACCCTCATGTTTTTAAGGTTTGGATTTAGACAAAAAAGAAGAAAAAGCAGCTGATGTGAAAAAGTTCTGACAGAGATAAGGGGCTTGTTCTGTTCCCAACATACACACACACATACGTTCTTCTTTTCTCATGTTTTTTGAAATGTAAACCAGGACACACAAGTTTGCTTTAGGCCTTTTATATAAAATCTGCATGGAGCAGGATTTAAAAATAGCTCCCTTCCCCTGTTTAGCTCGCCTGTCCTGTGACAAAAGTTGTTTCACTGTAAAGATGGCCAGAACATGTATGAATTTAAAACAAACAAGAACCCACAGCAGATTGCTTTTCAAAAGACACCCTTTGAACTTATTAAGAGTGTAAAATAAAGAAGCACCTCGGGGTTAAAACCACAGGCAGTTTACAAAAGTAATTTGTTAAAGTTAAATTAAGTTTTTATTGACTTAGGGATTTTTGTCTGAATTTTTTGCTGCATTTGTTTCTAAATGTTTGCAGTCTGTGTGCTGAGACCCAGGTACAAGCTCTTTTTTAACTGTTTAAATGGACTTAATCTATCAAAGAATGCAAAAAGAGAAAGCTGTTTTTGTTTGGTTAGCTTGAAATTGTAAAGAAAGCTTTAAAAATCAGGGTACAGTTAAAAACCTCACGTTTTGAAAGTATGGATTTCTACAAAACACAAGAAAAAGCAGCTTATGTGAACCAGTTAGCTTTTTTTTTTAAACCAGAGATAAGGTATTTGTCGCCCCCCTTCGCCACCCCCCGCACACACATTTTTCTTTTCTAATGATTTTTTAAATGGAAACCAAAGGCAAACAAACTTGGAAGGGTTTTAAAATGCTAAAAGGAAACATAAAAAGACATGATGAAAGGTTGTTTTTTTTTAAAGTGTTCATTTGCTTTTCAGAGTTTTGCCCAAGTCAATTGACCAGAGTACAAAAATATAGCGTTAGTTTCTTTTTAAAGCATTTGCCTATGAGTACTTTTGTATGATTTCTTGAATATGTGACCAAGCAATGCAGTGGCTCCTGCCCCTTATGAAAATTCCTAATGAATTTAAGAAACCTTTCCAGAGGTTTTTTAAACTCCTGATAGAATTGAATGCTAATTTTTATCCTGGCTACCCAATTTTGTAGGCTGTATTTTTTAAAAACCTACAAAACCTACAAAAAGGCTCACACTCTTTATTAAACCCCTTAAATCTTTAGCATGATGTCTATAGAACCCCAATGTCTTTAATCCCTTTTAAATTTGATGGGACTTTTCCCACTGGGGCTGACAGACGAACAACAAAAATGATTTTGGGGGTTTTTAGAGAGAGTTCCCTGTTTTAAAATTTCACAGTTTAATTAAAAGAAAAGGAGTACTTGTGGCACCTTCGAGACTAACCAATTTATTTGAGCATAAACTTTCGTGAGCTACAGCTCACTTCATCGGATGCTGTAGCTCACGAAAGCTTATGCTCAAATGAATTGGTTAGTCTCTAAAGTGCCACAAGTCCTCCTTTTCTTTTTGCGAATACAGACTAACACGGCTGTTACTCTGAAACAGTTTAATTAGATTCTGTAAACTCAGCTCCTTGAACTTTTTCATGGTCCAAGCCCACGAATTTCACAACTGTTGGGACAGAAGCATCCAGCATTCTGTGTGTACTTCTCCTCTGAATGCTGGTTTCTACTGGGAGAGGGCCCTACTACAGCACATTTTATAGCCTGTGGTCATAAGTTGTTATATCTACTGGTAGCAGATAGGCACAAGAAACAGCCCTCTGACTAGGTACACTTGTTTTCCAGCACACAGCGATGAGGCCGCTGGCCTGCCTGCCGGCGATTTTGGAAAACCCCCACCCCACCTCTTTCCTGACTTTTTCCCCGCCACTTAACACTTGCTAAACATACAATGTTTAATCATATCAAATAAAGTTTTTAAGAGATTTGACCTATTTGAAGCAGGCCCTTCTGCTTTTAAAAAATTTTTGCAGCAAAGGCAGAGGACTAAAACTAAATGTAAACCTAAAGGGCTGCCAAGTTTTACTGAAGACTAATAAGATCAACACCTGTTTACAGGAACCTTAATGGTAAGGACATAGCAATATTACCATTCACGGTCTATTTAACACCTTTTTAACCGTTGAAATGAACTCCCTTGTTCTGTAGTGAAATAAAGAGGCCCCCTTTTAACACAAACTGGTTTAAACTGTTCAGAAGGTGTCTACACTGTCCACGTGAAATCGCTGCCGCGACAGCACTTTAAGGAGGCAGTGTCCTCGCGGCTCCAGCTCAGGAGGGTGTTTTTTCACACCCCTGAGCGGGGCAAGTTTCAGCACTGTACGTGGCAGTGTAGACAAGCCCTAATTGAACTGTGAAATTTTAAAACAGGGAACTCTCTCTAAAAACCCCCAAAATCATTTTTGTTGTCTGTCTGTCAGCCCCGGTGGGAAAAGTTCCATAAAATTTAAAAGGGCTTAAAGCCAATGGGGTTATCTATCTATCTATCTATCTATCTATCTATCTATCTATCTATCTATCTATCTATCTATCTATCTATCTAGTGGGAAAGGTGCTTGGGGCCCGTTTTCTTAGATAAGAATAAGGCAGTTAAAGGGGGTGGGTAGTGAGGGGAGGGACGGGGAGGGGAGGGAGAGGGCTCTTGTTTAAAAATCTTGGGTTGATAGGATTGGTTCAGGAAAATGCCTTCTATGATGCAGCTGTAGAACAGTTTCTGATTGATGCGCCCGAGAGGCGGAGATAACCATGCTGGGGGCTGTGAGCCTTGGGAGCTCCCTCTTTTCCCGGGACGGGGGGGGGCAGCCGCAAGGGTAAGCTCTCTTCCCCCTCCCCGTCCACCCCCCTGCAGCTTGCTCTACTTTCCTTGCATAATGACAGGTTTCAGAGTAGCAGCCGTGTTAGTCTGTATTGGCAAAAAGAAAAGGAGGACTTGTGGCACCTTAGAGATTAACACATTTATTTGAGCATAAGCTTTCGTGAGCTATAGCTCACTTCATCGGATGCTCACGAAAGCTAATGCTCAGATAAATTTGTTAGTCTCGAAGGTGCCACAAGGACTCCTCTTCTTTATACTTTCCTTGTCTCACCAACCAAAAAGGATCTTTTCCTGTTTTCTATACTCTCCTTCTCTAACTAACCAAAAAAAGGATCTTTCTCTCTTTTGCACAGCTCTGTGTTCTGCTTACTAAGAAAAAAGGATCTTTCTCTCTCTTTCTGTTTTCTGTATTTTACACAGCCCTGTGTCACTGACATAGGATCTCTAGCTCATTTTTCGGCCGTGTGATTTCTTTCACCCGACCTTCTCAACCTTCCTTTTTCCTCTTTTCTTTAATGAGCCTTTGCTTTTTAAAATTTATTTCAATTTTTTGACTCTTATTATTTTTTAGACCCAACAAAAATAACCTTTTACCATGTTCTTACTAATCTATAAAAAACACTCCTCTCTCTTGTTGCTTTCTATAGTTTCCCCTCTTCCTTCTATTTAAAAGAACCTTTCTTTCCTTTTTTCTTCTAAGGCTAAGCAATTTTTCTTTTGTTAAAACTCCTTTCCTTTAAGGCCTCTGTCGCGAGGGTCGCGAGGGGGCATGGTCTCCTGCCCTGACAGCCTGGGAGGGAGCCGCGAACGCCCCCTGGTGGGCAGAACTGGGACACCCATGGCAGCAGAGGGGCGGGGCTGGAAGCTGCACTATAAAAGGCCGGCCCTCCAGCTGAGCAGCACGTCTCTTCCCTGCTGCGGAAGGACAGAGCTAATGGAGAGCGCTATCCTGACAGAGACCCAGAGAGGATGCCAGACGCCGGGGAAGCCGAGGAGCTGGTGGGGCTGCCACTCACCGTCCTCCCCTAGAGCTCGCTGTTGCCAGCGGGGAAAGGGCTGGGGGGGAGTCCTCCTCTCTGGCCCCTATCCCGGAGCAGCTCGCCTGCACCCCAAACTCATCCCCAGCCCTGCCCCACCCCAGAGCCCACACCCCCAGCCAGAGCTTTCACCTCCCTACCGCACCCTCAACCCTCGCTCTGAGCCCCTCCAACACCCCAAACACCTTATCCCCAGTCCTAGCCAGAGCCCTCATCCCCCCCACACCACAACCCTCTGCCCCAGCCCTGAGCCCCTTCCAACACTACAAACCCCTCATCTCCAGCCCGAGACAGAGCCCTCATCCCCCCACATCCCAACCCTCTGCCCCAGCCCTGAGCCCCTTCCAACACCACAGAGCCCTCATCCCCCCACACCCCAACCCTCTGCCCCAGCCCTGAGCCCCCTCCAACACCACAGAGCCCTCATCCCCCCACACCCCAACCCTCTGCCCCAGCCCTGAGCCCCCTCCAACACCACAAACCCCTCATCTCCAGCCCGAGACAGAGCCCTCATCCCCCCACATCCCAACCCTCTGCCCCAGCCCTGAGCCCCTTCCAACACCACAAACCCCTCATCTCCAGCCCTAGACAGAGCCCTCATCCCCCTGAACTCCAACCCTCTGCCCCTGCCCTGAGCCCCCTCCAACACCACAAACCCCTCATCTCCAGCCCTAGACAGAGCCCTCATCCCCCTGAACTCCAACCCTCTGCCCCTGCCCTGAGCCCCCTCCAACACCACAAACCCCTCATCTCCAGCCCTAGACAGAGCCCTCATCCCCCTGAACTCCAACCCTCTGCCTCAGCCCTGAGCCTCTCTCACCCCTCAAACCCCCCAGCCCCAGACAGAGCCCTGACCCCCTACACCCCTACTCTTGGCCTGAGCCCCTCCCAAACCCCTCAGTCCTGCACCCCCTCCCTCTGCACCTCCTCCAATCCCCAAACTCCCTCCCAGAGCCTGGACCCCAATACTCTGCCTAAACCTAGGGCCTGCACCCCAGACATCCTTCCCCACCCAAACTCCTTCCCGGAGCCCTGGGCAGGTGGGGGGCAAAGTAGGGGCGGGTTCTGGGCACCACCAAAATTTCTACAAACCTGCCACCCCTGAACCCATGTACACACGGAATGGGCTTGTAGCAAGGAGCCCAGGGCAGCCGAATTGGGTTCAGCTGTGTTATTGACTACAAGCCGTCCAGCGTGTTGCGGTCAGATTTTCCCCACTGACGCAGTGGCGGACCGCTCCACAGCTGTTAGAGCCCTGGGCGGGGACGCAGTGGAGCGAGAGGGCCTGGGTTCCCAGACCACCAGCACCCCACCGTCAGGAGTAGCAGCCTCCCCACTTGGTTGTCAGGAGGCCTGATTGGTCTGGCACCCGCCTGAATCAGGACGCCAGACGGTTGTGCTGACTCTCCCACCAGACAGCTAACCTCCCCTAGACGGCGACAGCTCTGCCGGACTGTAGGCCAGAGCCCCCCTACTTGATTGCTGCCCTGCCCTGATCAAGGGCCAGACAAATGGACCTTCTGCTGCTCTGCCTGCCAGACTGTAGGCCAGAGCCCCTACTCGAGAGCAGCCCTGCCCTGAATGAAGTCCCCGGGCAAACAGACTCTTGACCGTTGGTCGACCTGACTGCAGGCCAGAACCATGAACACTGAGCTATTTCCCCTGAACCAAGGTACCCCGGAAGTATCGTAGCCAGGGGCATGGTCTCCCGCCCAGACGGACGGGGAGGGAGCCGCGAACCCCCTACAGCCTCTCTTTCTACTTGTTCATACTTTTTCTCGAAATATGTCAAAACACAGCACGCTGTTAGGCCCTGAGCGGGGACGCAGTGCAGCGGGAGGGCCTGGGTTCCCCTATCCCCGCCACCCCCCCGTCAGGAGTGGCAGCCTCCCGCTGTGGTCGTCAGGAGGCCTTCTGCTGCTCTGGCTGCCTGACTGTAGCACAAGCACCCAACCTTCCCCCGGCCAGACACAGAAAAATAATCCAAAATAAAGGTTCAAAAGGGCTGATGGTGCCAAAAATATACAGGACCGGAAATGGGGACGGAGGGCGGGACGTAAACGCTACACGGGGCATGGAAACCTGTCAAAAAGTACATGGTGATAAAAGCTATTGAGCGGTTAACTACTCACGTGGCTGGGCAGGGCAGGCGGCCAATGGGGAGGAAGCCATGGTCCGGCATGATGTGTTCCACCCTGCTCCAGGCGGGCTCTGGTGCACCAAACCCCCAGAGTAGGGAGGCTGGCTTTTACTAGGGCAGCTGGGCAGCTTCAATGACTGGGCTCTCCCTCGTACACATCAGTCTCATCCTGTGCAAGAGTGTCCGTAGGCTGGCGCGGGCTGGACGGTGTTTCTTGCAGGCATTGAGGATGAGCATGGTCTGCGAAGCCAGGCACCTGACGGAGGACTTGCTGTCCTGCTGCAAGCCTTTCAGGACTAAGATTGAAAGGAAGGAAATGGAGATCAGAGCCATGGTGCTCTGGAAAGCCCTGGCAGACCAAGCCAGCGCTGTACCTCTTGGCCCGCGACAAGGCTGGGAGGCGGGAGGCAGGGGACTAACAGGAACAACCACCAACCCTCACTAAACATCCCCGCTGCCCTTCACAGCTGGGGGAGCCCCCAGACACAGGCAAGAAGTCACAATGAACCCCATTCACTCACTATTTCTAGGACTGCCCCACCCCTGCAGTATCTGATGGCCTCATCCCTGCCTGTATTTATGCTCCCCCTTTCCCCCAGTGCACAGGTGGGCACTTAAGCCCAGAGAGGGGAGATTCACAAAGGGGACTTGGGCATTGTTAGGCTACGCCTAACTTCCGGTGCCCTGCTGCCCTCCAGGAAATGCTGAGGAGGGAGCTCAGCCATTCTCTAGCTCTGGTTGGGGCCCAGCTGTGAACCTGCTCTGGGAGTGAGGAGCCTGAGCTATGTCACCCCCCCTCCCCCTTTTCCCCAACAAATGTGGAGGAGACGCTGCTCTGCCCTGCGCTGGCCCAGGGGTCCGGGCACGCAGCAGGGAGGTAGATGACCGGACGTCACCTCAGTCTCCTTTGGAGCAGTGGCTTGACACCAGGCACCCCACCTGGAGGTGACTGCAACAAACCCTGGGCTAGTGAGTGCAAGGGGGGGAGGCAGGACCCCACCTTTGCTGTGTTGGGGGTGGGGGGCAATCGTCTGCGAAGGCCAGCCAGCTCAGGCCCAGTTTGGGGATTTGCCAGGCCACAGCTCTGAGGTCAGGGTAAGTGCCTGGGCACATGCCAACCAGCAGACACCACAGGGTGAGGGGGAAGCTGATCAGGGGTTTGGGGATCTACAGTTTGCAACCCTTTGTGGCTCTTGCCCAAGATCACATTGCTGGCGTCGGAGATTGAACCCAGCCCGCGGCCCTGGGCCATTCGTCCCTCTAGCGCTCAGTGCTCAAAGCAGACACCGCTCACCGTTGCAGATGGCCTCCAACTTCTCCTGGCTCTGCTGGTCCAGCTGCCGGGCAGTGAGCCCTACACACACAAACAGCTCGTCACATCCCTGCGTCCCCAGCGAGGGTGTCAAAGCGTCTGTCACCCTCCAAGCAGTGGGGCTTTCCCCTGCCCCTCGCTGACCAGGACGCACTCCTGAGTCCCCAGGGGAAGGGCGAGGCCCCAGGGATGGCTGTGGGGCTGGCTGCCAAAGGAGAGCATAGCGCCTTGAGGTTCCGCTACCAAGAGCCCATGGCGGGGTGGGGGAGGGGGGATGGGGACTGCATGGGGAGCAGTGGGGTTCGAGGGGCCCATCAGCCGATCAGGGCAGTTTGGGGTGAGCTTGCTCCTGCGGGTTTCTGACACCCCTGAGCCTTCATTCGGCAATCAGGAGCCCAGGGGTTACTTCTCGCTGCCGGCAGGGACTGAGGAGAGCCTGGGACTGGATCCAGCCCCTCTGCTTAAGGGACCCCTCTGCTCTGTGGTTACCTAGAAACCTGATGGCCGCTTCTCTAATGGGAGCCTGCGGGTTTTCCAGAAAGGCCATGGCCTGGCAGAGGAAGGTTTCTGCCCTCCCCTTGTAGCACGCCACCTAGGAGCCAGAACAAGAGAGCACAAGGTTATTAAAGGCCTTTCCATCCTGCAGGCCAGGTTCCAGATCTGTGGAGTGTCCTGCTTTCAGCCCTCCTTCCTGTGCCGGGGGGATCACGCAGAGGGACTACAGCCAGGGCCAGGTGTGGTCCCGGGGCTGGGGCTCGGTGTGGGCACGGAGCCGGGCAATGGAGGGCTCCCTCACCAGGCAGTCACAGCCTCGCCAAAGCTCCTTTTTCTTGACAAGGGCACTGAGCTGGCTCCACCTTAGGAATTTCACCGCACTCCTGAGGGTGTCCCAACACACCTGCAAAACAAGAGGGGCCGGGGCGAGCCGACAACGGTTATGGGAGCTGGAAGCCAGGGCTGTCCCTCGGCAGACGCGCCTGCATAGGGCACCATGAAATTTGGGGCACCAAATTGCCCCAAATTTCATGGTGTCACTAGGCGGCTGCATGCTGCACATGCAGCAGCCCCAGCCCCAGTGACCCGCCCTATATCTTGGCCAGCCCCGCCGCGGGCTGCGCCCACTAGAAAGGGCAGGACCATCCTTGCGGGGGGCCTAGACAACTCCCTCCGCCCTGCCTCTTCCCCTTCCCCCCTGCTCCGTCCCCAGCCCGCCCCCATTCCACCTCTTCTCCGCAAGCCTCTTCCCCCAGCGACCCCACACTCACCGGGACTGGCAGGAAGTGGAGTAACCTGGTCCCAGCCCGCTCTCCTCCAAAACGATTGCCCCCCGCACTCACCGGCGGTGGGAAGCGGAGTGCCACGGCTGGGAGCTGGCAGAGTAGAGCGGGCTGGGGCCAGGCTGCTCCGCTTCCCGCTGCTGTCAGTGAGTGTGTGTGTGGGAGGGATCCCTTTCCCCAAACCCCCTCCCTCGAGCCACACGGCTGGAGCCGGGGCGAGGGAAGCAGAGCGGGCTACTCCCAGCTCTCCGCTAATCCCCCAGGCCACTCTGGGCCTGTGGGCCCCCCAAAAGTGGCCCCACACAGCTCCTGCCTCCCAGACCCTGGTGGGGGGGAGGGGGAGGCCTGGGACCCCACACAGCCCCACTGCCGGGGGGCTGGATAGGAAACCCAAATGGCTAGGGACAGCCCAGCTGGAAGCCACTAACATAGTTACTGGAGACCGTGTGTGCTGAACGGTTCCCGGCCCGCGGCTGCTCGCGGAAGGGCGGAGGTGTGGCTAAGGCCATGGCTGGAGACCTGACTCAATTCCCAGCTCTTCCTGCAGGAACTCAGGCAAGTTGCTTCGGCCCAGGGCTACAAAGGGATTTAGGTGCCTAATGCCCATGGGCATTCAATACTTTTGAGGCACTAGGCCTCACACTGTGCCTTAGTTCCCCACCTCATGGGGGTAGGAGGGTGAATTCATTACTGCTGGGGGCATTTGGCTCCCAAGTGATGGGGGCCATGAGAGCGAGCGTGTGCACAGGCACCTGGGGCGGGGCGGAGGGGGGGCTTGGGCATGTCATGGCTAGTAAGAGCTGTCCGGGCTGCTTGGCCAAGGGCACACTGGGTCTTGGGCACCATCCGGAGGCTGGGTAGCTCTGCTCCTGGTAGGGACCATGGCCAGGGTTGTGCTCTTCCCACCAGCACAGCCAGGGGAATGTGCGGAGGCCAGTGGCTGTAGGAGTGGTGAGCTGACCCCTCCGCCCACCCATTCTCTCAGCCTGGCTGCGGGGGGGGAGTGTTGGCCTCAGAGGAGGCAGGGAAGACTCAGCAGTTGGGTGGGGCGCCATGGTCATGGCGCTACTGGACTCAACGTTGAAGTGGTTTTGAGCACCTGATTGTCACAGCACTGAGCACCTGCCCTCTGCCGGCCAGACCTTTTAAAGGGGGGTGTCACATGTTGGCTCCCCCCAACAAATTCCTGGTCACTCTGTAACGATCTCAGCTGCAGGCTCCAGCTCTTGGCCTCACCTGGGACACATTGGGACGCTCATCGTGCAGGAGGAGGAGCAGCGGGACCAGGCTGCGGAGGACGTGCTCCTTCATCTTCCTCCTGCTGGGCCCCCTTACAAGCTCCAGCAGGTGTTTAAAGAGGGTGATGGAGAGCACCCGGAGTTTGCTGGACTCCTGCAAGAGAGGATGTGGGGAGGAGACGCTGTGACGGTCGTGCCCACCCAGCTGGGTGAGTGCTCACTGTGACAGAGATGTCTGCCCTGCAGGGGGTATTGCTAACTCACCCCCAGTCTTACAGGCACAGCTGGGGGCCGCAGTCCCATAGGCATAGCGCCATTGAAGGCAATAGAGATTCAGGTTTCCACCAGCTGAGGGGCTGGCCTGGTAACTTCTTGGCCAGAGAGAGCAGTAAGGTGGGGTGAGACAGCCCCTGGGATCTCACAGCCAGCTCTGGGCACACTGACATCAGCACCCGCCTGTCAAGCCAAGGGGAAACACTCAGGGCAGAGCAGCATCAGGACAGGGGCGGCAGAGAGGGAGCGATGAGGAAAGATTCAAAGAGCGAAGGGATGTGAGTACTTTGTCCTCCTGTTTTGCGTGCCCGACTCATACTGGTGCTGACCCACAGCGACCCTCTAGCGAGGCCAAGGGGGCCAGGCATGGGGGGCAAATTCCTACACTGGTGTTTGTTCGGGCCACGCACAGGGACCTGGGGGGGATTTAACCAGGACCAAGGGGTGGTAAATGTGCAGGAGCTCCCAGATAGGGGGCCTTGGAAGCCATGACTGGAAACCACCCAGCCTCCAGGGTCTTGGGCTTCGGCAAGGGCTGCCCCACTCCTACACATGGGTTTCTTGTTAACTCAGGGTCGGCCCCACTTGGTCACATGATGCCCCCTCGCTGCATGGCAGCTGGCAGAGCTGGACCAGTCCAGTGACCTGGGAGGCCGGGCGAGCTGTGCCCAGCAGGGAGAACCAGGAGCAATAGCTGGGGGCTGTAGGGAGGGGCCACTGCTTTCTGGGAGGTGAGGCTGAGGGTAAGGGGGGACAGCCTGTGGGGGGCGGGTTGACTTGAGCTGTTCTGAGAGTGGCTGAACCTTTAAATGGTGCCCCCCCAATCAGCAGTTACATGTCGCCTCTGGGCACCAGGTTCTAGAGCAGGCAGTTCTCTGAGTGACGTCTGTTGTAAAAGTGTTCATAAGTTCTTTTAGTCTGTTTATCTGATTTGGCTGCGCTCTCCTGTCTGGCCACTTTGGAGACAGGCTCTTGGAACAGTAGTTCTCAGTTGTCTTTCCATCAGGAGCAGGTTCTGGACTAGATGCAGGAGCTGCTCTTGGTGTTGATCTTTAGCTGGGCCTGTGCCACTGCTAAATAAAGAGCGGCCGGGTCCCAGCAGAGTTCGGGAGGGCTGAGGGTAGGATTTAGCGTTGTGAGAGCTGGGGAGGTGGGTGTTCCCTCCAGGAGCCCCACTGGGGCGTTACCCCTGGAAGGCAGTCATGGATGGGTCCCTTTCTCCCGCCCACTTTGCTGGCTCTCGCCGTGCAGTGGGGGACTGAACATCAGTCTGGTGAACAAGCTGGCGGGGGCTCGTTTGTGGTTACAAAAGGCCTGGGGAGAACTAGCCCCTCCTTTGATGCTGCCCTGCCATGAGAACGAAGGGGAGAGGAAAGGGCGGTAGCTGCAGAACCTACAGATGGAGCCGTTTCCTTATGGAGCTGACAGACCAGCTGTGGGATTCCTGGCCAGGGAGGGGAGGGGCAGGATTTTCACCAGGGTACCATCACTTGTTACCCTGGAAGCCAGCAGGAGCATTGCGGCCCCCTGTGCTGCAGACGCCCCCTCGCTGCATGCAGGCTCAGTAATGCATGTTCTTCCCTCAAGGGGAGCCTCGTCCCCAGGCTGCCCTGATCCTTGTCAGCAGGCCTGCAGGACACCAGGGTTCCCACCCTTACTGCCATTTGCTCTGATGGAGAATGGGGTAGCAGAGGAAGGCGGGAATGGGGTCACATCATTTACGACAATCCTTTTTCTGGCTAGGGCCATAGCATAGGTCCCGCTAGCCCACCCGCCAGCCCCCATTCACACGTCTGTGGCTTGAAGGGTCTCCCGCGGGCCGCCAGGCCTTACATCATGAAAGAACGGCAGGAGTTTCTCAGCCACTCGCACAGCCACGGGGCTGGCGCTCTGCCTGTCCATGCCGGTGAGGATGTCTCTCAGCACGGTGATGGCGTTGGAGATGATGTCCCTGTCTGCCCCGTGTAGCTGCTCCACGACGACTGGCAGTTGATGCTGGAGTTTCCCCACCTGTGCGAAAGGAGGAGCTGCTTTACGAAACACCCTCCGGTGACCCAACAAGCCATTTCCAAAACATCGTCTGCCTCCCCTGCAGACAGAGCCACGGGAACTAGGAGTGCAGGGGGTGCTGCAGCACTCCAAGGTTTTTCGCGGGGCTCTGCTCCTGGCCCCACACACAAGGTCCCAGCTGCCGGCCCTGCGCCAACTCCCAGCTGTGGCCCCAGCCTCGGCCCCCTTGCCCCATCCATCTCCCGCCCCCCTGGAGCCATGGCCCTGCTCCTGACCCCAGCTCTAGGGGTGGTGGGGTGTGTGGACAGGTGTAAGGGGGTGCTCAGCACCTCCACTATAAAAAGTCTTCTAGCGCCCCGCCTCCAGATGACATGTTAGAGCCTCAAAGCCCTTGCACAGCCCCAGGTAGGATCGCAGGCAGCGGAGCCGGCTACCTGCAACATAAGCAGCTGCTTCCTTGTACCCCCGATCTCAGGGGGTGGTATTTATTAGCAGGTATCATCTGTGGAAACTTCTCTGCACAACACCTTGACCCCAAACAAATCAAGTGTATTATTGTTAGAAGGGTTAGAATAGCACTTCCAGTGCCTATCTGCAATCAGGGCGTGTGCTGGGAGCTTTCCAAGCACAGAAAGAGACATTCCCTGGCCTAGAGCTTACAGGCCAGACACACAAAGGAAGGATTTCTATCCCCGTTGTACAGACATGGAACTCAGGCCCAGAGAGGCGACGTGACTCACCCATGGTCACCCAGGGAGTCTGGCAGAGCCCAAAACTGAACTTGGGTTCTCCTGAGTCCCGGGCCTTACAGCCCAGCCTCGGCGAGGGAGCTGATTTTGTACACGACTTCTAGGGTTGGTCTGTTACTAAAAGCCAGATTCAATCATTTCTGTGTTTGGCTTTTGAACTGTTCAAAGACAGCCCCACAAAACCTCAACCGGGATGAGGGGAAAAAGTGTCCAATACAGACTTACCGGTTTCAGAAGGAAAAATAAAACACAAGCAAGTGAAAACCAGGCTGAGGACATGGAACAATGGGAATGGTGGATAACAAAGAGAATTACAGTCATGCCCTCTCCATGTCTGATCGATTCATCGTCCGGCTTTAATAAACCGGACTGACCTGCTATTCTCAGGGTAAGTAAATTATCATTAGGGAGAGTTGCCTTCAGATGGTCTCCTCTTTGACCAGGCTGCCAGATCTGTGTATTTAAGTCCCAAGGGTTTTCTCTGCCTTCACTATACCGTGTCTATCACACTTGGTATGAGGTCTGAGCAGCAAAAGGCCTTTCTCGAGCTCTTCAGAGGAGCGAGTGCTGCGGGACAGAGCTGTGACGTCAACAGTTAAAACCTACGAGGCTCAAAAAGGGGATTCGTAGGAAAAAATGGTTCCACTTGAAACAAAATGGCTCTGTCCGGGCGTCCCGGATCACTGGTGTCACCAGCATTCCCTGGAGGTCTAGAGTCCACAGCTCTACTGCTACTCTAGTGCTAGGGATCTTTGGATCACACACGCAGAGATGTACTCTGCAGGAGCCAGGCCCTACCCTGCAGAACAACAGACAAAAGCCAGGCAGGGACTTGCCCAAGGTCACCCAGCAGGTCAGTGGCAGAGCCAGGAAGAGAAACCAGGGCTCCTGACTCCAGGCCAGGGCCAGGTCCCCTGGGAAGCTTTCAATGACTCCAGCCCTGCATCAGCTCCCTGATGAAGGAGTTGCCAAGACTTTGAAGGAAAGAGCTCATATTCAGAGGGATCATGGTAAATTGGAGGACTGGGCTATAGACAACAAAATGAAACTCACCAAAGACAAAATTGAGGTGCTACATTTAGAGAAGAAAAAGCAAATGCACAGAAACAGAATGGGGGATAACCGGTTGTACTGCTGAGAAGGATCTGGGAGCTGCAGTGGATCACAGCCTCAGCATGAGGCAGCAAAGCGATGGTGTTGCAAAGAAAAAAAAAAGAAAAAAAAAAAAAAAAAAAAGCAAATGCAATCTTAGGTTGCATTAACAGAGGTATAGCCTGCAAGTCATGGGAGGTGATAGTACCACTCTACTCTAACCTGAGGGTTAGTCCTCAGCTGGAGTAAGGTGTCCACTTTTGGTCACCAATGTCTACAAAAGATGTGGAGAAACTGTAATGGATCCAGAGGCGAGTGACAAAGATGATCCGAGGGATGGAACACAAGCCATACGAGCAAAGGTTGAAGGAACTGGCTATGTTTAGTTTGGAAAAGAGGAGATTAAGGGGAGACGTGCTAATGGTCTTCAGATTCTTTGAAGGCTGCCAAAAAAAAGATGGCGAAAAATTGTTCTCTCTTGCCACAGAGGGCAGGACAAGAGGGGATGGGTTCAAACGACAGCACTGCAGATTTAGATTAAATCTCAGGAAAACCTTCCTAACTGTAAGAAGAGTAGGACAATGGGACAGACGACTAGGGAGCTTGTGGAAGCCCCTTTGCTGGAGGTTTATAGAAGGAGGCTGGAGCCATCTGTCTGGGCTGGGACAGACACAACAAATCCTGCATCTTGGCAGGGGGCTGGACAAGCTGACCTTGCGATCCCTTCTCACCCTGCGGTTCTATGAGAGGTGTCCCAGAGCACCAGGAGAGGGTTTCGGCGTGTTCTGCCTCGACTATAGCGCTGGCTAGAGTCACGCTCTCTCTCTTCGGCCCAATGGCGATACCCAGTGGGAGACAGAGAGACACCCTCAGGCCACGGTGGGGACACACGGCGCTCCTTCCCTTGCTGCAGGGGCTGGAACTTACGGCCAAGGGGGTGACGCCAGCCTCTCGCTGAGAGATGTCGTGATGCTGGCGCAGCGGCCGCTCCTGCAGCCTGTCGAGCAGCTCCCGTAGGACCTTTTCTGCGGTCTTGGGGTGGGATGTCAGCACCCTCCACATCTCCACAGAAACGCTGCAAAGGGAGAGAGCCGATTTCACCTGGCCAGAGCCCTGCCAGCCTCCTGCACCCACCGCCACCCGCACCCTGCTGGGTCTCCCGCCCCCGCCCGGCCCTTTGTTGCCCTCCTGCTGCAGCAAGGGCCCCCACTGCCTGGCACGGGCTGAATGGGGGCCGGGTCTGAGTGTCAGCCCCGGGGGAGGCCGAGGGCTGCCATATGGGGTTTTGCAGGCTGGCCTGTCTCCACGGCATGTCAGCCTGCAAAACCCTCCAGAACAAGCAGAAGCTCTGCAGGGAGCAGGAGGTCTCTGGAAGGTTCTGCACGCCCCTGTCCCTGGCAGCGGGACCAGTCCGGGGGACCTGGAGCGCAAGCGGCAGCAGCCCCAGCCCCGTACCTGTCACATGACAGCGAGCAGCCCAGCAGGGTTGTGACCACCTCCTCGCTGTACTGGTCGCCCAGCACGACAAGGGCCTTGAGCAGCTGCTGCTGGGCCAGCGGCTCGCTGATGGAGTCCAGGTTGTGGTACACGCTCGTCACAGCCTCCGACACCTGGAAGGGAAGTGGGGAGATGGGAGCCTTGGCTTCCTCGCGCTGCTATTGATCTGGGGTGCCAGGGACCTGCCGCACCTGAGAGCCATCTGCCCTCCCACATCCTCTTCTCCAGCTCCAGGCCTAGAATACAGGGCCAATTCCCGGCCTATCGATTCATAGACTGCAAGACCACAAGCGGCCATGGAGATCACCCAGACTGACCCCCCGCATTGCACAGGACCTGCCCCGCAGTAATGCCGAGTGCCCAGAGACAGAGTCTCCCACAGATGGGCTCCCCCAGCAGGCTGTTCTCACTGCAGCTCTTACCCTCTCCAAGCTTGGGCTGGGGACCCACAGGATCACATGCAGCACGTGCCTGGCTGCCACCGAGTCATGGACGCTGGTGTCTCTCATGCCCTCGATAGCAGTGAGGAGGACGTCCATGCGCTCGGATGGGTTGAAGTACTTCCCAAACATCTGAAACAAACCTGCCAGTGAAACCCCTTTTGCTGCCCAGTGCGGTTCCAGTTGGACCGAGCAGCCAGGACTGGCCCAGCCAGGAGTGCAGGCAAAGCCCGCTCTGCCGGGACAGGGCTGGGTTACTGCACCTGGGACGCACAGCACCCAGCCAGCAATCAGGAGCTGTCGTGCATGGCACAGGCCAGCGTGGCAGTGCACGGGGGCACAATACTGCACAGCACGGATACACTCTCTAGTGCTCAGCAGGGGCTGGCAATGGTGCGTGGACGCAATGATGCCTTGGAGAGCATTAATCTCTGGGGAAGCTCCCACCACACCTGACAAGGAGCTGGGATCAGGTTTGGATGAGACCCAGTGCATCTTGGGATGTGGCATGGAGGGAGGCATATTGGCCCGCAATAGTAGAAGCCTTGCCAGCAGATTGAGGGAAGTGATTATTCCCCTCTATTTGGCACTGGTGAGGTCACATCTGGCCCCCCACAAGAGAAAGGATGTGGACAAATCGGAGAGAGTCCAGCAGAGCAAAACGAAAATGATTAGCGGGCTGAAGCACATGAATTATGAGGAGAGACTGAGGGAAGTGGGCTGATTTAGTCTGCAGAAGAGAAGAATGAGGGGGGATTTGATAGCAGCCTTCAACTACCTGAAGGGGGTCTCCAAAGATGCTTGAGCTCGGCTGTTCTCAGTGGTGGCAGGTGACAGAACAAGCATCAATGGTCTCAAGTTGCAGTGGGGGAGGTCCAGGTTGGATATGAGGAAACACTATTTCACTAGGAGGGTGGTGAAGCACTGGAAAGGATTACCTAGGGAGGTGGGGAATCTCCATCCGTCGAGATTTTTAAGGTCAGGCTTGACAAAGCCCTGGCTGGGATGATTTAGTTGGGGTTGGATTAGATACCTCCTGAGGTCTATGATTCTGTGAGGTGGAGTGGGCCATAGGCAGGGCTCCGGCCCAGCTGGATGGGGTCAGTCACACGCCTGGGTCTCTCCCTTCCCCCTGACTCCTAGGGTCTTAATTTCTGTCTCCTGATAACTCTGGGCACAACAATCCCAGGAAGCATTGAAAGTAGTTACCATGGCGATATTGCTGGTGTTGGTGAACCAGGTGACCCAGAAGGTGTTCTCCGCTCGCCACTCCCTGAAGACCTGCAGATACTCTGCACTCTGCTTTGCCAGCGTCGTGCCTGAACCAGGGAGGGGAAACAGACAGCAGGCAATATAAATCAGAGGTTAGCTTTGGAAACGGGAGTTTTGCAAGGAAGTTTAGAGACAAGTACATCTAAGAAACATACTGTAAATTCAGGCCAATAAACTCCCCCTCCCTCCCCAACAAAACTAAACAAACTAACCCCCGTGGAAGAGTAAAAATAAACCAGGCAGAAGTGCAGCAGCAGTGTGAGGGTCTCCAGTTGATTGCACTGAACGCAGCATGTAGGATTCCCAGCCCTGTGGGCAGGTAGCACATCTGGGCATTTGGCCCAAGGAGCTACTGCCCTCGGAGACCAGGAGGCCAGAGGATCTGAACTGGTGGAGCCAAGGGAGACAGCGAGGTACAGAGAGGAGACTTTTAGGGATGCAGTAGAGTGGTCCCACCCCCAGTCTGACAGCCTCTGTGCTGCTGAGGAGGGTGAAAGTTTCTGGGAAGGAGAACATCGAGCTGGAGCAGAGGGAGACGATCCCATAGTTGGGACCCACCTGCCAGATGAAGTCAGGATATCCTCTCACACTGAGGCTGCCCCTCCTGAGGCGGGAAGCCCAGTTACAAAGAAAAGCCAGGTAATAGTAATGGGGGATTCAATCAATAGACATATAAGCAGTTGGGTTTGTGATGAGTGGGAGAACCGCATGGTAAATTGCCTGCCTGGTGCAAAGGTTGCAGCTCTCACGAGACATCCAAACATACTTACGTGCAGTGCTGTGGTATGTAAGCTAATGTTTAAATCGGCCTCTGTATGAGATAGCGAATGTGACAGTGAATTTTATAAAAGTCTCCAGATGTGATCCCTGACAAGCCTGACTTCAGTATCAGGCAAATTGTTGAAATGATAGGAAAGAACAGAATGATCAGACACATAGGTAAACACAATTTGTTGGGGCACAGTCAACATGGCTTTTGGAAAGGGAAATCATGCCTCACCAATCTACTAGAATTCTCTGAAAGGGGTCAACAAGAATGTGGAGAAGGGTGATCCAGTGGATATAATGTATTTGGACTTTCAGAAAGCCTTTGACAGAGTCCCCCACCAAAGGCTCTTAACCAAAGTAAGCTGTCATGGGATAAGAGGGAAGGTTCTCTCATGGGTCAGTGGTTAAAAGATAGGAAGCAAACAACAGGAATAAATGGTCAGTTTTCACAGTGGAGAGAGGTAAAGAGCGGGGCACCCCAAGGATCTGTGTTGACACCAGTCTAGTTCAACATAGTCATCAATGATCCAGAAAAAGGGGTAAACAGTGAGGTCGCAAAATTTGCAGATGATACAAAATGACTCAAGATAGTTAAATCCAAAGCAGACTGCGAAGAGCTACAAAGGGACCTCACAAAACTGGGGGGGGACTGGGCAACAAAATGGCAAATGACATTCACTATTGATAAATGCAAACTGGAAACCACAATCCCAACTATACATACACAATTATGGGGTTTAAATTACCACTCAAGAAAGAGATTTTGGAGTCATGGTGAAGAGTTCTCCGAAAACATCCACTCACTGTGCAGTGGCAGTTAAAAAAGCCAACAGAATGTTGGGAACCATTAGGAAAGGGATAGATAATAAATCAGAAAAATGTCATAATGCCTCGATACAAATCCAGTGTGCGCGCCCACACTTTGAATACCGCGTGTAGTTCTGGTCGCCCCATCTCAAAACAGATATACCAGAATTGTAAAAGGTGCAGAGAAGGTCGACAAAAATTATTAGGGGTATGGAAGAGCTTCCATATGAGGAAAGATTAAAAAGACTGGGGGCAAGTCTACACTTCAACCACTCTATCGCCATAGCTGCACCGGTGCTGTAGTGTTGAAGAGAAGATGGTCCTCTGCCAACAAGCTCTTAATCCACCTCCCGGAGAGGCGCTAGCTATGTCAGTGGGAGGGGTGCTTCTGCCAACAGGGGTGTGGATTTTTCACAGCCCTGAGCAATGGAGTGATAACAATATAGGTCTACAGTGTAGACCTGGGACCATTTAGTTTAGAAAAGAGCTTACTAAGGGGGGAGATGACAGAGGTCTATAAAATCATGACTGGGGAGGAGAAAGTGAATAGGGAAGTGTTATTTACCCCTGCACATAACACGGGAACTAGGGGTCACTTTCTGAAATTAATAGGCAGCAAGTTAAAAGCAAAGAAAAGAAGGTATCTCTGCACACAATGCACAGGCAACCTGTGGAAATTGTTGCCGTGGGATGCTGTGAAGCCTAAAAGTATAATTGGGTTCAAGATAATTAGGCCATGCAACCCCAGACTCTGCATGACCCTAAACCTCTGACTACCAGAAGTTGGGACTGGATGAGAGGGGATGGATCACTCAAAATTTCCCTTTTCAGTTCATTCTCTCTGAAGCATGAGGCACTGGCCTTTATCAGAAGACACAATACTGGGCTAGATGAACTGATCTGAGTCAGTATGTCCATTCTTATGTGAGTTATGAAGAGCAGAATATGGACAGGGGAAGCTAAAGACATCAGGGGAAACTCCATGGCTTGAAGGAATATGGATACTAAAGAGGTTTTTTTAAAAAAGTGTATTAGGAACAAAATAAATCCGAGCAATGGTGTAGGCTCATTACTAGATGGAGACTGTTTAAAAGGATGCAGAAAAGGAAGAAGTGTTCAATAAATATGTTTCCCATGTTTGGAAACCCCATTTCAATGTATTTAGGAAAAACAAGGGTCTCCAGTGCTCTTACGTTTTTGCCACAGCATGAAGGCGTAGAGGTGGTGAAGTCCCTCCATAGCCGCTTAGCAGATCTCCTGCTCCTGCTCAGCACTCCACAGAGTGAGACAGCCCACCAGCTGGCCCAGGACTCTGAACTCCTCCACTCCCTGACGGAGAGAGGGAGCAAGGGGAGTCACTCGCCCCTGCAGGCCCAGCGCAGCATGTCCCCCTGGCATTGCACTAGCAACGGGCTAGAACCGGGGGAGGCAGAGCCCAGCGCAGAGAGACTGGGGACAATGAGAGCAGGAGGAGCCATGGGACCCATCACCAGGTACTGAGGGAAGCTCAGCAGGGACAGGAAGTCTGGGTAGCAAAGTCAGCAAACGTCGTCCTCGAGTGGGGACCTGGGTAAGGAATGAACTAACGTCCAGTCTCCATCTCAAGGGCAAGCTCCTAATCCCAGCCCCTTCTCCCATCCCCCTCCCTCCACTGACCTCAGGTCCAGGAGCGTGAGGTCACCTTCGACTCCTAGTCGACATTGGTGAGGCCTCATCTGGAGTACTGTGTCCAGTTTTGGGCCCAAACTTCAAGAAGGATGTGGATAAATTGGAGAGAGTCCAGCGAAGGGCAACAAAAATGATTAGGGGACTGGAACACATGAGTTATGAGGAGAGGCTGAGGGAGCTGGGATTGTTTAGCCTGCAGAAGAGAAGAATGAGGGGGGATTTGATAGCTGCTTTCAACTACCTGAAAGGGGGTTCCAAAGAGGATGGCTCTAGACTGTTCTCAATGGTAGCAGATGACAGAACGAGGAGTAATGGTCTCAAGTTGCAGTGGGGGAGGTTTAGATTGGATATTAGGAAAAACTTTTTCACTAAGAGGGTGGTGAAACACTGGAATGCGTTACCTAGGGAGGTGGTAGAATCTCCTTCCTTAGAGGTTTTTAAGGTCAGGCTTGACAAAGCCCTGGCTGGGATGATTTAACTGGGAATTGGTCCTGCTTTGAGCAGGGGGTTGGACTAGATGACCTTCTGGGGTCCCTTCCAACCCTGATATTCTATGATTCTATGATTCTATGATTCTCTGCATTCCACCTCTCTCACTCCATCCTGGAGCTCCCCACAACCCCCACTTTCTGCGCAGCACCCAGCCTGCCGGGTCTCTCCTGCCGGCTCTCTCCTGCAGCCTTGTCCTCTAGCCTCCCCCTCCTGCCAGACCTTCCCTTGCCCCTCCTGCAGCCCCTGCGCTCGCTCCCTGCTCTTCCCCACGTCGCACCAAGCCCCTTGCCCTCCTCTCCTGGGGTCTGCACGGTCTCCCCTGACCCACTCCCCATTGCTCTGGCTCCTTTGGCCCCTCCCATCCCTTTCACTGTGTCCCCTCCCACCTCCCTCCTTCTCTTCTGCTGCCCCAGCCTCTGGGGGCATATCATCCAAGCGCCCCCCTCCAGCTGCCGGAGGGGAGGCCCTGCCACAGGGGGGATGGAGCAGCTGCAGCAGCTCAATGGCCCTGAGCACCCAGAGCAGGGGGTGTTCATCTGGCAGCCTGGCAGGAGCTGATGCCAAAGCGTCCCGGGGGCAACTGACAAAGGGGGTGAAGAGACACCTCGGTTCAGAGGGTGCTCTCAGGGCGATCCTGTGTAAATCCGCTGACCCTGCGGAGCAGACTTTGGTCCTAGGGGAACAGCGGGGAGAGTCCTTGGAGATAGAATTATGGGGCTCCACCCAAGGCCCACTGGAGTCAGAGGACAGACCTGTCCACATCAGGGCTCATTAGATTGGACTCCTACCAAGGATCTTGCTGAGTCACTATTCCAGGCCCAGGTTTTCCCTGCCAGGGAGCGCTGCACCGTGAGGCTGCTCAGTGCAGTTAGGAGACGGCCAGAGTCACAGGCTGCTCACCTTGAATTTGTGTTGACCGGAGATGAATTTGGTCAGCCAGGTGATTCTTCCCACTGCCCTCAGCCGCACATGCACCTCCTTGGATGCGGTCCAGGGAAGCAGGACCTGAGAGAAACAGATTGAGACAAATTGCGAAGGAGAAGGACCAAAAAATAGCACAAGCACATAGAGTGAAAATCAGAAAGGCTAAGGCAAAAATGAGTTCTAACTGGCAAGGGACATAAAAGGCAATCAGAAGCAGCTCTGTAAATGCATTAGGAGAAAGACAAAGGAAAGTGTGGGGCCACTACTCAGCAGGGAAGCAGAGCAAATAATGGATGATACAGACAAAGCCAAGGTGTGTAATGCCTTTTTTGCTTCAGTTTTCACTAAAAAGGTTAATGGCGACTAGATGATGACCACAATATTAACAACAGGGGGGAAGAAATACAGGCCAGAGTAGGGAGAGAACAGATAGAAGACAATTTAGGTCAGTTAGATGTATTCAAGTTGGCAGAGCCTCATGATATTCACACGAGATGGAGCTAGACAAAGCAATCTCTGAACCTTTAGGAGGGCTGAAGGTCCCAGAGGACTGGAGAAGGGCAGCCACAGAGCCTATCTTTAGAAAGGGGAACAAGGAGGCCCCACGGAATTATCCACCTGTCAACCTATCTTTGGTACCCAGAAAGATTATTGAAGAAATTATTAAAGAGTTTGTAAGAACCTAGAGGAGATAATAGGGTGATAAGGAATAGCACCATGGATTTGTCCACAACAAACCATGCCAAACAAATCTAACTTCCTTCTTTGACCGGGTTACTTGCCTAGTGGATGGAGGGAGGCCATATGTGATGATGTATATCAAGTTTTGTAAGGCTTTTGACACAGTTCCACAAGACATTCTCATAAGCAAACTAAGCCAATATGATCCAGATGAGACTGCTCGAAAGTGGGCGCACAACTGATGTAAAAGCAATCCTCAAAGAGGAGTTATCACTGACTTGCTGGCAAACTGGGAGGGTGTCTGAAGTAGGGTCCCCCAGGGGTGTGCCTGGGTCCAGTACTGCTCAATATTTTCATGAAGAACTTGGTTAACAGAGAGGAGAGTATGCTTGTCAAGTTGGCGGATGACACCAAGCTGGGGAGAATTACAAGCACTTTGGAGGACAGATTAGACTTCAGAATGAGCTTGTCAAATTGGAGAGTTGGTCTGAAGTCAACAAGATGAAATTCAGTCAAAACCAATGTGACGTAACGCACTTAGGAAGGAAAACTCAAATGCATAAAAACAAAGTGAGGGATAACCGGCTAGGTGGCAGGACTGCAGAAAAGGATTTGGGGGTTAGCGTGAATCTCACACTGAATAGGAATCAAGAGTGTGATGCTGTTGTGAAAGAGGGAAATGTCATTCTGAGGTGTATTAGCTTGGAGCACTGTGTCCAGTTCTTGGCACCCCGCTTGAAGAAAGATGTGAACAAACTGGGGCCCGTCCAGAGGACAGCGACAAAAATGATCAGAGGTTTAGAAAACCTGACCTATGAAGAAAGGGTGAATGACTTGGGCATGTTTCGTCTTGAGAAGACGGAGGGGGCACCTCCTAACACTCTTCCAATATGTTAAGGGCTGTTTCACAGAGGATGGTGACAAATTGTTCTCCACGTCCTCTGAAGGTAGGACAAGAAGTAATGGGCTTAATCTGCAGCAAGGGAGATTGAGGTTAAATATTTGGAAAAAGTCTAAGGGTGGCTAGGCACTGGAACAGGTGACCTAGGGAAGTGGTGGACTCCCCATCATGGATGTTTTAAAAAAACAGGCTGAACAAACACTCCTCAGGGACGGTCGAGGAATGCTTGGCCCTGCCTCAGTGCAGGGGGTGGAGTAGATGACCTCTTGAGATCCCTTCCAGCCCTGCACTTCTGTGATTCCCTCTTCCCAAGCCCTGGGATCGAGAAGACCGAATATCTGCAGAGGACATTTCCCTCTTTTTGGAGCACAAACCACCCACAGAATCGACTTCCTGTGGCCCCAGAACTAGAACGTTGGGGGAATCTAGCTCTGGGCTCTGGCCAGTATGGTGAACACAGATGAATCCCGGGCTCAGATGAGGCTCAGTGGAGAACACGGCAGATCCCACACTGCTGCACCCCCACCCAATGCAGAGGTTTTTCATATATAGCGGGGGCACTTGGTCCTCCAGCCCAAGAACCTTTGTATAGAACGTACTCTGAGGAGCAGAAGGAACGGGGGTGTCCCTTGCTTGGGATTAAATGGAGCCTTGGTCCCAGAGCCCCACCCCAGCTACAGGACTCGTCCCCTTCCTGCCCCCATGCCTCCACACCTCCACGATGTTTTGCAGCACCACAAGGTTGCGCTTCTCATCCTCACACACCAAGGTCTTCAGCAGCTCATCCATGGTGTTCAGAGTCTGCGCGCAGAGCAGAGGAGAAACCACAGCAAGTGACGTTACCCAGCCAGGCGACAAACCAATGCCCTGGCGTGCGACACGCCCCAGGCCATGGCAGCCCCTGCTATTCCAGCTCACCCACTCACTTGTACCCGCAGGGGACCGACTGCAAACTCCTCCTGGCAACAGGACCCCACCCGCTTTTGCTGTCCCCAGGGAGGCCACTGCACACAGTCGAACGCATTAGAAGAGTCAGGAAGGACTCCGCATTTGAGGGGGAGGGGAAATTTCCAGCAAAGCTTCACTTTCCCTGGCCTGTGTGCGTCTCAAGCAGCTGATCTCAGGCCTGTGCCCCCAGCCAAGCACTGGGGATGAATGTGCTTGTGAAGGGAGTGTCTGTTCCCCACTAATTGCCAGTGCCTGTGAAGGATAAATGCCTACTACTGCTACCCTATGAGGGAGTTACTCCTTTATCTGAGGCGGTGGGGCTTGTGCTTTGGTACTGCAGTTCCTGAGCTGAAGCGCTGTCAAGGAGCTGTGATCATTACACTCTTATGCCAGCGCCAGGTAACCCAGGGGGCAGGGACACAAGTGACTTGCAGGATTCCCCCTTGGTTTGGGGCGGCTCCTCATGGCTAGTTTGGGGCTTACGTTGTTGTAAAGAGCAGCCTCCATGCCCTGGTTGGTCTCTGCTGGAGGCAGGGAGAAGACGCTGGAGAAGCAGACGGTGATCAGGCTGGATAGCTCCGTTCCCCTCAGCAGTGGCTTCACTTTGCTAAGAGAAGAGACACGCGCGGATTGGAGGGCTGAGGCAAGACTGATGCACTGATGTTGGCCTCAGGCTCCCAGGACATGATGGGCAGGCTTCTGGGAAGCTGAGAGCAGGGCGCCAGCGGCACTGATAGAGAGCCCCCCATGGCGCAGGCTGTGCCACGTGCCAGGGCTCAGCCTGCCCAGCCTCTGAGCCATAGGGAGTCACTGAGCTGCCGGAGGGATGCAGCTGGCAGAGCTGGCGGCGACTCCGGTGGCTCCGCTCCGGCAGTGCACAACTGCCCCTCTCCCCCCGGAGCCATCGCCTGCGGGTCCCAGAGGGGACCGGTCCAACCCCCTCGCTCCCTCCCCACATCTTCACACGGCCACTTGGAGAGGTCGCCAGGCACCGAAGGATCCTCCACCACCAACCCACGGGTGCCACGTGCCCGGGGGAATTGGAAGACGGGGGAGGAGCAGAGGGGGCAATGCCCTGGAGAACTGGCCACGCCAAGAGGCTGGCGTGTCTGGCTGCACACAGCACTAGCTGGGGCTGCGCGGGCAGGCCGGGTACCTCAGCTCCATGATGGCGAGCATCGCTTGCTGACGCACCCCGCTGGTCAGGGAGTCGACGGACTCAAGATCAATCAGCTCCTGGGGAGACAATGTGGGGAAGTGCCAGCCGGGCTCCGAGCTCCCGTAAGGCTCCAACTGGGGAGCAAAGCGCAGGGCCTGCAACGCGTGGCCTCGGCAGACAGGTCGTCCTCCTGTGGGCTTGACGGTGTGCAGGGCTCCAGCTGGGGAGCGCAGTGCAGGGCCTGTGGTCAGTGCCCCAGCGTCACGCACCAGTGCACTGCAAAGGCTCCATCAGCATTAGCACCCAGGGACTCCACCTGAGATCAGGCTCCTTGTGCCAGGTGCTGCACACACACAGTGAGAGCCAGTCCCTGCCCCAGAGAACTCACGAGCTAACTGGACGAGACAAGGCATGGGAGGGAAACTGAGGCACAGAGGGGGAAGTGCTTTGCCCAAAGGTCTCACTGAGGAACTGAGCCCCGGCCCACTGGACCACCCACCAGCACATGATGTCCCACGTTCAGGGAAGGGAGATAAGCTCCGGAAAGCTTTCTGCAGCGACGCAGAGCAAAGACTTTCCAAATCTACGGAGCAGATTTGTTGCTAGTTCCCTAGTGGGCACTGACTGCGGAGTGTTGGGGCTCTGTGCAGGGAGACTGGTGTATACAGAGCGACCTGGTGACTTGGGAAGCTGGGTGCAAGGGAACAACCTACGTTTCAATACAGTGACATGTTCAGGAACAAAGAACGCAGGCCACACTCACAGCATGGGGTCTCTAACCTGGGAAGCGGTGACTCTGGAAAAGACTTGGCAGTTATGGTAATCAGCTGCACAGGAGCGCCCAGTGCGAGGCTGGGGCCAAAAGGGCTTATGCCATCCTGGGCTGTGCAAACAGGGCAATCTCCAGTTGTTAGAGAGGTTATTTTCCCTCGGTATTTGGCAGTGGTGCGACCTCTGCTGGGATCCTCTGTCCAGGTCTGGTGCCCACAATTCAAGGAGAATGTTGATAAATTGGAGAGGGGTCAGAGAAGAGCCACAAGAGTGACTGAAGGACTGGGAAACATGCCTTATAGTGAGAGACTCCAGAAATCAATCAGTTCAGCTTCACAAAGAGAAGGTTACAGGGTGCCTTGATGATAGTCTGTAAGTACCTACACAGGGAGCAAATGCTTGATAATGGGCTCTTCAGTCTAACAGACAAACGTCCAACACGATCCAGCAATTGGCAGTTGAAGGTAGACAAATCTGCAGAGCTCTCCAGGCCAATCACTAAACCCGCCAAGTAACATAGCCCGAGTGTGTGTTTTACTCACCTTTATCTTCTCCACAAGGAGGGCTTTGCAGAGAAAAGCTGCCAGGTTTTGTTCTGGGTGCCTGTGACGATGTGACTCAGCAGGGAGGGGGGAGTGTTGACCTGGGAATGTGCCCTGGGGATGGGAGACCTGAGAGCCTGTCACCTGAGCCAGGAGGGGGAGGGGGAGGTAACACCTCTGCCCAGGAATGTGAACAGAGGCTGCAGCAGGGAACCTGCTGGGTGGGTTTAGTTGTCAGTTTGGGGCTGGGTGGAGGAACACAGGGAACCCCAGGGCTGGGGTCTAAGCTCCCTGCTCCCCCAGAAGGACTTGACTGAGGGGTCCTGGTTGTACCCACAAGCTCTGTTTGGGACTGTTCCTGTTGTCCAATAAACCTTCTGTTTTACTGGCTGGCTAAGAGTCTCAGTGGATCCCAGGAAGAGGGGTGCAGGGCCTGGACTCCCCCACACTCCGTGACAACTGGTGGCAGCGGTGGGATGTACTGCACCCCGTGAACGGCGCTTCCTGCAGTAAGTGACTGGGGAGCAGTAAAACGAAGGGGAATTGACGGGGACCAGGCGTGCTGAAGATTCAGAGAGAGACGGTTTCGGGGGGCGGTTAACCCCTGGGAATGTGTGACCAGAGAGAAAGACTTTTGCAGTAACAGGGTCCCCCAGGGGATTGCAGCGAGCGGTCCCAGGGGCGGAGGAGTCTGCAGCTCGACCCTGGCAAAGAGTCGGTGACCTCAAGAAGGACGGGCACACGAGGGGCTTTTCCTGGAAACCGTGGGAAGCTGCCCGGCCTGCGAGTGGCCAGCAGGGAGATGTACGCTAAACGCCTGAAGAGCGACCTGGTGGAGCTGTGCAGGCAGAGGGGGCTGCGCATCGGGAGGTCCACCAAGGAACAGCTGATTGCCCAGCTGGAGGAGAGGGATCGCTTGGATGACCCGATCCCTGTCCCTGAGGGAAGCTGCCCGGGGGACGCAGCGTGGGCCCTGGGGCCTGACCGGGCTGGGAGGGGTCAGACTGCTGCTGAGGACATCCCGAGACCCTTCCTACCTATGTCCGGGGGAGGGGTTGGGGGAAGCCCAGCGAATACCGAGGGCACCCTGACCCCGGCACCCAGCAGGGGATCCTCCCGGCGGAGCTCCCCATCCCTGGAGCGGAGGCGGCTGGAATGGGAGAGGGAGATGAAAATGAGGGAGCTGGAGGATCATGAAAAACAACGTCAACATGAGCAGGAGGAGAAGGAGAAACAACGTCAACATGAGCGTCAGGAGAAGGAGAAACAACGTCAACATGAGCAGGAGGAGAAGGAGAGGGAGCGTCAGGAGAAGGAGAAACAAAGACAGCATGAACTGGAGCTGGCCAGGCTGAGGAGCAGTGGGGCCCCGGCTGCGGCTGCGGTGAGTGTGGGGGGACCCAAGACGGCAAGGAACTTTGATAAGTGCTTCCTGGCCCAGCGGAAGGAGGGGGAGGACATGGATAGCTTCCTGACGGCCTTTGAGAATGCCTGTGAGCTGCACAGGGTTGACCCTGCAGACAGGCTCCAGTTTCTCACCCCCTTACTGGACCCCAAAGCCGTGGAGGTGTACAGCCGAATGACAGGGCCGGAGGCAGGGGACTATGAACTGTTCAAGCAGGCCCTGCTCCGTGAGTTTGGGCTGAGCCCCGAGATGTACCGGAGAAGGTTCCGGAGTCAGCGTAAAACGCCTGAGGTCACCTACCTACAACTGGCCAACCGGATGCAGGGGTATGCCCGCAAGTGGACAGCTGGGGCCCGAGCTAAAGAGGACCTGCTGGACCTAATCGTACTGGAGCAGCTGTATGAACAGTGCCCTTCCGACCTGAGGCTGTGGTTGGTGGACAAAAAGCTCGAGAACCCCCAGCACGCAGGGCAGCTGGCCGACGAGTTTGTGAACAGTCGGTCAGGGGGTAGCCGGGAGGAGCCCCAAAAGAACAGGCCCCCCCCGATGCAGAGAGAGAGTCACCAGGGGGCCTCCCAGCGGGGAAATAGGGAGAACCCCCTCCCAAGGGGAACGCCTGGCGTCGGGCCCCTCCGACCTGCTCGAGGGGACCAACGTGACCTGAGCTGCTATCACTGTGGCCAGAGAGGCCACGTACGGTCCCAGTGCCCCGGGCTCAGGGACAGACTGAGCAGACCCAACCTACCCAGGGTTAACTGGGTAGGGACCCAGCTGGACGAGGGGCAGACGACCCAGGAAAGGGGGGCTGCCAGTTTACCACCTGCTCAGGAGGGAAGAGTACCCCAGGCCAGCTCCACCAGAGGGCTGGAGGCTCTGGACTCAGGGTGCTCGGTTTACAGGGTGGGCGCGGGGCTGTCCCTCCGGAGAGAGTGCCTTGTTCCCCTGGAGGTGGATGGGAGGAAGGTCAATGGATACTGGGATACGGGCGCGGAGGTGACGCTGGCCCGGCCCGAGGTGGTGGCCCCAGATCGGGTGGTGCCCAACACCTATCTGACCCTGACAGGGGTGGGCGGGACCCCATTTAAGGTGCCCGTGGCAAGGGTACACCTGAAATGGGGGGCCAAGGAGGGCCCCAAGGATGTGGGGGTACACCACCATTTGCCCACTGAAGTTTTGATGGGGGGAGACCTAGAGGACTGGCCAAGCAAGCCCCAGGCCGCCCTGGTTGTGACGCGTAGCCAGAGCCGGCGAGGGGCACTGCGCCCTGACCTCGGGGAGGGTATCACACCGGAGGCGCAGGACCCTACCCTGGTGGGGAGGGAGGGCCGAGGGGCACGGCTTAGAGAGGCGGAGGCCTCAGACCTGGCCAGCGAGAGGGAACCGGGCCCCGTCCCTGCCCCAGCTGCTGAGTTCCAGGCCGAGTTGAGGAAAGACCCCTCCTTGCGGAAGCTCAGGGACCTGGCCGACCTCAGGGTGGTACGGACCATGAGGAGAGGCTGCCAGGAGAGGTTCCTGTGGGAGAAGGGGTTCCTGTACCGAGAATGGGCTCCCACAAGGGAAGTAGAGTCCTGTGGGATCAGGAGGCAGCTGGTGGTCCCCCAGAAGTATCGCCGCAGGCTCCTGTACCTGGCCCATGACATCCCCCTCGCAGGGCACCAGGGAATCCGGCGCACCCGGCAGAGGTTGCTACAGAACTTTTACTGGCCCGGGGTCTTTACCACGGTCCGGCAGTATTGCCGATCCTGTGACCCCTGTCAGAGGGTGGGGAAGGCCCGGGACAAGGGGAAAGCGGCTTTGAGACCTTTGCCCATCATAGAGGAGCCTTTCCAGAAGGTGGCCATGGACATCGTGGGGCCTCTCAGCAAGACGACCCGGTCGGGGAAGAAATACATTCTGGTGGTGGTAGATTTTGCCACCCGCTACCCCGAGGCAGTGCCCTTAGCTTCCATTGAAGCAGACACCGTGGCCGATGCGCTCCTGACCATTTTCAGCCGAGTGGGGTTCCCCAAGGAAGTCTTGACAGACCAAGGCTCCAACTTCATGTCGGCCCTGCTCCGGTGCTTGTGGGAGAAATGTGGGGTCCGGCACGACTGGGCCTCAGCGTATCACCCCCAGTCCAATGGGCTGGTGGAGAGGTTTAACGGGACGCTAAAGATGATGCTGAGAACCTTTATGAATCAGCACCCGCAGGATTGGGACAAGTACTTACCTCACCTGCTGTTCGCATACAGGGAGGTGCCCCAGGAGTCTACCGGATTTTCGCCTTTCGAACTGTTATATGGCAGGAGGGTGAGGGGCCCCCTGGACCTGATGAGAGACGAGTGGGAGGGGAAGGCCACTCCCGATGGAGAGTCAGTGGTGGAGTATGTCCTGATCTTCCGAGAGAGACTGGCTGAACTCATGGGCCTGGCCAGGGAGAATCTGGCCAGAGCCCAGAGGAAGCAGAAGGTCTGGTATGACCGCACGGCACGGGCCCGTGCCTACGCCACCGGGGATCAGGTGATGGTTCTCATCCCAGTGAGAAAGAACAAACTACAGGCCGCCTGGGAGGGCCCTTTCAAGGTCGTCAAGCAGCTCAATGAGGTAAACTATGTGGTGGAGCTGTCGAACCGGGCGCACCACCGCCGGGTGTACCATGTGAATATGATGAAGCCATATTATGCCAGGGGGAATGTGGTGTTGGCCGTGTGTGGACAGTGGGAAGAGCAGGGAGATGACCCTTTAGTAGATCTATTCCCTGGGACCAGAGCTGGTTTCCCCCTGGAAACAATTCCCCTCTCGGATCAGCTAACCCCTGCCCAGCAAGCTGAGGTCAGGGAGGTGCTGCATCCGTACCGACAGCTGTTTTCCAACCAGCCTGGACGCACTAATCTGACTGTCCACCGGGTGCAGACAGGGTCACACCCGCCGATAAGATGCTCCCCCTTCCGAGTCACAGGGAAAACTGCTCAGGACCTGGAAAGAGAGGTCCGGGACATGCTGGCTTTGGGGGTGATCCAGCCATCTGCCAGCCCTTGGGCCTCGCCGGTGGTGCTGGTCCCCAAAAAGGACGGGTCGGTCCGGTTCTGTGTGGACTATCGGAAGCTCAATGCCATCACTGTATCTGATGCCTACCCCATGCCCAGGCCTGATGAGCTCCTAGACAAGCTGGGAGGAGCTCGGTACCTCACCACCATGGACCTTACAAAGGGCTACTGGCAAGTGCCGCTGGATGCAGATGCCCGACTGAAATCGGCCTTTATCACCCCTCTGGGGCTCTATGAGTTCCTGACCCTGCCTTTCGGCCTCAAGGGAGCGCCGGCCACCTTCCAGCGCCTAGTGGACCAGCTCCTGAGGGGGATGGAGAGTTTTGCCGTGGCGTATATTGATGACATCTGTGTCTTTAGCCAGACCTGGGAGGACCACGTGTCCCAGGTTAGACAAGTGCTGGACCGACTCCAGGGGGCTGGGCTGACTGTAAAAGCGGAGAAGTGCAAGGTGGGGATGGCGGAAGTATCTTACCTGGGCCATCGGGTGGGGAGCGGCCGCCTAAAGCCGGAACCAGCCAAGGTGGAGGTGATCAGAGACTGGCCCGCTCCCCACACCAAAAAGCAGGTCCAAGCCTTTATTGGGATGGCAGGATACTACCGAAGATTTGTGCCCCACTTTAGCGCCATCGCCACCCCCATCACGGAGCTATGCAAGAAGGGGAAGCCAGACAAGGTGGTCTGGACCGAGCAGTGCCAGGAGGCTTTCCGGGCGCTGAAGGAGGCTCTGGTCAGTGGCCCAGTTCTGGCAAACCCAGACTTTGACAAGCCCTTTGTGGTGTTCACCGACGCCTCAGACACGGGACTGGGGGCGGTGTTAATGCAGGAGGATGAAAAGGGGGAGAGACACCCCATCGTGTACCTGAGCAAGAAGTTGCTACCCCGGGAGCAACACTACGCGGCCATCGAGAAGGAGTGCCTGGCCATGGTGTGGGCCCTCAAGAAACTAGAGCCCTATCTCTTCGGGCGACACTTCACTGTCTACACCGACCACTCTCCCCTGACCTGGCTGCACCAGATGAAAGGAGCCAACGCCAAGCTCCTGAGATGGAGCCTGCTCCTGCAGGATTACGACATGGACGTGGTCCACGTGAAGGGAAGTGCCAACCTGATAGCGGATGCGCTGTCCCGGAGAGGGGGCCCCGAACTTCCCCAGGTCACTGGTCAGCGTGACCCCGCTCAGTTCAGTCTCGAAGGGGGGAGAGATGTGACGATGTGACTCAGCAGGGAGGGGGGAGTGTTGACCTGGGAATGTGCCCTGGGGATGGGAGACCTGAGAGCCTGTCACCTGAGCCAGGAGGGGGAGGGGGAGGTAACACCTCTGCCCAGGAATGTGAACAGAGGCTGCAGCAGGGAACCTGCTGGGTGGGTTTAGTTGTCAGTTTGGGGCTGGGTGGAGGAACACAGGGAACCCCAGGGCTGGGGTCTAAGCTCCCTGCTCCCCCAGAAGGACTTGACTGAGGGGTCCTGGTTGTACCCACAAGCTCTGTTTGGGACTGTTCCTGTTGTCCAATAAACCTTCTGTTTTACTGGCTGCCTAAGAGTCTCAGTGGATCCCAGGAAGAGGGGTGCAGGGCCTGGACTCCCCCACACTCCGTGACAGTGCCTCGTGAGGGCAGCCCTGCTGATGGTGATGACATGATCCAAGAATTCAAGTTTCTTGGCCTCCTCCTATGCCCCGCAGAGATTAGACAAAAACAGGAAGGTCAGCGTAGAAAGGAGCTGCCAGTGGGAGAGATGTCAGAAAGCTTCCCCCCAGCGCTGCTCAGGCTTTGATATGCTGAAGGGCAGAAGGCCATTCATCTGCCAGCAGGAGTGACTATGTCGGGAGGGCAGGGCAGCTCTGTGTGAAACCAGAGCAGAGAGGGAGCAGATCTCACGGGGTCGGTGTCCAAAGAGGAACTGCAACATGGGGGCTAAGCATCCAGACAGTCTTACTGGGGGCCTTGATAGAGTGGGAGGAACATCTGGGTATGACACCCTGACATCCCAATATTCGCCACTGTCATATAATTAGGATATGTTTGGTACCAAGTATGTCTTGTAAGGTATCAGTCTAAAAGTCTTTATCTGCTAGACATTAATGTCTCATTGGATTGCATGTGCTATCGTTGTATGTGACGTTCTGAAGTTGAGCTGTGTATGTGTTCCTGAAAAACACTGTGAGGTTCAAAACAGCCTTTCAGGTAGAATAGCAAAAAAGCCAAACACTGGCTCCTGGAGGAAATGCACAAGCATTCGGGCTACCCCAGGAACTGTGTGCAATAGAAACCTCCCCGAGATAACGCGACACAACGGGACCTGTTGGATTGAGGTCACAGCAAAAGAGTTATCCAGCAGGTGAGAAGAGAAGATAAAAGGGGAACAATAAAATCGCAGGGGGGACGGGACGGGACCTCAGACTCCCTGCAATAAGATACCTGGAAACACCTGAGAGACAAAGATTGAACCATGAGAAGTGATGGTCCTAGGCTAGAGAGAGAGATTCCTAGCCTGTGCAAGAAAACCTGGGAAATCCAAGCTGCAAAACCAAGGCAGCTTCTGCCTTAAGAATCTGCCAACCTGTTTATCACTCGGGGAGAATTTGTTAATGGATATCCTATCTATCTGGTGTATAAAGCTTCGTTTGTGTGTTTGCTTTATTTACTAGGGTAATCTGCTTTGTTTTGTTTGCTATCTCTTCTAACCGCTTAAAATCTATCTCTTGTAGTTAATCATCTTGTTTCTTGTTTATACCACAACCCAGTTTGTAGTATAAATTAGTAACTGGGAGGAGAGGCAAAGAGTTGTTCATACATCTCTCGACATCGAGGCAGGGGGCGAATGTCATAAAACCTTTGGGTCCGTACTCCAAAGGAGGTGGGCACCAGAGAACTGGGACAAGGCCCTTCAGCTGAGTCTTCCCAGAGCTGATCTCAGTGTCTGTGTCTTTCTGCAGCTGGGTGTGGCCCTGCCTGTGTGTATGGCTGGAAGAGGCTTGTGAGCCGAGCCCAACAAGACAAGGTAACGGGGGCCCAGGCTGGCAGAACAGGCGGGCTCAGTGATAAGCCAGTACATCAGGTGGCACCTCAAAGGGGGGCAACGCATCACGCTGGGGACTGGCCAAATCCAGTGGGCAAGGGGCATGGTGGGTGCCTTTTGTAACTCAAGAGAGGATGTTTTTAAGATGCTGTAGTTTAAATAGGAATTATTTGGGGGCAGGTCTCTGGCCTGTGTTATACAGGAGGTCACAGTGGTCCCGTCTGGCCTTAGAATCCATGTCTCATCCGGAGAAGGACGGATACTGCATGTGGACAGGGCAGTAGCTGAGAGATCAGAGGAGGGCTCTTGGTACCTGTTCATTGCCCTTGAGAAAGGTGTTGATGTAGTCTAGGGTCTCTTTCTCCTGCCAGTCTGGCCCCATAAAGCAGGAGGCATTCCCAGGTGATGGTGAATCTGATCAAAGACAGAGCAGTGGTAATACCTGGGGCTGCCAAGCTGCAGGCTGGGTGACAGAGATCTTAGCAGAAACCCTTGCCCCCCGCTCCCACCCCAGCAGGGTAGCAGCCCCGATGCACAACAGGGTCTGGCACAGCCATCCCTGGTTTCCCCAACTCTTTGCTGCTCAGCCCAGCAAAGATCCAGTCAGAGCCCTGGTTCCCAGCGGCCACCCCACCTCCCTGCCCGCACCCAGCATGCAGGCTGAGCCTGGGGATTTGGGGAGCGCCACACCTGGAAGGAGGCATTATGTCAGGCTCTGAGTGGTGTCCCCGTTCTCCGGGCCATTGCTGGAGGGGGCAGAGGGACTGGCAGTGAATCGCTCTGCTCCCCGCTGCGGGAGAGGGAGGGGCTACCCAGTCTGCGCAGGATACGGGGACTCAGGGCCTGCCCGTTCTGCTTCCTCTGACTGCCTCTCCTGCCATCGACAGCCACGGGGTGTAACCTGGGCAAGCCCTGGGCTCCCATCATCAACCCCCCCACCCAAATGCCCTGTGCTGTTCCATGCGTCACCCCCCTGCAAAGGAGCCAGCAGATGGGGCTGCAACATCAGGGGGCATCTCATGCTTTGGCCGGCGCCCTGCAATCCTAGGCTTAACAACCCACCATGCACAGAGCATCCCCTTCGACTGGTGGAAAACATCTTCCAACCCTGCAGTGTGACGGATCGGGGTGGGCAATTCAGTCAGTCTCCACCTGATGCTTCTGCTGCCACCCCTAATGCCCCGATCAGATGTCGGGGCTGCAGCTGCTGCCAGCAGGAGGGGCCATTCCCCCCTGCCTGGGTTTTCCTGTCTCTCCATCTCATGGCAGCCCAGAGTTGTACAAAGGTGATGGAGTCTTCTCCCGCCACTGACACCCTGGTCTTGCAACCCCAACCCCCAGGGGGCCAAGCCCCACCGCAATGCAGGGCCATGGCCCCGGCCATTTTTGCAGCCCCTCCGCCCACCCAGGAGGCACCCACTCACCAGCATGGAAGGGCTGAGGCACACACAGCTCCTGCTGCTGCTGTGGGCTCTTCCGCGGACTCTTCCTTCGAGGAGGTCTCGTCTCCTCCCAGGCACGGATGGGCTTCAAGGGGACCTTGCGGACTTCCTCAGCCATCCTGCAAGAAGCCAGGACAAGGCATTGCTTGTGAGAGGTGAGAGGCGACTGCCCCGTTCAGCATCAGGGCCAGTCCACGTATGGCCGTTCCACCAGTGCCTACAGCTGCCAGCAGGGAAACAAGCCAATGGATGTGCTCAAAGTCACCCAGGCAGTCAGCAGTACAGGCAGGATTAGAACCCAGGTCTCCGGACTCCCAGGCCCATCCCGCAGGCCAAACGGCCTCCCCCGGGTCACTCCCGCCTCTCCTTCTGCTGGTTCACAAACTGCCCAGCAGACAGGCTGCATCCAACCACTCAGGATACTTCCTGCCCAGGGAAATTACCCTGATCCCTTCCCCCAGGAATATTGGGGCCGTGGCAGGTCCCAGGTGGGGGAGGGAAGCGGGGTGGGGTGCGGGGGGCGGTCTGGTGAGCAGCAGGAGTTGCTCTGACACCACCATGAAGGGGAAGGAGCAGAAGGCGGGAGAGCAGCAGGCAGGCAGGCTGTGCCGGGGCAGAGCTTTTTGGCGATTTCGCAGCTCGTCTCTCCAAGGCCTGTGTGGGAGCAGCCGCTACAGAGAATCCCAGGCCTGATTCCCCCCACGCTGGGTCTCCTGAATGACCCCTGCCCTGGGGGGCTCCATTCCTCACCCAGTGTCAACTGCTGACTCTGCAGCAGCTGCACGGCAGGCGTCCTAAGGCACCTCTAGTCCTCTCCAGAGCTCAGGGGGACTGTCCTGGCATCGGACTGTCCTGGTGAATGGAACAATGGCTCCAGGCAACCGGAGAATGCCTGTTCCCCCGGCAACCTCAGTGTCTGGGCACTTACCTGGCCCCATCATGGCAGTGGCTTAGCACACGGGTGTTGTGGTATTTAGTCTCTCAACCCCCACTCCGCAGAGCAGGGACGTGCTCTCCCTTGTTAGCTGAGGCCCAGAGCGGCGGGGACTCACCTGATCTCACGCAGAAGACTTACAGAGGAGCGGGGAACTGAACACAGCTCTCCTGGGTCCCAGCCCAATGCCTCATCTAACCACCTGTGCCGCCTTCCCGTGCCATGCCACCAGCCCTGCCAAACCCTCCTCCTTGTCTCCGTCCCCTCCGGGCTCGACTGGTGCCACCCCTTCTGTCGAGCTGCCCCGGGCTCCCTCCTGTGCGCATGCCGGTGCCCACTTCCTCACTGGCACCAGGCTAGACTCCCGGCACCGGGGCACTTGGCAGACGTGCGCCACCCAGCCAGGAGCTCGGGGAAGGCTCGGTGTGGTTGGCGATGCAATGGAAAAGCAGAGGTGGGCAATAGAAGATTCTTCTACCTGGAGTCAGGAGTGGGCAGAAGCCTGCTCGTAAATGGGCCACCCACTTTCTGCTGCCGGTGGCGGAGCTGGAACTGCTGGCTCAGCGTTCCCCAGCGGCACCTGCCAGCTCTCGCTCTGCCAGAGCCAAGCCTGGCAGTGAGGGGATGAGGCTGTGCCAGCCAGCAGGGGCGTGTCACAATGGGCAGGCGAGTCACAGGCCAGCCAATGTGTGACTCCCCAGCCATGGGATGCCCCAGCCCAGACTTGCTCTGGCCTCGCCAAGGCTTTAGAGCTTGTCCTTCCCCACCGGGGTCATGGGAGGAACCTTCCGCTGTTATACCAATAAAATAAAAACCAACAGGATCTCATGAAAGGGAAAAAGGCAAAATACCACATTTATTGTGAATACAGAAAGAATCATAGTAAGCAGTTCGTTATAGCTATAACATTCCATTCAATCTCATATTTATTCACACATTCATTCATACAAACACACACACACAGGTTCTGCAAGGTTGTTAACATAGTTACCAGCCTTAGAGTTGCTCATGCCAAGCCACTGGCCAGGTGACCTGGACATGAGGAGAGAGCAGGGCCTTGTCAGATGGTCATCTGATGCTTCTGGAAGTTGGTTTGCAGAATCAGACCCCAAAGTTCTCACTTTTTAGAGTCTATTTTTATAGGAATTTCTTCCTATGCCAGTCTATGGGAATTCCTTCATCATGCTGTTGCTGAATCAATCAGCAGATAGCACATTCCTGAGGGCTCCGAGCTGCTAGATGTTATCTTGTTCTTTGGTTCTCCCATTCTTGAGGCTGTTGGGTGGATTCCAGTCTGCCCTCCGGGGGTCCTCTGCTTATTTCCACTTGACGCCTTCTTCAGCGGATGGACACTGGATTCTTAGGCTGGCACCTCCCTGATCATTCAGTTATTATCCACACCAAGCATCCATCCACATACATCCACTGTCTCTATTTTAATCACAATTGTTAATACAACAAAAGGGCGGGGAGTCTCTGGGTGCTGTTTCTGTTGTTCGAGTATTGCTTTGAGTCTCTCTCTCTGTGAATTGCTTTGAGAACAGACTCAGTCTTAGAATGTACGAACACAATTAGCAGCTTGCAGGTTTCACACATAGAGGGAGAGAATCAGCACCAAAAACCAAGAGACCTCTTAATTAGTAATACCCTGGACTTTAAACTATTGGGAATCAAACTCATTTGTGATTTTAATACAGAACTTCTTTAATATGATCCAACACCGCTCCCCACAGTCACAGACGTTAGGCCGGAAGGGACCTGTGGGCTCTTCTAGTCCCAGCTCCTGCAGACCCCAGGCCAGAGCCCCTCCCTGCGTCCATGCTATTGGAGCCAGGGGGTCTCTGGATCCCCGAGTGGGAGGATCACTTCCATCCCGGTTCCTCCTTCTCGTGACAGTGCAGAACGGGGATTCATGAACTCTCTGCACCCCCGGCTCCCAGCCCACCCGAGCGGTTCTTTCCACTTTCCCAAGCTGCCGGGTGCTTTGGCCACGGGATGTAAAACGGTCCCATCTTTGCTTCCTCTCCCACCGCTGCAATGACGCAGAAGCTGCTTTAATAGCAGCCCCCCCTCCCCCGCCCCCGTACTGTGTCCCAGGCCTTGCTAACGCTCAGAGCCACGGCAGCCCCAGGAGATGATTGCTGCGGGGTTCTCGGCCCGGGGAGAGGCAGTGACTCCTAGAAGCAGGGAGAGCAGCAGCACCATAGATCAGGGCTGTCTGGCAATGCCAGTGGCTGCCTGAGGTCTGGCAGCCCAGGCACTCAGAGCAGATTGTCAAAGGCCAAACCCCTCTCACCACCGGCTCTGTAGCTCCCCCTTGCTTTCGGTCTGTCTTAGGCACCATCCTGGCCCTCATCCCCCTGGCATCCGAGCACTGCCCAACCTTGATTGCATTTATTCTAACTGCCCCCTGCAGGGCAGGGCCTGGCTGCTACCCCCACTGTACAGACAGGGAACCGCTGCAGAGAGAGAATAAGGGACTTGCTCGAAGACAAACAGAGCATCTGTGGCAGAGCTGAGAAATGAACATGGGTCTCCTGGGTGCCAGGATGGCACCTTCTCTTCCAACTTCCTGCCCTCTTCGTCCCTGGTTCAGTGGGAGCTCTCTGGGGCACAGGAACTGGCTGGTGCCCAGATGGAGCTGCGTTGCCTATTGCACAGATCTCGCTTTTCCCCAACATTGAAAATGCTGCTCCGACCTTACCAGGGCCCGCCAGGATCCTTGCAGCTGGTCCGTGCTAAATTGTGAATTGTGCTCTGGCCTCCCAGAGCGGGGCAATGGGAGAGGGTGGGGCTGGCGCAAGGCCCTGCTGGATTGCGGCTCACGCGTACGGGGTCCCAGTGCTACAGAGCTCTGTGCCGGGGCAGCGCTTTGTGGGGGTTTCGCAGCTCCTCTCTCCAAGGCTGTGTGGGAGCAGCCGCTGCAGAGAATCCCAGGCCTGATTCCCCCCACGCTGGGTCTCCTGAATGGCCTCTGCCCTGGGGGGCTCCAGTCCTCACCCAATGTCTCCTGCTGACTCTCCAGCAGCTGCACAGCACGTGTCCGAAATCACCTCTAGTCCTCTCCAGAGCTCAGGGGGACTGTCCTGGCATCAGGCTGTTGCTGGCACCCAGTGCCGAGAGGCTGAACAACAGCTTGAGTGGTTCGTTTCCCGGTGTGCTACACCTAGTAATCACAATGGGGTGGAGAAGCAGAAAAGTTTATTTGAAGCTTCAAATAGGTACAGGGATTTGAATCTCAAATCCTGTACCCAGAGCAGGAAGTTACACAGGCTTTTATACATCCTTTTTCCCAACATACTTATCCAATAGCAAGCTGCCCCAAGTATCCATATAGCCAGCCAATCCAGTTCCCAGCTAGTTCCCTGATTCTCTGTATCATTTGTTAAACTCTACATAAAGCTGCTTTATTCAGCATTGTTCTTCCATATCTGCCCTGTGTGGCCTTGCTTAGTTTCAGGCAGTCTGACTCCGCAGCATATTGTTGCAGATCCTCAGCATAACTGCTGTGTGTGCTTCCAGGCGGGGGGGCCAAGGACACTTGGGCCTAGTACGCAGAGCTGCTGCGAGTGCCTCCTCAGTGCCATTCCCTCTGTAAGTGATGGTGTCAGCGATGGTGCTGGAGGTGGTCAGGCCTCGGGGTTGGAGCTGGACTCAGGAGGCCGGGGCGTGGGTGGAGCGAGGCTGCTGCTGTGAGACTGAAATACTTGCTCCGGGAGTCACGGGCCTGTTCCTGGCTTGTGGATTGGTGGGAGCCCGGCACAGGAGGGACTCAGGGCCTGACACATGGCTCCAGGGGGTGCTTGGCTCCTGGCCCCGCTGGGCACTGACAGGCCAGGTGCAGGGGGCCAGGCGCAGCACCAGGGAGGACATTGGGGAGGCAGGAGCGCTGAGGTGGGGCTGAGCGGGCAGGTGCTGAGGAGCTGCGGCCGGCTGGCCAGCAGGGAGGAGGAGCAGCACCCAGCTGTGGAGGGCCCATCTGCAGCTCCACACGGGGCGCGGCCAGAGCCTGGCAGGCGGCTGGCTGAAGTGGCACTTTGTGATCTGGCGCAGGCGGGAACTGGCTCCCCACATCTGAACGCTCTGCTGCGCCAGCGGATTCACATCTAAACCCGGATCTGGCTCCGAATTCACAGCTGGCCCCTCCCCCCGATCTGGAGTGGCTGAGACTCCCGTGCTCTGGGGAAGAGGCCAACAAATGTCAGCTCCTGGGGTGGGCTTCCCCCAGAGACAACCCCGTGCTGGGAAAGGAGGTTCCAAGAGCCGGCAGTTCCAGCACTCACACTCCCAGCTTCCTGGGACTGAGCCAGGAGCAGAGTCCCAGTCCCCGTCCCCTGGCATTAATCCAGGGACTCCGCACTGGGGATGTTCACCTGGCAGCACGCAGCCTCCTGAGAACACACAGGCCAGGGTGCAGGGCGATGGCTCCCAGAGAGAAACGGCAGGAGGGCAATGCTGGGAACTCCCAGGCCGTCTTCAGCTCAAGCATGAGGGCACCCCAGCATCCTGGAGAGCAGGAATCTAGCTTCAGCTCAGCCTTTATGTCCCTCCATTCTCTGTGCTAGATGGGTTGGTCTCCCGGAGGGACGAAAGTGCCCATCAGGAGTTCCTGGCTTATCCAACGTCAGTTTCCCGCTCTTGTGAAAAAAACGGTGGCTTCCCTTACACAGGAGCTGGTGTTCTTCAGGCTGGGCTGGGCCTGTACACGTTCCCCTGTCGGGGTGTGTGCACCCAGGGCCTGTGAGTCGCAGACATTTGCCAACAAACATTTGCCAACAGACGTTGGCCCCCTGCTCTCCCCGTGTGCTCAGGGACCACCATCAAAAAGGCACATCTGCCACCTCCCTCTCAAGTCCTTCGCACCTGCATACTGCCAGGGGAACATCCCCATTTCTACTGAGGCCTCAGGGACATGGTTTATGATGAACCAGCTGGAGTTGATCTCTTCCCCCCCCCCCCCCCCCGGCGTGTTGCGCCCCTACGGCTAGCTGGGGATCCAAACTGACACTCCCCGGTTTGAGCCCCTGCCTAGCCAGGCTGGGAAATGCATATGATACAGAGCACAGCGCCCTCTAACACCTGGCAGGGGGGCTGAGAGATGGGGGGTGTAGGGTACAGAGCACAGTGCCCCCTAACGCCTGCCAGGGGCCCTGGAAGCTGGGGGAATATGTAGGATCCGGAGCACAGCATCCCCTAACACCAGGCTGGGGGGCAGGGAGAGGGGGGATATGTGGGGTACAGAGCACAGCGCTCCCTAACACCAGGACACGAGGTCTCGTCCATCTCAGGGCGGAAATGATCACACCCTTCGAATGGGGGATCTGCCACGGGCACTGGCAGGAGCGCGCTGCTTTACATTAAGGTTCTTTGGCTGACGGGCGAACCTCACCCCGCCCTGCGTTTCGAGTGTGAACAGCTGTCGATGGAAACCCAGACGGCAGAGATGGAGCAGGACTAACCGGGGTCACTGAGTCTCGCCCTCACCCCGTGTCTACACTGTACAAGGGTGGGAAATAGCAGGTGCCTTTTCTTGCTCTGATACGATTTTGGAGATGCCGACGCTTGCGACAGCTTTCTCCCTGTGTGGGTTGTGGGATCCAGGGGAGCCGTCTGTGTGCTCTGTACAGAACAAGGTGTGTAGATCGTTTATACCTCAATATATCACTGTAAATACAGTTATTTAATATATCAAATAAAAGCTGAACAATACGTCAAAAAACATCAAAATGAAACAGAGGATTGCTATGTACAGGGGGGATTGCTATGTACAGGGGGGATTGCACGTGACTAGTTAACTGCTCGAGAGCTTTCATCACCGTGTACTTTCTAACAGATTTCTGCGCCCTGTGTAGGGTTTACGTCCCACCCTCCGTCCCCGTTTCCGGTCGTGTACGTTTTTGGCGCCGTCGGCCCTTTTGAACATTTCTTTTGTATTGTTTTCTGTGTTTAGCCGAGGGAAGGTTGCTTTCTTGTGTTTTGACATATTTAGAGAAAAAGTATGAACAAGTAGAAAGAAAGGCTGTAAGGGGTTCGCGGCTCCCTCCCGGTCCATCAGGGTGGGAGACCACGCCCCTCGCTACGATACTTCCGGGGTATCTTGGTTCAGGGGAAAATTAGCCCAGTGTTAATGGTTCAGGCCTGCAGTCAGGCCGAGCAATGGTAGAGAGTCTGTTTGCCTGGGGCCCTCATTCAGGGCAGGGCTGCAGTCAAGTAGGGGCTCTGGCCTACAATCAGGCAGGCAGAGCAGCAGAAGGTCCATTTGCCTGGCCCTTGATCAGGGCGGGGCAGCAATCAAGTAGGGGGGCTCTGGCCTACAGTCCGGCAGAGCTGTCGCCGTCTAGGGGAGCTTAGCTCTCTGGTGGGAGAGTCAGCACAACCGTCTGGCGTCCTGATTCAGGCGGGTGCCAGACCAATCAGGCCTCCTGACAACCAGGTGGGGAACATGCCACTCCTGACGGTGGCGTGGCGGTGGTAGGGGAACCCAGGCCTTCCCGCTCCACTGCGTCCCCACCCAGGGCCCTAAACAGCAGCGGAGTGGTCCGCCACTGGGTCAGCGGGGAAAATCCGATCACAACACGCTGGCCGGCTTGTAGTCAATAACACAGCTGAACCCGATTCGGCTGCCCTGGGCTCCTTCCTACACACCCATTCCGTGTGTACATGGGTTCCAGGGTTGTTGTTCGCTTCGCTGGGGTAGACGGCTAGTGGCAGACCCACCAGCTCCTTGGAGTCCCCGGCGTCTGGCAGCGCCGGCAGCCCCTCTGGCTCTCTGTCAGGATAGCGCTCTCCATTAGGGGAGCAGGGAAAAGACGTCCTGCTCCTCCAGCAGCTCTCTCCCAGCTCAGCTGGAGGGGCGGCCTTTTATAGTTCCGCTTCCTGTCCCGCCCCTCTGCTTCCGGCAGGGTGGCATGCGGTGGGAGACAAGCCTGCTTTCTGCAACCCTCCTGCCCCCAACAACCCACTTCAGCGAGTCCCAAAATCAAATCCACTTACCAGGGGCCTCCTCTCCACTTTGTGCTTCGCCAACATCCGGGGTAGAAAAGAGCTCCTGGCCGCAGGCATCTCTGACCTCCGAGTCATCTTCTGCCTCTGGGTCCCCCTCCACATCCTCGTCCAAGATTTCCTCCTCCTGGCTCGGTCCAACCTCAACTGACATGCGAGCCACTGAAGTATCCACAGTGGTGTTCGCAATGGAGGTGGGGTCGCCGCGGAGTATCATGTCCAGCTCTTTGGAGAACCGGCAGCTCATAGGCACAGCACCGGAGTGGCGATTTGCCTCCCGCGCCCTGTGCTCGGCGTTCCGCAGCTCCTTCACTTTCATCCTAAACTGCCGTGTGTCCCGGTCATCGCCCCTTTCTGTCATGCATCGTGAAATCTGTCCGTAGGTGTAATGATGCTGGTACTGGCGGGACCCGACTGAGAGTGCCAGTTCAGGACAAACTGCTTCAAGCAGGGCAGTTACAGCCGAAGGCTGGGGGTTTTTCACCTCCAAGGCAAACCAAACCAGCCAAACAGAGCAGACTTTGGTCTCACCGCACTGGCTCACCACAAGTCACACAAGCAATTCCCTTAGGCACTCCAGTTTCCCAGTATCACCAATTGTTATGGGGACAAATGGTTATGAAAACCAATACCCCAGGAAAAGAAAAAAGGCTCTCTTGATCCCAAAGGACTGTTGCCGGCACCCAGTGCTGAGAGGCTGAACAACAGCTTGAGTGGTTCGTTACCCGGTGTGCTACACCCAATAATTACAATGGGGTGGAGAAGCAGAAAAGTTTATTTGCAGCTGCAAAAAGGTACAGGGAGAATAAAATCTCAAATCCTGCACAACAGAGCAGAAAGTTACACAGGCTTTTATACATCCTTTTTCCCAGCATACTTATCCAATAGCAAGCTGCTCCAAGTATCCATATAGCCAGCCAATCCAGTTCCCAGCTAGTTCCCTGATTCTCTGTATCATTTGTTAAACTATACATAAAGCTGCTTTATTCAGCATTGTTCTTCCATATCTCCCCTGTTTGGCCTTGCTTAGTTTCAGGCAGTCTGACTCTGCAACATACTGTTGCAGATTCTCAGCATAACTGCTGTGTGTGCCTCCAGGCGGGGGGGCCAAGGACACTTGGGCCTAGCACACAGAGCTGCTGCGAGTGCCTCCAGGCAGGAGGGGGGGGGCCCAAGGACACAGGGGCCTAGTGCGAGGGGGCTTCATCGCCACTCGTGGTCCTCGAGTTACCTAGTGGCCATGCCCCAGTGTTCCCAACAGGACCAAGCCCCAGACCCAGGTCAATATACAAATCAGATCTCGTCCCAAATCACGCTCTTGCCAATCCTTTAGAATCTAAAATCTAAAGGTTTTGTTCATAAAAGGAAAAAGCTATAGATGAGAGCTAGAATTGGTGAAATGGAATCAATGACATACAGTCATGGCCAAGTTCTTGGTTCAGACTTGCGGCAGCGACAGAATAAACTGCAGGTTCAAATCAAGTCTCTGGAGAACATCCACAGCTGGGATGCGTCTTTCAGTTCTTGGTTCAAAGCTTCAGTGTAGCAAAGTCCCTCCAGAGGGATGAAGCAGGACTGAAGACAAGATGGAGGAGCTGCAGCAGCTTTTTATATTCTCTTGCCATGTGGTCTTTCTTTCTTTGTCCCAAAACAAGCTGTCCATCACGTGGCCTGGAAAAACCTCCGAGTTCTGTCCATAGGCAGGTCCCTGTACACCGTGCTGAGTCCCAAGGCTTGTCTGCCTTCTCTCAAGGGGTCAATTGTGTAGCTGATGGTCCTTAATCGGTCATCAAGCAGGCTAGGCATTGCATCCGATAAAGTGAGCTGTAGCTCACGAAAGCTTATGCTCAAATAAATTTGTTAGTCTCTAAGGGCCACAAGTCCTCCTTTCCAACTTGTCTGGGATGTCACCCAGAAGCATAGTACAAATTTGAACCACAGACACTATAGATCCAATACTTATAACTTAAAATACAAAAATGACAGAAACATATAGAGAGCATAATCATAACCAGCAAACCACAACCTTGCCTTAGACACCTAATTTGACCCCCCTTTATACAAGATTTGGTGCCACTACAGGACCTTGGTTGCAACAATGATCTATATGGTCCCAGTTCAAGTCAATAACGTCACAGTAGGTATCATAATTGCTACGTCCGGAGTGCAGCTGGGACTGTACAGCCTCCTCTCCCCAAATGCTGATGAGGTCCAGCAGCTCAGCATAGCTCCAAGCAGGTGGATCGCCTGGTGCGTGGAGCAGGCCTGGCCACCTGGAAAGATGCGCTGCACTCATCACTGAGCAAACAGGAAGGGGACTGTCAAAATGGCAAAGGAGTTTACGGAGTGGGGATGATGGATGGTCACCTGAGGGCCGGGCAGTAGAGTTCAAACCGATGACCAGAGAGGCGAGAGCAGGCATTGTGGGACACCTCCCGGAGGCCAATCGCAGCGCCGTAATCGACCTCGGTGTCTACACTGGCACCGCAGCCTGTAGCCCCGGTGCAGAAAGTTTTTTAAACTGTGCAGGGCTTTTTTTAAAGCGCTGCAACTGCCCTGTTTCCGCGCCCTGAGTGGCGTGGCCGTGCGTCCACCTCACCAGTTGCAGCGCAGAAAGCTGCTTTACCGCGCTGCAACTTGCCAGCGTAGACAGGAGCAGCCCTCTGTGTAGAAAGAAGTGGTTCAGGACTATTTAGCAAAGCTGGATGAGCACAAGTCCATGGGGCCGGATGCGTTGCATCTGAGAGTCCTAAAGGAGTTGACGGATGTGATTGCAGAGCCATTGGCCATTATCTTTGAAAACTCTTGACGACTGGAAAAAGGCTAATGTAGTGCCCATCTTTAAAAAAGGGAAGAAGGAGGATCCCGGGAACTACAGGCCAGTCAGCCTCACCTCAGTCCCTGGAAAAATCGTGGAGCAGGTCCTCAAGGAATCAATTCTGAAGCACTTAGAGGAGAGGAAAGTGATCAGGAACAGTCAGCATGGATTCACCAAGGGCAAGTCATGCCTGACTAATCTAATTGCCTTCTATGACACGATAACTGGCTCTGTGGATGAGGGGAAAGCGGTGGACATGTTGTTCCTTGACTTTAGCAAAGCTTTTGACACTGTCTCCCACAGTATTCTTGCCAGCAAGTTAAAGAAGTATGGGCTGGATGAATGGACTATAAGGTGGATAGAAAGCTGGCTAGATTGTTGGGCTCAATGGGTAGTGCTCAATGGCTCCATGTCTAGTTGGCAGCCGGTATCAAGTGGAGTGCCCCAAGGGTCGGTCCTGTGGCTGGTTTTGTTCAATATCTCCATGAATGATCTGGAGGATGGTGTGGATTGCACCCTCAGCAAGTTTGCAGATGACCCTAAACTGGGAGGAGAGGTAGATATGCTGGAGGGTGGGGATAGGATACAGAGGGCCCTAGACAAATTGGAGGATTGGGCCAAAAGAAATCTGATGAGGTTCAGCAAGGACAAGTGCAGAGTCCTGCACTTAAGATGGAAGAATCCAATGCACCGCTACAGACTAGGGACCGAATGGCTCGGCAGCAGTTCTGCAGAAAAGGACCTAGGGGTTACAGTGGATGAGAAGCTGGATATGAGTCAACAGTGTGCCCTTGTTGCCAAGAAGGCCAATGGCATTTTGGGATGTATAAGTAGGGGCATTGCCAGCAGATGGAGGGACGTGATCGTTCCCCTCTGGATTTGACACTGGTGAGGCCTCATCTGGAGTACTGTGTCCAGTTTTGGGCCCCACACTACAAGAAGGATGTGGAAAAATTGGAAAGAGTCCAGCGGAGGGCAACAAAAATGATTAGGGGTCTGGAACACATGACTTTTGAGGAGAGGCTGAGGGAACTTGGGATGTTTAGTCTACGGAAGAGAAGAATGGGGGGGATTTGATAGCTGCTTTCAACTACCTGAAAGGGGGTTCCAAAGAGGATGGCTCTAGACTGTTCTCAGTGGTACCAGATGACAGAACAAGGAGTAATGGTCTCAAATTGCATTGAGGGAGGTTTAGGTTGGATATTAGGAAAAACTTTTTCACTAGGAGGGTGGTGAAACACTGGAATGGGTTACCTAGGGAGGTGGTGGAATCTCCTTCCTTAGAAGTTTTTAAGGTCAGGCTTGACAAAGCCCTGGCTGGGATGATTTAGTCGGGGATCGGTCCTGCTTTGAGCAGGGGGTTGGACTAGATGACCTCCTGAGGTCCCTTCCAACCCTGATATTCTATTATTCTATGATTCTATGATTCTATGAAGGGTAAGTTCTCTTCCCCCTCCCCCTCCGCCCCCCCTGCAGCTTGCTATACTTTCCTTGTATAATGACAGGTTTCAGAGTAGCAGCCATGTTAGTCTGTTTTCGCAAAAAGAAAAGGAGGACTTGTGGCACCTTAGAGACCAACGCATTGGATGCTCATGAAAGCTTATGCTCAGATAAATTTGTTAGTCTCTAAGGTGCCACAAGGACTCCTTTTCTTTATACTTTCCTTGTCTCACTAACCAAAAAGGATCTCTTCCTGTTTTCTATGCTCTCCTTCTCTCACTAACCAAAAAAAGGATCTTTCCCACTTTTGCACAGCTCTGTGTTCTGCTTAGTAACAAAAAAGGATCTTTCTCTCTCTTTCTGTTTTCTGTACTTTACACAGCCTTGTGTCACTGACACAGGATCTCTAGCTCATTTTTCGGCTGGGTGATTTCTTTCACCCGACCTTCTCAACCTTCCTTTAGAGTTTCCTCTTTTCTTTAATGAGCCTTTGCTTTTTAAAATTGATTTCAATTTTTTTACTCTTATTATTTTTTAGTCCCAACAACAATAACCTTTTACCACGTTCTTACTAATCTATAAAACACACTCCTCTCTCTTGTTGCTTTCTATAGTTTCCCCTCTTCCTTCTATTTAAAATCACCTTTCTTTCCTTTTTTCTTCTAAGGCTAAGCAATCTTTCTTTTTTTAAAACTCCTTTCCTTTAAAACTCCTTTAATTCTCTGTCATGAGGGGGCGTGGTCTCCTGCCCTGGCAGCCTGGGAGGGAGCCGCGAACACCCCCTGGTGGGCAGAACCGGGACACCCATGGCAGCAGAGGGGCGGGGCAGGAAGCGGCACTATAAAAGGCTGGGCCTCCAGCTCAGAAGGGAGAGAGCTGCCAGATGAGCAGCATGTCTCTTCCCCACTGTGGAAGCATAGACGTAACGGAGAGTGCTATCCTGACAGAGACCCAGAGGGGCTGCCAGATGCCAGGGACACTGAGAAGCTGGTGGGGCTGCCACTCACTGTCCTCCCCCAGAGCTCGCTGTTGCCGGCAGGGAAAGGGCTGGGGGGAGTCCTCCTCTCTGGCCCCTATCCCGGAGCAGCCTGCCTGCACCCCAAACTCATCCCCAGCCCTGCCCCACCCCAGAGCCCACACCCCCAGCCAGAGCTTTCACCTCTCCACCTCACCCTTAACCCTCGCCCTGAGCCCCTCCAACACCCCAAACACCTTATCCCCAGTCCTAGCCAGAGCCCTCATCCCCCCATACCCCAACCCTCTGCCCCAGCCCTGAGCCCCCTCCAACACCACAAACCCCTCACCTCCAGCCCTAGACAGAGCCTCATCCCCCCACACCCCAACCCTCTGCCCCAGCCCTGAGCCCCCTCCAACACCACAAACCCCTCATCTCCAGCCCTATCAGAGCCCTCATCTCCCTACATTCCCCAACCCTCTGCCCTAGCCCTGAGCCTCTCTAACCCCCCAAACCTCCCAGCCCCAAACAGAACCCTCACCCCCTACACCCTGACTCTTGCCCTGAGCCCCTCCCAAACCCCTCAGCCCCGCACCCCCTCCCTCTGCACCCCCTCCCATCCCCAAACTCCCTCCCAGAGCCTGCAGCCTGCACCCCAATACTCTGCCTAAGCCTAGGGCCTGCACCCCAGATGTCCTTCCTTACCCAAACTGCCTCCCGGAGCCTTGGGCAGGTGGGGGGCGAAGTAGGGGCGGGTTCTGGGCACCACCAAAATATCTACAGACCTGCCACCCATGAACCCATGTACACATGGAATGGGCGTGTAGCAAGGAGCCCAGGGCAGCCGAATTGGGTTCAGCTGTGTTATTGACTACAAGCCAGCCAGTGTGTTGCTGTCGGATTTTCCCCACTGACGCAGTAACGGACTGCTCCACGGCTGTTAGGGCCCTGGGATGGGACGCAGTGGAGCGAGAGGGCCTGGGTTCCCCTACCACCGCCACCCCACCGTCAGGAGTAGCAGCCTCCCCACTTGGTTGTCAGGAGGCCTGATTGCTCTGGCACCCGCCTGATTCAGGACGTCAGACGGTTGTGCTGACTCTCCCACCAGAGAGCTAACCTCCCCTAGACGGCGACGGCTCTGCCGGACTGTAGGCCAGAGCCCCCCTACTTGATTGCTGCCCCGCCCTGATCAAGGGCCAGGCAAATGGACCTTCTGCTGCTCTGCCTGCCTGACTGTAGGCCAGAGCCCCTACTCGACAGCAGCCCTGCCCTGAATGAGGGCCCCGGGCAAACAGACTCTCTACTGTTGGTCGGCCTGACTGCAGGCCAGAACCATGAACACTGAGCTATTTCCCCTGAACCAAGGTACCCCGGAAGTATCGTAGCGAGGGGCGTGGTCACCCGCCCAGACGGATGGGGAGGGAGCCGCGAACCCCCTACAGCCTCTCTTTCTACTCGTTCATACTTTTTCTCGAAATATGTCAAAACACAGCACGCTGTTAGGGCCTTGGGCGGGGACGCAGTGGAGCGGGAGGACCTGGGTTCCCCTATCCCCGCCACCCCACCGTCAGGAGTGGCAGCCTACTTGGTTGCTGCCCCGCCCTGATCAAGGGCCAGGCAAATGGACCTTCTGCTGCTCTGCCTGCCTGACTGTAGCACAAGCATGCAACCTTCCCCCAGCCAAACACAGAAAAATAATACAAAAGAAATGTTCAAAAGGGCTGATGGTGCCAAAAATGTACACGACCGGAAACGGGGACGGAGGGCGGGACGTAAACTCTACACGGGGCATGGAAACCTGTCAAAAAGTACATGGTGATAAAAGCTATTGAGCGGTTAACTACTCACGTGGCTGGGCAGGGCAGGCGGCCAATGGGGAGAAAGCCATGGTGCGGCATGATGTGTTCCACCCTGCTCCAGGCGGGCTCTGGTGCACCAAACCCCCAGAGTAGGGAGGCTGGCTTTTACTGGGGCAGCTGGGCAACTTCAATGACTGGGTTCTCCCTTGTATGCATCAGTCTCATCCTGTGCAAGAGTGTCCGTAGGCTGGCGCGGGCTGGACGGTGTTTCTTGCAGGCCTTGAGGATCAGCATGGTCTGCAAAGCCAGGCACCTGACAGAGGACTTGCTGTCCTGCTGGAAGCCTTTGAGGACTAAGATTGAAAGAAAGGAAATGGAGGTCAGAGCCATGGTGCTCTGAAAAGCCCTGGCAGAGCAAGCCAGCGCTGTACCTCTCAGCCCGCGACAAGAAGGCAGCAGGCTGGGAGGCGGGAGGCAGGGGACTAGCAGGAACAACCACCAACCCTCACTAAACATCCCCACTGCCCTTCATAGCTGGGGGAGCCCCCAGACACAGGCAAGAAGTCACAATGAACCCCATTCACTCAAAAAGAAAAGGAGTACTTGTGGCACCTTAGAGACTAACCAATTTATCTGAGCATAAGCTTTCATGAGCTACAGCTCACTTCATTGGATGCATACTGTGGAAACTGCAGAAGACATTATATACACAGAGACCATGAAACAACACCTCCTCCCATCCCACTCTCCTGCTGGTAATAGCTTATCTAAAGTGATCACTCTCCTTACAATGTGTAAGCCCTCTACACCAACATTCCACACAAAGATGGACTACAAGCCGTCAAGAACACTATCCCCGATAATGTCACGGCTAACCTGGTGGCTGAACTTTGTGACTTTGTCCTTACCCATAACTATTTTACATTTGGGGAGAATGTATACCTTCAGATCAGCGGCACTGCTATGGGTACCCGCATGGCCCCACAGTATGCCAACATTTTTATGGCTGATTTAGAACAACGCTTCCTCAGCTCTCGTCCCCGAACGCCCCTACTCTACTTGCGCTATATTGATGACATCTTCATCATCTGGACCCATGGAAAAGAACCCCTTGAGGAATTCCACCATGATTTCAACAATTTCCATCCCACCATCAACCTCAGCCTGGTCCAGTCCACACAAGTGATCCACTTCCTGGACACTACAGTGCTAATAAACAATGGTCACATAAACACCACCCTATACCGGAAACCTACTGACCGCTATTCCTACCTACATGCCTCCAGTTTTCACCCTGACCACACCACACGATCCATCGTCTACAGCCAAGCTCTGCGATACAACTGCATTTCCTCCAACCCCTCAGACAGAGACAAACACCTACAAGATCTCTATCAAGCATTCTTACAACTACAATACCCACCTGCAGAAGTGAAGAAACAGATTGATAGAGCCAGAAGAGATCCCAGAAGTCACCTACTACAGGACAGGCCTAACAAAGAAAATAACAGAACGCCACTAGCCGTCACCTTCAGCCCCCAACTAAAACCCCTCCAATACATTATTAAGGATCTACAACCTATCCTGAAGGATGACCCAACACTCTCACAAATCTTGGGAGACAGGCCAGTCCTTGCCTACAGACAGCCCCGCAACCTGAAGCAAATACTCACCAACAACCACATACCACACAACAGAACCACTAACCCAGGAACCTATCCTTGCAACAAAGCCCGTTGCCAACTGTGCCCACATATCTATTCAGGGGACACCATCACAGGGCCTAATAACATCAGCCACACTATCAGAGGCTCGTTCACCTGCACATCCACCAATGTGATATATGCCATCATGTGCCAGCAATGCCCCTCTGCCAGGTACATTGGTCAAACTGGACAGTCTCTACGTAAAAGAATAAATGGACACAAATCAGATGTCAAGAATTATAACATTCATAAACCAGTCGGAGAACACTTCAATCTCTCTGGTCACGCAATTACAGACATGAAGGTCGCTATCTTACAACAAAAAAACTTCAAATCCAGACTCCAGCGAGAAACTGCTGAATTGGAATTCATTTGCAAATTGGATACTATTAATTTAGGCTTAAATAGAGACTGGGAGTGGCTAAGTCATTATGCAAGGTAGCCTATTTCCCCTTGTTTTTTCCTACCCATCCCCCCCCCCGCCCCCAGACGTTCTGGTTAAACTTGGATTTATGCTGGAAATGGCCCACCTTGATAATCATACACATTGTAAGGAGAATGGTCAGTTTGGATGAGCTATTACCAGCAGGAGAGTGAGTTTGTATGTATGGGGGTGGGGAGGTGAGAAAACCTGGATTTGTGCTGGAAATGGCCCACCTTGATTATCATGCACATTGTAGGGAGAGTGGTCACTTTGGATAAGCTATTACCAGGAGGAGAGTGAGTTTGTGTGTGTGTGTGGTTTTTTTTTTTTTGGGGGGGGGGTGAGAAAACCTGGATTTGTGCTGGAAATGGCCCACCTTGATTTTCATACACATTGTAAGGAAAGTGGTCACAAGGGGAGCAAGGGGAGTCACTCGCCCCTGCAGGCCCAGTGCAGCATGTCCCCCAGCATTGCACTAGCAACGGTCTAGAACCGGGGGAGGCAGAGCCCAGCGCAGAGAGACTGGGGACAATGAGAGCAGGAGGAGTCATGGGACCCATCACCAGGGACTGAGGGAAGCTCAGCAGGGACGGGAAGTCTGGGTAGCAAAGTCAGCAAACGTTGCCCTCGAGTGGGGACCTGGGTAAGGAATGAACTAACGTCCAGTCTCCATCTCAAGGGCAAGCTCCTAATCCCAGCCCCTTCTCCCATCCCCCTCCCTCCACTGACCTCAGGTCCAGGAGCGTGAGGTCACCTTGGACTCCTCTTCTCTGCATTGCGCCTCTCTCACTCCATCCTGGAGCTCCCCACAACCCCCACTTTCTGCGCCGCACCCAGCCTGCCGGCTCTCTCCTGCCGGCTCTCTCCTGCAGCCTGTCCTCTAGCCTCCCCCTCCTGCCAGACCTTCCCTTGCCCCTCCTGCAGCCCCTGCGCTCGCTCCCTGCTCTTCCCCACGTCGCACCAAGCACCTTGCCCTCGTCTCTTGGGGTCTACACAGCCTCCCCTGACCCACTCCCCATTGCTTTGGCTCCTTTGGCCCCTCCCATCCCTTTCACTGTGTCCCCTCCCACCTCCCTCCTTCTCTTCTGCTGCCCCAGCCTCTGGGGGCATATCATCCAAGCGCCCCCCTCCAGCTGCCGGAGGGGAGGCCCTGCCACAGGGGGGATGGAGCAGCTGCAGCAGCTCAATGGCCCTGAGCACCCAGAGCAGGGGGTCTTCATCTGGCAGCCTGGCAGGAGCTGATGCCAAAGCGTCCCGGGGGCAACTGACAAAGGGGGTGAAGAGACACCTGGGTTCAGAGGGTGCTCTCAAGGCGATCCTGTGTAAATCTGCTGACCCTGCGGAGCAGACTTTGGTCCTAGGGGAACAGCGGGGAGAGTCCTTGGAGATAGAATGATGGGGCTCCACCCAAGGCCCACTGGAGTCAGAGGACAGACCTGTCCACATCAGGGCTCATTAGATTGGACTCCTACCGAGGATCTTGCTGAGTTACTATTCCAGGCCCAGGTTTTCCCTGCCAGGGAGCGCTGTACCACGGGCCTGCTCAGTGCAGTTAGGAGATGGCCAGAGTCACAGGCTGCTCACCTTGAATTTGTGTTGACCGGAGATGAATTTGGTCAGCCAGGTGATTCTTCCCACTGCCCTCAGCCGCAAATGCACCTCCTTGGATGCGGTCCAGGGGAGCAGGACCTGAGAGAAACAGATTGGGACAAATTGCGAAGGAGAAGGACCAAAAAATAGCACAAGCACATAGAGTGAAAATCAGAAAGGCTAAGGCAAAAATGAGTTCTAACTGGCAAGGGACATAAAAGGCAAAGAGAAGCAGCTCTGTAAATGCATTAGGAGAAAGACAAAGGAAAGTGTGGGGCCAAACTCAGCAGGGAAGCAGAGCAAATAATGGATGATACAGACAAAGCCAAGGTGTTTAATGCCTTTTTTGCTTCAGTTTTCACTAAAAAGGTTAATGGCGACTAGATGATGACCACAATATTAACAACAAGGGGGAAGAAATACAGGCCAGAGTAGGGAGAGAACAGATAATAGACAATTTAGGTCAGTTAGATGTATTCAAGTTGGCAGAGCCTCATGATATTCACACGAGATGGAGCTAGACAAAGCAATCTCTGAACCTTTAGGAGGGCTGAAGGTCCCAGAGGACTGGAGAAGGGCAGCCACAGAGCCTATCTTCAGAAAGGGGAACAAGGAGGCCCCACGGAATTATCCACCTGTCAGCCTATCTTTGGTACCCAGAAAGATTATTGAACAAATTATTAAAGAGTTTGTAAGAACCTAGAGGAGAAAATAGGGTGATAAGGAATAGCACCATGGATTTGTCCACAACAAACCATGCCAAACAAATCTAACTTCCTTCTTTGACCGGGTTACTTGCCTAGTGGATGGAGGGAGGCAGTATATGATGATGTATATGAAGTTTCATAAGGCTTTTGACACAGTTCCACAAGACATTCTCATAAGCAAACTAAGCCAATATGATCCAGATGAGACTACTCTAAAGTGGGCACACAACTGATGGAAAGGCAATCCTCAAAGAGGAGTTATCACTGACTCGCTGGCAAACTAGGAGGGTGTCTGAAGTGGGGTCCCCCAGGGGTGTGCCTGGGTCCAGTACTGCTCAATATTTTCATGAAGAACTTGGTTAACAGAGAGGAGAGTATGCTTGTCAAGTTGGCGGATGACACCAAGCTGGGGAGAATTACAAGCACTTTGGAGGACAGATTAGACTTCAGAATGAGCTTGCCAAATTGGAGAGTTGGTCTGAAGTCAACAAGATGAAATTCAGTCAAAACCAATGTGACGTAACGCACTTAGGAAGGAAAACTCAAATGCATAAAAACAAAGTGAGGGATAACCGGCTAGGTGGCAGGACTGCAGAAAAGGATCTGGGGGTTAGCGTGAATCTCACACTGAATAGGAATCAAGAGTGTGATGCTGTTGTGAAAGAGGGAAATGTCATTCTGAGGTGTATTAGCTTGGAGCACTGTGTCCAGTTCTTGGCACCCCGCTTGAAGAAAGATGTGAACAAACTGGGGCCCGTCCAGAGGACAGCGACAAAAATGATCAGAGGTTTAGAAAACCTGACCTATGAAGAAAGAGTGAATGACTTGGGCATGTTTCGTCTTGAGAAGACGGAGGGGGCACCTCCTAACACTCTTCCAATACGTTAAGGGCTGTTTCACAGAGGATGGTGACTAATTGTTCTCCACGTCCTCTGAAGGTAGGACAAGAAGTAATGGGCTTAATCTGCAGCAAGGGAGATTGAGGTTAAATATTTGGAAAAAGTCTAAGGGTGGCTAGGCACTGGAACAGGTGACCTAGGGAAGTGGTGGACTCCCCATCATGGATGTTTTAAAAAAACAGGCTGAACAAACACTCCTCAGGGACGGTCGAGGAATGCTTGGCCCTGCCTCAGTGCAGGGGGTGGAGTAGATGACCTCTTGAGATCTCTTCCAGCCCTGCACTTCTGTGATTCCCTCTTCCCAAGCCCTGGGATCGAGAAGACTGAATATCTGCTGAGGACATTTCCCTCTTTTTGGAGCACAAACCACCCACAGAATCGACTTCCTGTGGCCCCAGAACTAGAATGTTGGGGGAATCTAGCTCTGGGCTCTGGCCAGTATTGGTGGGGCCCATGGTGAACACAAATGAATCCCGGGCTCAGATGAGGCTCAGTGGAGAACACGGCAGATCCTGCCTTCCTCCACCCCCATGCCATGCAGACTTTTTCAGATATAGCGGGGGCACTTGGTCCTCCAGCCCAAGAACCTTTGTCTAGAACGTACTCTGAGGAGCAGAAGGCACGGGGGTGTCCCATGCTTGGGATTAAATGGAGCCTTGGTCCCAGAGCCCCACCCCAGCTACAGGACTCATCCCCTTCCTGCCCCCATGCCTCCACAGAGGAGAAACCACAGCAATTGGCGTTACCCAGCCAGGCGACGAACCAATGCCCTGGCGTGTGACACGTCCCAGGCCATGGCAGCCCCTGCTATTCCAGCTCACCCACTCACTTGTACCCGCAGGGGACCTACTGCAAACTCCTCCTGGCAACAGGACCCCACCCGCTTTTGCTGTCCCCAGGGAGGCCACTGCACACAGTCTAACGCATGAGAAGAGCCAGGAAGGACTCCGCATTTGAGGGGGAGGGGAGATTTCCAGCCAAGCTTCACTTCCCCTGGCCTGTGTGCATCTCAAGCAGCCGATCTCAGGCCTGTGCCCCCAGCCATGCACTGGGGATGAATGTGCTTGTGAAGGGAGTGTCTGTTCCCCACTAATTGCCGGTCCTCAGCTGAAGCGCTGCCAAGGAGCTGTGATCATTACACTCTTATGCCAGCGCCAGGTAACCCAGGGACACGAGCGACTTGCAGGATTCCCCCTCGGTTTGGGGCGGCTCCTCATGGCTAGTTTGGGGCTTACGTTGTTGTATGGAGCAGCCTCCACGCCCGGGTTGGTCTCTGCTGGAGGCAGGGAGAAGACGCTGGAGAAGCAGACGGTGAGCAGGCTGGATAGCTCCATTCCCCGCAGCAGTGGCTTCACTTTCCTAAGAGAAGAGACACGCGCGGATTGGAGGGCTGAGGCGAGACTGATGCACTGATGTTGGCCTCAGGCTCCCAGGACATGATGGGCAGGCTTCTGGGAAGCTGAGAGCAGGTCGCCAGCGGCACTGAGAGAGAGCCCCCCATGGCGCAGGCTGTGCCACGTGCCAGGGCTCAGCCTGCCCAGCCTCTGAGCCACAGGGAGTCGCTGAGCTGCCGGAGGGATGCAGCTGGCAGAGCTGGCGGCGACTCCGGTGGCTCTGCTCCGGCAGTGCCCAACTGCCCCTCTCCCCCCGGAGCCATCGCCTGCGGGTCCCAGAGGGGACCGGTCCAACCCCCTCGCTCCCTCCCCCACATCTTCACACGGCCACTTGGAGAGGTCGCCAGGCACCGAAGGATCCTCCACCACCAACCCACGGGTGCCACGTGCCCGGGGGAATCGGAAGACGGGGGAGGAGCAGAGGGGGCAATGCCCTGGAGAACTGGCCACGCCAAGAGGCTGGCGTGTCTGGCTGCACACAGCACTAGCTGGGGCTGGGCGGGCAGGCCGGGTACCTCAGCTCCATGATGGCGAGCATCGCTTGCTGGTCAGGGAGTCGACGGACTCAAGATCAATCAGCTCCTGGGGAGACAATGTGGGGAAGTGCCAGCCGGGCTCCGAGCTCCCGTAAGGCTCCGGCTGGGGAGCAAAGCGCAGGGCCTGCAACACGTGGCCTCGGCAGACAGGTCGTCCTACTGTGGGCTTGACGGTGTGCAGGGCTCCAGCTGGGGAGCGCAGTGCAGGGCCTGTGGTCAGTGCCCCAGCGTCACGCACCAGTGCACTGCAAAAGCTCCATCAGCATTAGCGCCCAGGGACTCCACCTGAGATCAGGCTCCTTGTGCCAGGTGCTGCACACACACGGTGAGAGCCAGTCCCTGCCCCAGAGAACTCACGAGCTAACTGGATGAGACAAGGCATGGGAGGGAAACTGAGGCACAGAGGGGGAAGTGCTTTGCCCAAAGGTCTCACTGAGGAACTGAGCCCCAGCCCACTGGACCACCCACCAGCACACGCTGTCCCACGTTCAGGGAAGGGAGATAAGCTCCGGAAAGCTTTCTGCAGCGCCGCAGAGCAAAGACTTTCCAAATCTACGGAGCAGATTTGTTGCTAGTTCCCTAGTGGGCACTGACTGCGGAGTGTTGGGGCTCTGTGCAGGGAGACTGGTGTATACAGAGCGACCTGGTGACTTGGGAAGCTGGGTGCAAGGGAAATACCTATGTTTCAATACAGTGACATGTTCAGGAACAAAGAACGCAGGCCACACTCACAGCATGGGGTCTCTAACCTGGGAAGCGGTGACTCTGGAAAAGACTTGGCAGTCATGGTAATCAGGTGCACAGGAGCGCCCAGTGCGAGGCTGGGGCCAAAAGGGCTTATGCCATCCTGGGCTGTGCAAACAGGGCAATCTCCAGTTGTTAGAGAGGTTATTTTCCCTCGGTATTTGGCAGTGGTGCGACCTCTGCTGGGATCCTCTATCCAGGTCTGGTGCCCACAATTCAAGGAGAATGTTGATAAATTGGAGAGGGGTCAGAGAAGAGCCACAAGAGTGACTGAAGGACTGGGAAACATGCCTTATAGTGAGAGACTCCAGAAATCAATCAGTTCAGCTTCACAAAGAGAAGGTTACAGGGTGCCTTGATGACAGTCTGTAAGTACCTACACAGGGAGCAAATGCTTGATAATGGGCTCTTCAGTCTAACAGACAAACGTCCAACACGATCCAGCGATTGGCAGTTGAAGGTAGACAAATCTGCAGAGCTCTCCAGGCCAATCACTAAACCCGCCAAGTAACATAGCCTGAGTGTGTGTTTTACTCACCTTTATCTTCTCCACAAGGAGGGCTTTGCAGAGAAAAGCTGCCAGGTTTTGTTCTGGGTGCCTCGTGAGGGCGGCCCTGCTGATGGTGACACGATCCAAGAATTCAAGTTTCTTGGCCTCCTCCTATGCCCCGCAGAGATTAGACAAAAACAGGAAGGTCAGCGTAGAAAGGAGCTGCCAGTGGGAGAGATGTCAGAAAGCTTCCCCCCAGCGCTGCTCAGGCTTTGATATGCTGAAGGGCAGAAGGCCATTCATCTCCCAACAGGAGTGACTATGTGGGGCGGGCAGGGCAGCTCTGTGTGAAACCAGACCAGAGAGGGAGCAGATCTCACGGGGTAGGTGTCCAAAGAGGAACTGCAACATGGGGGCTAAGCAGCCAGACAGTCTTACTGGGGGCCTTGATAGAGTGGGAGGAACATCTGGGTGTGACACCCTGACACCCCAATATTCGCCACTGTCATATAATTAGGATATGTTTGGTACCAAGTATGTCTTGTAAGGTATCAGTCTAAAAGTCTTTATCTGCTAGACATTAATGTCTCATTGGATTGCATGTGCTATCGTTGTATGTGACGTTCTGAAGTTCAGCTGTGTATTTGTTCCTGAAAAACACTGTGAGGTTCAAAATAGCCTTTCAGGTAGAATAGCAAAAAAGCCAAACACTGGCTCCTGGAGGAAATGCACAAGCATTAGGGCTACCCCAGGAACTGTGTGCAATAGAAACCTCCCCGAGATAACGCGACACAACGGGACCTGTTGGATCCAGGTCACAGCAAAAGAGTTATCCAGCAGGTGGGAAGAGAAGATAAAAGGGGAACAATAAAATCGCAGGGGGGACGGGACGGGACTTCAGACTCCCTGCAATAAGATACCTGGAAACACCTGAGAGACAAAGATTGAACCATGAGAAGTGATGGTCCTAGGCTAGAGAGAGAGATTCCTAGCCTGTGCAAGAAAACCTGGGAAATCCAAGCTGCAAAACCAAGGCGGCTTCTGCCTTAAGAATCTGCCAACCTGTTTATCAGTCGGGGAGAATTTGTTAATGGATATCCTATCTATCTGGTGTATAAAGCTTTGTTTGTGTGTTTTCTTTATTTACTAGGGTAATCTGCTTTGTTCTGTTTGCTATCTCTTCTAACCGCTTAAAATCTACCTCTTGTAGTTAATCATCTTGTTTCTTGTTTATACCACAACCCAGTTTGTAGTATAAATTAGTAACTGGGAGGAGGGGCAAAGAGTTGTTCATACCTCTCTCGACATCGAGGGAGGGGGCGAATGTCATAAAACCTTTGGGTCCGTACTCCAAAGGAGTTGGGCACCAGAGAACTGGGACAAGGCCCTTCAGCTGAGTCTTCCCAGAGCTGATCTCAGTGTCTGTGTCTTTCTGCAGCTGGGTGTGGCCCTGCCTGTGTGTATGGCTAGAAGAGGCTTGTGAGCCGAGCCCAACAAGACAAGGTAACGGGGGCCCAGGCTGGCTGAACAGGCGGGCTCAGTGATAAGCCAGGACATCAGGTGGCACCTCAAAGGGGGACAACCCATCACGCTGGGGACTGGCCAAATCCAGTGGGCAAGGGGCATGGTGGGTGCCTTTTGTAACTCAAGAGAGGATGTTTTTAAGATGCTCTAGTTTAAACAGGAATTATTTGGGGGCAGGTCTCTGGCCTGTGTTATACAGGAGGTCACAGTGGGGAGGTCCCGTCTGGCCTTAGAATCCATGCCTCATCCGGAGACGGACGGATACTGCATGTGGACAGGGCAGTAGCTGAGAGATCAGAGGAGGGCTCTTGGTACCTGTTCATTGCCCTTGAGAAAGGCGTTGATGTAGTCTAGGGTCTCTTTCTCCTGCGAGTCTGGTCCCATAAAACAGGAGGTATTCCCAGGTGATGGTGAATCTGATCAAAGACAGAGCAGTGGTCATACCTGGGGCTGCCAAGCTGCAGGCTGGGTGACAGAGATCTTAGCAGAAACCCTTGCCCCCCGCTCCCACCCCAGCAGGGTAGCAGCCCCGATGCACAACAGGGTCTGGCACAGCCATCCCTGGTTTCCCCAACTCTTTGCTGCTCAGCCCAGCAAAGATCCAGTCAGAGCCCTGGTTCCCAGCGGCCACCCCACTTCCCTGCCCGCACCCAGCATGCAGCACCACACCTGGAAGGAGACATGATGTCAGGCTCTGAGTGGTGTCCCCGCTCTCCGGGCCATTGCTGGAGGGGGCAGAGGGAATGGCAGTGAGTCGCTCTGCTCCCTGCTGCGGAAGAGGGAGGGGCTACCCAGTCTGCGCAGGATATGGGGACCCAGCGCCTGCCCGTTCTGCTTCCTCTGACTGCTTCCCCTGACATTGACAGCCACGGGGTGTAACCTGGGCAAGCCCTGGGCTCCCATCATCAACCCCCCCACCCAAATGCCCTGTGCTGTGCCATGCGTCACCCCCCTGCAAAGGAGCCAGCAGATGGGGCTGTAACATCAGGGGGCTTCTCATGCTTTGGCCGGCGCCCTGCAATCCTAGGCTTAACAACCCACTGTGCACAGAGCATCCCCTTCGACTGGTGGAAAACATCTTCCGACCCTGTGCGTGACGGATCGGGGTGGGCAATTCAGTCAGTCTCCACCTGATGCTTCTGCTGCCGCCCCTAATGCCCCGATCAGATGTAGGGGCTGCAGCTGCTGCCAGCAGGAGGGGCCATTCCCCCCTGCCTGGGTTTTCCTGTCTCTCCATCTCATGGCAGCCCAGAGTTGTACAAAGGTGATGGAGTCTTCTCCCGCCACTGACACCCTGGTCTTGCAACCCCAACCCCCAGGGGGCAAGCCCCACCGCAATGCAGGGCCATGGCCCCGGCCATTTTTGCAGCCCCTCCGCCCACCCAGGAGGCACCCACTCACCAGCATGGAAGGGCTGAGGCACACACAGCTCCTGCTGCTGCTGTGGGCTCTTCCGCGGACTCTTCCTTCGAGGAGGTCTCGTCTCCTCCCAGGCACGGATGGGCTTCAAGGGGACCTTGCGGACTTCCTCAGCCATCCTGCAAGAAGCCAGGACAAGGCATTGCTTGTGAGAGGTGAGAGGCGACTGCCCCGTTCAGCATCAGGGCCAGTCCACGTATGGCCGTTCCACCAGTGCCTACAGCTGCCAGCAGGGAAACAAGCCAATGGATGTGCTCAAAGTCACCCAGGCAGTCAGCAGTACAGGCAGGATTAGAACCCAGGTCTCCGGACTCCCAGGCCCATCCCGCAGGCCAAACGGCCTCCCCCGGGTCACTCCCGCCTCTCCTTCTGCTGGATCACAAACTGCCCAGCAGACAGGCTGCATCCAACCACTCAGGATTCTTCCTGCCCAGGGAAATTACCCTGATCCCTTCCCCCAGGAATATTGGGGCCGTGGCAGGTCCCAGGTGGGGGAGGGAAGCGGGGTGGGGTGCGGGGGGCGGTCTGGTGAGCAGCAGGAGTTGCTCTGACCCCACCGTGAAGGGGAAGGAGCAGAAGGCGGGAGAGCAGCAGGCAGGCAGGCTGTGCCGGGGCAGAGCTTTGTGGTGATTTCGCAGCTCGTCTCTCCAAGGCCTGTGTGGGAGCAGCCGCTGCAGAGAATCCCAGGCCTGATTCCCCCCACGCTGGGTCTCCTGAATGGCCCCTGCCCTGGGGGGCTCCATTCCTCACCCAGTGTCAACTGCTGACTCTGCAGCCGCTGCACGGCAGGCGTCCTAAGGCACCTCTAGTCCTCTCCAGAGCTCAGGGGGACTGTCCTGGCATCGGACTGTCCTGGTGAATGGAACAATGGCTCCGGGCAGACGGAGAATGCCTGTTCCCCCGGCAACCTCAGTGCCATTCCCTCTGGAAGTGATGGTGTCCGCAAGGGTGCTGGAGGTGGTCAGGCTTCGTGGTTGGAGCTGGACTCAGGAGGCCGGGGCGTGGGTGGAGCGAGGCTGGAGCGAGAGCAGGGCTGGAGTAGGACGAGGGGCAGTGCCACCAGCTACCTCCCGGTCTGGACACTTACCTGGCCCCACCATGCCAGTGGCTGAGCACACGGGTGTTGTGGTATTTAGGCTCTCAACGCCCCCGCAGAGCAAGGACCTGCTCTCCCTCATTAGCTGAGGCCAGGGGCGGCGGGGACTCATCTGATCTCATGCAGAAGACTTACAGAGGAGCGGGGAACTGAACACAGCTCTCCTGGGTCCCAGCCCAATGCCTCATCTAACCTCCTGTGCCGCCTTCCCGTGCCGTGCCACCAGCCCTGCCAAACCCTCCTCCTTGTCTCCGTCCCCTCCGGGCTCACCTGGTGTGACCCCTTCTGTCGAGCTGCCCCGGGCTCCCTCCTGTGCGCATGCCGGTGCCCACTTCCTCACTGGCACCAGGCTAGACAGCCGGCACCGGGGCACTTGGCAGACATGCACCGCCCAGCCAGGAGCTCGGGGAAGGCTCGGTGTGGTTGGCGATGCAATGGAAAAGCAGAGGTGGGCAATAGAAGATTCTCCTACCTGGAGTCAGGAGTGGGCAGAAACCTGTGCGTAAATGGGCCACCCACTTTCTGCTACCGGTGGCGGAGCTGGATCTGCTGGCTCAGCGTTCCCCAGCGGCACCTGCCAGCTCTCGCTCTGCCAGAGCCAAGCCTGGCAGTGAGGGGATGAGGCTGTGCCAGCCAGCAGGGGCGTGTCACAATGGGCAGGCGAGTCACAGACCAGCCAATGTGTGACTCCCCAGCCATGGGATGCCCCAGCCCAGACTTGCTCTGGTCTCGCCAAGGCTTTAGAGCCTGTCCTTCCCCACCGGGGTCATGGGACGGACCTTCCCTCCCCACAGTCACAGACGTTAGGCCGGAAGGGACCGCTGGGCTCCTCTAGTCCCAGCTCCTGCAGACCCCAGGCCAGAGCCCCTCCCTGCGTCCATGCTATTGGAGCCAGGGGGTCTCTGGATCCCCGAGTGCGAGAATCAGTTCCATCCCGGTTCCTCCTTCTCGAGACGGGGATCCATGAACTCTCCCCACCTCCGGCTCCCAGCCCACCTGAGCGGCTCTTTCCACTTTCCCAAGCTGCCGGGTGCTTTGGCCATAGGGTGTAAAATGGTCCCATCTCTGCTTCCTCTCCCACCGCTGCAACGACGCAGAAGCTGCTTTAATAGCAGCCTCCTCCTCCCGCCCAACTGAGTGTCAGACCTTGCTAATGCTCAGTGTCATGACAACCCCAGGAGATGATTGCTGTGGCATGTGACGAAGTCGGACTGTTCTTAATGTTTCCTCTGAATAGTGTGGGGGTGCCTCAGTTTCCCCTATGCAGTTCTTAAGTATCTAGGTGGTGGCGTAAGGGTGTATGATCATTGCAGAGCCCTAGAGGGCAGGTATGTGCAGGGTTCTGGACACAGAGAATGGCCGACACCCTATTTCCTGGGTGCTGATGGCCTGGCCCTTCCCCCCTACAAGGTGAGAGCTAAAAGGGTTGGAGAAAAAAGGAATCAGGTGACCTCCTGGCCCGGGAAAGGGACAAAGCCCAGAGGAGGAGGGGCTGGAGAGAGTTTCAGTTGAGGCTGGCTGGGGACATGGAGTGAAGTACAGGCGTGGTTGTCTGGCTCACTACCTCCCAAAATGGACTCAGCTGAGGGGTCCTGTTCTCTGCACCTACATGCTCTGTGTTAGACCATGTTCCTGTCATCTAATAAACTTTCTGTTTTACTGGCTGGCTGAGAGTCACGTCTGACTGCGGAGCTGGGGTGCAGGACCCTCCGGCTTCCCCAGGAGCCTGCCTGGACGGGCTCGCTGTGGGAAGCTCACGGAGGAGCAGAGGATGCTGAATGCTCAGAGGTCAGACCCAGGAAGGTGGAAGCTGTGTGAGCTCTTTGCCCTGCAGACAGGCCGTTCACAGAAAGGAGACTTCCCCAGAGTCCTGACTGACTTCGTAGGGAGCAGTTCCAGAGCGTCGCCCGGGGACTCCATGACACGGGGGTCTCGGCCCAGGGGGAGGCAGTGACTCCTAGAAGCAGAAAAAGCAGCAGCACCATAGATCAGGGAGGTCTGGCAATGCCAGTGGCTGCCTGGGGTCTGGCACCCCAGGCACTCAGAGCAGACTGTCAAAGGCCAAACCCCTCTCACCACCGGCTCTGTAGCTCCCCCTTGCTTTCGGTCGGTCTTAGGCACCATCCTGGCCCTCATCCCCCTGGCATCCGAGCACTGCCCATTGCATTTATTCTAACTGCCCCCTTCAGGGCAGGGTCTGGCAGCTACTCCCACTGCACAGACAGGGAACTACAGCACAGAGGGAAGAAGGGACTTGCTCAAAGACAAACAAAGCATCTGTGGCAGAGCTGGGAAATAAACATGGGTCTCCTGGGTTCCAGGATGGCACCTTCTCTTTCAACCTCCTGCCCCCTTCGTCCCTGGTTCAGTGAGAGCTGTGGGAGCTCTCTGGGGCACAGGAGCTGGCTGGTGCCCAGATGGAGCTACGTTGCCTATTGCACAGATCTCGCTTTTCCCGAACATTGAAAATGCTGCTCCAACCATACCAGGGCCCGCCAGGATCCTTGCAGCTGGTCCGTGCTAAATTGTGAACTGTGCTCTGGCCTCCCAGAGCGGGGCAATGGGAGAGGGTGGGGCTGGCGCAAGGCCCTGCTGGATTACGGCTCACGCGTACGGGGTCCCAGTGCTACAGAGCTCTGTGCCGGGGCAGCGCTTTCTGGGGGTTTCACAGCTCCTCTCTCCAAGGCCAGTGTGGGAGCAGCCGCTGCAGAGAATCCCAGGCCTGATTCCCCCCACGCTGGGTCTCCTGAATGGCCCCTGCCCTGGGGGGCTCCATTCCTCACCCAGTGTCTCCTGCTGACTCTCCAGCAGCTGCACGGCAGGCGTCCTAAGGCACCTCTAGTCCTCTCCAGAGCTCAGGGGGACTGTCCTGGCATCGGACTGTCCTGGTGAATGGAACAATGGCTCCAGGCAACCGGAGAATGCCTGTTCCCCCGGCAACCTCAGTGTCTGGGCACTTACCTGGCCCCATCATGCCAGTGGTTTAGCACACGGGTGTTGTGGTATTTAGGCTCTCAACGCCCCCTCCGCAGAGCAGGGACGTGCTCTCCCTTGTTAGCTGAGGCCCAGAGCGGCGGGGACTCACCTGATTTCACGCAGAAGACTTACAGAGGAGCGGGGAACTGAACACAGCTCTCCTGGGTCCCAGCCCAATGCCTCATCTAACCACCTGTGCCGCCTTCCCGTGCCATGCCACCAGCCCTGCCAAACCCTCCTCCTTGTCTCCGTCCCCTCCCGGCTCGACTGGTGCGACCCCTTCTGTTGAGCCGCCCCGGGCTCCCTCCTGTGCGCATGCCGGTGCCCACTTCCTCACTGGCACCAGGCTAGATGGCCGGCACCGGGGCGCCTGGTAGACGTGCGCCACCCAGCCAGGAGCTTGGGGAAGGCTCGGTGTGGTTGGCGATGCAATGGAAAAGCAGAGGTGGGCAATAGAAGATTCTTCTACCTGGAGTCAGGAGTGGGCAGAAGCCTGCCCGTAAATGGGCCACCCACTTTCTGCTGCCGGTGGCGGAGCTGGAACTGCTGGCTCAGCGTTCCCCAGCGGCACCTGCCAGCTTTCGCTCTGCCAGAGCCAAGCCTGGCAGTGAGGGGATGAGGCTGTGCCAGCCAGCAGGGGCGTGTCACAATGGGCAGGCGAGTCACAGACCAGCCAATGTGTGACTCCCCAGCCATGGGATGCCCCAGCCAGACTTGCTCTGGCCTTGCCAAGGCTTTAGAGCCTGTCCTTCCCCACCGGGGTCATGGGAGGGACATTCCGCTGTTATACCAATAAAATAAAAACCAACAGGATCTCATGAAAGCGAAAAAGGCAAAATACCACATTTATTGTGAATACAGAAAGAATCATAGTAAGCAGTTAGTTATAGCTATAACATTCCATTCAATCTCATATTTATTCACACATTCATTCATACAAACACACACACACAGGTTCTGCAAGGTTGTTATCATAGTTACCAGCCTTAGAGTTGCTCATGCCAAGCCACTGGCCAGGTGGCCTGGACATGAGGAGAGAGCAGGGCCTTGTCAGATGCTCATCTGATGCTCCTGGAAGTTGGTTTGCAGAATCAGACCCCAAAGTTCTCACTTTTTAGAGTCTATTTTTATAGGAATTTCTTCCTATGCCAGTCTATGGGAATTCCTTCATCATGGTGTTGCTGAATCAATCAGCAGATAGCACATCCGCGCTGCTAGATGTTATCTTGTTCTTTGGTTCTCCCATTCTTGAGGCTGTTGGGTGGATTCCAGTCTGCCCTCCGGGGGTCCTCTCGTTATTTCCACTTGACGCCTTCTTCAGCAGATGGACACTGGATTCTTAGGCTGGCACCTCCCTGATCATTCAGTTATTATCCACACCAAGCATCCATCCACATACATCCTCTATCTCTATTTTAATCACAATTGTTAATACAACAAAAGGGCGGGGAGTCTCTGGGTGCTGTTTCTGTTCTTCGAGTATTGCTTTGAGTCTCTCTCTCTGTGAATTGCTTTGAGAACAGACTCTGTCTTAGAATGTACGAACACAATTAGCAGCTTGCAGGTTTCACACATAGAGGGAGAGAAACAGCACCAAAAACCAAGAGACCTCTTAATTAGTAATACCCTGGACTTTAAACTATTGGGAATCAAACTCATTTGTGATTTCAGTACAGAACTTCTTTAATATGATCCAACACCGCTCCCCACAGTCACAGACGTTAGGCCGGAAGGGACCTCTGGGCTCCTCTAGTCCCAGCTCCTGCAGACCCCAGGCCAGAGCCCCTCCCTGCGTCCATGCTATTGGAGCCAGGGGGTCTCTGGATCCCCGAGTGGGAGGATCACTTCCATCCCGGTTCCTCCTTCTCGTGACAGTGCAGAACGGGGATTCATGAACTCTCTGCACCCCCGGCTCCCAGCCCACCTGAGCGGCTCTTTCCACTTTCGCAAGCTGCCGGGTGCTTTGGCCACGGGATGGAAAACGGTCCCATCTCTGCTTCCTCTCCCACCGCTGCAACGACGCAGCAGCTGCTTTAATAGCAGCCCCCCCTCCCCCGCCCCCATACTGTGTCCCAGGCCTTGCTAACGCTCAGAGCCACGGCAGCCCCAGGAGATGATTGCTGCGGGGTTCTCGGCCCGGGGAGAGGCAGTGACTCCTAGAAGCAGGGAGAGCAGCAGCACCATAGATCAGGGCTGTCTGGCAATGCCAGTGGCTGCCTGGGGTCTGGCAGCCCAGGCACTCAGAGCAGATTGTCAAAGGCCAAACCCCTCTCACCACCGGCTCTGTAGCTCCCCCTTGCTTTCGGTCTGTCTTAGGCACCATCCTGGCCCTCATCCCCCTGGCATCCGAGCACTGCCCAACCTCGATTGCATTTATTCTATCTGCCCCCTTCAGGGCAGGGCCTGGCTGCTTCCCCCACTGTACAGACAGGGAACCGCTGCAGAGAGAGAATAAGGGACTAGCTCGAAGATAAACAGAGCATCTGTGGCAGAGCTGGGAAATGAACATGGGTCTCCTGGGTGCCAGGATGGCACCTTCTCTTTCCACCTCCTGCCCCCTTTGTCCCTGGTTCAGTGGGAGCTCTCTGGGGCACAGGAACTGGCTGGTGCCCAGATGGAGCTGCGTTGCCTATTGCACAGATCTCGCTTTTCCCCAACATTGAAAATGCTGCTCCAACCTTACCAGGACCCGCCAGGATCCTTGCAGCTGGTCCGTGCTAAATTGTGAACTGTGCTCTGGCCTCCCAGAGCAGGGCAATGGGAGAGGGTGGGGCTGGCGCAAGGCCCTGCTGGATTGCAGCTCACGCATACGGGGTCCCAGTGCTATAGAGCTCTGTGCCGGGGCAATGCTTTGTGGGGGTTTCGCAGCTCCTCTCTCCAAGGCTGTGTGGGAGCAGCCGCTGCAGAGAATCCCAGGCCTGATTCCCCCGACGCTGGGTCTCCTGAATGGCCTCTGCCCTGGGGGGCTCCAGTCCTCACCGAATGTCTCCTGCTGACTCTCCAGCAGCTGCATGGCAGGTGTCCTAAGGCACCTCTAGTCCTCTCCAGAGCTCAGGGGGACTGTCCTGGCATCAGGCTGTTGCTGGCACCCAGTGCCGAGAGGCTGAACAACAGCTTGAGTGGTTCGTTTCCCGGTGTGCTACACCCAGTAATCACAATGGGGTGGAGAAGCAGAAAAGTTTATTTGAAGCTTCAAATAGGTAAAGGGAGATTTGAATCTCAAATCCTGTACACAGAGCAGGAAGTTACACAGGCTTTTATACATCCTTTTTCCCAACATACTTATCCAATAGCAAGCTACCCCAAGTATCCATGTAGCCAGCCAATCCAGTTCCCAGCTAGTTCCCTGATTCTCTGTATCATTTGTTAAACTCTACATAAAGCTGCTTTATTCAGCATTGTTCTTCCATATCTGCCCTGTGTGGCCTTGCTTAGTTTCAGGCAGTCTGACTCTGCAGCATATTGTTGCAGATTCTCAGCATAACTGCTGTGTGTGCCTCCAGGCAGGGGGGGCCAAGGACACTTGGGCCTAGTACGCAGAGCTGCTGCAAGTGCCTCCAGGCGGGAGGGGGGGCCAAGGACACCTGGGCCTAGTGCGAGGGGGCTTCATCGCCACTCGTGGTCTTCCATCCCCTCGAGTTACCTAGCGGCCATGCCCCAGTGTCCCCAACAACTCCCCTCTTTGAGAACACTCAACAGCCTTGGCTCTGAGTTTTCTCACTTGGGCTACTTATTTCTTTACAATAGGACTTTGCATAAGCACTTTGTGATAGCCCTGAAGAGAATGACTTATTAACTTTTGCAAAAGGGCCCTGACACATGATACCGCACAGCATAATACCAGTAATACAAGCAATACAGGAAAGAGAAGTTTCAATAGCAGGCTAAATAAACCACCAAGATAAGACGACAAACCCTAGCCTGAAAACAAGGTTTGCAACCAATCGTTCTCTGGGGCAGTATAGGCAACCTGTGCTCCGGCTCGGGCATGGGCCTCAGCCTGTACCACCTTTTCATAGATCTCATAACTGCTATCATTTACATATACACACCATCGGGGCGCCACGAGGGCACAAACCCCTCCTTGGGATGCCAAGAGATAGTCCAAAGCCAGCCTGTTTTGGAGGGAAAACGTCCTGAGCTGCTGTACCTCTTTATTTAATGTTTTTACTGCTGACCCTAAATCACTAACTGAGTCCTCTAACTCTAAGGCCACCTTCTCAAGTACCATCTGCAGCCTTATAGTATAGCGGCCTATGCATGCCATGGCTGGTCCGGTAAACAGTGGCGCTATTCCCAGTACAGAGCACCCTACAAGCTTCTCGGTTGTGAGGGGATTCTTCATCTTGCCCTCCAATGCCTTAGTCAGTCGCCGCAGGGTCTTTTCTCGTGACTCAACAGAGGTGTCTTGGGCATTTCTAATCTTTCCTTTGGGCAGTGTGGCAGTTATGGAAAGATGAGGAACTCCATGAGCTATATAACAGCTACCTGTCCAGTTGTCTGGCAGCACCTTGTAAGCCTTTCGGCCACATACAAAATAGTGACCCTGTAGGGCCCAGTAAGGACTGTTTCTTAAGGGGATTCCTGGGATATTTAAGGCTGCTTTGGCGGCTTTTTTCAACAATTTATATGCCCCTAAGGGGGCATCTTATTTTTTTGATTGGGTACAAGTGGGGGCATTTCTAATTGTGCCGTTCAAATTACACTCGCCATAGGGACCACTACAAACACACCATTGGCTTGCTACATTGGAGATATTAACTGGACGGCAAGTTATATTTCCAAACTTTTCTTTTGTGGTACGATTATTTGTAAGAGTTTCCCTAAAAGGGGAGGAACCATTACACCCACACTGCTGGCTTCCCCTTTTGGTCTTTATCCAATACCCATCAGCCCACTGTGTAATAACACAGGAGCTCTTTCCGACAGGATGCCCATAGGGATCAGATTGGTTTTGGGTAAAACATAACACTCCCTCAGTGAGTACTGCAACTGAATACTCCTGGTCCTGATAGGTGGCTTGCTGTAAAGAGGTCTTGTTCCAGAACGGTGAGTCCGTTCTTTTCTGCTCTTTGGTGGTGGCTAATTCTGCTAGGGTCAAGGGCAGCATGTCAAGGGGCATTCCCGTTTTGGGGGATAGTGGAGTTGGAGCACATACCCAGCAATCAGTCTGGTTTGTTAAATTAGCAACATGGTGCTCAAGCAAAACAAAGGAGTTATGCTCCCGATATGCACAGTTTGGAAATACCAATACAGAGAATAACAATGTTACCCAATTAATTATGACCAGAGTCTTCCCAACCCAGGATCTCCAATACCTGAGTGGGCCCATTTTAGTATTAAGGTGCCCGCTATTTGTGTCTTTTAAACAGTAGCTTTAGCCCGAGATTGTCACTAGATGAGGAGTCAGCAGGTTGGACGGTCCACTGTTCTGCTGACGAGGGGGCAGGTACTGCCTTCAGACGAGAGTGATGGATCCAGTTCTTGTGTCCCTCGATCTTTGCCGCTGTATGGGAGGTCAGCAGGACGGTATAGGGTCCTTTCCACTTTTCCTGGAGAGGCTCGTCTTTCCAGGTGCGAACAAGCACAGAGTTACCGGGCTGTAAGGAGTGGACGGGAGAGTCCAAGCGGAGAGGCTGGGAATCCTTGGTATACCTGTGAAGATACAAGAGACCAGCAGACAGGGAACACATATACTGTGACAAAAAAACATTACACAACTCCCATTCCCCTGACAGAACCGGGGTGCCATTCATAGGCCATGCCCTTCCAAACATAATTTCAAAGGGACTGAGCCCTAATCTACCCTTTGGGAGAACGCGGATACGGAGTAGGACGAGGGGCAAAGCATCAGGCCATCGCAGTGAGGCTTCTTGGCACACTTTTGAGAGATGCCGTTTAAGGGTCTGATTGGTACGCTCCACGACCCCACTGGCTTGCGGTCTCCAGGGCGTATGGAGTTTCCAGGGGATCTGTAAGGCATGTGAGATGCTTTGAATGGTTTTTGACGTGAAGTGTGTCCCGTTGTCAGATTCCATCCACAGGGGGAGTCCAAAGCGAGGAATGATCTCCTTTACAAACTTGAGGGCCACTGTCCTGGCAGTGCAGTTACGGAATGGGAAGGCTTCTGGCCATCCGCTGAACCGATCCACTATAACAAGGAGATATTTGAACCCTTGGGTCCAGGGAAACTCGGTAAAGTCTATTTGCCACACTTGTCCGGGGCCCGGAGTGGGTTCTAGGGCAGCTGGTGGCACAGGATGTCCCGGTCGGGGGTTATTCTTTTGGCAGACTAAGCAGTCCGCCTGTACCTGGGCAGCCAGGGGTCGGAGTCCGGAAGTGATAAAGTATTTTCCCATTAGCTGGATAAGTGCTTTCCTGCCAGCATGAGTGGTTTGATGTAGTTTCTGCAGCACTGGCTGGATTAGGCCCTTTAGTAAGAGGATTTTCCCTTCTGGGGAATGGAGCCATCCCTCCTTTTCCCGGAGACCGAGTTTGTCAGTTAGCTGTCTCTCCTCCCCGGAGTACTGAGGGGTTGGAAGCTCCCCTACTGATGGGATAAGGGCATGCATATGGGCGTTCTCAGCCTGAGGGGATGGCAGGGTGGCAGCATGCTTAGCCTCTCTATCTGCCCGGGCGTTACCTCTGGCCACATCTTGATCCTCCCTTTGATGGGCTTTACAGTGTACCACCGCCACTTCTGAGGGGAGTTGTACGGCTTCTAGGAGCCGGAGGATTTGGGGCCCGTACTTGACTGGGGAGCCTTGGGCTGTCAGCATTCCCCTTTGCTTCCATAGGCCAGCATGAGCATGCAGCACACCAAAAGCATACTTTGAATCAGTAAAAATGTTGACCCGCTTTCCTTTTGACAGTTCAAGTGCACGGGTCAGGGCTATTAGTTCGGCAAGCTGGGCAGAGGTCCCAGCAGGCAAACCTTCAGCTTCCACAGTGTCATGGAGGGTCACAGCAGCATAACCCGCCCTCCTTTGCCCATCTATTACAGTACTGCTACCATCAGTGTACCACTCATAATCTGCATTTGGGAGGGGTACATCCTTTAAATCCGGACGGCTGGAGTACTGGACATCTATGATCTCTAAACAGTCACCTTCCTGTTCCTCTGTTTCTGGCAAGAGGGTGGCTGGGTTAAGGGAGGGACAAGGGTGTAAGGTGACTTCAGAGTTCTCTAACAGCTTAGCCTGGTACCGAGCAATCCGAGCCTGGGTGAGCCAAAGCCCTCCCTTTGCATCCAATAAGGCTTGGACCATATGGGGAGTATAGATTTGCATAACCCCTCCCAATGTTAGCTTCTCTGCTTCCTCAAGCACTAGGGCAGTAGCTGCGACCGCCCGTAAACATGCCGGCCAACCCTTTGCAACCTGATCCAATTGCTTAGAAAAATAAGCCACGGGATGTCTCCATGCTCCTAACAGCTGTGTGAGCACTCCTAGGGCCACCCCCCTTCATTCATGTACATACAACTGAAACGGCTTAGAGAGATCCGGCAGGTCCAGAGCTGGGGCTTCCATCAATTTTCTTTTCAGGATTTTAAATGCCCTGTCAGCCTTTGGAGTCCAATAGAAGGGGTCATGATCCGCTCCTTTTACACAGTCGTACAGGGGTTTAGCCCACAGTCCAAACTCTGGGATCCATATCCTGCAAAAGCCTGCCATACCCAGAAATGTCCTGAGCCGCTTACAATTACTTGGAGAGGAACTTGACAGATAGCTTCCCTTCTTTTTTTTTTTCGCTTGAACGCTGACGCTCCCCTTGCCTTAGCTGTAACCTGATCCCTCTCCACCTCAGACAACAGGGTTCTCAGGAGGATATTACAGTCGTCTCAAGCGGCTTGTGACTACTGAGGCACCCCTCAAAGACTGAAATAAACCTGCTTGGGTTCGTTGAGAATTCCCCAGCCTGTGTTTTAAAAGCTGCTAAGTCTATTGGATTGAATGGCACATGGGTGTAAACTTGCATAGTGGTAGCCTGACGTCCGTCTGCCCGTGGGCAAGCCACAACAGTCTCGGTAAGCAAAGGATAGAGTCCCACCGAGGGGGCAATCTCTGTAACCCGAGGCATCCTAGCCTTATAAGGTAGGGATGTGGGGGCCGAAGGGGACACCGGCTCTGCCATTACAGTGGGGGTGGGGGTCTGGGGACTAACATTAGCTACTACCGAACCAGTCGGAGTCAAATTACAACTTTGCAGAATTACAGCTCTTTTCTATTTCTTAAAGCCATAAACGCTTGTGCATACAAATATTCATTCCATTTACCCATTCACTGGCAAAACAAAACTAATTGGAGGATCGTGTTGTAATTAATTGACCCTCCTGGTGGCCACCACTCCTGGTCCTCTAGTTGATATTGAGGCCAGCCAACTGTACAGAATCGTTTTAATTGGCTCTTAATCATTGGATCCGCACCAAATACCTTCCAGTTTGCTAGAATGCACTCTAGGGGCGTACACCGTGCCCTAACCTCTGAGCTCTGTCCCTGTCCCATATCTACAGGGTAACTCTGGGCGTCCCCAGGTTCCAACAGAGCATATAATCCGGATTTTAAAAGGTTCCTATCTTATCCAAGGGACCGGCTCTTCACGGTGGCCTGCAGCTGCTCCTCCCCCACGTCTAAGGGACCGGTTCTTCACCGCTGTCCACAACTGCTTCTCCACTATATGAGTGCGTTGCACCGTTGTGTCCTCCGGGGTCGATCAAATCGTGTCTCCTCCGAGGCCCCCGATGAACTCACCGGTGCGCGCTGGGCGTCGGTTCTCGCTGCAATCCTCGACCTCCAGGAGGGGTCCGGGCAAGGCTAAATTGCAGCCTCGTCGCCCACCCAGGGATGCCAAAAGCTGTTGCCGGCACCCAGTGCCAAGAGGCTAAACAACAGCTGAAGTTGGTTCGTTACCCGGTGTGCTACACCCAATAATCACAACGGGGTGGAGAAGCAGAAAAGTTTATTTGAAGCTTCAAAAAGGTACAGGGAGATTTGAATCTCAAATCCTGTACCCAGAGCAGGAAGTTACACAGGCTTTTATACATTCTTTTTCCCAGCATACTTATCCAATAGCAAGCTGCCCCAAGTATCCATATAGCCAGCCAATCCAGTTCCCAGCTAGTTCCCTGGTTCTCTGTATCATTTGTTAAACTCTACATAAAGCTGCTTTATTCAGCATTGTTCTTCCATATCTGCCCTGTGTGGCCTAGCTTAGTTTCAGGCAGTCTGACTCCGCAGCATATTGTTGCAGATCCTCAGCATAACTGCTATGTGTGCCTCCAGGCGGGGGGGCCAAGGACACTTGGGCCTAGTACGCAGAGCTGCTGCGAGTACCTCCAGGTGGGAGCGGGGGCCAAGGACACCTGGGCCTAGTGCGAGGGGGCTTCATCGCCACTCGTGGTCTTCCATCCCCTCGAGTTACCTAGCGGCCATGCCCCAGTGTCCCCAACACAAGGACACCTGGGCCTAGTGCGAGGGGGCTTCATCGACACTCGTGGTCTTCCATCCCCTCGAGTTACCTAGTGGCCATGCCCCAGTGTCCCCAACGGGACTGTCCTGGTGAATGGAACAATGGCTCCGGGCAGCTGGAGAATGCCTGTTCCCCCGGCAACCTCAGTGCCATTCCCTCTGGAAGTGATGGTGTCAGCGAAGGTGGGGAGGTGGTCAGGCCTCGGGGTTGGAGCTGGACTCAGGAGGCCGGGGCGTGGGTGGAGCGAGGCTGCTGCTGTGAGACTGAAATACTTGCTCCGGGAGTCACGGGCCTGTTCCTGGCTTGTGGATTGGCGGGAGCCCGGCACAGGAGGGACTCAGGGCCTGACACATAGCTCCAGGGGGCGCTTGGCTCCCGGCCCCGCTGGGCACTGACAGGCCAGGTGCAGGGGGCCAGGCGCAGCACCAGGGAGGACATTGGGGAGGCAGGAGCGCTGAGGTGGGGCTGAGCGGGCAGGTGCTGAGGAGCTGCGGCCGGCTGGCCAGCAGGGAGGAGGAGCAGCACCCAGCTGTGGAGAGCCCAGCTGCAGCTCCACACGGGGCGCGGCCAGAGCCTGGCAGGCGGCTGGCTGAAGTGGCACTTTGTGATCTGGCGCAGGCGGGAACTGGCTCCCCACATCCGAACGCTCTGCAGCGCCGGCGGATTCACATCTAAACCCGGATCTGGCTCCCAATTCACAGCTGGCCCCTCCCCCCAATCTGGAGTGGCTGAGACTCCAGCGCTCTGGGGAAGAGGCCAACAAATGTCAGCTCCTGGGGTGGGCTTCCCCCAGAGACAACCCTGTGCTGGGAAGGGAGGTTCCAAGAGCCGGCAGCTCCACCACTCACACTCCCAGCGTCCTGGGAATGAGCCAGGAGCAGAGTCCCAGTCCCCGTCCCCTGGCATTAATCCAGGGACTCCGCACTGGGGATGTGCACCTGGCAGCATGCAGCCTCCTGAGAACACATAGGCCAGGGTGCAGGGCAAGGGCTCCCAGAGAGAAACGGCAGGAGGGCAATGCTGGGAACCCCCAGGCTGTCTTCAGCTCAAGCATGAGGGCACCCCAGCATCCTGGAGAGCAGGAATCTAGCTTCAGCTCAGCCTTTATGTCCCCCTGTTCTCTGTGCTAGATAGGTTGGTCTCCCGGAGGGACGAAAGTGCCCATCAGGAGTTCCTGGCTTATGCAACGTCAGTTTCCCGCTCTTGTGAAAAAAACAGTGACTTCCCTTACACAGGAGCTGGTGTTCTTCAGGCTGGGCTGGGCCTGTACACGTTCCTCTGTAGGGGTGTGTGCACCCAGGGCCCGTGAGTCGCAGACGTTTGCCAATGAACATTTGCCAACAGACGTTTGCCCCCTGCTCTCCCCGTGTGCTCAGGGACCGCCATCAAAAGGGCACGTCTGCCACCTCCCTCTCAAGTCCTTCGCACCTGCATACTGCCAGGGGAACATCCCCATTTCTACTGAGGCCTCAGGGACATGGTTTATGATGAACCAGCTGGAGTTGATCTCTTCCCCCCCCCTCCCGGCGTGTTGCACCCCTACGGCTAGCTGGGGATCCAAACTGACACTCCCCGGTTTGAGCCCCTGCCTAGCCAGGCCTCCCCCCAGGCAGTTGTTGGCCCTGAACTCCTGCAGGCAGCCATGACACACAGGTGCTTGGGGGCTTGAGAGAAGGGCTATCACCAGCTGAATGACCCCTGCACGTATGGTGGGGACTGAGGCCACTTTGCCAGCAGGTGCCCCCAAAGTCCTGTGCTATGCTGAGTCTGGGGAGATGGGCAGGTTCAGCCTCATTAGAAGGGATCGGCCAGACAGAAAGGCAGAATCGGGTCCCCGCACGGAGCCCCTCTAGTACCTGCCTGTGTCCGAACCACCAGGACAATGGCCAATCCCACCTTCAGGTCAGGTTCCAGCGTCGGGCCCTCTCCATACCCACAGCGTGTGGCACCCAGCATGCGCCGATAGACTCCGGTACATGCAGTAAGTTCACAGACACTAGAAACTGCCTAACACCAGGCTGGGGGCTGGGGATGTGTAGGGTACAGAGCACAGCACCCTCTAAGGCCGGGCAGGAGGGCTGGGAAATGCATATGATACAGAGCACAGCGCCCTCTAACACCTGGCAGGGGGGCTGAGAGATGGGGGGTGTAGGGTACAGAGCACAGCGCCCCCTAACGCTGGCCAGGGGCCCTGGAAGCTGGGGGAATATGTAGGATCCGGAGCACAGCATCCCCTAACACCAGGCTGGGGGGCAGGGAGAGGGGGGATATGTGGGGTACAGAGCACAGCGCCCCCTAACACCAGGACACGAGGTCTCGTCCATCTCAGGGCGGAAATGATCACACCCTTCGAATGGGGGATCTGCCACGGGCACTGGCAGGAGCGCGCTGCTTTACATTAAGATTCTTTGGCTGATGGGCGAACCTCACCCCGCCCTGCGTTTCGAGTGTGAACAGCTGTCGATGGAAATCCAGACGGCAGAGATGGAGCAGGACTAACCGGGGTCACTGAGTCTCGCCCTCACCCCGTGTCTACACTGTACAAGGGTGGGAAATAGCAGGTGCCTTTTCTTGCTCTGATACGATTTTGGAGATGCCGACGCTTGCGACAGCTTTCTCCCTGTGTGGGTTGTGGGATCCAGGGGAGCCGTCTGTGTGCTCTGTACAGGACAAGGTGTGTAGATCGTTTATACCTCAATATATCACTGTAAATACAGTTATTTAATATATCAAATAAAAGCAGAACAATACATCAAAAAACATCAAAATGAAACAGAGGATTGCTATGTACAGGGGGGATTGCTATGTACAGGGGGGATTGCACGTGACTAGTTAACTGCTCGAGAGCTTTCATCACCGTGTACTTTCTGACAGGTTTCCGCGCCCTGTGTAGGGTTTACGTCCCGCCCTCCGTCCCCGTTTCCGGTCATGTACATTTTTGGTGCCGTCGGCCCTTTTGAACATTTCTTTTGTATTGTTTTCTGTGTTTAGCCGGGAGAAAGTTGCTTTCTTGTGTTTTGACATATTTAGAGAAAAAGTAAGAACAAGTAGAAAGAAAGGCTGTAAGGGGTTTGCGGCTCCCTCCCCGTCCATCAGGGTGGGAGACTACGCCCCTCGCTACGATACTTCCGGGGTACCTTGGTTCAGGGGAAAATTAGCCCAGTGTTAATGGTTCAGGCCTGCAGTCAGGCCGAGCAATGGTAGAGAGTCTGTTTGCCTGGGGCCCTCATTCAGGGCAGGGCTGCAGTCAAGTAGGGGCTCTGGCCTTCAGTCAGGCAGGCAGAGCAGCAGAAGGTCCATTTGCCTGGCCCTTGATCAGGGCGGGGCAGCAATCAAGTAGGGGGGCTCTGGCCTACAGTCCAGCAGAGCCGTCGCCGTCTAGGGGAGGTTAGCTCTCTGGTGGGAGAGTCAGCACAACCGTCTGGCGTCCTGATTCAGGCGGGTGCCAGACCAATCAGGCCTCCTGACAACCAGGTGGGGAACCTGCCACTCCTGACGGTGGCGTGGCGGTGGTAGGGGTACCCAGGCCTTCCCGCTCCACTGCGTCCCCACCCAGGGCCCTAAACAGCAGCGGAGTGGTCCGCCACTGGGTCAGCGGGGAAAATCTGACTGCAACACGCTGGCCGGCTTGTAGTCAATAACACAGCTGAATCCGATTCGGCTGCCCTGGGCTCCTTCCTACACACCCATTCCGTGTGTACATGGGTTCCAGGGTTGTTGTTCGCTTCGCTGGGGTAGACGGCTAGTGGCAGCCCCACCAGCTCCTTGGAGTCCCCGGCGTCTGGCAGCGCCGGCAGCCCCTCTGGCTCTCTGTCAGGATAGCGCTCTCCATTAGGGGAGCAGGGAAGAGACGTCCTGCTCCTCCAGCAGTTCGCTCCCAACTCAGCTGGAAGGGCGGCCTTTTATAGTTCCGCTTCCTGTCCCACCCCTCTGCTTCTGGCAGGGTGGCATGCGGTGGGAGACAAGCCTGCTTTCTGCAACCCTCCTGCCCCCAACAACCCACTTCAGCGAGTCCCAAAATCAAATCCACTTACCAGGGGCCTCCTCTCCTCTTTGTGCTTCGCCAACATCCGGGGTAGAAAAGAGCTCCTGGCCGCAGGCATCTCTGACCTCCGAGTCATCTTCTGCCTCTGGGTCCCCCTCCACATCCTCGTCCAAGATTTCCTCCTCCTGGCTCGGTCCACTCTCAACTGACATGCGAGCCACCGAAGTATCCACAGTGGTGTTCGCAATGGAGGTGGGGTCGCCGCGGAGTATCATGTCCAGCTCTTTGGAAAACCGGCAGCTCATAGGCGCAGCACCGGAGTGGCGGTTTGCCTCCCGCGCCCTGTAGTCGGCGTTCCGCAGCTCCTTCACTTTCATCCTAAACTGCCGTGTGTCCCGGCCATCCCCCCTTTCTGTCATGCATCGTGAAATCTGTCCGTAGGTGTAATGATGCTGGTACTGGCGGGACCCGACTGAGAGTGCCAGTTCAGGACAAACTGCTTCAAGCAGGGCAGTTACAGCCGAAGGCTGGGGGGTTTTTCACCTCTAAGGCAAACCAAACCAGCCAAACAGAGCAGACTTTGGTCTCACCCCACTGGCTCACCACAAGTCACACAAGCAATTCCCTTAGACGCTCCAGTTTCCCAGTATCACCAATTGTTATGGGGACAAATGGTTATGAAAACCAATACCCCAGGAAAAGAAAAAAGGCTCTCTTGATCCCAAAGGACCAAGCCCCAGACCCAGGTCAATATACAAATCAGATATTGTCCCAAATCACGCTGTTGCCAATCCTTTAGAATCTAAAATCTAAAGGTTTTGTTCATAAAAGGAAAAAGCTATAGATGAGAGCTAGAATTGGTGAAATGGAATCAATGACATACAGTCATGACCAAGTTCTTGGTTCAGGCTTGCGGCAGCGACAGAATAAACTGCAGGTTCAAATCAAGTCTCTGGAGAACATCCACAGCTGGGATGCGTCTTTCAGTTCTTGGTTCAAAGCTTCAGTGTAGCAAAGTCCCTCCAGAGGGATGAAGCAGGACTGAAGACAAGATGGAGGAGCTGCAGCAGCTTTTTATATTCTCTTGCCATGTGGTCTTTCTTTCTTTGTCCCAAAACAAGCTGTCCATCACGTGGCCTGGAAAAACCTCCGAGTTCTGTCCATAGGCAGGTCCCTGCACACTGTGCTGAGTCCCAAGGCTTGTCTGCCTTCTCTCAAGGGGTCAATTGTGTAGCTGATGGTCCTTAATCGGTCATCAAGCAGGCTAGGCATTGCATCCGATGAAGTGAGCTGTAGCTCACGAAAGCTTATGCTCAAATAAATTTGTTAGTCTCTAAGGGCCACAAGTCCTCCTTTTCAACTTGTCTGGGGTGTCACCCAGACGCATAGTACAAGTTTGAACCACAGACAGTATCGAGTCAATACTTATAACTTAAAATACAAAAATGACACAAACATATAGAGAGCATAATCATAACCAGCAAACCATAACCTTGCCTTAGACACCTTATTTGACCCCCCTTTATACAAGATTTGGTGCCACTACAGGACCTTGGTTGCAACAATGATCTATATGGTCCCAGTTCAAGTCAATAACGTCACAGTAGGTATCATAATTGCTACGTCCGGAGTGCAGCTGGGACTGTACAGCCTCCTCTCCCCAAATGCTGATGAGGTCCAGCAGCTCGGCATAGCTCCAAGCAGGTGGATCGCCTGGTGCGTGGAGCAGGCCTGGCCACCTGGAAAGATGCGCTGCACTCATCACTGAGCAAACAGGAAGGGGACTGTCAAAATGGCAAAGGAGTTTACGGAGTGGGGATGATGGATGGTCACCTGAGGGCCGGGCAGTAGAGTTCAAACCGATGACCAGAGAGGGGAGAGCAGGCATTGTGGGACACCTCCCGGAGGCCAATCGCAGCGCCGTAATGGACCTCGGTGTCTACACTGGCACCGCAGCCTGTAGCCCCGGTGCAGAAAGTTTTTTAAACTGTGCGGTGCTTTTTTTAAAGCGCTGCAACTGCCCTGTTTCCGCGCCCTGAGTGGCGTGGCCGTGCGTCCACCTCACCAGTTGCAGCGCAGAAAGCTGCTTTACCGCGTTGCAACTTGCCAGCGTAGACAGGACCCGCCCTCTGTGGAGAAAGAAGTGGTTCGGGACTATTTAGCAAAGCTGGACGAGCACAAGTCCATGGGGCCGGATGTGTTGCATCCGAGAGGCCTAAAGGAGTAGACGGATGTGATTGCAGAGCCATTGGCCATTATCTTTGAAAACTCTTGGCGATCGGGGGAAGTCCCGGACGACTGGAAAAAGGCTAATGTAGTGCCCATCTTTAAAAAAGGGAAGAAGGAGGATCCTGGGAACTACAGGCCAGTCAGCCTCACCTCAGTCCCTGGAAAAATCGTGGAGCAGGTCCTCAAGGAATCAATTCTGAAGCACTTAGAGGAGAGGAAAGTGATCAGGAACAGTCAGCATGGATTCACCAAGGGCAAGTCATGCCTGACTAATCTAATTGCCTTCTATGATGCGATAACTGGCTCTGTGGATGAGGGGAAAGCGGTGGACGTGTTGTTCCTTGACTTTAGCAAAGCTTTTGACACTGTCTCCCACAGTATTCTTGCCAGCAAGTTAAAGAAGTATGGGCTGGATGAATGGACTATAAGGTGGATAGAAAGCTGGCTAGATTGTCGGGCTCAACGGGTAGTGCTCAATGGCTCCATGTCTAGTTGGCAGCCGGTATCAAGTGGAGTGCCCCAAGGGTCGGTCCTGGGGCTGGTTTTGTTCAATATCTCCATGAATGATCTGGAGGATGGTGTGGATTGCACCCTCAGCAAGTTTGCAGATGACACTGAACTGGGAGGAGAGGTAGATTTGCTGGAGGGTGGGGATAGGATACAGAGGGCCCTAGACAAATTGGAGGATTGGGCCAAAAGAAATCTGATGAGGTTCAGCAAGGACAAGTGCAGAGTCCTGCACTTAAAATGGAAGAATCCAATGCACCGCAACAGACTAGGGACCGAATGGCTCGGCAGCAGTTCTGCAGAAAAGGACCTAGGGGTTACAGTGGAGGAGAAGCTGGATATGAGTCAACAGTGTGCCCTTGTTGCCAAGAAGGCCAATGGCATTTTGGGATGTATAAGTAGGGGCATTGCCAGCAGATGGAGGGACGTGATCGTTCCCCTCTATTCGACACTGGTGAGGCCTCATCTGGAGTACTGTGTCCAGTTTTGGGCCCCACACTACAAGAAGGATGTGGAAAAATTGGAAAGAGTCCAGCGGAGGGCAACAAAAATGATTAGGGGTCTGGAACACATGACTTTTGAGGAGAGGCTGAGGGAACTTGGGATGTTTAGTCTGCAGAAGAGAAGAATGGGGGGGATTTGATAGCTGCTTTCAACTACCTGAAAGGGGGTTCCAAAGAGGATGGCTCTAGACTGTTCTCAGTGGTAGCAGATGACAGAACAAGGAGTAATGGTCTCAAGTTGCAGTGGGGGAGATTTAGGTTGGATATTAGGAAAAACTTTTTCACTAGGAGGGTGGTGAAACACTGGAATGTGTTACCTAGGGAGGTGGTGGAATCTCCTTCCTTAGAAGTTTTTAAGGTCAGGCTTGACAAAGCCCTGGCTGGGATGATTTAGTCGGGGATCGGTCCTGCTTTGAGCAGGAGGTTGGACTAGATGAACTCCTGAGGTCCCTTCCAACCCTGATATTCTATGATTCTATGATTCTATGAAGGGTAAGTTCTCTTCCCCCCCCCCTCCGCTCCCCCTGCAGCTTGCTATACTTTCCTTGTATAATAACAGGTTTCAGAGTAGCAGCCGTGTTAGTCTGTTTTCGCAAAAAGAAAAGGAGGACTTGTGGCACCTTAGAGACCAACGCATTGGATGCTCATGAAAGCTTATGCTCAGATATATTTGTTAGTCTCTAAGGTGCCACAAGGACTCCTTTTCTTTATACTTTCCTTGTCTCACTAACCAAAAAGGATCTCTTCCTGTTTTCTATGCTCTCCTTCTCTCACTAACCAAAAAAAGGATCTTTCCCACAGCTCTGTGTTCTGCTTAGTAACAAAAAAGGATCTTTCTCTCTCTTTCTGTTTTCTGTACTTTACACAGCCCTGTGTCACTGACACAGGATCTCTAGCTCATTTTTCGGCCGTGTGATTTCTTTCACCCGACCTTCTCAACCTTCCTTTAGAGTTTCCTCTTTTTTTTAATGAGCCTTTGCTTTTTAAAATTGATTTCAATTTTTTTACTCTTATTATTTTTTAGTCCCAACAACAATAACCTTTTACCACGGTCTTACTAATCTATAAAACACACTCCTCTCTCTTGTTGCTTTCTATAGTTTCCCCTCTTCCTTCTATTTAAAATCACCTTTCTTTCCTTTTTTCTTCTAAGGCTAAGCAATCTTTCTTTTTTTAAAACTCCTTTCCTTTAAAACTCCTTTAAGGCCTCTGTCATGAGGGGGCGTGGTCTCCTGCCCTGGCAGCCTGGGAGGGAGCCGCGAACACCCCCTGGTGGGCAGAACCGGGACACCCATGGCAGCAGAGGGGCGGGGCAGGAAGCGGCACTATAAAAGGCTGGGCCTCCAGCTCAGAAGGGAGAGAGCTGCCAGATGAGCAGCATGTCTCTTCCCCACTGTGGAAGCATAGACGTAACGGAGAGTGCTATCCTGACAGAGACCCAGCGGGGCTGCCAGATGCCAGGGACACTGAGAAGCTGGTGGGGCTGCCACTCACTGTCCTCCCCCAGAGCTCGCTGTTGCCGGCAGGGAAAGGGCTGGGGGGAGTCCTCCTCTCTGACCCCTATCCCAGAGCAGCCTGCCTGCACTCCAAACTCATCCCCACCCCTGCCCCACCCCAGAGCCCACACCCCCAGGCAGAGCTTTCACCTCTCCACCACACCCTCAACCCTCGCCCTGAGCCCCTCCAACACCCCAAACACCTTATCCCTAGTCCTAGACAGAGCCCTCATCCCCTCATACCCCAACCCTCTGCCCCAGCCCTGAGCCCCTTCCAACACCACAAACCCCTCACCTCCAGCCCGAGACAGAGCCTCATCCCCCCACACCCCAACCCTCTGCCCCAGCCCTGAGCCCCCTCCAACACCACAAACCCCTCATCTCCAGCCCTAGACAGAGCCCTCATCTCCCTACATTCCCCAACCCTCTGCCCTAGCCCTGAGCCTCTCTAACCCCCCAAACCTCCCAGCCCCAAACAGAACCCTCACCCCCTATACCCCGACTCTTGCCCTGAGCCCCTCCCAAACCCCTCAGCCCTGCACCCCCTCCCATCCCCAAACTCCCTCCCAGAGCCTGCATCCTGCACCCCAATACTCTGCCTAAGCCTAGGGCCTGCATCCCAGATGTCCTTCCTCACCCAAACTCCCTCCCGGAGCCTTGGGTAGGTGGGGGGCGAAGTAGGGGCGGGTTCTGGGCACCACCAAAATTTCTACAGACCTGCCACCCCTGAACCCATGTACACACGGAATGGGTGTGTAGCAAGGAGCCCAGGGCAGCCGAATTGGGTTCAGCTGTGTTATTGACTACAAGCCGGCCAGCGTGTTGCTGTCGGATTTTCCCCACTGACGCAGTAACGGACTGCTCCACGGCTGTTAGGGCCCTGGGATGGGACGCAGTGGAGCGAGAGGGCCTGGGTTCCCCTACCACCGCCACCCCACCGTCAGGAGTAGCAGCCTCCCCACTTGGTTGTCAGGAGGCCTGATTGCTCTGGCACCCGCCTGATTCAGGACGTCAGACGGTTGTGCTGACTCTCCCACCAGAGAGGTAACCTCCCTCAGACTGCGACGGCTCTGCTGGACTGTAGGCCAGAGCCCCCCTACTTGATTGCTGCCCCGCCCTGATCAAGGGCCAGGCAAATGGACCTTCTGCTGCTCTGCCTGCCTGACTGTAGGCCAGAGCCCCTACTCGACAGCAGCCCTGCCCTGAATGAGGGCCCCGGGCAAACAGACTCTCGACCGTTGGTCGGCCTGACTGCAGGCCAGAACCATGAACACTGAGCTATTTCCCCTGAACCAAGGTACCCCGGAAGTATCGTAGCGAGGGGCGTGGTCTCCCGCCCAGACGGATGGGGAGGGAGCCGCGAACCCCCTACAGCCTCTCTTTCTACTCGTTCATACTTTTTCTCGAAATATGTCAAAACACAGCACGCTGTTAGGGCCCTGGGCGGGGACGCAGTGGAGCGGGAGGACCTGGGTTCCCCTATCCCCGCCACCCCACCGTCAGGAGTGGCAGCCTACTTGGTTGCTGCCCCGCCCTGATCAAGGGCCAGGCAAATGGACCTTCTGCTGCTCTGCCTGCCTGACTGTAGCACAAGCACGCAACCTTCCCCCAGCCAAACACAGAAAAATAATACAAAAGAAATGTTCAAAAGGGCTGATGGTGCCAAAAAAGTACACGACCGGAAACGGGGACGGAGGGCGGGACGTAAACTCTGCACGGGGCATGGAAACCTGTCAAAAAGTACATGGTGATAAAAGCTATTGAGCGGTTAACTACTCACGTGGCTGGGCAGGGCAGGCGGCCAATGGGGAGAAAGCCATGGTGCGGCATGATGTGTTCCACCCTGCTCCAGGCGGGCTCTGGTGCACCAAACCCCCAGAGTAGGGAGGCTGGCTTTTACTCGCGCAGCTGGGCAGCTTCAATGACTGGGTTCTCCCTTGTATGCATCAGTCTCATCCTGTGCAAGAGTGTCCGTAGGCTGGTGCGGGCTGGACGGTGTTTCTTGCAGGCCTTGAGGATCAGCATGGTCTGCAAAGCCAGGCACCTGACAGAGGACTTGCTGTCCTGCTGGAAGCCTTTGAGGACTAAGATTGAAAGGAAGGAAATGGAGGTCAGAGCCATGGTGCTCTGGAAAGCCCTGGCAGAGCAAGCCAGCGCTGTACCTCTCAGCCCGCGACAAGAAGGCAGCAGGCTGGGAGGCGGGAAGCAGGGGACTAGCAGGAACAACCTTCAACCCTCACTAAACATCCCCACTGCCCTTCATAGCTGGGGGAGCCCCCAGACACAGGCAAGAAGTCACAATGAACCCCATTCACTCAAAAAGAAAAGGAGTACTTGTGGCACCTTAGAGACTAATCAATTTATTTGAGCATAAGCTTTCATGAGCTACAGCTCACTTCATTGGATGCATACTGTGGAAACTGCAGAAGACATTATATACACAGAGACCATGAAACAATACCTCCTCCCATCCCACTCTCCTGCTTATAATAGCTTATCTAAAGTGATCACTCTCCTTACAATGTGTAAGCCCTCTACACCAACATTCCACACAAAGATGGACTACAAGCCGTCAAGAACACTATCCCCGATAATGTCACGGCTAACCTGGTGGCTGAACTTTGTGACTTTGTCCTTACCCATAACTATTTTACATTTGGGGACAATGTATACCTTCAGATCAGCGGCACTGCTATGGGTACCCGCATGGTCCCACAGTATGCCAACATTTTTATGGCTGATTTAGAACAACGCTTCCTCAGCTCTCGTCCCCTGACGCCCCTACTCTACTTGTGCTATATTGATGACATCTTCATCATCTGGACCCATGGAAAAGAACCCCTTGAGGAATTCCACCATGATTTCAACAATTTCCATCCCACCATCAACCTCAGCCTGGTCCAGTCCACACAAGTGATCCACTTCCTGGACACTACAGTGCTAATAAACAATGGTCACATAAACACCACCCTATACCGGAAACCTACTGACCGCTATTCCTACCTACATGCCTCCAGCTTTCACCCTGACCACACCACACGATCCATCGTCTACAGCCAAGCTCTGCGATACAACCGCATTTCCTCCAACCCCTCAGACAGAGACAAACACCTACAAGATCTCTATCAAGCATTCTTACAACTACAATATCCACCTGCGGAAGTGAAGAAACAGATTGATAGAGCCAGAAGAGATCCCAGAAGTCACCTACTACAGGACACGCCTAACAAAGAAAATAACAGAACGCCACTAGCCGTCACCTTCAGCCCCCAACTAAAACCCCTCCAACGCATTATTAAGGATCTACAACCTATCCTGAAGGATGACCCAACACTCTCACAAATCTTGGGAGACAGGCCAGTCCTTGCCTACAGACAGCCCCCCAACCTGAAGCAAATACTCACCAACAACCACATACCACACAACAGAACCACTAACCCAGGAACCTATCCTTGCAACAAAGCCCGTTGCCAACTGTGCCCACATATCTATTCAGGGGACACCATCACAGGGCCTAATCACATCAGCCACACTATCAGAGGCTCGTTCACCTGCACATCCACCAATGTGATATATGCCATCATGTGCCAGCAATGCCCCTCTGCCAGGTACATTGGTCAAACTGGACAGTCTCTACGTAAAAGAATAAATGGACACAAATCAGATGTCAAGAATTATTCATAAACCAGTCGGAGAACACTTCAATCTCTCTGGTCACGCAATTACAGACATGAAGGTCGCTATCTTACAACAAAAAAACTTCAAATCCAGACTCCAGCGAGAAACTGCTGAATTGGAATTCATTTGCAAATTGGATACTATTAATTTAGGCTTAAATAGAGACTGGGAGTGGCTAAGTCATTATGCAAGGTAGCCTATTTCCCCTTGTTTTTTCCTACCCCCCACCCCCCAGACGTTCTGGTTAAACTTGGATTTATGCTGGAAATGGCCCACCTTGATAATCATACACATTGTAAGGAGAATGGTCAGTTTGGATGAGCTATTACCAGCAGGAGAGTGAGTTTGTGTATGTATGGGGGTGGGGAGGTGAGAAAACCTGGATTTGTGCTGGAAATGGCCCACCTTGATTATCATGCACATAGTAGGTAGAGTGGTCACTTTGGATAAGCTATTACCAGCAGGAGAGTGAGTTTGTGTGTGTGTGGTTTTTTTTTTTTTTTTGTGGGGGGTGTGTGAGAAAACCTGGATTTGTGCTGGAAATGACCCACCTTGATTTTCATACACATTGTAAGGAAAGTGGTCACTTTGGATAAGCTATTACCAGCAGAAGAGTGAGTTTGTGTGTGTGGTTTTTGGAGGAGGGGTGGGGGGTGAGAAAACCTGGATTTATGCTGGAAATGGCCCACCTTGATTATCATACACATTGTAAAGAGAGTGGTCACTTTGGATGGGCTATTACCAGCAGGAGAGTGAGTTTGTGTGTGGGGGGCGGAGGGTGAGAAAACCTGGATTTGTGCTGGAAATGGCCCAACTTGATTATCATACACATTGTAAGGAGAGTGATCACTTTAGATAAGCTATTACCAGCAGGAGAGTGGGATGGGAGGAGGTATTGTTTCATGGTCTCTGTGTATATAATGTCTTCTGCAGTTTCCACAGTATGCATCCAATGAAGTGAGCTGTAGCTCACGAAAGCTTATGCTCAAATAAATTGGTTAGTCTCTAAGGTGCCACAAGTACTCCTTTTCTTTTTGCGAATACAGACTAACACGGCTGTTACTCTGAAACCCATTCACTCACTATTTCTAGGACTGCCCCGTCCCTGCAGGATCTGATGGCCTCATCCCTGCCTGTATTTACGCTCCCCCTTCCCCCCAGTGCACAGATGGGCACTCAAGCCCAGAGAGGGGGAGATTCACAAAGGGGGCTTGGGCATTGTTATGCTACGCCTAACTGCCGGTGCCCTGCTGCCCTCCACCAAATGCCGAGGAGGGAGCTCAGCCATTCTCTAGCTCTGGTTGGGGCCCAGCTGTGAACCTGCTCTGGGAGTGAGGAGCCTGAGCTATGTCACCCCCCCATCCCCCTTTTCCCCAACAAATGTGGAGGAGACGCTGCTCTGCCCTGCGCTGGCCCAGGGGTCCGGGCACGCAGCAGGGAGGTAGATGACCGGACGTCACCTCAGTCTCCTTTGGAGCAGTGGCTTGACACCAGGCACCCCACTTGGAGGTGACTGCAACAAACCCTGGGCTAGTGAGTGCAAGGCGGGGAGGCAGGACCCCACCTTTGCTGTGTTGCGGGGGCGGGGAGGGGGCATTCGTCTGCGAAGGCCAGCCAGCTCAGGCCCAGTTTGGGGATTTGCCAGGCCACAGCTCTGAGGTCAGGGTAAGTGCCTGGGCACATGCCAACCAGCAGACACCACAGGGTGAGGGGGAAGCTGATCAGGGGTTTGGGGATCTACAGTTTGCAACCCTTTGTGGCTCTCGCCCAAGATCACATTGCTGGCGTCGGAGATTGAACCCAGCCCGCGGCCCTGGGCCATTCGTCCCTCTAGCGCTCAGTGCTCAAAGCAGACACCGCTCACCGTTGCAGATGGCCTCCAACTTCTCCTGGCTCTGCTGGTCCAGCTGCCGGGCAGTGAGCCCTACACACACAAACAGCTCGTCACATCCCTGCGTCCCCAGCGAGGGTGTCAAAGCGTCTGTCACCCTCCAAGCAGTGGGGCTTTCCCCTGCCCCTCGCTGTCCAGGACACACTCCTGAGTCCCCAGGGGAAAGGGCGAGGCCCCAGGGATGGCTGTGGGGCTGGCTGCCAAAGGAGAGCACAGCGCCTTGAGGTTCCACTACCAAGAGCCCATGGCGGGGTGGGGGAGGGGGGATGGGGACTGCATGGGGAGCAGTGGGGTTCGAGGGGCCCATCAGCCGATCAGGGCAGTTTGGGGTGAGCTTGCTGCTGCGGGTTTCTGACACCCCTGAGCCTTCATTCGGCAATCAGGAGCCCAGGGGTTACTTCTCGCTGCCGGCAGGGACTGAGGAGAGCCTGGGACTGGATCCAGCCCCCTGCTTAAGGGACCCCCCTGCTCTGTGGTTACCTAGAAACCTGATGGCCGCTTCTCTAATGGGAGCCTGCGGGTTTTCCACAAAGGCCATGGCCTGGCAGAGGAAGGTTTCTGCCCTCCCCTTGTAGCACGCCACCTAGGAGCCAGAACAAGGGAGCACAAGGTTATTAAAGGCCTTTCCATCCTGCAGGCCAGGTTCCAGGTCTTTGGAGTGTCCTGCTTTCGGCCCTCCTTCCTGTGCCGGGGGGATCACGCAGAGGGACTACAGCCAGGGCCAGGTGTGGTCCCGGGGCTGGGGCTCGGTGTGGGCACGGAGCCGGGCAATGGAGGGCTCCCTCACCAGGCAGTCACAGCCTCGCCAAAGCTCCTTTTTCTGGAGGAGGGCACCGAGCTGGCTCCACCTTAGGAATTTCACCGCACTCCTGAGGGTGTCCCAACACACCTGCAAAACAAGAGGGGCCGGGGTGAGTCGACAACGGTTATGGGAGCTGGAAGCCAGGGCCGTCCCTCGGCATACACGCCTGCATAGGGCACCATGAAATTTGGGGCACCAAATTGCCCCAAATTTCATGGTGCCACTAGGCGGCTGCATGCTGCACATGCAGCAGCCCCAGCCCCAGTGACCCGCCCTATACCTCGGCCAGCCCCGCTGCAGGCTGCGCCCACTACAAAGGGCTGGGCCATCCCTGGGGGGGGCCCAGACAACTCCCTCCACCCTGCCTCTTCCCCTTCCCCCCTGCTCCGTCCCCAGCCCGCCCCCATTCCACCTCTTCTCCGCAAGCCTCTTCCCCCAGCGACCCCACACTCACCGGTACTGGCAGGAAGTGGAGCAACCGGTCCCAGCCCGCTCTCCTCCAAAAGAATTGCCCCCCGCACTCACCGGCGGTGGGAAGCGGAGTGCCACGGCTGGGAGCTGGCAGAGTAGAGCGGGCTGGGGCCAGGCTGCTCCGCTTCCCGCTGCTGTCAGTGAGTGTGTGTGTGGGAGGGATCCCTTTCCCCAAACCCCCTCCCTCGAGCGACATGGCTGGATGCGGGGCGAGGGAAGCAGAGCGGGCTACTCCCAGCTCTCCGCTAATCCCCCAGGCCACTCTGGGCCCCCCAAAAGTGGCCCCACACAGCTCCTGCCTCCCAGACCCTGGTGGAGGGGAGGAGGAGGCTTGGGACCCCACACAGCCCCACTGCGGGGGGGCTGGATAGGGCACCCGAATGGCTAGGGACGGCCTGGCTGAAAGCCACTAGCCTAGTTACCGGAGGCCGTGTGTGCGGAATGGTTCCCGGCCCGCGGCTGCTCGCGGAAGGGCGGAGGTGTGGCTAAGGCAATGGCTGGAGACCTGACTCAATTCCCAGCTCTTTCTGCAGGAACTCAGGCAAGTTGCTTAGGCCCAGGGCTACAAAGGGATTTAGGTGCCTAATGCCCATGGGCATTCAATACTTCTGAGACACTAGGCCTCATGCTGTGCCTTAGTTCCCCACCTCACAGGGGGTAGGAGGGTGAATTCATTACTGCCGGGGGCATTTGGCTCCCAAGTGATGGGGGCCATGAGAGAGAGCGTGTGCACAGGCACCTGGGGCAGGGCGGAGGGGGGGCTTGGGCATGTCATGGCTAGTAAGAGCTGTCCGGGCTGCTTGGCCAAGGCACACTGGGTCTTGGGCACCATGCGGAGGCTGGGTAGCTCTGCTCCTGGTAGGGGCCATGGCCAGGGTTGTGCTCTTCCCACCAGCACAGCCAGGGGAATGTGCGGAGGCCAGTGGCTGTAGGAGTGGTGAGCTGACCCCTCCGCCCACCCATTCTCTCAGCCTGGCTGCAGGGGGGAGTGTTGGCCTCAGAGGAGGCAGGGAAGACTCAGCAGTTGGGTGGGGCGCCATGGTCATGGTGCTACTGGACTCAACGTTCAAGTGATTTTGAGCACCTGATTGTCACAGCACTGAGCCCCTGCCCTCTGCCGGCCAGACCCTTGAAAGGGGGGTGTCACATGTTGGCCCCCCCAACAAATTGCTGGTCACTCTGTAACGATCTCAGCTGCAGGCTCCAGCTCGTGGCCTCACCTGGGACACATTGGGACGCTCATCGTGCAGGAGGAGGAGCAGCGGGACCAGGCTGCGGAGGACGTGCTCCTTCATCTTCCTCCTGCTGGGCCCCCTTACAAGCTCCAGCAGGTGTTTAAAGAGGGTGATGGAGAGCACCCGGAGTTTGCTGGACTCCTGCAAGACAGGACGTGGGGAGGAGACGCTGTGACGGTCGTGCCCACCCAGCTGGGTGAGTGCTCACTGTGACAGAGATGTCTGCCCTGCGGGGGGTATTGCTAACTCACCCCCAGTCTTACAGGCACAGCTGGGGCCAGAGTCTCATGGGCATAGCGCCACAGAAGGCAATAGAGATGCAGGTTTCCACCAGCTGAGGGGCTGGCCTGGTATCTTCTTGGCCAGAGAACCTGTTCTGTTCCCCCCGGGCCCCACAGGGTTTTGGTTTAAAGGCTCACGCCAGGGCGAGATCCTGCATCTTCGGTCTGGGCTGCCCTGTCCCTTCGGTCAGCTGGGGATCCAGGAGACCCTGGGAACAGCTTTAGCTGGGCCTGTGCCACTACTAAATAAAGAGCGGCCGGGTCCCAGGAGAGTTCGGGAGGGCTGAGGGTAGGATTTAGCGTTGTGAGAGCTGGGGAGGTGGGTGGTCCCTCCAGGAGCCCCCACTGGGATGTTACCCCTGGAAGGCAGTAATGGATGGGTCCCTTTCTCCCACCCACTTTGCTGGATCTTGCCGTACAGTGGGGGACTGAACATCAGTCTGGTGAACATGCTGGCGGGGGCTACTTTTTTTGTGGTTACAGAAGGCCTGGGGAGAAGTAGCCCCTCCTTTGATGCTGCCCTGCCATGAGAACGAAGGGGAGAGGAAAGGGCGGTAGCTGCAGAACCTACAAACGGAGCCGTTTCCTTATGGAGCTGACAGGCCAGCTGTGGGATTCCTGGCCAGGGAGGGGAGGGGCAGGATTTTCACCAGGGTACCATCACTTGTTACCCTGGAAGCCAGGAAGAGCATCGCGGCACCCTGTGCTGCAGACGCCCCCTCGCTGCATGCAGGCTCAGGAATGCATGTCCTTCTTCAAGGGGAGCCTCATCCCTGGCCTGCCCTGATCCTTGTCAGCAGGCCTGCAGGACACCAGGGTTCCCACCCTTACTGCCATATGCTCTGATGGAGAATGGGGTAGCAGAGGAAGGCGGGAATGGGGTCACGTCATTTACGACAATCCTTTTTCTGGCTAGGGCCATAGCATAGGTCCCGCTAGCCCACCCGCCAGCCCCCATTCACATGTCTGTGGCTTGAAGGGTCTCCCGCGGGCCCCCAGGCCTTACATCATGAAAGAACGGCAGGAGTTTCTCAGCCACTTGCACAGCCACAGGGCTGGCGCTCTGCCTGTCCATGCCGGCGAGGATGTCTCTCAGTACGGTGATGGCGTTGGAGATGACGTCCCTGTCTGCCTCGTGTAGCTGCTCCACGAAGTCTGGCAGCAGATGCTGGAGTTTCCCCACCTGTGTGAAACGAGGAGCTGCTTTACGAAACACCCTCCGGTGACCCAACAAGCCATTTCCAAAACAACGTCTGCCTCCCCTGCAGACAGAGGCATGGGAAGTAGGAGTGCAGGGGGTGCCTGGCCTTTGTCTCTTGTTCTGCCGGGCAGGGCCTGGCTCCTGCGGGGTGCGTCTCTGGGTGTGTGCAGCACCTGGCACAGCTGGGCCTGATTGTGTCTGGGGTCTCTGGGATGCAAAGAACCCTAGCACTAGAGTAGCAGCAGAGCTGCGGACTCTAGACCCCCAGGGAATGCTGGCGACACCAGTGATCAGGGATGCCCGGACAGAGCCATTTTCCTTCAATTAGGAACCATTTTTTCCTACGAATCCCCTTTTTAAGCCTCGTACATTTTAACCGTTGATAATGGAGCGGCTGGTGTAAGATTCAATTCATAAAGAATTAAAGAGGATAATTTCATTAATGCAAATCAACATGGGTGTATGGAAAATATTTCCCGCCAAGATAATTGCTATCTGTTTTTGGATGAGATTACAAGTTTGGTAGTTAAAGGAAAGAGCATTGGCATAGTGTATACAGACTTCTGTAAGGCGCTTGAGTTGGCCCCGTACGGCAGTTTGATCGGAAACCTAGAACGATAGAAAAGTAACGTGGCCCACAACAGTTGGATTATCAACTGGCTGATAGGTCTCAAAATGTACTTGTAAGCTGGGAATCAGCATTACACTGGTGTGTTTCCAGTGTGGTCCCTGCAGGGCCTGGGTCTTGGCCCTATGCCATTTAACATTTTGATCAATGACCTGGAAGAAAACATAAAATCATCACTGATAAAGTTTGCAGATGACACAAGAATTGGGTGAGTGGTAAATAATGAAGTGGACAAGTCACTGACACAGAGCGATCTGAATCACTTGGTAAACTGGGGGGGCAAGCAAACAGTATGTGTTTTCATATGGCTCATTGTAAATGAATACATCTAGGAACAGGATGGGGGACTCTGTCCTGGGAAGCAGAGACTCTGAAAAGGACTTGGGAGTGCTGGTGAAGAATCAGCTGAACAGGAGCTCCCAGTGTGGCGCTGTGGCCAAAAGAGCTCATGTGATCCTGGGATAAATAACAGAAGAATCTGGAGTGGGAGTATTTGGCACTGGTGTGACCAACTGCTGGGATCCTGGGTCCAGTTCCGGTGCCCACAATGCAAGACCAATGTTGATAAATTGCAAAAGGTCCAGAGAAGAGTCCTGAGAATGATTAAAGGATTAAAAACCATGTCTTATAGTGAGAGACTCAAGAAGCTCGATCTATTCAGCTTAACAAAGAGAAGGTTGAGGAGTGCCTTGATTACTGCCTATAGGTATCTCCCTGAGGAATAAATATTTAGTATAGTCAAGAAAGTCACACTAGGCATTGATCATTCCTGTCCCTGGTAGACCACATCGGTTGAACAGCTGCCCTACCTCCTTTTCACTTTATCCAAGAATAATGGGTCACTACAAAAAGTAATTTGCCCTCTGCTGATACTCACACCTTCTTGTCAACTGTTGGAAATGGGCCACCTTGATTGCATTGGCTTCATTAGCATGACAAAAGTAATTTTTCCCTCCCTCGGTATTCACCCCTTCTTGTCAACTGTTGAGAATAGGCCACTTCCACCTTAATTGAATTGGCTTGTTACTACTGATCCCCGACTTGGTAAGGCAACTCCCATCCTTTCATGTGCTATCTATTCTCCTTCCTGTATTTTTCACTCCATGCATCTGATGAAGTGGGTTTTAGCCCACGAAAGCTTATGCCCAAATAAATCTGTTAGTCTCTAAGGTGCAACAAGGATTCCTCGTTGTTTTTGCTGATACAGACTAACACGGCTACCACTCTGAAACCTATCTAGTTTCCGGTTCTCTTTGTCAGCAATGGAGAACTGCTTCAGCCCAATTGGCATATTGCCTTGTCACGGAGTTCTCGGGCGATACTCTGGAACTGCTCCCTACGAAGCCAGGCAGGACTCTGGGGAAGTCTCCTTTCTGCGAGCAGACTGTCTTCAGGACACACAGCTCACACAACTTCCACCTTCCTGGGTCTGACCTCGGAGCATTCAGCATCCTCTGCCCCTCCATGCTCTTCCCACAGCGAGTCCGCTCAGGCGGGCTCCTGGGGAAGCCAGAGGGTCCTGCCCCCAATTCCACAGTCAGACGTGACTCTCAGCCAGTCAGTAAAACAGAGGTTTATTAGACGACAGGAACATGGTCTAAAACAGAGCTTGTAGGTACAGAGAAGAGGACCCCTCAGCCAGGTCCATTTTGGGGAGCAGTGAGCCAGACAACCACGTCTGCACTTCACTCCATGTCCCCAGCCAGCCCCAAACTCTCTCCAGCCCCTCCCCCTCTGGGCTTTGTCCCTTTCCCGGGCCAGGAGGTCACCTGATTCCTTTGTTCTCCAAGCCTTTAGCTCTCACCTTGCAGGGGGGAAGGGCCCAGGCCATCAGTTGCCAGGAAACAGGGTGTTGGCCATTCTCTGTGTCCAGACCCCTGCACACACCTGCCCTCTAGGGCTCTGCAACGATCATACACCTTATCCCACCCCCTAGATACTTAAGAACTGCCTAGGGGAAACTGAGGCACCCCCACAATATTCAGAGGAAACATTAAGAACAGTCCCGCTTTATCACACGCCTCTCTCCCTTAGTAGCAACACCATCACCAGGGTTTCTATACTTTGACGAGGTGCTGCAGAATAATGGGGCGTTCATATTATTGATCCAACTTGTCAGAAATTAGTTGTCATTCCTTTTCACAAGCTTCATGTTTTCAGCCAGTGTGCTGGTCCTGAGCTTCAGGTTTTTAGCTGCGCGGTTGGCTTGGAATGACTTTGTGCCAGGTTTTTCTCTCATGGATTCCAGCATGTGGATGGTATGGTGTGTCAGTTTATCTGCAGATGCCAACAAATTATCTCAATGCTGAAGCAATTCAGAGAGACGACAGCTCAAACAACGTGTCATACGTTATGTCAAGATCCATCAAGAATTCAGGGGACTGACTTCTTTTCAGCAGCCCAACAAACTGGGCCTCTCTTGGTGTGTCATGAGATGCAGCCTGAAGGGGAAGGCCCAATGACTGCGATTATGTCAGACAGCAAATACAGTGCAATATGAATCTGACACCCCCAATCTTTCTCAGCTGCTCAGCCACTTAGTTCTGTCTTGGTTTTAGGTGAGCGGCTGTAAAGCGTATACAGTTTGTCAAAGATTTCCAAGTGATTTACAGCTCTTACTTCAGTTAACGTTTCAGCAGCTGCCAAATCCAACCTGTGGTTCAAACACGACCTCGCTAGACCATTTGGGTACTTCTTCACAATACAGCTCGCTACGCCAGAGTTCTTGCCAAGCATAACACCAGCACCATCACTCGCAAATGCTACAAGAGTCATTGTGATCGGAATTCTATTTCTTGAGACATTTCAGCCCACAATCTACAGTGCCTGAAGCCGCCGAATGTGGAAGTGCAATCAGATCAAGAAACATGAAGTGAGGATCATCGTCTTCAAAGTGTCACATTTTCAATAGATTCTAATTGTTGATTCATTGCTCAGAGTAGTTGATTCATCAATAGACATGGCAATCTTTCCGTCTCTCTCCGGCATCTGAGCACACATTCGTCGTTTGCAATGCTTTCGGTGCATTGCAGACGAGAGAGGGTCTAGCATGTTTGTAGCACTGAATTATGAGCACTTTTGGGGGAGGGATAGCTCAGTGGTTTGAGCATTGGCCTGCTAAACCCAGGGTTGTGAGTTCAATCCTTGAGGGGGCCATTTAGGGATCTGGGGCAAAAATTGGGGATTGGTCCTGCTTTGAGCAGGGGGTTGGACTCGATACCTCCTGAGGTCCCTTCCAACCCTGATATTCTATGATTCTATGACTGATACCAACATCTACACCATGTAGTATCTGGAATTCAGTTCAATCGGGGTGATCAGCGTAGGGTTTGCTACGTTTAGCAATGTAATATGCCATTTGCTTTACCTGCACCGTTGTGTCAGGTTCTGGTTTTCTCATGTTAACCACCACTTCAACTTCAAAAGTTGTGGTTTCTGCTTCTTCTGAAAGCTGTAAAGCTAATGCAGAGGCAGCTGAATCTTTCTCTTCCTTTATCTTCATGGGCAGAGATGTTAATTTGGACTTTCAGCTAGGTCCATAAGGAGAAACAGAAAACTACCACCACCCGACTGCTATGGAGAGACCTTGGTGAAACTTTGCTACAGACAAGGCATCCAAGCTTACTATCATGGCAGGACAACCAAGGATAAGCCCTCTTCTTCAGTATCCACTAACCAGACTTCATGCCAGCTGATCTTTGGCTGTTGAAGGGTAATCTTCACGGTTCGCTTTCACTGCAATAGCCACCTCAGTGAACTCCATTCCAGGAAGAGCTCTGTTTTTGTGTTTGTGTCTGCAGTCGATGCACGGCTGCTGCTGTCTTGGTCAGCGTCTTTAGCCTTCCCAAAGAAGTAGTTAGGAATAGAAGAATTCCTAATTCTCTTTTCACTGCATCAGAGGGCTGCTGGCTGTAACAGTCAGTTGTGCCGGAGATGTGAATCCTGTGATTTAGCTTAGCTACTGTGTACGTTCTGGATCGACTACAACATTGTTGTCTGGTGTTGTTTAACATCTTTATTAATGACCTGGATGTAGATAGAGAGAGCAGAGTGGTCAAGTTTGCAGATGACACAAAGCGAGGAGGAGTTGCCAATACTTTGAAGGAAAGAGCTCAAATTCAGAGGGATCATGGTAAATTGGAAGACTGGGCTATAGACAACAAAATTAACTTCACCAAAGACAAATGTGAGCTGCTACATTTAGAGAAGAAAAAACAAATGCACAGATACAGAATGGGGGATAACCGGCTTGGCAGCAGCACTGCTGAGAAGGATCTGGGAGCTGCGGTGGATCACAGCCTCCGCATGAGTCAGCAAAGCGATGCTGTTGCAAAAAAGCAAATGCAATTTTAGGTTGCATTAACAGAGGTATAGCTTGCAAGTCATGGGAGGTGATAGTACCACTCTACTCAGTGCTGGTTAGGCCTCAGCTGCAATACGGTGTCCAGTTTTGGTCACCAATGTCTAGAAAGGATGTGGAGAAACTGTAATGGATCCAGAGGCGAGTGACAAAGATGATCCGAGGGATGGAACACAAGCCATATGAGCAAAGGTTGAAGGAACTGGCTATGTTTAGTTTGGAAAAGAGGAGATTAAGGGGGGACGTGCTAATGGTCTTCAGATACTTGGAAGGCTGCCCAAAAAAAGATGGCGAAAACTTGTTCTCTCTTGCCACAGAGGGCAGGACAAGAGGGGATGGATTCAAACGACAGCACGGCAGATTTAGGTTAAATCTCAGGAAAACCTTCCTAACTGTAAGAAGAGTAGGACAATGGGACAGACGGCTAGGGAGCTTGTGGAAGCCCCTTTGCTGGAGGTTTTCAGAAGGAGGCTGGAGCCACCTGTCTGGGCTGGGATAGACACAACAAATCCTGCATCTTGGCAGGGGGCTGGACAAGCTGACCTTGCGATCCCTTCTCACCCTGCGGTTCTATGAGAGGTGTCCCAGAGCACCAGGAGAGGGTTTCGGCGTGTTCTGCCTCGACTATAGCGCTGGCTAGAGTCACGCTCTCTCTCTTCGGCCCAATGGCGATACCCAGTGGGAGACAGAGAGACACCCTCAGGCCATGGTGGGGACACACGGCGCTCCTTCCCTTGCTGCAGGGGCTGGAACTTACGGCCAAGGGGGCGACGCCAGCCTCTTGCTGAGAGACGTCGTGATGCTGGCGCAGCGGCCGTTCCTGCAGCCTGTCGAGCAGCTCCCGTAGGACCTTTCCTGCGGTCTTGGGGTGGGATGTCAGCACCCTCCACATCTCCACAGCAACGCTGCAAAGGGAGAGAGCCGATTTCACCTGGCCAGAGCCCCGCCAGCCTCCTGCACCCACCGCCACCCGCACCCTGCTGGGTCTCCCGCCCCCGGCCGGCCCTTTGTTGCCCTCCTGCTGCAGCAAAGGCCCCCAATGCCTGGCGCAGGCTGCATGGGGGCCGGGTCTGAGTGTCAGCCGCAGGGGAGGCCGAGGGCTGCCATATGGGGTTTTGCAGGCTGGCCTGTCTCCACGGCATGTCAGCCTGCAAAACCCTCCAGAACAAGCAGCAGCTCTGCAGGGAGCAGGAGGTCTCCGGAAGGTTCTGCACGCCCCTGTCCCCCCTGGCAGCAGGACCAGTCTGGGGGAGCCGGAGCGCAAGCGGCAGCAGCCCCAGCCCCGTACCTGTCACATGACAGCGAGCAGCCCAGCAGGGTTGTGACCACCTCCTCGCTGTACTGGTCGCCCAGCACGACAAGGGCCTTGAGCAGCTGCTGCTGGGCCAGCGGCTCGCTGATGGAGTCCAGGTTGTGGTAGATGCTCATCACAGCCTCCGACACCTGGAAGGGAAACGGGGAGATGGGAGCCTTGGCTTCCTCGCGCTGCTATTGATCTGGGGTGCCAGGGACCTGCCGCACCTGAGAGCATCTGCCCTCCCACATCCTCTTCTCCAGCTCCAGGCCTAGAACACAGGGCCAATTCCCGGCCTATCGATTCATAGACTGCAAGACCACAAGCGGCCATGGAGATCACCTAGACTGACCCCCCGCATTGCACAGGACCTGCCCCCCAGTAATGCCGAGTGCCCAGAGACAGAGTCTCCCACGGATGGGCTCCCCCAGCAGGCTGTTCTCACTGCAGCTCTTACCCTCTCCAAGCTTGGGCTGGGGACCCACAGGATCACATGCAGCATGTGCCTGGCCGCCACCGAGTCATGGACGCTGGTGTCTCTCATGCCCTCGATAGCAGTGAGGAGGAAGTCCAGGCGCTCGGATGGGTTGAAGTACTTCCCAAACATCTGAAACAAACCTGCCAGTGAAACCCCTTTTGCTGCCCAGTGCGGTTCCAGTCGGACCGAGCAGCCAGGACTGGCCCAGCCAGGAGTGCAGGCAAAGCCCGTTCTGCCGGAACAGGGCTGGGTTACTGCACCTGGGACGCACAGTACCCAGCCAGCAATCAGGAGCTGACGTGCATGGCACAGGCCAGCGTGGCAGTGCACGGGGGCACAATACTGCACAGCACGGATACACTCTCTAGTGCTCAGCAGGGGCTGGCAATGGTGCGTGGACGCAATGATGCCTTGGAGAGCATTAATCTCTGGGGAAGCTCCCACCACACCTGACAAGGAGCTGGGATCAGGTTTGGATGAGACCCAGTGCATCTTGGGATGTGGCATGGAGGGAGGCGTATTGGGCTGCATTAGTAGAAGCCTTGCCAGCAGATTGAGGGAAGTGATTATTCCCCTCTATTCGGCACTGGTGAGGTCACATCTGGCCCCCCACAAGAGAAAGGATGTGGACAAATCGGAGAGAGTCCAGCAGAGGGTAACGAAAATGATTAGGGGGCTGAAGCACATGAATTATGAGGAGAGACTGAGGGAAGTGGGCTTATTTAGTCTGCAGAAGAGAAGAGAAGAGTGAGGGGGGATTTGATAGCAGCCTTCAACTACCTGCGGGGGTTGGGGTGGGGCGTTCCAAAGAGGCTGGAGTTCGGCTGTTCTCAGTGGTGGCAGATGACAGAACAAGGAGCAATGGTCTCAAGTTGCAGTGAGGGAGATGTAGGTTGGATATGAGGAAACACTATTTCACTAGGAGGGTGAGAAGCACTGGAATGGCTTACCTAGAGAGGTGGGGAATCTCCATCCTTCGAGAGTTTTAAGGTCAGGTTTGACAAAGCCCTGATTTAGTTGGGGTTGGTCCTGCTTGGAGAAGGGGGTTGGACTTGATACCTCCTGAGGTCTATGATTCTATGAGATGGAGTGGGCCATAGGCAGGCTCCGGCGCAGCTGGATGGGGTCAGTCACACGCCTGGGTCTGTCCCTTCCCCCTGACTCCTAGGGTCTTAATTTCTCTCTCCTGATAACTCTGGGCACAACAATCCCAGGAAGCATTGAAAGTAGTTACCATGGCGATATTGCTGGTGTTGGTGAACCAGGTGACCCAGAAGCTGTTCTCCGCTCGCCACTCCCTGAAGACCTGCAGATACTCTGCACTCTGGTTTGCCAGCATCGTGCCTGAACCAGGGAGGGGAAACAGAGAGCAGGCAATATAAATCAGAGGTTAGTTTTGGAAACGGGAATTTTGCAAGGAAGTTTAGAGATAAGTACATCTAAGAAACATACCGGAAATTCAGGCCAATAACCTCCCCCCCCCCAAGAAAACTAAACAAACTAACCCCCCTGGAAGAGTAAAAATAAACCAGGCAGAAGTGCAGCAGCAGTGTGAGGCTCTCCAGTTGATTGCACTGAACGCAGCATGTAGGATTCCCAGCCCTGTGGGCAGGTAGCACATGTGGGCATTTGGTCCAAGGAGCTACTGGCCCTCGGAGGCCAGGAGGCCAGAGGATCTGAACTGGTGGAGCCAAGGGAGACAGCGAGTTACATAGAGGAGACTTTTAGGAATGCAGTAGAGTGGTCCCACCCCCAGTCTGACAGCCTCTGTGCTGCTGAGGAGGGTGAAAGTTTCTGGGAAGGAGAACATCGAGCTGGAGCAGAGGGAGACGATCCCATAATTGGGACCCCCCTTCCAGATGAAGTCAGGATATCCTCTCACACTGAGGCTGCCCCTCCTGAGGCGGGAACACCAGTTACAAAGAAAAGCCAGTTAATAGTAACGGGGGATTCAATCAATAGACATGTAAGCAGTTGGGTTTGTGATGAGTGGGAGAACGGCATGGTAAATTGCCTGCCTGGTGCAAAGGTTGCAGCTCTCAGGAGACATCCAAACAAACTTATGTGCAGTGCTGTGGTATGTAAGCTAATGTTTAAATCAGCCTCTGTACGAGATAGCGAATGTGACAGTGAATTTTATAAAAGTCTCCAGATGTGATCCCTGGTAAGCCTGACTTCAGTACCAGGCAAATTGTTGAAACGATAGGAAAGAACAGAATTATCAGACACATAGGTGAACACAGTTTGTTGGGGCAGAGTCAACATGGCTTTTGTAAAGGGAAATCATGCCTCACCAATCTACTAGAATTCTTTGAAGGGGGTTAACAAGAATGTGGAGAAGAGTGATCCAGTGGAAATAGTGTACTTGGACTTCCAGAAAGCCTTTGACAGGGTCCCTCACCAAAGGCTCTTAACCAAAGTAAGCTGTCACGGGATAAGAGGGAAGGTTCTCTCATGGGTCAGTGGTTAAAAGATAGGAAGCAAACAACAGGACTAAATGGTCAGTTTTCACAGTGGAGAGAGGTAAAGAGCGGGGCACCCCAAGGATCTGTGTTGACACCAGTCTAGTTCAACATAGTCATCAATGATCCAGAAAAAGGGGTAACCAGTGAGGTCGCAAAATTTGCAGATGATACAAAATGACTCAAGATAGTTAAATCCAAAGCAGAGTGTGAAGAGCTACAAAGGGACCTCACAAAACTGGGGGACTGGGCAACAAAATGGCAGATGACATTCACTATTGATAAATGCAAACTGGACACCACAATCCCAACTATACATACACAATTATGGGGTTTAAATTACCACTCAAGAAAGAGATTTTGGAGTCATCGTAAAGAGTTCTCCGAAAACATCCACTCACCGTGCAGTGGCAGTTAAAAAAGCCAAACAGAAGGTTGGGAACCATTAGGAAAGGGATAGATAATAAACCAGAAAAATGTCAGAATGCCTCGATACAAATCCAGTGTGCGCGCCCACACCTTGAATACCGCGTGCAGTTCTGGTCGCCCCATCTCAAAACAGATATACCAGAATTGTAAAAGGTTCAGAGAAGGGCGACAAAAATGATTAGGGGTATGGAAGAGCTTCCATATGAGGAAAGATTAAAAAGACTGGGGGCAAGTCTACACTTAAACCACTCTATCACCATAGCTGCACCGGTGCTGTAGCGTTGAAGAGAAGCTGGTCCTCTGCCAACAAGCTCTTAATCCACCTCCCGGAGAGGCGTTAACTATGTCAGTGGGAGGGTGCTTCTGCCAACAGGGGTGTGGATTTTTCACAGCCCTGAGCAATGGAGTGATAACAATATAGGTCTACAGTGTAGACCTGGGACCATTTAGTTCAGAAAAGAGCTCACTAAGGGGGGAGATGACAGAGGTCTATAAAATCATGACTGGTGTGGAGAAAGTGAATAGGGAAGTGTTATTTACCCCTGCACAGAACACGGGAACTAGGGGTCACTTTCTGAAATTAATAGGCAGCAAGTTAAAAGCAAAGAAAAGAAGATATCTCTGCACACAATGCACAGGCAACCTGTGGAAATTGTTGCCGTGGGATGCTGTGAAGCCTAAAAGTATAATTGGGTTCAAGATAATCAGGGCATGCAACCCCAGACTCTGCATGTCCCTAAACCTCAGACTACCAGAAGCTGGGACTGGATGTGAGGGGATGGATCACTCAAAATTTCCCTTTTCAGTACATTCTCTCTGAAGCATGAGGCACTGGCCGTTATCAGAAGACACAATACTGGGCAAGATGAACTGATCTGAGTCAGTATGTCCATTCTTATGTGAGTTATGAAGAGCAGAATACGGACAGGGGAAGCTAAAGACATCAGGGGAAAGTCCATGGCTTGAAGGACTATGGATCCTAAGGAGGTTTTTTTTAAAAAGTGTATTAGGAACAAAAGAAATCCGAGCAATGGTGTAGGCTCATTACTAGATGGAGACTGTTTAAAAGGATGCAGAAAAGGCAGAAGTGTTCACTAAATATGTTTCCCATGTTTGGAAACCCCATGTCAATGTGTTTAGGAAGGACAAGGGTCTCCAGTGCTCTTACATTTTTGCCGCAGCATGAAGGCGTAGAGGTGGTGAAGTCCCTCCATAGCCAATCGGCAGATCTCCTGCTCCTGCTCAGCACTGCACAGAGTGAGACAGCCCACCAGCTGGCCCAGGACTCTGAACTCCTCCACTCCCTGACGGAGAGAGGGAGCAAGGGGAGTCACTCGCCCCTGCAGGCCCAGCGCAGCATGTCCCCCTGGCATTGCACTAGCAACGGGCTAGAACCGGGGGAGGCAGAGCCCAGCGCAGAGAGACTGGGGACAATGAGAGCAGGAGGAGCCATGGGACCCATCACTAGGGACTGAGGGAAGCTCCACAGGGACGGGAAGTCTGGGTAGCAAAGTCAGCAAACGTTGCCCTCGAGTGGGGACCTGGGTAAGGAATGAACTAACGTCCAGTCTCCATCTCAAGGGCAAGCTCCTAATCCCAGCGCCTTCTCCCATCCCCCTCCCTCCACTGACCTCAGGTCCAGGAGCGTGAGGTCACCTTGGACTCCTCTTCTCTGCATTCCGCCTCTCTCACTCCATCCTGGAGCTCCCCACAACCCCCACTTTCTGCGCCGCACCCAGCCTGCCGGCTCTCTCCTGCCGGCTCTCTCCTGCAGCCTTGTCCTCTAGCCTCCCCCTCCTGCCAGACCTTCCCTTGCCCCTCCTGCATCCCCTGCGCTCGCTCCCTGCTCTTCCCCACGTTGCACCAAGCCCCTTGCCCTCCTCTCCTGGGGTCTGCACGGCCTCCCCTGACCCACTCCCCATTGCTCTGGCTCCTTTGGCCCCTCCCATCCCTTTCACTGTGTCCCCTCCCACCTCCCTCCTTCTCTTCTGCTGCCCCAGCCTATGGGGGCATATCATCCAAGCGCCCCCCTCCAGCTGCCGGAGGGGAGGCCCTGCCACAGGGGGGATGGAGCAGCTGCAGCAGCTCAATGGCCCTGAGCACCCAGAGCAGGGGGTCTTCATCTGGCAGCCTGGCAGAAGCTGATGACAAAGCATCCCAGGGGCAACTGACAAAGGGGGTGAACAGACACCTGGGTTCAGAGGGTGCTCTCAGGGTGATCCTGTGTAAATCCGCTGACCCTGCGGAGCAGACTTTGGTCCTAGGGGAACAGCGGGGAGAGTCCTTGGAGATAGAATGATGGGGCTCCACCCAAGGCCCACTGGAGTCAGAGGACAGACCCGTCCACATCACGCCTCATTAGATTGGACTCCTACCGAGGATCTTGCTGAATCACTATTCCAGGCCCGGGTTTTCCCTACCAGGGAGCGCTGCACCGCGAGGCTGCTCAATGCAGTTAGGAGACGGCCAGAGTCACAGGCTGCTCACCTTGAATTTGTGTTGACCAGAGATGAATTTGGTCAGCCAGGTGATTCTTCCCACTGCCCTCAGCTGCACATGCACCTCCTTGGATGCGGTCCAGGGGAGCAGGACCTGAGAGAAACAGATTGGGACAAATTGTGAAGGAGAAGGACCAAAAAATAGCACAAGCACATAGAGTGAAAATCAGAAAGGCTAAGGCAAAAATGAGTTCGAACTGGCAAGGGACATAAAAGGCAATCAGAAGCAGCTCTGTAAATGCATTAGGAGCAAGAGAAAGACAAAGGAAAGTGTGGGGCCACTACTCAGCAGGGAAGCAGAGCAAATAATGGATGATACAGACAAAGCCAAGGTGTTTAATGCCTTTTTTGCTTCAGTTTTCACTAAAAAGGTTAATGGCGACTAGATGATGACCACAATATTAACAAGGGGGAAGGAATACAGGCCAGACTAGGGAGAGAACAGATAAAAGACAATTTAGGTCAGTTAGATGTATTCAAGTTGGCAGAGCCTCATGATATTCACATGAGATGGAGCTAGACAAAGCAATCTCTGAACCTTTAGGAGGGCTGAAGGTCCCAGAGGATTGGAGAAGGGCAGCCACAGAGCCTATCTTCAGAAAGGGAAACAAGGAGGCCCCAAGGAATTATCCACCTGTCAGCCTATCTTTGGTACCCAGAAAGATTATTGAACAAATTATTAAAGAGTTTGTAAGAACCTAGAGGAGATAATAGGGTGATAAGGAATAGCACCATGGATTTGTCCACAACAAACCATGCCAAACAAATCTAACTTCCTTCTTTGACCGGGTTACTTGCCTAGTGGATGGAGGGAGGCAGTATATGATGATGTATATGAAGTTTCGTAAGGCTTTTGACACAGTTCCACAAGACATTCTCATAAGCAAACTAAGCCAATATGCTCCAGATGAGACTACTCGAAAGTGGGCGCACAACTGATGGCAAGGCAATCCTCAAAGAGGAGTTATCACTGACTCGCTGGCAAACTGGGAGGGTGTCTGAAGTGGGGTCCCCCAGGGGTGTGCCTGGGTCCAGGACTGGTCAATATTTTCATGAAGAACTTGGTTAACAGAGAGGAGAGTATGCTTGTCAAGTTGGCGGATGACACCAAGCTGGGGAGAGTTACAAGCACTTTGGAGGACAGATTAGAATTCAGAATGAGCTTGCCAAATTGGAGAGTTGGTCTGAAGTCAACAAGATGAAATTCAGTCAAAACAAATGTGACGTAACGCACTTAGGAAGGAAAAACCCAATGCATAAAAAGAAAGTGGGGGATAACCGGCTAGGTGGCAGGACTGCAGAAAAGGATCTGGGGGTTATCCCGAATCTCACACTGAATAGGAATCAAGAGTGTGATGCTGTTGTGGAAGAGGGAAATGTCATTCTGAGGTGTATTGGCTTGGAGCACTGTGTCCAGTTCTTGGCACCCTGCTTGAAGAAAGATGTGAACAAACTGGGGCCCGTCCAGAGGACAGCGACAAAAATGATCAGCGGTTTAGAAAACCTGACCTATGAAGAAAGGGTGAACGACTTGGACATGTTTCGTCTTGAGAAGACGGAGGGGGCACCTCCTAACACTCTTCCAATACATTAAGGGCTGTTTTACAGAGGATGGTGACTAATTGTTCTCCACGTCCCCTGAAGGTAGGACAAGAAGTAGTGGGCTTAATCTGCAGCAAGGGAGATTGAGGTTAAATATTCGGAAAAAGTCTAAGGGTGGCTAAGCACTGGAACAGGTGACCTAGGGAAGTGGTGGACTCCCCATCATGGACGTTTTAAAAAAACAGGCTGAACAAACACTCCTCAGGGACGGTCGAGGAATGCTTGACCCAGCCTCAGTGCAGGGGGTGGAGTAGATGACCTCTTGAGATCCCTTGCAGCCCTGCACTTCTGTGATTCCCTCTTCCCAAGCTCTGGGATCAAGAAGACCAAATATCTGCTGAGGACATTTCCCTCTTTTTGCAGCACAAACCACCCACAGAATCGACTTCCTGTGGCCCTAGAACTAGAACGTTGGGGGAATGTAGCTCTGGGCTCTGGCCAGTATTGGTGCGGCCCATGGTGAACACAAATGAATCCCGGGCTCAGATGAGGCTCAGTGGAGAACACAGCAGATCCCGCCCTCCTCCACCCCCACGCCATGCAGACGTTTTTCAGATATAGTGGGGGCACTTGGTCCTCCAGCCCAAGAACCTTTGTCGAGAACGTACTCTGAGGAGCAGAAGGCACGGGGGTGTCCCATGCTTGGGATTAAATGGAGCCTTGATCCCAGAGCCCCACCCCAGCTACAGGACTCGTCCCCTTCCTGCTCCCATGCCTCCACACCTCCACGATGTTTTGCAGCACCACAAGGTTCGGCTTCTCATCCTCGCACACCAAGGCCTTCAGCAGCTCATCCATGGTGTTCAGAGTCTGCGTGCAGAGCAGAGGAGAAACCACAGCAAGTGGCGTTACCCAGCCAGGCGACAAACCAATGCCCTGGTGTGTGACATGCCCCAGGCCATGGCAGCCCCTGCTATTCCAGCTCACCCACTCACTTGTACCTGCAGGGGACTTACTGCAAACTCCTCCTGGCAACAGGACCCCACCCGCTTTTGCTGTCCCCAGGGAGGCCACTGCACACAGTCTAACGCATTAGAAGAGTCAGGAAGGACTCTGCATTTGAGGGGGAGGGGAGATTTCCAGCCAAGCTTCACTTCCCCTAGCCTTTGTGCTTCTCAAGCAGCCGATCGATCTCAGGCCTGTGCCCCCAACCATGCACTGGGGATGAATGTGCTTGTGAAGGGAGTGTCTGTTCCTCACGAATTGCCAGTGCCTGTGAAGGATAAATGCCTACTACTGATGCTCTATGAGGGAGTTACTCCTTTATCTGCGGCGGTGGGGCTTGTGCTTTGGTACTGCAGGTCCTGAGCTGAAGCGCTGCCAAGGAGCTGTGATCATTACACTCTTATGCCAGCGCCAGATAACCCAGGGGGCAGGGACACGAGCGACTTGCAGGATTCCCCCTCGGTTTGGGGCGGCTCCTCATGGCTAGTTTGGGGCTTACGTTGTTGTATAGAGCAGCCTCCACGCCCGGGTTGGTCTCTGCTGGAGGCAGGCAGAAGACGCTGGAGAAGCAGATGGTGAGCAGGCTGGATAGCTCCATTCCCCGCAGCAGTGGCTTCACTTTGCTAAGAGAAGAGACACGCGTGGATTGGAGGGCTGAGGCGAGACTGATGCACTGATGTTGGCCTCAGGCTCCCAGGACATGATGGGCAGGCTTCTGGGAAGCTGAGAGCAGGGCGCCAGCGGCACTGAGAGAGAGCCCCCCCTGGCGCAGGCTGTGCCACGTGCCAGGGCTCAGCCTGCCCAGCTTCTGAGCCACAGGGAGTCGCTGAGCTGCCGGTGGGATGCAGCTGGCACAGCTGGCGGCGACTCCGGTGGCTCCGCTCCGGCAGTGCCCAACTGCCCCTCTCCCCCTGGAGCCATCACCTGCGGGTCCCAGAGGGGACCGGTCCAACCCCCTCGCTCCCTCCCCCACATCTTCACACGGCCACTTGGAGAGGTCGCCAGGCACCGAAGGATCCTCCACCACCAACCCACGGGTGCCACGTGCCCGGGGGAATCGGAAGACGGGGGAGGAGCAGAGGGGGCAATGCCCTGGAGAACTGGCCATGCCAAGAGGCTGGCGTGTCTGGCTGCACACAGAACTAGCTGGGGCTGGGCGGGCAGGCCGGGTACCTCAGCTCCATGACGGCGAGCATCGCTTGCTGACGCACCCCGCTGGTCAGGGAGTCGACGGACTCAAGATCAATCAGCTCCTGGGGAGACAATGTGGGGAAGTGCCAGCCGGGCTCCGAGCTCCCGTAAGGCTCCGACTGGGGAGCAAAGCGCAGGGCCTGCAACACGTGGCCTCGGCAGACAGGTCGTCCTGCTGTGGGCTTGACGGTGTGCGGGGCTCCAGCTGGGGAGCGCAGTGCAGGGCCTGTGGTCAGTGCCCCAGCGTCACGCACCAGTGCACTGCAAAGGCTCCATCAGCATTAGCGCCCAGGGACTCCACCTGAGATCAGGCTCCTTGTGCCAGGTGCTGCACACACACGGTGAGAGCCAGTCCCTGCCCCAGAGAACTCACGAGCTAACTGGATAAGACAAGGCATGGGAGGGAAACTGAGGCACAGAGGGGGAAGTGATTTGCCCAGAATCAGCTCCTGGGGAGACAATGGGTCTCACTGAGGAACTGAGCCCCAGCCCACTGGACCACCCACCAGCACACGCTGTCCCACGTTCAGGGAAGGGAGGTAAGCTCCGGAAAGCTTTCTGCAGCGCCGCAGAGCAAAGACTTTCCAAATCTACGGAGCAGATTTGTTGCTAGTTCCCTAGTGGGCACTGACTGCGGAGTGTTGGGGCTCTGTGCAGGGAGACTGGTGTATACAGAGCGACCTGGTGACTTGGGAAGCTGGGTGCAAGGGAACAATCTACATTTTAATACAGTGACATGTTCAGGAACAAAGAACGGATCGCTCAGTGGTTTGAGCATTGGCCTGCTAAACCCAGGGTTGTGAGTTCAATCCTTGAGGGGGCCATTTAGGGGTCTGGGGCAAAAATTGGGGACTGGTCCTGCTTCGAGCAGGGGGTTGGACTAGATGACCTCCTAAGGTCCCTTCCAACCCTGATATTCTATGATTCTATGATTAACGCAGGCCACACTCACAGCATGGGAGGCTCTAACCTGGGAAGCGGTGACTCTGGAAAAGACTTGGCAGTCATGGTAATCAGCTGCACAGGAGTGCCCAGTGCGAGGCTGGGGCCCAAAGGGCTTATGCCATCCTGGGCCTTACAAACAGGGCAATCTCCAGTTGTTAGAGAGGTTATTTTCCCTCTGTGTTTGGCACTGGTGCGACCTCTGCTGGGATCCTCTGTCCAGGTCTGGTGCCCACAATTCAAGGAGAATGTTGATAAATTGGAGAGGGGTCAGAGAAGAGCCACAAGAGTGACTGAAGGACTGGGAAACATGCCTTATAGTGAGAGACTCCAGAAATCAATCAGTTCAGCTTCACAAAGAGAAGGTTACAGGGTGCCTTGATGACAGTCTGTAAGTACCTACACAGGGAGCAAATGCTTGATAATGGGCTCTTCAGTCTAACAGACAAACGTCCAACACGATCCAGCGATTGGCAGTTGAAGGTAGACATATCTGCAGAGCTCTCCAGGCCAATCACTAAACCCGCCAAGTAACATAGCCCGAGTGTGTGTTTTACTCACCTTTATCTTCTTCACAAGGAGGGCTTTGCCGAGAAAAGCTGCCAGGTTTCTCTCTGGGTGCCTCCTGAGGACGGCCCTGCTGATGGTGATGACACAATCCAAGAATTCAAGTTTCTTGGCCTCCTCCTATGCCCCGCAGAGATTAGACAAAAACAGGAAGGTTAGCGTGGAAAGGAGCTGCCAGTGGGAGAGATGTCAGAAAGCTTCCCCCCAGCGCTGCTCAGGCTTTGATATGCCGAATGCCAGAAGGCCATTCATCTCCCAACAGGAGTGACTATGTGGGGACAGCACGGCAGCTCTGTGTGAAACCTGACCAGAGAGGGAGCAGATCTCACGGGGCAGGTGTCCAAAGAGGAACTGCAACATAGGGGCTAAGCAGCCAGACAGTCTTACTGGGGGCCTTGAGAGAGTGGGAGGAACATCTGGGTGTGGCACCCTGACACCCCAATATTCGCCACGGTCATATAATTAGGATATGTTTGGTACCAAGTATGTCTTGTAAGGTATCAGTGTAAAAGTCTTTATCTGCTAGACATTAATGTCTCATTGGATTGCATGTGCTATCGTTGTATGTGACGTTCTGAAGTTGAGCTGTGTATGTGTTCCTGAAAAACACTGTGAGGTTCAAAACAGCCTTTCAGGTAGAACAGCAAAAAAGCCAAACACTGGCTCCTGGAGGAAATGCACAAGCATTAGGGCTACCCCAGGAACTGTGTGCAATAGAAACCTCCCCGAGATAACGCGACACAACGGGACCTGTTGGACCCAGGTCACAGCAAAAGAGTTTTCCAGCAGGTGGGAAGAGAAGATAAAAGGGGAACAAGGACATCGTGGGGGCGGGGGGGACGGGACCTCAGACTCCCTGCAATAAGATACCTGGAAACACCTGAGAGACAAAGATTGAAAATGAGAAGTGATGGTCCTAGGCTAGAGAGAGATTCCTAGCCTGTGCAAGAAAACCTGGGAAATCCAAGCTGCAAAACCAAGGCAGCTTCTGCCTTAAGAATCTGCCAACCTGTTTATCACTCGGGGAGAATTTGCTAATGTATATCCTATCTATCTGGTGTGTAAAGCTTCGTTTCTGTGTTTTGTTTATTTACTAGGGTAATGTGCTTTGTTCTGTTTGCTATCTCTTATAACCCCTTAAAATCTACCTCTTGTAGTTAATCATCTTATTTCTTGTTTATACCACAGCCCATTTTGCAGTATAAATTAGTAACTGGGAGGAGGGGCAAAGAGTTGTTCATACCTCTCTCGACATCGAGGGAGGGGGCGCATGTCATAAAACCTTTGTTCTGTACTCCAAAGGAGGTGGGCACCAGAGAAGTGGGACAAGGCCCTTCAGCTGAGTCTTCCCAGAGCTGATCTCAGTGTCTGTGTCTTTCTGCAGCTGGGTGTGGCCCTGCCTGTGTGTATGGCTGGAAGAGGCTTGTGAGCCGAGCCCAACAAGACAAGGTAACGGGGGCCCAGGCTGGCAGAACAGGTGGGCTCAGTGATAAGCCAGGACATCAGGTGGCACCTCAAAGGGGGGCAACCCATCACGCTGGGGACTGGCCAAATCCAGTGGGCAAGGGGCATGGTGGGTGCCTTTTGTAACTCAAGAGAGGATGATTTTAAGATGCTCTAGTTTAAACAGGAATTATTTGGGGGCAGGTCTCTGGCCTGTTTTATACAGGAGGTCACAGTGGTCCCGTCTGGCCTTAGAATCCATGCCTCATCCGGAGAAGGACGGATGGTGCATGTGGACAGGGCAGTAGCTGACAGATCAGAGGAGGGCTCTTGGTACCTGTTCATTGCCCTTGAGAAAGGCGTTGATGTAGTCTAGGGTGTCTTTCTCCTGCGAGTCTGGCCCCATAAAGCAGGAGGCATTCCCAGGTGATGGTGAATCTGATCAAAGACAGAGCAGTGGTCATACCTGGGGCTGCCAAGCTGCAGGCTGGGTGACAGAGATCTTAGCAGAGACCCTTGCCCCCGGCTCCCACCCCAGCAGGGTAGCAGCCCCGATGCACAGCAGGGTCTGGCACAGCCATCCCTGGTTTCCCCAACTCTTTGCTGCTCAGCCCAGCAAAGATCCAGTCAGAGCCCTGGTTCCCAGCAGCCACCCCACTTCCCTGCCCGCACCCAGCATGCAGCACCACACCTGGAAGGAGGCATGATGTCAGGCTATGAGTGGTGTCCCCGTTCTCCGGGCCATTGCTGGAGGGGGCAGAGGGAATGGCAGTGAATCGCTCTGCTCCCCGCTGCGGGAGAGGGAGGAGCTACCCAGTCTGCGCGGGATACGGGGACCCAGGGCCTGCCTGTTCTGCTTCCTCTGACTGCCTCTCCTGCCATCGACAGCCACCGGGTGTAACCTGGGCAGGCCCTGGGCTCCCATCATCAACCCCCCCACCCAAATGCCCTGTGCTGTGCCATGCGTCACCCCCCTGCAAAGGAGCCAGCAGATGGGGCTGCAACATCAGGGGGCATCTCATGCTTTGGCCGACGCCCTTCAATCCTTCGGCTTAACAACCCACTGTGCACAGAGCATCCCCTTCGACTGGTGGAAAACATCTTCCGACCCTGTGTGTGACGGATCGGGGTGGGCAATTCAGTCAGTCTCCACCTGATGCTTCTGCTGCCGCCCCTAATGCCCCGATCAGATGTAGGGGCTGCAGCTGCTGCCAGCAGGAGGGGCCATTCCCCCCTGCCTGGGTTTTCCTGTCTCTCCATCTCATGGCAGCCCAGAGTTGTACAAAGGTGATGGAGTCTTCTCCCGCCACTGACACCCTGGTCTTGCAACCCCAACCCCCAGGGGGCAAGCCCCACCGCAATGCAGGGCCATGGCCCCGGCCATTTTTGCAGCCCCTCCGCCCACCCAGGAGGCACCCACTCACCAGCATGGAAGGGCTGAGGCACACACAGCTCCTGCTGCTGCTGTGGGCTCTTCCGCGGACTCTTCCTTCGAGGAGGTCTCGTCTCCTCCCAGGCACGGATGGGCTTCAAGGGGACCTTGCGGACTTCCTCAGCCATCCTGCAAGAAGCCAGGACAAGGCATTGCTTGTGAGAGGTGAGAGGCGACTGCCCCGTTCAGCATCAGGGCCAGTCCACGTATGGCCGTTCCACCAGTGCCTACAGCTGCCAGCAGGGAAACAAGCCAATGGATGTGCTCAAAGTCACCCAGGCAGGCAGCAGTACAGGCAGGATTAGAACCCAGGTCTCCGGACTCCCAGGCCCATCCCGCAGGCCAAACGGCCTCCCCCGGGTCACTCCCGCCTCTCCTTCTGCTGGTTCACAAACTGCCCAGCAGACAGGCTGCATCCAACCACTCAGGATTCTTCCTGCCCAGGGAAATTACCCTGATCCCTTCCCCCAGGAATATTGGGGCCGTGGCAGGTCCCAGGTGGGGGAGGGAAGCGGGGTGGGGGAGCCGGGGGCGGTCTGGTGAGCAGCAGGAGTTGCTCTGACCCCACCGTGAAGGGGAAGGAGCAGAAGGTGGGAGAGCGGCAGGCAGGTAGGCTGTGCCGGGGCAGAGCTTTGTGGCGATTTCGCAGCTCGTCTCTCCGAGGCCTGTGTGGGAGCAGCCGCTGCAGAGAATCCCAGGCCTGATTCCCCCCACTCTGGGTCTCCTGAATGGCCCCTGCCCTGGGGGGCTCCATTCCTCACCCAACATCTCCTGCTGACTCCCCAGGAAATGCACGGCAGGTGTCCTAAGGCAGCTCCCTCCTGTGCGCATGCCGCTGCCCACTTCCTCACTGGCACCAGGCTAGACGGCCGGCACCGGGGCACTTGGCAGACGTGCGCCGCCCAGCCAGGAGCTCGGGGAAGGCTCGGTGTGGTTGGCGATGCAATGGAAAAGCAGAGGTGGGCAATAGAAGATTCTCCTACGTGGAGTCAGGAGTGGGCAGAAGCCTGCGCGTAAATGGGCCACCCACTTTCTGCTGCCGGTGGCGGAGCTGGAACTGCTGGCTCAGCGTTCCCAGGGGCACCTGCCAGCTCTCGCTCTGCCAGAGCCAAGCCTGGCAGTGAGGGGATGAGGCTGTGCCAGCCAGCAGGGGCGTGTCACAATGGGCAGGTGAGTCACAGACCAGCCAATGTGTGACTCCCCAGCCATGGGATGCCCCAGCCCAGACTTGCTCTGGCCTCGCCGGGGCTTTAGAGCCTGTCCTTCTCCACAGGGGTCATGGGACGGACCTTTCGCTCCCCACAGTCACAGACGTTAGGCCGGAAGGGACCTCTGGGCTCCTCTAGTCCCAGCTCCTGCAGACCCCAGGACAGAGCCCCTCCCTGCGGCCATGCAATTGGAGCCAGGGGGTCTCTGGATCCCCGAATGGGAGAATCACTTCCATCCCAGCTCCTCCTTCTCGTGACAGTGCAGAATGGGGATTCATGAACTCTCCCCACCCCTAGCTCCCAGCCCACATGGCAGGCTCTTTCCACTTTCCCAAGCTGCTGGGTGCTTTGGTCATGGGGTGTAAAATCGTCCCAGTCTCTGCTTCCTCTCCCACTGCTGCAATGATGCAGAAGCTCCTTTAATAGCAGCACCCTCCCACCCCCCCACGCCCAACTGAGTGCCTGGTCTTGCTAACGCTCAATGCCATGACAGCCCCAGGAGATGATTGCTGCGGCGTGTGACGAAGTGGGACTGTTCTTAATGTTTCCTCTGAATAGTGTGGGGGTGCCTCAGTTTCCCCTAGGAGGTTCTTAAGTCTCTAGGTGGTGGGGTAAGGGTGTATGATCATTGCAGAGCCCTAGAGGGCAGGTATGTGCAGGGGTCTGGACAGAGAGAATGGCTGACACCCCGTTTCCTGGCAACTGATGGCCTGGCCCTTCCCCCCTGCAAGGTGAGAGCTAAAAGGGTTGGAGAATAAAGGAATCAGCTGACCTCCTGGCCCGGGAAAGGGACAAAGCCCAGAGGAGGAGGGGCTGGAGAGAGTTTCAGTTGAGGCTGGCTGGGGACATGGAGTGAAGTACAGACGTGGTTCTCTGGCTCACTACCTCCCAAAACGGACCCAGCTGAGGGGTCCTGTTCTCTGCACCTACAAGCTCTGTTTTAGACCATGTTCCTGTCGTCTAATAAACCTTCTGTTTTACTGGCTGGCTGAGAGTCACGTCTGACTGCGGAGTTGGGGGGGCAGGACCCTCTGGCTTCCCCAGGACCCCGCCTGGGCGGACTCGCTGTGGGAAGCTCACGGAGGGGCAGAGGAGGCTGAATGCTCCGAGGTCAGACCCAGGAAGGTGGAAGCTGTGGGAGCTGTTTGCCCTGCAGACAGGCTGCTCACCGAAAGGAGACTTCCCCAGAGTCCTGACTGGCTTCGTAGGGAGCAGTTCCAGAGCATCACCCGTGGACTCCGTGACACGGGGGTCTCGGCCCGGGGGAGGCAGTGACTCCTAGAAGCAGGGAGAGCAGCAGCACCATAGATCAGGGAGGTCTGGCAATGCCAGTGGCTGCCTGGGGTCTGGCAGCCCAGGCACTCAGAGCAGATTGTCAAAGGCCAAACCCCTCTCACCACCGGCTCTGTAGCTCTTCCTTGCTTTCGGTCTGTCTTACGCACCATCCTGGCCCTCATCCCCCTGGCATCCGAGTACTACCCAACCTCAATAGCATTTATTCTAACTGCCCCCTTCAGGGCAGGGTCTGGCAGCTACCCCCACTGTACAGACAGGGAACTACAGCACAGAGGGAAGAAGGGACTTGCTCGAAGACAAACAGAGCATCTGTGGCAGAGCTGGGAAATGAACATGGGTCTCCTGGATCCCAGGATGGCACCTTCTCTTTCAACCTCCTGCCCCTTTCGTCCCTGGTTCAGTGGGAGCTGTGGGAGCTCTCTGGGGCAGAAGGCGGGAGAGCGGCAGGCAGGCAGGCTGTGCCGGGGCAGAGCTTTGTGGCGATTTTGCAGCTCGTCTCTCCAAGGCCTGTGTGGGAGCAGCCGCTGCAGAGAATCCCAGGCCTGATTCCCCCCACGCTGGGTCTCCTGAATGGCCCCTGCCCTGGGGGGCTCCATTCCTCACCCAACATCTCCTGCTGACTCCCCAGGAAATGCACGGCAGGTGTCCTAAGGCAGCTCTCGTCCTCTCCAGAGCTCAGGGGGACTGTCCTGGCATCGGACTGTCCTGGTGAATGGAACAATGGCTCCGGGCAGTCGGAGAATGCCTGTTCCCCTGGCAACCTCAGTGCCATTCCCTCTGGAAGTGATGGTGTCCGCAAGGGTGCTGGAGGTGGTCAGGCCTCGTGGTTGGAGCTGGACTCAGGAGGCCGGGGCGTGGGTGGAGCGAGGCTGGAGCGAGAGCAGGGCTGGAGTAGGACGAGGGGCAGGGCTACCAGCTACCTCCCGGTCTGGGCACTTACCTGGCCCCATCATGCCAGTGGCTGAGCACACGGGTGTTGTGGTATTTATGCTCTCAACCCCCCCGCAGAGCAGGGACCTGTTCTCCCTCGTTAGCTGAGGCCCGGGGCGGCGGGGACTCACCTGATCTCACGCAGAAGACTGCATGCAATGGAAAAGCAGAGGTGGGCAATAGAAGATTCTCCTACCTGGAGTCAGGAGTGGGCAAAAGCCTGCTCGTAAATGGGCCACCCACTTTCTGCTGCCAGTGGCGGAGCTGGATCTGCTGGCTCAGCGTTCCCCAGGGGCACCTGCCAGCTCTCGCTCTGCCAGAGCCAAGCCTGGCAGTGAGGGGATGAGGCTGTGCCAGCCAGCAGGGGCGTGTCACAATGGGCAGGCGAGTCACAGACCAGCCAATGTGTGACTCCCCAGCCATGGGATGCCCCAGCCCAGACTTGCTCTGGCTTCGCCGGGGCTTTAGAGCCTGTCCTTCCCCACCGGGGTCATGGGAGGGATCTTCCGCTGTTATACCAATAAAATAAAAACCAGCAGGATCTTATTAAAGGCAAAAAGGCAAAATACCACATTTATTGTGAATACAGAAAGAATCATAGTAAGCAGTTAGAAAAGGAGGACTTGTGGCACCTTAGAGACTAACCAATTTATTTGAGCATAAGCTTAGCTCACGAAAGCTTATGCTCAAATAAATTGGTTAGTCTCTAAGGTGCCACAAGTACCCCTTTTCTTTTTGCGAACACAGACTAACACGGCTGTTACTCTGAAGTAAGCAGTTAGTTATAGCTATAACATTCCATTCAACCTCATATTTAGTCACACATTCATTCATACAAACACACACACACACACAGGTTCTGCAAGGTTGTTATCATAGTTACCAGCCTTAGAGTTGCTCATGCCAAGCCACTGGCCAGGTGGCCTGGACATGAGTTTATGAAGCAGATGGTATGATGGGATAACATGGTTTTGGTAATTAAATATTCATGGTAAATAGGCCCAATAGCCTGTGATGGGATATTAGATGGGGTGGGATCTGAGTTACTACAGAGAATTCTTTCCTGGGTATCTGATTGGTGAATCTTGCCCATATGCTCAGCGTTTAGCTGATCGCCAGATTTGGGGTCGGGAGGGAATTTTCCTCCAGGGCAGATTGGAAGAGACCCTGGAGGTTTTTCGCCTTCCTCTGTAGCATGGGGCCCGGGTCACTTGCTGGAGGATTCTCTGCTCCTAGAAGTCTTTGAACCATGATATGAGGACTTCAGTAGTGCAGCCATAGGTGAGAGGTTTATCGCAGGAGTGGGTGGGTGAGATTCTGTGGCCTGCGTTGTGCAGGAGGTCAGACTAGATGATCATAATGGTCCCTTCTGACCTTAATATCTATGAATCTATGAATCTATGAGGAGGGAGCAGGGCCTTGTCAGATGCTCATCTGATGCTCTTGGAAGTTGGTTTGCAGAATCAGACTCCAAAGTTCTCACTTTTTAGAGTCTATTTTTATAGGAATTTCTTCCGATGCCAGTCTATGGGAATTCCTTCATCATGCGGTTGCTGAATCAATCAGCAGATAGCACATTCCTGAGGGCTCCGAGCTGCTAGATGTTATCTTGTTCTTTGGTTCTCCCATTCTTGAGGCTGTTGGGTGGATTCCAGTCTGCCCTCCGGGGGTCCTCTGGTTATTTCCACTTGACGCCGTCTTCAGCCGATGGACACTGGATTCTTAGGCTGGCACCTCCCTGATCATTCAGTTATTATCCACACCAAGCATCCATCCACATACATCCTCTATCTCTATTTTAATCACAATTGTTAATACAACAAAAGGGCGGGGAGTCTCTGGGTGCTGTTTCTGTTGTTCGAGTATTGCTTTGAGTCTCTCTCTCTGTGAATTGCTTTGAGAACAGACTCAGTCTTAGAATGTACGAACACAATTAGCAGCTTGCAAGTTTCACACATAGAGGGAGCGAAACAGCACCAAAAACCAAGAGACCTCTTAATTAGTAATACCCTGGACTTTAAACTGTGGGGAATCAAACTCATTTGTGATTTTAATACAGAACTTCTTTAATATGATCCAACACCGCTCCCCACAGTCACAGACGTTAGGCCGGAAGGGACCTGTGGGCTCCTCTAGTCCCAGCTCCTGCAGACCCCAGGCCAGAGCCCCTCCCTGCGTCCATGCCACTGGAGCCAGGGGGTCTCTGGATCCCCGAGTGGGAGGATCACTTCCATCCCGGCTCCTCCTTCTCGTGACAGTGCAGAACGGGGATTCATGAACTCTCCCCACCCCCGGCTCCCAGCCCACCCGAGCGGCTCTTTCCACTTTCCCAAGCTGCCGGGTGCTTTGGCCACGGGATGTAAAATGGTCCCGTCTCTGCTTCCTCTCCCACCGCTGCAACGACGCAGAAGCTGCTTTAATAGCAGCCCCTCCCCTGCCCAACTGAGTCCCAGGCCTTGCTAACGCTCAGTGCCACGGCAGCCCCAGGAGATGATTGCTGCGGGGGTCTCGGCCCGGGGGAGGCACTGACTCCTAGAAGCAGGGAGAGCAGCAGCACCATAGATCAGGGAGGTCTGGCAATGCCAGTGGCTGCCTGGGGTCTGGCAGCCCAGGCACTCAGAGCAGATTGTCAAAGGCCAAACCCCTCTCACCACCGGCTCTGTAGCTCCCCCTTGCTTTCGGTCTGTCTTAGGCACCATCCTGGCCCTCATCCCCCTGGCATCCGAGCACTGCCCAACCTCAATTGCATTTATTCTAACTGCCCCCTTCAGGGCAGGGCCTGGTTGCTACCCACACTGTACAGACAGGGAACCGCTGCAGAGAGAGAATAAGGGACTTGCTTGAAGACAAACAGAGCATCTGTGGCAGAGCTGGGAAATGAACATGGGTCTCCTGGGTCCCAGGATGGCACCTTCTCTTCCAACTTCCTGCCCCCTTCGTCCCTGGTTCAGTGGGAGCTCTCTGGGCCACAGGAGCTGGCTGGTGCCCAGATGGAGCTACGTTGCCTATTGCATAGATCTCGCTTTTCCCGAACATTGAAAATGCTGCTCCAACCATACCAGGGCCCGCCAGGATCCTTGCAGCTGGTCAGTGCTAAATTGTGAACTGTGCCCTGGCCTCCCAGAGCGGGGCAATGGGAGAGGGTGGGGCTGGCCCAAGGCCCTGCTGGATTGCAGCTCACGCGTACGGAGTCCCAGTGCTACAGAGCTCTGTGCCGGGGCAGCGCTTTGTGGGGGTTTCGCAGCTCCTGTGTCCAAGGCCTGTGTGGGAGCAGCCGCTGCAGAGAATCCCAGGACTGATTCCCCCCACGCTGGGTCTCCTGAATGGCCCCTGACCTGGGGGGCTCCAGTCCTCACCCAATGTCTCCTGCTGACTCTCCAGCAGCTGCACGGCAGGCGTCCTAAGGCACCTCTAGTCCTCTCCAGAGCTCAGGGGGACTGTCCTGGCATCGGACTGTTGCTGGCACCCAGTGCCGAGAGGCTGAACAACAGCTTGAATGGTTCCTTTCCCGGTGTGCTACACCCAATAATCACAACGGGGTGGAGAAGCAGAAAAGTTTATTTGAAGCTTCAAATAGGTACCGGGAGATTTGAATCTCAAATCCTGTACACAGAGCAGGAAGTTACACAGGCTTTTATACATCCTTTTTCCCAGCATACTTATCCAATAGCAAGCTGCCCCAAGTATCCATATAGCCAGCCAATCCAGTTCCCAGCTAGTCCCTGGTTCTCTGTATCATTTGTTAAACTCTACATAAAGCTGCTTTATTCAGCATTGTTCTTCCATATCTGCCCTGTGTGGCCTTGCTTAGTTTCAGGCAGTCTGACTCTGCAGCATATTGTTGCAGATTCTCAGCATAACCACTGTGTGTGCCTCCAGGCGGGGCGGGGGGGGGGAAGGACACTTGGGCCTAGGACGCAGAGCTGCTGCGAGTGCCTCCAGGCGGGAGCGGGGGCCAAGGACACCTGGGCCTAGTACGAGGGGGCTTCATCGACACTCGTGGTCTTCCATCCCCTCGAGTTACCTAGTGGCCATGCCCCAGTGTCCCCAACGGGACTGTCCTGGTGAATGGAACAATGGCTCCGGGCAGCTGGAGAATGCCTGTTCCCCCGGCAACCTCAGTGCCATTCCCTCTGGAAGTGATGGTGTCAGCGAAGGTGGGGAGGTGGTCAGGCCTCGGGGTTGGAGCTGGACTCAGGAGGCCGGGGCGTGGGTGGAGCGAGGCTGCTGCTGTGAGACTGAAATACTTGCTCCGGGAGTCACGGGCCTGTTCCTGGCTTGTGGATTGGCGGGAGCCCGGCACAGGAGGGACTCAGGGCCTGACACATGGCTCCAGGGGGCGCTTGGCTCCCGGCCCCGCTGGGCACTGACAGGCCAGGTGCAGGGGGCCAGGCGCAGCACCAGGGAGGACATTGGGGAGGCAGGAGCGCTGAGGTGGGGCTGAGCGGGCAGGTGCTGAGGAGCTGCGGCCGGTTGGCCAGCAGGGAGGAGGAGCAGCACCCAGCTGTGGAGGGCCCAGCTGCAGCTCCACACGGGGCGCGGCCAGAGCCTGGCAGGCGGCTGGCTGAAGTGGCACTTTGTGATCTGGCGCAGGCGGGAGCTGGCTCCCCACATCTGAGCGCTCTGCAGTGCCGGCGGATTCGCATCTAAACCCGGATCTGGCTCCCAATTCACAGCTGGCCCCTCCCCCCGATCTGGAGTGGCTGAGACTCCAGCGCTCTGGGGAAGAGGCCAACAAATGCCAGGTCCTGGGGTGGGCTTCCCCCAGAGACAACCCCGTGCTGGGAAGGGAGGTTCCAAGTGCCGGCAGCTCCACCACTCACACTCCCAGCGTCCTGGGAATGAGCCAGGAGCAGAGTCCCAGTCCCCGTTCCCTGGCATTAATCCAGGGACTCCGCACTGGGGATGTGCACCTGGCAGCACGCAGCCTCCTGAGAACACACAGGCCAGGGTGCAGGGCGAGGGCTCCCAGAGAGAAACGGCAGGAGGGCAATGCTGGGAACCCCCAGGCCATCTTCAGCTCAAGCATGAGGGCACCCCAGCATCCTGGAGAGCATGAATCTAGCTTCAGCTCAGCCTTTATGTCCCCCCGTTCTCTGTGCTAGATGGGTTGGTCTCCCGGGGGGGACGAAAGTGCCCATCAGGAGTTCCTGGCTTATCCAACGTCAGTTTCCCGCTCTTGTGAAAAAAACGGTGACTTCCCTTACACCGGAGCTGGTGTTCTTCAGGCTGGGCTGGGCCTGTACACGTTCCCCTGTCGGGGTGTGTGCACCCAGGGCCCATGAGTTGCAGACGTTTGCCAACGAACATTTGCCAACAGACGTTTGCCCCCTGCTCTCCCCATGTGCTCAGGGACCGCCATCAAAAGAGCACGTCTGCCACCTCCCTCTCAAGTCCTTCGCACCTGCATACTGCCAGGGGAACATCCCCATTTCTACTGAGGACTCAGGGACAGGGTTTATGATGAACCGGCTGGAGTTGATCTCCCCTCCCGCCCGGCGTGTTGCACCCCTACGGCTAGCTGGGGATCCAAACTGACACTCCCCGGTTTGAGCCCCTGCCTAGCCAGGCCCTGTTCCTTCCCCCTAGGCAGTTGTTGGCCCTGAACTCCTGCAGGCAGCCATGACACACAGGTGCTTGGGGGCTTGAGAGAAGGGCTATCACCAGCTGAATGACCCCTGCCTGTACGGTGGGGACTGAGGCCACTTTGCCAGCAGGTGCCCCCCAAGTCCTGTGCTATGCTGAGTCTGGGGAGATGGGCAGGTTCAGCCTCATTAGAAGGGATCGGCCAGACAGAAAGGCAGAATCGGGTCCCCGCACGGAGCCCCTCTACTTCCTGCCTGTGTCCTAACCACCAGGACAGTGGCCAATCCCACCTTCAGGTCAGGTTCCAGCGTCGGGCCCTGTCCATACCCACAGCGTGTGGCACCCAGCATGCACTGATAGACTCCGGTACATGCAGTAAGTTCACAGACACTAGAAACTGCCTAACACCAGGCTGGGGGCTGGGGATGTGTAGGGTACAGAGCACAGCACCCCCTAAGGCCAGGCAGGAGGGCTGGGAAATGCATATGATACAGAGCACAGCGCCCTCTAACACCTGGCAGGGGGGCTGAGAGATGGGGGGTGTAGGCTACAGAGCACAGCGCCCCCTAACGCCGGCCAGGGGGCCTGGAAGCTGGGGGAATATGTAGGATCCGGAGCACAGCATCCCCTAACACCAGGCTGGGGGGCAGGGAGAGGGGGGATATGTGGGGTACAGAGCACAGCGCCCCCTAACACCAGGACACGAGGTCTCGTCCGTCTCAGGGTGGAAATGATCACACCCTTCGAATGGGGGATCTGCCACGGGCACTGGCAGGAGCGCGTTGCTTTACATTAAGGTTCTTTGGCTGATGGGCGAACCTCACCCCGCCCTGCGTTTCGAGTGTGAACAGTTGTCGATGGAAACCCAGACGGCAGAGATGGAGCAGGACTAACCGGGGTCACTGGGTCTCACCCTCACCCCGTGTCTACACTGTACGAGGGTGGGAAATAGCAGGTGCCTTTTCTTGCCCTGATACGATTTTGGAGATGCCGATGCTTGCGACAGCTTTCTCCCTGTGTGGGTTGTGGGATCCAGGGGAGCCGTCTGTGTGCTCTGTACAGAACAAGGCGTGTAGATCATTTATACCTCAATGGATCACAGTAAATACAGTTATTTAATATATCAAATAAAGGCAGAACAATACATCAAAAAGCATCAAAATGAAAGAGAGGATTGCTATGTACAGGGGGGATTGCTATGTACAGGGGGGTTTGCACGTGACTAGTTAACTGCTCAAGAGCTTTCATCACCGTATACTTTCTGACAGGTTTCTGCACCCTGTGTAGGGTTTACGTCCCGCCCTCCGTCCCCGTTTCCGGTCGTATACGTTTTTGGCGCCGTCGGCCCTTTTGAACATTTCTTTTGTATTGTTTTCTGTGTTTGGCCTGGGGAAGGTTGCGTTCTTGTGTTTTGACATATTTCGAGAAAAAGTATGAACAAGTAGAAAGAAAGGCTGTAAGGGGTTTGCGGCTCCCTCCCCGTCCATCAGGGTGGGAGACCACGCTCCTCGCTACGATACTTCCGGGGTACCTTGGTTCAGGGGAAAATTAGCCCAGTGTTAATGGTTCAGGCCTGCAGTCAGGCTGAGCAATGGTAGAGAGTCTGTTTGCCTAGGGCCCTCATTCAGGGCAGGGCTGCTGTCGAGTAGGGGCTCTGGCCTACAGTCAGGCAGGCAGAGCAGCAGAAGGTCCATTTGCCTGGCCCTTGATCAGGGCGGGGCAGCAATCAAGTAGCGGGGCTCTGGCCTACAGTCCGGCAGAGCCGTCGCCGTCTAGGGGAGCTTAGCTCTCTGGTGGGAGAGTCAGCACAACCGTCTGGCGTCCTGATTCAGGCGGGTGCCAGACCAATCAGGCCTCCTGACAACCAGGTGGGGAACCTGCCACTCCTGACGGTGGCGTGGCGGTGCTCGGGGAACCCAGGCCTTCCCGCTCCACCGCGTCCCCACCCAGGGCCCTAAACAGCAGCGGAGTGGTCCGCCACTGGGTCAGCGGGGAAAATCCGATCACAACATGCTGGCCGGCTTGTAGTCAATAACACAGCTGAAGCCGATTCAGCTGCCCTGGGCTCCTTCCTACACACCCATTCCGTGTGTACATGGGTTCCAGGGTTGTTGTTCGCTTCGCTGGGGTAGATGGCTAGTGGCAGCCCCACCAGCTCCTTGGAGTCCCCGGCGTCTGGCAGCGCCGGCAGCCCCTCTGGCTCTCTGTCAGGATAGCGCTTTCCATTAGGGGAGCAGGGAAGAGACGTCCTGCTCCTCCAGCAGCTCTCTCCCAACTCAGCTGGAGGGGCGGCCTTTTATAGTTCCGCTTCCTGTCCCGCCCCTCTGCTTCCGGCAGGGTGGCATGCGGTGGGAGACAAGCCTGCTTTCTGCAACCCTCCTGCCCCCAACAACCCACTTCAGCGAGTCCCAAAATCAAATCCACTTACCAGGGGCCTCCTCTCCTCTTTGCGCTTCGCCAACATCCGGGGTAGAAAAGAGCTCCTGGCAGCATGCATCTCTGACCTCCGAGTCATCTTCTGCCTCTGGGTCCCCCTCCACATCCTCGTCCAAGATTTCCTCCTCCTGGCTCGGTCCACTCTCAACTGACATGCGAGCCACCGAAGTATCCACAGTGGTGTTAGCAATGGAGGTGGGGTCGCCGCGGAGTATCATGTCCAGCTCTTTGGAGAACCGGCAGCTCGTAGGCGCAGCACCGGAGTGGCGGTTTGCCTCCCGCGCCCTGTGCTCGGCGTTCCGCAGCTCCTTCATTTTCATCCTAAACTGCCGTGTGTCCCGGTCATCGCCCCTTTCTGTCATGCATCGTGAAATCTGTCCGTAGGTGTAATGATGCTGGTTCTGGCGGGACCCAACTGAGAGTGCCAGTTCAGGACAAACTGCTTCAAGCAGGGCAGTTACAGCCGAAGGCTGGGGCTTTTCCACCTCTAAGGCAAACCAAACCAGCCAAACAGAGCAGACTTTGGTCTCACCCCACTGGCTCACCACAAGTCACACAAGCAATTCCCTTAGACGCTCCAGTTTCCCAGGATCCCCAACAGTACCACTTGTTATGGGGACAAATGGCTATGAAAACCAATACCCCAGGAAAAGAAAAAAGGTTCTCTTGATCCCAAAGGACAAAGCCACAGACCCAGGTCAATATACAAAGCAGACCTTGTCCCAAATCACGCTGTAGCCAACCCTTTAGACTCTAAAATCTAAAGGTTTGTTCATAAAAGGAAAAAGCTATAGATGAGAGCTAGAATTGGTGAAATGGAATCAATGACATACAGTCATGGCCAAGTTCTTGGTTCAGGCTTGTGGAAGCGACAGAATAAACTGCAGGTTCACATCAAGTCTCTGGAGAACATCCACAGCTGGGATGCGTCTTTCAGTTTTTGGTTCAAAGCTTCAGTGTAGCAAAGTCCCTCCAGAGGGATGAAGCAGGACTGAAGACAAGATGGAGGAGCTGCAGCAGCTTTTTATATTCTCTTGCCATGTGGTCTTTCTTTCTTTGTCCCAAAGACAAGCTGTCCATCACGTGGCCTGGAAAAACCTCCGAGTTCTGTCCATAGGCAGGTCCCTGCACACCGTGCTGAGTCCCAAGGCTTGTCTGCCTTCTCTCAATGGGTCAATTGTGTAGCTGATGGTCCTTAATCGGCCATCAAGCAGGCTAGGCATTGCATCCGATGAAGTGAGCTGTAGCTCACGAAAGCTTATGCTCAAATAAATTTGTTAGTCTCTAAGGTGGCACAAGTCCTCCTTTCCAACTTGTCTGGGGTGTCTCCCAGAAGCATAATACAAGTTTGAACCACAGACACTATAGAGCCAATACTTATAACTTAAAATACAAAAATGACACAAGCATATAGATAGCACAGTCATAACCAGCAAACCGTAACCTTGCCTTAGACACCTTAGTGGACCCCCCTTTATACAAGATTTGGTGCCACTACAGGACCTTGGTTGCAACAATGATCTATATGGTCCCAGTTCAAGTCAATAACGTCACAGTAGGTATCATAATTGCTACGTCCGGAGTGCAGCTGGGACTGTACAGCCTCCTCTCCCCAAATGCTGATGAGGTCCAGCAGCTCGGCATAGCTCCAAGCAGGGGGATCGCCTGGTGCGTGGAGCAGGCCTGGCCACCTGGAAAGATGCGCTGCACTCATCACCGAGCAAACAGGAAGGGGACTTTCAAAATGGCAAAGGAGTTTATGGAGTGGGGATGATGGATGGTCACCTGAGGGCCAGGCAGTAGAGTTCAAACCGATGACCAGAGAGGCGAGAGCAGGCATTGTGGGACACCTCCCGGAGGCCAATCGCAGCGCCGTAATCGACCTCGGTGTCTACACTGGCACCGCAGCCTGTAGCCCCGGCGCAGAAAGTTTTTTAAACTGTGCAGGGCTTTTTTTAAAGCGCTGCAACTGCCCTGTTTCTGCGCCCTGAGTGGCGTGGCCGTGCGTCCACCTCACCAGTTGCAGAGCAGAAAGCTGCTTTGCCGCGCTGCAACTTGCCAGCGTAGACAGGACCTAAGGAAACAGAGCCATGACTTTAAACCTCCTGTTCACCGGAAAAAAACAAGGCTGTGTTTTGGAGTGGAATAAAAATGCACCTTTTAAAAATGCTGTAACAGTTTTAACACACCATGAAAGTTATATTAAGCTTATTAAACATTTTAGATTTTTGTTGCATTATCAGACTGCTGTTGTTCTTAAATGTTTGCAGCCCACGGGCTGAGACATAGATACATGCTTCTGTGTTTGTTTTGGGACTAGAAGCTGTATTAAAAGTAACGCTTTATAAAAACAAAAAGTTTTTTTCATTTGTACTTTGTGTTTCTAAGAAGACAAAAAACATTTTAGTAATAAGTTTAACAGGGGCATTTTTGAATTAGCCAGTTTGTTTTCAAAAGATGTCTAGCTATCATTAAGCAAAAGCCAGGGCCGTAAAGTTAATTAAAGGAAACAGGCATGTAGATATCAAAGCCTCCTGGTTACAGAAATGTGAATGGCCACATCACCATTTACAAAATCTTTTTATTAACTGTTTAAATAAACTTACTATATAAAAGAATACAAAAAGAGACCCAAACCAAAACAGTTTTACCTTTAAATTGTCAAGAAAGCTTTAAAAATCAGGGTACAGTTAAAACCCTCATGTTTTTAAGGTTTGGATTTAGACAAAAAAGAAGAAAAAGCAGCTGATGTGAAAAAGTTCTGACAGAGATAAGGGGCTTGTTCTGTTCCCAACATACACACACACATACGTTCTTCTTTTCTCATGTTTTTTTGAAAGGTAAACCAGGACACACAAGTTTGCTTTAGGCCTTTTATATAAAATCTGCATGGAGCAGGATTTAAAAATAGCTCCCTTCCCCTGTTTAGCTCGCCTGTCCTGTGACAAAAGTTGTTTCACTGTAAAGATGGCCAGAACATGTATGAATTTAAAACAAACAAGAACCCACAGCAGATTGCTTTTCAAAAGACACCCTTTGAACTTATTAAGAGTGTAAAATAAAGAAGCACCTCGGGGTTAAAACCACAGGCAGTTTACAAAAGTAATTTGTTAAAGTTAAATTAAGTTTTTATTGACTTAGGGATTTTTGTCTGAATTTTTTGCTGCATTTGTTTCTAAATGTTTGCAGTCTGTGTGCTGAGACCCAGGTACAAGCTCTTTTTTAACTGTTTAAATGGACTTAATCTATCAAAGAATGCAAAAAGAGAAAGCTGTTTTTGTTTGGTTAGCTTGAAATTGTAAAGAAAGCTTTAAAAATCAGGGTACAGTTAAAAACCTCACGTTTTGAAAGTATGGATTTCTACAAAACACAAGAAAAAGCAGCTTATGTGAACCAGTTAGCTTTTTTTTTTAAACCAGAGATAAGGTATTTGTCGCCCCCCTTCGCCACCTCCCGCACACACATTTTTCTTTTCTAATGATTTTTTAAATGGAAACCAAAGGCAAACAAACTTGGAAGGGTTTTAAAATGCTAAAAGGAAACATAAAAAGACATGATGAAAGATTGTTTTTTTTTAAAGTGTTCATTTGCTTTTCAGAGTTTTGCCCAAGTCAATTGACCAGAGTACAAAAATATAGCGTTAGTTTCTTTTTAAAGCATTTGCCTATGAGTACTTTTGTATGATTTCTTGAATATGTGACCAAGCAATGCAGTGGCTCCTGCCCCTTATGAAAATTCCTAATGAATTTAAGAAACCTTTCCAGAGGTTTTTTAAACTCCTGATAGAATTGAATGCTAATTTTTATCCTGGCTACCCAATTTTGTAGGCTGTATTTTTTAAAAACCTACAAAACCTACAAAAAGGCTCACACTCTTTATTAAACCCCTTAAATCTTTAGCATGATGTCTATAGAACCCCAATGTCTTTAATCCCTTTTAAATTTGATGGGACTTTTCCCACTGGGGCTGACAGACGAACAACAAAAATGATTTTGGGGGTTTTTAGAGAGAGTTCCCTGTTTTAAAATTTCACAGTTTAATTAAAAGAAAAGGAGTACTTGTGGCACCTTCGAGACTAACCAATTTATTTGAGCATAAACTTTCGTGAGCTACAGCTCACTTCATCGGATGCTGTAGCTCACGAAAGCTTATGCTCAAATGAATTGGTTAGTCTCTAAAGTGCCACAAGTCCTCCTTTTCTTTTTGCGAATACAGACTAACACGGCTGTTACTCTGAAACAGTTTAATTAGATTCTGTAAATTCAGCTCCTTGAACTTTTTCATGGTCCAAGCCCACGAATTTCACAACTGTTGGGACAGAAGCATCCAGCATTCTGTGTGTACTTCTCCTCTGAATGCTGGTTTCTACTGGGAGAGGGCCCTACTACAGCACATTTTATAGCCTGTGGTCATAAGTTGTTATATCTACTGGTAGCAGATAGGCACAAGAAACAGCCCTCTGACTAGGTACACTTGTTTTCCAGCACACAGCGATGAGGCCGCTGGCCTGCCTGCCGGCGATTTTGGAAAACCCCCACCCCACCTCTTTCCTGACTTTTTCCCCGCCACTTAACACTTGCTAAACATACAATGTTTAATCATATCAAATAAAGTTTTTAAGAGATTTGACCTATTTGAAGCAGGCCCTTCTGCTTTTAAAAAATTTTTGCAGCAAAGGCAGAGGACTAAAACTAAATGTAAACCTAAAGGGCTGCCAAGTTTTACTGAAGACTAATAAGATCAACACCTGTTTACAGGAACCTTAATGGTAAGGACATAGCAATATTACCATTCACGGTCTATTTAACACCTTTTTAACCGTTGAAATGAACTCCCTTGTTCTGTAGTGAAATAAAGAGGCCCCCTTTTAACACAAACTGGTTTAAACTGTTCAGAAGGTGTCTACACTGTCCACGTGAAATCGCTGCCGCGACAGCACTTTAAGGAGGCAGTGTCCTCGCGGCTCCAGCTCAGGAGGGTGTTTTTTCACACCCCTGAGCGGGGCAAGTTTCAGCACTGTACGTGGCAGTGTAGACAAGCCCTAATTGAACTGTGAAATTTTAAAACAGGGAACTCTCTCTAAAAACCCCCAAAATCATTTTTGTTGTCTGTCTGTCAGCCCCGGTGGGAAAAGTTCCATAAAATTTAAAAGGGCTTAAAGCCAATGGGGTTATCTATCTATCTATCTATCTATCTATCTATCTATCTATCTATCTATCTATCTATCTATCTATCTATCTATCTAGTGGGAAAGGTGCTTGGGGCCCGTTTTCTTAGATAAGAATAAGGCAGTTAAAGGGGGTGGGTAGTGAGGGGAGGGGCGGGGAAGGGAGGGAGAGGGCTCTTGTTTAAAAATCTTGGGTTGATAGGATTGGTTCAGGAAAATGCCTTCTATGATGCAGCTGTAGAACAGTTTCTGATTGATGCGCCCGAGAGGCGGAGATAACCATGCTGGGGGCTGTGAGCCTTGGGAGCTCCCTCTTTTCCCGGGACGGGGGGGGGGCAGCCGCAAGGGTAAGCTCTCTTCCCCCTCCCCGTCCACCCCCCTGCAGCTTGCTCTACTTTCCTTGCATAATGACAGGTTTCAGAGTAGCAGTCGTGTTAGTCTGTATTGGCAAAAAGAAAAGGAGGACTTGTGGCACCTTAGAGATTAACACATTTATTTGAGCATAAGCTTTCGTGAGCTATAGCTCACTTCATCGGATGCTCACGAAAGCTAATGCTCAGATAAATTTGTTAGTCTCGAAGGTGCCACAAGGACTCCTCTTCTTTATACTTTCCTTGTCTCACCAACCAAAAAGGATCTTTTCCTGTTTTCTATACTCTCCTTCTCTAACTAACCAAAAAAAGGATCTTTCTCTCTTTTGCACAGCTCTGTGTTCTGCTTACTAAGAAAAAAGGATCTTTCTCTCTCTTTCTGTTTTCTGTATTTTACACAGCCCTGTGTCACTGACATAGGATCTCTAGCTCATTTTTCGGCCGTGTGATTTCTTTCACCCGACCTTCTCAACCTTCCTTTTTCCTCTTTTCTTTAATGAGCCTTTGCTTTTTAAAAATTATTTCAATTTTTTGACTCTTATTATTTTTTAGACCCAACAAAAATAACCTTTTACCATGTTCTTACTAATCTATAAAAAACACTCCTCTCTCTTGTTGCTTTCTATAGTTTCCCCTCTTCCTTCTATTTAAAAGAACCTTTCTTTCCTTTTTTCTTCTAAGGCTAAGCAATTTTTCTTTTGTTAAAACTCCTTTCCTTTAAGGCCTCTGTCGCGAGGGTCGCGAGGGGGCATGGTCTCCTGCCCTGACAGCCTGGGAGGGAGCCGCGAACGCCCCCTGGTGGGCAGAACTGGGACACCCATGGCAGCAGAGGGGCGGGGCTGGAAGCTGCACTATAAAAGGCCGGCCCTCCAGCTGAGCAGCACGTCTCTTCCCTGCTGCGGAAGGACAGAGCTAATGGAGAGCGCTATCCTGACAGAGACCCAGAGAGGATGCCAGACGCCGGGGAAGCCGAGGAGCTGGTGGGGCTGCCACTCACCGTCCTCCCCTAGAGCTCGCTGTTGCCAGCGGGGAAAGGGCTGGGGGGGAGTCCTCCTCTCTGGCCCCTATCCCGGAGCAGCTCGCCTGCACCCCAAACTCATCCCCAGCCCTGCCCCACCCCAGAGCCCACACCCCCAGCCAGAGCTTTCACCTCCCTACCGCACCCTCAACCCTCGCTCTGAGCCCCTCCAACACCCCAAACACCTTATCCCCAGTCCTAGCCAGAGCCCTCATCCCCCCCACACCCCAACCCTCTGCCCCAGCCCTGAGCCCCCTCCAACACCACAGAGCCCTCATCCCCCCACACCCCAACCCTCTGCCTGAGCCCCCTCCAACACCACAAACCCCTCATCTCCAGCCCGAGACAGAGCCCTCATCCCCCCACATCCCAACCCTCTGCCCCAGCCCTGAGCCCCTTCCAACACTACAAACCCCTCATCTCCAGCCCTAGACAGAGCCCTCATCCCCCTGAACTCCAACCCTCTGCCCCTGCCCTGAGCCCCCTCCAACACCACAAACCCCTCATCTCCAGCCCTAGACAGAGCCCTCATCCCCCTGAACTCCAACCCTCTGCCTCAGCCCTGAGCCTCTCTCACCCCTCAAACCCCCCAGCCCCAGACAGAGCCCTGACCCCCTACACCCCTACTCTTGGCCTGAGCCCCTCCCAAACCCCTCAGTCCTGCACCCCCTCCCTCTGCACCTCCTCCAATCCCCAAACTCCCTCCCAGAGCCTGGACCCCAATACTCTGCCTAAACCTAGGGCCTGCACCCCAGACATCCTTCCCCACCCAAACTCCTTCCCGGAGCCCTGGGCAGGTGGGGGGCAAAGTAGGGGCGGGTTCTGGGCACCACCAAAATTTCTACAAACCTGCCACCCCTGAACCCATGTACACACGGAATGGGCTTGTAGCAAGGAGCCCAGGGCAGCCGAATTGGGTTCAGCTGTGTTATTGACTACAAGCCGTCCAGCGTGTTGCGGTCAGATTTTCCCCACTGACGCAGTGGCGGACCGCTCCACAGCTGTTAGAGCCCTGGGCGGGGACGCAGTGGAGCGAGAGGGCCTGGGTTCCCAGACCACCAGCACCCCACCGTCAGGAGTAGCAGCCTCCCCACTTGGTTGTCAGGAGGCCTGATTGGTCTGGCACCCGCCTGAATCAGGACGCCAGACGGTTGTGCTGACTCTCCCACCAGACAGCTAACCTCCCCTAGACGGCGACAGCTCTGCCGGACTGTAGGCCAGAGCCCCCCTACTTGATTGCTGCCCTGCCCTGATCAAGGGCCAGACAAATGGACCTTCTGCTGCTCTGCCTGCCAGACTGTAGGCCAGAGCCCCTACTCGAGAGCAGCCCTGCCCTGAATGAAGTCCCCGGGCAAACAGACTCTTGACCGTTGGTCGACCTGACTGCAGGCCAGAACCATGAACACTGAGCTATTTCCCCTGAACCAAGGTACCCCGGAAGTATCGTAGCCAGGGGCAGGGTCTCCCGCCCAGACGGACGGGGAGGGAGCCGCGAACCCCCTACAGCCTCTCTTTCTACTTGTTCATACTTTTTCTCGAAATATGTCAAAACACAGCACGCTGTTAGGCCCTGAGCGGGGACGCAGTGCAGCGGGAGGGCCTGGGTTCCCCTATCCCCGCCACCCCCCCGTCAGGAGTGGCAGCCTCCCGCTGTGGTCGTCAGGAGGCCTTCTGCTGCTCTGGCTGCCTGACTGTAGCACAAGCACCCAACCTTCCCCCGGCCAGACACAGAAAAATAATCCAAAATAAAGGTTCAAAAGGGCTGATGGTGCCAAAAATATACAGGACCGGAAATGGGGACGGAGGGCGGGACGTAAACGCTACACGGGGCATGGAAACCTGTCAAAAAGTACATGGTGATAAAAGCTATTGAGCGGTTAACTACTCACGTGGCTGGGCAGGGCAGGCGGCCAATGGGGAGGAAGCCATGGTCCGGCATGATGTGTTCCACCCTGCTCCAGGCGGGCTCTGGTGCACCAAACCCCCAGAGTAGGGAGGCTGGCTTTTACTAGGGCAGCTGGGCAGCTTCAATGACTGGGCTCTCCCTCGTACACATCAGTCTCATCCTGTGCAAGAGTGTCCGTAGGCTGGCGCGGGCTGGACGGTGTTTCTTGCAGGCATTGAGGATGAGCATGGTCTGCGAAGCCAGGCACCTGACGGAGGACTTGCTGTCCTGCTGCAAGCCTTTCAGGACTAAGATTGAAAGGAAGGAAATGGAGATCAGAGCCATGGTGCTCTGGAAAGCCCTGGCAAACCAAGCCAGCGCTGTACCTCTTGGCCCGCGACAAGGCTGGGAGGCGGGAGGCAGGGGACTAACAGGAACAACCACCAACCCTCACTAAACATCCCCGCTGCCCTTCACAGCTGGGGGAGCCCCCAGACACAGGCAAGAAGTCACAATGAACCCCATTCACTCACTATTTCTAGGACTGCCCCACCCCTGCAGTATCTGTTGGCCTCATCCCTGCCTGTATTTATGCTCCCCCTTTCCCCCAGTGCACAGGTGGGCACTTAAGCCCAGAGAGGGGAGATTCACAAAGGGGACTTGGGCATTGTTAGGCTACGCCTAACTTCCGGTGCCCTGCTGCCCTCCAGGAAATGCTGAGGAGGGAGCTCAGCCATTCTCTAGCTCTGGTTGGGGCCCAGCTGTGAACCTGCTCTGGGAGTGAGGAGCCTGAGCTATGTCACCCCCCCTCCCCCTTTTCCCCAACAAATGTGGAGGAGACGCTGCTCTGCCCTGCGCTGGCCCAGGGGTCCGGGCACGCAGCAGGGAGGTAGATGACCGGACGTCACCTCAGTCTCCTTTGGAGCAGTGGCTTGACACCAGGCACCCCACCTGGAGGTGACTGCAACAAACCCTGGGCTAGTGAGTGCAAGGGGGGGAGGCAGGACCCCACCTTTGCTGTGTTGGGGGTGGGGGGCAATCGTCTGCGAAGGCCAGCCAGCTCAGGCCCAGTTTGGGGATTTGCCAGGCCACAGCTCTGAGGTCAGGGTAAGTGCCTGGGCACATGCCAACCAGCAGACACCACAGGGTGAGGGGGAAGCTGATCAGGGGTTTGGGGATCTACAGTTTGCAACCCTTTATGGCTCTTGCCCAAGATCACATTGCTGGCGTCGGAGATTGAACCCAGCCCGCGGCCCTGGGCCATTCGTCCCTCTAGCGCTCAGTGCTCAAAGCAGACACCGCTCACCGTTGCAGATGGCCTCCAACTTCTCCTGGCTCTGCTGGTCCAGCTGCCGGGCAGTGAGCCCTACACACACAAACAGCTCGTCACATCCCTGCGTCCCCAGCGAGGGTGTCAAAGCGTCTGTCACCCTCCAAGCAGTGGGGCTTTCCCCTGCCCCTCGCTGACCAGGACGCACTCCTGAGTCCCCAGGGGAAGGGCGAGGCCCCAGGGATGGCTGTGGGGCTGGCTGCCAAAGGAGAGCATAGCGCCTTGAGGTTCCACTACCAAGAGCCCATGGCGGGGTGGGGGTGGGGGGATGGGGACTGCATGGGGAGCAGTGGGGTTCGAGGGGCCCATCAGCCGATCAGGGCAGTTTGGGGTGAGCTTGCTCCTGCGGGTTTCTGACACCCCTGAGCCTTCATTCGGCAATCAGGAGCCCAGGGGTTACTTCTCGCTGCCGGCAGGGACTGAGGAGAGCCTGGGACTGGATCCAGCCCCTCTGCTTAAGGGACCCCTCTGCTCTGTGGTTACCTAGAAACCTGATGGCCGCTTCTCTAATGGGAGCCTGCGGGTTTTCCAGAAAGGCCATGGCCTGGCAGAGGAAGGTTTCTGCCCTCCCCTTGTAGCACGCCACCTAGGAGCCAGAACAAGAGAGCACAAGGTTATTAAAGGCCTTTCCATCCTGCAGGCCAGGTTCCAGATCTGTGGAGTGTCCTGCTTTCAGCCCTCCTTCCTGTGCCGGGGGGATCACGCAGAGGGACTACAGCCAGGGCCAGGTGTGGTCCCGGGGCTGGGGCTCGGTGTGGGCACGGAGCCGGGCAATGGAGGGCTCCCTCACCAGGCAGTCACAGCCTCGCCAAAGCTCCTTTTTCTTGACAAGGGCACTGAGCTGGCTCCACCTTAGGAATTTCACCGCACTCCTGAGGGTGTCCCAACACACCTGCAAAACAAGAGGGGCCGGGGCGAGCCGACAACGGTTATGGGAGCTGGAAGCCAGGGCTGTCCCTCGGCAGACGCGCCTGCATAGGGCACCATGAAATTTGGGGCACCAAATTGCCCCAAATTTCATGGTGTCACTAGGCGGCTGCATGCTGCACATGCAGCAGCCCCAGCCCCAGTGACCCGCCCTATATCTTGGCCAGCCCCGCCGCGGGCTGCGCCCACTAGAAAGGGCAGGACCATCCTTGCGGGGGGCCCAGACAACTCCCTCCGCCCTGCCTCTTCCCCTTCCCCCCTGCTCCATCCCCAGCCCGCCCCCATTCCACCTCTTCTCCGCAAGCCTCTTCCCCCAGCGACCCCACACTCACCGGGACTGGCAGGAAGTGGAGTAACCTGGTCCCAGCCCGCTCTCCTCCAAAACGATTGCCCCCCGCACTCACCGGCGGTGGGAAGCGGAGTGCCACGGCTGGGAGCTGGCAGAGTAAGGCGGCCTGGGGCCAGGCTGCTCCGCTTCCCGCTGCTGTCAGTGAGTGTGTGTGTGGGAGGGATCCCTTTCCCCAAACCCCCTCCCTCGAGCCACACGGCTGGAGCCGGGGCGAGGGAAGCAGAGCGGGCTACTCCCAGCTCTCCGCTAATCCCCCAGGCCACTCTGGGCCTGTGGGCCCACCAAAAGTGGCCCCACACAGCTCCTGCCTCCCAGACCCTGGTGGGGGGGAGGGGGAGGCCTGGGACCCCACACAGCCCCACTGCCGGGGGGCTGGATAGGGCACCCAAATGGCTAGGGACAGCCCAGCTGGAAGCCACTAACATAGTTACTGGAGACCGTGTGTGCTGAACGGTTCCCGGCCCACGGCTGCTCGCGGAAGGGCGGAGGTGTGGCTAAGGCCATGGCTGGAGACCTGACTCAATTCCCAGCTCTTCCTGCAGGAACTCAGGCAAGTTGCTTCGGCCCAGGGCTACAAAGGGATTTAGGTGCCTAATGCCCATGGGCATTCAATACTTTTGAGGCACTAGGCCTCACACTGTGCCTTAGTTCCCCACCTCATGGGGGTAGGAGGGTGAATTCATTACTGCTGGGGGCATTTGGCTCCCAAGTGATGGGGGCCATGAGAGCGAGCGTGTGCACAGGCACCTGGGGCGGGGCGGAGGGGGGGCTTGGGCATGTCACGGCTAGTAAGAGCTGTCCGGGCTGCTTGGCCAAGGGCACATTGGGTCTTGGGCACCATCCGGAGGCTGGGTAGCTCTGCTCCTGGTAGGGACCATGGCCAGGGTTGTGCTCTTCCCACCAGCACAGCCAGGGGAATGTGCGGAGGCCAGTGGCTGTAGGAGTGGTGAGCTGACCCCTCCGCCCACCCATTCTCTCAGCCTGGCTGCGGGGGGGGGAGTGTTGGCCTCAGAGGAGGCAGGGAAGACTCAGCAGTTGGGTGGGGCGCCATGGTCATGGTGCTACTGGACTCAACGTTGAAGTGGTTTTGAGCATGTGATTGTCACAGCACTGAGCACCTGCCCTCTGCCGGCCAGACCTTTTAAAGGGGGGTGTCACATGTTGGCTCCCCCCAACAAATTCCTGGTCACTCTGTAACGATCTCAGCTGCAGGCTCCAGCTCTTGGCCTCACCTGGGACACATTGGGACGCTCATCGTGCAGGAGGAGGAGCAGCGGGACCAGGCTGCGGAGGACGTGCTCCTTCATCTTCCTCCTGCTGGGCCCCCTTACAAGCTCCAGCAGGTGTTTAAAGAGGGTGATGGAGAGCACCCGGAGTTTGCTGGACTCCTGCAAGAGAGGATGTGGGGAGGAGACGCTGTGACGGTCGTGCCCACCCAGCTGGGTGAGTGCTCACTGTGACAGAGATGTCTGCCCTGCAGGGGGTATTGCTAACTCACCCCCAGTCTTACAGGCACAGCTGGGGGCCGCAGTCCCATAGGCATAGCGCCATTGAAGGCAATAGAGATTCAGGTTTCCACCAGCTGAGGGGCTGGCCTGGTAACTTCTTGGCCAGAGAGAGCAGTAAGGTGGGGTGAGACAGCCCCTGGGATCTCACAGCCAGCTCTGGGCACACTGACATCAGCACCCGCCTGTCAAGCCAAGGGGAAACACTCAGGGCAGAGCAGCATCAGGACAGGGGCGGCAGAGAGGGAGCGATGAGGAAAGATTCAAAGAGCGAAGGGATGTGAGTACTTTGTCCTCCTGTTTTGCGTGCCCGACTCATACTGGTGCTGACCCACAGCGACCCTCTAGCGAGGCCAAGGGGGCCAGGCATGGGGGGCAAATTCCTACACTGGTGTTTGTTCGGGCCACGCACAGGGACCTGGGGGGGATTTAACCAGGACCAAGGGGTGGTAAATGTGCAGGAGCTCCCAGATAGGGGGCCTTGGAAGCCATGACTGGAAACCACCCAGCCTCCAGGGTCTTGGGCTTCGGCAAGGGCTGCCCCACTCCTACACATGGGTTTCTTGTTAACTCAGGGTCGGCCCCACTTGGTCACATGATGCCCCCTCGCTGCATGGCAGCTGGCAGAGCCGGACCAGTCCAGTGACCTGGGAGGCCGGGCGAGCTGTGCCCAGCAGGGAGAACCAGGAGCAATAGCTGGGGGCTGTAGGGAGGGGCCACTGCTTTCTGGGAGGTGAGGCTGAGGGTAAGGGGGGACAGCCTGTGGGGGGCGGGTTGACTTGAGCTGTTCTGAGAGTGGCTGAACCTTTAAATGGTGCCCCCCCAATCAGCAGTTACATGTCGCCTCTGGGCACCAGGTTCTAGAGCAGGCAGTTCTCTGAGTGACGTCTGTTGTAAAAGTGTTCATAAGTTCTTTTAGTCTGTTTATCTGATTTGGCTGCGCTCTCCTGTCTGGCCACTTTGGAGACAGGCTCTTGGAACAGTAGTTCTCAGTTGTCTTTCCATCAGGAGCGGGTTCTGGACTAGATGCAGGAGCTGCTCTTGGTGTTGATCTTTAGCTGGGCCTGTGCCACTGCTTAATAAAGAGCGGCCGGGTCCCAGCAGAGTTCGGGAGGGCTGAGGGTAGGATTTAGAGTTGTGAGAGCTGGGGAGGTGGGTGTTCCCTCCAGGAGCCCCACTGGGGCGTTACCCCTGGAAGGCAGTCATGGATGGGTCCCTTTCTCCCGCCCACTTTGCTGGCTCTCGCCGTGCAGTGGGGGACTGAACATCAGTCTGGTGAACAAGCTGGCGGGGGCTCGTTTGTGGTTACAAAAGGCCTGGGGAGAACTAGCCCCTCCTTTGATGCTGCCCTGCCATGAGAACGAAGGGGAGAGGAAAGGGCGGTAGCTGCAGAACCTACAGATGGAGCCGTTTCCTTATGGAGCTGACAGACCAGCTGTGGGATTCCTGGCCAGGGAGGGGAGGGGCAGGATTTTCACCAGGGTACCATCACTTGTTACCCTGGAAGCCAGCAGGAGCATTGCGGCCCCCTGTGCTGCAGACGCCCCCTCGCTGCATGCAGGCTCAGTAATGCATGTTCTTCCCTCAAGGGGAGCCTCGTCCCCAGGCTGCCCTGATCCTTGTCAGCAGGCCTGCAGGACACCAGGGTTCCCACCCTTACTGCCATTTGCTCTGATGGAGAATGGGGTAGCAGAGGAAGGCGGGAATGGGGTCACATCATTTACGACAATCCTTTTTCTGGCTAGGGCCATAGCATAGGTCCCGCTAGCCCACCCGCCAGCCCCCATTCACACGTCTGTGGCTTGAAGGGTCTCCCGCGGGCCGCCAGGCCTTACATCATGAAAGAACGGCAGGAGTTTCTCAGCCACTCGCACAGCCACGGGGCTGGCGCTCTGCCTGTCCATGCCGGTGAGGATGTCTCTCAGCACGGTGATGGCGTTGGAGATGATGTCCCTGTCTGCCCCGTGTAGCTGCTCCACGATGACTGGCAGTTGATGCTGGAGTTTCCCCACCTGTGCGAAAGGAGGAGCTGCTTTACGAAACACCCTCCGGTGACCCAACAAGCCATTTCCAAAACATCGTCTGCCTCCCCTGCAGACAGAGCCACGGGAACTAGGAGTGCAGGGGGTGCTGCAGCACTCCAAGGTTTTTCGCGGGGCTCTGCTCCTGGCCCCACACACAAGGTCCCAGCTGCCGGCCCTGCGCCAACTCCCAGCTGTGGCCCCAGCCTCGGCCCCCTTGCCCCATCCATCTCCCGCCCCCCTGGAGCCATGGCCCTGCTCCTGACCCCAGCTCTAGGGGTGGTGGGGTGTGTGGACAGGTGTAAGGGGGTGCTCAGCACCTCCACTATAAAAAGTCTTCTAGCGCCCCGCCTCCAGATGACATGTTAGAGCCTCAAAGCCCTTGCACAGCCCCAGGTAGGATCGCAGGCAGCGGAGCCGGCTACCTGCAACATAAGCAGCTGCTTCCTTGTACCCCCGATCTCAGGGGGTGGTATTTATTAGCAGGTATCATCTGTGGAAACTTCTCTGCACAACACCTTGACCCCAAACAAATCAAGTGTATTATTGTTAGAAGGGTTAGAATAGCACTTCCAGTGCCTATCTGCAATCAGGGCGTGTGCTGGGAGCTTTCCAAGCACAGAAAGAGACATTCCCTGGCCTAGAGCTTACAGGCCAGACACACAAAGGAAGGATTTCTATCCCCGTTGTACAGACATGGAACTCAGGCCCAGAGAGGCGACGTGACTCACCCATGGTCACCCAGGGAGTCTGGCAGAGCCCAAAACTGAACTTGGGTTCTCCTGAGTCCCGGGCCTTACAGCCCAGCCTCGGCGAGGGAGCTGATTTTGTACACGACTTCTAGGGTTGGTCTGTTACTAAAAGCCAGATTCAATCATTTCTGTGTTTGGCTTTTGAACTGTTCAAAGACAGCCCCACAAAACCTCAACCGGGATGAGGGGAAAAAGTGTCCAATACAGACTTACCGGTTTCAGAAGGAAAAATAAAACACAAGCAAGTGAAAACCAGGCTGAGGACATGGAACAATGGGAATGGTGGATAACAAAGAGAATTACAGTCATGCCCTCTCCATGTCTGATCGATTCATCGTCCGGCTTTAATAAACCGGACTGACCTGCTATTCTCAGGGTAAGTAAATTATCATTAGGGAGAGTTGCCTTCAGATGGTCTCCTCTTTGACCAGGCTGCCAGATCTGTGTATTTAAGTCCCAAGGGTTTTCTCTGCCTTCACTATACCGTGTCTATCACACTTGGTATGAGGTCTGAGCAGCAAAAGGCCTTTCTCGAGCTCTTCAGAGGAGCGAGTGCTGCGGGACAGAGCTGTGACGTCAACAGTTAAAACCTACGAGGCTCAAAAAGGGGATTCGTAGGAAAAAATGGTTCCACTTGAAGCAAAATGGCTCTGTCCGGGCGTCCCGGATCACTGGTGTCACCAGCATTCCCTGGAGGTCTAGAGTCCACAGCTCTACTGCTACTCTAGTGCTAGGGATCTTTGGATCACACACGCAGAGATGTACTCTGCAGGAGCCAGGCCCTGCCCTGCAGAACAACAGACAAAAGCCAGGCAGGGACTTGCCCAAGGTCACCCAGCAGGTCAGTGGCAGAGCCAGGAAGAGAAACCAGGGCTCCTGACTCCAGGCCAGGGCCAGGTCCCCTGGGAAGCTTTCAATGACTCCAGCCCTGCATCAGCTCCCTGATGAAGGAGTTGCCAAGACTTTGAAGGAAAGAGCTCATATTCAGAGGGATCATGGTAAATTGGAGGACTGGGCTATAGACAACAAAATGAAACTCACCAAAGACAAAATTGAGGTGCTACATTTAGAGAAGAAAAAGCAAATGCACAGAAACAGAATGGGGGATAACCGGTTGTACTGCTGAGAAGGATCTGGGAGCTGCAGTGGATCACAGCCTCAGCATGAGGCAGCAAAGCGATGGTGTTGCAAAGAAAAAAAAAAGAAAAAAAAAAAAAAAAAAAAGCAAATGCAATCTTAGGTTGCATTAACAGAGGTATAGCCTGCAAGTCATGGGAGGTGATAGTACCACTCTACTCTAACCTGAGGGTTAGTCCTCAGCTGGAGTAAGGTGTCCACTTTTGGTCACCAATGTCTACAAAAGATGTGGAGAAACTGTAATGGATCCAGAGGCGAGTGACAAAGATGATCCGAGGGATGGAACACAAGCCATACGAGCAAAGGTTGAAGGAACTGGCTATGTTTAGTTTGGAAAAGAGGAGATTAAGGGGAGACGTGCTAATGGTCTTCAGATTCTTTGAAGGCTGCCAAAAAAAAGATGGCGAAAAATTGTTCTCTCTTGCCACAGAGGGCAGGACAAGAGGGGATGGGTTCAAACGACAGCACTGCAGATTTAGATTAAATCTCAGGAAAACCTTCCTAACTGTAAGAAGAGTAGGACAATGGGACAGACGACTAGGGAGCTTGTGGAAGCCCCTTTGCTGGAGGTTTATAGAAGGAGGCTGGAGCCATCTGTCTGGGCTGGGACAGACACAACAAATCCTGCATCTTGGCAGGGGGCTGGACAAGCTGACCTTGCGATCCCTTCTCACCCTGCGGTTCTATGAGAGGTGTCCCAGAGCACCAGGAGAGGGTTTCGGCGTGTTCTGCCTCGACTATAGCGCTGGCTAGAGTCACGCTCTCTCTCTTCGGCCCAATGGCGATACCCAGTGGGAGACAGAGAGACACCCTCAGGCCACGGTGGGGACACACGGCGCTCCTTCCCTTGCTGCAGGGGCTGGAACTTACGGCCAAGGGGGTGACGCCAGCCTCTCGCTGAGAGATGTCGTGATGCTGGCGCAGCGGCCGCTCCTGCAGCCTGTCGAGCAGCTCCCGTAGGACCTTTTCTGCGGTCTTGGGGTGGGATGTCAGCACCCTCCACATCTCCACAGCAACGCTGCAAAGGGAGAGAGCCGATTTCACCTGGCCAGAGCCCTGCCAGCCTCCTGCACCCACCGCCACCCGCACCCTGCTGGGTCTCCCGCCCCCGCCCGGCCCTTTGTTGCCCTCCTGCTGCAGCAAGGGCCCCCACTGCCTGGCACGGGCTGAATGGGGGCCGGGTCTGAGTGTCAGCCCCGGGGGAGGCCGAGGGCTGCCATATGGGGTTTTGCAGGCTGGCCTGTCTCCACGGCATGTCAGCCTGCAAAACCCTCCAGAACAAGCAGAAGCTCTGCAGGGAGCAGGAGGTCTCTGGAAGGTTCTGCACGCCCCTGTCCCTGGCAGCGGGACCAGTCCGGGGGACCTGGAGCGCAAGCGGCAGCCGCCCCAGCCCCGTACCTGTCACATGACAGCGAGCAGCCCAGCAGGGTTGTGACCACCTCCTCGCTGTACTGGTCGCCCAGCACGACAAGGGCCTTGAGCAGCTGCTGCTGGGCCAGCGGCTCGCTGATGGAGTCCAGGTTGTGGTACACGCTCGTCACAGCCTCCGACACCTGGAAGGGAAGTGGGGAGATGGGAGCCTTGGCTTCCTCGCGCTGCTATTGATCTGGGGTGCCAGGGACCTGCCGCACCTGAGAGCATCTGCCCTCCCACATCCTCTTCTCCAGCTCCAGGCCTAGAATACAGGGCCAATTCCCGGCCTATCGATTCATAGACTGCAAGACCACAAGCGGCCATGGAGATCACCCAGACTGACCCCCCGCATTGCACAGGACCTGCCCCGCAGTAATGCCGAGTGCCCAGAGACAGAGTCTCCCACAGATGGGCTCCCCCAGCAGGCTGTTCTCACTGCAGCTCTTACCCTCTCCAAGCTTGGGCTGGGGACCCACAGGATCACATGCAGCACGTGCCTGGCTGCCACCGAGTCATGGACGCTGGTGTCTCTCATGCCCTCGATAGCAGTGAGGAGGACGTCCATGCGCTCGGATGGGTTGAAGTACTTCCCAAACATCTGAAACAAACCTGCCAGTGAAACCCCTTTTGCTGCCCAGTGCGGTTCCAGTTGGACCGAGCAGCCAGGACTGGCCCAGCCAGGAGTGCAGGCAAAGCCCTCTCTGCCGGGACAGGGCTGGGTTACTGCACCTGGGACGCACAGCACCCAGCCAGCAATCAGGAGCTGTCGTGCATGGCACAGGCCAGCGTGGCAGTGCACGGGGGCACAATACTGCACAGCACGGATACACTCTCTAGTGCTCAGCAGGGGCTGGCAATGGTGCGTGGACGCAATGATGCCTTGGAGAGCATTAATCTCTGGGGAAGCTCCCACCACACCTGACAAGGAGCTGGGATCAGGTTTGGATGAGACCCAGTGCATCTTGGGATGTGGCATGGAGGGAGGCATATTGGCCCGCAATAGTAGAAGCCTTGCCAGCAGATTGAGGGAAGTGATTATTCCCCTCTATTTGGCACTGGTGAGGTCACATCTGGCCCCCCACAAGAGAAAGGATGTGGACAAATCGGAGAGAGTCCAGCAGAGCAAAACGAAAATGATTAGCGGGCTGAAGCACATGAATTATGAGGAGAGACTGAGGGAAGTGGGCTGATTTAGTCTGCAGAAGAGAAGAATGAGGGGGGATTTGATAGCAGCCTTCAACTACCTGAAGGGGGTCTCCAAAGATGCTTGAGCTCGGCTGTTCTCAGTGGTGGCAGGTGACAGAACAAGCATCAATGGTCTCAAGTTGCAGTGGGGGAGGTCCAGGTTGGATATGAGGAAACACTATTTCACTAGGAGGGTGGTGAAGCACTGGAAAGGATTACCTAGGGAGGTGGGGAATCTCCATCCGTCGAGATTTTTAAGGTCAGGCTTGACAAAGCCCTGGCTGGGATGATTTAGTTGGGGTTGGATTAGATACCTCCTGAGGTCTATGATTCTGTGAGGTGGAGTGGGCCATAGGCAGGGCTCCGGCCCAGCTGGATGGGGTCAGTCACACGCCTGGGTCTCTCCCTTCCCCCTGACTCCTAGGGTCTTAATTTCTGTCTCCTGATAACTCTGGGCACAACAATCCCAGGAAGCATTGAAAGTAGTTACCATGGCGATATTGCTGGTGTTGGTGAACCAGGTGACCCAGAAGGTGTTCTCCGCTCGCCACTCCCTGAAGACCTGCAGATACTCTGCACTCTGCTTTGCCAGCGTCGTGCCTGAACCAGGGAGGGGAAACAGACAGCAGGCAATATAAATCAGAGGTTAGCTTTGGAAACGGGAGTTTTGCAAGGAAGTTTAGAGACAAGTACATCTAAGAAACATACTGTAAATTCAGGCCAATAAACTCCCCCTCCCTCCCCAACAAAACTAAACAAACTAACCCCCGTGGAAGAGTAAAAATAAACCAGGCAGAAGTGCAGCAGCAGTGTGAGGGTCTCCAGTTGATTGCACTGAACGCAGCATGTAGGATTCCCAGCCCTGTGGGCAGGTAGCACATCTGGGCATTTGGCCCAAGGAGCTACTGCCCTCGGAGACCAGGAGGCCAGAGGATCTGAACTGGTGGAGCCAAGGGAGACAGCGAGGTACAGAGAGGAGACTTTTAGGGATGCGGTAGAGTGGTCCCACCCCCAGTCTGACAGCCTCTGTGCTGCTGAGGAGGGTGAAAGTTTCTGGGAAGGAGAACATCGAGCTGGAGCAGAGGGAGACGATCCCATAGTTGGGACCCACCTGCCAGATGAAGTCAGGATATCCTCTCACACTGAGGCTGCCCCTCCTGAGGCGGGAAGCCCAGTTACAAAGAAAAGCCAGGTAATAGTAATGGGGGATTCAATCAATAGACATATAAGCAGTTGGGTTTGTGATGAGTGGGAGAACCGCATGGTAAATTGCCTGCCTGGTGCAAAGGTTGCAGCTCTCACGAGACATCCAAACATACTTACGTGCAGTGCTGTGGTATGTAAGCTAATGTTTAAATCGGCCTCTGTATGAGATAGCGAATGTGACAGTGAATTTTATAAAAGTCTCCAGATGTGATCCCTGACAAGCCTGACTTCAGTATCAGGCAAATTGTTGAAATGATAGGAAAGAACAGAATTATCAGACACATAGGTAAACACAATTTGTTGGGGCACAGTCAACATGGCTTTTGGAAAGGGAAATCATGCCTCACCAATCTACTAGAATTCTCTGAAAGGGGTCAACAAGAATGTGGAGAAGGGTGATCCAGTGGATATACTGTATTTGGACTTTCAGAAAGCCTTTGACAGGGTCCCCCACCAAAGGCTCTTAACCAAAGTAAGCTGTCATGGGATAAGAGGGAAGGTTCTCTCATGGGTCAGTGGTTAAAAGATAGGAAGCAAACAACAGGAATAAATGGTCAGTTTTCACAGTGGAGAGAGGTAAAGAGCGGGGCACCCCAAGGATCTGTGTTGACACCAGTCTAGTTCAACATAGTCATCAATGATCCAGAAAAAGGGGTAAACAGTGAGGTCGCAAAATTTGCAGATGATACAAAATGACTCAAGATAGTTAAATCCAAAGCAGACTGCGAAGAGCTACAAAGGGACCTCACAAAACTGGGGGGGGACTGGGCAACAAAATGGCAAATGACATTCACTATTGATAAATGCAAACTGGAAACCACAATCCCAACTATACATACACAATTATGGGGTTTAAATTACCACTCAAGAAAGAGATTTTGGAGTCATGGTGAAGAGTTCTCCGAAAACATCCACTCACTGTGCAGTGGCAGTTAAAAAAGCCAACAGAATGTTGGGAACCATTAGGAAAGGGATAGATAATAAATCAGAAAAATGTCATAATGCCTCGATACAAATCCAGTGTGCGCGCCCACACTTTGAATACCGCGTGTAGTTCTGGTCGCCCCATCTCAAAACAGATATACCAGAATTGTAAAAGGTGCAGAGAAGGTCGACAAAAATTATTAGGGGTATGGAAGAGCTTCCATATGAGGAAAGATTAAAAAGACTGGGGGCAAGTCTACACTTCAACCACTCTATCGCCATAGCTGCACCGGTGCTGTAGTGTTGAAGAGAAGATGGTCCTCTGCCAACAAGCTCTTAATCCACCTCCCGGAGAGGCGCTAGCTATGTCAGTGGGAGGGGTGCTTCTGCCAACAGGGGTGTGGATTTTTCACAGCCCTGAGCAATGGAGTGATAACAATATAGGTCTACAGTGTAGACCTGGGACCATTTAGTTTAGAAAAGAGCTTACTAAGGGGGGAGATGACAGAGGTCTATAAAATCATGACTGGGGAGGAGAAAGTGAATAGGGAAGTGTTATTTACCCCTGCACATAACACGGGAACTAGGGGTCACTTTCTGAAATTAATAGGCAGCACGTTAAAAGCAAAGAAAAGAAGGTATCTCTGCACACAATGCACAGGCAACCTGTGGAAATTGTTGCCGTGGGATGCTGTGAAGCCTAAAAGTATAATTGGGTTCAAGATAATTAGGCCATGCAACCCCAGACTCTGCATGACCCTAAACCTCTGACTACCAGAAGTTGGGACTGGATGAGAGGGGATGGATCACTCAAAATTTCCCTTTTCAGTTCATTCTCTCTGAAGCATGAGGCACTGGCCTTTATCAGAAGACACAATACTGGGCTAGATGAACTGATCTGAGTCAGTATGTCCATTCTTATGTGAGTTATGAAGAGCAGAATATGGACAGGGGAAGCTAAAGACATCAGGGGAAACTCCATGGCTTGAAGGAATATGGATACTAAAGAGGTTTTTTTAAAAAAGTGTATTAGGAACAAAATAAATCCGAGCAATGGTGTAGGCTCATTACTAGATGGAGACTGTTTAAAAGGATGCAGAAAAGGAAGAAGTGTTCAATAAATATGTTTCCCATGTTTGGAAACCCCATTTCAATGTATTTAGGAAAAACAAGGGTCTCCAGTGCTCTTACGTTTTTGCCACAGCATGAAGGCGTAGAGGTGGTGAAGTCCCTCCATAGCCGCTTAGCAGATCTCCTGCTCCTGCTCAGCACTGCACAGAGTGAGACAGCCCACCAGCTGGCCCAGGACTCTGAACTCCTCCACTCCCTGACGGAGAGAGGGAGCAAGGGGAGTCACTCGCCCCTGCAGGCCCAGCGCAGCATGTCCCCCTGGCATTGCACTAGCAACGGGCTAGAACCGGGGGAGGCAGAGCCCAGCGCAGAGAGACAGGGGACAATGAGAGCAGGAGGAGCCATGGGACCCATCACCAGGTACTGAGGGAAGCTCAGCAGGGACAGGAAGTCTGGGTAGCAAAGTCAGCAAACGTCGCCCTCGAGTGGGGACCTGGGTAAGGAATGAACTAACGTCCAGTCTCCATCTCAAGGGCAAGCTCCTAATCCCAGCCCCTTCTCCCATCCCCCTCCCTCCACTGACCTCAGGTCCAGGAGCGTGAGGTCACCTTCGACTCCTAGTCGACATTGGTGAGGCCTCATCTGGAGTACTGTGTCCAGTTTTGTGCCCAAACTTCAAGAAGGATGTGGATAAATTGGAGAGAGTCCAGCGAAGGGCAACAAAAATGATTAGGGGACTGGAACACATGAGTTATGAGGAGAGGCTGAGGGAGCTGGGATTGTTTAGCCTGCAGAAGAGAAGAATGAGGGGGGATTTGATAGCTGCTTTCAACTACCTGAAAGGGGGTTCCAAAGAGGATGGCTCTAGACTGTTCTCAATGGTAGCAGATGACAGAACGAGGAGTAATGGTCTCAAGTTGCAGTGGGGGAGGTTTAGATTGGATATTAGGAAAAACTTTTTCACTAAGAGGGTGGTGAAACACTGGAATGCGTTACCTAGGGAGGTGGTAGAATCTCCTTCCTTAGCGGTTTTTAAGGTCAGGCTTGACAAAGCCCTGGCTGGGATGATTTAACTGGGAATTGGTCCTGCTTTGAGCAGGGGTTGGACTAGATGACCTTCTGGGGTCCCTTCCAACCCTGATATTCTATGATTCTATGATTCTATGATTCTCTGCATTCCACCTCTCTCACTCCAACCTGGAGCTCCCCACAACCCCCACTTTCTGCGCAGCACCCAGCCTGCCGGCTCTCTCCTGCCGGCTCTCTCCTGCAGCCTTGTCCTCTAGCCTCCCCCTCCTGCCAGACCTTCCCTTGCCCCTCCTGCAGCCCCTGCGCTCGCTCCCTGCTCTTCCCCACGTCGCACCAAGCCCCTTGCCCTCCTCTCCTGGGGTCTGCACGGCCTCCCCTGACCCACTCCCCATTGCTCTGGCTCCTTTGGCCCCTCCCATCCCTTTCACTGTGTCCCCTCCCACCTCCCTCCTTCTCTTCTGCTGCCCCAGCCTCTGGGGGCATATCATCCAAGCGCCCCCCTCCAGCTGCCGGAGGGGAGGCCCTGCCACAGGGGGGATGGAGCAGCTGCAGCAGCTCAATGGCCCTGAGCACCCAGAGCAGGGGGTCTTCATCTGGCAGCCTGGCAGGAGCTGATGCCAAAGCGTCCCGGGGGCAACTGACAAAGGGGGTGAAGAGACACCTCGGTTCAGAGGGTGCTCTCAGGGCGATCCTGTGTAAATCCGCTGACCCTGCGGAGCAGACTTTGGTCCTAGGGGAACAGCGGGGAGAGTCCTTGGAGATAGAATTATGGGGCTCCACCCAAGGCCCACTGGAGTCAGAGGACAGACCTGTCCACATCAGGGCTCATTAGATTGGACTCCTACCGAGGATCTTGCTGAGTCACTATTCCAGGCCCAGGTTTTCCCTGCCAGGGAGCGCTGCACCGTGAGGCTGCTCAGTGCAGTTAGGAGACGGCCAGAGTCACAGGCTGCTCACCTTGAATTTGTGTTGACCGGAGATGAATTTGGTCAGCCAGGTGATTCTTCCCACTGCCCTCAGCCGCACATGCACCTCCTTGGATGCGGTCCAGGGAAGCAGGACCTGAGAGAAACAGATTGAGACAAATTGCGAAGGAGAAGGACCAAAAAATAGCACAAGCACATAGAGTGAAAATCAGAAAGGCTAAGGCAAAAATGAGTTCTAACTGGCAAGGGACATAAAAGGCAATCAGAAGCAGCTCTGTAAATGCATTAGGAGAAAGACAAAGGAAAGTGTGGGGCCACTACTCAGCAGGGAAGCAGAGCAAATAATGGATGATACAGACAAAGCCAAGGTGTGTAATGCCTTTTTTGCTTCAGTTTTCACTAAAAAGGTTAATGGCGACTAGATGATGACCACAATATTAACAACAGGGGGGAAGAAATACAGGCCAGAGTAGGGAGAGAACAGATAGAAGACAATTTAGGTCAGTTAGATGTATTCAAGTTGGCAGAGCCTCATGATATTCACACGAGATGGAGCTAGACAAAGCAATCTCTGAACCTTTAGGAGGGCTGAAGGTCCCAGAGGACTGGAGAAGGGCAGCCACAGAGCCTATCTTTAGAAAGGGGAACAAGGAGGCCCCACGGAATTATCCACCTGTCAACCTATCTTTGGTACCCAGAAAGATTATTGAAGAAATTATTAAAGAGTTTGTAAGAACCTAGAGGAGATAATAGGGTGATAAGGAATAGCACCATGGATTTGTCCACAACAAACCATGCCAAACAAATCTAACTTCCTTCTTTGACCGGGTTACTTGCCTAGTGGATGGAGGGAGGCCATATGTGATGATGTATATCAAGTTTTGTAAGGCTTTTGACACAGTTCCACAAGACATTCTCATAAGCAAACTAAGCCAATATGATCCAGATGAGACTGCTCGAAAGTGGGCGCACAACTGATGTAAAAGCAATCCTCAAAGAGGAGTTATCACTGACTTGCTGGCAAACTGGGAGGGTGTCTGAAGTGGGGTCCCCCAGGGGTGTGCCTGGGTCCAGTACTGCTCAATATTTTCATGAAGAACTTGGTTAACAGAGAGGAGAGTATGCTTGTCAAGTTGGCGGATGACACCAAGCTGGGGAGAATTACAAGCACTTTGGAGGACAGATTAGACTTCAGAATGAGCTTGTCAAATTGGAGAGTTGGTCTGAAGTCAACAAGATGAAATTCAGTCAAAACCAATGTGACGTAACGCACTTAGGAAGGAAAACTCAAATGCATAAAAACAAAGTGAGGGATAACCGGCTAGGTGGCAGGACTGCAGAAAAGGATTTGGGGGTTAGCGTGAATCTCACACTGAATAGGAATCAAGAGTGTGATGCTGTTGTGAAAGAGGGAAATGTCATTCTGAGGTGTATTAGCTTGGAGCACTGTGTCCAGTTCTTGGCACCCCGCTTGAAGAAAGATGTGAACAAACTGGGGCCCGTCCAGAGGACAGCGACAAAAATGATCAGAGGTTTAGAAAACCTGACCTATGAAGAAAGGGTGAATGACTTGGGCATGTTTCGTCTTGAGAAGACGGAGGGGGCACCTCCTAACACTCTTCCAATACGTTAAGGGCTGTTTCACAGAGGATGGTGACTAATTGTTCTCCACGTCCTCTGAAGGTAGGACAAGAAGTAATGGGCTTAATCTGCAGCAAGGGAGATTGAGGTTAAATATTTGGAAAAAGTCTAAGGGTGGCTAGGCACTGGAACAGGTGACCTAGGGAAGTGGTGGACTCCCCATCATGGATGTTTTAAAAAAACAGGCTGAACAAACACTCCTCAGGGACGGTCGAGGAATGCTTGGCCCTGCCTCAGTGCAGGGGGTGGAGTAGATGACCTCTTGAGATCCCTTCCAGCCCTGCACTTCTGTGATTCCCTCTTCCCAAGCTCTGGGATCGAGAAGACCGAATATCTGCCGAGGACATTTCCCTCTTTTTGGAGCACAAACCTCCCACAGAATCGACTTCCTGTGGCCCCAGAACTAGAACGTTGGGGGAATCTAGCTCTGGGCTCTGGCCAGTATGGTGAACACAGATGAATCCCGGGCTCAGATGAGGCTCAGTGGAGAACACGGCAGATCCCACACTGCTGCACCCCCACCCAATGCAGAGGTTTTTCATATATAGCGGGGGCACTTGGTCCTCCAGCCCAAGAACCTTTGTATAGAACGTACTCTGAGGAGCAGAAGGAACGGGGGTGTCCCTTGCTTGGGATTAAATGGAGCCTTGGTCCCAGAGCCCCACCCCGGCTACAGGACTCGTCCCCTTCCTGCCCCCATGCCTCCACACCTCCACGATGTTTTGCAGCACCACAAGGTTGCGCTTCTCATCCTCACACACCAAGGTCTTCAGCAGCTCATCCATGGTGTTCAGAGTCTGCGCGCAGAGCAGAGGAGAAACCACAGCAAGTGACGTTACCCAGCCAGGCGACAAACCAATGCCCTGGCGTGCGACACGCCCCAGGCCATGGCAGCCCCTGCTATTCCAGCTCACCCACTCACTTGTACCCGCAGGGGACCGACTGCAAACTCCTCCTGGCAACAGGACCCCACCCGCTTTTGCTGTCCCCAGGGAGGCCACTGCACACAGTCGAACGCATTAGAAGAGTCAGGAAGGACTCCGCATTTGAGGGGGAGGGGAAATTTCCAGCAAAGCTTCACTTTCCCTGGCCTGTGTGCGTCTCAAGCAGCTGATCTCAGGCCTGTGCCCCCAGCCAAGCACTGGGGATGAATGTGCTTGTGAAGGGAGTGTCTGTTCCCCACTAATTGCCAGTGCCTGTGAAGGATAAATGCCTACTACTGCTACCCTATGAGGGAGTTACTCCTTTATCTGAGGCGGTGGGGCTTGTGCTTTGGTACTGCAGTTCCTGAGCTGAAGCGCTGCCAAGGAGCTGTGATCATTACACTCTTATGCCAGCGCCAGGTAACCCAGGGGGCAGGGACACAAGTGACTTGCAGGATTCCCCCTTGGTTTGGGGCGGCTCCTCATGGCTAGTTTGGGGCTTACGTTGTTGTAAAGAGCAGCCTCCATGCCCTGGTTGGTCTCTGCTGGAGGCAGGGAGAAGACGCTGGAGAAGCAGACGGTGATCAGGCTGGATAGCTCCGTTCCCCTCAGCAGTGGCTTCACTTTGCTAAGAGAAGAGACACGCGCGGATTGGAGGGCTGAGGCAAGACTGATGCACTGATGTTGGCCTCAGGCTCCCAGGACATGATGGGCAGGCTTCTGGGAAGCTGAGAGCAGGGCGCCAGCGGCACTGATAGAGAGCCCCCCATGGCGCAGGCTGTGCCACGTGCCAGGGCTCAGCCTGCCCAGCCTCTGAGCCACAGGGAGTCACTGAGCTGCCGGAGGGATGCAGCTGGCAGAGCTGGCGGCGACTCCGGTGGCTCCGCTCCGGCAGTGCACAACTGCCCCTCTCCCCCCGGAGCCATCGCCTGCGGGTCCCAGAGGGGACCGGTCCAACCCCCTCGCTCCCTCCCCACATCTTCACACGGCCACTTGGAGAGGTCGCCAGGCACCGAAGGATCCTCCACCACCAACCCACGGGTGCCACGTGCCCAGGGGAATTGGAAGACGGGGGAGGAGCAGAGGGGGCAATGCCCTGGAGAACTGGCCACGCCAAGAGGCTGGCGTGTCTGGCTGCACACAGCACTAGCTGGGGCTGCGCGGGCAGGCCGGGTACCTCAGCTCCATGATGGCGAGCATCGCTTCCTGACGCACCCCGCTGGTCAGGGAGTCGACGGACTCAAGATCAATCAGCTCCTGGGGAGACAATGTGGGGAAGTGCCAGCCGGGCTCCGAGCTCCCGTAAGGCTCCGACTGGGGAGCAAAGCGCAGGGCCTGCAACGCGTGGCCTCGGCAGACAGGTCGTCCTCCTGTGGGCTTGACGGTGTGCAGGGCTCCAGCTGGGGAGCGCAGTGCAGGGCCTGTGGTCAGTGCCCCAGCGTCACGCACCAGTGCACTGCAAAGGCTCCATCAGCATTAGCACCCAGGGACTCCACCTGAGATCAGGCTCCTTGTGCCAGGTGCTGCACACACACAGTGAGAGCCAGTCCCTGCCCCAGAGAACTCACGAGCTAACTGGACGAGACAAGGCATGGGAGGGAAACTGAGGCACAGAGGGGGAAGTGCTTTGCCCAAAGGTCTCACTGAGGAACTGAGCCCCAGCCCACTGGACCACCCACCAGCACATGATGTCCCACGTTCAGGGAAGGGAGATAAGCTCCGGAAAGCTTTCTGCAGCGACGCAGAGCAAAGACTTTCCAAATCTACGGAGCAGATTTGTTGCTAGTTCCCTAGTGGGCACTGACTGCGGAGTGTTGGGGCTCTGTGCAGGGAGACTGGTGTATACAGAGCGACCTGGTGACTTGGGAAGCTGGGTGCAAGGGAACAACCTACGTTTCAATACAGTGACATGTTCAGGAACAAAGAACGCAGGCCACACTCACAGCATGGGGTCTCTAACCTGGGAAGCGGTGACTCTGGAAAAGACTTGGCAGTTATGGTAATCAGCTGCACAGGAGCGCCCAGTGCGAGGCTGGGGCCAAAAGGGCTTATGCCATCCTGGGCTGTGCAAACAGGGCAATCTCCAGTTGTTAGAGAGGTTATTTTCCCTCGGTATTTGGCAGTGGTGCGACCTCTGCTGGGATCCTCTGTCCAGGTCTGGTGCCCACAATTCAAGGAGAATGTTGATAAATTGGAGGGGTCAGAGAAGAGCCACAAGAGTGACTGAAGGACTGGGAAACATGCCTTATAGTGAGAGACTCCAGAAATCAATCAGTTCAGCTTCACAAAGAGAAGGTTACAGGGTGCCTTGATGATAGTCTGTAAGTACCTACACAGGGAGCAAATGCTTGATAATGGGCTCTTCAGTCTAACAGACAAACGTCCAACACGATCCAGCAATTGGCAGTTGAAGGTAGACAAATCTGCAGAGCTCTCCAGGCCAATCACTAAACCCGCCAAGTAACATAGCCCGAGTGTGTGTTTTACTCACCTTTATCTTCTCCACAAGGAGGGCTTTGCAGAGAAAAGCTGCCAGGTTTTGTTCTGGGTGCCTCGTGAGGGCAGCCCTGCTGATGGTGATGACACGATCCAAGAATTCAAGTTTCTTGGCCTCCTCCTATGCCCCGCAGAGATTAGACAAAAACAGGAAGGTCAGCGTAGAAAGGAGCTGCCAGTGGGAGAGATGTCAGAAAGCTTCCCCCCAGCGCTGCTCAGGCTTTGATATGCTGAAGGGCAGAAGGCCATTCATCTGCCAGCAGGAGTGACTATGTGGGGAGGGCAGGGCAGCTCTGTGTGAAACCAGAGCAGAGAGGGAGCAGATCTCACGGGGTCGGTGTCCAAAGAGGAACTGCAACATGGGGGCTAAGCATCCAGACAGTCTTACTGGGGGCCTTGATAGAGTGGGAGGAACATCTGGGTATGACACCCTGACATCCCAATATTCGCCACTGTCATATAAAGAGGATATGTTTGGTACCAAGTATGTCTTGTAAGGTATCAGTCTAAAAGTCTTTATCTGCTAGACATTAATGTCTCATTGGATTGCATGTGCTATCGTTGTATGTGACGTTCTGAAGTTCAGCTGTGTATGTGTTCCTGAAAAACACTGTGAGGTTCAAAACAGCCTTTCAGGTAGAATAGCAAAAAAGCCAAACACTGGCTCCTGGAGGAAATGCACAAGCATTCGGGCTACCCCAGGAACTGTGTGCAATAGAAACCTCCCCGAGATAACGCGACACAACGGGACCTGTTGGATTGAGGTCACAGCAAAAGAGTTATCCAGCAGGTGAGAAGAGAAGATAAAAGGGGAACAATAAAATCGCAGGGGGGACGGGACGGGACCTCAGACTCCCTGCAATAAGATACCTGGAAACACCTGAGAGACAAAGATTGAACCATGAGAAGTGATGGTCCTAGGCTAGAGAGAGAGATTCCTAGCCTGTGCAAGAAAACCTGGGAAATCCAAGCTGCAAAACCAAGGCAGCTTCTGCCTTAAGAATCTGCCAACCTGTTTATCACTCGGGGAGAATTTGTTAATGGATATCCTATCTATCTGGTGTATAAAGCTTCGTTTGTGTGTTTGCTTTATTTACTAGGGTAATCTGCTTTGTTTCGTTTGCTATCTCTTCTAACCGCTTAAAATCTACCTCTTGTAGTTAATCATCTTGTTTTTTGTTTATACCACAACCCAGTTTGTAGTATAAATTAGTAACTGGGAGGAGAGGCAAAGAGTTGTTCATACCTCTCTCGACATCGAGGGAGGGGGCGAATGTCATAAAACCTTTGGGTCCGTACTCCAAAGGAGGTGGGCACCAGAGAACTGGGACAAGGCCCTTCAGCTGAGTCTTCCCAGAGCTGATCTCAGTGTCTGTGTCTTTCTGCAGCTGGGTGTGGCCCTGCCTGTGTGTATGGCTGGAAGAGGCTTGTGAGCCGAGCCCAACAAGACAAGGTAACGGGGGCCCAGGCTGGCAGAACAGGCGGGCTCAGTGATAAGCCAGTACATCAGGTGGCACCTCAAAGGGGGGCAACGCATCACGCTGGGGACTGGCCAAATCCAGTGGGCAAGGGGCATGGTGGGTGCCTTTTGTAACTCAAGAGAGGATGTTTTTAAGATGCTCTAGTTTAAACAGGAATTATTTGGGGGCAGGTCTCTGGCCTGTGTTATACAGGAGGTCACAGTAGTCCCGTCTGGCCTTAGAATCCATGCCTCATCCGGAGAAGGACGGATACTGCATGTGGACAGGGCAGTAGCTGAGAGATCAGAGGAGGGCTCTTGGTACCTGTTCATTGACCTTGAGAAAGGTGTTGATGTAGTCTAGGGTCTCTTTCTCCTGCCAGTCTGGCCCCATAAAGCAGGAGGCATTCCCAGGTGATGGTGAATCTGATCAAAGACAGAGCAGTGGTAATACCTGGGGCTGCCAAGCTGCAGGCTGGGTGACAGAGATCTTAGCAGAAACCCTTGCCCCCCGCTCCCACCCCAGCAGGGTAGCAGCCCCGATGCACAACAGGGTCTGGCACAGCCATCCCTGGATTCCCCAACTCTTTGCTGCTCAGCCCAGCCAAGATCCAGTCAGAGCCCTGGTTCCCAGCGGCCACCCCACTTCCCTGCCCGCACCCAGCATGCAGCACCACACCTGGAAGGAGGCATGATGTCAGGCTCTGAGTGGTGTCCCCGCTCTCCGGGCTATTGCTGGAGGGGGCAGAGGGAATGGCAGTGAATCGCTCTGCTCCCCGCTGCGGGAGAGGGAGGAGCTACCCAGTCTGCGCAGGATACGGGGACCCAGGGCCTGCCCGTTCTGCTTCCTCTGACTGCCTCTCCTGCCATTGACAGCCACGGGGTGTAACCTGGGCAAGCCCTGGGCTCCCATCATCAACCCCCCCCCAAAATGCCCTGTGCTGTGCCATGCGTCACCCCCCTGCAAAGGAGCCAGCAGATGGGGCTGCAACATCAGGGGGCATCTCATGCTTTGGCCGGCGCCCTTCAATCCTTCGGCTTAACAACCCACCATGCACAGAGCATCCCCTTCGACTGGTGGAAAACATCTTCCGACCCTGCAGTGTGACGGATCGGGGTGGGCAATTCAGTCAGTCTCCACCTGATGCTTCTGCTGCCGCCCCTAATGCCCGATCAGATGTAGGGGCTGCAGCTGCTGCCAGCAGGAGGGGCCATTCCCCCCTGCCTGGGTTTTCCTGTCTCTCCATCTCATGGCAGCCCAGAGTTGTACAAAGGTGATGGAGTCTTCTCCCGCCACTGACACCCTGGTCTTGCAACCCCAACCCCCAGAGGGGCAAGCCCCACTGCAATGCAGGGCCATGGCCCCGGCCATTTTTGCAGCCCCTCCGCCCACCCAGGAGGCACCCACTCACCAGCATGGAAGGGCTGAGGCACACACAGCTCCTGCTGCTGCTGTGGGCTCTTCCGCGGACTCTTCCTTCGAGGAGGTCTCGTCTCCTCCCAGGCACGGATGGGCTTCAAGGGGACCTTGCGGACTTCCTCAGCCATCCTGCAAGAAGCCAGGACAAGGCATTGCTTGTGAGAGGTGAGAGGCGACTGCCCCGTTCAGCATCAGGGCCAGTCCACGTATGGCCGTTCCACCAGTGCCTACAGCTGCCAGCAGGGAAACAAGCCAATGGATGTGCTCAAAGTCACCCAGGCAGTCAGCAGTACAGGCAGGATTAGAACCCAGGTCTCCGGACTCCCAGGCCCATCCCGCAGGCCAAACGGCCTCCCCCGGGTCACTCCCGCCTCTCCTTCTGCTGGATCACAAACTGCCCAGCAGACAGGCTGCATCCAACCACTCAGGATTCTTCCTGCCCAGGGAAATTACCCTGATCCCTTCCCCCAGGAATATTGGGGCCGTGGCAGGTCCCAGGTGGGGGAGGGAAGCGGGGTGGGGTGCGGGGCGCGGTCTGGTGAGCAGCAGGAGTTGCTCTGACACCACCGTGAAGGGGAAGGAGCAGAAGGCGGGAGAGCGGCAGGAAGGCAGGCTGTGCCGGGGCAGAGCTTTGTGGCGATTTCGCAGCTCGTCTCTCCAAGGCCTGTGTGGGAGCAGCCGCTGCAGAGAATCCCAGGCCTGATTCCCCCCACGCTGGGTCTCCTGAATGGCCCCTGCCCTGGGGGGCTCCAGTCCTCACCCAGTGTCAACTGCTGACTCTGCACCAGCTGCACGGCAGGCGTCCTAAGGCACCTCTAGTCCTCTCCAGAGCTCAGGGGGACTGTCCTGGCATCGGACTGTCCTGGTGAATGGAACAATGGCTCCAGGCAACCGGAGAATGCCTGTTCCCCCGGCAACCTCAGTGTCTGGGCACTTATCTGGCCCCATCATGGCAGTGGCTTAGCACACGGGTGTTGTGGTATTTAGTCTCTCAACCCCCCCTCCGCGGAGCAGGGATGTGCTCTCCCTTGTTAGCTGAGGCCCAGAGCGGCGGGGACTCACCTCATCTCACGCAGAAGACTTACAGAGGAGCGGGGAACTGAACACAGCTCTCCTGGGTCCCAGCCCAATGCCTCATCTAACCACCTGTGCCGCCTTCCCGTGCCATGCCACCAGCCCTGCCAAACCCTCCTCCTTGTCTCCGTCCCCTCTGGGCTCGACTGGTGCGACCCCTTCTGTCGAGCTGCCCCGGGCTCCCTCCTGTGCGCATGCCGGTGCCCACTTCCTCACTGGCACCAGGCTAGACGGCCGGCACCGGGGCACTTGGCAGACGTGCGCCACCCAGCCAGGAGCTCGGGGAAGGCTCGGTGTGGTTGGCGATGCAGTGGAAAAGCAGAGGTGGGCAATAGAAGATTCTCCTACCTGGAGTCAGGAGTGGGCAGAAGCCTGCTCGTAAATGGGCCACCCACTTTCTGCTGCCGGTGGCGGAGCTGGAACTGCTGGCTCAGCGTTCCCCAGCGGCACCTGCCAGCTCTCACTCTGCCACAGCCAAGCCTGGCAGTGAGGGGATGAGGCTGTGCCAGCCAGCAGGGGCGTGTCACAATGGGCAGGCGAGTCACAGGCCAGCCAATGTGTGACTCCCCAGCCATGGGATGCCCCAGCCCAGACTTGCTCTGGCCTCGCCAAGGCTTTAGAGCCTGTCCTTCCCCACCGGGGTCATGGGAGGGACATTCCGCTGTTATACCAATAAAATAAAAACCAACAGGATCTCATGAAAGGGAAAAAGGCAAAATACCACATTTATTGTGAATCCAGAAAGAATCATAGTAAGCAGTTAGTTATAGCTATAACATTCCATTCAATCTCATATTTATTCACACATTCATTCATACAAACACACACACACAGGTTCTGCTAGGTTGTTAACATAGTTACCAGCCTTAGAGTTGCTCATGCCAAGCCATTGGCAAGGTGGCCTGGACGTGAGGAGAGAGCAGGGCCTTGTCAGATGGTCATCTGATGCTTCTGGAAGTTGGTTTTCAGAATCAGACCCCAAAGTTCTCACTTTTTAGAGTCTATTTTTATAGGAATTTCTTCCTATGCCAGTCTGTGGGAATTCCTTCATCATGCTGTTGCTGAATCAATCAGCAGATAGCACATTCCTGAGGGCTCCGAGCTGCTAGATGTTATCTTGTTCTTTGGTTCTCCCATTCTTCAGACTGTTGGGTGGATTCCAGTCTGCCCTCCGGGGGTCCTCTGCTTATTTCCACTTGAAGCCTTCTTCAGCCCATGGACACTGGATTCTTAGGCTGGCACCTCCCTGATCATTCAGTTATTATCCACACCAAGCATCCATCCACATACATCCTCTATCTCTATTTTAATCACAATTGTTAATACAACAAAAGGGCGGGGAGTCTCTGGGTGCTGTTTCTGTTGTTCGAGTATTGCTTTGAGTCTCTCTCTCTGTGAATTGCTTTGAGAACAGACTCTGTCTTAGAATGTACGAACACAATTAGCAGCTTGCAGGTTTCACACATAGAGGGAGAGAAACAGCACCAAAAACCAAGAGACCTCTTAATTAGTAATACCCTGGACTTTAAACTATTGGGAATCAAACTCATTTGTGATTTTAATACAGAACTTCTTTAATATGATCCAACACCGCTCCCCACAGTCACAGACGTTAGGCCGGAAGGGACCTGTGGGCTCTTCTAGTCCCAGCTCCTGCAGACCCCAGGCCAGAGCCCCTCCCTGCGTCCATGCTATTGGAGCCAGGGGGTCTCTGGATCCCCGAGTGGGAGGATCACTTCCATCCCGGTTCCTCCTTCTCGTGACAGTGCAGAACGGGGATTCATGAACTCTCTGCACCCCCGGCTCCCAGCCCACCCGAGCGGTTCTTTCCACTTTCCCAAGCTGCCGGGTGCTTTGGCCACGGGATGTAAAACGGTCCCATCTTTGCTTCCTCTCCCACCGTTGCAATGACGCAGAAGCTGCTTTAATAGCAGCCCCCCCTCCCCCGCCCCCGTACTGTGTCCCAGGCCTTGCTAACGCTCAGAGCCACGGCAGCCCCAGGAGATGATTGCTGCGGGGTTCTCGGCCCGGGGAGAGGCAGTGACTCCTAGAAGCAGGGAGAGCAGCAGCACCATAGATCAGGGCTGTCTGGCAATGCCAGTGGCTGCCTGAGGTCTGGCAGCCCAGGCACTCAGAGCAGATTGTCAAAGGCCAAACCCCTCTCACCACCGGCTCTGTAGCTCCCCCTTGCTTTCGGTCTGTCTTAGGCACCATCCTGGTCCTCATCCCCCTGGCATCTGAGCACTGCCCAACCTTGATTGCATTTATTCTAACTGCCCCCTTCAGGGCAGGGCCTGGCTGCTACCCCCACTGTACAGACAGGGAACCGCTGCAGAGAGAGAATAAGGGACTTGCTCGAAGACAAACAGAGCATCTGTGGCAGAGCTGAGAAATGAACATGGGTCTCCTGGGTGCCAGGATGGCACCTTCTCTTCCAACTTCCTGCCCTCTTCGTCCCTGGTTCAGTGGGAGCTCTCTGGGGCACAGGAACTGGCTGGTGCCCAGATGGAGCTGCGTTGCCTATTGCACAGATCTCGCTTTTCCCCAACATTGAAAATGCTGCTCCGACCTTACCAGGGCCCGCCAGGATCCTTGCAGCTGGTCCGTGCTAAATTGTGAATTGTGCTCTGGCCTCCCAGAGCGGGGCAATGGGAGAGGGTGGGGCTGGCGCAAGGCCCTGCTGGATTGCGGCTCACGCGTACGGGGTCCCAGTGCTACAGAGCTCTGTGCCAGGGCAGCGCTTTGTGGGGGTTTCGCAGCTCCTCTCTCCAAGGCTGTGTGGGAGCAGCCGCTGCAGAGAATCCCAGGCCTGATTCCCCCCACGCTGGGTCTCCTGAATGGCCTCTGCCCTGGGGGGCTCCAGTCCTCACCCAATGTCTCCTGCTGACTCTCCAGCAGCTGCACAGCACGTGTCCGAAATCACCTCTAGTCCTCTCCAGAGCTCAGGGGGACTGTCCTGGCATCAGGCTGTTGCTGGCACCCAGTGCCGAGAGGCTGAACAACAGCTTGAGTGGTTCGTTTCCCGGTGTGCTACACCCAGTAATCACAATGGGGTGGAGAAGCAGAAAAGTTTATTTGAAGCTTCAAATAGGTACAGGGAGATTTGAATCTCAAATCCTGTACCCAGAGCAGGAAGTTACACAGGCTTTTATACATCCTTTTTCCCAACATACTTATACAATAGCAAGCTGCCCCAAGTATCCATATAGCCAGCCAATCCAGTTCCCAGCTAGTTCCCTGATTCTCTGTATCATTTGTTAAACTCTACATAAAGCTGCTTTATTCAGCATTGTTCTTCCATATCTGCCCTGTGTGGCCTTGCTTAGTTTCAGGCAGTCTGACTCCGCAGCATATTGTTGCAGATCCTCAGCATAACTGCTGTGTGTGCTTCCAGGCGGGGGGGCCAAGGACACTTGGGCCTAGTACGCAGAGCTGCTGCGAGTGCCTCCTCAGTGCCATTCCCTCTGGAAGTGATGGTGTCAGCGATGGTGCTGGAGGTGGTCAGGCCTCGGGGTTGGAGCTGGACTCAGGAGGCCGGGGCGTGGGTGGAGCGAGGCTGCTGCTGTGAGACTGAAATACTTGCTCCGGGAGTCACGGGCCTGTTCCTGGCTTGTGGATTGGTGGGAGCCCGGCACAGGAGGGACTCAGGGCCTGACACATGGCTCCAGGGGGTGCTTGGCTCCTGGCCCCGCTGGGCACTGACAGGCCAGGTGCAGGGGGCCAGGCGCAGCACCAGGGAGGACATTGGGGAGGCAGGAGCGCTGAGGTGGGGCTGAGCGGGCAGGTGCTGAGGAGCTGCGGCCGGCTGGCCAGCAGGGAGGAGGAGCAGCACCCAGCTGTGGAGGGCCCATCTGCAGCTCCACACGGGGCGCGGCCAGAGCCTGGCAGGCGGCTGGCTGAAGTGGCACTTTGTGATCTGGCGCAGGCGGGAACTGGCTCCCCACATCTGAACGCTCTGCTGCGCCAGCGGATTCACATCTAAACCCGGATCTGGCTCCGAATTCACAGCTGGCCCCTCCCCCCGATCTGGAGTGGCTGAGACTCCTGTGCTCTGGGGAAGAGGCCAACAAATGTCAGCTCCTGGGGTGGGCTTCCCCCAGAGACAACCCTGTGCTGGGAAGGGAGGTTCCAAGAGCCGGCAGTTCCAGCACTCACACTCCCAGCGTCCTGGGACTGAGCCAGGAGTAGAGTCCCAGTCCCCGTCCCCTGGCATTAATCCAGGGACTCCGCACTGGGCATGTTCACCTGGCAGCACGCAGCCTCCTGAGAACACACAGGCCAGGGTGCAGGGCGATGGCTCCCAGAGAGAAACGGCAGGAGGGCAATGCTGGGAACTCCCAGGCCGTCTTCAGCTCAAGCATGAGGGCACCCCAGCATCCTGGAGAGCAGGAATCTAGCTTCAGCTCAGCCTTTATGTCCCTCCATTCTCTGTGCTAGATGGGTTGGTCTCCCGGAGGGACGAAAGTGCCCATCAGGAGTTCCTGGCTTATCCAACGTCAGTTTCCCGCTCTTGTGAAAAAAACGGTGGCTTCCCTTACACAGGAGCTGGTGTTCTTCAGGCTGGGCTGGGCCTGTACACGTTCCCCTGTCGGGGTGTGTGCACCCAGGGCCTGTGAGTCGCAGACATTTGCCAACAAACATTTGCCAACAGACGTTGGCCCCCTGCTCTCCCCGTGTGCTCAGGGACCACCATCAAAAAGGCACATCTGCCACCTCCCTCTCAAGTCCTTCGCACCTGCATACTGCCAGGGGAACATCCCCATTTCTACTGAGGCCTCAGGGACATGGTTTATGATGAACCAGCTGGAGTTGATCTCTTCCCCCCCCCCCCCCCGGCGTGTTGCGCCCCTACGGCTAGCTGGGGATCCAAACTGACACTCCCCGGTTTGAGCCCCTGCCTAGCCAGGCTGGGAAATGCATATGATACAGAGCACAGCGCCCTCTAACACCTGGCAGGGGGGCTGAGAGATGGGGGGTGTAGGGTACAGAGCACAGTGCCCCCTAACGCCTGCCAGGGGCCCTGGAAGCTGGGGGAATATGTAGGATCCGGAGCACAGCATCCCCTAACACCAGGCTGGGGGGCAGGGAGAGGGGGGATATGTGGGGTACAGAGCACAGCGCTCCCTAACACCAGGACACGAGGTCTCGTCCATCTCAGGGCGGAAATGATCACACCCTTCGAATGGGGGATCTGCCACGGGCACTGGCAGGAGCGCGCTGCTTTACATTAAGGTTCTTTGGCTGACGGGCGAACCTCACCCCGCCCTGCGTTTCGAGTGTGAACAGCTGTCGATGGAAACCCAGACGGCAGAGATGGAGCAGGACTAACCGGGGTCACTGAGTCTCGCCCTCACCCCGTGTCTACACTGTACAAGGGTGGGAAATAGCAGGTGCCTTTTCTTGCTCTGATACGATTTTGGAGATGCCGACGCTTGCGACAGCTTTCTCCCTGTGTGGGTTGTGGGATCCAGGGGAGCCGTCTGTGTGCTCTGTACAGAACAAGGTGTGTAGATCGTTTATACCTCAATATATCACTGTAAATACAGTTATTTAATATATCAAATAAAAGCTGAACAATACGTCAAAAAACATCAAAATGAAACAGAGGATTGCTATGTACAGGGGGGATTGCTATGTACAGGGGGGATTGCACGTGACTAGTTAACTGCTCGAGAGCTTTCATCACCGTGTACTTTCTAACAGATTTCTGCGCCCTGTGTAGGGTTTACGTCCCACCCTCCGTCCCCGTTTCCGGTCGTGTACGTTTTTGGCGCCGTCGGCCCTTTTGAACATTTCTTTTGTATTGTTTTCTGTGTTTAGCCGAGGGAAGGTTGCTTTCTTGTGTTTTGACATATTTAGAGAAAAAGTATGAACAAGTAGAAAGAAAGGCTGTAAGGGGTTCGCGGCTCCCTCCCGGTCCATCAGGGTGGGAGACCACGCCCCTCGCTACGATACTTCCAGGGTACCTTGGTTCAGGGGAAAATTAGCCCAGTGTTAATGGTTCAGGCCTGCAGTCAGGCCGAGCAATGGTAGAGAGTCTGTTTGCCTGGGGCCCTCATTCAGGGCAGGGCTGCAGTCAAGTAGGGGCTCTGGCCTACAATCAGGCAGGCAGAGCAGCAGAAGGTCCATTTGCCTGGCCCTTGATCAGGGCAGGGCAGCAATCAAGTAGGGGGGCTCTGGCCTACAGTCCGGCAGAGCTGTCGCCGTCTAGGGGAGCTTAGCTCTCTGGTGGGAGAGTCAGCACAACCGTCTGGCGTCCTGATTCAGGCGGGTGCCAGACCAATCAGGCCTCCTGACAACCAGGTGGGGAACCTGCCACTCCTGACGGTGGCGTGGCGGTGGTAGGGGAACCCAGGCCTTCCCGCTCCACTGCGTCCCCACCCAGGGCCCTAAACAGCAGCGGAGTGGTCCGCCACTGGGTCAGCGGGGAAAATCCGATCACAACACGCTGGCCGGCTTGTAGTCAATAACACAGCTGAACCCGATTCGGCTGCCCTGGGCTCCTTCCTACACACCCATTCCGTGTGTACATGGGTTCCAGGGTTGTTGTTCGCTTCGCTGGGGTAGACGGCTAGTGGCAGACCCACCAGCTCCTTGGAGTCCCCGGCGTCTGGCAGCGCCGGCAGCCCCTCTGGCTCTCTGTCAGGATAGCGCTTTCCATTAGGGGAGCAGGGAAAAGACGTCCTGCTCCTCCAGCAGCTCTCTCCCAGCTCAGCTGGAGGGGCGGCCTTTTATAGTTCCGCTTCCTGTCCCACCCCTCTGCTTCCGGCAGGGTGGCATGCGGTGGGAGACAAGCCTGCTTTCTGCAACCCTCCTGCCCCCAACAACCCACTTCAGCGAGTCCCAAAATCAAATCCACTTACCAGGGGCCTCCTCTCCACTTTGTGCTTCGCCAACATCCGGGGTAGAAAAGAGCTCCTGGCCGCAGGCATCTCTGACCTCCGAGTCATCTTCTGCCTCTGGGTCCCCCTCCACATCCTCGTCCAAGATTTCCTCCTCCTGGCTCGGTCCACTCTCAACTGACATGCGAGCCACCGAAGTATCCACAGTGGTGTTCGCAATGGAAGTGGGGTCGCCGCGGAGTATCATGTCCAGCTCTTTGGAGAACCGGCAGCTCATAGGCACAGCACCGGAGTGGCGATTTGCCTCCCGCGCCCTGTGCTCGGCGTTCCGCAGCTCCTTCACTTTCATCCTAAACTGCCGTGTGTCCCGGTCATCGCCCCTTTCTGTCATGCATCGTGAAATCTGTCCGTAGGTGTAATGATGCTGGTACTGGCGGGACCCGACTGAGAGTGCCAGTTCAGGACAAACTGCTTCAAGCAGGGCAGTTACAGCCGAAGGCTGGGGGTTTTTCACCTCCAAGGCAAACCAAACCAGCCAAACAGAGCAGACTTTGGTCTCACCGCACTGGCTCACCACAAGTCACACAAGCAATTCCCTTAGGCACTCCAGTTTCCCAGTATCACCAATTGTTATGGGGACAAATGGTTATGAAAACCAATACCCCAGGAAAAGAAAAAAGGCTCTCTTGATCCCAAAGGACTGTTGCCGGCACCCAGTGCTGAGAGGCTGAACAACAGCTTGAGTGGTTCGTTACCCGGTGTGCTACACTCAATAATTACAACGGGGTGGAGAAGCAGAAAAGTTTATTTGCAGCTGCAAAAAGGTACAGGGAGAATAAAATTTCAAATCCTGCACAACAGAGCAGGAAGTTACACAGGCTTTTATACATCCTTTTTCCCAGCATACTTATCCAATAGCAAGCTGCTCCAAGTATCCATATAGCCAGCCAATCCAGTTCCCAGCTAGTTCCCTGATTCTCTGTATCATTTGTTAAACTATACATAAAGCTGCTTTATTCAGCATTGTTCTTCCATATCTCCCCTGTTTGGCCTTGCTTAGTTTCAGGCAGTCTGACTCTGCAACATACTGTTGCAGATTCTCAGCATAACTGCTGTGTGTGCCTCCAGGCGGGGGGGCCAAGGACACTTGGGCCTAGCACACAGAGCTGCTGCGAGTGCCTCCAGGCAGGAGGGGGGGGGGGCCCAAGGACACAGGGGCCTAGTGCGAGGGGGCTTCATCGCCACTCGTGGTCCTCGAGTTACCTAGTGGCCATGCCCCAGTGTTCCCAACAGGACCAAGCCCCAGACCCAGGTCAATATACAAATCAGATCTCGTCCCAAATCACGCTCTTGCCAATCCTTTAGAATCTAAAATCTAAAGGTTTTGTTCATAAAAGGAAAAAGCTATAGATGAGAGCTAGAATTGGTGAAATGGAATCAATGACATACAGTCATGGCCAAGTTCTTGGTTCAGACTTGCGGCAGCGACAGAATAAACTGCAGGTTCAAATCAAGTCTCTGGAGAACATCCACAGCTTGGATGCGTCTTTCAGTTCTTGGTTCAAAGCTTCAGTGTAGCAAAGTCCCTCCAGAGGGATGAAGCAGGACTGAAGACAAGATGGAGGAGCTGCAGCAGCTTTTTATATTCTCTTGCCATGTGGTCTTTCTTTCTTTGTCCCAAAACAAGCTGTCCATCACGTGGCCTGGAAAAACCTCCGAGTTCTGTCCATAGGCAGGTCCCTGCACACCGTGCTGAGTCCCAAGGCTTGTCTGCCTTCTCTCAAGGGGTCAATTGTGTAGCTGATGGTCCTTAATCGGTCATCAAGCAGGCTAGGCATTGCATCCGATGAAGTGAGCTGTAGCTCACGAAAGCTTATGCTCAAATAAATTTGTTAGTCTCTAAGGGCCACAAGTCCTCCTTTCCAACTTGTCTGGGATGTCACCCAGAAGCATAGTACAAATTTGAACCACAGACACTATAGATCCAATACTTATAACTTAAAATACAAAAATGACAGAAACATATAGAGAGCATAATCATAACCAGCAAACCACAACCTTGCCTTAGACACCTTATTTGACCCCCCTTTATACAAGATTTGGTGCCACTACAGGACCTTGGTTGCAACAATGATCTATATGGTCCCAGTTCAAGTCAATAACGTCACAGTAGGTATCATAATTGCTACGTCCGGAGTGCAGCTGGGACTGTACAGCCTCCTCTCCCCAAATGCTGATGAGGTCCAGCAGCTCAGCATAGCTCCAAGCAGGTGGATCGCCTGGTGCGTGGAGCAGGCCTGGCCACCTGGAAAGATGCGCTGCACTCATCACTGAGCAAACAGGAAGGGGACTGTCAAAATGGCAAAGGAGTTTACGGAGTGGGGATGATGGATGGTCACCTGAGGGCCGGGCAGTAGAGTTCAAACCGATGACCAGAGAGGCGAGAGCAGGCATTGTGGGACACCTCCCGGAGGCCAATCGCAGCGCCGTAATCGACCTCGGTGTCTACACTGGCACCGCAGCCTGTAGCCCCGGTGCAGAAAGTTTTTTAAACTGTGCAGGGCTTTTTTTAAAGCGCTGCAACTGCCCTGTTTCCGCGCCCTGAGTGGCGTGGCCGTGCGTCCACCTCACCAGTTGCAGCGCAGAAAGCTGCTTTACCGCGCTGCAACTTGCCAGCGTAGACAGGAGCAGCCCTCTGTGGAGAAAGAAGTGGTTCAGGACTATTTAGCAAAGCTGGATGAGCACAAGTCCATGGGGCCGGATGCGTTGCATCTGAGAGTCCTAAAGGAGTTGACGGATGTGATTGCAGAGCCATTGGCCATTATCTTTGAAAACTCTTGACGACTGGAAAAAGGCTAATGTAGTGCCCATCTTTAAAAAAGGGAAGAAGGAGGATCCCAGGAACTACAGGCCAGTCAGCCTCACCTCAGTCCCTGGAAAAATCGTGGAGCAGGTCCTCAAGGAATCAATTCTGAAGCACTTAGAGGAGAGGAAAGTGATCAGGAACAGTCAGCATGGATTCACCAAGGGCAAGTCATGCCTGACTAATCTAATTGCCTTCTATGACACGATAACTGGCTCTGTGGATGAGGGGAAAGCGGTGGACATGTTGTTCCTTGACTTTAGCAAAGCTTTTGACACTGTCTCCCACAGTATTCTTGCCAGCAAGTTAAAGAAGTATGGGCTGGATGAATGGACTATAAGGTGGATAGAAAGCTGGCTAGATTGTTGGGCTCAATGGGTAGTGCTCAATGGCTCCATGTCTAGTTGGCAGCCGGTATCAAGTGGAGTGCCCCAAGGGTCGGTCCTGTGGCTGGTTTTGTTCAATATCTCCATGAATGATCTGGAGGATGGTGTGGATTGCACCCTCAGCAAGTTTGCAGATGACCCTAAACTGGGAGGAGAGGTAGATACGCTGGAGGGTGGGGATAGGATACAGAGGGCCCTAGACAAATTGGAGGATTGGGCCAAAAGAAATCTGATGAGGTTCAGCAAGGACAAGTGCAGCGTCCTGCACTTAAGATGGAAGAATCCAATGCACCGCTACAGACTAGGGACCGAATGGCTCGGCAGCAGTTCTGCAGAAAAGGACCTAGGGGTTACAGTGGATCAGAAGCTGGATATGAGTCAACAGTGTGCCCTTGTTGCCAAGAAGGCCAATGGCATTTTGGGATGTATAAGTAGGGGCATTGCCAGCAGATGGAGGGACGTGATCGTTCCCCTCTGGATTTGACACTGGTGAGGCCTCATCTGGAGTACTGTGTCCAGTTTTGGGCCCCACACTACAAGAAGGATGTGGAAAAATTGGAAAGAGTCCAGCGGAGGGCAACAAAAATGATTAGGGGTCTGGAACACATGACTTTTGAGGAGAGGCTGAGGGAACTTGGGATGTTTAGTCTACGGAAGAGAAGAATGGGGGGGATTTGATAGCTGCTTTCAACTACCTGAAAGGGGGTTCCAAAGAGGATGGCTCTAGACTGTTCTCAGTGGTACCAGATGACAGAACAAGGAGTAATGGTCTCAAATTGCATTGAGGGAGGTTTAGGTTGGATATTAGGAAAAACTTTTTCACTAGGAGGGTGGTGAAACACTGGAATGTGTTACCTAGGGAGGTGGTGGAATCTCCTTCCTTAGAAGTTTTTAAGGTCAGGCTTGACAAAGCCCTGGCTGGGATGATTTAGTCGGGGATCGGTCCTGCTTTGAGCAGGGGGTTGGACTAGATGACCTCCTGAGGTCCCTTCCAACCCTGATATTCTATTATTCTATGATTCTATGATTCTATGAAGGGTAAGTTCTCTTCCCCCTCCCCCTCCGCCCCCCCTGCAGCTTGCTATACTTTCCTTGTATAATGACAGGTTTCAGAGTAGCAGCCATGTTAGTCTGTTTTCGCAAAAAGAAAAGGAGGACTTGTGGCACCTTAGAGACCAACGCATTGGATGCTCATGAAAGCTTATGCTCAGATAAATTTGTTAGTCTCTAAGGTGCCACAAGGACTCCTTTTCTTTATACTTTCCTTGTCTCACTAACCAAAAAGGATCTCTTCCTGTTTTCTATGCTCTCCTTCTCTCACTAACCAAAAAAAGGATCTTTCCCACTTTTGCACAGCTCTGTGTTCTGCTTAGTAACAAAAAAGGATCTTTCTCTCTCTTTCTGTTTTCTGTACTTTACACAGCATTGTGTCACTGACACAGGATCTCTAGCTCATTTTTCGGCTGGGTGATTTCTTTCACCTGACCTTCTCAACCTTCCTTTAGAGTTTCCTCTTTTCTTTAATGAGCCTTTGCTTTTTAAAATTGATTTCAATTTTTTTACTCTTATTATTTTTTAGTCCCAACAACAATAACCTTTTACCACGGTCTTACTAATCTATAAAACACACTCCTCTCTCTTGTTGCTTTCTATAGTTTCCCCTCTTCCTTCTATTTAAAATCACCTTTCTTTCCTTTTTTCTTCTAAGGCTAAGCAATCTTTCTTTTTTTAAAACTCCTTTCCTTTAAAACTCCTTTAATTCTCTGTCATGAGGGGGCGTGGTCTCCTGCCCTGGCAGCCTGGGAGGGAGCCGCGAACACCCCCTGGTGGGCAGAACCGGGACACCCATGGCAGCAGAGGGGCGGGGCAGGAAGCGGCACTATAAAAGGCTGGGCCTCGAGCTCAGAACGGAGAGAGCTGTCAGATGAGCAGCACTTCTCTTCCCCGCTGTGGAAGCACAGACCTAACCGAGAGCGCTATCCTGACAGAGACCCAGAGGGGCTGCCAGATGCCAGGGACACTGAGAAGCTGGTGGGGCTGCCACTCACTGTCCTCCCCCAGAGCTCGCTGTTGCCGGCAGGGAAAGGGCTGGGGGGAGTCCTCCTCTCTGGCCCCTATCCCGGAGCAGCCTGCCTGCACCCCAAACTCATCCCCAGCCCTGCCCCACCCCAGAGCCCACACCCCCAGCCAGAGCTTTCACCTCTCCACCTCACCCTTAACCCTCGCCCTGAGCCCCTCCAACACCCCAAACACCTTATCCCCAGTCCTAGCCAGAGCCCTCATCCCCCCACACCCCAACCCTCTGCCCCAGCCCTGAGCCCCCTCCAACACCACAAACCCCTCATCTCCAGCCCTAGACACAGCCCTCATCCCCCCACACCCCAACCCTCTGCCCCAGCCCTGAGCCCCTTCCAACACCACAAACCCCTCATCTCCAGCCCTAGACAGAGCCTCATCCCCCCACACCCCAACCCTCTGCCCCAGCGCTGAGCTCCCTCCAACACCACAAACCCCTCATCTCCAGCCCGAGACAGAGCCCTCATCCCCCCACACCCCAACCCTCTGCCCCAGCCCTGAGCCCCCTTCCAACACCACAAACCCCTCATCTCCAGCCCTAGACAGAGCCTCATCCCCCCATACCCCAACCCTCTGCCCCAGCCCTGAGCCCCTTCCAACACCACAAACCCCTCATCTCCAGACTTGACAGAGCCCTCATCCCACCACACCACAACCCTCTGCCCCAGCCTTGAGCCTCTCTAACCCCCCAAACCTCCCAGCCCCAAACAGAACCCTCACCCCCTACACCCTAACTCTTGCCCTGAGCCCCTCCCAAACCCCTCAGCCCCGCACCCCCTCCCTCTGCACCCCCTCCCATCCCCAAACTCCCTCCCAGAGCCTGCAGCCTGCACCCCAATACTCTGCCTAAGCCTAGGGCCTGCACCCCAGATGTCCTTCCTTACCCAAACTCCCTCCCGGAGCCTTGGGCAGGTGGGGGGCGAAGTAGGGGCGGGTTCTGGGCACCACCAAAATATCTACAGACCTGCCACCCATGAACCCATGTACACATGGAATGGGCGTGTAGCAAGGAGCCCAGGGCAGCCGAATTGGGTTCAGCTGTGTTATTGACTACAAGCCGGCCAGTGTGTTGCTGTCGGATTTTCCCCACTGACGCAGTAACGGACTGCTCCACGGCTGTTAGGGCCCTGGGATGGGACGCAGTGGAGCGAGAGGGCCTGGGTTCCCCTACCACCGCCACCCCACCGTCAGGAGTAGCAGCCTCCCCACTTGGTTGTCAGGAGGCCTGATTGCTCTGGCACCCGCCTGATTCAGGACGTCAGACGGTTGTGCTGACTCTCCCACCAGAGAGCTAACCTCCCCCAGACTGCGACGGCTCTGCCGGACTGTAGGCCAGAGCCCCCCTACTTGATTGCTGCCCCGCCCTGATCAAGGGCCAGGCAAATGGACCTTCTGCTGCTCTGCCTGCCTGACTGTAGGCCAGAGCCCCTACTCGACAGCAGCCCTGCCCTGAATGAGGGCCCCGGGCAAACAGACTCTCTACTGTTGGTCGGCCTGACTGCAGGCCAGAACCATGAACACTGAGCTATTTCCCCTGAACCAAGGTACCCCGGAAGTATCGTAGCGAGGGACGTGGTCACCCGCCCAGACGGATGGGGAGGGAGCCGCGAACCCCCTACAGCCTCTCTTTCTACTCGTTCATACTTTTTCTCGAAATATGTCAAAACACAGCACGCTGTTAGGGCCTTGGGCGGGGACGCAGTGGAGCGGGAGGACCTGGGTTCCCCTATCCCCGCCACCCCACCGTCAGGAGTGGCAGCCTACTTGGTTGCTGCCCCGCCCTGATCAAGGGCCAGGCAAATGGACCTTCTGCTGCTCTGCCTGCCTGACTGTAGCACAAGCATGCAACCTTCCCCCAGCCAAACACAGAAAAATAATACAAAAGAAATGTTCAAAAGGGCTGATGGTGCCAAAAATGTACACGACCGGAAACGGGGACGGAGGGCGGGACGTAAACTCTACACGGGGCATGGAAACCTGTCAAAAAGTACATGGTGATAAAAGCTATTGAGCGGTTAACTACTCACGTGGCTGGGCAGGGCAGGCGGCCAATGGGGAGAAAGCCATGGTGCGGCATGATGTGTTCCACCCTGCTCCAGGCGGGCTCTGGTGCACCAAACCCCCAGAGTAGGGAGGCTGGCTTTTACTGGGGCAGCTGGGCAACTTCAATGACTGGGTTCTCCCTTGTATGCATCAGTCTCATCCTGTGCAAGAGTGTCCGTAGGCTGGCGCGGGCTGGACGGTGTTTCTTGCAGGCCTTGAGGATCAGCATGGTCTGCAAAGCCAGGCACCTGACAGAGGACTTGCTGTCCTGCTGGAAGCCTTTGAGGACTAAGATTGAAAGAAAGGAAATGGAGGTCAGAGCCATGGTGCTCTGAAAAGCCCTGGCAGAGCAAGCCAGCGCTGTACCTCTCAGCCCGCGACAAGAAGGCAGCAGGCTGGGAGGCGGGAGGCAGGGGACTAGCAGGAACAACCACCAACCCTCACTAAACATCCCCACTGCCCTTCATAGCTGGGGGAGCCCCCAGACACAGGCAAGAAGTCACAATGAACCCCATTCACTCAAAAAGAAAAGGAGTACTTGTGGCACCTTAGAGACTAACCAATTTATCTGAGCATAAGCTTTCATGAGCTACAGCTCACTTCATTGGATGCATACTGTGGAAACTGCAGAAGACATTATATACACAGAGACCATGAAACAATACCTCCTCCCATCCCACTCTCCTGCTGGTAATAGCTTATCTAAAGTGATCACTCTCCTTACAATGTGTAAGCCCTCTACACCAACATTCCACACAAAGATGGACTACAAGCCGTCAAGAACACTATCCCCGATAATGTCACGGCTAGCCTGGTGGCTGAACTTTGTGACTTTGTCCTTACCCATAACTATTTTACATTTGGGGAGAATGTATACCTTCAGATCAGCGGCACTGCTATGGGTACCCGCATGGCCCCACAGTATGCCAACATTTTTATGGCTGATTTAGAACAACGCTTCCTCAGCTCTCGTCCCCGAACGCCCCTACTCTACTTGCGCTATATTGATGACATCTTCATCATCTGGACCCATGGAAAAGAACCCCTTGAGGAATTCCACCATGATTTCAACAATTTCCATCCCACCATCAACCTCAGCCTGGTCCAGTCCACACAAGTGATCCACTTCCTGGACACTACAGTGCTAATAAACAATGGTCACATAAACACCACCCTATACCGGAAACCTACTGACCGCTATTCCTACCTACATGCCTCCAGTTTTCACCCTGACCACACCACACGATCCATCGTCTACAGCCAAGCTCTGCGATACAACTGCATTTCCTCCAACCCCTCAGACAGAGACAAACACCTACAAGATCTCTATCAAGCATTCTTACAACTACAATACCCACCTGCAGAAGTGAAGAAACAGATTGATAGAGCCAGAAGAGATCCCAGAAGTCACCTACTACAGGACAGGCCTAACAAAGAAAATAACAGAACGCCACTAGCCGTCACCTTCAGCCCCCAACTAAAACCCCTCCAATGCATTATTAAGGATCTACAACCTATCCTGAAGGATGACCCAACACTCTCACAAATCTTGGGAGACAGGCCAGTCCTTGCCTACAGACAGCCCCGCAACCTGAAGCAAATACTCACCAACAACCACATACCACACAACAGAACCACTAACCCAGGAACCTATCCTTGCAACAAAGCCCGTTGCCAACTGTGCCCACATATCTATTCAGGGGACACCATCACAGGGCCTAATAACATCAGCCACACGATCAGAGGCTCGTTCACCTGCACATCCACCAATGTGATATATGCCATCATGTGCCAGCAATGCCCCTCTGCCAGGTACATTGGTCAAACTGGACAGTCTCTACGTAAAAGAATAAATGGACACAAATCAGATGTCAAGAATTATAACATTCATAAACCAGTCGGAGAACACTTCAATCTCTCTGGTCACGCAATTACAGACATGAAGGTTGCTATCTTACAACAAAAAAACTTCAAATCCAGACTCCAGCGAGAAACTGCTGAATTGGAATTCATTTGCAAATTGGATACTATTAATTTAGGCTTAAATAGAGACTGGGAGTGGCTAAGTCATTATGCAAGGTAGCCTATTTCCCCTTGTTTTTTCCTACCCATCCCCCCCCCCCGCCCCCAGACGTTCTGGTTAAACTTGGATTTATGCTGGAAATGGCCCACCTTGATAATCATACACATTGTAAGGAGAATGGTCAGTTTGGATGAGCTATTACCAGCAGGAGAGTGAGTTTGTGTATGTATGGGGGTGGGGAGGTGAGAAAACCTGGATTTGTGCTGGAAATGGCCCACCTTGATTATCATGCACATTGTAGGAAGAGTGGTCACTTTGGATAAGCTATTACCAGGAGGAGAGTGAGTTTGTGTGTGTGTGTGGTTTTTTTTTTTTGGGGGGGGGGGGTGAGAAAACCTGGATTTGTGCTGGAAATGGCCCACCTTGATTTTCATACACATTGTAAGGAAAGTGGTCACAAGGGGAGCAAGGGGAGTCACTCGCCCCTGCAGGCCCAGTGCAGCATGTCCCCCAGCATTGCACTAGCAACGGTCTAGAACCGGGGGAGGCAGAGCCCAGCGCAGAGAGACTGGGGACAATGAGAGCAGGAGGAGTCATGGGACCCATCACCAGGGACTGAGGGAAGCTCAGCAGGGACGGGAAGTCTGGGTAGCAAAGTCAGCAAACGTTGCCCTCGAGTGGGGACCTGGGTAAGGAATGAACTAACGTCCAGTCTCCATCTCAAGGGCAAGCTCCTAATCCCAGCCCCTTCTCCCATCCCCCTCCCTCCACTGACCTCAGGTCCAGGAGCGTGAGGTCACCTTGGACTCCTCTTCTCTGCATTGCGCCTCTCTCACTCCATCCTGGAGCTCCCCACAACCCCCACTTTCTGCGCCGCACCCAGCCTGCCGGCTCTCTCCTGCCGGCTCTCTCCTGCAGCCTGTCCTCTAGCCTCCCCCTCCTGCCAGACCTTCCCTTGCCCCTCCTGCAGCCCCTGCGCTCACTCCCTGCTCTTCCCCACGTCGCACCAAGCACCTTGCCCTCGTCTCTTGGGGTCTACACAGCCTCCCCTGACCCACTCCCCATTGCTTTGGCTCCTTTGGCCCCTCCCATCCCTTTCACTGTGTCCCCTCCCACCTCCCTCCTTCTCTTCTGCTGCCCCAGCCTCTGGGGCCATATCATCCAAGCGCCCCCCTCCAGCTGCCGGAGGGGAGGCCCTGCCACAGGGGGGATGGAGCAGCTGCAGCAGCTCAATGGCCCTGAGCACCCAGAGCAGGGGGTCTTCATCTGGCAGCCTGGCAGGAGCTGATGCCAAAGCGTCCCGGGGGCAACTGACAAAGGGGGTGAAGAGACACCTGGGTTCAGAGGGTGCTCTCAAGGCGATCCTGTGTAAATCTGCTGACCCTGCGGAGCAGACTTTGGTCCTAGGGGAACAGCGGGGAGAGTCCTTGGAGATAGAATGATGGGGCTCCACCCAAGGCCCACTGGAGTCAGAGGACAGACCTGTCCACATCAGGGCTCATTAGATTGGACTCCTACCGAGGATCTTGCTGAGTTACTATTCCAGGCCCAGGTTTTCCCTGCCAGGGAGCGCTGTACCACGAGCCTGCTCAGTGCAGTTAGGAGATGGCCAGAGTCACAGGCTGCTCACCTTGAATTTGTGTTGACCGGAGATGAATTTGGTCAGCCAGGTGATTCTTCCCACTGCCCTCAGCCGCACATGCACCTCCTTGGATGCGGTCCAGGGGAGCAGGACCTGAGAGAAACAGATTGGGACAAATTGCGAAGGAGAAGGACCAAAAAATAGCACAAGCACATAGAGTGAAAATCAGAAAGGCTAAGGCAAAAATGAGTTCTAACTGGCAAGGGACATAAAAGGCAAAGAGAAGCAGCTCTGTAAATGCATTAGGAGAAAGACAAAGGAAAGTGTGGGGCCAAACTCAGCAGGGAAGCAGAGCAAATAATGGATGATACAGACAAAGCCAAGGTGTTTAATGCCTTTTTTGCTTCAGTTTTCACTAAAAAGGTTAATGGCGACTAGATGATGACCACAATATTAACAACAAGGGGGAAGAAATACAGGCCAGAGTAGGGAGAGAACAGATAATAGACAATTTAGGTCAGTTAGATGTATTCAAGTTGGCAGAGCCTCATGATATTCACACGAGATGGAGCTAGACAAAGCAATCTCTGAACCTTTAGGAGGGCTGAAGGTCCCAGAGGACTGGAGAAGGGCAGCCACAGAGCCTATCTTCAGAAAGGGGAACAAGGAGGCCCCACGGAATTATCCACCTGTCAGCCTATCTTTGGTACCCAGAAAGATTATTGAACAAATTATTAAAGAGTTTGTAAGAACCTAGAGGAGAAAATAGGGTGATAAGGAATAGCACCATGGATTTGTCCACAACAAACCATGCCAAACAAATCTAACTTCCTTCTTTGACCGGGTTACTTGCCTAGTGGATGGAGGGAGGCAGTATATGATGATGTATATGAAGTTTCATAAGGCTTTTGACACAGTTCCACAAGACATTCTCATAAGCAAACTAAGCCAATATGATCCAGATGAGACTACTCTAAAGTGGGCACACAACTGATGGAAAGGCAGTCCTCAAAGAGGAGTTATCACTGACTCGCTGGCAAACTAGGAGGGTGTCTGAAGTGGGGTCCCCCAGGGGTGTGCCTGGGTCCAGTACTGCTCAATATTTTCATGAAGAACTTGGTTAACAGAGAGGAGAGTATGCTTGTCAAGTTGGCGGATGACACCAAGCTGGGCAGAATATTCGGAAAAAGTCTAAGGGTGGCTAAGCACTGGAACAGGTGACCTAGGGAAGTGGTGGACTCCCCATCATGGATGTTTTAAAAAAACAGGCTGAACAAACACTCCTCAGGGACGGTCGAGGAATGCTTGGCCCTGCCTCAGTGCAGGGGGTGGAGTAGATGACCTCTTGAGATCTCTTCCAGCCCTGCACTTCTGTGATTCCCTCTTCCCAAGCCCTGGGATCGAGAAGACTGAATATCTGCTGAGGACATTTCCCTCTTTTTGGAGCACAAACCACCCACAGAATCGACTTCCTGTGGCCCCAGAACTAGAACGTTGGGGGAATCTAGCTCTGGGCTCTGGCCAGTATTGGTGGGGCCCATGGTGAACACAAATGAATCCCGGGCTCAGATGAGGCTCAGTGGAGAACACGGCAGATCCTGCCTTCCTCCACCCCCATGCCATGCAGACTTTTTCAGATATAGCGGGGGCACTTGGTCCTCCAGCCCAAGAACCTTTGTCTAGAACGTACTCTGAGGAGCAGAAGGCACGGGGGTGTCCCATGCTTGGGATTAAATGGAGCCTTGGTCCCAGAGCCCCACCCCAGCTACAGGACTCATCCCCTTCCTGCCCCCATGCCTCCACAGAGGAGAAACCACAGCAATTGGCGTTACCCAGCCAGGCGACGAACCAATGCCCTGGCGTGTGACACGTCCCAGGCCATGACAGCCCCTGCTATTCCAGCTCACCCACTCACTTGTACCCGCAGGGGACCTACTGCAAACTCCTCCTGGCAACAGGACCCCACCCGCTTTTGCTGTCCCCAGGGAGGCCACTGCACACAGTCTAACGCATGAGAAGAGCCAGGAAGGACTCCGCATTTGAGGGGGAGGGGAGATTTCCAGCCAAGCTTCACTTCCAGCCCCTCCGCCCACCCAGGAGGCACCCACTCACCAGCATGGAAGGGCTGAGGCACACACAGCTCCTGCTGCTGCTGTGGGCTCTTCCACGGACTCTTCCTTCGAGGAGGTCTCGTCTCCTCCCAGGCACGGATGGGCTTCAAGGGGACCTTGCGGACTTCCTCAGCCATCCTGCAAGAAGCCAGGACAAGGCATTGCTTGTGAGAGGTGAGAGGCGACTGCCCCGTTCAGCATCAGGGCCAGTCCACGTATGGCCGTTCCACCAGTGCCTACAGCTGCCAGCAGGGAAACAAGCCAATGGATGTGCTCAAAGTCACCCAGGCAGGCAGCAGTACAGGCAGGATTAGAACCCAGGTCTCCGGACTCCCAGGCCCATCCCGCAGGCCAAAAGGCCTCCCCCGGGTCACTCCCGCCTCTCCTTCTGCTGGTTCACAAACTGCCCAGCAGACAGGCTGCATCCAACCACTCAGGATTCTTCCTGCCCAGGGAAATTACCCTGATCCCTTCCCCCAGGAATATTGGGGCCGTGGCAGGTCCCAGGTGGGGGAGGGAAGCGTGGTGGGGTGCCGGGGACGGGCTAGTGAGCAGCAGGAGTTGCTCTGACCCCACCGTGAAGGGGAAGGAGCAGAAGGCGGGAGAGCAGCAGGCAGGCAGGCTGTGCCGGGGCAGAGCTTTGTGGCGATTTCGCAGCTCGTCTCTCCAAGGCCTGTGTGGCAGCAGCCGCTGCAGAGAATCCCAGGCCTGATTCCCCCCACGCTGGGTCTCCTGAATGGCCCCTGCCCTGGGGGGCTCCATTCCTCACCCAGTGTCAACTGCTGACTCTGCAGCAGCTGCACGGCAGGCGTCCTAAGGCACCCCTAGTCCTCTCCAGAGCTCAGGGGGACTGTCCTGGCATCGGACTGTCCTGGTGAATGGAACAATAGCTCCGGGCAGACGGAGAATGCCTGTTCCCCCGGCAACCTCAGTGCCATTCCCTCTGGAACTGATGGTGTCCGCAAGGGTGCTGGAGGTGGTCAGGCTTCGTGGTTGGAGCTGGACTCAGGAGGCCGGGGCGTGGGTGGAGCGAGGCTGGAGCGAGAGCAGGGCTGGAGTAGGACGAGGGGCAGGGCCACCAGCTACCTCCCGGTCTGGGCACTTACCTGGCCCCACCATGCCAGTGGCTGAGCACACGGGTGTTGTGGTATTTAGGCTCTCAACCCCCCCGCAGAGCAAGGACTTGCTCTCCCTCGTTAGCTGAGGCCAGGGGCGGCGGGGACTCATTTGATCTCATGCAGAAGACTTACAGAGGAGCGGGGAACTGAACACAGCTCTCCTGGGTCCCAGCCCAATGCCTCATCTAACCTCCTGTGCCGCCTTCCCGTGCCGTGCCACCAGCCCTGCCAAACCCTCCTCCTTGTCTCCGTCCCCTCTGGGCTCAACTGGTGCAACCCCTTCTGTCGAGCCGCCCCGGGCTCCCTCCTGTGCGCATGCCGGTGCCCACTTCCTCACTGGCACCAGGCTAGACAGCCGGCACCGGGGCGCTTGGCAGACATGCACCGCCCAGCCAGGAGCTCGGGGAAGGCTCGGTGTGGTTGGCGATGCAGTGGAAAAGCAGAGGTGGGCAATAGAAGATTCTCCTACCTGGAGTCAGGAGTGGGTAGAAACCTGTGCGTAAATGGGCCACCCACTTTCTGCTGCCGGTGGCGGAGCTGGATCTGCTGGCTCAGCGTTCCCCAGGGGCACCTGCCAGCTCTCGCTCTGCCAGAGCCAAACCTGGCAGTGAGGGGATGAGGCTGTGCCAGCCAGCAGGGGCGTGTCACAATGGGCAGGCGAGTCACAGACCAGCCAATGTGTGACTCCCCAGCCATGGGATGCCCCAGCCCAGACTTGCTCTGGCCTCGCCAAGGCTTTAGAGCCTGTCCTTCCCCACCGGGGCCATGGCAGGGAACTTCCGCTCCCCACAGTCACAGACGTTAGGCCGGAAGGGACCGCTGGGCTCCTCTAGTCCCAGCTCCTGCAGACCCCAGGACAGAGCCCCTCCCTGCATCCATGCTATTGGAGCCAGGGGGTCTCTGGTCCCCGAGTGGGAGAATCAGTTCCATCCCGGTTCCTCCTTCTCGTAACAGTGCAGAACGGGGATTCATGAACTCTCCCCACCCATAGCTCCCAGCCCACATGGCAGGCTCTTTCCACTTTCCCAAGCTGCCGGGTGCTTTGGCCATAGGGTGTAAAATGGTCCCATCTCTGCTTCCTCTCCCACCGCTGCAACGACGCAGAAGCTGCTTTAATAGCAGCCTCCTCCTCCCGCCCAACTGAGTCTCAGACCTTGCTAATGCTCAGTGCCATGACAGCCCCAGGAGATGATTGCTGTGGGATGTGACGAAGTGGGACTGTTCTTAATGTTTCCTCCGAATAGTGTGGGGGTGCCTCAGTTTCCCCTATGCAGTTCTTAAGTATCTAGGTGGTGGCGTAAGGGTGTATGATCTTTGCAGAGCCCTAGAGGGCAGGTATGTGCAGGGGTCTGGACACAGAGAATGGCCGACACCCTATTTCCTGGGTGCTGATGGCCTGGCCCTTCCCCCCTACAAGGTGAGAGCTAAAAGGGTTGGAGAAAAAAGGAATCAGGTGACCTCCTGGCCCGGGAAAGGGACAAAGCCCAGAGGAGGAGGGGCTGGAGAGAGTTTCAGTTGAGGCTGGCTGGGGACATGGAGTGAAGTACAGACATGGTTGTCTGGCTCACTACCTCCCAAAATGGACTCAGCTGAGGGGTCCTGTTCTCTGCACCTACATGCTCTGTGTTAGACCATGTTCCTGTCGTCTAATAAACCTTCTGTTTTACTGGCTGGCTGAGAGTCACGTCTGACTGCGGAGCTGGGGTGCAGGACCCTCCGGCTTCCCCAGGAGCCTGCCTGGACGGGCTCGCTGTGGGAAGCTCACGGAGGAGCAGAGGATGCTGAATGCTCAGAGGTCAGACCCAGGAAGGTGGAAGCTGTGGGAGCTGTTTGCCCTGCAGACAGGCTGTTCACAGAAAGGAGACTTCCCCAGAGTCCTGACTGACTTCGTAGGGAGCAGTTCCAGAGCGTCGCCCGGGGACTCCATGACACGGGGGTCTCGGCCAGGGGGAGGCAGTGACTCCTAGAAGCAGGGAAAGCAGCAGCACCGTAGATCAGGGAGGTCTGGCAATGCCAGTGGCTGCCTGGGGTCTGGCACCCAGGCACTCAGAGCAGACTGTCAAAGGCCAAACCCCTCTCACCTCCGGCTCTGTAGCTCCCCCTTGCTTTCGGTCGGTCTTAGGCACCATCCTGGCCCTCATCCCCCTGGCATCTGAACACTGCCCATTGCATTTATTCTAACTGCCCCCTTCAGGGCAGGGTCTGGCAGCTACCCCCACTGCACAGACAGGGAACTACAGCACAGAGGGAAGAAGGGACTTGCTCAAAGACAAACAGAGCATCTGTGGCAGAGCTGGGAAATAAACATGGGTCTCCTGGGTTCCAGGATGGCACCTTCTCTTTCAACCTCCTGCCCCCTTCGTCCCTGGTTCAGTGGGAGCTGTGGGAGCTCTCTGGGGCACAGGAGCTGGCTGGTGCCCAGATGGAGCTACGTTGCCTATTGCACAGATCTCGCTTTTCCCGAACATTGAAAATGCTGCTCCAACCATACCAGGGCCCGCCAGGATCCTTGCAGCTGGTCCGTGCTAAATTGTGAACTGTGCTCTGGCCTCCCAGAGCGGGGCAATGGGAGAGGGTGGGGCTGGTGCAAGGCCCTGCTGGATTACGGCTCACGCGTACGGGGTCCCAGTACTACAGAGCTCTGTGCCGGGGCAGCGCTTTCTGGGGGTTTCACAGCTCCTCTCTCCAAGGCCTGTGTGGGAGCAGCCGCTGCAGAGAATCCCAGGCCTGATTCCCCCCACGCTGGGTCTCCTGAATGGCCCCTGCCCTGGGGGGCTCCATTCCTCACCCAGTGTCTCCTGCTGACTCTGCACCAGCTGCACGGCAGGCGTCCTAAGGCACCTCTAGTCCTCTCCAGAGCTCAGGGGGACTGTCCTGGCATCGGACTGTCCTGGTGAATGGAACAATGGCTCCAGGCAACCGGAGAATGCCTGTTCCCCCGGCAACCTCAGTGTCTGGGCACTTACCTGGCCCCATCATGCCAGTGGTTTAGCACACGGGTGTTGTGGTATTTAGGCTCTCAACGCCCGCTCCGCAGAGCAGGGACGTGCTCTCCCTTGTTAGCTGAGGCCCAGAGCGGCGGGGACTCACCTGATTTCACGCAGAAGACTTACAGAGGAGCGGGGAACTGAACACAGCTCTCCTGGGTCCCAGCCCAATGCCTCATCTAACCACCTGTGCCGCCTTCCCGTGCCGTGCCACCAGCCCTGCTAAACCCTCCTCCTTGTCTCCGTCGCCTCCGGGCTCGACTGGTGCCACCCCTTCTGTGGAGCCGCCAAGGGGTCACTCCTGTGTGCATGCCGGTGCCCACTTCCTCACTGGCACCAGGCTAGACGGCCGGCACCGGGGCACTTGGCAGACGTGCGCCACCCAGCCAGGAGCTCGGGGAAGGCTCGGTGTGGTTGGCGATGCAATGGAAAAGCAGAGGTGGGCAATAGAAGATTCTCCTACGTGGAGTCAGGAGTGGGCAGAAGCCTGCGCGTAAATGGGCCACCCACTTTCTGCTGCCGGTGGCGGAGCTGGATCTGCTGGCTCAGCGTTCCCCAGCGGCACCTGCCAGCTCTTGCTCTGCCAGAGCCAAGCCTGGCAGTGAGGGGATGAGGCTGTGCCAGCCAGCAGGGGTGTGTCACAATGGGCAGGCGAGTCACAGACCAGCCAATGTGTGACTCCCCAGCCATGGGATGCCCCAGCCCAGACTTGCTCTGGCCTCGCCAAGTCTTTAGAGCCTGTCCTTCCCCACCGGGGTCATGGGAGGAACCTTCCGCTGTTATACCAATAAAATAAAAACCAACAGGATCTCATGAAAGCGAAAAAGGCAAAATACCACATTTATTGTGAATACAGAAAGAATCATAGTAAGCACTTAGTTATAGCTATAACATTCCATTCAATCTCATATTTAGTCACACATTCATTCATACAAATACACACACACAGGTTCTGCAAGGTTGTTATCATAGTTACCAGCCTTAGAGTTGCTCATGCCAAGCCACTGGCCAGGTGGCCTGGACATGAGGAGAGAGCAGGGCCTTGTCAGATGGTCATCTGATGCTCCTGGAAGTTGGTTTGCAGAATCAGACCCCAAAGTTCTCACTTTTTAGAGTCTATTTTTATAGGAATTTCTTCCTATGCCAGTCTATGGGAATTCCTTCATCATGCTGTTGCTGAATCAATCAGCAGATAGCACATTCCTGAGGGCTCCGAGCTGCGAGATGTTATCTTGTTCTTTGGTTCTCCCTTTCTTGAGGCTGTTGGGTGGATTCCAGTCTGCCCTCCGGGGGTCCTCTAGTTATTTCCACTTGACGCCTTCTTCAGCGGATGGACACTGGATTCTTAGGCTGGCACCTCCCTGATCATTCAGTTATTATCCACACCAAGCATCCATCCACATACATCCTCTATCTCTATTTTAATCACAATTGTTAATACAACAAAAGGGCGGGGAGTCTCTGGGTGCTGTTTCTGTTGTTCGAGTATTGCTTTGAGTCTCTCTCTCTGTGAATTGCTTTGAGAACAGACTCAGTCTTAGAATGTACGAACACAATTAGCAGCTTGCAGGTTTCACACATAGAGGGAGAGAAACAGCACCAAAAACCAAGAGACCTCTTAATTAGTAATACCCTGGACTTTAAACTATTGGGAATCAAACTCATTTGTGATTTTAATACAGAACTTCTTTAATATGATCCAACACCGCTCCCCACAGTCACAGACGTTAGGCCGGAAGGGACCTGTGGGCTCCTCTAGTCCCAGCTCCTGCAGACCCCAGGCCAGAGCCCCTCCCTGCGTCCATGCTATTGGAGCCAGGGGGTCTCTGGATCCCCGAGTGGGAGGATCACTTCCATCCCGGTTCCTCCTTCTCATGACAGTGCAGAACGGGGATTCATGAACTCTCTGCACCCCCGGCTCCCAGCCCACCTGAGCGGCTCTTTCCACTTTCTCAAGCTGCCGGGTGCTCTGCCACGGGATGGAAAACGGTCCCGTCTCTGCTTCCTCTCCCACCGCTGCAATGACGCAGAAGCTGCTTTAATAGCAGCCCCCCCTGCCCCGCCCCTGTACTGTGTCCCAGGCCTTGCTAACGCTCAGAGCCACAGCAGCCCCAGGAGATGATTGCTGCGGGGTTCTCGGCCCGGGGAGAGGCAGTGACTCCTAGAAGCAGGGAGAGCAGCAGCACCATAGATCAGGGAGGTCTGGCAATGCCAGTGGCTGCCTGGGGTCTGGCAGCCCAGGCACTCAGAGCAGATTGTCAAAGGCCAAACCCCTCTCACCACCGGCTCTGTAGCTCCCCCTTGCTTTCGGTCTGTCTTAGGCACCATCCTGGCCCTCATCCCCCTGGCATCCGAGCACTGCCCAACCTCGATTGCATTTATTCTATCTGCCCCCTTCAGGGCAGGGCCTGGCTGCTACCCCCACTGTACAGACAGGGAACCGCTGCAGAGAGAGAATAAGGGACTAGCTCGAAGATAAACAGAGCATCTGTGGCAGAGCTGGGAAATGAACATGGGTCTCCTGGGTCCCAGGATGGCACCTTCCCTTTCCACCTCCTGCCCCCTTTGTCCCTGGTTCAGTGGGAGCCCTCTGGGGAACAGGAACTGGCTGGTGCCCAGATGGAGCTGCGTTGCCTATTGCACAGATCTCGCTTTTCCCCAACATTGAAAATGCTGCTCCAACCTTACCAGGGCCCGCCAGGATCCTTGCAGCTGGTCCGTGCTAAATTGTGAACTGTGCTCTGGCCTCCCAGAGCGGGGCAATGGGAGAGGGTGGGGCTGGCGCAAGGCCCTGCTGGATTGCGGCTCACGCGTACGGGGTCCCAGTGCTACAGAGCTCTGTGCCGGGGCAGCGCTTTGTGGGGGTTTCGCAGCTCCTCTCTCCAAGGCTGTGTGGGAGCAGCCGCTGCAGAGAATCCCAGGCCTGATTCCCCCCACGCTGGGTCTCCTGAATGGCCTCTGCCCTGGGGGGCTCCAGTCCTCACCCAATGTCTCCTGCTGACTCTCCAGCAGCTGCATGGCAGGTGTCCTAAGGCACCTCTAGTCCTCTCCAGAGTTCAGGGGGACTGTCCTGGCATCAGGCTGTTGCTGGCACCCAGTGCCGAGAGGCTGAACAACAGCTTGAGTGGTTCGTTTCCCGGTGTGCTACACCCAGTAATCACAATGGGGTGGAGAAGCAGAAAAGTTTATTTGAAGCTTCAAATAGGTACAGGGAGATTTGAATCTCAAATCCTGTACACAGAGCAGGAAGTTACACAGGCTTTTATACATCCTTTTTCCCAACATACTTATCCAATAGCAAGCTGCCCCAAGTATCCATATAGCCAGCCAATCCAGTTCCCAGCTAGTTCCATGATTCTCTGCATCATTTGTTAAACTCTACATAAAGCTGCTTTATTCAGCATTGTTCTTCCATATCTGCCCTGTGTGGCCTTGCTTAGTTTCAGGCAGTCTGACTCTGCAGCATATTGTTGCAGATTCTCAGCATAACTGCTGTGTGTGCCTCCAGGCAGGGGGGGCCAAGGACACTTGGGCCTAGTACCCAGAGCTGCTGCAAGTGCCTCCAGGCGGGAGGGGGGGCCAAGGACACCTGGGCCTAGTGCGAGGGGGCTTCATCGCCACTCGTGGTCTTCCATCCCCTCGAGTTACCTAGCGGCCATGCCCCAGTGTCCCCAACAACTCCCCTCTTTGAGAACACTCAACAGCCTTGGCTCTGAGTTTTCTCACTTGGGCTACTTATTTCTTTACAATAGGACTTTGCATAAGCACTTTGTGATAGCCCTGAAGAGAATGACTTATTAACTTTTGCAAAAGGGCCCTGACATATGATACCGCACAGCATAATACCAGTAATACAAGCAATACAGGAAAGAGAATTTTCAATAGCAGGCTAAATAAACCACCAAGCCAAGACGACAAACCCCAGCCTGAAAACAAGGTTTGCAACCAATCGTTCTCTGGGGCAGTATAGGCAACCTGTGCTCCGGCTCGGGCATGGGCCTCAGCCTGTACCACCTTTTCATAGATCTCATAACTGCTATCATTTACATATACACACCATCGGGGCGCCACGAGGGCACAAACCCCTCCTTGGGATGCCAAGAGATAGTCCAAAGCCAGCCTGTTTTGGAGGGAAAACGTCCTGAGCTGCTGTACCTCTTTATTTAATGTTTTTACTGCTGACCCTAAATCACTAACTGAGTCCGAGTCCTCTAACTCTAAGGCCACCTTCTCAAGTACCATCTGCAGCCTTATAGTATAGCGGCCTATGCATGCCATGGCTGGTCCGGTAAACAGTGGCGCTATTCCCAGTACAGAGCACCCTACCAGCTTCTCGGTTGTGAGGGGATTCTTCATCTTGCCCTCCAATGCCTTAGTCAGTCGCCGCAGGGTCTTTTCTCGTGACTCAACAGAGGTGTCTCGGGCATTTCTAATCTTTCCTTTGGGCAGTGTGGCAGTTATGGAAAGATGAGGAACTCCATGAGCTATATAACAGCTACCTGTCCAGTTGGCTGGCAGCACCTTGTAAGCCTTTCGGCCACATACAAAATAGTGACCCTGTAGGGCCCAGTAAGGACTGTTTCTTAAGGGGATTCCTGGGATATTTAAGGCTGCTTTGGCGGCTTTTTTCAACAATGTATATGCCCCTAAGGGGGCATCTTATTTTTTTGATTGGGTACAAGTGGGGGCATTTCTAATTGTGTCGTTCAAATTACACTCGCCATAGGGACCACTACAAACCCACCATTGGCTTGCTACATTGGAGATATTAACTGGACGGCAAGTTATATTTCCAAACTTTTCTTTTGTGGTACGATTATTTGTAAGAGTTTTCCTAAAAGGGGAGGAACCATTACACCCACACTGCTGGCTTCCCCTTTTGGTCTTTATCCAATACCCATCAGCCCACTGTGTAATAACACAGGAGCTCTTTCCCACAGGATGCCCATAGTGATCAGATTGGTTTTGGGTAAAACATAACACTCCCTCAGTGAGTACTGCAACTGAATACTCCTGGTCCTGATAGGTGGCTTGCTGTAAAGAGGTCTTGTTCCAGAACGGTGAGTCCGTTCTTTCCTGCTCTTTGGTGGTGGCTAATTCTGCTAGGGTCAAGGGCAGCATGTCAAGGGGCATTCCCGTTTTGGGGGATAGTGGAGTTGGAGCACATACCCAGCAATCAGTCTGGTTTGTTAAATTAGCAACATGGTGCGCAAGCAAAACAAAGGAGTTATGCTCCCGATATGCACAGTTTGGAAATACCAATACAGAGAATAACAATGTTACCCAATTAATTATGACCAGAGTCTTCCCAACCCAGGATCTCCAATACCTGGGTGGGCCCATTTTAGCATTAAGGTGCCCGCTATTTGTGTCTTTTAAACAGTAGCTTTAGCCCGAGATCGTCACTAGCTGAGGAGTCAGCAGGTTGGACGGTCCACTGTTCTGCTGACGAGGGGGCGGTTACTGCCTTCAGACGAGAGTGATGGATCCAGTTCTTGTGACCCTCAATCTTTGCCGCTGTATGGGAGATCAGCAGGACGGTATAGGGTCCTTTCCACTTTTCCTGGAGAGGCTCGTCTTTCCAGGTGCGAACAAGCACAGAGTCACCGGGCTGTAAGGAGTGAACGGGAGAGTCCAAGGGGAGAGGCTGGGAATCCTTGGTATACCTGTGAAGAGACAAGAGACCAGCAGACAGGGAACACATATACTGTGACAAAAAAACATTACCCAACTCCCATTCCCCTGACAGAACCGGGGTGCCATTCATAGGCCATGCCCTTCCAAACATAATTTCAAAGGGACTGAGCCCTAATCTACCCTTTGGGAGAACGCGGCTACGGAGTAGGACGAGGGGCAAAGCATCAGGCCATCGCAGTGAGGCTTCTTGGCACACTTTTGAGAGATGCCGTTTAAGGGTCTGATTGGTACGCTCCACTACCCCACTGGCTTGCGGTCTCCAGGGCGTATGGAGTTTCCAGGGGATCTGTAAGGCATGTGAGATGCTTTGAATGATTTTTGACGTGAAGTGTGTCCCGTTGTCAGATTCCATCCACAGGGGGAGTCCAAAGCGAGGAATGATCTCCTTAACAAACTTGAGGGCCACTGTCCTGGCAGTGCAGTTACGGAATGGGAAGGCTTCTGGCCATCCGCTGAACCGATCCACTATAACAAGGAGATATTTGAACCCTTGGGTCCAGGGAAACTCGGTAAAGTCTATTTGCCACACTTGTCCAGGGCCCGGAGTGGGTTCTAGGGCAGCTGGTGGCACAGGATGTCCCGGTCGGGGGTTATTCTTTTGGCAGACTAAGCAGTCCGCCTGTACCTGGGCAGCCAGGGGTCGGAGTCCGGAAGTGATAAAGTATTTTCCCATTAGCTGGATAAGTGCTTCCCTGCCAGCATGAGTGGTTTGATGTAGTTTCTGCAGCACTGGCTGGATTAGGCCCTTTAGTAAGAGGATTTTCCCTTCTGGGGAATGGAGCCATCCCTCCTTTTCCCGGAGACCGAGTTTGTCAGTTAGCTGTCTTTCCTCCCCAGAGTACTGAGGGGTTGGAAGCTCCCCTACTGATGGGATAAGGGCATGCGTATGGGCGTTCTCAGCCTGAGGGGATGGCAGGGTGGCAGCATGCTTAGCTTTTCTATTTGCCCGGGTGTTACCTCTGGCCACATCTTGATCCTCCCTTTGATGGGCTTTACAGTGTACCACCGCCACTTCCGAGGGGAGTTGTACGGCTTCTAGGAGCCGGAGGATTTGGGGCCCGTACTTGACTGGGGAGCCTTGGGCTGTCAGCATTCCCCTTTGCTTCCATAGGCCAGCATGAGCATGCAGCACACCAAAAGCATACTTTGAATCAGTAAAAATGTTGACCCGCTTTCCTTTTGACAGTTCAAGTGCACGGGTCAGGGCTATTAGTTCAGCAAGCTGGGCAGAGGTCCCAGCAGGCAAACCTTCAGCTTCCACAGTGTCATGGAGGGTCACAGCAGCATAACCCGCCCTCCTTTGCCCATCTATTACAGTACTGCTACCATCAGTGTACCACTCATAATCTGCATTTGGGAGGGGTACATCCTTTAAATCCGGACGGCTGGAGTACTGGACATCTATGATCTCTAAACAGTCATGTTTCTGTTCCTCTGTTTCTGGCAAGAGGGTGGCTGGGTTAAGGGAGGGGCAAGGCTGTAAGGTGACTTCAGAGTTCTCTAACAGCTTAGCCTGGTACCGAGCAATCCGAGCCTGGGTGAGCCAAAGCCCTCCCTTTGCATCCAATAAGGCTCGGACCATATGCGGAGTATAGATTTGCATAACCCCTCCCAATGTTAGCTTCTCCGCTTCCTCAAGCACTAGGGCAGTAGCTGCGACCGCCCGTAAACATGCCGGCCAACCCTTTGCAACCTGATCCAATTGCTTAGAAAAATAAGCCACGGGATGTCTCCATGCTCCTAACAGCTGTGTGAGCACTCCTAGGGCCACCCCCCTTCATTCATGTACATACAACTGAAAAGGCTTAGAGAGATCTGGCAGGTCCAGAGCCGGGGCTTCCATCAATTTTCTTTTCAGGATTTTAAATGCCCTGTCAGCCTTTGGAGTCCAATAGAAGGGGTCATGATCCGCTCCTTTTACACAGTCGTACAGGGGTTTAGCCCACAGTCCAAACTCTGGGATCCATATCCTGCAAAAGCCTGCCATACCCAGAAATGTCCTGAGCCGCTTACAATTACTTGGCGAGGAACTTGACAGATAGCTTCCTTTCTTTTTTTTTTTCGCTTGAAAGCTGACGCTCCCCTTGCCTTAGCTGTAACCTGATCCCTCTCCACCTCAGACAACAGGGTTCTCAGGAGGATATTACAGTCGTCTCAAGCGGCTTGTGACTACTGAGGCACCCCTCAAAGACTGAAATAAACCTGCTTGGGTTCGTTGAGAATTCCCCAGCCTGTGTTTTAAAAGCTGCTAAGTCTATTGGATTGAATGGCACATGGGTGTAAACTTGCATAGTGGTAGCCTGACGTCCGTCTGCCCGTGGGCAAGCCACAACAGTCTCGGTAAGCAAAGGATAGAGTCCCACCGAGGGGGCAATCTCTGTAACCCGAGGCATCCTAGCCTTATAAGGTAGGGATGTGGGGGCCGAAGGGGACACCGGCTCTGCCATTACAGTGGGGGTGGGGGTCTGGGGACTAACATTAGCTACTACCGAACCAGTCGGAGTCAAATTACAACTTTGCAGAATTACAGCTCTTTTCTATTTCTTAAAGCCATAAACGCTTGTGCATACAAATATTCATTCCATTTACCCATTCACTGGCAAAACAAAACTAATTGGAGGATCGTGTTGTAATTAATTGACCCTCCTGGTGGCCACCACTCCTGGTCCTCTAGTTGATATTGAGGCCAGTCAACTGTACAGAATCGTTTTAATTGGCTCTTAATCATTGGATCCGCACCAAATACCTTCCAGTTTGCTAGAATGCACTCTAGGGGCGTACACCGTGCCCTAACCTCTGAGCTCTGTCCCTGTCCCATATCTACAGGGTAACTCTGGGCGTCCCCAGGTTCCAACAGAGCATATAATCCGGATTTTAAAAGGTTCCTATCTTATCCAAGGGACCGGCTCTTCACGGTGGCCTGCAGCTGCTCCTCCCCCACGTCTAAGGGACCGGTTCTTCACCGCTGTCCACAACTGCTTCTCCACTATATGAGTGCGTTGCACCGTTGTGTCCTCCGGGGTCGATCAAATCGTGTCTCCTCCGAGGCCCCCGATGAACTCACCGGTGCGCGCTGGGCGTCGGTTCTCGCTGCAATCCTCGACCTCCAGGAGGGGTCCGGGCAAGGCTAAATTGCAGCCTCGTCGCCCACCCAGGGATGCCAAAAGCTGTTGCCGGCACCCAGTGCCAAGAGGCTAAACAACAGCTGAAGTTGGTTCGTTACCCGGTGTGTTACACCCAATAATCACAACGGGGTGGAGAAGCAGAAAAGTTTATTTGAAGCTTCAAAAAGGTACAGGGAGATTTGAATCTCAAATCCTGTACCCAGAGCAGGAAGTTACACAGGCTTTTATACATTCTTTTTCCCAGCATACTTATCCAATAGCAAGCTGCCCCAAGTATCCATATAGCCAGCCAATCCAGTTCCCAGCTAGTTCCCTGGTTCTCTGTATCATTTGTTAAACTCTACATAAAGCTGCTTTATTCAGCATTGTTCTTCCATATCTGCCCTGTGTGGCCTTGCTTAGTTTCAGGCAGTCTGACTCCGCAGCATATTGTTGCAGATCCTCAGCATAACTGCTATGTGTGCCTCCAGGCGGGGGGGCCAAGGACACTTGGGCCTAGTACGCAGAGCTGCTGCGAGTACCTCCAGGTGGGAGCGGGGGCCAAGGACACCTGGGCCTAGTGCGAGGGGGCTTCATCGCCACTCGTGGTCTTCCATCCCCTCGAGTTACCTAGCGGCCATGCCCCAGTGTCCCCAACACAAGGACACCTGGGCCTAGTGCGAGGGGGCTTCATCGACACTCGTGGTCTTCCATCCCCTCGAGTTACCTAGTGGCCATGCCCCAGTGTCCCCAACGGGACTGTCCTGGTGAATGGAACAATGGCTCCGGGCAGCTGGAGAATGCCTGTTCCCCCGGCAACCTCAGTGCCATTCCCTCTGGAAGTGATGGTGTCAGCGAAGGTGGGGAGGTGGTCAGGCCTCGGGGTTGGAGCTGGACTCAGGAGGCCGGGGCGTGGGTGGAGCGAGGCTGCTGCTGTGAGACTGAAATACTTGCTCCGGGAGTCACGGGCCTGTTCCTGGCTTGTGGATTGGCGGGAGCCCAGCACAGGAGGGACTCAGGGCCTGACACATGGCTCCAGGGGGCGCTTGGCTCCCGGCCCCGCTGGGCACTGACAGGCCAGGTGCAGTGGGCCAGGCGCAGCACCAGGGAGGACATTGGGGAGGCAGGAGCGCTGAGGTGGGGCTGAGCGGGCAGGTGCTGAGGAGCTGCGGCCGGCTGGCCAGCAGGGAGGAGGAGCAGCACCCAGCTGTGGAGAGCCCAGCTGCAGCTCCACACGGGGCGCGGCCAGAGCCTGGCAGGCGGCTGGCTGAAGTGGCACTTTGTGATCTGGCGCAGGCGGGAACTGGCTCCCCACATCCGAACGCTCTGCAGCGCCGGCGGATTCACATCTAAACCCGGATCTGGCTCCCAATTCACAGCTGGCCCCTCCCCCCAATCTGGAGTGGCTGAGACTCCAGCGCTCTGGGGAAGAGGCCAACAAATGTCAGCTCCTGGGGTGGGCTTCCCCCAGAGACAACCCCGTGCTGGGAAGGGAGGTTCCAAGAGCCGGCAGCTCCACCACTCACACTCCCAGCGTCCTGGGAATGAGCCAGGAGCAGAGTCCCAGTCCCCGTCCCCTGGCATTAATCCAGGGACTCCGCACTGGGGATGTGCACCTGGCAGCATGCAGCCTCCTGAGAACACACAGGCCAGGGTGCAGGGCGAGGGCTCCCAGAGAGAAACGGCAGGAGGGCAATGCTGGGAACCCCCAGGCTGTCTTCAGCTCAAGCATGAGGGCACCCCAGCATCCTGGAGAGCAGGAATCTAGCTTCAGCTCAGCCTTTATGTCCCCCTGTTCTCTGTGCTAGATAGGTTGGTCTCCCGGAGGGACGAAAGTGCCCATCAGGAGTTCCTGGCTTATGCAACGTCAGTTTCCCGCTCTTGTGAAAAAAACAGTGACTTCCCTTACACAGGAGCTGGTGTTCTTCAGGCTGGGCTGGGCCTGTACACGTTCCTCTGTAGGGGTGTGTGCACCCAGGGCCCGTGAGTCGCAGACGTTTGCCAATGAACATTTGCCAACAGACGTTTGCCCCCTGCTCTCCCCGTGTGCTCAGGGACCGCCATCAAAAGGGCACGTCTGCCACCTCCCTCTCAAGTCCTTCGCACCTGCATACTGCCAGGGGAACATCCCCATTTCTACTGAGGCCTCAGGGACATGGTTTATGATGAACCAGCTGGAGTTGATCTCTTCCCCCCCCCCTCCCGGCGTGTTGCACCCCTACGTCTAGCTGGGGATCCAAACTGACACTCCCCGGTTTGAGCCCCTGCCTAGCCAGGCCTCCCCCCAGGCAGTTGTTGGCCCTGAACTCCTGCAGGCAGCCATGACACACAGGTGCTTGGGGGCTTGAGAGAAGGGCTATCACCAGCTGAATGACCCCTGCCTGTATGGTGGTGACTGAGGCCACTTTGCCAGCAGGTGCCCCCCAAGTCCTGTGCTATGCTGAGTCTGGGGAGATGGGCAGGTTCAGCCTCATTAGAAGGGATCGGCCAGACAGAAAGGCAGAATCGGGTCCCCGCACGGAGCCCCTCTACTACCTGCCTGTGTCCGAACCACCAGGACAGTGGCCAATCCCACCTTCAGGTCAGGTTCCAGCGTCGGGCCCTGTCCATACCCACAGCGTGTGGCACCCAGCATGCGCCGATAGACTCCGGTACATGCAGTAAGTTCACAGACACTAGAAACTGCCTAACACCGGGCTGGGGGCTGGGGATGTGTAGGGTACAGAGCACAACACCCTCTAAGGCCGGGCAGGAGGGCTGGGAAATGCATATGATACAGAGCACAGCGCCCTCTAACACCTGGCAGGGGGGCTGAGAGATGGGGGGTGTAGGCTACAGAGCACAGCGCCCCCTAACGCCGGCCAGGGGCCCTGGAAGCTGGGGGAATATGTAGGATCCGGAGCACAGCATCCCCTAACACCAGGCTGGGGGGCAGGGAGAGGGGGGATATGTGGGGTACAGAGCACAGCGCCCCCTAACACCAGGACACGAGGTCTCGTCCATCTCAGGGCGGAAATGATCACACCCTTCGAATGGGGGATCTGCCATGGGCACTGGCAGGAGCGCGCTGCTTTACATTAAGATTCTTTGGCTGATGGGCGAACCTCACCCCGCCCTGCGTTTCGAGTGTGAACAGCTGTCGATGGAAATCCAGACGGCAGAGATGGAGCAGGACTAACCGGGGTCACTGAGTCTCGCCCTCACCCCGTGTCTACACTGTACAAGGGTGGGAAATAGCAGGTGCCTTTTCTTGCTCTGATACGATTTTGGAGATGCCGACGCTTGCGACAGCTTTCTCCCTGTGTGGGTTGTGGGATCCAGGGGAGCCGTCTGTGTGCTCTGTACAGGACAAGGTGTGTAGATCGTTTATACCTCAATATATCACTGTAAATACAGTTATTTAATATATCAAATAAAAGCAGAACAATACATCAAAAAACATCAAAATGAAACAGAGGATTGCTATGTACAGGGGGGATTGCTATGTACAGGGGGGATTGCACGTGACTAGTTAACTGCTCGAGAGCTTTCATCACCGTGTACTTTCTGACCGGTTTCCGCGCCCTGTGTAGGGTTTACGTCCCGCCCTCCGTCCCCGTTTCCGGTCATGTACATTTTTGGTGCCGTCGGCCCTTTTGAACATTTCTTTTGTATTGTTTTCTGTGTTTAGCTGGGAGAAAGTTGCTTTCTTGTGTTTTGACATATTTAGAGAAAAAGTAAGAACAAGTAGAAAGAAAGGCTGTAAGGGGTTTGCGGCTCCCTCCCCGTCCATCAGGGTGGGAGACCACGCCCCTCGCTACGATACTTCCGGGGTACCTTGGTTCAGGGGAAAATTAGCCCAGTGTTAATGGTTCAGGCCTGCAGTCAGGCCGAGCAATGGTAGAGAGTCTGTTTGCCTGGGGCCCTCATTCAGGGCAGGGCTGCAGTCAAGTAGGGGCTCTGGCCTACAATCAGGCAGGCAGAGCAGCAGAAGGTCCATTTGCCTGGCCCTTGATCAGGGCGGGGCAGCAATCAAGTAGGGGGGCTCTGGCCTACAGTCCAGCAGAGCCGTCGCCGTCTAGGGGAGGTTAGCTCTCTGGTGGGAGAGTCAGCACAACCGTCTGGCGTCCTGATTCAGGCGGGTGCCAGACCAATCAGGCCTCCTGACAACCAGGTGGGGAACCTGCCACTCCTGACGGTGGCGTGGCGGTGGTAGGGGAACCCAGGCCTTCCCGCTCCACTGCGTCCCCACCCAGGGCCCTAAACAGCAGCGGAGTGGTCCGCCACTGGGTCAGCGGGGAAAATCCGATCACAACACGCTGGCCGGCTTGTAGTCAATAACACAGCTGAATCCGATTCAGCTGCCCTGGGCTCCTTCCTACACACCCATTCCGTGTGTACATGGGTCCCAGGGTTGTTGTTCGCTTCGCTGGGGTAGACGGCTAGTGGCAGCCCCACCAGCTCCTTGGAGTCCCCGGCGTCTGGCAGCGCCGGCAGCCCCTCTGGCTCTCTGTCAGGATAGCGCTCTCCATTAGGGGAGCAGGGAAGAGACGTCCTGCTCCTCCAGCAGTTCGCTCCCAACTCAGCTGGAAGGGCGGCCTTTTATAGTTCCGCTTCCTGTCCCACCCCTCTGCTTCTGGCAGGGTGGCATGCGGTGGGAGACAAGCCTGCTTTCTGCAACCCTCCTGCCCCCAACAACCCACTTCAGCGAGTCCCAAAATCAAATCCACTTACCAGGGGCCTCCTCTCCTCTTTGTGCTTCGCCAACATCCGGGGTAGAAAAGAGCTCCTGGCCGCAGGCATTTCTGACCTCCGAGTCATCTTCTGCCTCTGGGTCCCCCTCCACATCCACGTCCAAGATTTCCTCCTCCTGGCTCGGTCCACTCTCAACTGACATGCGAGCCACCGAAGTATCCACAGTGGTGTTCGCAATGGAGGTGGGGTCACCGCGGAGTATCATGTCCAGCTCTTTGGAGAACCGGCAGCTCATAGGCGCAGCACCGGAGTGGCGGTTTGCCTCCTGCGCCCTGTAGTCGGCGTTCCGCAGCTGCTTCACTTTCATCCTAAACTGCTGTGTGTCCCAGTCATCGCCCCTTTCTGTCATGCATCGTGAAATCTGTCCGTAGGTGTAATGATGCTGGTACTGGCGGGACCCGACTGAGAGTGCCAGTTCAGGACAAACTGCTTCAAGCAGGGCAGTTACAGCCGAAGGCTGGGGGTTTTTTCACCTCTAAGGCAAACCAAACCAGCCAAACAGAGCAGACTTTGGTCTCACCCCACTGGCTCACCACAAGTCACACAAGCAATTCCCTTAGACGCTCCAGTTTCCCAGTATCACCAATTGTTATGGGGACAAATGGTTATGAAAACCAATACCCCAGGAAAAGAAAAAAGGCTCTCTTGATCCCAAAGGACCAAGCCCCAGACCCAGGTCAATATACAAATCAGATCTTGTTCCAAATCACGCTGTTGCCAATCCTTTAGAATCTAAAATCTAAAGGTTTTGTTCATAAAAGGAAAAAGCTATAGATGAGAGCTAGAATTGGTGAAATGGAATCAATGACATACAGTCATGACCAAGTTCTTGGTTCAGGCTTGCGGCAGTGACAGAATAAACTGCAGGTTCAAATCAAGTCTCTGGAGAACATCCACAGCTGGGATGCGTCTTTCAGTTCTTGGTTCAAAGCTTCAGTGTAGCAAAGTCCCTCCAGAGGGAGGAAGCAGGACTGAAGACAAGATGGAGGAGCTGCAGCAGCTTTTTATATTCTCTTGCCATGTGGTCTTTCTTTCTTTGTCCCAAAACAAGCTGTCCATCACGTGGCCTGGAAAAACCTCCGAGTTCTGTCCATAGGCAGGTCCCTGCACACTGTGCTGAGTCCCAAGGCTTGTCTGCCTTCTCTCAAGGGGTCAATTGTGTAGCTGATGGTCCTTAATCGGTCATCAAGCAGGCTAGGCATTGCATCCGATGAAGTGAGCTGTAGCTCACGAAAGCTTATGCTCAAATAAATTTGTTAGTCTCTAAGGGCCACAAGTCCTCCTTTTCAACTTGTCTGGGGTGTCACCCAGACGCATAGTACAAGTTTGAACCACAGACAGTATCGAGTCAATACTTATAACTTAAAATACAAAAATGACACAAACATATAGAGAGCATAATCATAACCAGCAAACCATAACCTTGCCTTAGACACCTTATTTGACCCCCCTTTATACAAGATTTGGTGCCACTACAGGACCTTGGTTGCAACAATGATCTATATGGTCCCAGTTCAAGTCAATAACGTCACAGTAGGTATCATAATTGCTACGTCCGGAGTGCAGCTGGGACTGTACAGCCTCCTCTCCCCAAATGCTGATGAGGTCCAGCAGCTCGGCATAGCTCCAAGCAGGTGGATCGCCTGGTGCGTGGAGCAGGCCTGGCCACCTGGAAAGATGCGCTGCACTCATCACTGAGCAAACAGGAAGGGGACTGTCAAAATGGCAAAGGAGTTTACGGAGTGGGGATGATGGATGGTCACCTGAGGGCCGGGCAGTAGAGTTCAAACCGATGACCAGAGAGGTGAGAGCAGGCATTGTGGGACACCTCCCGGAGGCCAATCGCAGCGCCGTAATGGACCTCGGTGTCTACACTGGCACCGCAGCCTGTAGCCCCGGTGCAGAAAGTTTTTTAAACTGTGCGGTGCTTTTTTTAAAGCGCTGCAACTGCCCTGTTTCCGCGCCCTGAGTGGCGTGGCCGTGCGTCCACCTCACCAGTTGCAGCGCAGAAAGCTGCTTTACCGCGCTGCAACTTGCCAGCGTAGACAGGACCCGCCCTCTGTGGAGAAAGAAGTGGTTCGGGACTATTTAGCAAAGCTGGACGAGCACAAGTCCATGGGGCCGGATGTGTTGCATCCGAGAGGCCTAAAGGAGTAGACGGATGTGATTGCAGAGCCATTGGCCATTATCTTTGAAAACTCTTGGCGATCGGGGGAAGTCCCGGACGACTGGAAAAAGGCTAATGTAGTGCCCATCTTTAAAAAAGGGAAGAAGGAGGATCCTGGGAACTACAGGCCAGTCAGCCTCACCTCAGTCCCTGGAAAAATCGTGGAGCAGGTCCTCAAGGAATCAATTCTGAAGCACTTAGAGGAGAGGAAAGTGATCAGGAACAGTCAGCATGGATTCACCAAGGGCAAGTCATGCCTGACTAATCTAATTGCCTTCTATGACGCGATAACTGGCTCTGTGGATGAGGGGAAAGCGGTGGACGTGTTGTTCCTTGACTTTAGCAAAGCTTTTGACACTGTCTCCCACAGTATTCTTGCCAGCAAGTTAAAGAAGTATGGGCTGGATGAATGGACTATAAGGTGGATAGAAAGCTGGCTAGATTGTCGGGCTCAACGGGTAGTGCTCAGTGGTTCCATGTCTAGTTGGCAGCCGGTATCAAGTGGAGTGCCCCAAGGGTCGGTCCTGGGGCTGGTTTTGTTCAATATCTCCATGAATGATCTGGAGGGTGGTGTGGATTGCACCCTCAGCAAGTTTGCAGATGACACTGAACTGGGAGGAGAGGTAGATATGCTGGAGGGTGGGGATAGGATACAGAGGGCCCTAGACAAATTGGAGGATTGGGCCAAAAGAAATCTGATGAGGTTCAGCAAGGACAAGTGCAGAGTCCTGCACTTAAAATGGAAGAATCCAATGCACCGCAACAGACTAGGGACCGAATGGCTCGGCAGCAGTTCTGCAGAAAAGGACCTAGGGGTTACAGTGGAGGAGAAGCTGGATATGAGTCAACAGTGTGCCCTTGTTGCCAAGAAGGCCAATGGCATTTTGGGATGTATAAGTAGGGGCATTGCCAGCAGATGGAGGGACGTGATCGTTCCCCTCTATTCGACACTGGTGAGGCCTCATCTGGAGTACTGTGTCCAGTTTTGGGCCCCACACTACAAGAAGGATGTGGAAAAATTGGAAAGAGTCCAGCGGAGGGCAACAAAAATGATTAGGGGTCTGGAACACATGACTTTTGAGGAGAGGCTGAGGGAACTTGGGATGTTTAGTCTGCAGAAGAGAAGAATGGGGGGGATTTGATAGCTGCTTTCAACTACCTGAAAGGGGGTTCCAAAGAGGATGGCTCTAGACTGTTCTCAGTGGTAGCAGATGACAGAACAAGGAGTAATGGTCTCAAGTTGCAGTGGGGGAGATTTAGGTTGGATATTAGGAAAAACTTTTTCACTAGGAGGGTGGTGAAACACTGGAATGTGTTACCTAGGGAGGTGGTGGAATCTCCTTCCTTAGAAGTTTTTAAGGTCAGGCTTGACAAAGCCCTGGCTGGGATGATTTAGTCGGGGATCGGTCCTGCTTTGAGCAGGAGGTTGGACTAGATGAACTCCTGAGGTCCCTTCCAACCCTGATATTCTATGATTCTATGATTCTATGAAGGGTAAGTTCTCTTCCCCCTCCCCCTCCGCTCCCCCTGCAGCTTGCTATACTTTCCTTGTATAATAACAGGTTTCAGAGTAGCAGCCGTGTTAGTCTGTTTTCGCAAAAAGAAAAGGAGGACTTGTGGCACCTTAGAGACCAACGCATTGGATGCTCATGATAGCTTATGCTCAGATATATTTGTTAGTCTCTAAGGTGCCACAAGGACTCCTTTTCTTTATACTTTCCTTGTCTCACTAACCAAAAAGGATCTCTTCCTGTTTTCTATGCTCTCCTTCTCTCACTAACCAAAAAAAGGATCTTTCCCACAGCTCTGTGTTCTGCTTAGTAACAAAAAAGGATCTTTCTCTCTCTTTCTGTTTTCTGTACTTTACACAGCCCTGTGTCACTGACACAGGATCTCTAGCTCATTTTTCGGCCATGTGATTTCTTTCACCCGACCTTCTCAACCTTCCTTTAGAGTTTCCTCTTTTTTTTAATGAGCCTTTGCTTTTTAAAATTGATTTCAATTTTTTTACTCTTATTATTTTTTAGTCCCAACAACAATAACCTTTTACCACGGTCTTACTAATCTATAAAACACACTCCTCTCTCTTGTTGCTTTCTATAGTTTCCCCTCTTCCTTCTATTTAAAATCACCTTTCTTTCCTTTTTTCTTCTAAGGCTAAGCAATCTTTCTTTTTTTAAAACTCCTTTCCTTTAAAACTCCTTTAAGGCCTCTGTCATGAGGGGGCGTGGTCTCCTGCCCTGGCAGCCTGGGAGGGAGCCGCGAACACCCCCTGGTGGGCAGAACCGGGACACCCATGGCAGCAGAGGGGCGGGGCAGGAAGCGGCACTATAAAAGGCTGGGCCTCCAGCTCAGAAGGGAGAGAGCTGCCAGATGAGCAGCATGTCTCTTCCCCACTGTGGAAGCATAGACGTAACGGAGAGTGCTATCCTGACAGAGACCCAGCGGGGCTGCCAGATGCCAGGGACACTGAGAAGCTGGTGGGGCTGCCACTCACTGTCCTCCCCCAGAGCTCGCTGTTGCCGGCAGGGAAAGGGCTGGGGGGAGTCCTCCTCTCTGGCCCCTATCCCGGAGCAGCCTGCCTGCACTCCAAACTCATCCCCAGCCCTGCCCCACCCCAGAGCCCACACCCCCAGCCAGAGCTTTCACCTCTCCACCTCAGCCTTAACCCTCGCCCTGAGCCCCTCCAACACCCCAAACACCTTATCCCTAGTCCTAGCCAGAGCCCTCATCCCCCCCATACCCCAACCCTCTGCCCCAGCCCTGAGCCCCTTCCAACACCACAAACCCCTCATCTCCAGCCCTAGACAGAGCCCTCATCCCCCCACACCCCAACCCTCTGCCCCAGCCCTGAGCCCCCTCCAACACCACAAATCCCTCATCTCCAGCCCTAGACACAGCCCTCATCCCCCCCACACCCCAACCCTCTGCCCCAGCCCTGAGCCCCTTCCAACACCACAAACCCCTCATCTCCAGCCCTAGACAGAGCCCTCATCTCCCTACATTCCCCAACCCTCTGCCCTAGCCCTGAGCCTCTCTAACCCCCCAAATCTCCCAGCCCCAAACAGAACCCTCACCCCCTATACCCCGACTCTTGCCCTGAGCCCCTCCCAAACCCCTCAGCCCTGCACCCCCTCCCTCTGCACCCCCTCCCATCCCCAAACTCCCTCCCAGAGCCTGCATCCTGCACCCCAATACTCTGCCTAAGCCTAGGGCCTGCATCCCAGATGTCCTTCCTCACCCAAACTCCCTCCCGGAGCCTTGGGTAGGTGGGGGGCGAAGTAGGGGCGGGTTCTGGGCACCACCAAAATTTCTACAGACCTGCCACCCCTGAACCCATGTACACACGGAATGGGTGTGTAGCAAGGAGCCCAGGGCAGCCGAATTGGGTTCAGCTGTGTTATTGACTACAAGCCGGCCAGCGTGTTGCTGTCGGATTTTCCCCACTGACGCAGTAACGGACTGCTCCACGGCTGTTAGGGCCCTGGGATGGGACGCAGTACAGCAAGAGGGCCTGGGTTCCCCGACCACCGCCACCCCACCGTCAGGAGTAGCAGCCTCCCCACTTGGTTGTCAGGAGGCCTGATTGCTCTGGCACCCGCCTGATTCAGGACGTCAGACGGTTGTGCTGACTCTCCCACCAGAGAGGTAACCTCCCCCAGACTGCGACGGCTCTGCTGGACTGTAGGCCAGAGCCCCCCTACTTGATTGCTGCCCCGCCCTGATCAAGGGCCAGGCAAATGGACCTTCTGCTGCTCTGCCTGCCTGACTGTAGGCCAGAGCCCCTACTCGACAGCAGCCCTGCCCTGAATGAGGGCCCCGGGCAAACAGACTCTCGACCGTTGGTCGGCCTGACTGCAGGCCAGAACCATGAACACTGAGCTATTTCCCCTGAACCAAGGTACCCCGGAAGTATCGTAGCGAGGGGCGTGGTCTCCCACCCAGACGGATGGGGAGGGAGCCGCGAACCCCCTACAGCCTCTCTTTCTACTCGTTCATACTTTTTCTCGAAATATGTCAAAACACAGCACGCTGTTAGGGCCCTGGACGGGGACGCAGTGGAGCGGGAGGACCTGGGTTCCCCTATCCCCGCCACCCCACCGTCAGGAGTGGCAGCCTACTTGGTTGCTGCCCCGCCCTGATCAAGGGCCAGGCAAATGGACCTTCTGCTGCTCTGCCTGCCTGACTGTAGCACAAGCACGCAACCTTCCCCCAGCCAAACACAGAAAAATAATACAAAAGAAATGTTCAAAAGGGCTGATGGTGCCAAAAAAGTACACGACCGGAAACGGGGACGGAGGGCGGGACGTAAACTCTGCACGGGGCATGGAAACCTGTCAAAAAGTACATGGTGATAAAAGCTATTGAGCGGTTAACTACTCACGTGGCTGGGCAGGGCAGGCGGCCAATGGGGAGAAAGCCATGGTGCGGCATGATGTGTTCCACCCTGCTCCAGGCGGGCTCTGGTGCACCAAACCCCGAGAGTAGGGAGCCTGGCTTTTACTGGGGCAGCTGGGCAACTTCAATGACTGGGTTCTCCCTTGTATGCATCAGTCTCATCCTGTGCAAGAGTGTCCGTAGGCTGGTGCGGGCTGGACGGTGTTTCTTGCAGGCCTTGAGGATCAGCATGGTCTGCAAAGCCAGGCACCTGACAGAGGACTTGCTGTCCTGCTGGAAGCCTTTGAGGACTAAGATTGAAAGGAAGGAAATGGAGGTCAGAGCCATGGTGCTCTGGAAAGCCCTGGCAGAGCAAGCCAGCGCTGTACCTCTCAGCCCGCGACAAGAAGGCAGCAGGCTGGGAGGCGGGAAGCAGGGGACTAGCAGGAACAACCTTCAACCCTCACTAAACATCCCCACTGCCCTTCATAGCTGGGGGAGCCCCCAGACACAGGCAAGAAGTCACAATGAACCCCATTCACTCAAAAAGAAAAGGAGTACTTGTGGCACCTTAGAGACTAATCAATTTATTTGAGCATAAGCTTTCATGAGCTACAGCTCACTTCATTGGATGCATACTGTGGAAACTGCAGAAGACATTATATACACAGAGACCATGAAACAATACCTCCTCCCATCCCACTCTCCTGCTGATAATAGCTTATCTAAAGTGATCACTCTCCTTACAATGTGTAAGCCCTCTACACCAACATTCCACACAAAGATGGACTACAAGCCGTCAAGAACACTATCCCCGATAATGTCACGGCTAACCTGGTGGCTGAACTTTGTGACTTTGTCCTTACCCATAACTATTTTACATTTGGGGAGAATGTATACCTTCAGATCAGCGGCACTGCTATGGGTACCCGCATGGTCCCACAGTATGCCAACATTTTTATGGCTGATTTAGAACAACGCTTCCTCAGCTCTCGTCCCCTAACGCCACTACTCTACTTGCGCTATATTGATGACATCTTCATCATCTGGACCCATGGAAAAGAACCCCTTGAGGAATTCCACCATGATTTCAACAATTTCCATCCCACCATCAACCTCAGCCTGGTCCAGTCCACACAAGTGATCCACTTCCTGGACACTACAGTGCTAATAAACAATGGTCACATAAACACCACCCTATACCGGAAACCTACTGACCGCTATTCCTACCTACATGCCTCCAGCTTTCACCCTGACCACACCACACGATCCATCATCTACAGCCAAGCTCTGCGATACAACCGCATTTCCTCCAACCCCTCAGACAGAGACAAACACCTACAAGATCTCTATCAAGCATTCTTACAACTACAATATCCACCTGCGGAAGTGAAGAAACAGATTGATAGAGCCAGAAGAGATCCCAGAAGTCACCTACTACAGGACACGCCTAACAAAGAAAATAACAGAACGCCACTAGCCGTCACCTTCAGCCCCCAACTAAAACCCCTCCAACGCATTATTAAGGATCTACAACCTATCCTGAAGGATGACCCAACACTCTCACAAATCTTGGGAGACAGGCCAGTCCTTGCCTACAGACAGCCCTGCAACCTGAAGCAAATACTCACCAACAACCACATACCACACAACAGAACCACTAACCCAGGAACCTATCCTTGCAACAAAGCCCGTTGCCAACTGTGCCCACATATCTATTCAGGGGACACCATCACAGGGCCTAATCACATCAGCCACACTATCAGAGGCTCGTTCACCTGCACATCCACCAATGTGATATATGCCATCATGTGCCAGCAATGCCCCTCTGCCAGGTACATTGGTCAAACTGGACAGTCTCTACGTAAAAGAATAAATGGACACAAATCAGATGTCAAGAATTATTCATAAACCAGTCGGAGAACACTTCAATCTCTCTGGTCACGCAATTACAGACATGAAGGTCGCTATCTTACAACAAAAAAACTTCAAATCCAGACTCCAGCGAGAAACTGCTGAATTGGAATTCATTTGCAAATTGGATACTATTAATTTAGGCTTAAATAGAGACTGGGAGTGGCTAAGTCATTATGCAAGGTAGCCTATTTCCCCTTGTTTTTTCCTACCCCCCACCCCCCAGACGTTCTGGTTAAACTTGAATTTATGCTGGAAATGGCCCACCTTGATAATCATACACATTGTAAGGAGAATGGTCAGTTTGGATGAGCTATTACCAGCAGGAGAGTGAGTTTGTGTATGTATGGGGGTGGGGAGGTGAGAAAACCTGGATTTGTGCTGGAAATGGCCCACCTTGATTATCATGCACATAGTAGGGAGAGTGGTCACTTTGGATAAGCTATTACGAGCAGGAGAGTGAGTTTGTGTGTGTGTGGTTTTTTTTTTTTTTTGTGGGGGGTGTGTGAGAAAACCTGGATTTGTGCTGGAAATGACCCACCTTGATTTTCATACACATTGTAAGGAAAGTGGTCACTTTGGATAAGCTATTACCAGCAGAAGAGTGAGTTTGTGTGTGTGGTTTTTGGAGGAGGGGTGGGGGGTGAGAAAACCTGGATTTGTGCTGGAAATGGCCCACCTTGATTATCATACACATTGTAAAGAGAGTGGTCACTTTGGATGGGCTATTACCAGCAGGAGAGTGAGTTTGTGTGTGGGGGGCGGAGGGTGAGAAAACCTGGATTTGTGCTGGAAATGGCCCAACTTGATTATCATACACATTGTAAGGAGAGTGATCACTTTAGATAAGCTATTACCAGCAGGAGAGTGGGATGGGAGGAGGTATTGTTTCATGGTCTCTGTGTATATAATGTCTTCTGCAGTTTCCACAGTATGCATCCAATGAAGTGAGCTGTAGCTCACGAAAGCTTATGCTCAAATAAATTGGTTAGTCTCTAAGGTGCCACAAGTACTCCTTTTCTTTTTGCGAATACAGACTAACACGGCTGTTACTCTGAAACCCATTCACTCACTATTTCTAGGACTGCCCCGTCCCTGCAGGATCTGATGGCCTCATCCCTGCCTGTATTTACGCTCCCCCTTCCCCCCAGTGCACAGATGGGCACTCAAGCCCAGAGAGGGGGAGATTCACAAAGGGGGCTTGGGCATTGTTATGCTACGCCTAACTGCTGGTGCCCTGCTGCCCTCCAGCAAATGCCGAGGAGGGAGCTCAGCCATTCTCTAGCTCTGGTTGGGGCCCAGCTGTGAACCTGCTCTGGGAGTGAGGAGCCTGAGCTATGTCACCCCCGCATCCCCCTTTTCCCCAACAAATGTGGAGGAGACGCTGCTCTGCCCTGCGCTGGCCCAGGGGTCCGGGCACGCAGCAGGGAGGTAGATGACCGGACGTCACCTCAGTCTCCTTTGGAGCAGTGGCTTGACACCAGGCACCCCACTTGGAGGTGACTGCAACAAACCCTGGGCTAGTGAGTGCAAGGCGGGGAGGCAGGACCCCACCTTTGCTGTGTTGCGGGGGCGGGGAGGGGGCATTCGTCTGCGAAGGCCAGCCAGCTCAGGCCCAGTTTGGGGATTTGCCAGGCCACAGCTCTGAGGTCAGGGCTAAGTGCCTGGGCACATGCCAACCAGCAGACACCACAGGGTGAGGGGGAAGCTGATCAGGGGTTTGGGGATCTATAGTTTGCAACCCTTTGTGGCTCTCGCCCAAGATCACATTGCTGGCGTCGGAGATTGAACCCAGCCCGCGGCCCTGGGCCATTCGTCCCTCTAGCGCTCAGTGCTCAAAGCAGACACCGCTCACCGTTGCAGATGGCCTCCAACTTCTCCTGGCTCTGCTGGTCCAGCTGCCGGGCAGTGAGCCCTACACACACAAACAGCTCGTCACATCCCTGCGTCCCCAGCGAGGGTGTCAAAGCGTCTGTCACCCTCCAAGCAGTGGGGCTTTCCCCTGCCCCTCGCTGTCCAGGACGCACTCCTGAGTCCCCAGGGGAAGGGCGAGGCCCCAGGGATGGCTGTGGGGCTGGCTGTCAAAGGAGAGCACAGCGCCTTGAGGTTCCGCTACCAAGAGCCCATGGTGCGGTGAGCGTGGGGGGGATGGGGACTGCATGGGGAGCAGTGGGGTTCGAGGGGCCCATCAGCCGATCAGGGCAGTTTGGGGTGAGCTTGCTCCTGCGGGTTTCTGACACCCCTGAGCCTTCATTCGGCAATCAGGAGCCCAGGGGTTACTTCTCGCTGCCGGCAGGGACTGAGGAGAGCCTGGGACTGGATCCAGCCCCCTGCTTAAGGGACCCCTCTGCTCTGTGGTTACCTAGAAACCTGATGGCTGCTTCTCTAATGGGAGCCTGCAGGTTTTCCACAAAGGCCATGGCCTGGCAGAGGAAGGTTTCTGCCCTCCCTTTGTAGCACGCCACCTAGGAGCCAGAACAAGGGAGCACAAGGTTATTAAAGGCCTTTCCATCCTGCAGGCCAGGTTCCAGATCTGTGGAGTGTCCTGCTTTCGGCCCTCTTTCCTGTGCCGGGGGGATCACGCAGAGGGACTACAGCCAGGGCCAGGTGTGGTCCCGGGGCTGGGGCTCGGTGTGGGCACGGAGCCGGGCAATGGAGGGCTCCCTCACCAGGCAGTCACAGCCTCGCCAAAGCTCCTTTTTCTGGACAAGGGCACTGAGCTGGCTCCACCTTAGGAATTCCAGAGCACTCCTGAGGGTGTCCCAACACACCTGCAAAACAAGAGGGGCCGGGGCGAGGCGACAACGGTTATGGGAGCTGGAAGCCAGGGCCGTCCCTCGGCATACGTGCCTGCGTAGGGCACCATGAAATTTGGGGCACCAAATTGCCCCAAATTTCATGGTGTCACTAGGCGGCTGCATACTGCACATGCAGCAGCCCCAGCCCCAGTGACCCGCCCTAAACCTCAGTCAGCCCCGCCGCAGGCTGCACCCACTACAAAGGGCAGAGCCGTCCCTGGGGGGGGGCCCAGACAACTCCCTCCGCCCTGCCTCTTCCCCTTCCCCCCTGCTCCATCCCCAGCCTGCCCCCATTCCACCTCTTCTCCGCAAGCCTCTTCCCCCAGCGACCCCACACTCACTGGCAGTGGCAGGAAGTGGAGTAACATGGTCCCAGCCCGCTCTCCTCCAAAAGGATTGCCCCCCGCACTCACCGGCGGTGGGAAACCGAGTGCTGTGGCTGGGAGCTGGCAGAGTAAGGCGGCCTGGGGCCAGGCTGCTCCGCTTGTGGGAGGGATCCCTTTCCCCAAACCCCCTCCCTTCCAATACGTTAAGGGCTGTTTCACAGAGGATGGTGACTAATTGTTCTCCACGTCCTCTGAAGGTAGGACAAGAAGTAATGGGCTTAATCTGCAGCAAGGGAGATTGAGGTTAAATATTTGGAAAAAGTCTAAGGGTGGCTAGGCACTGGAACAGGTGACCTAGGGAAGTGGTGGACTCCCCATCATGGATGTTTTAAAAAAACAGGCTGAACAAACACTCCTCAGGGACGGTCGAGGAATGCTTGGCCCTGCCTCAGTGCAGGGGGTGGAGTAGATGACCTCTTGAGATCCCTTCCAGCCCTGCACTTCTGTGATTCCCTCTTCCCAAGCTCTGGGATCGAGAAGACCGAATATCTGCTGAGGACATTTCCCTCTTTTTGGAGCACAAACCTCCCACAGAATCGACTTCCTGTGGCCCCAGAACTAGAACGTTGGGGGAATCTAGCTCTGGGCTCTGGCCAGTATTGGTGGGGTCCATGGTGAACACAAATGAATCCCGGGCTCAGATGAGGCTCAGTGGAGAACACGGCAGATCCCGCCCTCCTCCACCCCCATGCCATGCAGACGTTTTTCAGATATAGCGGGGGCACTTGGTCCTCCAGCCCAAGAACCTTTGTCTAGAACGTACTCTGAGGAGCAGAAGGCACGGGGGTGTCCCATGCTTGGGATTAAATGGAGCCTTGGTCCCAGAGCCCCACCCCAGCTACAGGACTCGTCCCCTTCCTGCCCCCATGCCTCCACACCTCCACGATGTTTTGCAGCACCACAAGGTTGCGCTTCTCATCCTCACACACCAAGGTCTTCAGCAGCTCATCCATGGTGTTCAGAGTCTGCGTGAAGAGCAGAGGAGAAAGCACAGCAAGTGGCGTTACCCAGCCAGGCGACGAACCAATGCCCTGGCGTGTGACATGCCCCAGGCCATGGCAGCCCCAGCTATTCCAGCTCACCCACTCACTTGTACCCGCAGGGGACCGACTGCAAACTCCTCCAGGCAACAGGACCCCACCCGCTTTTGCTGTCCCCAGGGAGGCCACTGCACACAGTCGAACGCATTAGAAGAGTCAGGAAGGACTCCGCATTTGAGGGGGAGGGGAGATTTCCAGCCAAGCTTCACTTTCCCTGGCCTGTGTGCGTCTCAAGCAGCTGATCTCAGGCCTGTGCCCCCAGCCATGCACTGGGGATGAATGTGCTTGTGAAGGGAGTGTCTGTTCCCCACTAATTGCCGGTGCCTGTGAAGGATAAATGCCTACTACTGCTACCCTATGAGGGAGTTACTCCTTTATCTGTGGAGGTGGGCCTTGTGCTTTGGTACTGCAGGTCCTGAGCTGAAGCGCTGCCAAGGAGCTGTGATCATTACACTCTTATGCCAGCGCCAGGTAACCCAGGGGGCAGGGACACAAGTGACTTGCAGTACTCCCCCTCGGTTTGGGGCGGCTCCTCATGGCTAGTTTGGGGCTTACGTTGTTGAATAGAGCAGCCTCCACGTCCGGGTTGGTCCCTGCTGGAGGCAGGGAGAAGACGCTGGAGAAGCAGACGGTGAGCAGGCTGGATAGCTCCATTCCCCGCAGCAGTGGCTTCACTTTGCTAAGAGAAGAGACACGCGTGGATTGGAGGGCTGAGGCGAGACTGATGCACTGATGTTGGCCTCAGGCTCCCAGGACATGATGGGCAGGCTTCTGGGAAGCTGAGAGCAGGGTGCCAGCGGCACTGAGAGAGAGCTCCCCATGGCGCAGGCTGAGCCACGTGCCAGGGCTCAGCCTGCCCAGCCTCTGAGCCACAGGGAGTCGCTGAGCTGCCGGTGGGATGCAGCTGGCACAGCTGGCGGCGACTCCAGTGGCTCCGCTCCGGCAGTGCCCAACTGCCCCTCTCCCCCCGGAGCCATCGCCTGCGGGTCCCAGAGGGGACCGGTCCAACCCCCTCGCTCCCTCCCCACATCTTCACACGGCCACTTGGAGAGGTCGCCAGGCACCGAAGGATCCTCCACCACCAACCCACGGGTGCCACGTGCCCGGGGGAATCGGAAGACGGGGGAGGAGCAGAAGGGGCAATGCCCTGGAGAACTGGCCATGCCAAGAGGCTGGCGTGTCTGGCTGCACACAGAACTAGCTGGGGCTGGGCGGGCAGGCCGGGTACCTCAGCTCCATGATGGCGAGCATCGCTTGCTGACGCACCCCGCTGGTCAGGGAGTCGACGGACTCAAGATCAATCAGCTCCTGGGGAGACAATGTGGGGAAGTGCCAGCCGGGCTCCGAGCTCCCGTAAGGCTCCGACTGGGGAGCAAAGCGCAGGGTCTGCAACACGTGACCTCGGCAGACAGGTCGTCCTACTGTGGGCTTGACGGTGTGCGGGGCTCCAGCTGGGGAGCGCAGTGCAGGGCCTGTGGTCAGTGCCCCAGCGTCACGCACCAGTGCACTGCAAAGGATCCATCAGCATTAGCACCCAGGGGCTCCACCTGAGATCAGGCTCCTTGTGTCAGGTGCTGCACACACACAGTGAGAGCCAGTCCCTGCCCCAGAGAACTCACGAGCTAACTGGATGAGACAAGGCATGGGAGGGAAACTGAGGCACAGAGGGGGAAGTGCTTTGCCCAAAGGTCTCACTGAGGAACTGAGCCCCAGCCCACTGGACCACCCACCAGCACACGCTGTCCCACGTTCAGGGAAGGGAGGTAAGCTCCGGAAAGCTTTCTGCAGAGCCGCAGAGCAAAGACTTTCCAAATCTACGGAGCAGATTTGTTGCTAGTTCCCTAGTGGGCACTGACTGCGGAGTGTTGGGGCTCTGTGCAGGGAGACTGGTGTATACAGAGCGACCTGGTGACTTGGGAAGCTGGGTGCAAGGGAACAATCTACGTTTCAATACAGTGACATGTTCAGGAACAAAGAATGCAGGCCACACTCACAGCATGGGGGGCTCTAACCTGGGAAACGGTGACTCTGGAAAAGACTTGGCAGTCATGGTAATCAGGTGCACAGGAGCGCCCAGTGCGAGGCTGGGGCCAAAAGGGCTTATGCCATCCTGGGCTGTGCAAACAGGGCAATCTCCAGTTGTTAGAGAGGTTATTTTCCCTCGGTATTTGGCAGTGGTGCGACCTCTGCTGGGATCCTCTGTCCAGGTCTGGTGCCCACAATTCAAGGAGAATGTTGATAAATTGGAGAGGGGTCAGAGAAGAGCCACAAGAGTGACTGAAGGACTGGGAAACATGCCTTATAGTGAGAAGAAAAGGAGTACTTGTGGCACCTTAGAGACTAACCAATTTATTAGAGCATAAGCTTTCGTGAGCTACAGCTCACGAAAGCTTATGCTCTAATAAATTGGTTAGTCTCTAAGGTGCCACAGGTACTCCTTTTCTTTTTGCGAATACAGACAAACATGGCTGTTACTCTGAAACCTGTCCTTATAGTGAGAGACTCCAGAAATCAATCAGTTCAGCTTCACAAAGAGAAGGTTACAGGGTGCCTTGATGACAGTCTGTAAGTATCTACACAGGGAGCAAATGCTTGATAATGGGCTCTTCAGTCTAACAGACAAACGTCCAACACGATCCAGCGATTGGCAGTTGAAGGTAGACAAATCTGCAGAGCTCTCCAGGCCAATCACTAAACCCGCCAAGTAACATAGCCCGAGTGTGTGTTTTACTCACCTTTATCTTCTCCACAAGGAGGGCTTTGCAGAGAAAAGCTGCCAGGTTTTGTTCTGGGTGCCTCGTGAGGGCTGCCCTGCTGATGGTGATGACACGATCCAAGAATTCAAGTTTCTTGGCCTCCTCCTATGCCCCGCAGAGATTAGACAAAAACAGGAAGCTTAGCGTGGAAAGAGCTGCCAGTGGGAGAGATGTCAGAAAGCTTCCCCCCAGCGCTGCTCAGGCTTTGATATGCTGAAGGCCAGAAGGCCATTCATCTCTCAACAGGAGTGACTATGTGGGGAGGGCAGGGCAGCTCTGTGTGAAACCAGAGCAGAGAGGGAGCAGATCTCACGGGGTAGGTGTCCAAAGAGGAACTGCAATATGGGGGCTAAGCATCCAGACAGTCTTACTGGGGGGCTTGATAGAGTGGGAGGAACATCTGGGTGTGACACCCTGACACCCCAATATTCGCCACGGTCATATAATTAGGATATGTTTGGTATCAAGTATGTCTTGTAAGGTATCAGTCTAAAAGTCTTCATCTGCTAGACATTAATGTCTCATTGGATTGCATGTGCTATCGTTGTATGTGACGTTCTGAAGTTGAGCTGTGTATGTGTTCCTGAAAAACACTGTGAGGTTCAAAACAGCCTTTCAGGTAGAACAGCAAAAAAGCCAAACACTGGCTCCTGGAGGAAATGCACAAGCATTAGGGCTACCCCAGGAACTGTGTGCAATAGAAACCTCCCCGAGATAACGCAACACAACGGGACCTGTTGGACCCAGGTCACAGCAAAAGAGTTTTCCAGCAGGTGGGAAGAGAAGATAAAAGGGGAATAAGGACATCGCGGGGGGGACGGGACGGGACCTCAGACTCCCTGCAATAAGATACCTGGAAACACCTGAGAAACAAAGATTGAACCATGAGAAGTGATGGTCCTAGGCTAGAGAGAGAGATTCCTAGCCTGTGCAAGAAAACCTGGGAAATCCAAGCTGCAAAACCAAGGCAGCTTCTGCCTTAAGAATCTGCCAACCTGTTTATCACTCAGGGAGAATTTGCTAATGGATATCCTATCTATCTGGTGTGTAAAGCTTCGTTTGTGTGTTTTCTTTATTTACTAGGGTAATCTGCTTTGTTCTGTTTGCTATCTCTTCTAACCGCATAAAATCTACCTCTTGTAGTTAATCATCTTGTTTCTTGTTTATACCACAACCCAGTTTGTAGTATAAATTAGTAACTGGGAGGAGGGGCAAAGAGTTGTTCATACATCTCTCGACATCGAGGGAGGGGGCGAATGTCATAAAACCTTTGGGTCCGTACTCCAAAGGAGGTGGGCACCAGAGAACTGGGACAAGGCCCTTCAGCTGAGTCTTCCCAGAGCTGATCTCAGCGTCTGTGTCTTTCTGCAGCTGGGTGTGGCCCTGCCTGTGTGTATGGCTGGAAGAGGCTTGTGAGCCGAGCCCAACAAGACAAGGTAACGGGGGCCCAGGCTGGCAGAACAGGCGGGCTCAGTGATAAGCCAGGACATCAGGTGGCACCTCAAAGGGGGGCAACCCATCATGCTGGGGACTGGCCAAATCCAGTGGGCAAGGGGCATGGTGGGTGCCTTTTGTAACTCAAGAGAGGATGTTTTTAAGATGCTCTAGTTTAAACAGGAATTATTTGGGGGCAGGTCTCTGGCCTGTGTTATACAGGAGGTCACAGTGGGGAGGTCCCGTCTGGCCTTAGAATCCATGTCTCATCCGGAGAAGGACGGATGGTGCATGTGGACAGGGCAGTAACTGACAGATCAGAGGAGGGCTCTTGGTACCTGTTCATTGCCCTTGAGAAAGGCGTTGATGTAGTCTAGGGTCTCTTTCTCCTGCGAGTCTGGCCCCATAAAGCAGGAGGCATTCCCAGGTGATGGTGAATCTGATCAAAGACAGAGCAGTGGTAATACCTGGGGCTGCCAAGCTGCAGGCTGGGTGACAGAGATCTTAGCAGAAACCCTTGCCCCCCGCTCCCACCCCAGCAGGGTAGCAGCCCCGATGCACAACAGGGTCTGGCACAGCCATCCCTGGTTTCCCCAACTCTTTGCTGCTCAGCCCAGCAAAGATCCAGTCAGAGCCCTGGTTCCCAGTGGCCACCCCACCTCCCTGCCCGCACCCAGCATGGAGGCTGAGCCTGGGGATTTGGGGAGCGCCACACCTGGAAGGAGGCATTATGTCAGGCTCTGAGTGGTGTCCCCGTTCTCCGGGCCATTGCTGGAGGGGGCAGAGGGACTGGCAGTGAATCGCTCTGCTCCCCGCTGCGGGAGAGGGAGGAGCTACCCAGTCTGCGCGGGATACGGGGGCCCAGGGCCTGCCTGTTCTGCTTCCTCTGACTGCCTCTCCTGCCATCGACAGCCACGGGGTGTAACCTGGGCAAGCCCTGGGCTCCCATCATCAACCCCCCCACCCAAATGCCCTGTGCTGTGTGTGACGAAGTGGGACTCTTCTTAATGTTTCCTCTGAATAGTATGGGGGTGCCTCAGTTTCCCCTAGGCAGTTCTTAAGTAGCTTGGTGGTGGGGTAAGGGTGTATGATCATTGCAGAGCCCTAGAGGGCCGGTGTGTGCAGGAGTCTGGACACAGAGAATGGCCGACACCCTGTTTCCTGGCAACTGATGGCCTGGGCCCTTCCCCCCTGCGAGGTGAGAGCTAAAGGGTTGGAGAACAAAGGAATCAGGTGACCACCTGGCCCGGGAAAGGGACAAAGCCCAGAGGAGGAGGGGCTGGAGGGGGTTTCAGTTTGGGGCTGGCTGGGACATGGAGTGAAGGGTAGACGTGGTTGTCTGGCTCACTGGCCCCAAAATGGACCCAGCTGAGGGGTCCCGTTCTCTGCACCTGCAAGCTCTGTTTTAGACCATGTTCCTGTCGTCTAATAAACCTTCTGTTTTACTGGCTGGCTGAGAGTCACGTCTGACTGCGGAGTTGGGGGGCAGGACCCTCTGGCTTCCCCAGGAGCCCCACCTGAGTGGACTCGCTGGGGGGAAGCGCACGGAGGGCAGAGGATGCTGAATGCTCCGAGGTCAGACCCAGGAAGGTGGAAGCTGTGTGAGCTGTGTGTCCTGAAGACAGGCTGCTCACAGAAAGGCGACTACCCCAGAGTCCTGACTGGCTTCATGGGGAGCAGTTCCAGAGCATCGCCCAGGGACTCCGTGACAACTGGTGGTAGCGGTGGGATGTACTGCACCCCGTGGATGGCACTTCCTGCAGTAAGTGACTGGGGAGCAGTAACACGAAGGAGGATCGCCGAGGACCAGGCCTGCTGAAGGCTCAGAGAGGAGCGGTTTCGGGAGGCGGTTAACCCCTGGGAGTGTGTGACCAGCGAGAAGGACTGTGCAGTAATGGGGTCCCCCTGGGGACTGCAGTGAGCAGTCTCAGGGGCGGAGGAGCCTGCAGCTTGGCCCGGGGAGAGAGAAGGACTGTTGCAGTAACAGGGTTCCCCTGGGGATTGCAGCGAGCAGTCCAAGGGGCGGAGGAGTCTGCAGCTCGACCCTGGCAAAGAGGTGGTGACCTCGAGAAGGGCTGGCACACTAGGGGTTCTCCCTGGAAACCGTGGGGAGCTGAGAACACACGGGCCTGTGAGTCCACAACAACTTGGGAGGAGCGGAGTGATGGTCTGTCCCCGTCTCCTTAAGAAGGACATTGTAACCCTATGCAGAAAGAGAGGGTTACACATTGGAAAGTTCACCAAGGCACAGTTCATCGTGCAGCTGGAGGAGGATGACCGCTCTAAGGGACAGATTCCTGACCCCAACTGGGGCTATAGCAGGATCTGGGAGCAGCTGGAGTGGTAGCCAGGCATCGCCAAGACTCCTGTCCCCGACCAGATGGGGGTCTTCACGATCGGGTTCCCCATCGGGGGATCGGAGATGGACGGGATTGGAGCTGAGTCCGAGGGAGCAAGAGGACTGTGAGAGACAGCGAGAGCCCGAGAAAGAGCTGCAGAAGCAGCAGCAGCATGAACTGGCGGTGGTGGGGCGGAGAGGCCTAGGGGACCCCCCAGGGGTGAGTGGGGATAGATCCCGGGGGGCCAGTTCCGCAGGGAACCTCGAGAGTAAATTGCTGCCCCTGGTTAAGGAGGGGGGGATGTGGATGCCACCTCACTGCCTTTGAGCAGGCTGGCGATTTGAACCAAGGGGTCCCTGCGGAAAAGCCCCGGTGTCTAGCTCCCTTGCTGGGTCCCAAGGCCACAGACTCCGTCAGCCAGATGGGTGGGGAGGTGGACAGGCTCCCACTCCTGACCCCAACCTATATGTCTGCGTGGAGTCTCCTGGGGTCAGGCCCCTCGGACCTCCAGTGGGAGCAGAAGGTGATGGTCAATGGGGAGACATTCTTGGGGTGGCCAAAGGGCATGGGCTGCATAAACCTTCCCACATGCGGCCTGCGAGTGCTATCGACCACCCCCGACCCAAGGGAGGGCGTGAAACTGGAAGGGCCTGGTGTAACTCCTACCAAGGAAGGCTGGGGCATCCATGGGAACGTTGGTGGCTTCGAACTTCCCCAGGTCACCGGCTAAAGTGACCCCGCTCAGTTCGATCTCGAAGGGGGGAGAGATGTGACGAAGTGGGACTCTTCTTAATGTTTCCTCTGAATAGTATGGGGGTGCCTCAGTTTCCCCTAGGCAGTTCTTAAGTAGCTAGGTGGTGGGGTAAGGGTGTATGATCATTGCAGAGCCCTAGAGGGCCGGTGTGTGCAGGGGTCTGGACACAGAGAATGGCTGACACCCTGTTTCCTGGCAACTGATGGCCTGGGCCCTTCCCCCCTGCGAGGTGAGAGCTAAAGGGTTGGAGAACAAAGGAATCAGGTGACCACCTGGCCCGGGAAAGGGACAAAGCCCAGAGGAGGAGGGGCTGGAGGGGGTTTCAGTTTGGGGCTGGCTGGGACATGGAGTGAAGGGTAGACGTGGTTGTCTGGCTCACTGGCCCCAAAATGGACCCAGCTGAGGGGTCCCGTTCTCTGCACCTGCAAGCTCTGTTTTAGACCATGTTCCTGTCGTCTAATAAACCTTCTGTTTTACTGGCTGGCTGAGAGTCACGTCTGACTGCGGAGTTGGGGGGCAGGACCCTCTGGCTTCCCCAGGAGCCCCACCTGAGTAGACTCGCTGGGGGGAGGCGCACGGAGGGGCAGAGGATGCTGAATGCTCCGAGGTCAGACCCAGGAAGGTGGAAGCTGTGTGAGCTGTGTGTCCTGAAGACAGGCTGCTCACAGAAAGGCGACTACCCCAGAGTCCTGACTGGCTTCATGGGGAGCAGTTCCAGAGCATCGCCCAGGGATTCTGTGACACTGTGCCATGCGTAACCCCCCTGGAAAGGAGCCAGCAGATGGGGCTGCAACATCAGGGGGCATCTCATGCTTTGGCCGGCGCCCTTCAATCCTAGGCTTAACAACCCACCATGCACAGAGCATCCCCTTCGACTGGTGGAAAACATCTTCCGACCCTGTGTGTGACGGATCGGGGTGGGCAATTCAGTCAGTCTCCACCTGATGCTTCTGCTGCCGCCCCTAATGCCCCGATCAGATTTTGGGGGCTGCAGCTGCTGTCAGCAGGAGGGGCCATTCCCCCCTGCCTGGGTTTTCCTGTCTCTCCATCTCATGGCAGCCCAGAGTTGTACAAAGGTGATGGAGTCTTCTCCCGCCACTGACACCCTGGTCTTGCAACCCCAACCCCCAGGGGGCAAGCCCCACCGCAATGCAGGGCCATGGCCCCGGCCATTTTTGCAGCCCCTCCGCCCACCCAGGAGGCACCCACTCACCAGCATGGAAGGGCTGAGGCACACACAGCTCCTGCTGCTGCTGTGGGCTCTTCCGCGGACTCTTCCTTCGAGGAGGTCTCGTCTCCTCCCAGGCACGGATGGGCTTCAAGGGGACCTTGCGGACTTCCTCAGCCATCCTGCAAGAAGCCAGGACAAGGCATTGCTTGTGAGAGGTGAGAGGCGACTGCCCCGTTCAGCATCAGGGCCAGTCCACGTATGGCCGTTCCACCAGTGCCTACAGCTGCCAGCAGGGAAACAAGCCAATGGATGTGCTCAAAGTCACCCAGGCAGTCAGCAGTACAGGCAGGATTAGAACCCAGGTCTCCGGACTCCCAGGCCCATCCCGCAGGCCAAACGGCCTCCCCCGGGTCACTCCCGCCTCTCCTTCTGCTGGATCACAAACTGCCCAGCAGACAGGCTGCATCCAACCACTCAGGATTCTTCCTGCCCAGGGAAATTACCCTGATCCCTTCCCCCAGGAACCTTGGGGCCGTGGCAGGTCCCAGGTGGGGGAGGGAAGCGGGGTGGGGGAGTGGGGGGTGGGCTGGTGAGCAGCAGGAGTTGCTCTGACCCCACCGTGAAGGGGAAGGAGCAGAAGGCGGGAGAGCGGCAGGCAGGCAGGCTGTGCCGGGGCAGAGCTTTGTGGCGATTTCGCAGCTCCTCTCTACAAGGCCTGTGTGGCAGCAGCCGCTGCAGAGAATCCCAGGCCTGATTCCCCCCACGCTGGGTCTCCTGAATGGCCCCTGCCCTGGGGGGCTCCATTCCTCACCCAGTGTCAACTGCTGACTCTGCAGCAGCTGCACGGCAGGCGTCCTAAGGCACCTCTAGTCCTCTCCAGAGCTCAGGGGGACTGTCCTGGCATCGGACTGTCCTGGTGAATGGAACAATGGCTCCAGGCAACCGGAGAATGCCTGTTCCCCCGGCAACCTCAGTGTCTAAGCACTTACCTGGCCCCATCATGGCAGTGGCTTAGCACACGGGTGTTGTGGTATTTAGGGTCTCAACCCCCCCTCCGCAGAGCAGGGACGTGCTCTCCCTCGTTAGCTGAGGCCCAGAGCGGCGGGGACTCACCTGATCTCACGCAGAAGACTTACAGAGGAGCAGGGAACTGAACACAGCTCTCCTGGGTCCCAGCCCAATGCCTCATCTAACCACCTGTGCTGCCTTCCCGTGCCGTGCCACCAGCCCTGCCAAACCCTCCTCCTTGTCTCCGTCCCCTCCGGGCTCGACTGGTGCGACCCCTTCTGTCGAGCTGCCCCAGACTCCCTCCTGTGCGCATGCCGCTGCCCACTTCCTCACTGGCACTTGGCAGACGTGCGCCACCCAGCCAGGAGCTCGGGGAAGGCTCGGTGTGGTTGGCGATGCAATGGAAAAGCAGAGGTGGGCAATAGAAGATTCTCCTACCTGGAGTCAGGAGTGGGCAGAAGCCTGCCCGTAAATGGGCCACCCACTTTCTGCTGCCGGTGGCGGAGCTGGATCTGCTGGCTCAGCGTTCCCCAGCGGCACCTGCCAGCTCTTGCTCTGCCAGAGCCAAGCCTGGCAGTGAGGGGATGAGGCTGTGCCAGCCAGCAGGGGCGTGTCACAATGGGCAGGCGAGTCACAGTCCAGCCAATGTGTGACTCCCCAGCCATGGGATGCCCCAGCCCAGACTTGCTCTGGCCTCGCCAAGGCTTTAGAGCCTGTCCTTCCCCACCGGGGTCATGGGAGGGACCTTCCGCTGTTATACCAATAAAATAAAAACCAACAGGATCTCATGAAAGGGAAAAAGGCAAAATACCACATTTATTGTGAATACAGAAAGAATCATAGTAAGCGCTTAGTTATAGCTATAACATTCCATTCAATCTCATATTTAGTCACACATTCATTCATACAAACACACACACACAGGTTCTGCAAGGTTGTTATCATAGTTACCAGCCTTAGAGTTGCTCATGCCAAGCCACTGGCCAGGTGGCCTGGACATGAGGAGGGAGCAGGGCCTTGTCAGATGCTCATCTGATGCTCCTGGAAGTTGGTTTGCAGAATCAGACCCCAAAGTTCTCACTTTTTAGAGTCTATTTTTATAGGAATTTCTTCCTATGCCAGTCTATGGGAATTGCTTCATCATGCTGTTGCTGAATCAATCAGCAGATAGCACATCCGCGCTGCTAGATGTTATCTTGTTCTTTGGTTCTCCCATTCTTGAGGCTGTTGGGTGGATTCCAGTCTGCCCTCCGGGGGTCCTCTGGTTCCATCCCGGTTCCTCCTTTTCGTAACAGTGCAGAACGGGGATTCATGAACTCACCCCACCCCCAGCTCCCAGCCCACAGGGGAGGCTCTTTCCACTTTCCCAAGCTGCCGGGTGCTTTGGCCATGGGGTGTAAAATGGTCCCATCTCTGCTTCCTCTCCCATCGCTGCAACGACACAGAAGCTGCTTTAATAGGAGATGCTGCCAGCTGCAGGGTGAGAGGGGGGAATGGCTGTGGGGAGACAGATGGGTCTCCCTCAGCTGCGGACGCTCCTATATGTGCTATTCCCCTCCCCACACACCCTGCTGTGGGGGAGGTTGGAGAGGGGCTGCTCAAGGACCGGCCTAGAACAGGACACCTCCTCCCAGTTCTGAACATAGGAGTAACCCGGCCCACTGGACTCAGTGCCAGGGTCCCAGGGATGCCGATGGGCTGTGGGTCAGGGAATCAGGGTGAGATTCTTTAGAGCTCAGACCCAACGTGATCTCAGCATGCTGAGCGCTGGGGGAATTAGGCCTGAACACAGTCACTCTTAGGGTTGCCAGGCATCCGGTTTTCTCTTTCGAAAAGAGACCCTGGCAGCTCCGGTCAGCACTGCCAACTGGGCCGTTAAAAGTCTGGTTGGTGGCAGAGGGATGAGGAGGGGGCCTGCAGCAGCTCTCTCTGTGGAGCTCGGGGGCGGTGCGAGCCCCCACTGGCAGGGGGTGGATCCCAACGGAGGGGCTGGGAAAGGCATTCGGCTGCAGGCTGGGGCCGGCAGGGTTAACCCCCGGCAGCAGCCTCTGCGGTGGCCAGGGGTTCCCTGCAGAGCGGGCTGTGGCCTTTAGGAAGTGCCTTCAGCCCCCTCCCTACCCAGCCCACTGCTCCCCAGCTGTTGGGAGCTGAGAGAGGAGGGGTCAGCCACCTGTCCTGGGGCCCACACCTGCTCCCTGTGGGGCTACTGTGCTGGGTTCAACTCAGGACCATGCGGCCAGCAGGTAAGGGGCTGTGGGCAGGTCACTCTCCTCCCGGGGATGAATGGGCTGCGTGGAAGCATGGGGTAAAATTGGGCTGCTCTGCTTGGGAACGGGTCCATACAGAGTTGGGCAGCAGCTGAGTGTGGAGGCCCCAGCCAGCAGCCGGGCTGTGGGGGAGAATGAAGGAGAGGGGTTGGGGGTCACTGCAAATGGCAGGAGGAGGAGGGGGGGCCTGCATCAGCTCTCTCCCTAGAGCTGCTGTGATTTGCACTATGCTGGGGGAGCAGCGAGCCAGGGGCAGCAGTGGGATGGGTGTGTCACTAGCGGGGAATTCTCTCCCCCCCTCCCCCCCACGTTCCAGAGCACAGGAAAAACTTTTGTCCTCACCGAGCCAGGTGTCCAGGATTCATGGCTGTTAGAGCAGCCTCTGACACCCGGGAAATGCCAGGGCCGTGCTGGTGTGGCTGCTATTTAAGGGGCCACCTGACATCAATGCCTCCCAGACCCCCACAAACCACACCAGCCAGAGCCACCCAGAGCCTGCCCTCCAAGCCCCCTCCTGGGCCCCAACCCCCTGCAACAACTCAGAGCCCCCTCACACACCCATACTCCCTCCTGGAGCCTGCACCCCACATTCCCTCCCACACCCGAATTCCTTCCCGGACTCCACACTCCTCTCCCACACTCCGAACCCCTTGGCCCCAACCTACAGCTCCCTCATACACCCCAAGCCCTTCATACCCAGCCCCACCCCAGACCCCGCACCCCAGCTGGAGCCCTCATCTTTCCCCCCACACCTCAACCCCCTGCCCTAGCCCAGAGCTCCCTCATAGAATCATAGAATCATAGAATATCAGGGTTGGAAGGGACCCCAGAAGGTCATCTAGTCCAACCCCCTGCTCAAAGCAGGACCAATTCCCAGTTAAATCATCCCAGCCAGGGCTTTGTCAAGCCTGACCTTAAAAACCTCCAAGGAAGGAGATTCTACCACCTCCCTAGGTAACGCATTCCAGTGTTTCACCACCCTCTTAGTGAAAAAGTTTTTCCTAATATCCAATCTAAACCTCCCACACTGCAACTTGAGACCATTACTCCTCGTTCTGTCATCTGCTACCACTGAGAACAGTCTAGAGCCATCCTCTTTGGAACCCCCTTTCAGGTAGTTGAAAGCAGCTATCAAATCCCCCCTCATTCTTCTCTTCTGCAGGCTAAACAATCCCAGCTCCCTCAGCCTCTCCTCATAACTCATGTGTTCCAGTCCCCTAATCATTTTTGTTGCCCTTCGCTGGACTCTCTCCAATTTATCCACATCCTTCTTGAAGTGTGGGGCCCAAAACTGGACACAGTACTCCAGATGAGGCCTCACCAATGTCGAATAGAGGGGAACGATCACGTCCCTCGATCTGCTCGCTATGCCCCTACTTATACATCCCAAAATGCCATTGGCCTTCTTGGCAACCAGGGCACACTGCTGACTCATATCCAGCTTCTTGTCCACTGTCACCCCTAGGTCCTTTTCCGCAGAACTGCTGCCTAGCCATTCGGTCCCTAGTCTGTAGCGGTGCATTGGATTCTTCCATCCTAAGTGCAGGACCCTGCACTTATCCTTATTGAACCTCATCAAATTTCTTTTGGCCCAATCCTCCAATTTGTCTAGGTCCTTCTGTATCCTATCCCTCCCCTCCAGCGTATCTACCACTCCTCCCAGTTTAGTCTCATCCGTAAATTTGCTGAGAGTGCAATCCACACCATCCTCCAGATCATTTATGAAGATATTGAACAAAACCGGCCCCAGGACCGACCCTTGGGGCACTCCACTTGACACCGGCTGCCAACTAGACATGGAGCCATTGATCACTACCCGTTGAGCCCGACAATCTAGCCAACTTTCTACCCACCTTATAGTGCATTCATCCAGCCCATACTTCCTTAACTTGCTGACAAGAATACTGTGGGAGACCGTGTCAAAAGCTTTGCTAAAGTCAAGAAACAATACATCCACTGCTTTCCCTTCATCCACAGAACCAGTAATCTCATCATAAAAAGCGATTGGATTACTCAGGCATGACCTTCCCTTGGTGAATCCATGTTCCTGATCACTTTCCTCTCATGTAAGTGCTTCAGGATTGATTCTTTGAGGACCTGCTCCATGATTTTTCCAGGGACTGAGGTGAGGCTGACTGGCCTGTAGTTCCCAGGATCCTCCTTCTTCCCTTTTTTAAAGATTGGCACTACATTAGCCTTTTTCCAGTCATCCGGGACTTCCCCCGTTCGCCAAGAGTTTTCAAAGATAACGGCCAATGGCTCTGCAATCACAGCCGCCAATTCCTTCAGCACTCTCGGATGCAACTCATCCGGCCCCATGGACTTGTGTGCGTCCAGCTTTTCTAAATAGTCCCTAACCACCTCTATCTCCACAGAGGGCTGGCCATCTCTTCCCCATTTTGTGATGCCCAGCGCAGCAGTCTGGGAGCTGACCTTGTTAGTGAAGACAGAGGCAAAAAAAGCATTGAGTATATTAGCTTTTTCCACATCCTCTGTCACTAGGTTGCCTCCCTCATTCAGTAAGGGGCCCACACTTTCCTTGGCTTTCTTCTTGTTGCCAACATACCTGAAGAAACCCTTCTTGTTACTCTTGACATCTCTTGCTAGCTGCAGCTCCAGGTGCGATTTGGCCCTCCTGATATCATTCCTACATGCCCGAGCAATATTTTTATACTCTTCCCTGGTCATATGTCCAACCTTCCACTTCTTGTAAGCTTCTTTTTTATGTTTAACATCCGCTAGGATTTCACCATTAAGCCAAGCTGGTCGCCTGCCATATTTACTATTCTTTCGACTCATCGGGATGGTTTGTCCCTGTAACCTCAACAGGGATTCCTTGAAATACAGCCAGATCTCCTGGACTCCTTTCCCCTTCATGTTAGTCCCCCAGGGGATCCTGGCCATCCGTTCCCTGAGGGAGTCGAAGTCTGCTTTCCTGAAGTCCAGGGTCCGTATCCTGCTGCTTACCTTTCTTCCCTGCGTCAGGATCCTGAACTCAACCAACTCATGGTCTCTGCCTCCCAGATTCCCATCCACTTTTGCTTCCCCCACTAATTCTACCCGGTTTGTGAGCAGCAGGTTAAGAAAAGCGCCCCCCCTAGTTGGCTCCTCTAGCACTTGCGCCAGGAAATTGTCCCCTACGCTTTCCAAAAACTTCCTGGATTGTCTATGCACTGCTGTATTGCTCTCCCAGCAGATATCAGGAAAATTAAAGTCACCCATGAGAATCAGGGCATGCGATCTAGTAGCTTCCGTGAGCTGCCGGAAGAAAGCCTCATCTACCTCATCCCCCTGGTCCGGTGGTCTATAGCAGACTCCCTCCACTACATCACTCTTGTTGCACACACTTCTAAACTTAATCCAGAGACACTCAGGTTTTTCTACAGTTTCGTACCGGAGCTCTGAGCAGTCATACTGCTCCCTTACATACAGTGCTATTCCCCCACCTTTTCTGCCCTGCCTGTCCTTCCTGAACAGTTTATAACCATCCATGACAGTACTCCAGTCATGTGAGTTTTCCCACCAAGTCTCTGTTATTCCAATCACGTCATAGTTCCTTGACATCACCAGGACCTCCAGTTCTCCCTGCTTGTTTCCAAGGCTTTGTGCATTCGTATATAAGCACTTGAGATAACCTGTTGATCGCCCCTCATTCCCAGTATGAGGCAGGAGCCCTGCCCTCACAGACATTCCTGCCTGTGCTTCCTCCCGGTATCCCGCTTTCCCACTTACCTCAGGGCTTTGGTCTCCTTCCCCCGGTGAACCTAGTTTAAAGCCCTCCTCACTAGGTTAGCCAGCCTGCTGGCAAAGATGCTCTTCCCTCTCTTCGTAAGATGGAGCCCGTCTCTGCCCAGCACTCCTCCTTCATGGAACACCATCCCATGGTCAAAGAATCCAAAGCCTTCTCTTTGACACCACCTGCGTAGCCATTCGTTGACTTTGACGATTCGACGGTCCCTACCCAGGCCTTTTCCTTCCACGGGAAGGATGGACGAGAACACCACTTGCGCCTCCAACTCCTTTATCCTTCTTCCCAGAGCCACGTAGTCCGCAGTGATCCGCTCAAGGTCATTCTTGGCAGTATCATTGGTGCCCACGTGGAGAAGCAGGAAGGGGTAGCGATCCGAGGGCTTGATGAGTCCTCTAGTGCCTTCCCACTATTCCCCTAGAGTGCCCAGAAAGGACAGAGAAGTTCTCCCACAATTCATCTCTAAGAGCGACGGGACATGCCCCCAGAATCCACAGCCCCACGTGCGAGCGAGTGTAGAGCCAGTGGGGGCACAGCAGTGTGGCTGTTCTCGCAGGAGCTCGGCTAACTCGAGAGGAGTCACCAGAGGTGGATAACTTAACTCTGCCAGGCAGGGAACTAGGCATTCGTGATGAATTAGATGAGAAACACGCTTGGCTGATGGAACGAGCTGTCTCTCTTCTCATTGAAATTAAAATAAATATGGTGCAAAGCAGGAGATTTAAGACTAATTCAGTCTAGTGCAGTACCCTGGTCTCATTAATACACTCCTGTATTAGCTCCAAGCCTGCCAAGATTTACATATGGAAAGTTTGTTAGATATGTATCCCAGTGACATTGGGCCAGATTCCCGGCTGGTGTAAATCGGCACCACTCCATTGGAGTCAGCAGAGCTATGCTGATTTATACCTGCTGAGGATCTGGCCCAAGTGTGCTTCATTTCCAGTCATATTTATGGTGTGGCACTGTGAGAAGTCCAATTTACTGTTTGATTACGAGGATTTCAGGCAGCAATCATGCAAGAGGCATTCCCCACCCATCCCCCTCCTACACCTTCCCATCTGCCCTCCTGTTGCCATTGTCAGGAGTTTCACTCCTTTCTGTGTCTCCCCTTCTTCCACGTCTCTTATGCTTTTGCTCACCAGGGGAGCTGCAGGGCTCCTGGCCTGTGACCCCAGCACCTGCACCAGACAGCAAGAGAGCGGTGAGTGGCAGTCCCTGCGGCTCTGACAACACACACAGCTACTCTGGGGCAAAGTTAACATTGATAGTTAAGCAAAGAAAAGCCAGAAAACCCCAAGTTAAGGAGATTGCAAGATTTGTAGGCCCCAATCCTTCAACAGGACACGTGGATTTGATTGAAAGATCAGTCACTTAATGGGCCCTAGCCCGGTCATTGGAGCCCCCACACCAGTGCAGATACCGTTCCACTTGAGACAATATCGATACAAATATAACAATACGGGGCTGAGCCTCAACTGGTGGAAATGGGCACACGGTACCGACATCAGCATGGACTTCCACCCGCTGGGGATTGGCTCATTGGGCAATACAATCCCTATGACACAACATCAGAGTCATAAATCACTAGGTCATGGCAGACACGTTATTAGCTGGATTACTGTGAATGCTACAGAGAGAGATTAAGGGTATGTCTACACTACGAAATTAGGTCGAATTTATAGAAGTCGTTTTTTTTGAAATCGGTTTTATATATTCGAGTGTGTGTGTCCCCACAGAAAATGCTCTAATGTGCATTAAGTGCATTAACTCGGCGGAGCGCTTCCACAGTACCGAGGCAAGCGTCGACTTCTGGAGCGTTGCACTGTGGGTAGCTATCCCACAGTTCCCGCAGTCTCCGCTGCCCATTGGAATTCTGGGTTGATATCCCAATGCCTGATGCGGCAAAAAACATTGTCGCAGGTGGTTCTGGGTACATGTCATCAGGACCCCGTTCCCACCCTCCCTCCCCCCGTGAAAGCAAGGGCAGACAATCATTTCGCGCCTTTTTTGTCTGCTGCCAGCCAAAGATGTAAAGGATCGATGGAGTGGGTCAGAACAAGACATAGACCAGATTTGTTTTGGACTCATTTTCCTCCTCCCCTATCTAGATCACACTGCAGTCAGTCACAGAGAAGGCGCAGCGAGGTTAATCTAGCCATGTATCAATCAGAGGCCAGGCTAACCTCCTTGTTCCAATAAGAACGATAACTTAGGTGCACCATTTCTTATTGGAACCCTCCGTGCAGTCCTGCCTGAAATACTCCTTGATGTACAGGCACACCCTTTGTTGATTTTAGCTCCCTGAAGCCAACCCTGTAAGCCGTGTCGTCAGTCGCCCCTCCCTCCGTCAGAGCAACGGCAGACAATCGTTCCGCGCCTTCTTTCTGTGCGGACGCCATACCAAGGCAAGCATGGAGGCCGCTGAGCTCATTTTGGCAATTAGGAGCACATTAAACACCACACGCATTATCCAGCAATATATGCAGCACCAGAACATGGCAACGCGATACCGGGCGAGGAGGCGACGTCAGCGCGGTCCCGTGAGTGATCAGGACATGGACACAGATTTCTCTGAAAGCATGGGCCCTGCCAATGCATGCATCATGGTGCTAATGGGGCAGGTTCATGCTGTGGAACGCCGATTCTGGGCTCGGGAAACAAGCACAGACTGGTGGGACCGCATAGTGTTGCAGGTCTGGGACGATTCCCAGTGGCTGCGAAACTTTCGCATGCGTAAGGGCACTTTCATGGAACTTTGTGACTTGCTTTCCCCTGGCCTGAAGCGCATGAATACCAGGATGAGAGCAGCCCTCACAGTTGAGAAGCGAGTGGCGATAGCCCTGTGGAAGCTTGCAACGCCAGACAGCTACCGGTCAGTTGGGAATCAATTTGGAGTGGGCAAATCTACTGTGGGGGCTGCTGTGATGCAAGTAGCTCACGCAATCAAAGATCTGCTGATATCAAGGGTAGTGACCCTGGGAAATGTGCAGGTCATAGTGGATGGCTTTGCTGCAATGGGATTCCCTAACTGTGGTGGGGCTATAGACGGAACCCATATCCCTATCTTGGCACCAGAGCACCAAGCCGGCGAGTACATAAACCGCAAGGGGTACTTTTCGATAGTGCTGCAAGCTCTGGTGGATCACAAGGGACGTTTCACCAACATCAACGTGGGATGGCTGGGAAAGGTGCATGATGCTCGCATCTTCAGGAACTCTGGTCTGTTTCAAAAGCTGCAGGAAGGGACTTTCTTCCCAGACCAGAAAATAACTGTTGGGGATGTTGAAATGCCTATATGTATCCTTGGGGACCCAGCCTACCCCTTAATGCCATGGCTCATGAAGCCGTACACAGGCAGCCTGGACAGTGGTCAGGAGCTGTTCAACTACAGGCTGAGCAAGTGCAGAATGGTGGTAGAATGTGCATTTGGACGTTTAAAGGCGCGCTGGCGCAGTTTACTGACTCGCTTAGACCTCAGCGAAACCAATATTCCCACTGTTATTACTGCTTGCTGTGTGCTCCACAATATCTGTGAGAGTAAGGGGGAGACGTTTATGGCGGGGTGGGAGATTGAGGCAAATCGCCTGGCTGCTGGTTACGCGCAGCCAGACACCAGGGCGGTTAGAAGAGCTCAGGAGGGCGCGGCACGCATCAGAGAAGCTTTGAAAACCAGTTTCATGACTGGCCAGGCTACAGTGTGAAAGTTCTGTTTGTTTCTCCCTGATGAAACCCCCCGCCCCTTGGTTCACTCTACTTCCCTGTAAGCTAACCACCCTCCCCTCCTCCCTTTAATCACCGCTTGCAGAGGCAATAAAGTCATTGCTGCTTCACAGTCATGCATTCGTTATTCATTCATCACACAAATAGGGGGATGACTACCAAGGTATTCCAGGAGGGGTGGTGGAGGAGGGAAGGAAAATGCCACACAGCACATTAAGCACAGCACTTTAAAAGTTTACAACTTTAAAATTTATTGAATGACAGCCTTCTTTTTTTTGGGCAATCCTCTGTTGTGGAGTCGCTGGTTGGCCGGAGGCCCCCCCACCGCGTTCTTGGGCGTCTGGGTGTGGAGGCTATGGAACTTGGGGAGGAGGGCGGTTGGTTACAGAGGGGCAGCAGTGGCAGTCTGTGCTCCAGCTGCCTTTGCTGCAGCTCAACCATACACTGGAGCATTCTGGTTTGGTCCTGCAGCAGCCTCAGCATTGAATCCTGCCTTCTCTCATCACGCTGCCGCGACATTTGAGCTTCAGCCCTGTCTTCTGCCCGCCACTTACTCTCTTCAGCCCGCCACCTCTCCTCCCGGTCATTTTGTGCTTTCCTGCACTCTGACATTATTTGCCTCCACGCATTCGTCTGTGCTCTGTCAGTGTGGGAGGACAGCATTAGCTCAGAGAACATTTCATCTCGAGTGCGTTTTTTTTTCTTTCTAAGCTTCACTAGCCTCTGGGAAGGAGAAGATCCTGTGATCATTGAAACACATCCAGCTGGTGGAGAAAAAAAAAGGGACAGCGGTATTTAAAAACACACATTTTATAAAACAGTGGCTACACTCTTTCAGGGTAAACCTTGCTGTTAACATTACATACATAGCACATGTGCTTTCGTTACAAGGTCGCATTTTGCCTCCTCCCACCGCGTGACTACCCCCTCAACCCTCCCCCCTCCCCGTGGCTAACAGCGGGGAACATTTCTGTTCAGCCACAGGCAAACAGCCCAGCAGGAATGTGTCCCTGAAGAAAAGCACCCTATTTCAACGAGGTGACCATGAATTATATCTCACTCTCCTGAGGATAACACAGAGAGAGAAAGAACGGATTTTGGTTGAATGCCAGCAAACATACACTGCAATGCTTTGTTCTACAGTGATTCCCGAGTATGTGTTACTGGCCTGGAGTGATAAAAGTGTCCTACCATGAAGGACGAAATAAGGCTGCCCTCCCCAGAAACCTTTTGCAAAGGCTTTAGGACTACATCTAGGAGAACCGCAAATGCCAGGGCAAAGTAATCCTTTCACATGCTTGCTTTTAAACCATGTATAGCATTTTAAAAGGTACACTCACCAGAGGTCCCTTCTCCGCCTGCTGGGTCCAGGAGGCAGCCTTGGGTGGGTTCGGGGGGTACTGGCTCCAGGTCTAGGGTGAGAAACAGTTCCTGGCTGTCGGGAAAACCGGTTTCTCCGCTTGCTTGCTGTGAGCCATCTACAACCTCCTCCTCCTCCTCCTCATCTTCTTCGTCCCCAAAACCTGCTTCCGTATTGCCTCCATCTCCATTGAAGGAGTCAAACAACACGGCTGGGGTAGTGGTGGCTGAACCCCCTAAAATGGCATGCAGCTCATCATAGAAGCGGCATGTTTGGGGCTCTGACCCAGAGCGGCTGTTCGCCTCTCTGGTTTTCTGGTAGGCTTGCCTCAGCTCCTTCAGTTTCACGCGGCACTGCTTCGGGTCCCTGTTACGGCCTCTGTCCTTCATGCCCTGGGAGATTTTCACAAAGGTTTTGGCATTTCGAAAACTGGAACGGAGTTCTGATAGCACGGATTCCTCTCCCCAAACAGCGATCTGATCCCGTACCTCCCGTTCGGTCCATGCTGGAGCTCTTTTGCGATTCTGGGACTCCATCATGGTCACCTGTGCTGATGAGCTCTGCATGGTCACCTGCAGCTTGCCACGCTGGCCAAACAGGAAATGAGATTCAAAAGTTCGCGGTTCTTTTCCTGTCTACCTGGCCAGTGCATCTGAGTTGAGAGTGCTGTCCAGAGCGGTCAGAATGGAGCACTCTGGGATAGCTCCCGGAGGCCAATACCATCGAATTGTGTCCACAGTACCCCAAATTCGAGCTGGGAACGTCGATTTAAGCGCTAATCCACTTGTCAGGGGTGGAGTAAGGAAATCGATTTTAAGAGCCCTTTAAGTCGAATTAAAGGGCTTCACTGTGTGGACGGGTGCAGGTTTAAATCGATTTAACGCTGCTAAATTCGACCTAAAGTCCTAGTGTAGACCAGGGCTAAGACGCAGGTGATAACAGCAATTCAGCTTTGTTGCCTAAACCAGCGGAGATAAAAGTAACAGTTCAAAGTTCCTGCCCAACCTCTGAGACCTTTCCACCTCGCCAGGTTTCACAGCCCACGCTCCTGCCCAAGAGGGAACGTCTACACTGCTATTTTCAGCCTCGTAGCTTGAGCCCCACAAGTCCAAGTCTGTGGACCCAGGCTGTGAGACTTGCTGCCATGGGTCTTTCTTTGCAGTGTAGACACTGTCAACTTTGAGACCATCTCTCACTAATTCCTTTGTCCTCAATATTACGTGTACACGTAGGGTCCTATTTCCAAAGCCCTCTCGGGGTATGGTGGGAGTTGTGTGTCCAAATCCTTTGAGCGGCTTTGAAAATCTCAGCCATAGAGATTATTATACATTAGCATAATTACAAACAATTTATATAACCCCCAGGGTATTAGCTGTACTGCAGAACAGGGGATTGTTACAAACATCTCCTGAGGGCTAAATATTCTCTCTGATCTGCCTCAGGAAACTTGTGCCAGGAATTTATACCCAGCTTCTCACTCCTCCTGCACCGTGTGGCTCCCAGTGACCCATCCCCACATTCCTGCTATTCCCCACTTGTGGTGCTCACCCAGCCCGGTTCCCATGTTCCCCCGGTCCAGGCAGAGCCATGAGCCTGCCTCTCCCCCTGCTCCCCACCTCCCGGAGACCCCTTTCCCAGTCCATTGGAAGGGAGCTCTCCCCAAACTCACAGAGCAGCCACAGCAGGATCATGGGGAGTGGGAGCCAGGGACCAAGCCAGGGACCCTGCAGCAGCATCTGGGCCTCCAAAGAGAATCCACCGCGGCTCTGTGCCCCCGTCCCCTCCTTCTCACCACGGGGTGGGGAGCAGAGGAACCGGATGGGCTGTGGGCTCTAGTAGCGTGTCTGGGAGCAGCCCGGCCCTCCCCCACTGAGACGAGATGGAAACAACTCTCAGATGCTTCTCTTGTGAGGCTCAGGATGGGCTGTGTCTTGGAGTGTCAGACACGCGGGTTCCCCAGAGACAGCCCTCCCCCATATGACAGGCACAGGGTCCCCCAGGTGTGACAGGGTCAGGACCCCCAGGTGTGACAGGGGCAGGGCCACCTGAATGACAGGCACATGGTCCCCCAGGTGTGACGGGGCAGGGCCCCCCGGATGTGACAGACACAGGATCCCCCAGGTGTGATAGGGGCAGGATCCCCTATGTGTGATGGGGCAGGGCCCCTCAGATGTGACAGGGCAGGGACCCCCGGATGTGACAGGGGAAGGACCCCCCTGGATGTGACAGACACAGGATCCCCCAGGTATGAGAGGCGCAGGGTCTCCCCCGTGTGACAGATGCAGGACACCACCACCACCCTCCATGCAGATATGACAGGCACAGGGTCTCCCCCATGTGACAGATGCAGGGTCCCCCAGGAGTGGCAGGGGCAGGGCCTCCTGGATGTGACAGGCACAGGGTCCCCCAGGTGTCACAGGCATAGGGTCTCTCCCAGCTGACAGATGAAGGGTCCCTGCGTGTGCTGGGCCAGTGTCCCCCAGGTGTGATGGAGCCAGGTTAAAGGAACACCCTGCCTCTCACACTGATTTTTCTCACAGTCTAGCCCTGTGGGTACATCCAGAGCCACAAAGGGCAAAGACAGAGCAGAGACACAGAGACTTCTGGGCAAAGGGTTCCTTGTTCTTTGCAAACAACCCTCAACTCAGACAAACTCACAACACTGAACATACATCTTACAGGATATTATCCATAAAGACAAACGTCTAAGATACCTACAGAGAGTGAGTAACTTGTCACGACTCATAATCATTGTGAGATGTTTGTACGGGTAATCTTTAAGGAATAATGAATTTATTTCCAGACTTGGAGTAGAAACTAGTCACCAGGGGAGAATATGTCTCGGTAATGGTCCATTCAGGTACGGGGAACCTACTTTATTAGCTAGGAAAGGTAACTTAATCAGTGTATTAACTATTTTTCATTTGGGGACAATGTATACCTTCAGATCAGCGGCACTCCTATGGGTACCCGCATGGCCCCACAGTATGCCAACATTTTTATGGCTGATTTAGAACAACGCTTCCTCAGCTCTCGTCCCCTAACGCCCCTACTCTACTTGCGCTATATTGATGACATCTTCATCATCTGGACCCATGGAAAAGAAGCCCTTGAGGAATTCCACCATGATTTCAACAATTTCCATCCCACCATCAACCTCAGCCTGGTCCAGTCCACACAAGAGATCCACTTCCTGGACACTACCGTGCTAATAAACGATGGTCACATAAACACCACCCTATACCGGAAACCTACTGAACCGCTATTCCTACCTACACACCTCCAGCTTTCACCCTGACCACACCACACGATCCATCGTCTACAGCCAAGCTCTGCGATACAACCGCATTTGCTCCAACCCCTCAGACAGAGACAAACACCTACAAGATCTCTATCAAGCATTCTTACAACTACAATACCCACCTGCGGAAGTGAAGAAACAGATTGATAGAGCCAGAAGAGTTCCCAGAAATCACCTACTACAGGACAGGCCTAACAAAGAAAATAACAGAACGCCACTAGCCGTCACCTTCAGCCCCCAACTAAAACCCCTCCAATGCATTATTAAGGATCTACAACCTATCCTGAAGGATGACCCAACACTCTCACAAATCCTGGGAGACAGGCCAGTCCTTGCCTACAGACAGCCCCCCAACCTGAAGCAAATACTCACCAACAACCACATACCACACAACAGAACCACTAACCCAGGAACCTATCCTTGCAACAAAGCCCATTGCCAGCTGTGCCAACATATCTATTCAGGGGACACCATCACAGGGCCTAATAACATCAGCCACACTATCAGAGGCTCGTTCACCTGCACATCCACCAATGTGATATATGCCATCAAGTGCCAGCAATGCCCCTCTGCCATGTACATTGGTCAAACTGGACAGTCTCTACGTAAAAGAATAAATGGACACAAATCAGATGTCAAGAATTATAACATTCATAAACCAGTCGGAGAACACTTCAATCTCTGGTCACGCGATTACAGACATGAAAGTTGCAATTGTTCAACAAAAAAACTTCAAATCCAGACTCCAGCGAGAAACTGCTGAATTGGAATTCATTTGCAAATTGGATACAATTAACTTAGGCTTGAATAGAGACTGGGAGTGGCTAAGTCATTATGCAAGGTAACCTATTTCCCCTTGTTTTTTTCCTAACCCCCCCCCCCCCCCCCCCCCGATGTTCTTGTTAAACCCTGGATTTGTGCTGGAAATGGCCCACCTTGATTATCATACACATTGTAAGGAGAGTGGTCACTTTAGATAAGCTATTACCAGCAGGAGAGTGGGTTTGTGTGTGTTGGGGGGGGGGGGGGGGGGGGGGGAGAAAACCTGGATTTGTCCTGGAAATGGCCCAACTTGATTATCATACACATTGTAAGGAGAGTGATCACTTTAGATAAGCTATTGCCAGCAGGAGAGTGGGGTGGGGGGAGGTATTTTTTCATGCTTTGTGTGTATAAAAGATCTTCTACACTTTCCACAGTATGCATCCGATGAAGTGAGCTGTAGCTCACAAAAGCCTATGCTCAAATAAATTGGTTAGTCTCTAAGGTGCCACAAGTACTCCTTTTCTTTTAATCAGTGTAGACCAGGGTTTGTGGTTTATGATTTTGTTCTCTGGTATAACCATTTGTTGTTGTCACTTTCTCTTGTTTCTAGTTAAATCTTTATCCTTTCTTAAATAACCCTGCCTGGGTTTTATTGTAAGTGCTCACGAGCGCTGCATGGTTTACAGGCATGGGGGGTTAAGGTAAAACCAGTACATTGGGGTACCTTGCTCCTGTGGGGGGCAGAGGCTCTGGAATTTCTGTGAGTAGCCAGTGACAGGGGCTAGGTATCACCAGGGAATGAATCACAGGGACTCAGGGTCTGGGCTGCACCTACTGTTAACCTTCAAGGTGTCACCCACACAAGAAGGCCTGAGCAGCTGACAGGCTGGTGGTGTCAGGGAGCCGGGCACAAGCAAGACTTTGCATGCTGGAGGTGGGGATGGTGGTGGACGGGCAGTAACAAGGTGACTCACAGTCCTGGGTACCTCCCCGCCCACCTGTCTCACCTCCCTGCCCACCAGAATCAGTCTGTGCCCTCCCAGCCCTTCCCCATCACAGCTCAGCATTAGTATGGGCTGGGTGTAGAGAGTCTCACACACCCGTCAATATCCTCAGTGATGTCACTAGAGATGAGCTTTGTGGAACGTTTCCTCTATCAGCTAAGAGGTTAATTAGTTCTGGTTTAGAATTTGAGTTGGGCTGTGCACCCACCCGGGAGAGGAAGTAGGAAAGAACCCCCAACACGGGCCACCAGGCTCACCGGTGTAATAGGCCTGACCCACCCCGATGCAGAGAATGGGCTGGGCTGTGTCTTAAGCCAATGAAAGCAGGATGGAAAAGACCACTGGGAAGACACAAAACATGATGGCTGACTGATGTCAACAGACACCTCTCCTTCATAGGCATATTACCCTGTAAGGCACCAGATCTGGTTCAGGAGAGAACATTATGGAGGTTCATGATGTGTTTGGTGGCCACAAGAATGATTACAGGATTGGAAAACCTGTCTTATAGAGATAAACTCCAGGAGCTCAATCTATTTAGCTTAACAAAGAGAACGTTAAGGGGTGACTGGATCTCAGTCTATAAGTACCTACAGGGGGGACAAATAAGTGATAATGAGCTCTTCTGTCTAGCAGAAGAAGGTCGAACACGATCCAATGGCTGGAAGTTGAAGCTAGACAAATTCAGACTGTAAATAAAGCCTCAATTGTTAACAGTGAGAGAAATTACCAATTACCAATTACAATTTACCAGGGGTTGTGATGGATTCTCCATTGCTGACCATTTTTAAATCAAGATAGGATGTTTTTGTATGAGATCTGCTCTAGGAATTACTTTGGGGCAGTTCTCTGGCCTGTGCTACACAGGGAGTCAGATCAGAGGATCACAAAGGTCCCCTCTGGCCTTGGAATCTATGATTCGGTGTTGTCCCAGACACCAGGAGACCCGACTAACTTGTCTCAACCCCCCCTGCTTATGCACCTATCAGCACAGCTGAGCCCGCATATGGGGGAGGGGAGAGGTTGCCATCACTGGCTGCTGGTTTGGGCCATATCCAGTGTCACAGCCGTGCTCTAGCCTTGTGTCTACGTCAATAGCCAGTTAACAGATAAGTGGCTCTCAGGAGCGCTGGCGTAGTGCCTGGGTGCTCAGTGAACAACCACACTTGCTGTGGGAGCTACCGGTGGCTTCCTCTAGCTGCTCTTTGCACCAGCACTTGATATGAGAGGTTTGCAGTGGATGGGGTCGATTGTGGGGGCCCCACACTACCTGCTGGGCCCTGAGCAGGCCCATGACTGCATGTGTAAGGGCCAACCCAGGGGAGGGGACTCTGTGTCACAGGAGCAGCCTCGCTCCGGGTCTGTGTTGTTAAAAATACTCCTCAGTGCCGTGGTACAAAGGGCTACGAGCTGCTAGCGAAGCCGGGCCCACAGGGGCTGGGGGAGCAGCTTCTGCACTGGAGATGCCTCTGGTAATACAGTGACCACAGCCCAGGGGCGGCCTGCGGCCGGGTCTCTGTGTTTGTGCATTGCACCAGCAGCACGTGTCTCCAGAGTCGCACAAACTCGCTTCCTGACCACAGCTCAGGCTGGGCTTATTTATAGGCGGCTTGTGGCTCTGCTCTTTCTTCCTGCGATTTCTTCTCATGTTATATTTTCTCTTCTCAACCCTGACAGTCAGTGCCCTGCTGTCCCAGAGCTGGGCTCCCAGCCACCCACCCACAGCTCTGCCGGTGCCCCTCGGATTCTGGCTTCACATTCTCAGGCCTCCTCCACTGGAGATCCTCAGTCTTGGAATGAAACACACTTGGCAGCGCAGCTGTTACTGCTGGTGTGTGGTTTTGCCCTGGCAATCAATGTGTGTAAAGTGCAGTGTCCCCTGTGTGTGTCTTTCAATGCTTAACACAATGACTGGGACCCAAAAATCCACAGTCAAAGGGCCTGTTTTTTAAAGCAAAACCTGAACTCCAAGTCCTGTCAGTTCAGAGGAGACCTCTAAATTGACTCCAGCGCCCCCTGGTGTCCATCAATCTGCAGCTGACAAAACGCTATAACAACTAAACACCATTGGGAGGGGTTCTGGTGAGAGCATTGCTATTAGTCAGCACGCAATCTACCTCCAAAGCTAGGGGGTAAATCTTGGCCCCACTAAAATCAACAGGAGTTTTGCCCTTGACTTCAATTGGATCAGGATTTGACCCAAGTGTGACCAAACTGTGATTGTTCCATATTGGGGCACTGTATTCCCACCTGGCCTCTGAGGCTTCATTGTAGTGTGGCCTTTTGGAAAGTGATGGCAGGTCTCAGGGCCATGCATACCAGTTTCTTATTGGAGGAGAATTCAGAGATGTCGACTTTGTATGGAGCCTTAGTGCAGCTTGTTTAGTTATGCACCAGCCCTGGAACAGAGATGGCCATAAATGGCACACAGACAAACCCTTCTTTCAGGGATCTCAGATCAACACCAATGCCTGGTTTCCAGGGACCAGCTCCGCTCCAAGAATCAAATATGTAGAAAGAAAAAGGCAAAGGGCAAACTCTCCTGCCACTTGCCACAGCTCACCCCAAAGTAATGTGCATCATAAAGCTGACAACAATATAGCACGTCCTCAATGACTGCGGACAGCTTGCAAGCAAAAGAACTTGTCAGACTATGTAGTGTCACTACCTGGTGACTGCTGCCAAAACAGCATCATGAAAATAACTCTGGTTTTAGATTCCATATTTTGATCCTTCAGTAAAAATTTCTCAGCATCTCCCTGTTAACACCCAGCCCCAAATTTCTATTTATTTACAAAACATGAGCCCCCACTCCCCCAATCAAAGCAAAGAACCCACCTCCCAGCTAAAGCAGGTGCCATAACTCTGAGAGTCCCTGTCTTTGATACAATGCCAGCTCAGTCGCACCCCTCTGCCGTCACATGGCAGTAGGTTAGATGCATTTGTAAGGGGTAGCATCTGCTGCATGTGTATGTTCTATTAAAGGCATCAAAATCATAGAATCATAGAATATTAGGGTTGGAAGGGACCTCAGGAGGTCATCTAGTCCAACCCCCCAGGACCAATTCCCAGTTAAATCATCCCAGCCAGGGCTTTGTCAAGCCTGACCTTAAAAACCTCCAAGGAAGGAGATTCTACCACCTCCCTAGGTAACGCATTCCAGTGTTTCACCACCCTCTTAGTGAAAAAGTTTTTCCTAATATCCAATCTAAACCTCCCCCACTGCAACTTGAGACCATTACTCCTCGTTCTGTCATCTGCTACCATTGAGAACAGCCTAGAGCCATCCTCTTTGGAACCCCCTTTCAGGTAGTTGAAAGCAGCTATCAAATCCCCCCTCATTCTTCTCTTCTGCAGGCTAAACAATCCCAGCTCCCTCAGCCTCTCCTCATAACTCATGTGTTCCAGTCCCCTAATCATGTCCTGCTCTCTCTCCACTCTCCCCCCTCACTCTCCCCATAGACATCCATCTGGGTCAGGTTCTGCCTCTCCAGAGATGAATCCCCATTAGACTTGCTTTGCTGCAATCTAGGGGCATATCTGCTACAGCCCTGCCAGTGTATTATAACCCCAGCTGCCCTGGTTACGGACGAGGTGGCAGTGACTTTCCCCCACTGCACAATCAGGTGCGACGCGGTGCAGTCAGAACTCGCGGCAGGAATAGCTTCCAAAACAGCTTTGTTGTAAATCTTGTTTTCAGGGGATTGTAGCTTCGCTCAGAATTCAGCGGTGTGAATGAAAATTACCAGGCTTGGTTGCTGCCCAGAGATAAAAGTTTGAGCAAAAACAGCTGATCTGCTTTGGAGTGGGAGGAAAATGGAAAAATGCTCATTCTCCAATGATCAAACCATTCTCGCTGCCATTATTCGAGCTGCCCCATAGACACAGGGCCAGGGTTTCCACAGTGCTCTGCTCCCAGGGAGGCACCTGAGTGGAGTTCATTGCAGGGACTGGCCCCAAACGGCTGGCCCCTGAGATGCAGTTTGGTCTGGAAACAGTCACCTCTCCAGTTTCAAATTCCACAGCCCAAGAGCTCAGCCCAGAGGAGCTAACGTGATCCAATATCACAGCCTATGGCCTGGGCGTTGGGCTCCAGCAAAGGGGCCCAAAGGGCTCAAGGAGTTAACATGGCTCGGTCACGCTCCAATATTAAACAGTGACCGAGTCACATCAGCATGTTAACGCTTTAGGCCCATATAGTCCCCGAAAGTAACACGCCACTTCGGGCACCCTGTGTAAGCGGCTGTAGCAGTGAAGCTTGCTTCTTCCAGTTCTTCCGTCAGACAGCGTTGTGGCCTACGGACAGCTTGATTCTCCCCTGCCACCCCTGTCTTTAAAAGATCACAAAAGTGTGTGGTGGGCAGCATAGCCCACCCCCTCGCTATTTTGTTCACCAATTAGGCCTTGTTCTCTCCCCCTTCACAGCTGCTGCTTCTCCTTCCCCGCTGCTGGAGTCCCAGCGATGCTGCCTGCTTTGCAGACCATGCGCTGAGTCAGGGGGCAGAGGCCGAGGCAAAGTGTGGGACTCCAGCAGCAGGGAAGATGAAGCAGCCCCATGTGGAGGGGAGGGGCTCAGTCAGCAGCCAGCCACCTTGCTGCTTCCTCCCTTCCCCGCTCTGCATGGACACAGGGAGAGTGCCACTGCCAGGGGGAGTGCGGCCTCCTCCTTGCTAGGCATCCCCACCAGCGGTGTGCTGAGAAATGCTGGGGTGGGGGGGGCACATGACTCCCTCAGAACATTTCATTTGTGCTCCCCCATGAGCCACAGTTGTTGGATGTCGCCTCTGTAAGTAATGCACATTGGAAAACACAATCACAATTCTACATGCAAAATGATGGGGTCTATATTAGCTGTGACCACTCAAGAAAGAGGTCTTGGAGTCATTGTGGGTAGTTCTCTAAAACAGCTGCTCAATGTGCAGCAGCAGTCAAAAAAGCTAAGGGAATGTTAGGAGCCATTAAGAAAGGGATAGAAAATATCACAATGCCACTATATAAATCCATGATACGACCACATCTTGAACACTGCATGCAGTTCCGGTTGCCCCACCTCGAAAAAGATATATTAGAATTGGAAAAGGTGCAGAGAAGGGCAACAAAATTGAATAAGGGTATGGAACAGCTTCCATATGCAGGGAGATTAAAAAGAGTGGGACTTTTCATCTCGGAAAAGAGAAGAGTAAGATGGGACGTGATAGAGGTCTATAAAATTATGAATGATGTGGAGAATGTGAATAAGGAAGTGCTGTTTATTCCTTTACATAACACAAGAACCAAGAATCACCCAATGAAATTAATAGGCAGCAAGTTTAAAACAAACAAAAGGAAGTATTTCTTCATTAAGCGCACAGTCAATCTTTGGAACTTGTTGCCAGGGGATGCTGTGAAGGCCAAAACTATAACAGGGTTAAAAAAAACCAAAAAACCACAGATACATTCCTGGAGGATAGGTCTATCAATGGCTATTGGCCAAGATAGTTTGGGATGCAATCCCATGCACTGGGGGTCCCTAGCCGCTTCTTGCCAGAAGCTGGGAGTGGATGACAAGGGATGGATCGATCGTTGATTGCCTCTTCTGTTCATTCCCTTTGAAGGACCTGGCATTGGCCACTGTCAGAAGACACGATACTGGGCTAGATGGACCATTGGCCTCACCCAGTATGACCGTTCTCATATTCTTATCCAACAGGCCTGATTTCTGACACACCAATTTTGATTAATTAATTTCCCATCCCACACATCTCCTGTTTATCAAGCGTGCTCTTAATACAGTCCTTGAATTATATCACTAGGCCTTTTTATTTGGCTTAATTCAATCTTCCTGTGTCCCCTTTTCAGCTTTTCCCATCAACCTGTCTTGTGGCACTTCATAAACGTTTATCCTCTTTCCCAAAGTTGGGCCCATAGTAGGATAAATTGATAGGCCCGGTGATTACTGAAGGGATCTGATCCTGAATCAAACCAGCCCTTCTGAATGCAGCTCCCAGTCTTTGGGGTTCTCTGAGGCTGTGGGGTCTGATACAGAAGAAATCCAGTCTGTATGAAAATTGAAATGCTGGGAGTTCAGCTCAGAGGGGCTGATCTGATCCAGCATCAGACCCCAAAGGCTGGGAGCTAGGCTCAGAAGGGCTGGTCTGACCCAGTAACCAAATCCCCAACACTCAGAGCTTGGGGACAGCAGAGAGCCTGCCCAGCACCTGTGAGAGAAGAGCTGGGAGAGCAACTTCCACCCGCACAAGGGAGCAAGTGTCCCCCTGGCCGCAGCCAGGCGCATAGCAGACACAGCCCCACCTTAGCAGAGAGTCTGTGGCTTTTCCTACGTTAATCTTAGGGCCAAGATCCAGACTAGAGAGCGCCTGCCGCTTCTCTGCTCTCTGCTTCTTGGAGATCAGAAGGGGAGAGGTCAGATGAGAGAGACACGGCTCACTGAGACTCTGAGGAGCAGAGAGACAGGCCTTCCCTGCTGCATCGCCAGACCATGCTGTTATCACCTTGTCCCCTGAGCATCCCGACGCTGGGTCTCTGGCTTCTCTGTGAGTATGGCCAGCACTGGCCGGGTTTAGCTGGAAGGGTGAGATCACGGGGCAGAGGATCGTTTGCTTAATTAGGCTCCAATCCTGTGAGGTTCTGAGCCCTCTGGTAACGTGCTGTGTGGATCTGAAAGTGCCAACACTGCCCGGGATGGGATCAGAGCTTGCCACCTCGCATCGAAGCTTCCAAAAGATTTAATAATAGCAACTGCATGTTTAATTACCACCACCTGACTCAGGGTTAAGGACGATGGAAATCGCTGGTTAGATTCCAGCTCTGAACCTCAGCAACGAGGTCGTTGCGTCACCCCGAAATGCTCTGTCGTTTTCCAAGGGCTGCACCCTGGCCCTGAGCCCACATACACCACCCTGCACTCACACCCCAAGGTTGCCAGCGTGTGGGTGTGTTTGTCACCTTCACACCCACAGCATGTCACATCGGGGTGCAGATGTCTGTGGCACAATGGATTTGCACCATCCCACTCGCTGCACACACAAAAGGTACTAGCCCGTGTGAGCTGGCTGGGCTGGACACAGAAGGGGATGCCCATTTTCACACTGGGATGCTGTTTTGCACACTCAGATTCAGGTGTAAATCTTGGCATGCATGAAATCACTGGCTCAAGATGACAGACATTTCGTTTGATGAAACCTAAACTGGAGATGACGTCCAGGAAGGGAAAATGCTACATGTTCACCTCGCACATGGGCGCAAACAGCAGAAATGCTGCATACGCGGCTAAATGTGATTAGATTTTAGGGGGTAACGATGGGATTTCCCTGGGATCTGAAAAGCCCAGCTGAAATTAATTAAAATATTCTCTGATTCTACTATTCTATGAAAATAGCAGTTAATCATTAATCACTGTGATCATTACCAGTACCAGAAGGCTGGTCCATGGTTGGGACTTTAGAGGCGAGGGATGAATTCCCTGCTCTGCCACAAACTTCCTGGGTGGCCCTGGGCCAGTCACTTAGCCGTTTGGTACAAAGGGGATACCAGCTCTGCCTGCTGCACGGGGGGGGGTTCTGTGAATTGCTCATGGCTCTTTGCTGATATTTATAGTGAATGCAAAATATGCTGAGCTAAAGATCTGATGATCAGGAGACAAACCTGTGTTCAGCCTCCCACTGACTCGCCTAGCTGTGTTTCCCCAGCGTGTATGTGCTCATGGGCCTGATCCTGCACATTGCTTTGCTGGTATAGGCCCTGACGCCTGCCCAGAGTCTATTCAAGTCAAGGGATGCCCATACGAGTGGAAGGGATGGATCATCGGCCTGCAGGATCAGGGCCATGGACATGTCAGCCCTGACCCTGCTCCCACTGCAATGAACGAGAGAGCTCTCAGTGACCCCAATCGTGCAGGATCTGGCCCATAACACGGCACGGGGTCAGGGTCAGCTGTTGGCCTAACCCATCTCCAGCGAGTCTCTGGCATGCTCACACCAACCTTCAGCCATGGGTCTGGGGTCCAGCCAGCTCTACATGCTGGTACAGGGAGCCGTTCCTTATCCGCACTCAGGCTGAAACGCACCAGCTAACCCCGGACTTCTCCCCGGGCAAATAACAAGTTATAGACTGTGGATCAGATCCCCGGCTGGTGTAAATTCACCTGGCTCCATTGCTCCAAGAGGGGCAGATCGCTAGCTGGGATCCTCAGGCCGATTCACACTGGGAGCTGGACACCAAGCTGCACTTTGTGCTTGTGAAAATCCCCCACTGTGCTGAGAGGAAATTGGCTCCAGGGAGCTTAACAGCAAATTCATTCTGTCTCTGGCTAGGGGATAAACACAGGGGCAGAACGTGGCCCATTGTTAGTCTGGGACTGAATTTCTCTCTACTAGCTGGAGCTAGATTTGCCTGGAGACGCTCACTTTCCTTTAAGGAGTACTTGTGGCACCTTAGAGACTAACCAATTTATTTGAGCACACGCTTTCGTGAGCTACAGCTCACTTCATCGGATGCATACTGTGAAAAATACAGAAGATGTTTTTATACACACAGACCATGAAAAAGTGGGTGTCTTTTTCATGGTCTGTGTGTATAAAAACATTTTCTGTATTTTCCACAGTATGCATCTGATGAAGTGAACTGTAGCTCACAAAAGCTTGTGCTCAAATAAATTGGTTAGTCTCTAAGGTGCCACAAGTCCTCCTTTTCTTTTTGCGAATACAGACTAACACGGCTGTTACTCTGAAACCTGCCACTTTCCTTTAGAGGATGTGACTGTATTTCCAGCTCCAGTCACTATAATTCCCTGTTCCACCTCCCCTCCTGCACTGAGACCCTTTGTGTTTATTTCACAGGCTCCCTTGTCACAAGCCAGGAAATCTGCAGCTCTCCCGGTGAGTGACTGGTCCTGGGAGCACAGCAGGGATTGGAGGGTTCGGGTTCAGACACGTTCCACTGGAGTGAGTGAGTCAGGTCCCCAGCAGGTGTAAATCGGCCCCGCTCCAATGGAGTGAATGGACCTTTGCTGATTGACACCAGCGCGGGATCTGGCCCCAGGTGTTTAACACTGATGTGTTTGCTCCCCAGGCACTCTCCCCGCCCCGCGGCTGTTCCTCGACAGGCTGTCTGCTCGCCAAGGGGACACAGCCATGCTGTCGTGTTTAGTCCCTTTGGACGCCCCCATGACCCGCATTGTCTTCTGCAAAGACGGGAAGGAGATTTCTGTCCAGCCCAAGGGAGGAAACATAATAGTCTACGACTCACCCTACACAGTGTCCAAGGAGAGTGCAGGGGCCTTTTCCTGCCTCTATCAGCTCAAGGATGACAACAACCAGGAGAACAATTCTCTCCCCAGTGACCCCTGGGACCTGCACGTGGATGGTAATGCAAAGCACTAATGGTGGGCTTGGGGAATTGTTTCGGACTCACTTGAAAACAATTTTTTTCAAAATTTTCAGTGAATCAAAAAGTTGGAAAAAAACCCTTCTTGAGGCTGCTGTTCTACTCCTCATTGGTATGAGGC